>NW_023494805.1:38187733-39499031 GCF_904425465.1 Colossoma macropomum
CATTGTTGATGCTAAAAGACCATTGTGCCCATTAAGTTAATCACGATAGCCCCTTTTTAACCCTATAATAAGGTTTCTGATGCAGAGGCGTAGCCAAGGGGTGGCAAGGGTGACCAGTGCCACCCTGCAATGAAGCATGGCCACCTTTCTGGCCACCCCAGTTGTGGAAAGTGAGACATCATCAGTCAACAGTCATTAATAAAGCATCATTTAAGCTTTATGGTGAAACCCTACCATCAGGGTGGTGACAGTCTGATGATGCCGCATTCATTAATTAGCGTATCTTGCTGTGATTGGCTAATTAGCTCAGCACACAGGTGAATGAATGTGAGCCGGGTCCCTTTAGTGGTGCTGCTCTGTGAGCAACCTTATGAAGTAAGTTATTCAATGGTAACATGAGTTAACGATCAAAAATTAGTTTATCATGATAACTAATCACTACAGTGATGTGTTGTGCAGTCTGGCAAAAATATGTTACATCAACACAGCTTCGTCTTTCAGTTTACTTGCTGTAAAGTAGCTGTATTGATGTAATAGTTTATTCATGTGGAAATGATGGACAGACTCAGTTATGTCCCAAACCAACACATCAGTTTGCCTGGACACCCCAGGCTAAAGGCTCTAGCTATGCCCCTGTTGCGATTAACGGGCCCTGTATTGTGCAGGTGTAGCCCTGATAGGAGAAGAGTGGATGGTGGTCGTACCTTGATGTCCTCGCTGAAGTTTCTGATTTGTTTCCATCCAGCAGCATCGAGGTGATAGTTCACCCAGCGCAGCAGCAGCTCCTCAGGGGACATGGAGAGAAGGTGGTCCAACTCCTCAGACTCCCCCAGCAGCGCAATAAGAGCTAACAGACACATACCATATTAGCGCATCACAGGCAGGGCCGTTTCTTAAGGTATGAGCAGATTCATTCAGTTTAAGCCACTAGAGGCTCAGTCAATCAGGCATTTTTAAAGGGAACGCTGCTGATTTCTGCATAATTAAATCAGATTCAGAGCGGTTTGATGTGAAGCTTTCCATTCTAAACTGAAAGAATTGTTCACAGTGGTTGTGATAGGAACCAGACGTCTGAAGAGTTTAAAGTCTCTAAAAGCTCTTATTTTTTCAGATGTGTCCTATTTTACCATCATCAACATTACATATAAAACCCATTTTGGTCATTTTGGGTAGTAAATAAAATGTCTATATTTGTGTTGTAGTCATGGTGACCCCTGGTTCCTATCACCACCACTGTAAAGAAATCAGAAGCAGCCTATTCTAAGTTGGTGAAACAAATCGCTGCTGTCGGAAGAAAACCTCGTATCTCCAAAATGGTAACTTTACAGTAGAAGGAAAAAACATACTTTACTTTTAATGTAAGTCAATGGAACCAGATTTTTTTCCAAGTCATTCTGGGCCGTTTCTTTGGTCCATTCATCATGAAATTTACACACAATGTAAAGGACTACAGGCATTTTCAGATTATGTCAAAAACTGAAAAGCGACTAAAGGTGGAGATACGAGGTTTTGTTCCGACAGCAGTGAAATGAACCTTAGTAAAGATGTTGAATCTGCTGTTGAGAAAACTCATCTTAGTGCATCATGTTGCCTTGAAATGCTGAGTTCTCTTAACAGTTTCTATTTTAGAGAGCAGTTTCATCTATTCTCTGTCCCAACACACCTGATCCAGCTCTTCAGCTCATTATCAAGAACCCTTCATGATCTGGATCAGGTGTGCTGGTGAAACTGTGCAGGTCACTAAGAGGAACACTGGTCTAAGGTTTGTCTGACCTTCGTTGCGTGAAAGCTCGATGTCTGCGAACAGGCCGATCTTAATGATTTGCCAAAGGAGCCCCAGCACCAAATGGGGGGTCCCAGCAATCATGTCCTGGGCGTCGATGTTGACCACTGTACAACCAATGGCCGAGGCTGAATTAAGGGCCAGAATCAAGTTCTCCTGTAAAACGAGAGAAAAATGCATTAAGTTATGATGGCCAAAAGTTTGTAGACACCTGCTTATCCAGTGTTGTTTTCTGAAATGATGGGTGTTAATGGGGAATTTGTTTCCCTTTGCTGCAGTAACAGCCTCTACTCCTCTGGGAAGGCTTTACACTAGATACTGGAACATTGCTGTGAGGATTTGATTGCATTCATTCACGAGAGCATTAGTGAGATCAGGTACTGATGTTGGATGGTCAGTTCTGGACCACTCCAACTCATCCCAAAGGTATTGGATGGAGCTCCATCACTCCAGAGATCACAGTTCCACTGCTCCACAGCCCAGTGATGGGGTTTATACCCATCTAGCTCTCACTTGGCATTGAGCATGGTGACCTCAGGCTCATGTGCAGCTGCTCCACAGTGTCTCATTCTATTGGCACTGCTCTCTGTGGAGAATATGCAAGCTGTGTGTGCAACTGAACACCTGTGTCAGCAATGGGTGAGTTCACTAATTAGAAAAGATGATTACAAACTTTTGGACTGTGTACTGACCTACCAAAATGGGAGATCTGCAGATCTATTGGTCCATCTCTACAATTTGTATATGAACATATTACCTGAATGAATACAGTACAGCAGATGCTTCCAGACAGGTGACCTGCATGATGCAGTTAAGCGATTAACATCCTACCATGCTCTGTGGGAAGTATAAAAAGGCTGAGCGGAGCCAGCTGACCTCAATTTTGGATTATTAAGGCAAGAGGAAAAGATCTAAGGGTGTTTTTACTCTTGTTCCGAATACTTGCGCACCCAACGGCTCATTATTGCTGGTTTGCTTTCACACACAAGAATTCTGAACCGTGGATCGATTGTGCAGTTCTATACATCACTTTTCTGCGTGCAGGTTTACAAAGTGGTAGGCACTAGCTTCATCCGTTTGATGTTCTTTGTTATTTTCCTTGGATTCAAACACTAAAGGCGTAGAAGAGCACTTTCTGGATACATGGCATTTCACCGCCATCATGAAACTTGAAAAGGGAAGTGACGCGATAATTCGAAGCAATCAGGTTACAGAATTAACCAATGATGCATCGCCAAACATGGCGCCGGGAGCAGATACCGGAACCGCACCAGAGTTCGATGGAAGGGAACCCCAGACCACTGATTTCAGGAGGACCAGAGATCAGTTCTTTGGACTACTCCCAGGCTCAAAAACAGCTTTCACACTTGACACATACTGAACTCACAGATCAAGCGGTCACAGGTCTGGAAAAAAGTTCTAGTGTGACTTCGAAAGAGGGTTCATTATTGGGGCGAAGATGGCAGGAGCTTCAGTCGCAAAGAAAGCTCAGGTGGACGGTGTTTCAATAGTGACGGGGTCCAGTGAGTCTGACTCTAATGAGAGTGGTCCCTTCCAGGATGACAATGCCCCCATCTACACGGCAGGGAATGAGGGGTCACTGTGTGAAAATGATGATCATGCGCTGTGGTATCTCAACTCAGTTGAACACCTATGGAGGATTCTGGACCAACAGTCTCCACCATCATCATCAAAACATTAACTGAGGGACCTTTCTAACCAACTTTATGTTACCTTTAATTTCTTATCCATCTGTATGTTTGAAGAGATAAGTACTTACAGTCATGGTGAACGTTGTGCGTTTCTTTGTATTGATGACCCTTTCATCGATCGTGTCTGGCTGGGACAGGTTGATCATTTTGCTGCAAATAAATACAACTAATCAATGCAACAGCTTTCTATAGACAGACAAAAGCACACTGCTTATGATAAACTGGAGATGAATAAACTTATTTACATTTATAATCACTCCAGCTGGTTTCCTAATACGTTTAACCTGCAGTGAGAAACTGTCAAACACTAAAAAGTTGCAAAGCTGAAGTCAGTTTCTCATTCGAACTGTCCCGTTCCACCTTAAATGGTGCTGCAGTTACATTCTGGCGCCTCAGGCACCATTTAAGGTGGAACGGGAAAATTCAAACAAGAAGCTGGCGAATGAGAAGCGACTTCAGCCTCGTAAAAAAATCGAATGCTGAGAGACATTTTATAAGAAACTGTTCCACTTTTGGAAAAGTTTCCCGCTGGAGATGTGAGAAAAGCAGCTATAGCTGAACTAAAGCTTAAAGCAGAGCAAAGTAAGTCTACGTTTTCATTTATATTAAATTTGTTAGCCTATACTAAGTCATCAGCACATACTGAGACATATTTACAGCCAAGATGGTAAAATGGACATAATATTGTGGCTCCCAAGATGGTTTGATTTTTGCTGAAAGCACAAAACGGCTCTTCCTAACGTTTTGGTTGCCGATCCCTGACCTAGATGTATCAGTAGAAACTAGTGAAAAGAATGCTATGCACAGTTCCACAGTGGTGTATAAACAAACACACGTGTGCTCATATTACCATAGAAGTATTCCATCCTTGACTGATTTGAACAGGCTGTCATCACTGGGGTCCATAGGGATGAGATGTTTGCAATCAGGGTCGTTTGCCAAGGCCTTATTGATCCAGTTCACAAAGGCCACTTTCTCTTCGTCTGAGGGCCAATTCGACAGACAAAACATTAGCAATACAAGTGGCAGACTCAGATTACTATTGGAAGCCATGCAGAGGCGAGGGCTATAAAATGACCTCATTCATGCAACTCATCACTACTAATGGGACGGCAGTCTGGCTCAGCTTTCAGCAAAGGCTAAAATATGGCACTGAGCGACTGAAGAAGGCCATAAATGTTAGCATATTAAAGCTGATACATTTGGGAGAGATACGACTAGGTTTCCGTTCTGAAGAGTGACAAAAGTGTGATTTGTTTCTGAAACTGATTCAGCATTTTAGCCAAGCCAAGTCCTACCAGCGTATGAGTGCTGCGTTCCTTCACTGGAGATTCCTGAGGTTCCCCCGAAAGAGCGGATGCCATCCCTTCTGGAGATGGTCTTGCGGAAGGTCTCTCTCACCTCTTTGCTTCTCAGCTCCTGGTATATCTGTGGGATCAGACGGAATATTAAATGATCGCAAGGTGTGAGATGGTCAGACACTCCAGCACAGTAGTGAGCTAAATCTTGTGAAGGTTAGCAATTTAAGCACGGTTACTGCAAGGAATAACTCAGCTGTAAGACTCAATCTAGAGTACTCTATTGTGTTTATACAGGGAGATTCACTCGAAAGAGGCCCCGAATATTCTGTAATAACTCTTGCTAGGATGAAGCAATCTGAACAAAACAACTCGCAATGAGCTCCTCAGTATATGGAGCTTCAAACAAGCTGGGATGCCCCTGCGTCAGAGCGATGAGGTAAGCGCTGGACAGCTGTCACAACGTTTAATGTCTGTTTGCAACTTCCGGGTGCAGACCCCCCCGTACCCCTTCATGTGTCTGGCAGAATAGGAGATCACTTCCAGCATTGCATGTAATACAATCGATTACACATACGTCAAGGTATGTAGCATATTTTTTTGGTTCGGGTTGCTTCAGCCTAACCGGAGTTACAACAGAATATTCAGGGCCTCTTTCGAGTGAATCGCCCTGTAGTTTTGCAAAATAAAAAAGTCCCCAGAGTCGGGGGTAGGTTTGTCTGATTTGTCTATCAGGGGAGCATATTATATATGATAAATTTCCTCTATATAGATTATATCGCTGCAGTCAGAACAAAACCATATATTTCCCAAAAGTTAACTTTACTGGAGGAGGAAACATTCTTTACTTTGAATGGAAGTTAATGGAACAAGATTTTTTTACAAGCACCTTTGGAGCATTTCTGTTGGTCCATTCAGCATGAAATTTTGGCAAGAGGTTTTGTTCTGACCGCAGCGATATATTTCCTCTCTATGCACTGTTCTTGTACATAAATTGAGCACTAATAACCTGCGTCAACTGACTCTGTGAATGTGAGCAGGGTGAGTGTGGGAAATGTTTGTACACTCAGCAAACAATCTTTCAAAGCATCGAATCACATTAATATGAAACTTAGGGATAAAGAGCTGAAGAGGCCAGAGTCCAAACCTCACCTAAACAGACCTGACTCGATTATCATTTGAGAACAACTCTATATGCATTTAAGTTTTCTCATAAAGGTTTTATTCCAGCTGGTTTTGTCTACTTTGAACTAGTGGCTAGTTTGTAGGTTTTAATGCCTTCATTCATGCAACTCATCAATAACTAATGGGACGGCACTCTGGCTCAGCTTTCAGCCGTGGCAAAATAGGGCATTCATTCATGCAACATGACTGGCTGTCTTGCTCATATTAAAGGCAGGGTTAGTGACCGGCATTGTAAATAATGTTTACTTTGATTGGCTCTTTCTGTCTGAATAAACTGAAAGCACAGTTCAATTTTCTGTTGTACTTCCAGTTGGTACTGATTTGTATGGGGATGTAAAGTAATGAGTGGTGAGATTACTTTTAGATTACTTTTGAGTAACTGATCCAACACCGGAAGCCCAACTTGTTTTAAATGTACGTTTTTAAATGTACAGAAACAAAATAAAATGCAAAATCTGTTACGAAAAATTGACTTACAATCAATTGACATTGTCATTCCCACCTGAAGGAGTTAACGAGAGAATCAGGTAAACTTAGACTGCTCCTGTTAATGTAGCTAGCATTAGCTCTCCCAATTACCTCGCTAAAGTCAACGATAATTAATATTGCGCTATTTATTTTTGCCAGATGTTAACAGATGTTCTTTATGTTTTGTGTTTTGGAATCAAGACTGTTGTGTGGAATCGACTCTACAGATTCCCACCACTTGGAATCAGAATTGGTTGGTATAGTGTAGTGAGTAACACCTCTGCCTTCTACACCATAGACTGGGGTTCAGTCCCCTCAGGCAAGCACCCTACACTACATACAGTCCTTGGGCAAGACGCCTAACACTCCCTTCGCCTACCTGTTTAAAAATGATCAAATTAGAAGTCGCTCTGGATAAGAGCGTCTGCCAAATGCCGTAAATGTAAGTTGGAGTCGAGTCCAAAATTTCTGGACCCAAACAGCCCTACTACACTTTTAAAAACATGGTTCATCAAGGGATCTTCATGAAGGAAAAAGGGTGTATATAGAACCATGACCACTCAAAGAACCCTTTGCATCATTAAAGAGTCCTTTGCATTGTGAAATGGTTCTTCAGATTGATGAATAATGTGCTGTAGATGATGATTCTGCACAGAACCTGTTTCAAAATGGTTCTATATAGCACCAAAAAGGGTTCTATTGCCATGATGTCAAGCTTGTAACAATAGAAGAACCCTCTTAATTCACTAATGTTAATGTGTCGTTAATGTTTAGCACCAGCTTAAAGTAAAGCGTCCACTGTTGTTACACAGCAACAAGTGGTCAGTGGATTGATACAGGTATAGAATGTATAGAATGCTTTTCAGCCAATCAGGTTGTGTTATCTGACCTCAGTGTCGTATAAAATCTTGACATTTGGGTGGAATTGCCCTCGACAAATCCACTTTCTCAGTAGGCTCAGTAAGAGTCCAGCTGTAATAGGTTGTGTATATTAGAAGCTCCAGATGATATTATATCTCAGTACAGTAATAAAAAGCCTTACCGCAACAAACTCCTCAAAGCTAATTTTCTCGTCTTTGTTGGTGTCCCCGGCGATGAACTTCTCCGCTATCTCTCGCACCTTGTACCCTGGCAAAGAGAAGCTAGCTTCCCGAAAGAGCTCCTGCAGCTCAAAGTCACTGACGTAACCGCTGTTATCAATGTCTGCAAGAGAGACAGAGATGCAGATCAATATTAGTGAAATGGATCCACTTTCATTTGGTAAATATGTTACACAATTTCTCGTCCCCATTTATAAAAGTGAGTTTTCGTCCGCGGGGTGGTGCCAGCAAGAAGCCGTAACTTAGAATCAATAAGCAGTATGCATTTTTATAAATCCCACTGAAGGCATTGTAAATCAAATAAACTCTCGACGCCGTTCACAGCTCGGCCCATTTCTCTGTTGATGGACGAAACTCATTACATCTCAAAGACATGAAATTCGCACAATCGTCCGCTTATGCTGCTTTCAAGTGGTCTCAGTTTTATCAGAAAAAAGTTTACCACCACGTGAACACTCTCGAACAGTTGGACGATGAAGTCGAGTGTATCAAACTTGGCCGAGTTGTGGCGTCAGCGCTATTTTAATCAGGGTGGAAGCAAGACGCAAACGGTCCATCAACGTTATCAACTAACACTATACAAATATAACACATCTTAATAGTAAAGTACATTTAAAGATGTACAATTACCTCACATTTTCTGCTCAGTTTGAGTTTCAAAAACGCCAGGAAATGAGGCCAAAGACAACAGAAGCTACAACAACCGTTTCACATCCTCTTTGTTTTAAACCAGAGCCTAAATCGAATGAACAAGTTTGTCTTCGTAGAAAACTAAAGCTCGACTTGCACTTGAAAGCAGCACCACACCAAATACAGGGTTTGCTTCTTTAGTTTGGCTCTGGAGCTATAAGGCTAATGTAGCTAACAAGTAATGGAAGCTCATACTTAATCAATTAGTTAGGGCTGGGAATCGATCTGAAAATACATTTCTTGATTTCAGGCATTTGGCAATCAAGATTTGACTTCAAGTTTTAGATTTGATTTCAAGCAGTGATGTTTGATTTCAAGTGTGAATATTTTGCTGTCATTGTCTAGGGCAGGTGTCGGCAACCCACATGTTAGGAGAGACACGGGTCTTGGGAGCCACAACATTTTTGTCCATTTTACCATCTTGGCTGTAAATACGTCTCAGTTCGTGCTGATGTGCTAGTACAGGCTAAAAAATATAATATAAACAAAAACGCAGACTTGCTTTGCTCTGCTTTAAGCTTTAGCTCAGCTATAGCAGCTTTTCTCACATCTCCGGCAGGAAACTTTTCCGCAAAAGTGGAACAGTTTCTTGTAAAACGTCTCTCAGCGTTCGACTTTTTACGAGGCTGAAGTTGCTGACACAGGAGTTCAATAGTGTGCTCTCAGCTTTGCCAGTGGAATGGGATGCTTGAAGCAGCCACACTTATATGTCTGACACTGTATGACGTACTATCATCTGTAAAAATGTACAGGCAGCCCAGACAGACTTAGACAGATTTCTTATCAAACTGTCTCTTCCACAAGTATGTGTTGGTGCTCTGCTGTAAATGTCATATTTCATAGCTTCCTGTAAAATCTGATAATGTTTGACTCGTCACATGAACCCCACGCAACTCTGAATCAGGTGATTTTCAGATTGGCGAATAAAATCTACTCTTTATATGCAACTCGTTGACAAGATGGTGCGTTTTGTGTTTTGGTGAGTTGCTAGAACACTGACCAATTTTGTTGAAGGCCTCTCTTAGGTCCTGTAGGTCCTCTCGAGAGATCTGTGTCACATTGTTCTCCATGCCACACTCCCCCGAGCCTCTCTCGCCAAAAAATATAACTGTAGAGAGACATTAGAGAAGAAGACATTAGTAAATTTCTCCTGAAAAACATGGATATTGAGCACTAATTCACTAATCTATACCCAAAGTCATAAGACGCAGCCCATAGCAACCGAGGCAATAACCTAAATCACCACATGCTCATAGGTACGATTAGCTCTTGGCTACAGCTGTGCTGATTCATGCACCGGTTTCCACAAAGTGGCTCTCGAATATGATGATTAACATGATTCATCAGCATTAGGTAACTTTAGCTTGAATACAATGTTAAGCTGACAATGAAAACTGTTACATAAACATTATAAGTGATGTATAAGGATGGCCTTTACCACTTACTGTGACTCCCACTCCACCCAGGCTGGGGTCCGGGCTACTGTGTGAAATTAGGAGGGTTGACCCAGTAGGGTCCGTGAGCGGTGCAGATTGTTAAGTGTGGACAGGTGTGAAGAACAGGGTAGTAAATGCAAAGAGGAAGAAACCTTCGACCCTTCTGAACTCTGCTCCAGGCGAGGCAACTTCACCAAGTGAGCGGTGGAGTTAACGTTTAATGCCCTGCAGCAGTGCCGAGTCAGCGAGAGCTGATGAAGAGGACGGCCTCACACATGGCTGGGTCTCCCATATGGGTATAATATTCAACCCACCTCCCTGTTTCTACACACACTGTCCATTTTATCAGCTCCACTGACCATATAGCTGCACTTTGTAGGTCGACAATTACCCTTTCACCCTGTTCTTCAGTGGTCAGGACCCCCATAGAGAAAGTATTATTTGGGTGGGGGGTCATTCTCAGCACTGCAGTGACACCGACTTGGTAGTGGTGTGTTAGTGTGTGTTGCGCTGCACTGAGTAGATCAGACACAGCAGTGCTGCTGGAGTTTTTAAACACCTCAGTGTCGCTGCTGGACTGAGAATAGTCCACCAACCAGAAATATCTAGCCAACAGCGTCCTGTGTCCACTGATGAAGGACTAGAGGATGACCAACACAAACTGTGCAGCAGCAGATGAGCTATCGTCTCTGACTTTACATCTACAAGGTGGACCAACAAGGTAGGAGTGTCTAATAGAGTGGACAGTGAGTGGACACAGTGTTTAAAAACACCAGCAGCACTGCTGTGTCAGAATCAAACAGTATATAATCATTGCTAAGGTTGCAAAACGTATTATCCACACCTCAATCCCTACAGTCCATGTATGGGAACTAAGCTGCAAGCCCATTTTGAACCAACTGTTTTTGTGATGTCGTGAAAACCAACACCTATTTAGCCTACAGCAGTTTAGCCCCGCCCATTAACACTGAAGTAATAAGGAGTGAAGTTATAAGAAACAAAGAAAAGGTTAGAAAATGGTCATGTAAAAATGAATAATGACTGTTTTAAAGTACATAAAACCACATGTGATGCTTAGTGGGGAAAATAAATGCAACAAAAAGTATGATATGGGCTCTTTAATATGTGATATTGACTGACACAGTATGTCATATGAGTCATCTGTTAGGTAGAGCACTGACTATGCCCCCACTATGAATCTCAAACTGATCACAAAGCCATATATAATGTACTGCATAAGTCATAAAACTATGGCTTCTACACTGAAATAGTCACAGAGCTTATACCTTAATACAAGTGGCTGTATATAAGACATATAATGCACTAGAATCTGTTATTTCATGCGTTACGTGGTGCACTACATAGGGAATATGGAGCCATTTGAGACTCAGCACATGTAAAACACCTACACAAGCTCACACAGAGGAGAAGACGTCCAGCTTCCTGGATGTTCGTGAATCGATGCTAGCTCAATTAGTGCAGGCGGACTCAAATGCACTGGGCTAAAGCAAGGCAGGAACACAAAAGACACTCTACACCCGAACGCTGCACACAGCGTGGTAATTAGACCTTATCAGCGGCACGGCCGGCTAAGCCGAAATGGCAAAAAGAAACAAGACCATCATGAAATCAGTCGTTAATCCAAAAATGCTAATGTGGCTAGCAATGGACGCTAGCATGGGCTGCTTAGCATTGCTGCAGAACAACCTGAACAAACATGTTTTTGTGTGTTACTGAGCCAAATGCTACAAACTACCCAGCTGAACAAGGAATTAAAAACTATTAGAAACCATTAGAAATCAAATCTAATGGTTTTGCTTTCTAATTGGAATGGCTCGAATGGTGGGGTGACCACCAGTTTCCTGTAGAACAGCTTTAGATCCCATTAGGAAACCATCAAATGCATTTAGAATCAGCCTTTGGTCACTACTGTAAAACTACTAGGATTCTTTACATTGTGATATCAACCCATTAAAAAACCAAAACACATTACAACACCATCATAAACCAACAGAAACACTCAATGGTTTCTATGGGTTCTATTTCAGCAGGGTCATGATGTTTTTGTCATGGTTTATCTTTTATCTATATGACTTCAAATATGTTTTAAATGGTAATTTTGAGTATTTTGTCTCTCCCCATTCAGAGAGAGAGGATTCTGGTCCTTTATGGTTGGAAATAACCGCCCAGTGACGTTGCAAAGATGGCCGATGAGTGAACCTTCCTATCCACGGTTTTCCTAGACAACAACATTTACCATCATGCATTGCGCATCTTTGGAACGAGAATGGGCGCGACTGCCAGTATGCGTTTGTTGTTGACAACCGATAGCGTACGGATTAGCTTCAAGGCCAAAGAGATTTATCATTAGCCAGTTATTAAACTGTGTTGCTCGCTAGGCTTCGCTTTTTGGATACAAGAAGATGGAAGTTGTGTCGAGGGGGCGACATGGACAAGAACGTTTAACAAGAACTTTAAACGGTGTCACCCAGTCTGTTCCTCATCCATTGAACCTACCCCAAGTCTGGGTTGATGATATGAAACTCTAGCCAGATGTCAACCACCTTGTTTTTCTGAAGGTGTAGATGACGAGGAGCTGAGGAATTATAAAAGCACAGAAGCTTCTAATTATCTACAGCAATAATATTGGAAGGGTTCTGTGTTTCAATTGCGAACAGTTCACATTTCTCAAAGCTGAGGTGCAGCCAGGCCAGGCCAGTCTGTCGGGAAACCTCGGCATGGGTTATGGTTCAAAACAGCGGTGTAGTAGAGACAGCAGGATGGTCTTGTATCCCCTTTTCTGGGCAGATCTTGTAGCCACGTCGCTGCTGTTTTGTGGAAGGTAGGTTAGGGATTTTAAATGAAACTGGAATACATAGCCAGCTAAGATGCATTTACTCTGGGAACCATTATAATTGGTTATGTTGCCACAGTAACCGTAATGGTTCATTAGTTTAGCACTGCAGTAGCAAAGTATTTCGTAGGCCGATTAAAGTACCATCAGATGTGCATTCTACATTCGCTTTGTTCATCAGAATGTATCTCTTGTGCATTTATGATGTTTTATCACAAAATGGAAGGAGCAAACATGAATATTTTGGGGGGATTTTTTAAGTTTAATGTCGTTAGCCGTGCTCTTTAGGCCTCGTCTTCCTCGGTTGTGACCCCCTCTGACAGCACATAACGTTCCTGTGCTTTTGAGACAGTTCGATTGCGTTGTAATTACTCCCGGTGAAAAGTGTCACACGGAAGTTTAGCCCATTCTAGAGGAACTGTTGTGACGTCATGGCAACTGCCGTTGAGAATAGAAGGAAACCATGAATAAGGACTTTGGTGGTAAGTGCCACTTCAGGTCAGGTATTTTTGAGGAATGTGATGAGGCTACTTGTTCCTCACTTTTATTCACATGTACACACGTAAAATCATGGTTCTTCAAGGGTTCCTTAGTGAAGAAAATGGTTCTATATAGAACCGTAAACACTCAAAGAGCCCTTTGCATGATTAAAGGGTTTTGGTACATCAAATTAATGGAGAATGTGCTGGAGATGGTTCTATATAGAACCTTTTTGAAAAGGGTAGAACCCTTTTAGTTCTATATATAAGCCCTTTCCAAAAGGTTCCATATAGAACCATCTACAGCACATTCTGAAGAACCCTTTGACAATGCACAGAACACTTTAATCATGCAAAGGGCTCTTTGAGTGTTTATCTATGTTAATCTATATAGAAGCATTTTCTTTACCAAAGAACCCTTGAAGAACCATCAATTGTAAGACTGTGCTGTAGTTCACAATTCTTTTTTTTTAGGTTTTGCACTGCAAAACAAAAGCAGAGATAGCACCAGAAGACTGAAACTGCTTTTTCCATCGGTCAAACTCCAAAGGTTCCAGTTTTATGGGTTTTAGTATCTGTTTGAGATTAGAAGTCCTAATGCTACTCAAGGTTGTTCTCTTCTGTTTTTGGTAAAACTGGCAGCAGAAACCAACAACAATTTAGCAAATCCTTTGTTCTGAAGGAAAAGTTAAGCGCTGTCCTTCATTTCATGCTGGTCTAAGCTGGTTTATGCTAGTCTAGTGATGGTGTGGTGCTGTTTTAGCTGGTCACCCAGCTTGCACATACTGGATGACAAGAATACCAGCTTCCAAAACACAACATATGCTGATTTTGCTGGTGACCAGTTAAGCTGGTTTTGTTTTTCTAAAAAAGAACTGCTAATTTTAAAGTCCGCTACATTAGCTAGTTAAGAAGCTGACATTACCCTGTTTGCAGTTGTGCTAGCCTCCACAGAACAGGGAATGTTTTTGCTCATATTTTTGGACTTGACTACAAAAAAAGAAGGATTATTTGAGTCTACACATGATTCTGTAGACATTTCTGTCAGTGTTAATGCAGAGAAGTGCACTAGACTGAACTAGTGTTAAATTATTAGCTAAAATAATTGGACAACTGACTTCATCAGTTCACTCTCAAGAGAAAAAACAGGAGCCTTGCTGGACTGTGCACACAACAGTACAGCATGTAATCTCATATTAGCCAATACGTTAAGCTAACTAGCAACCAGCCAATTCAGGTGCTTTAGAGTGGCATAAAAAGACCAAAAAAGACAATTAAATCTTTAATTGCAGTTATGGTGGTTACAGCTGTCTAAAGCAGGTGGAAAATGAACTCGAACGCTAAGTTCCACTGGGTCACTTCTTATTTTTGAATGTGCTGTGAAAAAAAGGGCCTTTCATTCTGTTCTGCCGGTTCAGCTCCTGGGTGCTCACACGTCTAATTCTGGAGCTTTAGTGTATTATTTTAGCTCAAAGAGATCCTAAAAAGAGAACAATAGTCCCTGACTAACTTTAGTTCCTTTAGATGCTGGACTCCAGGGAGGTTTTTGACCTGATACTCTTTTCTCAAGTTGGTTTCTGAAAGCTATTTTTGCTCATACTTCCATTTTTCCGTTGATGTTGACAGACAAAGCTAACAGCAGTCATTTTTACATTAGGCTCATCTGCCCATCCCCACTAATCATTACTACTTTCTATCTATCAGTGCTTGTTTTGCTGCCATGTGTACGACGTCTCTATACATGAACCTGTTATGAAATGAACTGGCATGGAAGTCTCACCGGTGAGTGTTAGTGGACATATGTTTGCCGGAGGAGAGCAACATGAGAGGTCCATATGGGACAATACACAATACAACAAGGACAATGCTGTTGACTAATGCAAGATGCAGCTCCTAAAAGTGCTTGGACTGGCTGCCGTGTATAATACTAAGCAGTCCAGTGATCGAGAGTACGCACGTTCAAGTAATAGCAACTAATAGCTGCGTTCCAAAGCCAGGGCTGCGTCCTCAGTAGGGCAAGTCCTCAGTAGGACTGTCCTGTGAAGACTCCTCCTTAGTAGCCTATTGGTCACACAAATGGAACAGTCCTAACGATGGCTCCGTGGTGACGTCACCAGAAAGATCCCGCCTCTTGCAATTGCGGCGCAAAACTTGTGAGAGAGCTGGTGAGAGAAAATGGAGCCTGCTGCATTGTGTTTGTTGCTATGGTTGCTAATACGTCCGATTAAATTACAATAAATGGATGAAGGCTTTAATTAATCAGTAATTAACACTTTATAAGGTCATGAAGATGAAATCAAGGACAAGAGTAACTTACATTTTAAAGTTCCGCTCTAACGGCTTTGTTTTGCCATTTTCGTGGTGCTTTTTTTTTCTCCTTTGCGTCGTTCGTGCACAGAGAACTGTGGGTAACCAAAGGCCTGGAAGGACACATCTGATGCGTCCTCGAAATCACTAAGAACATAGCCTGCATTTCTAGGCTGTTAATGAAGGGTCCTCCACTTTAGATCGGCCTTCTATGACGTAGCGGCAGAGAAATGCAGCCTAGCTCGGCTGCAGCCTAGACTTTGGAACACAGCTAATGCAATGTAACGTAAAGCCTAGCAAGCAGACCAGAAATTTTAAGAGTTTTTCAAAACTTCCGTCTAATTTAACCCTCTATTGCATGATGTTGCCTCAGGGCAACAGACGCATTTTCCTCACTTTACAATAACATTATACATATTTAAAGACAATAATAGGGTTAACAATAAAGGGAAGAGTTTGGGTAAGTCACTAAAAAGCATGTACTTGGTCAAACTTTCTCTTAGTGGGCATAATTGAGCCTCCTCTTTCACATTCAGTATCAGGTTTTTTTGCTATGAGAATTTGCAAAAAAATATGTTTGTTGCCTAAAAGCAACAATGTGCGACAGTGGAATGGATTTAGCCAGTCACAAGCCAGGTCTCACCACTTCAGGAACATGGATCTATATCATATCTTCCCATTGTCTCACAATGTTGCCTCAAGGCAACATACTCCAAAAGGACCCCTGAACATGTTTTAAATGTTTTTGAATGTAATAATTGGGACCAATCATTAATAATCATTATATATATTACTTTATAATTGTGTAATTTAATAATCAAGGACTATTTAATGCAAGAAAAGTGAATCCAAGAAAGTGAAGGTTTATATTGCTCTCATTACGCCTGCAGTAGAGGGTCAGTGGTTAAGATGTGAAGTGGTTTGATGTGAAATCTATAGAGAAAGGGTCAGAATTGTTCACAGTGGTGGTGACACGAACCAGATGTTTGAAGAGTTTCGTGCCTTTAAAAGCTCCCTCACAGAAATACATTACATGAAATGTTTATGAATACACTGCCTGATACCCGAGACATTGTTTTATGATAGTTATGTGAGGACATTTTGGCCTAAAACATATTTTTAAAGGATATTAATGGTGGAGAGGTACATACAGGGTGTGGTAAGGCCAAGCAGTCCCCAGAGAAAACATTACCACTATTTTACCAGTACTAATGTACTTCACAACTACATTATTATTAATTTCCTTTGCATTGAACCGACCCCTGTCAGTAAGATCCTCTACAATGAGCCATTTCACATCAAACCACTCCCAATGACTTTGTTTACATCCCAACCACTGAATTATACAGACGTTTTTCAAAAATCTAAAAATTCCCCCTCAGCAAGGCAACTTCATTAGACTCTCGCTGCAGAAGGAGAACCGGTTTCCATAGAAATGCTAATACAGTAATGCGCTTACCCAACCAGCTTAGTCACTGAATCAAACCCTTAAAGGAGCTGCAGTAGAAGTCTTACCGCTCACCAGTCTCTCGGCCTCCTGTTTGACATGGAATCTAGGCAACAGTCACCATGTCTCACAACTGCCCTGGGAATTGCATAATGGACCCACTCTTTAGATTGAGCTCTTCTCCAGACTGAAAAAGCAACGGTTTCTTTCAAAAGAACCCTAACAGAAAGAGCAGGGAGCCGATCGGGCTGCTTCAAAGGCCCCCCAGACGCTTCGCCGATACCCAATCCAGGGCTGGTTCACTTCTTTAAGAGAGCTCGGGGCTTTGAATCTCCATCTGCATTATTGATAGCTCTGAAAGGAGGATCAGTTTCCACACTGAGTCAGGCCCTCGCTGGAGCAGGAAGTAGTTGAAGTGCGACGTCCTCAGTTCTGCCATTCACCTGCAACTCTCGTCATTCTAGCAGCTCGTTTTGACTGATTAGGTGGTTTGTACAGGAAGGGTTTATCACAGAGGTTACCTGTGTGGTCTGTGAGAAGGTCAGGGGGGCTCACTGTGATGGAGTGATTTGAGAATCCAGAAGAAGAGTTTTAAAGACCGCTGAGGAAGCTGAGTAGTGCAAATGGCAGAGACCACTCCTCATTTATTAAAACAGATGGCATATTGTGCACACACACACACACACACACACACACACACGCACACACACACTTTTTCTAAGCCGTTTATCTTTCTGGGTCGCAGGGGGAGCTGGAGCCTATCTCAGCGGTCATTAGGCGGAAGGCAGGACACACCCTGGACAGGTCCAGATGGCATATATTTAACAGAAAATTACATGTAAACCTCCAAAACTGTGTCCACTCTTCCTCTTTATTACAGCTCCCATTCATTTTGAGGGCCTTACTTTCAGTTTTTCAAAGAAATCTGCAGGGATATTTTTCACACCTCCAAAGTTCAGCCTTAGAAGTTGGTTCACTGCAAAAAATGGCATCTTGTCAAGGGAAATGATCTTAGTTAATATATCTAATATTTCCCATTTTGGGATGGTTGTGCACTGATTATAAGATTATTCTGCTTATTTCTAGACACTTTTCCACTTGTTTTATGTTATTTTATTAAGTAAACTGATCTCACTATACTGGCAGATACTTTTGCTGGTTTCAAGCACATTTCTTAAAACAAGCAAAATGATCTGCCAATATAGTGAGAACTGTTTACTTAATAAAATTACTTAAAACAGGTAAAAATATTCAAAAATGAGGTACATAAGCTTAAATTAAGCTTACAACCATCTCAACAGGAGAAATATTAGATTTATTTACTATATTTAAGATAATTTTACTGGACAAAATATCATTTTTTGCAATGTTGCATTTTCTGCTTCTCACGTTTCAAGTATTCAAACACATTCAGTGGTGTTGAGGTCTGGACTCTGGGGTGGTCAGTCCATTGTTCAGCTTCTTTGTTTGATGTGTCCATCTCCTTTTCTCAGTGAGGTTCTTCTTGACAGCTACACATCCTTTCAGACCCACAGCGCTGAGTCGTCTTCTCACAGTGGAAGGATGGACAGAAACACCTGTGGATGTTTTCAGATCTGAAGCAGCTTGATTTTCTCCTCTCTCTCAGAGATGAAAGCTTTAAGTGCTGTTTATCTGATGGGGGCAGTTTTGGTGTCTACCAGGTCTTCCAGGTGGTTGTTAGGAGGCCCATTTTCTCTACATCTTTTATCATTTTTTGAACTCCAGTTTTGAAAACTTCAGTTTATATTTTTATTATTTAATTTATTATATGAACATTTAATAAATTAAGGGTGGTCTCTGACTTTTGCAGTGGTGTGGGTCTTATATTCTAGGCTCACAGTGACAATACTGGGAAACATATCTGGCTGTATTCACACTGTCGGGCTGCTTCCCCATTTAATCTAAAACCTGTACAGGCTTGGCTTTTTGTTATCCATTTTACCCAATATCATCCAATCTGGTGACTCAAATTGCTGGTGGCACGTTGCCTGTTTCATGCTCTGATGGTAGCAATGGAAAAGCAAACACTCTGCAATTGGAACCTGTCACTTCTCAAAGAATCAGCAGCCACTCAGGAACCTCAAAACACTCTACTGTTACCAACATCACTCTACATGGACTCCTGTCAGGGAGTCATTACTGTGTCATGTAGCAGAAGAGAATAGCACTCCACTGAAGACTGCTCCTGAGAGCAGTCCACTATCATATCTCTCTCAGACTTCTACCATGATTAGTTCTGTAACTCCTACCTGAACCTGAAACCCCTGATTCTGGAAGTTGCAGTTCTGCCTTTCACTTATATCTCCCATCACATGTGTGTCTCACACAATCAGATCTTTTTCAGATAGTTTTACCACCAGTTACGGGTTTGTCTCCTGGATCCTTTCTCCGTATGATCCCTGTATCTTTGTTTAATCTGTCTTGTAAACGTTTCTTTCTTATGTTCTAACCATCGAGTTTTGGTTCCTTTCAGTGGTTCTTCCTCGTGCCTCAGGTAGTTTTTCCTGACATTGACTCTCTTAGCAACACTCTAGAGGGCTAGACTACAATTCTGGGAAGGCGTTGTGTAATCTGGATGATGTCTGTTGTACAAAGTGAACATACATAGAACTAAACTAAAGGACAGGGAGGCACTTTGTAGAACCCAATGAGGTTTTCTGAGTTCAGACCATGCCTTCAACATGGTGGTGGTAGTATGAGGGAAGACTGATAGAGGGAGGGGGGAGAACTCTGAGAACTTGGGCTGGAATTCTGAGCATTTTCTGCCTGTATCTAGAAGACTGGACCCCCTCATAGCTGTAGTAGGACTGATGCAGGACTGAGGAGATGGGGTGGCGGTGGGCACTGTGAACCCTTTGTCACAGGAACAGAAGGTGAGGATATGAATTTATACGGCGTTAGATTGGAAGAAGGAGAGGTTTCAGGGATGTTCCTCCCCCCAAACTTCAGTTACAATATAAGTACATAATAATTTGCCAATAATGGTTTGCATTTAACTTGATAGTGTAATAAAACCCAATAATGCAATACAATAATAATGTCTTAACTGATAATATAAGGAGACTTTTAATATTTATGAAAATTTTGTTTCCACTGCCATAACATTGAAATCATCTGTGTACTTTGTTAGCCCCCTTTCATCTTATTCTTCAATGATCAGAACCCCCACAGGACCCTCACAGAGCAGGTACTATTTGGGTGGTGGGTCATTCTCAGCACTGCAGTAACACTGACATGGTGGTGGTGTGTTGGTGTGTGTTGTGCTGGTACGAGTGGATCAGACACAGCAGTGCTGTTGGAGTTTTTAAACACTGTGTCCACTAACTGTCCACTCTATTAGACACTCCTACCTTGTCAGTCCACCTTGTAGATGTAAAGTCAGAGACGATAGCTCATCTGCTGCTGCACAGTTTATGTTGGTCATCCTCTAGTCCTTCATCAGTGGTCACAGGACGCTGCCCACAGGACGCTGTCGGCTATATTTTTGGTTCTCAGTCCAGCAGTGACACTGAGGTGTTTAAAAACTCCAGCAGCACTGCTGTGTCTGATCCACTCATACCAGCACAACACACACTAACACACCACCACCACCACTGCTATATCCACTGCTCTGTGGGGGTCCTGTGGGGGTCCTGACCACTGAAGAACAGGGTAACAAAGTATGCAGAGAAACAGATGGACCACAGTCTGTAATTGTAGAGCTCCGGTGGCTTTAATGCTATGGCTGATCTGTGTATGTAATACTGCCCCCTTGTTGTGTTCCAGTCAACCTTGACTGATTTACTGGTTTTCATAATCATAAATATCTTTTTTTTTCATCTGACATTCATAAAACTTTGTAAACTGCTTTTAAAAGTATCACATCCTTCATTATGAAAATGTATTTTAGCAAAAACGAGCAACTTACAAATATAATAAATTTCTAATTATTACATACGGTCAACCTGAATGTCTAAACTCTCACTAAAATAATAAAGTATTAATACATTATCAGTTAAGACATTTCATTATTACACTAGTTATAACACTATTGGGTTTTATTACATTTTTCAAGTGCAAATTCTTATCACATTTTTGGGGTTATTACATTATTATTATTACAATTTTGGGTTCTACATACTTGTATGTCCTCATATTATTACTAGCAATGGTCACTGAGAAACATCATGACTGACCAAAACAGAGAAAAGTGATTCTAAGTCAGCTGAATCGATAAGTGAAAGAGAAGATACCTCACCTATTGTAGTGCCACTGGGTCTCCTGGTCCAGGAGAAGGGCCAGATTCCAGGCCACAGGTCACTCTCCATAGTGAAGGTGAGTTCAGCAATGATGAAACCAGTCAGGCTATGGCATTCTCGGTCTTCTCCCAGCTCTCCACGGAGGCCGAGGAGCCTAAAAAGAATCTGAGAAAGGAAGAAAGCAGAGACTGTAACAGTCTGCCCAGTACTGTCTCATCTATCCATACAATACTCGTGTCCCAAAGCTGAGTGGTCAGCAGTGTGAGCAGCTCAAACTTTGGTACATGGCTTCTTTCCAGCCTCATGCAGAGCTAAAATGGACCAGCTATGACCATAATCCTCCTTTGGATATGAATCAGGTCTTTCTCCTGTAAACACTTTCCTCACGCGTGTGAGCATGATCACGTTTATCCTTTAAAAAATCAGTTAATTTCTTATTCACGGGTGAATATACACTGTACACACTCATTGTCCATTTTATCAGCTCCACTGACCACATAGGAGCACTTTGTAGTTCTACAGTTACAGACTGTGGTCCATCTGTTTCTCTGCATACTTTGTTACCCTGTTCTTCAGTGGTCAGGACCCCCACAGGACCCCCACAGAGCAGGTACTATTTGGGTGGTGGATCATTCTCAGCACTGCAGTAACACTGACATGGTGGTGGTGTGTTAGTGTGTGTTGTGCTGGTCTGAGTGGATCAGACACAGCAGTGCTGCTGGAGTTTTTAAACTCCTCAGTGTCGCTGCTGGACTGAGAACCAAAAACAGCGTCCTGTGACCACTGATGAAGGACTAGAGGATGACCAACACAAACTGTGCAGCAGATGAGCTATCATCTCTGACTTTACATCTACAAGGTGGACCAACAATGTAGGAGTGTCTAATAGAGTGGATGGTGAGGGGACGCAATGTGTTTAAAAACTCCAGCAGCACTGCTTTGTCTGATCCACTCGCACCAGCGCAACACAGTTTATTGTAGAGACTCAGATTTCTTCACAGTGGTGGTAATAGGAACAAATATAGCCTTTTAATTTCCTATCCAAAACCACCAGCGAACCGATGCAAGCTTTGTATGTCATGTTGATGATGGTAAAATAGTGACAAATCTGCAAATAGAAGTTTTCTTTGGGACTATTTTGCCTTAGAACACCCTTCATGTACCCCTCCACCATGAAAGCATGAATAATAATACACTGTAGGCCTGAATCGTATCTAAAACGATTGTAAAACAAGATATAAAGTGGTTTGTTGTGACTGGCCATGTCCTAGAAAGTCGGACTTGTTCACAGTGGTGGTGATAGGAACCAGACGTCCACCTCTAAAAGCTCCCTCACAGAAAGTTACTACATGAATTGGTTATGAATATGCAGTTTTTAAGCCTTTTAGAGCAGAGGGGTAACATTTCACCATCATCAACATTACATATAAACTCAGAAGACACGTGTAGGTTCACTGGTGGTTTTGGATAGTAAATAAAATGGCTATATATGTCTTGTAGTCATGGCGACCCCTGGTTCGTATCACCACCAATGTAAAGAAATCTGAGTCTCTATAATGAACCATTTCACCTCAAACCACTGTTTACATCTCAACCGCTGAATTATGCAGAAGCTGTTGATGGAATTCCTCGTTAGTGTTGCGTACAGGTGGAGCAAGGAAGCACTCATAAGGAGATCCTACTAACACAGGAGTCTTAAGCTGTAGATGTGATTGTGAGGAGGGTGCAGGAGTTTAGGATGGACAGAAGGTGGCGCTGATGGATAAGCTAACGCACTCTCACACATCACTGCAGTGCTGGAATGGAACAAAAGGCCCATTGCTGAACTAATCCAACCGCACAGTGAGTCACTCTGTAATACAGTCAGTATTACAAGATAATCCATGTTGACGCTTCTGCTGTAACCTGAGTTAGTCTTTCATGTCTGAGCAAGAGCTCATTCAGATAAAGCCACACAGAACCACGAACACTCAAACAACCACTGGCATGCTTTAATGGTTCTTCGCATGGTGAAATGGTTCTTCAGATTAGTGGAGAATGTGCTGTATATGGTTCTATACAGCACCATAAAGGATTCTACTGTGATCATGTCAAGCTTGCAACAAAAGGCTCCTTACAGAACCACTGTCTGAAATATTGACTTCACTTGGTTTTTGTAGTTGATTCAGTTCTATTCTGAATATTCTGAGTAAACATTTGTATTATTTTGAAATTACAAAATTGTTTTACACACACACACGCACACACACGCGCGCACACACACACACACACACACGCACACACACGCACACACAAACACACACACATACACACACACATACACACACACACACACACACGCGTGCGCGCACACACACGCACACACACACACACATATATATATATATATATATATATAGTCAAAAAGTTGTCAGATTGTTTTCTTGTTATATCTATCTATCTATCTATCTATCAATCTATATATATATATATATATGCAATGATTTATGTAGTTTTCAATATTATGAGATTTCTGTGAACAAGGACAAGGAATGATGTGATAATAAAATGATAAATGAATATACTGTAATTGTTTGATCATAATATTTATATATTATAATATTATAATATTTATATATAATATTTTAGTTTTTTTGTAGTTTTAGTTGTATTTTGAATATTTTGAGTAAACCTTTTTTACTATTGTGAAAATACAAATGTGTTTTGTATTTTGAATAAAAAATTATAAATATTGTTATCTATCTATCTATCTATCTATCTATATATATATATATATATATATATATATATATTCATCCCTTTTAAATATATATATTTTTATATTTGTCTATGCACATTACGTTTTTTGTCACGTTATCTGCTCTGATAGGTAAAATATGACCAATTCTGGATATTCATTTTATAATTCTATTGTAACTGAACTCTCAGTGTTTACAGCTTTCTCAGTCTTAGAATCTTCTACAGCTCTGTTCATCATTCTGGATGCAGATATTTAACATTCCTTCATTTATTTACAGCTTTCTGGTGCCCACCTAACGTACGTGCTCCTGTTTATCATTTATACACTGAACATAAACCCACACTGCTTCATACTGCACTCCCTGCTATACAGAACAGGCATTCAGAACTTCAGCCTGACTAACGGTCAATACAATCACAGAGAACTCGACACTCACAAACGTTTACAGTCTTAACTCACAGTGTTCATATTTAATTCGTCCATCATTCATACAGAGCATCGCTTTCATTTCAGCCACACTGTTTGTGTTGTGCTGTGTGTTTGTTTGTTTTGCCTCACTGAAACACGATATCCTATTATGTCTACATCATATTGTTTTATGTAAGTTTTGAAGATTTATGTAAATGAACTGAACTGAGATTTCGTCCAAGCTGAACTGCGTCTTAGTCAACAACAACATCCCAGCGGTCAATAATACAGTCGTATGCAAAAGTCTGAACACCTCCAGTCAAAGTATGTTCTGGTGATTTTCTGAGTGTAAATAAATGAACACATCCTCTACTGTGAACACACTACTGCACAGTTTAATGCACAGTTACGCTTTATTTAGCTGAATTTAATGAATAAAACATAAAATCTGCCCTGTACAAAGACACATTTCATGGTTTTTTCCCCAAAAAACAAACACAAAATGTTTCTAAAAGCAAATGTCTTATATAAGTGTGTTCTGGGTGGAGGACGTGTTCGCTTACTTACGCTCAGAAAATCAATCATCAATCAATCAATCAATCAATAAATCAAGAAAACACATAACAAAACATACGGCTGTAATTAAAACAGAAAACATTTAGTCATCTGTATTCAAGGGCTACTAGTTCTAATGTTTACATCTTACATTCACTCTTAAAAAGTGTTTCTTCAGGGGTTCTTTAGTAGATGGTGGTTCTAAATAGAGCCAGGTTCTTTGTCTGGTGAAATGGTTCTTCAGATTGATGGAGAATGTCTTGTAGATGGTTCTATATGGAGCCTTTTTGAAAATGTTTCCATACAGCACCAGAAAATGTTCTGCTATTGTTACAAGCTTGACACTGAGTTCGTTTGACAATGGAAGAACCCTTATTGGTGCTCCCTAGAACCTTATACAACATATTCTCCATCAATCTGAAGAACCATTTCACCATGCAAAGCATTATTTACGCATGTAA
The DNA here is from genome assembly GCF_904425465.1 of Colossoma macropomum. Classification (NCBI taxonomy): domain Eukaryota; kingdom Metazoa; phylum Chordata; class Actinopteri; order Characiformes; family Serrasalmidae; genus Colossoma; species Colossoma macropomum. The sequence goes on from NW_023494805.1 coordinate 38,212,916, forward strand.
ATGGTTCTTTGAGTGTTCACGGTTCTATATAGAACCACTGTCTTTACTAAAGAACCCTTGAAGAACCATCCTTTTTTAAGAGTGTTGGAATGCCCCAATTACTGTGGTTTAGGAATAATAATAATAATAATAATAATAATAATAATAATAACAATAAGTATCATTATATTTATTATTATTACACAAAATACATTTAATTTTTAAAGTATTTTTAATTATATAAAATATTACTAGAATATCGATCAATTAGTGTATTAATAATAATTATTTGTAATAATTATTAATAATATTTATTTCATCCAATTGGTATATATGAATATCACTTAAAACTGTTCACAAAACAAGCATAAATAAAAGAGTGAGATCTGAAGGTTCTGTCTACTGTATTTATTTATGTAATAACTGCATCTTACTTATTTATTCAATTATTTGTTTGTTAATTAAATTCTACATTTTTAAATTAAATTCTACATTTATTTTCCTTTTTTTATTGATTAACAAAATCCTGGTGGTGTTTCACAAAGCAGGGCTTCTCTGTAGGCTGGATAACTGAAGCCCAAAGTTTATCAGGCTGACTGAGGAATCCTGCTTTGTTAAAAGTCCCCCATGATTTTCTATCCATCTGTCTATCTATTCATTCATTCACGCTCAACCACACTTTTTATTTGTTTATTTTTATTCATTTCATTATTTTATAACTATTTCAATGATATGCAGCTCGTAAGCATCGCTGCTCCTCCCACATCAGAGCCACACAGCGCGCGGCGAATATGACGTTTCCTCCGTTCACGCTGCGAAATACCGGAGGGTCTTTGATGGAGGCGGTCCGAACCAATCGGATCGCTCGGGGTCGCTGATTCCGCCAATCGGCGCTCAGAGGAGGCGGGGCCTGTGGGCTTTTTGTGTCTGGGTGCTCTGATTGAATCCTCACAGACTCTGAGCTGAACGGCCGGAGTAACGGAGCCGGAGAGGAGCTCCTGCTTTCATCTCCTGCTTTCCAGCTCTTCTGTTTTTTGTCCGTCTTTTTTCGACGGGAGGGATTTTTGGAGCCGGCTGGTCGTTTCAGCGCGGACGGTGTTGTGTTTTGCTCTCGGCCGTCGCCGCGGTGATGCTGTGAACTGTGGCGCGCTGAGCGGTGAGCTCTCCTTCTCAGCCAGGCTTTATGAGCAGCACTACACGCAGCCTAAATCCTGCTGGTGGGAGCTTTTGAGGACTGTAGTGCAGTTTTTTTGCCTTGCCTGGGCTGTTTTTGGAAGGGTCTTTTTTGTGGGGGGCTCCCTCTCACCCTGAAGGCCAGGCCTGAGTAGTGGATGGATCTGTTAGGATGCTGTGACAACCCCTTGCTCTGGTCCTGCTAGTGCTGTTGGAGCTAACAGGGCTTAGTGCTGTTGGAGCATCATCTGAACGCTGCTGGCTAAATGAAAAGCAAGCCGTACCAGCTTAAGTTCACACCGCCTTGGGAGAAGGATGTGGGTTTTGGGAGGAGACACCGAATATTCGCACGAAAGCCCACCAAGATAATCGCCAACCCCGGTATCGTGATGAAGGTGCTACGTCGCAAGAAGATCTTCGTCTTCCTCGCCTACTTTCTGCTTTTCGCTCTGACCATGCTGAACCTGGCCAACTACAGGTGGACCAAAGAGCCGCAGCAGTGCAACCACCAAGCGCAGAGTCCCAGGGTCCAAAGCAGACCGGACATCCAGTTCCTCTTCAAGGAGCCACCACCGAGGACCAGGCAGCTCGTATACGTGCTGACCACCTGGCGGTCCGGGTCGTCCTTTTTCGGCGAGCTGTTCAACCAAAACCCGGACGTGTTCTTCTTGTACGAGCCCATGTGGCACATTTGGCAAAAGCTCTACCCTGGAGATGCCATTTCTCTCCAAGGGGCGGCCAGAGACATGCTCAACGCCCTCTACAGGTGTGATTTCTCCGTCTTCCGGCTGTACACCAACCCCCCGGGCAAAAATGTCAGCACCCTAGGTATCTTTGGTTCCACCTATAACAAAGTCATCTGCTCCCAGCCTTTCTGCTCGTCCTACAGAAAAGACGTGGTGGGTATGGTGGATGAAAACGTTTGCAGGAAGTGCCCCTCTCAAAAAATCCACCTTCTAGAGCAGGAGTGCCTAAAATATAACACTGTCGTGATCAAGGGAGTGCGCATTTTTGACATGAACGTCCTGGCTCCCTTAATGGAAGACCCCGCTCTCAATCTGAAAGTCATCCACTTGGTCCGGGACCCCCGAGCCGTGGCCAACTCTAGAATCAATTCCAAACACGGCCTGATTCGGGAGAACATGCAAGTGGTGCGCAGCCGGGACCCTAAGACTCGCCATGTGCCGCACGTGGACCAAAAAACGAACAAAAAAGAAGGTTCGGACTACCAAGCCGTCAGCGCCTTGGAGGTGATTTGTGAGTACATGTCCCAAACTTTGAAAACTGCCCTCAATCCCCCGAGCTGGCTCAAGGGGAAGTACATGACGGTGCGGTACGAGGACTTGGTGGAAAAGCCGATCAAGACCTTGCGGAACGTTTACAGCTTCATTAACCTGACGGCCACTCGTGACATGGAGTCCTTTGCCATGAACATGACCAGTGGCAACAGCTCCTCCTACGATCCCTTCATGGTTTCGTCCAGGAACGCCACCAAGGCTGCTTACGGGTGGAGGACCGTGCTTTCCTACCAGCAGATCCGACAGGTGGAGGAATACTGTGGTCAAGCCATGTCCCTGCTTGGGTACTTGCGTGTTCGCACGTCATCAGAGGCCAAAGACCTGAAAAAGTCTTTAATGACGATACCCAGGGTTTAAAACTCCTGTCGCCGCCCAAGACCATGGTTTGCTTTGGTGTTGAGTCTGGTACTCTTTCTGAAGGTGTTCAGTGCGTCCGACATGTTGACTGTGCGTTTGCACTGTACTTTCATGTCGAAAGACTGCTGCCGCTGCAGCTTGCTTGACCAAAAAAGACTGGAAAGCATAACCTATGTACAGTGTCTCATTTACCTTTTAATATATGCCAAGATATTACAGAGGTATTCCACTGATTTTTCTGCATAATTCAGTAACTGAGATGCAAACAGTCATTCAGAGTGATTTGATGTGAAATGATTCATTTAGAGAAAACTTACTGACTCAAGCCAAGAATTATAATGTCTACAACGCAAATATAGCCGTTAAATTTAATACCCAAAACAACCAGTGAGCCTAAATGTTCTTATACGTAAAGTTAATGGTGGTAAAAATGATGGTAAATGGAATGGTAAATGCCGCACTGTGCCATGCCTGTACCTTTCAGCCATGAATGTATTAAAGAATTCCGTTTTAAACCAAAACATTATCCCAAAATTATCGTAAAACAACGTCTAAAGCAACAGGCAGCGTATTTGTGACCATTTCATATAGTATCTTTCTGTGAGGGAGCTTTTAGAGGTGGACGTCTGGTTCCTATCACCGCCACTGTGAACAATTCTGACTCGATAAAGCATTTCACACCGAACCACTCTGAGTAACTCTGTTTACATCAGTGGAATTCCCCTTTAACCCAGATCGTACGCTTTTCGTGTACTGAGTACAGTGTTGATTATCATTGTAATGTGACAAGAGGGAGGTTAATTTAAGCAGATCAGTAATTCCTCACTAATTTCCATTAGTTTTTCTTTAACTGCTTTGCTTTGAATAGGAAAGCTATGAATTGTATCCAGAGGATGTCAGTCTTTTCAGCCTTAATCTGGAGTTATTTTAGGTGCAGAAATGCGCACAGATGGTCTGTTTGAAGTGTAACTACCTGAAATACCTGACATCTAACTTCTCTCCTTCTGATCTGACTCATCAGTAACACACGAAGCATTGTCTGAAAGGTTTCTGTACAAACATGTCTTGTATTCGTGGTTTAGGGATCTTATTTCCATTAATGTAAAGTGACTTCATGTTATGGTTTTCTTGTTGATAAAGTGCCTTTGTGGGTTAAAAACCTCTATTAACTCTATTGATCAACTGTATTAATATTTTCACACAAAGTGATGTTTTCTGTACAAGTTTTGGGGAATTCTGCTGAAAGTATAATTAACCATGTAGAGTTAAACACATCACCTGAAGGGTTAATCCCTTTCAGGAAAAGCTGCATTCCTGTAATAGTGTACCGTGTCATATTGACATTAGGCCTGTCACGATCATGACGTTACAGCTGACGGTAAATTTTCCTTTAAATAATTGCGATTAACTATTTAACTATCTCTTTTTACATTGCATGCATATAGGTGGTGAGCGATATGGCAAAAATATAATACTGCGATATTTAAAGAATTTTTCATGTCACGATATTTATTTTTTTCAGAAATCTGATCAGCTGGAACAGAGAAGAAAGAACCAGTAATGCAACATTTAAAAAAAAATACTATCAAAAATGCAATATTTGTCACACTGTGTTGCACTAAATCCAGTTAAACTGGACTAATTTTGCTCTCTTTATAATAAAACATGCAGTTGGTCGATGTTCTAAAGGTACTGACAGTAACCATGATATGTTCAGAAAAGCATATTGTATTTTAATGTGACATAATTTATCACGATAACAATATGTATATTGTCATATTGCTCAGCCCTAATGCAAATATTAACGTCCAAGCCAAAAGTGACCAAACTGGCCGATTAGCTATCTGCTTTGTAGCTGTCAATACTTAATAGCTCAATAGCTTAATAGCTTAAAGCTGAATTGCTGAGTTGGGGATGTTTTAGTCACGTTTCAACTGAAAATGAATGCACAATAGACCCTTAATCACCTCCCGCTGTCTAGTCCGTTGAAGTAGTTCTTGTTTTTGAGGCAGCAGACATAAAGGAATGGACGGCCTTTTGGGGTTAGACACTAGAGCGAATGCCATGTGTTCTCTCATACCACCTGAGAAGCCGGAAAACTTGGACGGCTGCATCAGACAAGGCTGTGTTGATGTTGCCTTGTGTGCGAAACATGCCGACCAGCTGGTGCTGAGGCATGAATAACTAATATTTTCCAAATTCCTGTAGTGTCTGACAGTCAATCACAAGACAAATTCTCGAAGCTGAAGTTGGCTTCTTGTTTGAATTTCCAGTTCCATGTTAAATGGTGCAGCAGCTGCATTCAGGCACATGTACAGGGGTCAGAATGTACACTGCTTCATTTAAGGTGGAACTGGAAATTTGAATTGCAAATAAAGGTGCAAAAAGCTGCTGAAGTTCAGTCTTGTAGAAATGAAGATGTGAATTCTTGGTCCTGGTTTTTGCCAGAATTTTGAAAGATACGCTGACTTGGGTTGATCTATATATTGTTGAGTTTTGTTTTTACTATTTTGCACTATAAAAGTATTTCAGATTCTTTAAAAGTGACCACTGTTAACCTGCACGAATGGTTTTGTTTAGGAGAAATAAACACTGTTCTGTTTATATGGCAAACATGAAGTAAATAACCGTGGAAAATAATTGCTAATTAGACTGTGTGATAATTGTGACAGGCCTAATTGATGTACAGCCACATGTGATTCTGCTCTTTCATCTCTTAAAGGTGGGATATTCTTTCTGTTTATGTTTATTTGTGTACTTGCATACACAGTGAAGATTCAGGACAGTGGACAATGTAATGGTTTGAAGTAGGGGTGATCATTGTGGTCATACATTATCATGATGAATTATGTTGCAATACTCTTATGTCATGGGTATCAGCAACACTTACCGGTTAGAAAAACGAATAATAGATAGATTTAGATCAGTTATAGAGAACCTGAAACCAACAACAACCACCAGTGTATAGTAACAGCATAGTAACAAGTAGCTGATTGGATATCAGCCCATTTTACATCATCTTAATTTATTTTTACCAGCTGTTTGTTGTTATGTTGTTTCACCAACTGTTACCAATCACTCCCATGTTTCTTCCTAAATTATTTTTGCAAACGTTTCATTAAAAACAAAAAAGACATTGTACTAAGTGTGGTTTTTCTCAGCTGTAAATGTGGCACTGCTGTTTTTTCTGGTGCACTGTGTCCATTCTAACTCAAACTAAATCTCATATATACTGTATTGTGTGGCAGTACAGTTTCTGAGCTGAGAGCTCTCAGAAGCCCACAGTTCTCCATTCCAAAGCAACTGCTTTGTCGCCTTTTGGGCCGTAGTGTCAGATATCTGAGCATAGTAACCCACAAAAGTAAGGAGAGTGGTGGACGTCCTTGGGGACCGTCTGGGCTCGGAGGCTCTTAGAATTCGCCAAAGTGGTGAAGTGTGTCGGAGAGCTTCTCGGGGGCTGCACAAATAAGTGCGAGGGAGGGGCCGGCAGGAGAAGAGAAGCATCTCAGACAGAAATAAGAGCAGCAGCAAAGTGGCAGGGAGCGAGGATGAGTAGTAGTGTCAATACATCCGATCCAGATGTCTAGTTTTAAGAATCCATCCGTATCAGAACCAAGTTTTACTTCTAGCAGTATTTTTACTGTTATGGAATCTGTATTTCATGCTGCAAAAGTGGGAAAAATAATGCATATAGAATGCAAAAAATGTTTTGTTGATTGGTGAAGTTTTATATATTGTTTTATATAAAAAAAATATTCCAGTAAAAACAAACGAGAAAACATAAAGAAATGAGTTTTTTGTTGGTTTTTAAAAACAGTGACAGAGGGAACCTCCTGTTTATTGGAAACGTGTTCTAGATCTTTGGTGCATTAAAAAAAACAGAACGCTGCCTGCCCACTTTTAATACACCATAAAAATCATTTGGAGGTCTTCTTCGGGTTGATGTACCCGCCCACTCGTTCTTAAAAGCATGTCAGAATAAAGGCCTTTTTTGTCAGTCGTGCTGTGACATGAGAAAATCAGAATCTATGGACTGTTTTTCCCTGAAATGAAGACTTTTAAAGTTGCCTTATTTGGCAACATGGTATGATTTGAAATAATTTTAAATATAAAATGATTTGAAATTATTTCATTTAGAATTTAGAATCTGCATATATGGTTAGACGGTCTCACCACCTGACAGTTTTACAATTTGAGAGGTATAAATGCCTAAAATGTCATTTATTTTGATGGACTGAAAATGTATTCAGATAAAGGAGGTACTGCAGAATAATGTGAGATATGATACATATTTATTAGATTATTTAATAGGAAAATAATGGACACAGCAATGCACATCATATCACTGACCACGATACAAGTATATGCATGCTAAGTCAAATGACTAAAAGAATGAATCGAACTGTTTTTATCTTATTTGCTCAGATTTGAAAAGCATGGCATTGTCTTATAGCTACATGAGTGGACAAAATAAGCTTCATAAGAATGTATTTCTTACTTTGTTATTCCAGAACTATTTTCATTGTTTAATTGCATGAATGTGACATGAAAATCATATGATTTCAATACCAGTTTTCATCACTGACGTCCAGTGAGAGCAGCAGCAGCTGCACGTTCCAACCAATGAGTGTGTATTTAGCATCTCGCTCTTGTTCATACAGCTCGTGGATTGTTACAGTGGAGGCTCTCGAGGGGAACTGAAGCTCCGCCAAATCGCTGCTGAAAGCATCAATGAACGGACCAATAAAAATGGATCAAAATTACTTTGAATAAAATGTTTTTGCATTAATGTTGCATATGTCCATACAGTTATTTAAGGTTTTCAGATATGAGGTTGTGTAACAACAGCAACAATATTTCAGAAAATAAATGATATTTTCCGAAATAAAAGAAACAGATTTGTAACCATACACTCTTAAAAAAAGATGGGTCTTCAAGGGTTCTTTAGTAAAGAACCATGAACGCTCAAAGAACCCTTTGCATGTTTAAAGGTTTCTTTTGCATCATTAAATGTTCAGATTGATGGTGAATGTGTTGTATATGGTTCTATGTAGCACCCAAAGGGTTCTTCTATTGTTACATGCTTGACATCATAACCATAGAAGAATCCTTTTGGGTGCCATATAGAACCCTTTTCAAAGAGGTTCTATACAGAACTATCTACAGCACATTCTGAAGAACTTTTTCCTGACGCAAAGAACCCTTCATGGTTGTTCATAGAACCATTTTGAAAAGGCACCCAAAAGGGTTCTCCTGTTGGTATGTTGTCAAGCATGTAACAATAGAAGAACCCTTTTGGGTGCTATATAGAACCATTTTCAAAAAGGCTTCTATTGTTACAAAATCAAGCATGTAGGTTCTATATAGAATCATTTATAGCATATTCTGAGGAACACTTTCCTGATGCAGAGAACCCTTTAGTCATGCAAAGGGTTCTTTGAGTGTCCATGGTTCCATACAAAACCATTTTAAAAAAGGGTTCTACATGGCACCCGAAAGGGTTCTCCTGTTGGTATGTCGTCAAGCATGTTACAATAGAGGAACCCTTTTGGGTGCTATATAGAACCATTTTCAAAAAGGCTTCTATTGCGATGTCAAGCATGTAGGTTATATATAGAACCATTTAGTACATTCTGAAGAATCATTTCCTGACGCAAAGAACTGTTTAATCATGCAAATGATTCTTGGAGTGTTCATGTTTTTTTTTATAGAACCCGTTTCTTTTCTAAAGAACCCTTGAAGACCCATCTTTAAGAGAGTACTGTGCTGTACTTTTCATGCAAATTGTTGTGCCAACAGTGAAAAACCTTGTATTGATTTAGAAAGGAATGCAAAATAGAAGCAAATCCAGCAGCAGCCTCAGACTTTTGGACTCCGCTGCACTTGTAGCAACACACGTAAAAAAAAAGATGGTTCTTAAAGGGTTCTTTAGTAAAGAAAATGGGTCTGTATAGAACTATGACCACTCAAATAGCCCACTGCATGATTAAAGAGTTCTTTGCATCATAAAATGGTTCTTCAGATTGATGGAGAATGTGTTTATATGGCATTGTAACAATAGCAGAACGCTTTTCGGTGCTGTGTAGAACCAATTTCAAAAGAAAACATTTAAAAGACGCTATTGGAATCAGGATATTAGCCCTGGTACTGGACTGAAAAGAAAATCAGTGGTCTCCTTTATGTCTGGCAGTGAAGCTTAAGAAGCCCTGAGGGGGCAGTGTGGGAGTTGAGGGACCTTGCCTGGACACCTGATGGCTCTCAGGCTGAAGAGCTGGCATCTGCACTGGCTTCTGGCCATCTCCTCTCCCTCCCTCCCCCCCTTCTCCTCTGTTATAAATCAGCTGAGTGGGCCGGAGGCTCTGTCCGCTGCTCAGTGCTGCCCGTGGCTGAGCTTAAAAGGCCAGTCAAGCATCTTGGCAGTAACCCAAAAGTCAGATGGACTCTGACTTTCTTATCTTCAGTGCTCAGCTTCAGTCTATCAAACAGGGCTTTTACACCAGGCTGTGCAGTGCTGAACGGTACAGTCCCAAAAAAGATGGTTCTTCAGGGGTTCTTTGGTAAAGACAGTGATTCTACTTAGAAGCGTTTTATATTTAAATGGTTCTTTGCCTGGTGAAAAGGGTCTTCAGATAGATGGAGAATGTGTTGTGTATGGTTCTGTATAGCACCAAAAAGGTTTCTTCTATTGGTACAAGCTTGACATAGAACCATTTTTGATGCTGTACAGAGCCATTTTCAAAAAGGTTCTATGTAGAACCATCTACAACACATTCTGCATCAGTCTGAAGAACACTTTCACCGTGCAAAGAACAATTTAAGCATGAAATGGTTCTACTTAGAACCATTTCACTTAGATCCATTTCTACTCAGAACCATTTCATGCTTAAATGGTTCTTTGCATGTTGAAATGGTTCTGTAGGTTGATGGAGAATGTGTTGTAGATGGTTCTATGTTAAGTTTGTAACAATAGAAGAACACCTTTTGGTGCTATGTAGAAACAACACATTCTCCATCTATCTGAAGAACCATTTCACCAGGCAAAGAACCAAGTTGAATCATTGTCTTAACAAAAGAACCCTTGAAGAACCAATTTTTTTTAGGACTTCGCACTTTAGTGCTTCTCTATCTGAAGAACCATTTCACCATGCATAGAACCATTTAAGCACGGAATGGATCTATACAGAACACATTGTTTTTACTAAGGAACCCTTGAATAACCATCTTTTTTTAAGTATGTATGGTTACAAATCCTTGATCCTGCTTTTATTTGTCATTTGTCAGTGAGCCGTACTGTTCCTGTGCTGAATTTGGTTAACGTTCTTGCTGGGGTACTGAGTGCTGAGCTAGAATGTATGGGTGGAGTTAGAAACGGTGCAAACCACTTATTGGTCAAGCGCAATTGTCATGCAGGGTCACCGGAGTAAAAAAATAAATTTGCTTCCTGGGGTGCTCCAGAGTGCCGCGACCGTCTAAGCGTTGGCTCTATCATCAGGAGATCGTGAGTTTGATCCCTGGTGATGTGTGGCCGGGTGTCCAAGAGAGCACAATTGGCCTCGCTCTCTCTGGGAGGGTACGATGGCCCCCACCTATCTCCATCACTCAGCGCAATTCTAGGCAGCACAGACGTCTGTTAGCTGAAGTAACAGAACCGGCGGTTAACGTTCTCCTCCGAGTGCGTTCAGCTGTCCAATGACATTGCGTTAGGGGCAGTTCGAAAAGATGCGGCGGCGCTTCGCAGGTCTCGGACGAAGCCTGTGCTAGCCTTCACGCTCCTACACTGTTAGAAATAAAGGTTCAGTGCAGGTACATGTTTCATTCATCAAGGTACAAACAGTGTAAACGTTCCCTCAAAGCTCCAACAGTGGTTTTAAGTTTCCAACTGTGAACCTTAAATAAGTTTCTCCAGGTGAAAAGTTCGTATTTGTACCTTTTCATAACCGAATGTTTTAAAACAGAACAGTAAAATAAAAGCCTGGAGGCGAGACGGGGTGTGTGGAGTCAGTACAGCTTAGAACATATCATTTCAGTGGATTATGGTTCAGTTATGTTCCCTGACTAAAGGTACTGAGATGGACCCTTGAGGGAACCACCCCAGTGACAGTTTAGTACCTTTATTTCTGAGAGTGCTTTGCTGGTAGTATTATGTAATTGAGGGAGTCCTAACTAGTGGGTGGAATTGGATATGACTAAATTAGCGAGAAAACGGGGGAAAATAATGCTAGTCAGAATCGCTGATTGTGACTCTTCACTTTTAAAAGGTAAATTAAAAGGTAAAGGGAGGTTAAAAGGTAAATTGTTGCAACTTTTGTTTTGCAACCTTTATACCGTCAACTCCCGTGAGAAACCATGCAACCACACTAGAGAACTCCGCCTACTTTTGCGGTTCTGTTATGCAAAAGGAAACGGACACAGGTACTCGATCGGGGTACAGAGAGTTCTGGGTTCAGACCATACCAGAGACATTATAAAGGAGGAGGCTGGTCACTGGTCAAAATATGAATGGGAAAGGCTCAACATGGCTTGTGTTTACGGGGAAAGTCCTGCCCTTTAATAAAAATAGCCAATCAGCTTGCTGGACGCCACATGTTGTAGAGATCTGTGAAAGCCTAGTGGCCAGAACAACCCCAAAAAAAAAGACATTTTTTGTGCATTACTGAGCCAAATGCTACAAACCATTTATGGGGTTTTGTCAGATTCTATCACACACACATTTTCTAAACCACTTATCCTTCTGGGTCGCAGAGCCTATCCCAGACACTCGCATCTGGGGCAGTTTAGCATGTCCAGTTTTCCTGACGGCATGTCTTTGGACTGTGGGAGGAAAGCCATGCAGACACAGAGAGAACATGCAAACTCCGCACAGAAAGGACCCTGGTCGCCCGGCCGGGAACCGAACACAGGCCCTTCTTGCTGTGAGGCGACAGCGCTACCCACCGCACCACCCATGATATTTTGTTTTTTCCTCATTCAGAGAGAGGAGCCTGGTCTTATATGGCTGGAATAAACTGCCTGGCAACATTGCAAGAGTAAACAGACTTTCCTATAAGGACCTTGACCATGCTATCCAGTGGAGAAACACCAAAGTATCTTCCATATGAAGAGCAGGCTTTGTCTTAATAGTGATTTGACAGTTCTCCACTGTTAAGAGCACATGAGCACGTCTTTTTGGCCCAAACGTTAAAATGTTTGAGGACTGATATGAAAACAAAGAGGTAAAATGCATGCCATTTTAACGTTATTCTAAAGGTGGGACTGTTTCGTGTCAGAGCCTTTAACATGTTAACACATGCTTATTTGAATGAAAAACATTTTAAAAAGCTGCTCTGCGTCCCCTTTTGATTTTCAGTGAAGCAGTTCATTTGGCTCAGCCATCGGGCGCAGGAATTTGAAGGTGTGTGGTGAAGCGAAGGCAAAACTACAAACAACGTATTAGCTTTAAGAATAGCTGAAGTCTTGTCTCTGAGGAGGGGCAGCAAAAAAAAAAAAAGCAGCAAATTCTGAACACAATGCACGTCACAGACTCGGAGCCTGCTGTGCTGAGCCTTTCGCACCACTTTGAGGCTCAAATCTGATGCATTCTGCACAGATGTTCTGGAGAAAGTGGCGCATGAGCCAGCTTTAGTAAAGTGAATGTTATTTCAGGTGCATTGTGAGCACTCACATAAATTTTGTGCTGCGTCTGTGTGTACATCTGGCCCTGAGTTGTCCAGAGTTTTCGAGCTCTCTTCCACACAGAAAGAAGTCAGTGCACCTGATTTATTCCCAAAAGATTAAATGTTACAGACAAACTGTTAAGATTCTGCCACCATCAGTGGTAGAACACTATGGCTGTGTTCACACAGCAGGTAAAAGTGGCCCAAATCCGGTCTTTTCCTTCATATGTGACGCAGATGTGTGTCTGTGTGTCAGTGTGAACAGATAAACACACTGAATCTGACATTTTCAATTCCGATTTGAGACGCTTTCATATGTGGTACTGAAATCCGATACGTATCCGACCTGAGGCAATGCGACTCAGTCTGAACAGCCAGATCGGAATTCATGCGACTTTTTTACGTCAATCCAACAACACATTTGTCAGGCTGCAGCGTCAAAGAACAGTTAAAAGTCTGAAAGTAAAGTTTAAAGAATCCGAAGACACGAACACATTCTGGGTGATGAGCCCAGCTGTCAGTCAGTGAAGCTTCATGATCGCTGCTGTGACATTTTAGACATTTTAATACTCAACATTTTGCCTGTGGACTTTATTTTACTTTAAACTTTTGGCACAAAATGAACTTCGTAGGTCTGTGTCATCAAAAGCAGATACATAGTAGCAAATGTGCCCCATGATACATATTGTTTATCATGAAAAGCTTTCAAGCATTCATCATCATCATCATCTTTAACTGTTTAGTCCAGATAGGGTCGCGGTAGCAGTTGGGGGAGCAGAGAATCCCAGACGACCCTGTTCCCCGCAACTTCCTCCAGCTCATTCCGGGGGACCCTGAGCTGCTTCCAGACAAGCTTAGAGATGTAATCCCTCTAGCACGTCCTAGGATGACCTCAAGGTCTTGTCCCAGTAGGCCATGCCTGGTAACCCCCCACCGGGAGGCGTCCAGGGGGCATCCTGATCAGATTCCTGAACCACCTCAACTGGCTTCTCTAAATGTGTATCAAGCCTTACGATGCATTTTGACGTACTGCCCACCCTTATACACAACACAGTTAACAGCAACGAAGACTGTGCCACATATTCATAAATGAGAAAATAAAAATTAGAGAGAAAACGAGTCTTCAGCTGAACTTGGTTCTTGGTTCTTAGGTAATTGACAGCTGCTAATATTTGTGGCCTTTTTGCACATGTTCAGAGCCTTGCTGGTATTTGAACAAGCCCGCCTTGCTGGTATTTGACAAGTCATGAGCGCCAAAGGGTGTCAGTCACCTGCAGCTAAGTTCCATGTTCCACCACGCCTGGGGCCCGACAACGACGCCTGCGCTCATACTAAATTAAGAAAATAAAAAAAAAATAAGCTTCTTTCTCTGCTGAGGAACTTTGACACGCTGCTAATAAGACACTGTCGCCCAACCACCATAACCGCAACTTCAGATCGAGCAGCTGCTTGAGATGTTTTGACAGACTGTTATCCAAGTCTCGTTTGATTGACATCTCCTTTGAGTGTGAGCACTGTTTACGCTCCAGTTCCTTACAAAGTGTCAACCATCTGTACGCTGCTCGCTACGGCCACGGAGGCGAGGCGTTGCCACGGTTACGCGGCCAGAGATGCCCGCTGCGCACATGGAGCAGATGGTGGTCGCGCAGACGTCTGGGGAATGAGAGAGGATGGGGAGAGTGTGGAAATGTCTGGGGGGAGAAAACGGAGACGACTTTGAACAGACAGGCCACAAATCTTCTTTTGGAAATCTAATGGATCTTCACTAAACTTGGTAACTGTGCAAGACATTTTAGCCAGTTTAACCCTGGAATTTTTGTGTTTCCTTTACTTCAGCAGTTCTTACAGCTTCACTGGCCACAAATCTGAGAAAGAAAAGCAGTTCGGATACAGTGTCCAGTTTTCTTATTGTACTTTTATCGCTTCATGAGAAATGATCAAACTGAGATGAACTAATTTTTCATGACAACTTGCAAAATTTGCAAACAAAAGGAAGTTTTTTGGACCAAAGACTAAAAAAACATTAAGAATAATAAGAAAATGGCTCTCACACAGAAATTACTGGGAGATGACACCAAAAATGACACCATGTGATTCAGAACAAGTCAAATTACTGTAATATATGGGTAACTTGTGTTTTTTTAGGGGGAAGAAATAATTGAATTTTTCCTTTTTTCCCCAAAATTCGAAGGGTCTGTACACAGATCTCATTCCTGAGGCTTACCTCTCCTGTGGTAGCTACCCATCTGAGGCCCCAGAGAGGAGGTGGTGCTGTTGCCATTATTGTCATCTGGTGTCGTGGGGTGGTATTGCAAATAGAGCCTTTTTAGAGAGATTTTTCGTTCCGCAGTTTTTTTGAGTAAAAAACGAAATGCTTGCTTTAATTATATTTTTCCCTGTTGTTTATTGTGTATTTAAGTCAATCATTTTTAAAATGAGTGATTTTAAGTGTTGTTATTGAAAGACTTAAGCCAGCATGTTATTAGTAAATACAGTAAGAAAACAAACACGTGATTTTGTTGACAAAAGAGATGCCTTAAAAGCAGCTAGCTGGTTTTCTTAGTCATTGAATGTTTTATAATAAACATAAACATTGCCTATATCCCAGTCAAGCCTGATGGAGGTTCTGAGAACGGCCTTGGTAATATTAGCTGGGCAGCTAGTTTGCTAATCAACCATACTGATATTAAAATTCCATGAATATATATTTGTGACTTAAGTTTGGTGTACGTCTAAATATATCACAGAATTGTGTCAAAAACACAAAAAAGAAAGTTGTTTTGCCAAAATATTAAGAGTTTATTTAACTATTTTCGCTTGCTGTATAGTTTCGTACACTGTGCAGTCCGCCATGTTGAATTTCATTTTTAATCGTGACTTTCAAAAACAATGTGACATCATTTCCCGGAGTTGGGGATGAGACAGGTCTCGGATCTGGCAAAAAACGACAAAACTGAGCTGAACCTGATATTGCGGCAGTTTTATGGCTCAGTCCAATTTGGTCAGACTCTGAAGATGAGACGACACTAAATTCCCAAACTGTCATCACCACTGAGCAGCTTTTCAGTCGGCAGCTGTGACAGAAGAACAGCTAAACAACCTGGAATCAGCCAGAAGGAACCGAGTACCATCCGCCAAACGTGTAGTCTGATCTTCAGAGTCTGACCAAATCGGACTGAGCCATAAAACTGCCGCAATAAAAAACAAAAAGCTGCTCAGTGGTGATGACAGTTTGGGAATTTAGTGTAAGGAGCTGGAGAACGAACTGCCGGCTGTGCAGCGAGTGGGCGGAGCTCGTTACTCTGACATAGCAACAAGCTGCTCGTTAAGGAGCTATAATTTGGTGAAGGAACTGCGAACATTAAAGCATATTAAACGCCGCGTTCACGGCCCAGTTTATTAATTTATTACTTTATTTATTTAACTGTTGTATAAAAGCAATAGAACACTCGAGGAGTGTGTTATCACGTATAACATCACGGCTATGATGATCTACGGTGACCAAATCACAGCCGTGATGTTATTTTGCAATAACGCACTCCCTCTCGGGTTCCACTGCTTAAACGTTTTAGGTTTGGAACGCTATTGTTTGTTGTTTTTTGTTGTTTCTGAAAACTCTATTCATTTTTCTCATAACTTCGAAGGTCTATTGATTTTGCAAGTGGTATTTGAATTGGGTTTGTTTGCTGTGGCTCGATTCTTGGTGTGCAACGAACGACCATATTAGAGCTAAATCCACCAAGGCCTTACATCAGTATGAATTCTGCATGAACGCGTTAATTCAGACCGACTCCCTCTCCACAGCTTCAGTCACTGATATAACCGGACGCTTCAGCGAGCTTTCAGTGAGCGTGCGCTTGCATCATCTTCTCTCACGGGCTGACCTGAGATGGAGGTATCATTAGCATAGCGCCTGTCCCGAAAATGGTAATTTGGCCGCTCTACCTCCACTTAAAACGAACCCCTCGATTAAAAATTCAGAAGAGCCCATTTGATAGAGGGCCTCATGATCTTAAATCCAATATCTTATGAAAGCGGCAGGATTATTTATTTATCATCTGAAGTCATTGCTGGTTCATTTCTATGGAAAATTATGTTAAAATGTTTCCAAAGTGCTCTCCGACTAATACCAGGCCATGACTGTTAATAACGCGGCTGCTCTTCGCGAACACTTTTGAATTACAAATGGCAATGAAATGGAAAAGCCTTGCAAATGAGGGGAAGGTTTGGTTTTGTTTGGAAAGACGCGGGAGTGCCCACCGCTGTTAGTAATTAAGCCTTCAAGGTCACTTGCTTTTTCTTTCCTCCTTCACATGCAGCTTTTCACACTTCCTAATTACATTCGCTGCTTACACACTCAGCTGGAAATAAGCGACAACACTAGGAGGGAGAAGCAGAAAACAAAAACAGCAGAGAAGGAAGGATGTGAATGAAAATACCCCTTAAACTCTCTACTCCCCTTTAACCCCTTAAAGTCCGGAATTGTTTTTGTTGTTCCGTTATACAGTTTACATGTAATTAAGTCGTCATAAACTTTCTTTTATATTCAATTTAGATTCTCTATAGTATGGAAGTAATAATGACTAGTGTTTCTACACTCATTGTCCATTTTATCAGCTCCACTGACCATATAGGAGCACTCTGTAGTTCTACAGTTACAGACTGTAGTCCATCTGTTTCTCTGCTACTTTGTTACCCTGTTCGTCAAAGCTCAGGTATTTGGGTGGTGGATCATTCTCAGCACTGCAGTAACACTGACGTGGTGGTGGTGTGTTAGTGTGTGTTGCGCTGGTCTGAGTGGATCAGACACAGCAGTGCTGCTGGAGTTTTTAAACACCTCAGTGTCACTGCTGGACGGAGAATAGTCCACCAACCAAAAATATCCAGCCAACAGCGTCCTGTGGGCAGTGTCCTGTGACCACTGATGAAGGACTAGAGGATGACCGACACAAACTGTGCAGCAGCAGATGAGCTATCGTCTCTGACTTTACATCTATAAGGTGGACTGACAAGGTAGGAGTGTCTAATAGAGTGGACAGTGAGTGGACAAAGTGTTTAAAACTCCAGCAGCACTGCTGTGTCTGATCCACTCGTACCAGCACAACACACACTAACACACCACCACCACGTCAGTGTTAGTGCAGTGCTGAGAATGACCCACCACCCAAATAGTACCTGCTCTGTGAGGGTCCCATGGGGGTCCTGACCACTGAAGAACAGGGTAAAAGGGGGCTAACAAAGTATGCAGAGAAACAGATGGACTACAGTCTGTAACTGTAGATCTACAAAGTGCTCCTATATGGTCAGTGGAGCTGATAAAATGGACAGTATGTGCCGAAACAAGGAGGTGTACTTAGTGAAGTGGGTGGTCGGTGTATTTAGATGGAAATGTGAATTATTTATAAATCCAGAAACAAAATCTGGGATGATTGTGAGCCTGACAAACTTCTTCAGTGTGTTTTGAATGAAGCCAAATCAGTTCCTAATAAAAATAATGGAGAAAGAAAACAGAAATTAAGTGTATCTCAGAGAAACAAGAACATATAGACACACAAGATCAAGATCTAAAAATATTTAAACACTTTCAAATGTTAAAGTTTGCCATCTTTTTATTGAAAGTATCTAATGAGACCATTTGGATATGAAATACGCACCTTAAGTATGGTACCTGATGGCTCGGTCCAGATAGAGCTGAGTAAGAGCAGGTGATCTTTTTCCAGCCTGGCAGATAGAGGGGCGGCTCCGTCAGAGAGTGTAACTGGAGAAGGTACAGGTGAAAGTGTCAGACAGAGACAGAGCGGCACCGTGACCCATATTAGATACACCAGGACTCCCATGAAACTAATACCAAATGCCTTCTGGTCTAGGATCCTACATTCGAGCTGGTACTGGATTTGACATATCATACTGAAGGGAGTAAACATGTCATATTCTTACTTCAACGTGTTTCTTGACGGATGCAGACGTCAAGAAAAAAGAGAGGAAGCGCTGAGAGTGCCCAGCGAAATTTTTCATTCTGGAAACTGGAGATGGGAAACCGATGAGCCTCCGGTGTTAATTATTCACCATTATACACCAAGCAGAGGCCGACTGCATGACCTTTCCAAAGAGCAAGGGGTATCATTCAGTATATGCCATGTGACTGTATTGTGGGCAAGGCTAGCTATAGATTATAGTGTTCGCAAAACCCATGTCTGTCAGCGTAATGTGTCCACTCTCGGAAATAAAGGTACTAAACTGTCCCTGGGGCAGTGCCCCTCTCGTCACTGGGGTGGTACCCTCAAGCGTACATCTCGGTGCCTTTAGTCAGGGAACATAACTGAACCATAATCCACTGAAATGATATGTTCTAAGCTGTACTGACTCCACACACCCCGTCTCGTCTCCAGGCTTTTATTTTACTGTTCTGTTTTAAAAGATTCGGTTATGAAAAGGTACAAATACGAACTTTTACATTTATTGAAACTTATTTAAGGTCCACAATTGGACCATAAAACCAGTGTTTTTTTTGTAATTTTCCTTTTATTGGGGAAAATCTTTTGAAAAGAACAAAAAGATTTAAAGGTTCAAAAGATTTTGCCCAATAAAAAGAAAATTCTTACAAATACAAAACTTTTAATGCTGGTATGCTTTTATATACAAACATACACATTTATACACATAAATACATAAATATGTTCACACATAATCCTCTTTTTCTAATCTTTGCTTTTCTTATGATAAACATATTTTGATAATACTGTCAATATCAAAAAAAATAGTGGTTTTACCAACTAAAAACATGAAAATTTCTGACTTTCCCTTCAAATTAGCTCCTCAAAAACTATTTCCATTACAAAAGGTGAAGCGTATTCTTTAATAGAGAGGAGAGGAAATAAATAGGTAGGTCATAAAAAACCTACGTAAGTTCTGGTCGCCGGGGTCTCAAACCAAATCTGACAGAATTTACCTGAATTTTCCATAATATAAATTTTATGAACAATGTCATACCAGTCAAGCAACTGAGGGGGCTCAACAGACAGCCATTGTCTAGTGTTCTTACTTGCAGCCAGCAAGGCCTTCAGCAATCTCTTATCATTTTCAAAGGGTAAATTCATCTGAAATATAGTACAGAGAGCCTGATGGATAGCTTTCCAATACCCAGACAGAAGCGTACGTTCCCAAAAGATACGGACAGGACCGTAAAACCAATGTTGTACCTTTGACCACACATTTACATTGTTTGTAACTTGGTCGAGAAAAGGACCTGCACAGAGCCTTTATTTCTAACAGTGGATAAGCAGACAAAGCTACAATGGAAAAGGTAATAAACAAATCAGCATGATCACCACAGGATTATGTATATGAAAAATTACATGGAACATCCCTGTACTAACATACACTGCCACGTTCATGATTTAATGACTGCCAGTTTATTAAATGCATGTGAAATCAGTGCAGCAGTCTGAAGATTTTCAGTAAAGGTCGATAAGTCATATTGTGTTCTAGACAACATCTACATGTGTCTGCGCCACATTAATAAAGACTGGGACAAAGTTTGATTGGACTAAACTGAATTTTTCATGCACTTGATTATGGTGATGGATTTTTTCAGAGGTCTAGTTTCTGTCAGCAACGTTAGCCTCGTAACTCCAGTAGCTCTAAACCACACGTGTCAGGCTCCAGTCCTTGCAGGCCACAACACTGCAGACTTCAGCTCCCTGCCTCATTAAACACACCTGATTCAGCTCATCAGCTGATCAGCAAGGCCTTCATGAACTGAATTCAGAGCTTTAGATTAGGGTATAAATCTTCGCAGCACTTTGGCCTGGAAAGATGGTAGTTTGACATGCCTGGTCTACACGAGAGAAGAAACATGATCTGATCATTATCTGATCAACTACGTCTGGATTAGGTGGAAAATTACTTAAAGCCTGTTCTACTACTGTTGGGGTAGGCCTGTTATCTTGTTGGCTAAGTTATCTACTGGGTGATCAGCCTAATCAAGAGAGGGCAGAATATAGTACAGTTTGATGGAATATAATGTAATGCTGCGTTCACATGTTGGCAGGAGGAGGAGCCGAACCGGAAACCTCTGCCACCACCAACAGCGACGTCAATTAGACGGCAGTGTATGTTAAGAATTCAGTTTTCACAACTTCTGCTGACGACCACAGCACTGAAATAAACCGGATGCTGATATTTTTAGGAGCCACGGATTCCAAACATCTTGTCGTTGAATTCCAGACGAACCCACAACACAAAATAAATCAGTACAGAGCGCCTTCCTGCCTTTTTCCATCTTAAGTAATCTACACTGCATGACGCTTCTCTGATAATCATCCTGTTTCACTGATAATGCTGTCAGCATGCCAACGCTTGCATGGCATCATGCCACTCAGTGGCACCATTAGAGGTTAAAGGAAATGGGGGCTAAGCCTGTACTGGGGGTCCGGGCGCACGATCACCCAGGTGAGCTTTTTTTAATGGCCACAAAATGTCTATTCATCACAAACATTTAAGGCCACTTTCCCCTCCGTCCGAAGTCCAAAAACTCTACACCATTGTTTACAATGGAGGTGCGCACCATGACTGAGCACTGGTCAGTTCCTCAGTAGGTCACTTTGCGCCACGCATCATTTTACCATTACTATTAATTTTAACATTAATGCATCATTACGTTTACACAGAGAAAGGCAGTCAGTCTTTCAGACACACAGACAAATGTTAATGGTAAGTTGCACCAGCTAATGTTACTAGCCTAGCCTTTTTAGCTCTTATCTTTCAGCTAGAAAACAACCAGTTTGAGAAGAGGTAGTAAACGAATGCCAAGTTTTTTTTTTTTCATTAATTTTAAACGAATACGGTATAAAAATGAACTCGAATCTGGCTGCCAGCATTCTACAGCAGCGCTCTGCTACTCTATGTGGCGCAGCGTGTTTGGTGTGTGGTGGCCTTTAAAGCAGCAACAACCGGAAAATGTATCAAAAAATGACTCTTTAAACTGGCACACAGTGGATCTGTCTCTTTGTAGTCTGTATTAGGCACAGAGACCATCCCCTTACAACAGGTACATATCAGGCAAAAGAACTGACCTCAATCAGTAGCCTCCTCTCTCTGAGATAAGCTGCAAGGCACTAAATATAGGTTTGAAATACACAGATTACAGATCAGTTCAGTCTCAGCTGGCTCAGTCAGAAAGAGTGTGATTCTGCTCTGCAGGCATGTTTAATAAACTAGCAGAACTTAATGGTCTTAGTGACAAATATTACATTTTCTCAGTTCCGTTCAATTCAATTCAGTGTTAATTTTAATTGAAAGCTTCTTAATCATTAACCCCATTTCTCCCCTCGCCCCTACCACTGAGCCCTTAGCACTCTGTTTTGTGCATTCACGTCTAGGGGTAGGGTGTCTCGATGTTAGATAGAGGGGTAGGGCGAAGTGTTTGGGCTAGATGGCCCTCCAAAGGTTTTTCAGAGACTCTAAACAGAGTGTTATGAGAAAAAAAGAAAAACCGGCAAGAGACGGCTGAACAAGAGACCAAAGAAACACACAAATGTGAGAATTTTCTCTGTTAAAAATTATAATAACTGTTATATTATCTTTAGCTTAAGGTCATTTCAATGTATTAGGGTCCTTTTCTTCATAACAAGCATAAAATCACTAGTAGTATGCTAATGTCTCGGTTGCTAGCTAGCTAAATTTCCCATTCCACCTTAAATGGTGCAGCAGTTACATCCTGTCACCTCAGGTGCCAGAACTGCTGCACCATTTAAGGTGGAATGAGAAAATCAGAACAAGAAGCTGGTGAATATCTGACTTCAGCTTCATATCACTGAAGAATCAGGGGTGGGCGATAATAAATAATTGCCCCCCTCTTAGAAAGCATATGATGCCCTAAATGTAACTAAAGCCCAGCAGTGAGGAGCTGAACTTTACCCTCCTCTGCTGTCACTGCAGACTGGCAGGGTCGCCTACAGAGCAGCGCTGGTAGCTGTTAATGAAGTGATGCTCTTTTTATTTGAGGGTCCCATTTCATAGGGAAGATTTCAACCACTACTCCTTGTAACTCAGTTCAAGGGGCAAGGTGACACTCGAAAACAAAGGGTAGGGGTAAAACTAAGAAATGGGACTGGGCCTAGTTCTGCTAACGCAAGTCAATGACAGAACGCTGTGTTTCCATTTCCAGAATGTGCGCAAATATTTACGAAGTCATCTTTGTTTACAAACTATGAAAGTGTCTATTATATCATCTTTTAACAACTTGCAAATCTGTTGTCTGGGCCATCTAATCTTTAATCTCAGTGTCAGCACTATAAACAGTTACATGATCTCACATTCTTTCCAGTTACTACGTGTAAATGTGCCATCTTGTTTTTCAGTTATCTCACCCTTAACGTCTGTCACCATTCAGTCATTCTGGCCTTTGTTGACATTCTTTTTCAGAACGTGCAGTTTCAGAATGAAGGCGTGCTTTGCAGTACATGGGCGTGCAGACTGAGGGCATAAATATGGCAAAGACTTGGGCAGTCACAATGGTCTCCATGACGCAGAAAATGTACATTGGGCAACACATATAGATAATGACACGATTGTAATCACCATGACTCATGAAAAGATCCAGTTTCTTAACAACACACGTCATCCGTTAGCTTCCATCAACACTACACAGACAGCACTGACGCCTGTTTACCTTTCTGTACTCATAATGCAGCATCTCAACCATGGTAACCGATATCTTGGGGTCCTTCACAATAGAAAACATGACATACTCATTCTGAACAACTAAAAAAATCTTTAACAGATAGTCTAACATAAACTTTTAAGGTTCATGTTAGATGCTAGTGGATAGAGAGGCTTGTTTGAGACATAACAGACCAGATCGGAATGTCTGTGAACATAATGGTTGGCTGTACTTCCAGGTGAATAACTTGCGTCCAGTCAGCATCGAAATAGCTTAATTTACAAAACAATTTACAATAAATTTAACATAACTGTGTAACAGCTTGAACTAATGTTGACAGTTTAACAGTTGAGACACTGCAAATTGATGACCAGCATACAAGCATCCAAAACACAACATATCTTGGTTTTGCTGCTTTATGCTGGTTTTTCTAGCAGGGCAATCAGGCAAGCAAACATTCAACCCAAACATTTAGGTTGGGTTTAGATGAATGGAAAAACCAAAGTTCATATCCCCAAAGAAGTCCATAACTTTTCTTTTTGACAGACTCCAGTTCCACAGAGAGCACTCAAGAAGTCCAGCAGTAAGACTGCTTTGACCCCAAAAAACTGTCAAAAAAAAAACAAAAAACCCACAAATCACCAAAAAGGGCCCAATATAGCACAACTGGCTTGATCCCAGATATTCAGATTAATCCAAAAACAACAACGACAAAGGAAAATGGAGTATTACACACATGGTAAGCACTAAACCCCACAGACCACCAGGAACAACACATTCATACTACTTAAACCACAACTATATACATGTTTAAGTCTCTCTCACTGCTGCCACGGTGGAATGGCCACGCCTCCCGCGCGTCCACGGCCAAACGAGCCGGTAGCGGGATGCTCTCCACTTCCTCTGCCACCCACCGAATTGTAGACACTAGTGAAGCTGCTGCTTGTGTACGCCGGTGCCGCGCTGGCTTAGCCAGCCTCAAAGCCAAGCCTGCTTGTGCTGGCCCCACCATAGGGCCTTCCTGTGCTGGCTCCGGCCTCCAGCCTCGTCGCCAGGCCTTCTTCTGCTTATAATAGTGCATGTTTTTGTAGCCGGCCGCTGTTCTCCAGCCGGGCTCCGCTGCCAAGCCTCATAGCACTGCGATGCCCATAGGTGCCAACCTGGAGTGGATAGCTTCCTGGATGTGAACCAGACCTGATTTTAGCAGGATCGGTTCTCTGGACTGCTCCTGGGCTCAAAAACAGCTTTCACATTTGACCAAATGTACCCAACTTACAGAGCAAGCGGTCCTGAGTCTGGAAAAAAACTGAGAAAGAAGAAACTGAGAAAACACCCAACACTAAAGAAGCAAGCTTCCAACCACAAACATACCCTGGCTGAGCAACTGAATTTGGAGTAGAAACCTGTGTGTAGTTACCATGTAAACAGTGCAGTTGTGGAGGATGGTGCAGTGCTTCTCTTTTATTCCCCAGACATGCAAGCTGAATGCATACACTGAATACTGCTGGGGGGTGTCTTGAATACTGGCCTGCTTTAGCCACACAGTGAAGCACAGGCCTCTGGGAAAGCCTCCCATAAGAGAGATCATTACTGGAGCAGTGCTGCCACACAAACAAGGAAGAATGAATATCTTCACAGTGGGATTCACTCTAACAAACACATCAGCGGTTAGGAGAAGACTAACGGTGCGCAGCCACAGCAGCCTTTTGATTATTGTTGATGTATTCTGTGGATGCCTTTGGTGATTTTGTTTCTCTGGCTTCCTTAAAGAAGGAGCTTAGCTCACCCCTTCTCGTTTTCAGTCCCAGACAGAATAAACAAAATCTTTCAGGACTTTATTATATTATAGGACATTAGTAGAGTTCAGGAACGTAGCAAGTAGAGTCATCAGATGCCTTTGACAGTGTGAGCTGCTCATCATAGATTATTTTGCTAATAGCATTAATAAAAGAAAGTTGGCTATAGTCGGGCCCGAGCCTGTGTTGAGAAAGAGGTAGACTGTGAGAAAAGGGTCCTGTACATGAACAGTTTTGCTCACCAAGGTACAAACAATGTAAGTGTACCCTCAAAGGCACAGCAGTGGTCTTGTGGTCCAGTTGTTTACCTGGCCCTGTTCAAAAACGTTTAAAATATTGGTGTAATAGTAAAGAAATGCTGAGGAAGAAGCAGGTACCCAGTGTTAAACTCAGTAAATATATATAAATGAATACAAATAAATAGAGAAACGCCCCAAAAATTTCAACCTGCTGCTCCCTTAGAACTATGTGGGCGTGTCAAATCGCATAATGGCATCTCCCAGTTAACGTAAATAACCCCGCACCTGTGGCAGTGGTGACACTGAAGACATACCCTTGAGGGGGATACCACCCCAGTGACAGTGGCATACATTTTTTTCTGTAGGTGTGGGTGTGGGTCTAGCTACCCCACCTCAGGCTGCAGCAGCGTAGACAAAAGAAAATGAAGATCCGTGGCAAAGCACAGAGCAGCAGCTGCCAAAGACACTGCGGATAGGTCGGTCTCATGCCTGCTATTATTAACATCAGGCAAGCCCGCACCTGGATTCCTCAAGACAAGCAGAAAAAGAGGACAACCCTGCACGCCCTGGTGGCAAGACCTAGAGGCGGTCATCAAGCCACTGGGAAAGACGGGCCCAGGACAGGGATGGTTGGAGGACACTTGTCAGTGGCCCAGGCCTTTTTGCCATTTTGGCCTATATGGTTTTATTGATTTGATTTAAAATGTAGGTTCAAGTTTAAAAACAAGTATAGTGCCCCCAAGTGGAGCAACCGAGATTGTGAGTTTGACCCCCAATGATGCCACAGCCATCCGTGTCCAGGGGTCTAAAAAAGCACAGGTGGCCTTGTTCTCTCTGGATGGGAAGGACTGACCTCATCTCCCCCATCACTCAGTATCAGTAATGTTAATCGCCGAATTAGAGAGGGTTTTTACATATGTGCTCATTTATGAGGAGGAGGGGCCTAGAAGGGTAAAAAAGACATTTTTTAAAAATGAAAATAAAAAATAATTGCATCAGTGATAAATGAGAACTTCAGAAGTCCTTGATTAGTTGAATAAAGTGTGTTTGATTTGAGTAGCAGGTGAAACTTGCAAGAAGGTTAATTTCCAGGAGGAGAGTTGGTGACCACTGCTCTAGGTTTCCCACCATATTGGACGAGTTCTAAATGTTGGGCGTGGTGTTTCGGGCCACTTTCAGAATTTACCTTGACCTCCAAAAAAGCTTTGATTGCAGACTGTAGAAAATGAAAAGGAGTAGTTCTATGAATGTTAATTGATGTTAAATAGCCAGCAACGCAAAGACAGGAGGCTGTTAGCTTAGTAACAGTATTAGTGTTCTCCTTTAAGCATGTTCAGCTGTTAGCATTGTGTTGTGTTGTTGGGTTGCTTATGTGACTTCACCCTCCCAGCCTTGTACCATCATGTGACTGGGAAGTCGTAGCTTAATGGGTGGAAAATGGGGTAAATTGATGTAAAACTAAAATAAAAACACTTAAGGGTAACAGAAGAAAACGTTTTTCTTGGTGTGCTTTTGCACGACTTTCATGATCTTTGAATGCTTAATTAGGTCTTCAGAATGGAACCTGGTCAACAAGTCCATTCTGTCTTAGCAGGAACAGTCTTGTCATTGGTCATCTAGCGAAACAGACATAACACAACAGCTCGGCTCTGAATAGCTCATTCTTTGTGTTGTGTTCGCTCATTTCCGAGTACAGTATGCTCAGTGTGACAAAGCTTGACTTGGCTACGAGCCCTGTGTTTAAGTAATGCTGAGAAAACAAGCAGAAAGCCAAGCTTTTGAAAGCCATTGTCAAAGAACAATGAGGAGAGCTCTATATAAGCAAAGGCTTTGGGGCTGTTTAAGTTCCAAAGTTTACTCTTTTCACGCACACACACACACACACGCACGCACGCACGCACACACACACACACACACATATACATTATATAATAGCTGTATTTCCTAGTCTCACCCTCTGGTCATGATTACAATGAACTAATCCATATTGTTACATGATGAAACAACCGCATAAAGACAGATCGGTACGAAAAAAGCACTAATGATTTACATTTTGCAGAGGAGTTTCAAGTAAACAAACCACAGACCTATCAGAAAATAGATCTAGATATCAAATAAAACAGGTGAGTTTTCTGCTATGCTATTGTGTTGGGCAGCTCAATTTTATCTGCTAACCTGTATCTGCTAACTCTGCTCATTCAGTCAGTTAGCTGAGTATCCTTATCAATCAGTGACACAAAACAAATGATGTTCACTTAGGAACTTCCAGCACTCTGGGAATTTCTCTCCAAGGAGTTTCTCTTCCACTATTGTGAGGTGGAATGGCAGAGATGCAAGCTGTGAAAAATATAAACTACCTTTGTCGAAAAAGGCACCTTGCATAGCATCTGGGAATGCTGCGGCCAGATGCCCGTAGGGTGGCCCTCCACCACCCCACTTACTGTGTCACTCTAGTACCCTGTAGTACACTGTAATACATATATACACCGATCAGGCATAACATTATGACCACCTCGTTTCTACGCTCATTGTCAGACACAGCAGTGCTGCTGGAGTTTTCAAACACTGTGTCCACTCACTGTCCACTCTATTAGACACTCCTACCTTGTCAGTCCACCTTGTAGATGTAAAGTCAGAGACGATAGCTCATCTGCTGCTGCACAGTTTGTGTTGGTCATCCTCTAGTCCTTCATCAGTGGTCACAGGACGCTGCCCACAGGACGCTGTTGGCTGGATATTTTCGGTTGGTGGACTATTCTCAGTCCAGCAGTGACACTGAGGTGTTTAAAAACTCCAGCAGTACTGCTGTGTCCGATCCACTCGTACCAGCGCAACACACACTAACACACCACCACCACGTCAGTGTTACTGCAGCGCTGAGAATGATCCACCACCCAAACAGTACCTGCTCTGTGAGGGTCCATGGGGGTCCTGACCACTGAAGAACAGGGTAAAAGGGGGCTAACAAAGTATGCAGAGAAACAGATGGACTACAGTCTGTAACTGTAGAACTACAAAGTGCACCTATATAATGAGTGTAGAAACAAGGAGGTGGTCATAATGTTATGCCTGATCGGTATATATATATATACACACAAAATTCTAAGTACTTTTACTTTCTATGCTTAAAAAGCCTTATGCATGTGTTATGAAGTCCCTCTGTCTTGTATAATGAGAATACAAAGCCTAAGTCTTCTTTGGGGTGCGTGTAAATAGACACACCAGAGGGCAAAGGGCTGGTATTCTGGCAGCTTGACAGTGTAAGACTTGAGGGTAAGAGTCTTAAAGCGGCACGCTCTTTTAGCTGGCCTTGTCCTCGCCTCCTCTCTCAGACTGAAGCCCCCACGTGCCCGAACACTCCATGCACACTCAGCTGTTTCCCTGTCTGCTCTGCGCTTACATAAGTCAAGATAATGGGGTTATTTTTAAACTGCCCAGGTCCTGCTGAGCTTTTCTGCTTTGACCTGGGTTCCTCAAGCAGGGAGGCACGTGGGAGTGATCTGAATAATTAAACTCCCTGACCTTGCTGATCACGCATGTTGCTGGATTGCCACTTTGCCTGAGCAGCTAATGACCCACTGGCCACTTTATCAGAAACACCTACCTTGTGCTTCCACGCACTGGCTTCACCTAAACTATAGGTCCACTATATACAGCGGTGTGCAGTATACAGTATATATTCATTTCCAGCCATGAAGTACAAGGTATTCATTTTCATCTACAGGATGTTACACAGAAGCCTTGACCACTAAATGTAATATCCTTTTTCAATATTCAGTGTGTCCACTCTTTATCTTTGTTACAGCTCTACATTCTTCAGACTTGCTATCAGTTGAAACACTGCAGTGACACTGACGAGGCGGTGGTAGGTTAGTGTGTGTTGTGCTGGTACGAGTGGACCAGACACAGCAGTGCTGCTGGAGTTTTTAAACACTGTGTCCATGATACAGCGATAGCTCATATTTTTTTATTGAAGAGGCGGTTATGCAGAGTTCAAGAAGCCCAGCTGATGTGAGGAGGGACTCCAAACAAGAAAAAACTCGTCTCAAAACCTGTTGCACACCGTTTCGCACATTTTCAATGGAATGTCATTTAACCCAGAAACCACAAAAAAACAGTGCACAACGTTTTGAGATTGAATGCACCCCTAGTCACGAGTTTCTATTTGCAAGACTGTTTTACCCCAATCCCTGGAGTGTTTGTTGGATTTGGTCCTGTGTACCAAACCACTTAGGAGTTTGGAGACTGTTTTCATGATTGCGAACTTGGACAAACTTTTAAGTTTGTGCCAAATAAAAGACTTTCTCTGAGTCATCATTACGTTTTAAAGGACATGATGCTTTTCTCTGAGTTGTCATTACGTTTTGAAGGACGTGCTGTTTTCTTTTGCTGTGATAGATCCATAAAGAATAGGAATCCTTTTGAACATAATATTGATGCAGAGCTGATGATGTTGTAGATGCTGAAGTTGTAGAGCGAAGTAGTTGTTTGAGTTCCAACAGTCTATAATGAGTGTGGAACACGTCCGAAAGAGAAGAGAAGCATCCAGTCATTTGAAAAAGTTTAGCCTCCTCTAGTCAAATAACGTGTTGCTGTTGTTTTATTTTTTGCAATATGTTAAACTCAGCAAATACATAGAAGCTCATTACTATTAGCAGAAAAAAAATCCATATTTGCATTCGTTCCCTGTAGATGCATTAACTTGTTCACATCAACAAAAATAACAATACAAGTAATTTGAACTGGGGTATTCAACTTTGCATATGACTTGTCATGAGTTTGTGTCTGTAAAAGAACATAGACCTCTGTGTCACTCCTGTCTGCTAACTACATTCAAATCATGTATTTGAATATTGAATATTTGCAACTTAGTTTCACACCTATTCAAACCTAAAGCTTATGAGCATGTTTCAGAATAGTCTGATGGTATATATATATATATATATATATATATATATATATATATATAAGATTATGACCATCTCCTTGTTTCTACACTCATTGTTTTTATCAGCTCCACTTACTATATAGGTGCACTTTTTAGTTCTACAGTTTCAGACTGTAGTCCATCTGTTTCTCTGCACACTTTGTTAGCCCCCTTTTACCCTGTTCTTCAGTGGTCAGGACCCCCACGGACCCTCACAGAGCAGGCACTGTTTGGGTGGTGGATCATTCTCAGCACTGCAGTAACACTGATGTGGTGGTGGTGTGTTAGTGTGTGTTGCGCTGGTACGAGTGGATCAGACACAGCAGTGCTGGAGTTTTTAAACACTGTGTCCACTCACTGTCCACTCTATTAGACACTCCTACCTTGTCAGTCCACCTTGTAGATGTAAAGTCAGAGACGATAGCTCATCTGCTGCTGCACAGTTTGTGTTGGTCATCCTCTAGTCCTTCATCAGTGGTCACAGGACGCTGCCCACAGGACGCTGCTGGCTGGATATTTTTGGTTGGTGGACTATTCTCAGTCCAGCAGTGACACTGAGGTGTTTAAAAACTCCAGCAGCACTGCTGTGTCTGATCCACTCAGACCAGCACAACACACACTAACACACCACCACCACATCAGTGTTACTGCAGTGCTGAGAATGATCCACCACCCAAATAGTACCTGCTCTGTGAGGGTCCATGGGGGTCCTGACCACTGACGAACAGGGTAACAAAGTATGCAGAGAAACAGATGGACTACAGTCTGTAACTGTAGAACTACAGAGTGCACCTATATAGTAAGTGGAGCTGATAAAAACAATGAGTGTAGAAACAAGGAGGTGATCATAACGTTATGCCTGATTGGTATATATATATATAAATTCATGTTTTGATCCAATTTGGCCAATTTGATGAGATGGATTTGATGATAGAATATAAATGGGTGTCTGTATTCCTATCAAATTTTCCCAGTGCTGTATGCACACATACAGTTCAATCACACAGCTAGTGATCCTCCAACTTAGCTTGCAACACTTTGAAAAATGTGGACTGTCTGGTGGGCCCTGAAGATCAGTGTGAGAACTACACACATAGGTTATTAGGTTGATCCAGCCATTGTTTGCAAATGGCATGTCATTCTTACATGAAAAACGATATGGGAGTATGATAAATGACTGTTTGCTTTCTTTTCTGCACACAAATGGTCATGGAGTGTGTCTGTTTGAGACTAGTCATCTATATTTTGTATTTTGTGGTTTTGGAGCAATTTAGTAGTTCAGTTGTTCTGCTCATTCAAAAATCCACAATTTTTGACACGTTATTAACAGAGGCCGTGTTGAGCCAACATGTTTCTACAGTAGCCCAGAAGAGACAAACCAAACACTGGAAGCGGCTTGAATTTGGTGGCGCTGTAGCTCCGGCTGGGACACGCCAAAAAAAGGAGAACCAGTGGTTGCTGCCGGTGCTGGCGAACCACTGTGTTGTGAATTGGAGAACCCAAATTTTTACAAATGGAGGATCATGCATATTATTTAGCACAAAAAAGTGAGGAAGAGTGAATCCTCAAAGAAGAGAAGACTTGACGTAGGTTCTACTACACGCTTGGAAACGGAGGGTGAGGGAGGGGCATTCAGTTGATTGCAATCTGCAACCTCACCACTAGATGTCACTAAATCTTACACACTGCACCTTTAGTTTATTAACCTGAAGTGAAAAATTCAGATATAAAGGGTTAATCCAACAGTTAATACATTGTTGAGGAACGTGCTTTGGTTATCATAGGTCTAATCAACTCTCTCGAAAGTTAATGGCTAGCATTGTTATCCCAAGGTCTGATCAATACTTTAAAGGTTTTGTATTTCTATATTAACTTGA
The DNA here is from genome assembly GCF_904425465.1 of Colossoma macropomum. Lineage (NCBI taxonomy): Eukaryota > Metazoa > Chordata > Actinopteri > Characiformes > Serrasalmidae > Colossoma > Colossoma macropomum. The sequence continues at coordinate 38,244,878 of NW_023494805.1, forward strand.
AGTATAATCTAGCTACAGCTGCCATGCGGTAGTTGGTGGCTGTCAGCCTGACTATAGCAATGTCTCTAGGACATCTGAAATGCTAGCAGAAGCTAGCGTTATCCTAGAGGTGTTTTTTCCCTGTGTTTTGGGAAATGTTTTGACCCAGTTTTCAGATTTATGGCTTGAATTGAGGGCCTAGCTTTAAAAGTCACGGTTTACCACTGCAGTGCAGTGCAGTTTTCCTGTCTGCCTTGTTCAAAGCACCTGTCTACTCGCTTTTATGAGCTTCTTCTAACTATTGTAAATAGTTTTGTGATATTTTATACTGTGACCTGGCAGAGTAAAGAGCCCATAAGGGTCCGTGGTTAAAAAAAAAATGTAATGAAATTGCGTTCCCTCGCAAAATATATGCTCGTCAGACAGCAAGCAAACGTGGGACCGGAGGTGCCCAACGACATCGCCTACATTAGAGCTTTGTTTTTAGCATAGCTAACCTTAAAAGCTGTTTTCTCAGTTTTCGCCAGACTATGCTGAGTTTATTCATCAGTTGTTCTCTGCAGTGCCTGTAAATGTAGCTTTTACTGTACGAGGACCCTCGACCTCAGTTTCAGTTTGCATCACTAACAGCAGAATCATGTTTGATTTTGATAAGCGACACGTCTTTATATTTCAATCCTAGATCAACAGAAAATTCAATGAGCTGCTTCATGTCTGAGCTTAAACAAAGCACAGCTTTTGCAAGCGAATGCAAACTGTTGCAAAACATCTGTGAAGGAACGCAAAACATTTGCAAGGGAACACAAGACATTTGCAAGGGAACACAAAACATTCGCAAGGGAACACAAGACATTTGCAAGGGAACGCATTTTATTTGCAAGGGAATGCAAAACATTCGCAAGGGAACACAAGACATTTGCAAGGGAATGCATTTTATTTGCAAGGGAACACAAAACATTTGCAAGGGAACACAAAACATTTGTAAGGGAACGCATTTTATTTGCAAGGGAACACAAGACATTTGCAAGGGAACACAAAACATTTGCGAGGGAACACATTTTATTTGCAAGGGAACGCATTTTATTTGCAAGGGAACGCAAAACTTTTGCAAGGGAACACAAAACATTTGTAAGGGAACGCATTTTATTTGCAAGGGAACGCATTTTATTTGCAAGGGAACGCAAAACATTTGCAAGGGAACACAAAACATTTGCAAGGGAACACAAGACATTTGCAAGGGAACACAAAACATTTGCAAGGGAACACAAGACATTTGCAAGGGAACACAAAACATTTGCAAGGGAACACAAGACATTTGCAAGGGAAAACAAAACATTTGCAAGGGAACACAAGACATTTGCAAGGGAACACAAAACATTTGCGAGGGAACGCAAAACATTTGCGAGGGAACGCAATGTCATTAACTTTTTTTTTTTTTTGCAACCACGGCCCCTTAGGGGCTCTGTAGCAGAGACAGAACGCTGTTGGTCTTTTCTGTTGAGAGATTTTTCAAATGACTTTTTCTGCTGTCTTCTTCAGTTCGATTTGAGTTGGTTGGACGAAATTTGGTGAAAATGACGTCAGATCAAAGTTAGCAATATGTGTATGTTGACTCCTCGCGTTCTTCTCCCTCACATAAAGTGGCTGATCTCCTGCTGTTCCGAGTTCCAGACAAAACTCCCAGCAAGTAGGTTAGTTAAGCTTCTCTAAATCTGTGAACAATGCTTGTTATGAAGGTTTACTACACTGTTTTTTGTAGCATCCTTCCTAATTGGGTTAGCCACCTGTTGCAGGATCCTATTACAAGCGATTAACTTCATTTATGAGAGTGGGATCGCTAGCGATCCACCTTAACTGTAGGAACATTAGCTACTCTCCCTAACATCAAGGCTCTTGATTATACTTCACAGCTGTGGTGCACAATAAGACACACAAGAAATTCTGACACCGTGTAGGCAAATATGCCAACTCATAACGGTAGCCTGTGTGACCTCAGTTCCAGAAGCATGGTCCAGCAGTTAGCTAGCTAGCTATAGGTTACGGCTATAACATTAGCACTGAGCCTTTAATTATCAGACACAATACATCTGTGATCTACCTGTCAGAAGATAAAGGCCTGAGTTCTTGGACATTACCTGCAAAATGTAATTACATCTCAAAAATGGTGTTTTTTTTTTTTTATTTTCAGTCTAATTTTGTTTAGTATGAAAAAGATATGCTGAAGTATTGTCTGAATAAGGACCAGTGTTCATGTAACCCAAACATTTGTGCATATAAACGTTAGATATAGTCAAAAATAAACATTCCTAAGTTAGGAATATTAAGTTTGTTTACATAACATTAGCAAACCAATTAGCATGCTAGCTGATGTACTGTAAAATTAGAAGCTTATAACAGTGACTACCACAAGTGGTGTAAATTTTGTAAATTGCTGGTGATTTGATGCTAATGAATGTCTGTTTTTAGCTTCTAATAAGTTACAGTTTAACTACAGATAACCGTCCCAGCATTCTCCATCCAGAGAACTGACAACTTTTTATTTCCAAGCAAAAGCCAGAAAACAGCATAACATTAACACCTCAAAATGAAATTTTATACATACTTTCATTTTTTGTAGCGTTTTTAAACTTTAAAATTAAAAAAAAAAAAATGTTAACTTAAAGTAGTTATCTAAAAGTTGTTAGGGGGGCCCCTCGGTGGCCGTTGGGCCACAAGCAGCTGCTTATTTCGCTTATTAGGTAGAGCCAACACTGATGCGTCCATTAAATGATCCGACAACATGATGACTCATCCTTCATGAGCCTGTTATGTAGTTGTAATGAATGGAGCTTTGCTGTTTGAGCAGAAACTCTATCCACAAAGCTTTTTAGAAAATATGGCAAATTAGCTTTGAGTAACAGTATCTCGATTGTATTTTGTGAAAATAGATGGCTGTAGGACTAGACCAGTGTAAACAGCCAGGCCCTTATCCTTCTACATCCTCAATGAGAAAAGAACGTCTTGCTCAGAGGGTTCCTCGGGGCTGGATAAGTGTCGTTTCTGAGAAAATGTGCAAGACAAAGCAGGATCTTGCTTCGGCTCATCGTCTGTTCACAGCTAATGTGCGCTTTTCTCCGTCTCCAGGTTGCCATGGCAGCAAATAAGCTCTATTCACATGAGGACTATGGCAATCGCTACGGTGAACAAACACTTTTGTGGAACGAAGTCTTTCACCTTTTCATTGCATTACAGTACGAAGCCGAGGCTCTGTTTGGGCACCGTGTTTAAAGTTTTAGAACATTGTGAAAATTATTTTCTGAGGACTGAAATCACAAAAGCAGGAGCTGTTGGGGTGAAACTCTGCTGAGCCATTCAGAGGATTGAAATAGTGGACTTTGTACCCACTAAAATGCGAATTAGTAATTGATGGGGCAGTGAAATTTAATCAAGGACAATATACAGGCGTAGTCATAATGGAAGCCTAGCAGCAGGGCTGGAGTGGGACTCATTTCAGACCACTTTTAGGCTCGTTTTGGACCATTTCTCCACTCATAATGACAGTATGTCGTCCACAGTGAATGAAACTACAAGAATAGCCCAGACCCAGACCCTCCTCAATACCCACTCCAGCATTTCCTACTGATAAATAAATGAAGCACAAAAGAAGATACTTACCTATATGGAAAAAAATTATATGGACATATATTTTTATATATTTGAAATACATTTCAAATACATTGCAATTCACACTGAAATACATTCTATACACTAAAATGTATTTCACAATACACCGATCAGGCATAACATTATGCTGGTACGAGTGGATCAGACACAGCAGTGCTGCTGGAGTTTTAAACACTGTGTCCACTCACTGTCCACTCTATTAGACAATCCTACCTTGTAGATGTAAAGTCAGAGACGATAGCTCATCTGCTGCTGCACAGTTTTTGTTAGTCATCCTTTAGTCTGTCATCAGTGGTCACAGGATGCTGTTGGCTGGATATTTTTGGTTGGTGGACTATTCTCAGTCCAGCAGTGACACTGAGGTGTTTAAAACTCCAGCAGCACTGCTGTGTCTGATCTACTCAGAGCAGCGCAACACACACTAACACACCACCACCACATCAGTGTTACTGCAGTGCTGAGAATGATCCACCACCCAAATAGTACCTGCTCTGTGGTGGTCCATGGGGGTTGTGACCACTGAAGAACAGGGTAAAAGGGGGCTAACAAAGTTTGCAGAGATACAGATGGACTACAGTCTGTAACTGTAGAACTACAAAGTGCACCTATATAATGAGTGTAGAAACAAGGAGGTGGTCATAATGTTATGCCTGATCGGTGTACGTGGTTTATGCAAAGTACAATGCAGATCACAGAACAGTACTGTTTAGCTACGTCTGTAACCTTTGTTAAAACTACATACAATTAAAAAATATAATAACAAATACAAATAAATGCCTTTTAAAAATATATTTAACAAATACATTTTTGGGCCATTTTCATACATGACAAAAACATATTTAATAAATACATTTGGAAAATACATTTAAAATGCTTTTAAAAAATATATTTAACAGATATATTTTTTGGCCATTTTCATATATTGCAAAATATATATTTGTTAAATATATCTGGAACCTATTGTTTTTCCATATGGGAGTTTAGAACCATCTTTTACCGTCAGCACACTGCCAGTCTTTGGAATGCAGCAATTCAAGTTCTCAACATTTGTAACGGAATATAAAACAATCAGTGATAAGAAACGCCTCCAGGTCTTTCCATGAGTGCCATGACGTTGAAATACGCCAACGGATGACATGACAGATCATCCATGTGATTATGAAGCAACACTTTTGTGGTTAATTTTTAATATTTATTTATTTTAGGGCTGTCAAACAATGAATCAATTGTGATGAATCACATTATGCTGTGTAGTTAATCACGATTAATCACATCATTTTGTATAGTTACTCTGACTTAATCGCCTTTCTGTGTGCAGTTAATCACAATTAATCATCATTTTGTTTAGTTACTCAGACTTAATCAATTTTCTGTGTGCAGTTAATCACGATTAATCACATCATTTTGTTTAGTTACTCTGACTTAATCGCCTTTCTGTGTGCGATTAATCACGATTAATCACATCATTTTGTTTAGTTACTCTGACTTAATTGCCTTTCTGTGTGCGATTAATCACGATTAATCACATCATTTTGTTTAGTTACTCAGACTTAATCACTTCTCTGTGTGCAGTTAATCACGATTAATCACATCATTTTGTTAAGTTACTCAGACTTGATCACTTTTCTGTGTGCAGTTAATCACGACTAATCACATCATTTTGTTTAGTTACTCAGACTTGATCACTTTTCTGTGTGCAGTTAATCACGACTAATCACATCATTTTGTTAAGTTACTCAGACTTAATGACTTTTCTGTGTGTGATTAATCACGATTAATCACATCATTTTGTTTAGTTACTGACTTAATCGCCTTTCTGTATGCGATTAATCACAATTAATCACATCATTTTGTTTAGTTACTCAGACTTAATGACTTTTCTGTGTACAGTTAATCACGATTAATCACATCATTTTGTTTAGTGATTAATCGTATTGTGTTGTTTAGTTAATTGCATTATTTTGCAAGGTTAATCATGATCAGTCAATCATGCCCCATGTTTTCAGAGTTTCAGTCCGTGGGCAGAACTTTTTTTGAGCAGGAAGTGAGACTGCATTCCTGTCCCTCATGGCCACACGGTGAGCAGTTAAATCCTATTGTTTTGAAATAAATGTGTTCCAAAGTGTGAAAATCAGTGTGGAAAATTAGGAACTGCCTCTACAGAAACAAACATTTTCTGCAATTAATCCAACTTTTTATGTTTTAATGAAAAAATGATGATTTTATGTGTGTACAGCTGTTCTAAGCTCTGTTTGTTAGTCACATACTGGCTAGCATTTTTGGGTTCTCCTCAAAATGAGCTAAAATTGTCTCCGCCACAGTCACTACTGAAACATTTGGTAAAGTTTCGGTAGTGTTATGACTGTTTTGGTAGTGATAAAATGGAACGTTCAATCATTTGTTTTTAATAAAATAAACATAACTAAGGTAGAGGGTCAATCAAAACAAAAGGATTTTAGTCCAAGTCAGAAGAAAGTCTGAAAAATCTCCCAACCGGTTTGGGAGAATGATCCCCCTGCAGTTCTAGATAGAAGTAAATCATGTGACTGCTATTCTTGTAGTCCCACCACACCCCCAACTCGTGACTGTCCCACTATTGTGTGTCTCTCTCCACAATGCTTTTGACTTTTCACTCATTTCAGGTTTCACTCTGACAAAGCATTTAGGAATTGCTAGGATTCCACGACTTCACCGTCATGGCACATGTAAAGACGTATTAGCGTCGCCTTAAGCTCAGTTTTCCATTAATTGAGTAATAATGTACAAAATGTACTGTTTATTTGGCTGAATGTTTTGCATGAACACAACTGCCATTGTTCACTGGGTTCAGTGAAGTTTGTTGGGTTCAGTAAGGTTTATTGTGTTCAGTGAAGATCAGTTACTTTTAAAAAGGTGTGAAAGTAGTTTTTTGGGTTAAATGACATTCAGTGGGTTCAGTAAGGCTGGAAAAGGCAGTTTGAATAATTTACTGTTTCGGGTTAAATGAGGGTCACTTGCTTTAATAAGATTTGAATAGTTGTTTCTCTGGTTTTTTAAGGGTGAGTTGGTTTAATAAGGTTAAAAAACGATTGCTTATTGGATTCTATACGATTAATTTGTTTTAATATGACAAGTTTTCATTGGGTTCTCTATAATTTTGAATAACTGTGCAGTTCATTGGGTATGAGTAAAATTCAAATAAGTTGTAACTGTATTCAATAAGGATTTAATAATTGGATAATTGTTTATTGATTTAGTTAAGGGTTGGTTTAATATGGTTTAAATAAATATATTTTCAACAGATGTATTTTACATATATATATATATATATCGCTTTTGTCAGAAGAAAACCTCATATCACCAAAATGGTAATTTACAGGAGAAGGAACCTACTTTACTTTTAATGTAAGTCAATGGAACCAGACTTTTTCAAAGTCATTTTGGGTCATTTCTTTAAGTCCATTCATCAGGAAATTTACATACAATGTAAAGGGCAACAGGTATTTTAAAATTATGTCAAAAACTAAAAGATGGAGATACGAGGTTTTCTTCTGACAGCAGCGATATATATATATATATAACGAAATTCTATTGCATTCTGTAAGGGTCTGTTAAGGTTGGGTGCAATAGTTTTTTATTGGGTTCTATGGGGATCACTTGGTAATTTTAATAATCTAAATAATAATTTAATAAAAATAAGTTCATAGGGTTCTACATGGTTTGTTTGTTTATCTGAATTATTAGTCATTGGGTTCAGTGAGGGTCAGTCAGTTTAATAAAGTTCGAATAACTGTTCATTGGATTCAGTAAAGTCTGTTGCTGTCAATTATACTTTAAACTTCTATAAGGTTTGATTAAATGTTTACTGGTGTCTATTAAGGTAACTTGGTTTAATACGATTTGAATTGTTTATTGGGTTTTGTGTCACTGTGTTTAAAAACACAGGTTTGAAAAATTTGTCTCTGAATCCATGAGCAAAAAATATTCTTATTTAATTATACTTTTTGACCTTTCATTCAAAATATTACCAAAAATCTAACGAGGTATCATGATTGAAAGAAAAAAAATAAATCATTAAATAAATATTTTTTTTAAATATATATGTACCACAATTGTTGGCACCCCTAGGAATTCCTATGAGTGAAATCAAACTGAAGTATATTCCTATTCATATGTTATATTATAAAGCAATTAATACTTAAATGGCCAGCAATGACTTCCTGATTCACTGGGGAATATATATGAGCTGAAACACAGGCCAAACTCCCTTGGTCATCACTATGAGAAAGACCAAAGAATACAGCAGTGATGTGCAACGAAAGGTTGTTGAGCCGCACAAATCAGAAAATGGATACAACAAACTAGCTGAACCATTGAAAATCCCCATTTTCACTGTCATGGCAATAAATTTAGAAGTTTAAAACAACTGGAAATGCTAAGAATCTGTCAAGCAAAGAACAGAGAGCAGCAGCTTGTATTATAGCTATAAGATGCAAGTGGTTGAGGAGACACAATTGCAAGTAAACCCATCTTTCAGGCCACCAGTAGGTGTTCTTCTGGGCTCAAGTGTTCTTCCAGTGGCCTGAAAGCGTAAATGGAGAACGGCACGAGGCGTGGGTGCAGTGTCATCTGCACTTTGCAATTTATATGTCAAAGGCTGAAATTCAATAGCTGCACGGGTGGGTGGTATGTCCGGAACTGGCTATTTCAGCGAGTGAGGGTCAGGCAGTCATTATCCCAGGCTTGACAAAGCCAGCAGACTCGTTCTTACTTTTCATCTCATTGTTGGTTCTCTTGTATCACTTCATGAGAACTGATGAGACGGAAGTCGACCCTCTTTAACCCAAAGAAACTTGAACTCAACTGTGTATTAAGGTTCAGGTTTTGATTGATTGGGCTGATTGATTCACTCTGTGCAGTGAAAAGTTAACAAAAATGCTGACCTTGATAAGAATCAAACCAAATCTGATATGTGGCAGAAGATTATACCCTATATTGTTTGCCTGTCATACAATATACTGTATATTGTTTGCTACTGAATGCCTCCTTTTATGATTCATAAGCTCCCATTCAACCCTCTGAATAGCTGACACTTTAGGCCAGCTATAGGCTAACAGTGATCATGTTTCCTTGTAAAAGCATTTAACTGCAGTCAGCTCCATAATTACTGGCACTCTTGGTGAAGATGATGCTAAAAATGCCTGTGTTTAATTAGCTCAGCCTCACACTGGAAATATAAGACCAAACCTTCTAACTAAATCTGAATTGAATCAAACCTTTCAAAAAATAAACTGAACAAACCCGTGTCACGATAATTAGCACCACTAGAAACTGTTCTAAATTACATGCACCTGAGGCATGTTCCCATTTATACATTATATGACCACAAGTATGCAGACACCCTTTCTAATTACTGAGTTAAGGTATTTCAACCACACCTTTTGCTAACAGGTCTTTAAAACAAGCAGACAGCCATGCAATTTATAATAATAGATGAATCAGATTCATTACAGTGCAGAGCTGTACAGTCTGATGGCTGCAGGAAGAATTTCCCTGCGAAAGAGTTCCTCCCTGCAGTGAGGCTGAAGCAGTCTGCTGCTCTTTGTCCTACTTTGCCCCTTTCATTATCACTGACACCATTGCCAGCATCCTTCTCTCCACTGTGTCCAGTTTAACCCCTAAAACTGAGCCGGCTGTCCACTGACTTCATAATATGTGATGTCAGCGCTACAGGTCTGTAGTCATTCAGTTTCTCGGGGTACTTGATCTTTAGCATTGGGATTATGCAAGACGCCTTCCAAAGTACCGGAACCCTCTGCAGTCTCAGACTCGGATTGTATACGTACTGCAGAACTCCACACAGCTGGTCTGCACAGGCCTTTAGTGCTTTCGCACAGACACCATCGTCCAGCTGCTCTCATGCATTCACTCAAGTTTGCTGATGGTGGAGCGGAGGGGTGCTGACGTCTCAGGAAGCCCTCATGTCTCTGCTACCTTTCTGGTTTCTCCCTTTTAGTGAGGCTGCAATAGCTTGACCTGCCGGAGTCTCTGCTGCACCCTTAACACTGTAAGCTGTGATCAGTCACTCCTTACAGAACTAACTCTGTGTGTGTTAAAATCCAATGTTAAAACGTTAAAACCTCGTCCTCTGTTCATCTTTCTTATGTCACTGTGTGCTATTCGGTGTCGACCAGAGGAGGATGGGTTCCCCTTTTGAGTCAAGGTTTCTTTCTCTTGCTTTTAGGGAGTTTTACCTTGCCACTGTTGCCATTTGGCTTGCTCATGGGGGCTCGGACCCGGATATTTCTGCAAAGCTGCTTTGTGACAAAGCGCTACATAAATAAACTTTGACATGACTTAACAACAAACAGGGTCCGCTGCTTTCCCACCCCTCAAACGTCGTAATTCCCTTCTCACCTGGTCAGTTGTGATGTACAGGTCTGGATGAGGAGGAGAGGGGGGATAGCAAGGGGTGATCATTGTTTCGGGACTAGGGAGGACACTAAGAGAGGGTGTAATGCAGTGATGTTCCAAGGTGATAGATTTGTGGAAAGTCTTCAGCTCATTTGCCTTCATCCAGCTCTCCTCAGCCTGCTTATTGCAGGGCAGTTTATAGACACTTTCTTCATTCTGCTCCACACCTCTTTCACCTCACCCCTCTGAAGATTGCTCTCCATTTTCGTCCCACTGTTCTCCTTACCCTCTCTAATTCTTACCTTTTAGCTCCCTCTGTATACTTTTCATACCATCCCTTTGACCAGCCCTCAAAGCCCTCTTCTTCTTGTTCAGCAGGGCCTTCAGGTCACCAGTGACTCAGGGTTTGTTGTTTGCAAACCAATGCACAGTCTCAGATGGCACAGCCTTGTCCACGCAAAAGTTTATGTAGTCTGTTAGACCATCAATGTCCTCAGCTAAGGGCTCATAATGAATGTCCCATCCATAGCCTCAGCTGACCACCTCCTCTCCAACTAGGACACTACAGTTTGCCTCAGTACAAGAGGGTTATACTGAGACCTCAGGTGCACTAGGTTATGATCTGAGTTTCACAGTGGAGGAAGTGCAGTAGAGCTATATGCGTCATTGACACTGGCACATAGCATGTCCAGTGTCCAATTTCCATGGTGAGGTGACTGACATTTGAATGTGGGCAGAATGCAGGAGAGATTGACATGATTAAAGTCTCCAGAAATGATGAACAGGGCTTACGGTTGGCGAGTCTGTACTGCACTGTCACGCTGTGGATGACAGCGGCAGCAGACGATGGGATTTCCACCACTATTGCGATAAAATGCGAAAATTCCCTGGGAAGGTATTATGGTTGCATGCTAACTACCAATACCTCAGTGTCCAGAGTACACAGCTGTTCCATTACAGTAACTTGACTTAGATTGTACCTCTTACTGTTCACAAAAAATGCCAACCTACCTGCTCTCTTCTTTCCACTCTCGCTGTCATTCCAGTCTGCTCTCACCAACTGGAAGCATCAGGAATCAGTTCATGCGGTCAGATCTCTCTGTAAAGCACATAAAACTACACTCCCGGTATTCCCACTGTCTCTGAGCTAGCGCTGTTTGTTCGTCCGTTTTGTTTGAGAGGGATCTCACATTGCCCATTATCATACATGGCACTGTAGGTTTGTACCTTCTCTGCTTTTCTGGCTGCTTTGCTCTGGGCCTGCACCCCCAGAATGGCATGCGGATCTCCTGCAAGATGGCAGGTCTCCACAGCCCAACAGCTGCTCTCAGGTGTAGGCGACCATCATGAACTAATCCAGATGCAATGTTATAGTATAGTACACCAATCAGACTCTGTTTCTACGCTCATTGTCCATTTTATCAGCTCCACTTACTATATGTGCACTAACACACCACCACCACGTCAGTGTTACTGCAGTGCTGAGAATGATCCACCACCCAAATAGTACCTGCTCTGTGGGGGTCCATGGGGGTCCTGACCACTGAAGAACAGGGTAAAAGGGGGCTAACAAAGTATCAGAGAAACAGATGGACTACAGTCTGTAACTGTAGAACTACAAAGTGCACCTATATAGTAAGTGGAGCTGATAAAATGGACAATGAGTGTAGAAACAAGGGTGGTCATAATGTTAGGCCTGATTGGTGTATAATAAACAAATAAATCCAAATAAACCACAAATAAACACAAATGTTGGCAGAGCTGCTGCAACAGGCTGGCGCCATCTTGGATTTTGTCAGTTTGGGAAATGAGTGCTACTATGGTGAAAAGAGCCACAACAGCTTAGCCACAAAGTGGTTGACCACGCAAACACACAGTGCTAAAGAGTGTAGTGCGTAAAATTCACGTAAAAATCATGTTTTATCACTTACTACAGAATTCCAAACTGCCTCTGGAAGCAACATCAGCCCCTTAGTTCCAGTGAAGGATAATGGTAATGCTACAGCATACAATGATTTTAGATAATTATATGCTTTAACTTCGTGGTATCAAAGGCCATCTTGCCCAACATCAGTGCCTGACCTCATAAATGCTCTTTCGACTGAATTGGCAGAAAATCCCACAGACACACTCCAAAATCTTGTGGATAGCCTTCCCAGAAGAACGGAAGCTGTTATAACTGGAATAGCTTTGGAATGGAATGTCCAACAAGCACATATGTTTGGCCATATAGTGTATCCACCTGAATGTTCGGGAACTATTAAGCGGTCATCTATTAGAGAACACATGAATGAAATGAGACAAAAGTGTGCTTCATTAAGCAGCCAATAGCCATAAAAAATAATTACACACTTATAAGTCCACATCCACTGTCGGAGGAATAATTAAGATGTTTAAAGCGACCACAGCTGTAGCGAACCTGCCTGGAAGAGGACCCATAATTTTTGGCCCCAAGCATAGTGAGGAGGGCAGCAAAAGAGGAAAATATCTCTTCAAGGATCACAGTTGGAGATTTGCAGAAAATTTTGAGGTCACCAAGTCCCCAGAACTACAGTTAGATGCCACCTTGATGCCAAAAATCTGGAAAGTGTTTTTTTATTGTAACCACAACTGTAAACTGACTGGAGCTCTGATTGGAACTGGGTTCGATGGTCAGACAAGACAAATGCTCAAGGTGGGTCTGGCATAAAAAGAACCCCCACTGTTAAGTGTTGTTGGTATTGTTTTCTCTCCAAAGGCCCTGGGAACCTTGTTAGCATACATGGCTTTAACCAAACAGCTAAAACTAGGTCATGGTTGGATCTTCCAGCAGGACAATGATCCAAAAGATACTAAATCCACACAAAATTGGTAGATGACCACTGAATCAAGATGTCACCACCCTATTCCAGTCCCCTGAGGTAAACCACATTGAAAACCTGTGGGGTGGACCGAAGAGGAGGGTCCAACAGAGAGGACCTAGGACCCTTGAACCTCTGGAGAGACTCTCAATCTCATTAAGCATTATAGGAGAAGTCTTACTGCTGTCATGTTGGCAAAGGTTGGTTACACAAAGCTCTAAATGCAGGGGTGCCAATAATGTGACATGGTTTTGTTAAAAATTGCAGGATTTTTGTTTTCTTCAACCAAATTTGTGCAATATGTGCTTAAAATGTTAGGATTCTATCATATTTTCAGTGTGAGATTGAGCTAATTAACCACAAAAGACCCTTTTATACCCCTCTCTACCAAGGTTGCCAACAATTAAGGAGCTGGCTGTATTTAAACGTTAATGCCCTTTTACCAACTTCTTGCATGCACCACATAGTTCTCAAGTGCTGTGATGCTAAAATGTATTGTATTACACGAACACAATCTGTTTGCACGGGAACTCTTGAGAATGTTACCTGACTGGGCTCTGTAGCTGTTTTAGCCTGAAGTCATTTTCTTCAGTTGATGAGCTCTAGCTTTCTGTTTCTGACCTGTATATTATTTGACCTATATAATATGTCTCCTTTTCTATTACTTTACATTATGCTTCACAGCAGAGGTGGGTAGTAAAGCAGTTCCATTTACTTGACTACAAATAAAATATATGGATGAACTCTCTTGAGCATTTTTAACTTATAATACTATTAACAAGTAAATTAATCTACTTTTTTGATTTTAATTTTCTATTAATATTAGCTCGTTTCACAATGACTTCACTACAGTCCCCAGCATGCACTGCAATGTAATGTGCTCTGACTCTCCTACCTCAATAACAGTCTATGGGACAGCAGTGACACCCCAATTCTATACAATTCCACACAATTCCACACCAGTCCTATAACCAAACACACCAGCTGCAGTTCAGCCAATATAAACACTTAACGTCAGCTCAGCAGCTCAGAAACTGAGCCCAAGCATTAATGTACCTGCAGCAAAGAAAGGATGCCAGGAATCTGGTTCTTGCCTCGGTACAGCCGTAGCCAGGCATGCTCGTCTTCTGCGGCATGCAAAACACCGGTGCTGCACAAGGCTTTGCATTTTTACTCTGTTCAAAATTACATTTTTAAATTAATTTAATTATTTTCACTTGATGTTGACACTATTATTTGAATGGACTGGCAAACACTGTAATTTGCTCATAACATTATGACAGGCAACAGTGGTGCACAACGATCATGTTACCTACTTTGTATCTATCTTGATTTTTCGGGTTTATAAGCACTTTGTTAGTAAATTACTAACCAAAGTTGTTGTTGAAGATTTGATTCCCGTTGCCATGGCAATAACGAGGTTTGTGCAAAGAACAAGCAATGTTTAAGCAGAATCAGCATCCATTAAAATGCATTTATCTATGCTTCTGCCAAAATCCAGACTGAAACTTTTCAAAAATATTGTTTGCCTCCATACAAAAAGTAGATTTGGAGGGGGGGCGTCACTATATAACTTTTAACTCAATACAGTTACAATATAAGTTTATATATATATATATATATATATATATATATTAACAATTTCAAGGGTTCATGCCCCTCCCCCAAAATGAAACATCTTTCACTGGATTAAGGCATAAGTTCAACACTCTTCCGTCTCCTCTGAATTGTCATGGTTAGAATAAAGGTTCCTGCATTCCAGACTTTGCTGGAACAAAACACACTAACTTGCATTTATTGACACCCGTAACAGGGTGAAATGTGCATAAGTGACGTGACTGATACTGATGTTCAGGTTCTTGTAAATGCACTGGGTGGAGTGACTTCTGACGTATGGAATTAAAAGCAGGCTAACCACATTTTCCACCCGGTTCATGATTTGTAACTGTGTGATTGTTCTTTCTGTAGATGTTGAAACACTCTAAAGAAAAGTATGAACAAGCACATTCTTGTTTATTAAAACAATACAGGGCATTTGGGGAAAATTGACAACCGTTGTGTTTTTTCAACTTTCTTAGCTTGATCATTAATCAATAAACAATTAGGCTGTTTATACTTAACTTGAACTACAAGTATATCAGTTCATTTACAAAGTACAGTACATTCTTTAAAAAAAAATGATTCATTCAAGGGTTCTTTAGTAAAGACAATGCTTCTGTATAGAACCATGAACACTCAAAGAGTTTATCGCAGGATAAAATGGTTCTTCAGATTGACAGACATTGTGTTTTATACGGTTCTATATAAAACTCTTCTACTGTTAAAAGCTTGATATCATAACAACAGCAGACCTATTTTGGTACTATATAGAAAGACTTTTCAAAAAATATACAATATGCAACACATTCTCTGTGAATCTAAAGAACCATTTCACCATGCAATAAATCATTTAAACATGAAACGGTTCTTTGAGTGTTCATGGTTCCATAAAGAACCATTGTCTTCACCAAAGAACCTTTGAAGAACCATATTTTCAAGAGTGTAGAATCAGAAACTCTGCTATGTAGAAACAAATGTTAAGTATTGAAGTACAAGCCATTATATAAGAGTTGCCCCCCCAACTCGTCTGCAGCCATAACAGCCTCCACTCTTCTGGGAAGCTTTCCACAAGATTTTGGAATGTGTCTGTGGGAATTTGTGTCCGTTCAGCCAAAAGAACATTTGAGATCAGGCACTGATGTTGGACTAGAGGGCCTGGCTCACAGTCAATGATCCAGCTGATCCCAGAAGTGTTCACTGGGGTTGAGGTCAGGACACTGGAGCTCCTCCACACCAAACTAATCAAGCCATGGTTTTATGGAGCTCACTTTACTGGAACTAAGTGACCCAAACCCTGAAAAACAGCCCCAGCCCATTATCCCACCTCCACCAAACTTTACTGTTGGCACTATGCATTCTGGTAGACAGCGTTCTAACTGGTATCCACCAAACCCAGATTCATGAATCAGACTGCTAGTGTGATTTATCACTCCAGAGAACATATTTCCACTGCTCTAGATTCCAGTGGTGGTGGGCTTTACCCACTCCAGCCGACACTTGGCATAGCACATTGCGATCTTGGGCTTGTGTGAAGCTACTCGGCCATGGAAACACATTTCATGAAGCTCCGGATGCAGTTTTTGTGCTGATGTTGCTTCCAGAAACAGTCTGGAATTCTGTAGTGAGTGACTCAACAGAGGACAGGTGATTTTTACGTGTTATGTGCTTCAGCACTCTGCAGCCTGGCTCTGTGAGTTTGCATGGTCTACCACTTTGTGGCTGAGCTGTTGCTTCCATTTCACAATAATAGCACTTACAGATGACTGGGGCAGATCTAGCAGGGAAGAAATTTCATGAACTGACTTGTTGCAAAGGTGGCGTCCTATGACAGTGCCACATTTAAAGTCACTGAGCTCTTCGTTATGACCCATTGTACTGACAATGTTTGTTTATGGAGATTGCAAGGCTATGTGCTTGATTTTGAACACCTGTCATCAATCAGTATAGATGACCTTACTACATACCTTTGGCCATGTAGTGTACATTCAATCAGATGTGTCCAAGTTTTTGACTGATAATGTATATTTCTCTTATGCTTCCTACTGATTTGTTCACTTATACCAAGCACAGTAAAACTGTGCTGATAAACATGCAGATAAAGTTGCCCTATTCTATTTGACGTATTTTCAACACCTGCGTCTAAATCATTAACGCAGCCTTTATGGCAAGATCCACACCCAGTACTGTGATCTTCAAGAGCCAAAATGAAAAAAGGCGATCTTGAACTGCGAAGGATAAATCTGTGGCTTGAATACAAAACCAGAGAACATGATGTAACAGAGCAGCAATGTGAGAATTTTAAATGTTTTAAAAGACTTTAACTAAATGATGACCTGAATGGACAGATAAGGAAGTTTTTTTTTATTTTTTTAAGCTGAGAAATTTGGCAGTGCATATTCAAAATTTTTAATCTATAGCACATTTGTGTTTGTTAGTAAAAGAGGAGACATTTTATCACAATCTGAACTGACCAAGGGTTAATGCACCTCCTTGTTTTTACACTCATTGTCTGCTTTATCAGCTCCACTGACCATATAGGTGCACTTTGTAGCTCTACAGTTACAGACTGTAGTCCATCTGTTTCTCACATACTTTGTTACCCTGTTCTGCAGTGGTCAGGACTCCCACGGGACCACCACAGAGCAGGTAATTTCTTCCTAAATTCCTCTAAATTTTTTTCTTAAAAGTGTTCTTGAAAAAGGTTTTTTTAGAAAAAATCTACGTCATTCATGACGTGTTCTTAAACTGCAGAACTGTTTGCACCTTTGCGCTCGAATGGGTGTAGATTCTGTTCTTCCCGAATAAGAAAACATTGGTGAATGTTGGAATCTTCGTAAAAATGACGTAAGTGGATTTCGGTAACACTTTCTATGAATGTCACCTTTGTAAGCATCTATAAACACATTCATAACATGTTATAATGCATTCATAAGACATTATAAACATAGTTATAAATATTTATAAAAATGCATTATACATTATAGCCATGTTTATTAGGCATTATGAATTGTTAACATAATACATTATAAGTACTGTTCATAACAAATTATAAGAGCTCATAAGTCGTATTTGTCCGCTCTAAGTAAAGTGAAGCGTACTGTACTAAAGCCTCCTCCAGTGTTCAGAGTGAGGCTTCAAGTTGAAGTATTTACTGAAGGATTTACTGAAACACTAAAACATACATAATAAAGCACATTACAGGATTCAAATGTCAGAGTTTAAACTAGGGCTGCATCAGTGTTTTACCCAGTGTGGGAAAGTCAATGTACACCACCGTTAGCTTGGTATTTGTCTTTACTTTACGCTCTCCAAGCTGGGACTGACTTCTTTGGCACTGACATTATAACATGTTATTAACACTATTTATAATGCATTATATTAACAATTCATAATGTATAATAAACATGGCTATAAAGTGTAATTCAGTGTCATTCTTTTTTATAAATATTTATAACCATGTTTATAATGCCTTATGAATACATTATAACATGTTATAAATGTGTTTATAGATGCTTACAAAGGTGACATTCATAGAAAGTGTTACCGAAATTTCTTCTTAAGACCGGTTGGTGAATGAGGACCATTGATATGAAAGCGCACAATTTCATCAAAAACTCTTGTACAGAATGACTTAAACTTGCATACAAAGAATCCTTATGTATATATAGATATAATACAGATATAGCATATCATAAATAAATACATAAATATAAAAGAATACTGCCAAAAAAAACACACTATTACTTTTTATTCTATGGGAAACTATACAAGATCATTTTGAAGGTTTTGTAAAAAAAAAAAATTACAGTTTATAAGACTAATAATACTGTTAATAATTACCATTGGCTAACTTCTAGTAGCTTAATGCATGTTTTCCATTCAGTTAGCATTCATGGTGATAGGGTAAACTGGTAAACCTGAACACAGAACACCATCATGGTGAGAATAACAACAACATGAAAGTAAAAATATCATTTTTAAATTAATTAGCAGAAACCAACGAAACCACTAAGAATGCTGTGAGGTTTTTTGGACAAAAGACTCTTCAGTCCAAATTAAAGGATTTTAACTAGATGTAACTCGGTAACTAAGGATCATACAAGAAGCAGTAAGTGTTACTACATTTGTATTAGTGATTTTAACAAATGAGTAAAGTAAACCAAAACAATTAGGTTAGGGCAATTATTATGTTTTACAGTGATGGGTGGTCTCTAACCTTTGCACAGTACTATATTTGTAATTGTGCTCATACAAGTAAAACCATGAGCACACAAATTTTTATACAGAATGTACATGTAATTAATTATGTAATTCTGTTTTAATGTAAATTGAATGTATAGTGAAATTACAGTGATCAGAGGGTTAACCTCCTGTAAGTAGTGCTTTAGCTGGTGTTTTTCCCACTTGCCACTGGGACCGTAATTCCTCTGAGACCCCAGGCTGGCCTAGCCTGTGAGACTTAAGCTGCCATGGGTTGCTAATGGAGAGGCACTCAGCCAAGGTGGAGTAAAGGCTAGTCAGTCATGGGCAGGAGCATACAAGGCAACAGACAGGCAGGCAATCACTGCTTATTACTGTACTAAGTGCATTACATCATCCTGAGGTCCAGGAGGAGCCCCTCCAAACAGACAAATGAAAGTGCATAAGGTCCCTAGAGCAGGCCGTTTATAAGCCCTTCGGGAAGCCAATTCACTTTCCCTTCTTCAGTCTAGTGCCTTACAGTTTTACTTAGAGGGCCCATATCATGAAAACCCACTTTTCCTTGTTCTTTTTTGGTATTATCTAAACATTTAATGCATTCAAAACATATCCCAGTCCATATCTTATCCCATATATCGAAATTAAGGTGCAGGTAATGGCAGCAGTTTAGCCCCGCCCCCTTTATCAACCACCCCTTCAGCTCACAGCAGTTTAGCCCCGCCCATTCATGCTGAAGTGATAAAGCGTGTTGTTCCTGCAGACAGTTTGCAGAGATATTGGAATGGAAGATGTAGGATAACAATTGAACCTTGTGCTGTTCATGGCTGTCAGGAAGTAAATGGATCACTGCAGCTCTGCAAAGATCCACACATCCAAGAGAAGAGGCATATTTTTCTGGGCTGCCTTTTGAATGAGGCACAATACAGGGCAGCCAATCAGAACAGAGGCCATTTGCATACAGTCAGCACCCTTGGTAAAAGGTCATGAAAAAATATCTTCTGGTTAATTATCTCAATCTCACACTGAAAATATAAGAGAAATGCAGCATTTATTGAAGTAAGTTTGGTATTTGGATTAAATTTTAAGTAAATTTAGGAATTTTCTTTTTTTTTTCTTTTTTACTGCAGCAATGCGACACTTGAAAGTGCTCCCTAGCAGAAAAATAGTGCCCTACATAGTTTGTCATGTCGTTTGATTTGTCTGCATTGTCAATATTACATTTTTCAGTCGTTTCCAGTCAGTTTACTATATAGCAAATTAGTGCACCATCCCAAAAAAACAGTGTATATACTGCTTACATTCATATTTCAAACATAGTTCATCACAAATGACCTTTGGTTCTTTAGCTTTCCTCCAACTTTTGTGCTGAGCTCCACCAAAAAACACAATTTTTTGAATATGAATTGTTTGAATTTTTGAAATATGGCAGATTTCTGGATATTCTGTATTTTTCTTGAGCTTTGTAACCTTCAGAATGTCATAGAAGAGTACTGGACTGCAAACTGACGGTCCAGTCCACTACCTAAAGCAGCTGTAAGACACTCTATGTATAACATTTGCATTGTTAAAATTTCTTCCTAGTTCAAGACTGAAATTGAAAATGGTTGAGTGTTTTGTTTGTATGTCTGAAAGTGGTTCCACGAGTGAACATTCTGGATCTGCTTTGCGGTAAAATGTATTCAAATGCGCTGTGAAACAATGAATTCAAATGTCAAAGTGTATTTCACATGTCGTCTTAATAACTTTACCTGAGGCATTTACCTGACAAACACACACACACCCACCCATATAATTATAGAATTATAGAAGAATTAATATATGTATTAATTCTCTGGCCCTTCTTTTTCATATTCTATATGCCCAGTACCTATATGCTCCCCTTTCCTCCCTCACTCAGACTTTTGGATGCAAACAGCTGGACTGCTTTTTCTTCTGTATTATGCATACATTCATTCAAAGGGGAATTCCACCAATTTTTCGAATTCAGTCGTGTGACCGGAATCTTTCAGGGTGCTTTGGTGTGAAATGCTCTGTTTTAGAGAAACCCACCAAATTGTTCACAGTGGTGGTGAAAGGAACCAGACATCCCCCTCTAAAAGCTCCCTCACAGAAAATTATAACATGGCATGTTTATGAATCCAGTTCCTGATGCCTGTGACATTGTTTTCCGCTCATTTTGAGATAAGCTTTCGGTTTAAGATGTATTTTTCCCTGGTGGAGAGGTACATGCAAAGAGCCTAGAGGCAAAACAGTACCCAAAGAAAACTTATTTTTCCACTGTTTTACAAAAATTACATAGAAAAACTGTATTTGTGTTGTACAAATCATGACCTCTGGTTTCTAGCTCCACAGGTTAATTCACTCTTAAAGGCAATAACAACAAGGCTAGGCAGATTAATAAGGGAGAAAGACTGGTCTGGCATGTAAATAAATGGTGCCAGGGGCCAACAGAACGGTTTTTATTCAACAGAGTTGCACTGACCAAACAGGTAAAGCTGCTGTATTTCACTTCAACAACACGACAGACTCTTTTTTACTCAGTTACATGCATTTGTGGAGAGAAAAAGAGATAATGAAAACCAAAAATAGTGTAATTTCAAAAGCTATTTTCTTTATTACCATTTAGCCATTCATACCCTGCTGGAAAAAAAAACAGATTAGACCAGCATGAAAGAGTCTGAGATAATTAAATCTCTGCTGTATCCCTTTATCATGGGCTCTGGCGCTATATTGGTTAATCTTTTACTCCAGGGTCTATTTTGGTTTTTCCTTCTGAATTTACATGCCCAAATCCCTAGACAAATTATTCAGTAACTGTGTGAAATAAATGTAAAGTATTGGTGTTTTTTTGTGAAAACTCCTTCAAATGAACAGAAAATGTGTTTTGTGATCATAAACATAATGCCATATGCTTACAATTTACTGCTGAAAGCCAAAAATCTTAGATGCTCTTTGTATTTTTTATAAAAATCATTTTCACAGAGCAGATCACTGAAGAGACGCCATCTGAAATCCATTTTATTGCTCAGATTTGTGGAAAAACGGGTCGACTTTCAGTAGAAGAAAAAATATTTTTGAGTTCAGCTTCTTTTATTATAAGCGTTTAAAATTACATCACCCGTCAATTTGACTGGAAAGAAGAAAGTTACAGCTCTCCTACGACACCCACCCTTTGAACGTAGCTTATGAAATATGAAAGCTATGAAGTAAAGAATATGAAGTGCGTTTTGGATCGGAGATAAAGAGGTTAAAATAAAGTGGAGTCGACTCCACTGGGGAAACGCATCACTAGTTTGTGCTGGTCTGGTGCTGATTTAGCTGGCCCAGCATGGTTATGTTGCTTGACCAGCTTAGAAAACACAACACACGCTTGTTTTGGTGGTGATCAGCATATTAACTTCCGTTGCTGCTGACCAGCATCCAAAATCCAACATACTGTCGCTGTCGGACAAAAACCTTGTATCTCCGAAATGGTAACCTTAAAGGAGAAGGAAAAAACATTCTTAATTTCAGTCTATGTGAACTCAGACACTCACAGAGCAGGCTGTGGTTAAAATGTTTGATAAAGGGTAATCCGAAAACGAGGTACAGAAACAGGCGAAGGGTCATACACAGGCAAACGGGGCAATACAGGCTAAGCTAAGTCAGAGTGCAAGACAAGAGCAAAAGGTCACAACACGAAAGAGGCAAACAGAGTCAAAAAGGGGTCAGACTAGAACCGTGAACGGGAAAAACAAGTGAGAAAACAAACTGGGAAGTCAAACACTCAAACAAACGACTCGGTAATGCACAGGAGACTGACACTTCGCAAGGAGGATATGGAAACAAACAGGTTACATGGGCACATGAACAGGCGACTACAACCAATAATCAGGTGAACTGGAGTGTGGACAGGTAGGTGGCTGAGAGTCTGTGGTCATATGATGCCCCACAGGATTCTGGGAGTTGGAATTCTGGATGTAGTAAGGGGTGACAGTCTTTGCTGAGCTGGCAGGAGGCGTGACATTAACGTAAAAATGCTCTATTCCAAGCAATTGTGGACCATATCTATTGGTCCACTCTTCATCAGACTTTCACACAATGTTAAGGGCAGGTGGTATTTTCAAATTATGTCTAAAAATAACAAAAAACGAGAAAAACAGAAACGTGGTTTTGTTCCGACAGCAATGATATGCTGGTTTTGTTCATGACCAGCTTTTCTAGCTGTGTTGCAATAGAGGCTTTTTCATGACGATGACATTCTGTCAGAGTTGACTGGTAAGCTTTCGTTTCAATTTCAACATTTCTACATGTCAGCTCAGGTCAGGACACGCCCTAACGAAGCATAGAAACCATCTCCGATACAAAGGTCCCTGTGCTGGTAAACAGTATTTGTAATAAATCATGCAGTCCAATGATCTCAGAGCGTTATATGGTATTTGGAACATGGTGGAGAAAAAAAAGCATCTGAAGATGTGAAGGAAGTAATATGCCATCCTGTGGCTGCTGCAGTCACTGCTTTGACATCTAAAATGACTTTCAAGTGTAAATTTCAAGCCACATTATCTTCTACTGATTTTTGTCTCGGTCTGTATTTAATTTAATACCCTAATAGTAAAATGCTATGGTGCACTGTGGCGCTCAGAGGAACTGAAAAGAGTTAGAAGAGCACAAACTTGTGCCAAATACCAGGACCCTCTGTATTTCACACCTTGGCTATGAGGTTGCCTAACAAAGTACCCCATACAGTGGCTAAGCGTCGGTGAAAAGACCACCCAAAGCTGAATTCAGAGCATTAGTTGAGGGTAATTGCTAATCTTTGCAGAACTTTGGCCCATAAGGTCTCCAGTTTGACATGCCTGACCAAATTCACACATGTGGTGACCAATTTAGTTACACTGTAACTCATCTATGGGCAGGTGCATTTTTTTCTGTTTGGAAATGAACTTCAATATTAATGCCATTTGAAGTATAAATTGCGACTGAGACTACAGTTTTCTGATATCAAGTGCACGGATTTTGCACTTCTCAAGCCAACTTGGCACTTAGAAACTACTAGAAACCCACAGGAAAACTAGCAGAAGTCAGAATTATCGTAGAAGTGTTTTTTCTGTCATGTTTTAGCTGAGTTTTGACATTTATGGCCTGAATTTGATCCTCTTAGAAGTTCTAATAGTCACTAATATGTCGCCACCTCTTAGGATTGAAATAGAACACTTACCCACATCTGCTAGAGTTAACAGACTCTGTCCTTGGTCACAAATGAAGCTAATGTCTTAATGTTTGGAAAACGAAAGCACCTTGCCAAAGTCTGTCAGGAAATCAAATTCCTTTTCAGCCGTGGACACTGGTTACGGTTTATGATCACAGCGCTGTGGAATGAGGCTGTGAATCAGCAGCAGAGATTTTAAAGCACGTTCCACTGGCACCAGAATGTAACATGTGAAAGGTGTATATTTAAAACATGCATAACAAGATTACACTGTTGACAGGGCTTCTATACGACCTGTTTCAAACGAGTTTATTTAAAGCTACACTCTCATTTTTGGTTTTCAGACAAAAGGGATATAAATAAATTAATAAATATATAGAATAATGTGGCAGTAAATAAATTATGCCAAGGGTGGATTACTGACCAGGCCATTGGGGCCAGTGTTCTAATTAGCTAGTTAGGTAGTTATGACCCTGTGCATGACATGACCAGCATTGTTAACTGGTTAACTACATTTTTGAAGGTCTTTTGTTTACATCACCCTTATATCTAGTTTCTGTGAATAGCTGCTGACGATGGATAGTTTTTTAGACAAAAGGAATGTGGCAATAAATCCATTATGCCAAGGATGGATTACTGACCAGGCCACCGGGGCCAGTGCCCAGGGCCCTCAGACTTTCAGGGGCCTCAGGGGGGCACGAACAAAAGGTCTGGGATGGTTCAAATACATAAGACAATCCACTGCAGATGTAACCATCACACTAATAAATGGCCCTTATATGTTTACATGAGCAGATGAAACAAATAAAGAAAATCTCAAATTATTTTACACAAAAATCTTCAAATATTACTTGAAAACTGTTACAGTGAAAACACAATAGAATACTGCACACTAATGAGGCTAACTGTATTTTCATAACAAAAATTAAACACATTTCCAGTGTTGCTCAAAGCAGCCAAAACACAAATATGAAATATTGTGTAATATCACAATAGTCTTTATTTTCTTTATTATTATTATTATTATTTTTATCATTATTTTATTTTATTTTTTTTATTGCATAGAAATATTGGAGTGTGGGGGGCCTCCAAACACTCATGTCCCAAGGCTTCACAAGACCATGATCCCTCCCTGAATTATGCAAATAAAAGTAAATAAAGATACTGTGCTGTGGAAAAGTGTAAATCTGAAGCTCAAACTCGATCAGGTTACGCAGCGAAACAACAACCGAAACCACAAGAGCAAGTCCACCTCTGAACGGCTCACGAAACAAAATTAGGACTGTGGAGCGTCACAGTCAAAGTCCTGACTTGAAACCTGTTGAGATGCAGCAGCAGAACGTTAAACCGGTAACTCATGCTTGAGGGCAAACACTTTTTCATGGGACTGTAATTAAATGTGACATAAATTATGCAATTATGTATCTGTGTAATTATATTTATTTATTTATTCATTCAGTTGTTCCTTTTAGTAAAGGCAACATGGAATACGGCTTGAAATTGAGCGGCTGCTCATCGAGTTCAGCTGCTTGCCGAGCCATTCATCTTAAATAAAGCTCCTCTTTGGTTTATTTTAACTCATCTAATCCTCATTTACTCTCAATGACGTGATACATTTCCACAACTTCTATCAAAATCATGCTGGTTAAATAGCTAGTTAGCTCGCCTGCCTTTGTTCGGGCAGTCCAGGTTGGTGGTGACTGCCAGTGGACTGTATCTTCCTCCAGCATGAAGCTGGTTTAGTGCTGGTTAGGCTGGTCACCCAACATGGTCATGCTGGTTGACCAATGTACCAGCATCCAAAACACAACATATGTGGGTTTTGGTGGTGACCAGCCTGGTCTATGCTGGTTTTTCTAGCAGGGTTGAGTTAGCTACCAAGCTAACTCGCTTTCTTGAGTTCTAATTGGTTAGTTAGGTAGTTATGACCCTCTGCATGACATGACCAGCATTGTTGTTTAACTAGTTAGCTAAATTTGTCATAGCTGGTTCATTTGTCTGCGATGGATTGGCGACCTGTCCAGGGTGTATCCTGCCTTCCGCCCAATGACAGCTGGGATAGGATCCAACACCCCACCGCGACCCAGAAGGATAAGCGGTTTAGATGATGCCTATCCCAGCTGTCATCGGGCAGAAGGCAGGATACACCCTGGACAGGTCGCCAGTCTATCGCAGGGCCCATTAATGTAACTGAAATAAATAATAAATGCATGCTGACATATTATGTTAAATAATTATATTAATGAGATAAAAGATATATTTTGTGTCATATTCATTTATATTGACTTTTAACTTTATTATTATTTATTTATTGCCAGATCATCACACCACATGTCTCTTTTTCTTGTGGGACTTTTAGACTGCTTTTTTTTTTTTTAATAAAGTCATAAGTCTATTAAAAAGAAACATCATCATCTGTGCTATGAACAGACAGAAAGCACTGGCATTCGCCTCACTTTAAGAAGTGATCTAATAACACTGAAGCCACAAAATGCTTTCAAGGATTTTAGGTTTTTCACCTTTTGCAGTGAAAAAAATCAAGAAAAGTTTCAGGGAATGTTGAGAAAAATCACAGCTGAATGCCTGTGACCTTTGATGACCTAAGACGGCACTGCATTTAGAACCAGCCTGCTTCTGTCATGGGCTCAGGAATACCTCGACAAACTGCTGTCAGAAAGCACTGTTCATCACTGCATCCACAAACGCATGGGGATAAGGATTTGGGATAAGATTTTGAATATACTTTTAAAATGCATTTATGAAGGAGGGATACATGCAGGGCAACATAAGGAAAATAGTTCCCAAAGCAAACTTATTTTTTCAGATATTTCCATCATCATTACACATGAAAACTGAGAAGGCATGAGTGGGTTCGCTGGTCATTTTGTATACTAAATAAAATGGCTATATTGGAATTGAGCCCTGGTTCCTGTCACCAGCACAAGAAATGAAGTTTCTCTATCGTGCATTCCATGAACCGGAACCTGCAGTGCTTCACCCGAAAGCTTTTTTTGCTTAATTTAGCAGCAGCAATGGAATGTTAAGAGTAAGAGACTCGGGTCAGTGAGAAACAAAGGCTGCTAAAACAAAAATATGAAAGAGAACAGTGAGAGATAAAGCCCTGAAGAGCAGGTAGAGCCGCATTCTCTGCACTGATCAAGATTTCCATTATTTTCTACTCCGTAATGATGTATCAAACTAACCTGGAGTGGATTGAGTGATTCTGGGCCTCAGACAGGAAAGGGGACAACCTGAATGCACATGTACACTGCAAAAAAAGTTTATCTTGGCATGTGAACTCATCAAGTTAATAATATCTAATATTGCTTATTTTGAATTTGTTGAACTAATCGTGGGTGGCACGGTGGCACAGTGGGTAGTGCTGTCGCCTCCCAGCAAGAAGGGCCTAGGCTCGATTCCTAGTGTCTGTGTGGGTTTCCTCTGGGTGCTGTGGTTTTTTTTTATTCTTTTCCAGGAAGTGATAAGTAAAATCTGAGAGAAGTAATTAGTAACTTGAATGGATTACACACTGGACACAACACTGGAGCCATTACACCAACATTAACGCTAGCATTACGTCCTGCTGAGCCTGTACAGCACTCTGTTCTGCCTGAAAAATCCACAGGTATAGTGCATATAGTATGTATTTTTATGAGGCCCTTGGTTTGTGGGGGCCCTAGACAGCTGCCTACCTTTGCCTGGTGCAAAGACCACCCCTGAACATAACAAGCACAAAGAAAATCAGTTCCTTATTGGCCAATTTTCTGCTCACCCTTTCAAGAATTGAACCTTTTTGTTTCCATCCAGGTTCACAATACATCAAAAATATTACTATAATACTTGCAGATATTGAGTAAAAGTAAAAATTACAGACAAGCATTTTTCAGTTCTTGGTTATCATTAGGCCTTCTCTGAAGGTCTACAAGGCCCCAGTGGGGAGTAAGTAGGGAGTATCCTAGTGATGTAATAACCTACTAATCAAATATTACAGTCAAAACAACTGAACAGCAGTATATTAACACCACTCACTAATTACAGAACCAAAATAATATTTAGTAAGTGATTTAAAATTGTATTTCTAATCATGGTAAACAAATACACCAGTTAAATCCTCCCCACACACCTCACCCACGTTACACAGCCACATAAATTAGCCATGTTGTCATGGTAGCATAAGGTGAAAGACAAAGATGGTATTAATGGCAAATTTACTAAGACAGCAACATTCTTACTTCACTCTCAGTATTATGGTCTCCACAGTCAGAAGATGTAACAGGAAAACAGCAAGAATCAGGCTGTAATTAACATTAATCAGGCAGTAATTAACATTTTACCAAATGTTTACCAATGTTTACCGAATTTTACCAATGTTTACCAAATTTTACTGAATTTTACCAACTGTTAACATTTACATTTAGAAACATTCACATTTCGCCATATGTGAAAAGTGAAAGATACTGCAGGTATGACAAGCTTCTCATATGTCAACTTACAAGCAACCAAACTAAAAATAGCAGAAAACAATATATGATATCAGGAATTATTGACTGAAAGGTCTACATGGTTTATTCGGGTAGGAGATCCATGTCATTAATGAAAATACAGTGTAAAGGGCTGGCTTGTAGGACAAGCCGCAAAAGGTGGGGAGTTACAGGAAAG
Source organism: Colossoma macropomum (assembly GCF_904425465.1). Taxonomy (NCBI): domain Eukaryota; kingdom Metazoa; phylum Chordata; class Actinopteri; order Characiformes; family Serrasalmidae; genus Colossoma; species Colossoma macropomum. Next base: position 38,273,402 of record NW_023494805.1, read on the forward strand.
CACAATATTTCAACTGAGAGGGCCCTGAGCACCAAACACACACACACCATTCCAATCACATTCTAGAAGATACTGCAAACTGGATGTCAATGTTGGACGTTCAGGTTGAGCCAGTTGTAGGTTTACTTTGCTACTTGCCATTCAGCTGTGTTTAGTTTATTAGTTAGCTTATGTGTTCATTCAGATTCAAATGATACAACTATATTTGGAAAACATATAGTAGGAATGTGCACAAGTACTTCCATTGGCATAGTGTCTGAATATGCAGGGTATGCGCTTGCATAGGGGCCTGTTGTATGTTATCAATGCATAATCGTCTCTGCTTCTGGGTAGATTGAGTCCTGCCCGGTATTTTTAAGGGTATTCGCCCACCAGCCGATGTGATGGCACATCATCCACTGAGAAAAGACCACATGTAGAAGACCACGAGTCTTCATCAGCATCTAACACTGTACCGATTAGCTGTAGTGTTAGCATTAGCTCATCTGAAGAGGCAGCCTCTGTTACTCATCTAACAGGAAATTTTTATCTTTATGTATGCTGTTGCTTTTCCCTTCCCTGCGGTTAACTGGTTATCTGCTCATTAACTCTGACAGACAATACAATGTCAAAACTCACACCCCTTAATTTCAAGGTAACCGGTCTGGGTGGTTTTCACAAACGTTTGTGGCTTGGCAGATCAGTGGAATTTTTCCAATGTGAGTGAGTGAATGGGCTGATTCCACTATGTGACAATGTCATTTTAGTGGAATCTGAGAATATCTGGCACTAGATAAGAATGACAGTACACTAGGTAAACATAAGTGTTCTTTTAATATAGTGTTCCTGCCAAGCTTTTCATCTTTTATCCATTTTGTGGATTAGAGAGTTGATTGAGGTGCTTTTTGGGCCCAATATTCTCTAAATCTGGCTTGACTCAATAATTTCCATATCTTAAATTGAAAATTTCCTTCAGTCCCTATGTTCTTTGAGCTTGCCTGAGCACAAATATGAAGAAAACTTTCAAATCGATCAAATCATGGCTAAAAATAGTAAAGTTTTTTTTTTTTGGTGGGACTAGTGATTTTTAACAAAGCAAATAATTTGTGAATAAAATTATGAACATATCATGTAGTCAAAAAAAAAAATCAAATAGGTATTATTGGATGTTCATTTTATGACTTTGCACCAATCAAAAGAAATTCTATGGCATTTTTCCTTGTCGTGCTACATTTAGTCATTGACCATGAATTGGCTGTCATAGTTATAGGGTGGAGGTTAGGGAACCAGCCTTGTCACTGAAAGGTCGACTAGGTGACTAGGCACCTAACCCCCAACTGCTCCCCGGGTGCCATGGACAGGGCTGCCCACCGCTCCTGGCAAGTGTGCACACTGCCCCCTAGTGTGTGTGCATTCACTAGTGTGTATGTGGTGTTTCACTGCATGGATGGGTTAAAATAAGTAAGTAAGTGAATAATACGTAAAAATTCCCCGTTGTGGGACTAAAAAGGGTCACTTAATTAATGGATTAACCTGAAAGCTCCAACACAATGAAAATGAAAAACCAAGCAATCTCATTGTTTAAGTAAATATGCTGCCATCTCCATTTAATGCACAAAGACAGGCGACCGGAGTCCATTTTGCTCTGGAAAAACATCTTTTAAACGATTAGGTTTACAGCCATTTGTTTGTTGCAGGTACGCTAAACATACTCTTCCATAAAAGCTCACTATAAAAGAGTGAAGAGGACAACAGCGGCCCTTTATCAGGCTCATAATGGTTAGCAAACGGGGGGACAGACATCGAGGACTGTATGTAAAACTCACTTGCTAGAGCACTTATGTAATTGGAACCTCTCGCTAATAGACCCGGTGTACAAGCAACCAAGCAGCTAAAGCACTCTGTTTTCTTCTCTCGTGGCAATCAAGTACCATTAAGCTGTCAAACATGCTCCATCAGCTTTGATCTATGGGACTTTCCGAGTGGCTTGATGAGAAAGAACACAAAGGGCCTGCAGAAGTGACATGCTTTGTACAACACAGAGCTGAATGGAAGCGTTTGAAGGAAGGGCAGGGAACCTTGGTCATAGAGATCTGGATTCCTGCACGATTTGCTGACTTTACTGCTGTTTCAAGTCACGAGTAGTTCTTACTCCTGGTTTAAAGTAAACTACGGCATCTCTTAACAATCCGAAGTTGATGCTATCTCACAAAAAATGCTAAAACGAGAACAAACGTCAACTGCTTTGGAAAAAACAAAGGCTGTGTTCTCGTACATGCCTGAAAACAACCCACAGTGCATAACCAACCACTGTGGAGTGGCTATCTTAACAATATGCTGGTCATGCTGTGTTGGCAGAGAATGGCTATCATTCAGCTGTGAAGCAATATGTAGTCAAAAAAAAGAAGCAAACGTCACTGATGATGGCTTACGCTAGTGTCTCTGTTCTTTCGCAATTCTGTTGGCTGTTGTCTGAGGCATGTGTATATGCCAGAGGTAAAACTGTCTGCAGCATATCTTCCACCTAATGTCACTAAAACATGTGCCAGCGCTCACCAACCTTTCACCTGGAGATCCACCAACCTGCAGGGTTTCTTTTGAATTTTTTAATGGCCCCAAATTGTCTGTTTGTCAAACACAAGACAGGCCCGTGACACAATACTATTCGGCCCGCAAAATTATTTTAATATTCCATTAATATTAGCCTATTTCACCATGAGCTGCACTACAATCCCCGGCATGCATTGCAACATAACGTGCGTCTATGGGACAACACCATAAAAAAAAAAAGGTGCCAGGTGTCTAGTTCAAACAAAAAGGCCTGTTTAGGAACCTGTCATACTTTGGGGACATTTAAAGAGGTCTGAGTTTGTAGCAGTGTAGCCAATTGTTTTATATAAAACAATTTGTTTGTATTTCAAACTAGTTTTTAATCAGTCAAGTATTCAGTGTCTATTTTTTCGCTATTGCAGTTTAAACAATGGCCAGTTTGGGTCAAGAAATAAAAACACAGCTGGCCTACTGATTTGTTGAATTTTTTTAATTAGTGGTTGAGTTTGACCCCCCTGAGCTAGAGCAACAACAATCAGAAAATTGATTAAAAATAGCTTGGTCAAACTGGCACACAGGAGATCCGTCTGTAGTTTGTATTAAGCACAGAGCTAGTATGACATAAACACTATATCCATCCACTTACAACAGACACAACTCAAGCAAATTATGGAAGTCGAGCAATGCTTTTTTTTTAGATAAGCTGCAAGGGACTACGTACATTATTCAAATACTCAGATTATAAATAACTTCAGTCTCAGTTGGTTCAGTCAGAAAGAGTGTGATTCTGCTCTGTAGGCATGTTTAATAAGCCAGGTTCATAGTTATAGTGACAAATATAATATTTTCTTGGTTAAATTAAATTCAGAATTAATGTTAACTGAACAATTAAACAAATCCCCCTCACTTTCTTCTTAATCACTAACCTCCATCAGATCTGCTCCTTCTGTCCTGTCTGTCTTCTTCAGCTTCATTCTCTCCCTCCCCTCAGCTGTGTTTAGAAATACATTATGTTCATTAAATTCGAGATCTCAAGAAAATAAGGAGATCAATCAATTCAATTTCAAACGTTTCAATGAAATGAAGCGTGCTGTCCGATTCACTTCATAAGTGTGTGTTTGGTAATGTAATCTTTCTCATTGGCTCACAGCATCGTCTACTTGCATATTTGTTTTATTCAGCCAAAGTTAGCTAACCTAGCTAACAAGCAACCGAGTAAAAACCTGACCGCCAGCTATACTGACCATAATTTGGCACAAATCCATATTGTAGTTGGACATCATCACTTTGTAACTACTCACTGTTTCACTCTGTGTATTATAGATTTTGAATAAACTCCAATGTCTATTTTAGTGAGTGTCTTTAGCTTAAAACCAGAGACCCTTCCCCAGGTCTGATATGAGTGGCTTACAACTGACGAGGTCCAATCTGATTGGCTTACACCCACTGAGGTCTGATATAATTGGCTTCCAACTTATGAGGTCTGATATAATTGGTGAGTTCCACTTTTCATGTTGTGTTAATAAATCTGTGGTAGCACAGCGACAGCAGCGCCTCCCCCAGGTGGATCAGATCCACTTCATCCTCTCATCGAAGTTGTAAACAAAAAGCAGCTTCGACACGAGGGGGAGGCGTGACCCTTGTGTAATTTATGGGGCCCTATGCAATGTGCGTAGTGAAAGTATAGGGCCGACCGGCTCTGAGTACAGTACTTTACAAGAGATCGCCATTAATTTATTTCACCTCTAGTCAAAATGGACATTAGTTTTTAGAAGATATTTTTGAGGAGATTAGATATTCCATGGAAGGACATCATACTTGTAATGGCCATTTTGACTGGAAATAGATTAAACAAAGTCTTTGACTTTGGTCTTTGATCTCCATAAAATATCCTTAACTCACCTTCATCGCATTTTTAAAAGTTTTTTTTATTAAATGAAATTGGCTCACAACCTATTATTGAAACTATAAGATGACAGCTAAATTAAATATTTTTGTCAAAGGTTTTATTAAATCATTGAATCAACCAGAATTGACAATGAAAATTTAGAAATGAAAAATTAGACATGATTGTCTAGTGCCATCACGATGATTATTATCATTTAACTATCCTATTCTGACAAATTGGCCCAAACCTACCCACTAAATTCGATATAGTTTTATTGTTTTACAATGAAATTTATTTCATTTCAAGACTGTTTCACTGTTTCAGACTCCAAATATGTTCTATGGCATACATTAAAATAAATATGTCTACTGTCTTTATTGTATGTTCAAGTATCTCACTAAGAAAAATGCTAAAGGTGTTCCTCAAGTGTTTCCTCTAGGGCCCCTGTTAAAGTAGAATGCACAACAAAACTTATTCTAATTAGGAGAAAAGTCAGATTAAAATGGCTATAAGTCAAAATTTTAGGCCATCACTTTTGTTCCTAATGAAACGTCACCTCGTTCTCAATTACCCTGTATTGTTTGTGATGTTTATATGAAGGTCTTTTCTGAATGGTCTGTCAGACTCATTAACAGAAGGACATCCAGCCACTTAACATAAGCCACTTTTGCCCTGCATGCCAGTCACAATCCACTGCCAATATCTGAGTAAACGTTATTTACAAGTCAAATCTTCAGTTTCAACATGTTGATGAGACAATGCGTAGCGAAGCAGCTCAGGGATGATGTTTATTAGATGAGTTGGGAGTGTTTTTCTGTCTTCATTCAGCGTCAACAGAACTACACGTATCTGAAATAACAGTAATTGGGTGCGGAGCATTATGAGCCCAGCCTGAGTGGATTTAAGCTTTCATTATGTGTTGGATGTTGCTTTTCCAGCAACTTTAAAATGGACACATGTTCAAAGCCAAGCTTCCTCCAGTCTTGGATATCTGTCTGTGGCTTTGTTTTGAGGCCCATGTCTATGAGTAAAACTGAATTTCAGAGGATTATTTGTTGAGCTTTACTGTAACTCATACCAGTGACTCATAGATGTCCTGCTTCATTTGCACTTCATTCAGATGAGTGAAGATTTGAAAAACAGTGTGTTCATCTGAAGTGTTATTTACATTTGTTTTGTTTCAAGGTATTTGCCCTGAAGAAAAAGGTATTTGAGCTGAAGAAAACCAGTTAAACCGCTTATATGCATTAGAAAAAGCTTTTCACCTTTCTGAAATTGTTGCTGATTAACTGCCATAAAAATAATAGGTATTAACAGCTTTGTTTTTTTTGTTCCCTGTAACTATGAAAATACAAGCCTAAAGCGGTCAAACTGGCTGATTCGCTATCTCTGTCACCATACCCACAGAAAGTGTTAAGGTGTTACTCCTGGCAGTTAGAACTTTTGTTGTTTGTGTAAAACCTAACGTGTCTTGATAAATGTGTTTTCTGCTTTTTTTATTTACTTGGCTCAACTGAAATGAGAAAAGCTATGTACAGTCGGGTCCAAAAGTATTTAGAGTACAGTAAGACAATTTGTGTAATTTGGTCACAAAGATGGTCTTTTGGTTAATTTTGGTTAATGCAATATTTTTCTTAACCCCCCAAACATTGTGTCACAGTCCAAATACTTATGGACCTGGCTGTACGCATGTCTTGAAGTTGCCTGAGAGAACAACAAGAGTGTGTAAAGCTGCATCAAGGAAAAAGGGGGTCTAATTTGTAAAAGAATCTAAGCTAGGAGACAGTTTGGACTTGATTAACACTATTTTGTCTCTCTATAATTCCATGCATGATATTTAATTGCTTTGATGTCACTACTGTTATTCTAGACCAGGCATGTCAAACTGGGGACCTTCTGGGCCAAACAGAGATTAGCATTTACCCTCATCTAACGCTCTGAATTCAGTTCATGAAGGCCTGGCTAAATAGCTGATGAGCTAAATCAGGAGTGTTTAATGAGGCTGAAGTCTGCAGTGCTTTGGCCCGCGAGGACTGGAGCCTAACAGGTGTTCTAAAGTGTGGATAATGAAGAAAACCCTTTTAGGAGTTTATGACTGGTGGTCTTTTGACTGGTGGTCTACATAAGCCCAAACTCATCTTCCCTGTTTGACCTGACCTCTGCATAGCTGTTAATGGGCCTCTGCTAATGGGCCTCCATTATTAGGCCTAGGAAAGAAATGCTGCTGTACTACAGATCTTATTCCTCCCTCAAGTGGTCATACACATCAACATCATGTCTTTTAGCGTTTTATCCTTTCATTACTGTAGTCCAGCTTTGTATTTTCCCCAAATCAGCCCAAAAACAAACACCTACATTTAAGTAATTTTGAAATAAACATAGGAATTCATAGGTGTGCCATGTCTTCATAAAATTACTTCATAAAATTAAACTCAGTCAGATGTGTTTATGTACATATAAAAATATGTTTTATACCACCACAAAACTATTGCAAAACAACGTCCCGTAAGCATTTTGTGTCATAACATTTTGTGAGGGAGCTTTTAGAGGCTTCAGACGTCTGGTTCCTATCACCATCACTGTTACTCTGTACGTTTCTATAGAATAGAGCATTTCACCTCAAACCACTCAGAACAAATCAATGTAATAAATAAATACATGACTTACTCAGGCTTTAAATTTTCTATAGTGCATTTGATTTGTCTCACTTTTCAACAATGCAGCTGAGCTGGGTAGTTTTAAATATAGAAAAAAGAGAAAAGTATGAATTTTTGGTAACATTATTTGATATATATTTGACTGTAACACATGCATAAGCAATACTTGAATATGCATGAATATAGTAGTTTATCGCAAGCTGTTTACACAGTTAATGACAAACTAAACTGCCCTGCGATGGACTGGCGACCTGTCCAGGGTGTATCCTGCCTTCTGCCCAATGACAGCTGGGATAGGCTCCAGCACCCCACCATGACCCAGAAGGATAAGCGGTTTAGAAGATGGATGGATGAAGGGATGACAAACTAAACTGAAGCACGTGTTCCAATTACAGCACTGTCATGAAGCCAGTAATGGAACTTATGAGGCATGAAATGGAAGTCCAGAGATGCCATGAGGTAGTTGGAATTTTCTGGACTGTTATCTTGAGATCATGACTTATTTGTCTTGCGATCTCAAGATAACGAAAGGTGCTTCCTCAATACCACAATTTATTGTTCTTGTGGTCTGAAGATTATCAAGTTATCTCGAGAAGATATTTTTGTTGTTATCTTGAGATCACAAGACAAACTGTGATCTTAAGATAACAGTCCAGGAAATCAGAACTACTTCATGACCTCTCTGGACTTCCACACAGAGAAATAGAGACCATATACAAATATATATATATATATATATATATATATATATATATATATATATATATATATTTGAGTTAAAGTACAAAAGTACACTTTCTATTAAGGAGACTTGACAACTAGGTCTGAACACACACAGATCTCTTAACAGAACCTGGTCATTAAAATAATATAATAACTGTAATGACTCACAATACTTATACTTTGTACTCAAGTATAATATTGTAGAAATACTTCTACTTCTATTTGGAGCAATTCTACAAATGTTTATATATGTATGTAAATGACTCCTAAAGTTTGAGGCGATCAGAATCTTCCACAGATCTCCTATATGTTGTTCTTCAGGCCTCCTGTACTTGGCAATGATGCTTCATAACGGTGTTACAAATGTCCATCACTCTAGTTTAAGGCCTCACAAGTCAATACAATGTCACTTACTTCATAAAATGACATTAGCTGGTCATAAACATTTACGCATGTGCTATGAAGTCCCTATGTAGACAGCCTTCCACTAAAGTGTTACCAAATTTTCCAATTGTATGTCATTTAACAGCTACACAAATGACCTTTACTGACTGTGACTGTTCTATTATTGTGGACATTATATCAGGCGCAAATCAGGGAAGAAATCAGGTATGAAACCCTCTGCATGTGCTGTAACACTTTTGGTTTATTTCATTATTAAATACTGTTTAATAGTATAAAGATAAGAAAAAAAGATAGTACTGCTTCGGGATTCAGGTAGATCTGTCCTTAATTAGTATAAAGAATTAACCAGACATAACTCATTAATTACTTTCCTCATCAAATTCTCATTATCCCTCAAATCAATAATGCAGTAAGTGCTCAGATGCACAGCTCTGTTTTTATAGATTGAAAGAAAAGATTTTAATCAATAAACACATTAGCAACCACCTGGGACAGCGCAGCAAGGCCTAGCAACACCCGGTCAACCACCCAAATAAACTGTTTAACAGGCCTGTGGTCAGATATTGACCACTAATGGATGCAGAGGGTGGCTAAAAAATTGGGCAGCAACAGATGAGCTACACCTACATTGTGGATCTATGAGGTAGGACCTCATGGAGCTACGAGGCTGATGCAGCTAGCAAGTAATGGAAGCCTCTATCCCACCAGTTAGCATCGTGTTACATCTGAATCATCACACCTATAAAATAAACTCAAATAAACTTACTTATGTGGTTTCTGGCACTGAACAATATACTGTTCTCTATAAGAAAAACAATTTTATAAGTAAATAACTTGGCTGATCCACTATTTTGGGGTAGCGTATCTGTTTGTTATGTATGTTATAGAAATCCACTGAAAGAATATTGCAAATGCTTAAACTTGTCGTTTTGCTGCCATCTTCTGAGCAAAGTTCACCAATACAAATGCCTGTATTGAGGTGAGTTCAGGTCAGAACAGATAAAAACTGAGTATAAAACTTGGTGATCATAACAGAAAATCTAAACTTGTATCTCTGGATTTGAACACAGAAGCAAATATGTAGAAAATACAGCACTATGCAAAGTGTAAGACCACCTTTATTTCATTTCATTTCTAGTCAAAACAGCCATTAAGTACAAGTCATTAATTTTTTAGGTATTTCTGAGATTAGATACACTATGTGGACAAAAGTACTGGGACACCTACACATCACACCTACAGGAGCTTTTATGACACCCCATTCTAAATCCATAGGCATTAATACGGAGCTGGTCACCCTTTGCAGCTCTAACAGCTTCCACTCTTCTGGGAAGCTTTCTACAAGATTTCTGAGAGTGTCTGTGGGAATTTTTGCCCATTCATCCAGAAGAGCATTTATGAGGTCAGACACTGATGTTGGACGAGAGGGCCTGGCTCACAATCTCTGTTCTAGTTCATCCCAAAGGTGTTTGATGAGGTTGAGGTCAGGGCTCTGTGAGGGCCAGTCAAGGTCTTCCACACCAAACTCACCCAGCCAGGCCTTTGTGGAGATCTCTTTGTGTGCTGGGGCTCAGTCATGCTGGAACAGAAAATGGTCTTCCCCAAACTGTTCCCACAGAGTTGAAAGAAAACAATTGTCCAGAATGTCTTGTTCTGCTGAAGCATTAAGATTTCCCTTCACTAGAGCTAAGGGTTCTCGGCCAAACCCTGAAAAACAACCCCATAGCATCATCCCTCCTCCACCAAACCTTACAGCTGGCACAGTGCAGTCAGGCAGGTGACGTTCTCCTGGCATTCGCCAAACCCAGACTCGTCCATCAGACTGAGAAGCCTGATTCACCATTCCACAGAATACGTTTCCACTGCTCCGGAGTCAACTGGCAGAGGTGGCATCCTATAACAGTGCCATGTTTAACGTTATGAAGCTCATCAGTGCGCCGCCAGTGTTTGTCTATTGAGACTGCATGGCTATGTGCTTAATGTTATTCACCCACGTGGAAGACCTGGCAGACACCACAACTGTCCCCATCAGATAAACAGACCTTAAAGCGTTCATCTTTGACAGAAAGGAGAAAATCACTCTGAAATGAACAGTCAATACTGAAACAACAGATATTACAGTTGTGTGCAAAAGCTTTGGTGCACCTGTTAACTTAGGCATGGTTGTTTTTCTAAGTGAAAATTAACACGTCCTCTACAGAGCACTCATTTTTTTTGGGGGGGGGGGTTAAAATAATCTGGCCTGTGCAAAAGTTATGGCACATTTTATATTTTCCCATATGTGAAACTATAAATAAACACAAAGCGTGCATTAAAAATTGCAGAAAATCGTCATATTTAAGCTCCCTTTCGCACACAACTGTGAATTAATTATGGAGACTTCTGTGTAATTTTCTGTTAAATATATGTTTTCTGCTTTTCACTGATGCAGAACAATAAATGACTTATACTTAGTGCCCATTTTGACCGGAAATGAAATGAATGTATGGTCTCTGACCTTTGCACGGTACTGTCCTGCTTAAAAACAGCACAGACCAGCTGTTCTTAGCTGGTCTTCGCTGGTTTAGCTGGTTACCCAACCAAAACAAAATATATGCTGGTTTTGCTGGTTTTCTAGCAGGGTGTATATAACAAATTTGGTTCCACAGCAGGAAAGACAGACGTGAAACTGGTGACTCGATGAGACGGAGCATTTGTATGTGTGGTAGGTTTGTCCTCCAGGCTAAGTGTCAGTCTGTGCTGGTGTAATGGACTCTGCTCCCTTGTGCCTGGTCTTCTATAATGGTCTCTGTAATGTGATGATATCCTCATCATTCCTGCCCGCATCCATCTGCGCTATCAGCGTAATGATCCCGGCCTCAGATACACAGATTCGCCCTAATGGCCTCACAGTGGTCTCCACAGGCTCAAACGGTGGGTGTTATCTGCAGTTTAATCTGATCCCAGACTGCATTTGTGGCTTTGTTATGCTCTTTACGGTCAGGGCTTGGATAAGATTAGATGGACACTTCAGCCAAAAGCCAAAGGAGCTAACTTGGCTAACAATGAATAGAACTAGTTATGAGTTAACATCAGGGACATCACTGGAGGTTTATGGATAGGGGGCTATGTCTGTACTATGGGGGTCTGGGGGCATGATCCCAAGAAGAATTTTTTAATGGCCCTCAAAATGTCTGTCCATCGTGCACTTTTATAATCAGAAAATCGATCAAAAATGGCTTTTTGGTCAAACTGACACACAGTAGGTCTGTCTCTTTGTAGTTTGCATTAAGCACAGAGCCAAACTGACTTAAATATGATATCCAACCACTCATAACAAAGGTACTAAAATTGATCAATGCCATCTCCTCATTCTTAGATAAACTAAAAGGGCCTAAATATATTATTCAAACACACAGATTACAGATCAGTTCAGTCTCAGCTGGTTCAGTCAGAAAGGGTGTGACTTTGCACTGTTGGCATGTTTAATAAGCCAGATGACAGCAATTCATGGTCATAAGGACAAAAAGTATATTTCTAGTTCAATTAAATTCAGCATTAATTTTAACTAAAAGCTTAAACAACTCTCCATCACTTTCTCTTAATCACTAACCTCCATCAGATCTGCTCCTTCAGCCCTGTCAGTCTCCTTCAGCTTCTTTCGCTCCCTCCCCTCACCTGTGTTTAGTAATACATTGTTTTCATTAAAGTCAGATTTACGAGAACTCCAGGAAATAATGAGCGATCAATATTCTTTGTTTTAGCTGGTAAAAATCTTCTCATCTGACTGGCCTTCGACAGAGCTGCAGCCTCTTAGTTTCCATTACATTAATCTACTATTTAAGCAGTGGAACCCGAGACGGAGCGTGTTATCGCGAAATAACATCACGGCTGTGATTTGGTCACCGTAGATCATCACAGCCGTGATGTTATACGTGATAACACACTCCTCGAGTGTTCTATTGCTTTTATACAACAGTTAAATAAATAAAGTAATAAATTAATAAACTGGGCCGTGAACGCGGCGCTTAATATGCTTTAATGTTCGCAGTTCCTTCACCAAATTATAGTTCCTTAACGAGCAGCTTGTTGCTACGTCAGAGTAACGAGCTCCGCCCACTCGCTGTACAGCCGGCAGTTCGTTCTCCAGCTCCTTACACTAAATTCCCAAACTGTCATCACCACTGAGCAGCTTTTTTGTTTTTTATTGTGGCAGTTTTATGGCTCAGTCCGATTTGGTCAGACTCTGAAGATCAGACTACACGTTTGGCGAATGGTATTGGGTTCATTTCTGGCTGATTCCAGGTTGTTTAGCTGTTCTTCTGTCACAGCTGCCGACTGAAAAGCTGCTCAGTGGTGATGACAGTTTGGGAATTTAGTGTCGTCTCATCTTCAGAGTCTGACCAAATCGGCTGTCGGTCAAATGTGATCTTAAAAGTGTCCGTTTTCTGTTTGTGGCAAAGTAAGAAGTAAAAACGCTCACACGTCTTGAGCGTCTCCTACAGCTGGCAAAGTCGTTGCTTAGCAACGGCGTCTCAGCGGAGTGATACAGTGTTTGTGAAAAACCCGTGATGTTATGGTGAAATAACAGCGCGGTTAGAACGCCTCTCAACCAATCAGCTCGCGTGGCCGGAACTAACCGGTGTATAATAACAACTATACAGCTATAGCAAAAACCTGTGTCATTGTTCTCAAATAAGGTAACGAATAAAAACAGAAAACCAAAAATATAGAACTGTCAATATTGTCATTTCCACCTGTGTTGCTCTTCTCACTCTCACTTTAAAGTGTTGTCTTCAAATTCTTAAACTAGTTGGTTCGTTAGCTAACTGGCTAATGCTACCGTTAGCCTAACCGCTATAACCGTAAACTCAGTTAGCCAGCTAGCTAACAAACAACCGAGTACAAACCTGACGGCCAGGTCAGTTATACTGACCATAATGTGCCACGAATCCACACTGTACTTGGGTATCTTCACTCTGTAACTACTTGGCTACTGTTTCACTCTGTGTATTATGGATTTCGAATAAGTTATAATGTTTATTTTATTGAGATTTTAGCCAAAATCCTGTCTGCAGCTTTAACGGTTGCCGACGTTAATTTGCAGAACGACCGGCCTGATATGATTGGCTTAAAACTTACAATGTCTGATATGATTGGCTTAAAACTTACAAGGTCTGATATGATTGGCTCACAACCGAAGAGGTCTGATATGATTGGCTTACAACTTACAAGGTCTGATGTGATTGGCTCACAACCGAAGAGGTCTGATATGATTGGCCGAGCCACGAGTTCAAATTTCACCTAACGTTAGTATAAACGTAGTAGCTCAGCAGAGGCAGCTGCATTAGAGCTGCAGCAGCAGCCCTTCCCTCAGGCTGCGCCTTGGTATTACAGTATATTGTGAAGTTACGAAGCTGGAGACGTTGAATAATAAAGAACAAGTGAAAATAAACCAGATCATTTTAACTATTAATGAACATTTATTTGGGAAGTGGATGATTAACATGATTTATTTGTACAGTGCTAACTGGCTACCAGCCTTTGTTCATTATTTGGACTAGAAACTATTCCTTTGAAAGGGAATTCTACGAATTTTTCTGCATAATTCAATTATTAAGATGTAAACAAAGTCAGTGCGGTTTGGTGTGAAATGCACTGTTCTAGAGAAACTTACTGAGTCAGTACGTTTTTCACAGTGGCGGTGATAGGAACCGACGTCCACCTCTAAAAGTTCCCTCACAGAAAGTTATTACGTTAAATTGTTATGAATACACTGCCTGATATCTGAGAAATGATTTTATGATAGCTTTGAGGTAAGGTCTTGGCTTAAAATGTATAAAATTGGTTTGAGTGGTTTGATATAAAATGGTTATTTTGCAGAGAAACTTGGAGACTCATATTTCTTCACAGTGGTGGTGATGTATCACCACGTCTACAACACAAATATAGCCATTTTATTTACTATCCAAAACCACCAGTGAACCTACACGTGTCTTCTGAGTCTTATATGTAATGCTGTAATGGTAAAATAGTGGAAAATAAATTTTCTCTGGGGACTATTTTGCCTCAGATGACCCTTCATGTATTCCTCCACCATTAATTGATGAAAATAAATTCATTAAAATACATTTCAGACAAAAGCTTTATTATAAAACTACTATAAAAATGTTTCACACGTCAGGTTGCGTATTCATAACAATTTCATGTAATAACTTTCTGTGGTGGAGCTTTTAGAGGTGGACATCTGGTTCCTATCACCACCACTGTAAACCATTCTGACTCAGTAAGTTTCACTAGAACAGAGCATTTCACACCAAACCACTCTGAATAACTTTGTTTACATCTTAATCATTTAATTATGCAGATTTTTTTCAAAAATCGGTGCAGTTCTCCTTCATTCAAGCGTCTGCATTTTCAGCGCTTCTTCGTGGCCGCCAGTAGAGGGCGGCAGAATACAAATAAAGATACAGCGCACACAGTCCGCCGGCTTTGATCAGGTGTGATGAGATTCCGCAGCTTCTGAACGCACAACATTAAACAGAATATGATTATTAGAAAACGGTTTTACATGCTTTCTATTGAATTCCTATCCAAATAAATATTATTATTATTATTATTATTATTATTATTATTATAAGTATTCTGTTTTTCTTCCAAACAAGTTGAATAATTGTTCAACTGATGATTTGAAATGTAATGTGACATTTACCAAAAATAAATAAATAAATAAATAAATAAATACTCTGCATGCAAAATGTCTTTTATTCTTTTATTTTTTTATTTATAGTGCTTATACTGAATGAAAAGCTGTCATTTTCACAACTTTGCTGAGCTTAGAGAAACAACATATAATAACCTGACAGAGCACAACGTATATCATTTCTTTTTTATGATCAATTTTTTAAAAAAATATATTGTAAGAGATCATTCATCACAGGACGACATACATTGCCAGGATCTGAGGGGGAGAAAAGAAAGGAAAAGAAGAAGGAGGTGCAGATATAATTCAATATTTTATAAAAGTAAAGTCAAATAAATAGATAAATAAATAAATAAATAAATAGACCGAAATTACCTATTATTTTCCTGTAGAACCTGCTAAAGCAGTAATTTATATCATTTCACAGTTCATTTTTAAACGCGTCACAATTTTACAGCGCGTTTTCCGTAAAATAGTCAAATAAGTGGGAGGGGCCTGGAGGCGTGACATACGAGAGGGCGGGGCGTGACCACCATCACCTAGGAACCAGCAGCGAACGTAAAGGCACCGAAAGGGTCGTAAAGGACGAGAGCGGAGCGGAGGAGTGTGAGTGAGGAGGTGGGGGGGGATTTTTTTTTTCTTCTCGCGCAGCTGCTCGAGGAAGATTGAACTCGGATTAGAGAGGAAACAGCCTCCGCTCGACCGGCCTGAGGAGTGAAAACAGTGGGGAATAAAGAAGAAAAGGAACTGCACTGAGCCGAGGGGCGGACACGTCGACCTGCAGAAAGAGAAAGAAGGAAAGGAAGGAAGGAGTTGAGAGAAGAGAGGATAGAAGAGAGGAGAGGAGAGCGAATGTTTGTTCTTCGGGCTGACAGCGGCGGAGTTTTCCCACTCAGACTCGGTGTGTATCGGCAGTTTTTGGGGCTCGTATTCATTTCATATAAACCTTCTGCTCCGCGTTTACTGCTGTATATACAGTTTAAGGCGCTCCTAATGTACGAATGGACCGGTTTCAGGTCGCTAATGTGAAAACAAAACGTCTTTTTCCAGCAGAGTTCAAGTTAAATGTTTAACTTTTGTCGTAACGTTAAATCCCCCCTCGTATTTCTGCGAGTTGACCGTTTTTACCGTTAGCGTCAACTTACCTACCGTAGCTCGGTGCTGCTGACTTTTCGCTGTTTCTCCTGTGTTGTTTTTAGCACTTTTTCGCCTATTTTCTCGTCGGAATCTAGTTTTTAAAGTTGCTATACTTCTTTTTTTATACTATTTACCTCAGTTTCTGTCAGTTTGTGAGCTGGTTTTGCTCACCGAAGGTCTATTTTCTTTAGCGTTTACCGGTAACGGTAACTCCGAACGGATTGGTGTTTATTCGTTTATTTATGAAAGAAAAGGCGGTTAAAATGTTGGTTCTTAAGCTAAAAGTGTTGTTTTAAGGTAAAAGTGTTGGTTCTTAAATGAAATAATGTCTCAAAGAGGAGTAAAAGTACCTACAAAGAAGTATTAGGTCCAAAAAAACTCCTCCACTCCGGTACCGAATTCCCTGTAGGACTCTAGTGGAGCTGAATTTGGCTTCTTTTTCGAATTTTCCGTTCCACCTTAAATGGTGCAGTTAATGCTGCGCCGTTTAAGGTGGATCGGAAAATTCGAAAAAGAAGCCAAATTCAGCCTCGCAGTTTTTTTAGTGTGACAAGTATATTTTTAGTATTTCAGCCTCGGAACTGACATTATTCGGGCTCTGTTATTGCCTGTTTGGTATTGTTTTATTCTGAAATAAAATGCTGAAACTCAAAAGTAAGATGTGTGAGCAACAGCAACAGCCTAAACAAGAAATAACTACATTATTTGGACTAAAGTAGAACTCAGGACAACGTATTTTTACTTTTTCACAATAATACATGAGCAGAAGTAAATGTATTGTAGTTGAAAATACTTAGAAAGTATAAATCAGCCAAAAGTAGCACATGGAAGTGAGTAAATGCAATTAGACAGGCCTGCCTTGTGTCCTAGAGGTGGGCGATATATGGCATAAATATAATATTGTGATATTTCAAGATACACAATATATCACGATATTGTTCTTTCAGAAATCTCAACAGCTGGAAGAAAGAAAACAGAACCAGTAGAGCTACATAAAAAAAAATAAACTAATAAAAACTGAACACAATGATTTGTATTCAATATTGGGCACACTATCGAACTAAATCCAGTTAAACTGGACTAATCTTGCTCTCTTTATAATGAAACATACACTTGGTCAGTGTTCAACACAGCATGTTGTATTGTGACAAATTTTTTTTACAATAACAATATATATATTGTCACATTTCTCAGCAGTACGCCAGCCTGACCATGTCCCTGATTATGGTGATAATAATTAAACTTTGAGTCATAATTTGGACCATTCTGTATGACGGAGAGTTTGGTTCTCACCCTAATCTGCTACAGCCGCTCTAACTAACGCATGTCTTCAGACGTGCTTTCTAGGCTGGATCAGTTGCAGTAGTGTTTGGTGAATAAGGATGTCGTCCAGCTTGTTAGATGTGGTTTGAAACGAAATTCTGCACGATCATTGCTGCGGTAGAGCACGTCCTTCTGTTCTACGAGTCACTGAGACTTCCTCTGTCGACTAGTCAAAGACTGAGGAACGTAGATGAAAAATATGTGAATATATAAGGTGACAGATGATGCAGTAGCTTATACAGCCAAATTAACCAGATTAATGTAAATCAGACTATGGAAAAGGTTGCTTCTTTAGAGTTGGAGGCAATGTTGTGGGATTTGTAAGGTCATATTTTCTCGTAGTCCTAATCCTAGATCACAGATTTTCACTTCTAAGTCTTTTTTTTTAATACGTGCACATCTTGCTCTGTCCCTTTTGTTGTTGCCGTAAACCTGCAGCTTCCTTTGGGATTAATAAAGTTTCCGTCCGGCGTTTGTTGTAGCTAGATATGGCCTTTCCGTATGGATCGGTATCAGGCCGATCGCAGCCAAAAATACTGGATTGGACATCGAAAGGAAAAAAGAATCCGTTCCAGACGCGTCCGGAGCTGATCTGTCCTGAAACAGCACCCACTCTTACTGTAATATGGTGATACAGTAATCTGTGTATTTCTTCCTTTGTGGTTCTACAGTGTTGGAGTAGTTTCAGCATAATCAGCTATTTTTAGACCGCGTTTACACCTGGTCATTTCAAGCATCTGGCGTATGCGAATTATATCCAGGTAGAGATAATCCAGGTGCAAACGCACCAAGACGTATTCAAAGCAGAAGCACAGCCAGCTGGTAGTTGTGAGTAGCTGTATCTGATTTGCATATTGTGCCCATAGCAATCGGATTGCAGTCTGATTAGCTGGTGATGCATTTGGCTTTTGCTTTGTGGTTTTTCAAAATTTCCGCATAATTCTTTTGTCAAGATGTGAAATGCTTCATTCCCGAGAAACATAATCAGAATTGTTCACAGTGGTG
The DNA here is from genome assembly GCF_904425465.1 of Colossoma macropomum. Lineage (NCBI taxonomy): Eukaryota > Metazoa > Chordata > Actinopteri > Characiformes > Serrasalmidae > Colossoma > Colossoma macropomum. The sequence continues at coordinate 38,291,751 of NW_023494805.1, forward strand.
GTGATAGGAACCAGACGTCTGAAGAGACGTCTAGACGTTTAATGCCTCTAAAAGCTCCCTCACAGTAATAGTTCTGAATACACTGTCTGAAGGCCCAGACCTCCTTAAATGATAGTTTTAAGGAAAGTTTCTGGCTTGAAAAATAATTTTTAAAATCTATTCATGGTCAAGGTTCATGCCGGAATTTCTACGGCAAAATAGCACCCAAGGAAAACACTTGTTTCTACTATTTTATCATTATCGGCATTATGTGTAAAAGTTCAGACAAGACGTACAGGTTCACTGGAAAACGACGGTTTTCCAGAACGAGCCATTTAACATCAGACTACTCTACACAACTTTACGTCTCAGCAGCCGAGTTTTGCAGAAATGTTGAAAAATCAGTGAAACTCCCATTTATGTAGCTTTGGTGTTTTGAAAGAGGAAATATCAGATCGGTAACAGCCGGCACTCAAGGCTTCAATATGAGTAAAGCTGTTTTGTGCTGTCTCTAATTGTAGCCTTTAGTCTCCAGCCCAGTCTACAGTTTCCCATTTCAGATCCTGGCACATTTCTTCATTTTCCCTGCTTTGACGCACCTGACTGCACTCAACAGCTCATTACGAGACACTTTATGAGGTAAAAATGATGAATTAAAGCAGGGAAAGCAGTGAAATGTGTAGTGCAGAGGCGCTCCAGGAGCAGGATTGGGAAATACTGCACCAGCCAGCTATATTTTACGTATTAGATCCGCCTGACGGACAGTGAGTTGGGGTCATGCTCTGGCCTACATACAGACGCATTGTTTGAATTGAGAGCGCTCGGTGGAAGGAGCTCGAAAGTTTTCTTGGAAGTCATAACTCAGCCTGCTGCACGTACAGAGCGGAGGGAAAGTAACTTCAGAAAGCAGTGTAATCATTTCTCAGCTGAGGGAGATGAATCGCTCTGCTAGCTCTGTTTCACTTAAGACCTAAGAGGGGAAAAACACCAGGATGGTGTGCTGAGTTGTTTGGGGTTAAGCCAATTCAGTGGACGTTAATTGTTAGTCCTGCTTCTGCCTAAATGCCCCAGCCATGGACAATAGAGAATAGTCTGTTCTCCTGGTTGCTGACTGTTGTACTGGCAGCGTAATGCCGGTGTGATCAAACATTATTGACTGGAGCAGTCAATAACCACGACAGCTGCGGTTTTTCATTTTCGGCCCAAACTCCAGAGGAGCCTAGCGCAACTCGAGGCGATGCGAAACGCAATAAATGTTCAGCCACTTAAAACACCGTCTTTTATGTGCTACAGCGGAATAATTCTTACGGGAGCATGACTCTGGAAATCGCATTAAGGAGTTGTTTTATTCATGTTCTCCAGTCATTATGCTTACACAGGGGCTCCTTTTTGCTATGCTCTAATAAGTGATGGCTTTAAAAAAAGAAAATCTGTCTGATTGGGCTTGTTTTTTTTTGGTTTCTTTCGGAATTTCCCTTCATTTCGGCTTCTGAAGAGCGCTCCGTACTGGAGTTTTCTCTCGCGGAACGGGAGATCTCGGTGGAGTTTTGCAATGAGGACAGTAAAATGTTGGGCACACAAGTTTTCCGGCGCTGTATCTTCTCTACAGGCTGTGTCGAGAATCGTGTAGCCTACTTCGGGCTTTTAAAGTTTGGGCTCAGACTTTGTTGTCCGTGTTGGTGCCCAGTTTTCGTCTGGAGCATCTGAAACTCTGATGAGTCATCCTCAAAGCTGTCACCATCTGCCAAACTTCAGTGCTTTAAACACCACACACGCGTCTTACACCTTTGATAGAAGTCCTAACTGTCTGTTCTCTACCTGCAGTGAACGTCTACAAGGAGAGTGAGCTTATTATGTGGTGTTAGTGAAGAGTGCTTTCCATTTTGTTCAAAGGGAAGAGCTTTACTGTTTGAGTTCTCTTCCTCCACTGTATTAGACTTTCTTTTATCGCTCATAAACCTCTGAGGATGAAGAGGAATAGCAGTGTAGTACAGCTTAAAAGCCCATTCTAGTCTTCCTGTTGAGTTGTTCCAACGATTAATGGTGCACTTGGCCAACCCAAGGTGTAGTCATCAGTCGCAGTTTAGTTAGTTTGCATATTTTTGTGGCTTAAAATTTAAAGGTTGTTGATTTCAAAAGTTGCGCATAGTCAAGTCACTAAGATGGAAACAAAGTCCAGAGTAGTTTGATGTGAAATGTTGCGTTCCGAGCCAGAATCGCTCACAGGGATGGTGACGGGAACCAGACGTTTGAAGAGTTTAATGCCTCTAAAAGCTCCCTCACGGAGGTTTATTACATGAAGGGGTTATGAATATGCCGCCTAATGCCTGAGACATTATTTTTCACATGATATTATACAGGGTGATTCAAAAAGATTCATCCAATTTCAAAATGATTCATTTCACTTGTAAATCATTACAGAACAATGCAGTAAACTGTAAATGGTTTAAATGAGCATAAAGTTTATTATGTAATTTTACAAGGTCTCAGTATGAACCTCCTCCAGCTGTACAGACAACATCAACACCATAATCAAATTCATCCCATACTGGATTGAGCATCTCGGGTGTCGCTGCACTCACGGCTCTTTCAGTGCGATTTCGGAGATCATCCAGAGTTGTGGAACCAACGACGAACGCTCTGAGCTTTTGGAGCTTCACTGCTGACGAAAATCAACACTGCACCGTTATGACGGATTCACTCTTATTGAAGTGGAGAACGCAGAACGCTTTCTGCTCAGGGGTCTCATCTCCTCTCAGACTGAAGGGAGCCATCTTCCAGTGACAGTCAGAAACTCTATGACCCCCTCTTTCAATTGGATTGTGATTGGTTCCTAGGCGCTTCATGGTTGTCTTTTTTGAATCACTCTGTTTAATTACGATTTCTGTTTCAGTACGCATTGTGGACATTTTTTTTTTTTTCCCCAATTTTCTCCCCAATTTAGTTTTATCCAGTTTCACCAACTAGTTAGGGCTCCCCTAGTCACACGATACCACCAGCGCTTAGAGGGCGAAAGCTAGCACAAGCTTCCTCCGAGTCCTGTGAAGCGCCAGTGCACCAATGGACAGCTGAACGCACCACTAGACACCAGTCCTGTTACGTCAGCTAACAGACGTCTGCGCTGGCTAGCGTCACGCTGAGTGAAGGGCCATCCTGCCCACCCAGAGAGAGCGAGGCCCATTGTTCTCTCTTGGACTATATTGGCTGTAGCAACACTAAGGACCAAACTCACAGTCTCCTAATGATGGGCCCAACACTTAGATGGTTGCATCACTTGTGAGCCCTGGTAAATTGTATTGGATGCTTAAGAAAATTTCCAAAAATAGGCTTACAATGGCATATTAAAATGATCAATGAGAAACTTGGTTCTTTAGCTTCATATACCAAACCTGAAGTACGAAACCTGGGTGTGATCTTAGACTCTGAGCTCTGTTTTATCTGCATGTAAACACAGTCACTAAAGTAGCTTTTTATCATTTGAGAAATATCACTAAAGTTCGGCCTTTTCTGTCTCAGAGAAACTTGTTCATGCATTTGTTACAAGCAGACTACTGTAATGCTCTTCTTACTGGACTTCCTAAAACAAAAAAACAAAAGAGAGATTATATCGCTCCTGTTTTAAAAGAGCTGCACTGGCTGCCTGTATCATTCAGGATAGATTTTAAAGTTCTGCTACTAGTTTTTAAAGCTCAAAATGACCTTAAAGCATCGCTTACATCAGAGTGTCTGTCTGTTTATGTTCCAGCACGTAATCTTAGATCTGCAGATACTGACCTTCTGCAAACACCCTCTGTAAAATACAGAAAACGTGGAGAGACTCGTTCAGTTATCCTGCTTCTGAACTGTGGAGCTCAGTTCACCTTTTATTAGACAGTCGAGCTCAGTGCTCACTTTTAAGAATCATCTAAAAACGTCTCTCTTTAACTCAGCGTTTAATTAAAACTCTGTGTCTCCTGGTGTTTATCTCCTAATTTGATCTTATTCATTTTCTTCTGATTCAAAATAAATACTAATGATTTCGTGTGTAACTGTTTTATCACCTGTCTGTAAAGCACTTTCAGCTGCCACTAGCATGAAAGTGCTATATAAATAAAAGTTGTTGTTGTTATTATTATTATTATTATTATTATTATTATTATTACTCTGCTTTGTCCTTTCACATAATAAGAACCATATTTAGCAATTGAAGTAAATCTAAAATACTTACTGGACAAAATAGTTAAAGCAGAAATGAATAATATAGACAGATGCCAATTATGCTCATAAAGACAAGTGTATGTAAGCACACAGCGGTTTCTCTGAGCCTGGCAGAAAGATGCTGAATGTTATTTTAAGCCTCTTTTCCACAGCATAGTCCCGGCTTGACTCGACTCTACCTGCCTTTTTTGGTTTTTCCATTAGGCAAATCTAGTACCTGGTTCCAGGTACTTTTTTTGGTATCACCTCAGTCAAAGTTCCCAGCGAGCTGAGCCGATACCAAAAGGTGAAATAAAAACACTGCAGGCTACTGAAAATGTTTGTTTTTATCTGCAACTAACAGACACAGCTGGAATTATGGTAAATACTACACGCTATCAGTATTAGCTGAGTAGGCAGTGCGCACAGGAAGCCTCCATACTAGGCTTTATGCAAGTCTAACAGCGAACCACCAGAGACTAGCTTTTTCTATCCCTCATCCCCCTTTCAGCTCATTTATTCATTACGTTCTGATGTTTGCTTCTTCGACAACAAACTGGACAAACTTACTGCAACTCACTACACGGGAGGAGGATGTTTGCACTGTGTGTGTGTCAACTGCGTGTATTTGTTGCATAACAGTATAGCGGTAATAAAAACCCATACCTTAAGAAGAATTTCCCATCACTGTCTAAATGTGTATATTTTAAATATAGACAAGATGGAGAGGTACATGCAGGGTGTTGTGAGGGAAAATAATCCCAAAGAAAACTTAAAATTTTCAAATTTAGCACTATTTTGCCATTCTAAACTTCACATATGTAGGTTCACTGGTGGTTTTGGATAGTAGGCTAAAAATGTCTGTATTTGCATTGAAGACGTGGCGACCACTGTTTCATGTCACCACCGCTGTGAAAGATCTGAGTCAGTAAGTTTCTCTGCAGTGCATCATGTCAGATTAAACCACTCCGAATGACTTTCAATTCAAATTCCCATTCAATCGCATCTTTTCTCAGTTTGTAACATATACTAGTGATGGGCCTATCCACATTTTTTTAGTTCCAGTCCGATTCCGAGACACAACTGCCGATACCGATACAGATTCCGATGCAAGAGCGTTTAACTTTAATATTACCATTTTTATTGTTGGTATTGTGTTTAAGGTGTTTAATCTTCCAGTCACTAAGCATGTCTGTAACGGAGGTTGCAGCTGAACTGCTGGTGTGTGACCCCCTGCACTTTTTCACCTGACGCTCTGCAATCTGTAGTGCATATGTTTCCGAGTTCACCCAGTGTACAGTGAGACTTATGAGAGACACTGGACTCACATCTGAGGTCCAAATGTCAGTTGTGAAGCTCATGGCCTTAACATCTAGCTAACTGCACCACAAACTGTGGCTGTGTTTACATGCAAAGACTTTTGCCAATCTGATTGAATAAGTTCCAATTACAGATTACAGCTCGGGTGTTTATGCTCACTCTACTCAACAGTCTGATGAAAATCTTCATTTATATGCTCACTAGTAATCTGATCCAAAATGATGCGCATGCGTGGAGAACCATTGAGAGTAAACGTTACCGTTACAGCGAACGTCATCTGAGTCCAGTCAGAGTGAGATGAGCAGCAGTGAGCAGTGCTTGTGTTTTTAATTGCTTTAAAATGATGTCAGACTCAGGAAAACGTCCTTCACATGTCCTTATTAAAGAAGGCCGAGAGGAAGACGTCGTGTTCTGAGACTCATAAGATGGACGTCCGTCCCACCGCCGTCTTTTAAAGATCAGAGCATAAACTTCGTCTCCTCTGCAGACCAGTTTCTGCTCCGCCATGTTGAACGGTATAAACTCTCACTATGACATGACGAACATGATCAGAACGTACTTAAACTTTCCGATAGGGAATGTAATCAGATACAGGAGTTTACATGGTTATTATTCTTCTATTTAACAGATTATTTACAGGATTACCCACCTCGATAAATCGGATAGAAACTGTATTCCGAATGGCCTCAATTGGACTAGACTATTGCGATTGAAATGTTTACGTGGACGTATTCTATTCCGATTGAGCTGTTAGTCAGATTATTAGGCTGCATGTAAACGCAGCTTGTGGTGACACTTCGTGTACAGTGACTGATTATACCTGGGCGAAATCCGACATTTTCCACCACAGATAACAGTTAGTCATTGAGTATAATGAAGTTCAGCAACTTCTCTGTGATCCCTTTAGCTTTTGGGTTGTCTGCTGGAAGTGTATCATGTTTCTGGAAAGCATCCGAGAGTCTTCCGGGCGGTGTCATCCTGTTAGCTGGCATAAACTCCTGATACTCTTTCACGTGAAACCTCTGCAGCCGTTTCTACATTTTAGTCAAACCAACAGCTAATGGTATTTGCTCACTCAGTTACAGACTGAAGTTGCGGGTTCATGGTAAGATGTGGAATGGAATCTGGATCGGTGACGTTTCATGTTACGGTGGGTTCATGGTCCAGCGCAAGCTGCCGACTGGAATATGGATGGGTAAGTGGATCGGCCCAGTCCGTCCGATATCCAATGAATGAATTACGTAAATATCGGTCCCGATACCAATATTGGATCGAATCCGTCCCACTTCTAGCATATACCCTTGATTTCTAGGCAGCAGTATCACCTGGACGTGTTACATTGCCTACCTATTGTGGAGTGTCTGTCTTCGTACAGCCGAAACTGAAAAGGCACCGGCCTGAATAAAGCCAAAGCCATCTTAACCTGACTTGTGCAACATCTGGCAAGGTTGAATGCTGCAATTCAGGCCTTTTGAATTGAGTGGTGCAGCCAGCCGCCAATCCGATTCACCGCTCTCAGTTCCAGAAGAGCAGAGATGCTATGATGAGTGGTTGTACTGTGTTGACCAGCATAGATTTAGATATGAAGACAAAGCAATCCATTCCGTGGCCTTGTGAGAACAATACCAGACGTTGGAGTACTGATGCAGTGCCTGAGAAATGATGCATTTCATTTGGATGAAATGTGGTCAGCATGCCAGAGCTTGCCCTCAGTCGCCTGCCTGAATTGCTTGCTCAGTTTTAGTTTACCATTTTTCCTTTCTCTCAAGCATTATGCATTTATTGTACGTGCATGTTTGTAAAGTCTTCTAAAAAGTTGAAGTCTTTCGTAAAGGGAGAATTGAGGCAGCGTGGCGTGAGATGGATGATGACTCATTGGCGTGAGGCAATTAGATGGTAGCTCATTTAGTTGGAGTGTAGGACTAATTTGTAGATGTGTAAAGTCTCTTTAAGGTGAGTGTAAATGGTGGCGAATGGAGAACAAAAGCGGTCCCTATCGTTTTTTAAAGTAATTAAATTTCCTTGTCAAGAGAGTCAGGACAAGAACGAGATATGTACGCTATTGTCCGGCCTTATCAAATTGCTCTTGGAACACATCCTAATATCCTTGGGGTTTCTCGTTATCTCGCTAATTATTGTACCCAATTAAATTTAATTTTGAGGGATCATACAAATGAGATTTGCCGGGGCCCCGTTTATGCAGTTGACTCAGCTGAATTCATTTAAGACTTAAAATAAAAGGAAGCGGAGAGTGATAAAGGACACCGAAGCGGGCAGTAATTTCCTTGCCACGCACTGTGCCTTTTGTAGGGTTTAAGGGGAAACTTTGCATAATGAACTTTTAATTGAGGAATAGTAGAGGAACTGTCTTTGCTGTGCGTCTAATGACTTGTCAAACTTGCAGAGCTCACGTTTTCGCTTCTGTTCTAAGAAATTTTCCTTTTCTCCTTCATTGTAAAACGTGTCTAATGTGCTGCACAATCAGAATCTCCAGATATTTGCTCTAAACATGCAACTGGCAGTCGGCCTATTTGTTTTTCTTTTATTTTGGCTAATTTGTGTTGCAGTTTTATGATGTAAATAACATGAGGCAGGTGAGTGCGCTCTATTTGCTGCTGCACCTATGCCGAAATGTGGTAGCATAATTATGCATGACTCATTGTGCTAAATAGCCAGCGCCCTCTTATCTTCTACGTAGCACTTTATTTGATTCATGCAGCAGATTTGCTTACGGCTGTTGCCGAAAAGTGTCTATTTCTGCCCTTTAATCTGTTAATAACTGCTATTTTTATTTAATTTTTTTATTCAGTTTGTCACAAACTATCTGTGTAAACCAGAAAAGTCATAAATAGGAATGTGTCACACATCAGTCTTGTTGTATCACTACTTTGATAAGGCAAAGCAGTAATAATCAAAAAACACGGTCCATCCAACAACAAAGGAAGCCTCATGCATCTTTTATACATTAATAGAAAACATGGTACACAGGAAGCTCCAATTTTACATGCTAAACTTTTATAAAATTATGTTGTTGCAAACTTGACGTGCAGGTGACGTAACTCCTCTGGCAGCAGATTTAAAAGAGCTGCATCCTTTTTTTGGAGTGGGGACCAATACTGTTCCTGTCAGGTTAATGGGGTTAGAATTTACAATGCAGTTTGGCCCATTAAAGAACAAATAATGCTATCTGTACTGCAAGGTTGGCTAATAGAAAGCACTGGAACACCGTAGCCCACATTAAATATGTGTCACGTATTTGATGGGATCAGGACCTTTTGCTAAAACTTTTATCAGATTCAACTGATACATTGCTTTCTCTTGCAAATGAGGCACATCAAGCATTTGTCTGGGTCTCCAAATCCCTGTTCTTCTTTCAGCAGGCCTGCTTATACTTAGTTTGTCATTTGTCACAGCTTTTTTCCATTTAGATGGATGAAGCCTAATTTCTCCTTAATGGGCTCCATCTAGTTCCTGCTTAGGCATCCATTCTGTCAAATGAGAGATGCCGCTGACAAAGACCTTAGAGCAGCTCTGTGGGTGTGCACATTTAGCGTTTCTCTTGGTCAGGGCGAATGCCGGGATGTCCTAAAGGAGTTTCGTTAGGCATGAATCATGAACGTATATCATCTTTCGCAGGGAATTCACTCGAAATGAGTTAGCTTGAGTGCTCTGCTTTTTCATGCCGTGTGCATCTTCTGCTCTCATTTAAATCTATAGTGCTCCGGTAATGTGTAGTCCTTTGACTCAGCTGTGAATCTTAAGCCTAAAATGTGATCTCTCTTGTCTTTTCAAGGTGAGGCCGACCCCTAAGGAGGAAGATTGATATGAAAGCTTGAGAGACTTAGCACCAGACATGGGGACAATGGCTCTTGTGCCTGATGGCATAGGCCGACAGCCGGGCTGTCAGCGTGGATTGCTCTAGGTGACGAGAATGCTCATGACGAAGCAGGTAGCAAGGAAGAGACGGTGGCATTGAGGAAGACTGAACTACCCTGATCGTCCTCGTGCCACAGCATGTTGCGTTTAGTTTCGCTGAAGTTTGCCCGCGTCTACCGGTGTGGCAAATTCCTCTTCATCGTGGCTCTGTTCGTCATCCTGCTCATGAACACCCACAATCTTTTCGCCTCCTTCCAAAGGAACGAGCTCACGGACCGCCGCTTCATCGGCCTCAACAAGTGCCCAGCCTGCTTCGGGACCAGCTGGTGCCGCAAGTTCATGAACGGCCAAGTCACTTTCGAGACCTGGGGCCGGCTGCGATTCCTGGACTTCTTCAACGTGAAAAACGTCTATTTCGGCCAGTACGGAGAGCCCCGGGAAGGGACCCGGCGCGTGGTGCTCAAGCGCCTGGGCTCCAACCAGGAGCTTGCAGAGATCGATCAGAAAATATGCAAAAGAGCCACAGGAAGGCCTCGCTGTGACCTCATCCAGGGCATGTACAAAACTGAGTTTGCTCGACTTAATGGCAACGTGAGGTTGCTGACCCCAGAGGTGGTTGAGGGTTGGTCGGACTTGGTGCACTGCCCCTCCCAGAGGCTTCTGGACAGGGTGGTAAGGAGGTATGCAGAGACCAAGGACTCCGGAAGCTTCCTCTTGAAGAATCTTAAGGACACTGAGAGGATGCAGCTACTCATGACGTTGGCGTTCAACCCGGAGCCTCTGGTCCTGCAGGTACGTGTGCTGTTAATTGTTTTTTTGCCAACATTTAGATTAATGGTTGGGTTGGAACAGTTGTTTGGTAGGGTGGAGTTGGATTGGATTGGAATGGATAGGGTGGAGTTGGGTTGGGTCGGAATGGGTTGGGTCGGAATGGGTTGAGCTGGGTGGGGTTGCTTTAGGGTGGTTTACTCATTTTTCTTAACTGTAGTACGCAGAACAAAGTGAATTGTGTTCCTTAATTTGCAAACTGGAGTTACGCAGTTCTGTGCAAAAGTCAGAAATCACACTCCATTTATTTAATTTCCAGTCAAAACAGTCATTAAGTGCTAGTTCATAAGAAAAGTGAGAATAAAAGAACTGAAAAAAAACAGTTTCCAAAACTGGAGTTCAAAAAAAGATCTACAGAAAATGTGACTCCTAACAACTGTGCAAAACCTGGTAGACCCCAAAACTGCCCCCATCAGATAAGCAGCACTTAAAGCTTTCATCTCTGAGAGAGAGGAGAAAATCAAGCTGCTTCAGATCTGAAAACATCCACAGGTGTTTCTGTCCATCCTTCCACTGTGAGAAGACGACTCAGCGCTGTGGGTCTGAAAGGATGTGTAGCTGTTAAGAAGAACCTCACTGAGAAAAGGAGACGGACACATCAAACAAAGAAGCTGAACAATGGACTGACCACCCCAGAGTCCAGACCTCAATGTCAATGAATGTGTTTGGATTACTTGGATTGTGAGAAGCAGAAAATACCAACTTCTAAGACTGAACTTTGGAGGTGTGGAAAAACATCTTTACAGATTTCTTTAAAACTGAAAGTGAGTCTCCTGGAAGCTGTGATAAAGATAAAAAGCGACACACTGTTTGTTGACAAAAGATGCTGTATCTTAGTTTTTGTTTTGCCTGGATAAATGAGTAAATGATAAATTAATAAATCAAAGGTCTCTGATTTTTGCCCAGTACTGTATGTGCTTTTAATAAAAAAAAACATACTATATCAGAGTAAGTGTGTGCGTACGTATTGAATATGCTAATCTGATGTGCAAATCAGTTTCACATTATTCAAAATTGGCCTTTAACTGATTAAACTGGACAGCTTAATGATCAAAAATATGTAGGTAATTAACACTTCTAGTTTGGGAGGCTCTGGATAAATAGGAGGGTGATTATTGGGGTAAATTACAAGTGTGTTTTTTTTTTTTATTTAAATTTTTTTTTAGGCTAATTGGCTTGTCATTTAGGTTCTCCTTTTGTTCCTTTTGGGTTCTTTTCTGTGATAGACTTGAGTAGATCTTTCCTCCTGATATAAATAAATGTTGTATATCTCTGTAATGCCAATCTAGGTGGATCTAGACCCAGTTTCTATGTTCTATAATTATTAACGTATCGGCATCGGCCTACATAGGTTGATCCGTACACTGTTAGAAATAAAGGTTCTTGACTAGAAATAAAGATTGACTTTCCTGCAGAGTTTAATTTCAACCCACATCTAACATACTTGCCTAACACTGAGTGTGTTTACATGCATTTAATAATCTGATAACTGCAGAAAATCAGATTTTGTCAGTAATCTGATCATCGTGTTTGCATGCACTTGAGTAATCAGATAATGGGAAACTCTGGATCTACATGAGTCAGATAGTAATCAGATTTCTGCTTTGCACCCAGCCAATAAACTCACAGAAGAAGACGTGGCGAAAACGAAATGTAAAACTCAAACTTCATGAGCGGCTTTTTTTAAACACATTGAGCCACTTTACCTGAAAATATGAACTTACATCGCCTAGAAGATGAAGAATATTTAAATCCTTCATTTCGTCAAGAATGTATTTGGTTTCACCGTCGTTCCAAAAGTGTTTTGCTGCGTCTCTCAGCAACGCTGCTCTCTTATTTCCAGTACCGCCACGTGTTTTCGCACCTGCTCAGGCTGAGAAATCCGAAAGAAATCAGAGTAAGAGTTTACATGCACTGAGAAATCTGATTACTGAGCTAAAATTCAGCCTCTTTATCGGATTTCTTGACCTTACTCTGAACTGAGAAATCAGAGTGTGCTGTTTACACGACCGTTTGAATAATCAGATAGCTGCAGCAATCTGATTATGATCGGATTATTGAGCGCATGTAAACGCGCTCATTAATACATCTGATCCAGCCTCTCAAGCACTTCTGAAGTTAATTAGCTGGAGCAGGTGTGGCAGGTTGTGGGTGGAACTAGCCTCTAGGACAGTAAATCTCCAGGAGGAGGGCTGGTGACCGCTGCCCTGAAGATCACAGTCAACTTGTACTATCTCATTCAGGTAGTTCAAGGCGGGTTATTTTGGAAATCTAGCTTCAGTGCTCCACTTTTTCACGCTGTGTGCATCTTCTGTCCTCGTTTAAGTCCACGGTGGTCCTTGTCGGGGCTCTGTTGGTCTCTTTTCAGCTCCGCAATTGATTTTTGTTTTTGAAGCCGGCTAATCCATTTCAATTTCTTTTGTGATTGACCCCAGTTGTCAAAGGCCTAGACAAACATAAGGACATCTCTGTGAGGGCAGCCAATATCTGCTCTGATCTCCCATTATTCACTCGCTCTCCGACACCTTAAGCAATTTTGGTGATGAAGGCGGTCGGAGCCCTCAGTGGAGAACGACCCGTAAGATTTAATTAGCTTTGTACAATCCAGCCCTTTGGCCTGCAACCTGTGTCAACTCCATAATCATAATGAAATGCCGTTGCTTTGCACTGGAAACCACTAATAAATGGACTCTAAGTCGACTGATGGGATTATCTGTGATCTTCAGGAGTGACGGTTCCTTCCTCCCTGCCTTCGTTCTCTGCTTGTCCTGTGAGGACATGAAAACACGTTGCCGAAGCTAACAGGCGTGTGTCTCTCAGCACGCTTTAAATCATTTATCATCCACCCCGAAGCTAAGAAAAGCAAGATATTCCAGTTTGCCACGAGTCAGTAGCTGCCTCTGAAACCCCTCCATTTTTAACTGGGATTTTCAGGCAAAACTTGCCCTGCACGTGTTTTGGCGGTTGCTAAGCCAGATGAAGAAATCAAACAGCCTGTCAATTTGTCTCCGCTTCTGAATTATGCCACTCGCGCTGTCAAGTTCTTGACGTTGATGTGCGGCAGCGCGGCCTCCTCCCGTTCTCCCCACAGCATGGGTCCCATGCTGCTCGTTTCCAGTGATTGTGGTTCGGGTATTTTTAGCTGAGCGGTAGGAAAACAATTTGCTGTCCCGTAATAGCTGAGTAGTTCGGAGCAGAGGGGCCCGGCGGCTTCGCTCAGGGGGGATACGAGCTTCTGGAACTGGAGAAAGAGCATGAGGACCAGCGGATTGCATTGCTTAAAGCAGCTAAAAATCAAATGTTACGCAGGTCATTCTCGCAAAGCAGCCTCAAAACATGTCCATAAACACTTGAGTATCAAGCAACACACAGATCTGAACTATTCATATACGTTAGTAGATCAATTTTAAAGTATTTCTTACCCTTTTTTTCTCATTACTGCAATGTGACTGTTTGACTGACTGTTACTGATATTTATCTTTTTTTTTTTTTTGGTGTTACTTCTAACTGTTGAATCTTTAACTGTTAAATACTTTAATGTTTTCCTTGTGAACTGTGAGGATTTCAAGCAAAACAACAAAATGTTGTGGCACAAGTAAGAAGAAAAGCCTCTATAGCTGTCAGTGTGTTGAGGTAACAAGATAAAATATTTATATATTTTACACATTTATCTTCATCTTTACTATGTTGCTGTAATTAAAGTTTGGTCACTTAAATTGGAAAATGACCAAAAATCAATTTAAAATCATTCTGTTTTTGTTTTTTTTGTTTGTTTGTTTTTATTACACAACTAGGCATCATTGTTTGTCTATTAAAAAAATGTTTTACATTATGAAACAAGTGGATACCATCCAACTCTACTATATGCCTCTGTTAGTCTTTAGCTACATTAGCCTTGCATCTCCAGCCCAAAGATTTAATTTTTAAATATATTTTTATAAAATATTTGTAAATATTAATAAATATTTATTTACTTTACTATTAATTAAGTATTAATTAATTTATTATTTAGTGTTTTTATAATTACAATATTAACAAATAAATAAATATTAATAAATATTTATAAAATGTTTTATTTAAATTTTATTTTATTTTAATTTTAATTTTATTTTAAATTTAAAATTTAACTGTTAAATACTTTAATATTTTCCTTGTGAACTGTCAGTCAGTGTTGCTGTCAGTGTGTTGAGGTAACGAGATAAAATTGCAAAACACTGTATTTTGGAAAACATAAGTACGTATGTATAATTAAGATACTTAGTCCGACAACAGTATGCATATTGTGAAAAATAAATTTGCAGGAAAAAATGTTTTTACACATTTATCTTTATCTTTACTGTGTTGCTGTAATAAAAATCTGGTCACTTAAATTAGAAAATAACCAAAAATCAATTTAAAATCAATAAAATAATTGTTTTTTTTTTGTTGTTTTTTTTTTTTACACAACTAGGCGTCATTTGTTGTTTGTCTACCAAAAGAAAACTAATTCTAATTATTTTTAAGTTGAGAAATTTGACGTTATGAAACAAGTGGACACCACCCAATCGTGCTATATGGCTCTGTTAGTCTTTAGCTATATTAGCCTTGCATCTCCAGCCCAAAGATTAAATTTTTAAATATATTTTTATAAAATATTTGTAAATATTAATAACTATTTATTTATTTACTTTACTATTAATTAAGTATTAATTAATTTATTATTTAGTATTTTTATAATTATAATATTAACAAATAAATAAATATTAATAAATATTTATAAAATGTTTTATTTAAATTTTATTTTAATTTTAATTTTATTTTAAATTTAAAATTTAACTGTTAAATACTTTAATATTTTCCTTGTGAACTGTCAGTCAGTGTTGCTGTCAGTGTGTTGAGGTAACGAGATAAAATTGCAAAACACTGTATTTTGGAAAACATAAGTACGTATGTATAATTAAGATACTTAGTCCGACAACAGTATGCATATTGTGAAAAATAAATTTGCAGGAAAAAATGTTTTTACACATTTATCTTTATCTTTACTGTGTTGCTGTAATAAAAATCTGGTCACTTAAATTAGAAAATAACCAAAAATCAATTTAAAATCAATAAAATAATTGGTTTTTTTTTTTTGTTTTTTTTTTGTACACAACTAGGCGTCATTTGTTGTTTGTCTACCAAAAAATAAAATCTGTAAAAATCTGTTTAAAATCAATAAAATAATTGTTTTTGTTTTTTTTTACACAACTAGGCATCATTTGTTGTTTGTCTGCCAAAAAAAACCCAATTCTAATTATTTTTAAGTTGAGAAATTTGACGTTATGAAACAAGTGGACACCACCCAATCGTGCTATATGCCTCTGTTAGTCTTTAGCTATATTAGCCTTGCATCTCCAGGCCAAAGCAAACTTCGCACACCAAACATGTCTCAGCTAATGAAGTACATTTGGAACTAAGGGGGGAAAAATTAAATGTTCAATTTTGTGGACACACCATCGCTTTAACGTTATTTTTTCACCTCCCTTCCTGAAAGAGGTCAGGAGCGTGATCTGTTCCCCTTTGCCCGGCATTACAGCACAATTCTACCGTATGTATCCGCTGGAAAAAAGCCGCTGGGTTTGACTTTGTGCCTGCATTACTTGTGCCTTCCTTGCTCTATTGAGAGTGTGGCCCATCTGCTCAGCGAGGCTCAGAATAGCACAGGCAGCGCCCCGGGGGTCACGTCCATCATGGCTCTAATGTAGCACGCAGCCTCTTTCACCTGACACTGAGGTTACGATGCCCTGGGCACCTTCCTAAACACTCCCAAAACCGACCGGAGTCCAGCATTGTTTTAATTTTTTATTTTTTTATTAATGTATGCGCTAACAAGGGTGAACCTGGCATGCCTGTTTTTCCGCTTGTTGCTCAGGAGCCCAGTCGGAGCCGTTGCCACCATGAGCTGCCTCCTTGAGCGCAACGAGGCATGCGGTAGCGTTTGATGAAAAACATTC
This sequence comes from Colossoma macropomum, assembly GCF_904425465.1. Lineage (NCBI taxonomy): Eukaryota > Metazoa > Chordata > Actinopteri > Characiformes > Serrasalmidae > Colossoma > Colossoma macropomum. Next base: position 38,307,905 of record NW_023494805.1, read on the forward strand.
TCAGAGCGCTGGCTGCCAGGATTAGATTATAAATTGATGGGCAAACTTTGATATTACACTGACACAGATGCCGTTTAATCAGCAGGCTTCAGTTGATGTGCTCCTGCATGCACACATTCCATATGGCGGTGCTGGACTGTAGCCATTCATTTGGAGTTTTACAGCATTGTAGAAACCCAGTGTCTCAGGTAAATTTGCTATTTTTAAGCCTGCTGACTAAGCATGAGGACTAAAATCTATTAACAGTGTTGTTTGTGAAGTATCATTCAAAAGTTTAGATATACTCAACCATAAAGAGTTTTTTTTTTTCTTTATTTTTCCACATCGGTATAACAGTAATGACATCAAAGCCATTAAAAAAAAGATGAACTTATGCAGCAACTAAAAAGTGTTAAACAAATCAAAACTTTCTTCTCTTTTAGATTAATTTTAAAAATTAGGCCTCGAAGCAGCTTTACACACTCTTGGCGTTCTCCCAAGTACCTTCATGAACAACAGGTTGAAGAAGCTCCACTTGCTGAGAAACATTTTAAAAGTCCCTTAAATTGTAGGTATTAGCTAATTAAGTGTCAAGTACAAAAATACCAAAGTACTTGGTGTTTATTTTATGTAGAGTGATGATAGGTTCCAAGACAATCTAACTAAACTTCACTGTTACTCTGAATAGGTTGTATTTACTGGGTGAATGTAAAGTACAAACCCCAAAGTACTATGTAATTATTTGAGGTAAAATGATAGTATCTAACCAAATATCACTGCAGTACTGTTTGTTCAACCTCATATGCTCCAGGGTATATTTTGGTTTGTCCGTCTGAATTTACATGACCAAATCTTAAGGCAAATTATTCAGTAACTGCATGAAATAAATGCAAATTTTAATTTTATTTATTTATGTAAAAGTTCCTCTCAAATTAACAGAAAATGATCATACACATGTTGCTACATGCTTCAAATTTACTGCTGAAAGCCAAAAATCTTAGACGCTCTTTGTATTTTTTTTAAAGTAATTTTTACAGAGCAGATCACTGAAGAGACGCCGTCTGTTTATAGTTTATAGCCCAGATTTGTGGAAAAATGGGTCGACTTTCAGTAGACAAAAAAAGTGGGTTCAGCTTCTTTTATTATAAGGGTTTAAAATTACATCACCCATCTATTTGACTGGAAAGAAGACAGTTACAGCCTCATACGACCCCCACCTTTTGAATGTAGCTTATGAAATATGAAAGTTGTGAAGAATATGATGAAGTGCGTTTTGGAACCACCGGTGGTTCCAAGGAGCATAAGAAGCTACGCAGTGAAGTACGTAAGAAAAAGCTTCAAGTACCAGGTGGTTATTGGGTAAAAAGTCAAACCAAGGACATCAGTCTCCATATCTTTTTTTTTCTTCAGATAGAGACAGTTGATGTAGTATGTAAACATTGTTAAAGTTTTGAAATACAAAATATATACAGTCCATAACTGGAAACTATGCTGCAAAAAAGCCTATTTTGAATTTTGTTTTTGTGATGTCATGAAAATCAAAACATCTACATTTATGCACTCATTCGGCCTACAGCTGTTTTCAGCCTAATTGCTTTTTGAATGAGGCACAATGCAGGGCAGCCAATCAGAACAGAGCCTATTTACATATGTCTGTCTTAAAGGCACAGTAACTAAAACAGCCTGTTTTAATTCTAACGGCCTTTAGACTCTGAGCGTGATTTATTTAGGCGACAGAAAGCTGATTTGGGCACGTATATAACTGATTAGCTTTACATCTAACATGATTTTTTTTAGGGTGGTGAAAATGCAGCATTATTTATTCCCCCCTCTCTGATTTTTGCAAACCTTTGCAGGCAACACTCACTGCCCTAGCACCGATCAAGGTCATCTCTGGTGTTGACATGGCAACAACCAAGACTTTTTCACGAATATCAAAGGGAATAGAATCTCCAAAACTGGACTCAAGCTGGGCTACGAACTTCTGAGTTATATGTGGAAGCACTCAGAGCTCTCCATGCTCCCTCCTCTTTCCCTAAAGGAGAGTAGCCTGCCCCGTGTCACCGGTTGCTCGTTCTATGATGAGAAAAGAGTATTTTACTTGCACATGAAAACAGTCAGCTTGTTTGTTTTGTACTTTGTCTGACGTGGAGATGCATCTCCAAAAGCAGCTCAAGCTCCTGAACGAGGTGGAGGAACTTATCTGTATGCTTTTCGCATTTGTTTTTTTTACCCCTGCTCCTTGTTTTCGAGTGTCACCTTGCCCTTTGGAACTGAGTTACAAGGGGTAGTGGTTGAAATCTTCCCTATGAAATGGGACCCTCAAATAAAAAGAGCATTACATCATTAACAGCTACCAGCGCTGCTCTGTAGGCAACCCTGCCAGTCTGCAGTGACAGCAGAGGTAAAGTTCAGCTCCTCACTGCTGGGCTTTAGTGACATTTAGGGCATCATATGCTTTCAAAAAGGGGGGGGCAATTATTTATTATCACCCACCTCTAATTCTTCAAGGATATGAAGCTGAAGTCAGATATTCCCCAGCTTCTTGTATAAACTTTCCCATTCCACCTTAAATGGTACAGCAGTTCTGATGCCTGAAGCGCCAGAATATAGCTGCTGCTCCATTTAAGATGGAATGGGAAAATTAAAATAACAAGCTGGCGAATATCTGACTTCAGCTTCATATCACTGAAGAGTTAGAGGTGGGTGATAATAAAAAAGAGTAAAGAAATTTAGCTAGCTAGCTACTGAGACATCAGCATACTGCTAGCAATTATTTTTAATGCTTGTTATGAAGAAAAGGACCAAAATACATTGAAACGACATTAAACTAAGATAATATAATGGTTATCGTAATTTTTTGACAGAAAATTCTCACGTTTGTGGGTTACTTTGGTCACTTGCGCAGCCATATTGCTGGTTTGAAGTATTCAGCACGAGTGTGAAAATTCCCTAAGAGGCCTGATAGGTTGAAAACGCATCGTAAGTGGATCTCAGGGAAACAAATAAAATAAAATAAAAAAGTAGGATATGTAAACATAAACAGTGTGCATAGGTCTATTGTCTAAGAGCAAAGCTTAATGTGGGCTGTAAAAGAAAACCGTGATTCTTCCTGTGGTTTTACTGGATCCTCACCATTTAGTTGCAGGTGTTACAGTAAATTTAAGTGTGAGTTTGTTTTTACTTGCCACCTTGTTACTCCAGTTATCTGTCCAGTTGTGAGATATCAGATTAATAGGTAGAACCTGATGGGCATTTCAGTGTAATTTAGTGAGACTGCCTTGAACTTGCCTTCAGCAAAAAAACATCCAAGCTTCTGAACCATACATTTTCCGAAATCTCGTCAGATATTGAGCCTAAGTGAAGGAATGAATGAGTAAATAAAATAATTAATGAAGCCCAGACATTTCTGTTGACACATTTGCCACGTTTTTTTCGTAACCTTCACACGTTTTAATTGGTCTGAATGTTGCGGTTCGTATTATGAGCAGAAATTCAGTGTGAAAGTCAGCGGTAAGCGCGAGGGCGCTCTGTTGTCATCTGTGCACCGCTGCTTTTCAAAACACTCACCCACAGACGTGCTCATCCATAGAATTTGTGATGTAGACCAAGTTCAGACAGCAGAGAGTGACCTAATAAAGCTGCTGGTTTTGCCTGTGAGGTTTACAGTGAAATGAATCATTTCAAAACAGCTTTTTTCCAGTAACGAGTTCATGGGTCGAACGTCTTTGCGATAATTGTGAAACATTAGCAAACTGGACCCACCAGTGCTTCCTCTCAGGGGCTGTGCAGCACTTCCGTACTCTTCAACCTTTCACCTGAAACCCGCCCACGCGCTGCCATTTGGCACGTGTACATACATGCACATACTCCTGAGGTTGGAAATTAGGCTTTTTGCTCCTCCTTCTTCTGCCCTGCCTGTTTTGCTGTATGAGTGGCTTCCATACAGCACTGAAACAAGGTGGCAGCTAATTAGTCACTTCTATACTCTGGTTATTTTATTTGTTATTTTTTAAGGTTTATGGACTCATCTAGCAATTATGTTCCTGGTTTAGTGAGAAATAAATTTAAATAATGGCAGAAAACAAATTTAAAAAATCATCATATCAAAAATTAAATTGCTTTTACATTATTTTCACATTTTTTTCTTGATTGATAGTCTGCCATACTATGAAATCCCAGGGTGGAAAAAGTAGAAATGCTGGCAAATTACTACTTGAGTAAGACTACAAATATTCTATCTGTGTTTATACTTAATTAAAAGTACAAAAGTATTTGCTTGTGAATGTACTTAAGTATCTGCGCCAAGTACTTGTGCTCATAATATTTTGCCAGGAGAGTTTTTTGCTGTTAAAGTTTTTAATTATTTGCTAAAGTTTCCAAACGGTTAGTAAAATAAAAATAACTTCACGTATGATTTACTGGCTTTTCCTGTTTTCTCAGTTCTAGTACACATTTAGTCTTTTTTCTAGCTGTTTCTTGGTTTTTGTCACTGCTGTGTGGTTTCTTAAGTGTCTGGGTGACTCTGAGAGACTGTTGACTAAAAGGTTTCTGCACTAACCACTGCTGTATTTACGACTGGCATGAATGCCACGTTTTTATTTTGATGACTATATTTTAGAGAATTACAGGAAAGAAACCAGATCTTTTCAGAAATGTGTTTTCAGAAATTACCACAGCTCCTGAAAGTACAGCTAAGAGGACTGGTAACTTATTGTGTGTCTTATTTTTAGCCGCATTACTATATTATTGCAGCTGATACTATATTGTGTTTGTTGTTTTGTACTGGTTGGTTTTGTATTACTTGATTTTTCCATGGGATTTTTTTTTTTTTAATTTCCTTAATCAATGGGGAAAGTTATTGGTGCTATGTGGGTGAAGAATGGTGGGGGGGGCAGATGCTCCATAGTTTCTTTTTTTTATGATTGCATTGGAGATTTATCTTAAAAATAAAAACATTTGATCACAAAAAAATAATTTCCACAGCTCCTATACTGCTAATTCAAGCTAGCCTGTCTATGGGGGTTTCAGTGTGTTATACTAGTGCCAAGCTAACGATGGCGAATGTTCACTTTCCCACACTGGCTTTAATATTACCTCTGTGTGTGTTTGTGTGCTGAGATTATAAGAAAGATAAGACATTTTGTAAAGCTGTACGTTTCACCAGCGTTACTGTGATTGTGTTGTAATCAGGCTACGTTTGGTTCAGTGAAGTTAAGATGACAGACAGATTATTATTTCTTTCTGTTCTTTTTTTGCATTGTTGTGCTCACCCTGTTCCCCTCCAAACAGTCCCTCTCATTCTTGAGCGTTTGAAAGTTGAACTAGTTGGGGAAATACCTGAAATTAGAAGATTTAGAAGGGCGTTATTCAATAATGAAAGCAACTGGGCCTTAAAACTGTTTATTAACCATCATCTCTGTGTTTTACCCCACTGTGACCACAACCTCCCCCACCTTACTGAAATGACAGCTATTGAAAGTGAACTAGATGAATACGATTTCTTGGAGAGAGAGACGAGCTCGCTTTGTTAGTGTTTGTTCTGTTCTCGTAAACGGTTTATTGTGATTCTGAAGGTCACACAGGCGCATTGCAGGCTCAGCTCAGTGGTGGAGGAAGTGGTTTGTGCACTAAGTGTTGGCTGTCAGTGCCTGAACTGCTCTAGGAACCTTTGAGCATGCCACACGGTAGTAACCCCGGTGCTTAATGGACGGAGAAGCTACAGGAACGATGCATATAACGACTTTACCGGCAAACGAGTTCAACCAGGCAGGCTGCGTTTCCCTGAAATACATCAGGAACTTTCCCACCATTTTCACCATGGCCTTCCGAAAGTGGTTTAGACAGAAACGTTGTCGTGCATGAATTAAATAAAAAAATTGATCGTAAAAAATGTGTGAATCTTTGATAAGCTGTACATCGCTGTTGGCAGAAGAAAACCTTGTATCGCCAAAATGGTAACTTTACAGGAGAAGGAAAAAACCTGCTTTAGTTTTAATATAAGTCAATGGAACCAGACTTTTTTCCAAGTCATTTTGGTTCGTTTGTTTTGGTCCATTCTTCATGAAATTTACACACTATATAAAAGGCAACAGGTATTTTTAAATGATGTGAAACGTCAAAAATGGAGATGACAGCAGCGACATGCTGATGGCCACTGCTGTGGAAGTAATGACACTTCTGACATTTCCATCTCTCCAGTTCACCTCTCCTTTTATTTTACCCTGTTCGTACATTTTAAAGAGGAAATTCCACCAGTTTTTTTTAAACATTTCTGCATTGTTTAGATGTTTAGACGTCTGAAGAGTTTACTGGGGCATTGGTTTGTGATAGTTTTGAGGTAAATATTTGGCCTAAAACTTATTTTTGTAAACCCATTCTTGGCAGAGACTTATGGCAAAATAGTCCACTGGGACTTGTTTTTTCTCAGATTTACCACTAATTTACCACCATCAACATTACATATAAAATCTCAGAAGACACATAGGTTCACTGATGGTTTTGGATAGTAAATTAAATGGCTATATTTGTGTTGCAAACATGGTGACCCCTGGTTCCTATCACCACCACTGTAAGAAACTGATACGTTCCTCTACAATGAACCATTTAACATCAAACCACTCTGAATGACTTTGTTTACGTCTCAACAACTGAGTTATGCAGAAATATGTGCAATATCATAAATCTACAGTCCTATTTTCCTTTGTGAAGTTTTTTTTCTCTCAGATTTCTTGCAAAGAAGCTGACTTCTCTAAAAAGGGTTGCGCTTTAGTATCAAGCTGAGATGAATAATGGGGGTGGACCTCAGACGCCATTTCGCACTTTTTTTTTTATTTCCAAGTACTGCTGCATCTATTGAGTGCACGCTCTGTGCAGGGCTGGTTTTGCAAGCCTCTGAACTGGAACAAACTCTGTGCGGCCCTTTAAAAGGATGAGTTTTACAAGCATAATGTGTCGTTGACATTCTCGGCTGCAAGAACTCGGAACGACTTTCATGCTCTGCGTTGTTTTGCACTCTGACTGTTGCACTCGTCCTTGTTCGTTTTGGGTGGATAAAAAGAGACGATGTCAAAGGACTATTTGAAGCATTTGAGTCACCTTTGAATAATCTGTCCCGTCCAGAATTTCAAACGTTCTCATCCACGTTCCCCTCTGTCTTCTTTTAAGCTGAAAAGAGCATTTAAAAGAAAGAAAGAGATTTCATCTTGAAACCAGGCCAAGATCCCTGGCCACTCACTTGCACTTGTGCAAATCAGGTCAAATAAGAACTGCTTTTCTTTCGAAAATAACAAAACACTGAAGTACAGTCTTTAAAATAAAGGTTGTTTAATTGGTTCTTGGAACAGCCTTTAATTGCTGTAGAACCTTTACATTATATGGCGGTTCTTTAAGCTTCTAAAAGGTTCTTGACACTCAAACATCTTACTTACAAAAATGGTTCTTTAAAATATCCGGTATGTGAAATGATGCTGTTAGAAACAGGAGACGAACCATTAAATGGACACAATGGCACTAAAAATTCAACTTTTTAACACAAAGTGTTATGACGCAACCAAACATCAACAAAAACCTGTCACTTGACATAAATGTTATGCAGTGACCACAGGTGAATGGCCAATTAGCTCCTTAAATGGCCAGGGCCCACCAGCGAGCTCAAATTTTTATTACACACTTCTATAATGTAAGAATAGCTCAGCTGGTTTGCACTGAAGTCCCTGTAGTTACTAAATAATAAGCTGTAGTATGTAATAAGCTGGGTTTTTAAGGGGTTCAAGAACCACCCTTTGAAAGTTTTCTTTTAGGGAATCAAAAGTGTCCTATGGCATCCAAAGAACCTTTTTTGGAACCCTTTTTTGGTGAGTAGGACTGCAGAATATATTGATTGTTAATTGTTATTACAATATTGATATTTGCAATACTGATATCACAGAATGCTGTAATATAGAGGTAGACAATATAACAGTGTATATTAGTGAAATAGCACAGTGTAAGTACTTTGAGCTTGAGCTTTGCGAGTTCAGTTGGATCTTGCTTGTTAATTTTTAAGATTATCACCTCATTTATTTGCCAACGTAACGTTAGCTGACCTGGAAGCTATAGCGCTAATGCTATTAGCATACATGCTAGCATCTAAGAACAATTTCTTTGAGAAAATGTACATTTTGCTTCACCTGCATGACTCTGAGTAACTGTAAACATTTGTTTGTTACCACTTTGGTAAAAATTGGTAGAGTTACCTTGGGCCACCACTGAAGCTATAATGCTACCGCTATTAGCGTGTATGCTAACAGCTGGAGTAGCAGAGCTTCCTCACCAATTACAGCTCCAGACGAGGGTTTCTGTGGGTGTTTTTGAATAGTTAAGATGTTTTGTATTCCAAAAAAAGGTCATTTTTTTGGTCAAAATAATGCAGGCCAATTTTTAACGAAGTCACATTATTGATTGAATACTATTTTTCAATGTATTACAAGGCGTATCGCATTGAAATGGACAAAACAGTCAGAAATGGTCAGTTCACAGTATGTTTGTGGAGGGAAGGGACTGTGTTTGCAGGCAGAGAACCTTCGTTAGGGTTCCTGTGAGTATTTGATGTGGAACGTCAGCCCCAGCCAGCAGGAAGCTCCTCACAACATGACGATTCAACCCAGCATCTGTTCAGGACAGCAGAGTCAGGCAGCCACCGCAGACACTGCAGTTGATCAGCGAGGGCACCGCCTTGCACTATTGTGTATTTTGCGCGTTGAGCCACCCAGATTAAAGTTTAATAGCCACGCATCCATTTTTAATAACCCGTCTCGAAATGGCGGAAATGTGATATCCAGAGCACTTAAGCAAAGTTTATGGCTGCTTTGGCGACTGCACGGTTAACTTTACCCCATTGTGTCTCCGGCTTAAAACGGGGAGCAAACAGACTGTGTACACATTCCTTTCACAAAGCCCAGGTCTTGGGAACCCTGTTGTAGTTCCTTCCACACAGATTCACAAAGCAAAGCTTTAGGCTTTAAAGGTTTGTCTGATAAACACTTAGTGTTTAATTGAATTATTTCTCAGGCTTTGTGGAAACCCCTGCTAGGCGTTGCAGACATTGTGAGCCTTTAATCGCAGGCAATAGCAGCACGTTGTTATTTTACATTAATTATTTCTCACTTGTATTCATTTGAAACCAGAGAAGAAATTCGGTGCAAAGTGCAGTTCCTACTACTTTTTAGATTGTAAGTAGAACAGGAGATATTTTATGATTTGAATTTAATGCAGAGAGAAAGATTTTCCTTTCTATTATGTCGTGTTTTTGTCATCTCGAGCTGAAAAGTCAGAAATGCTCACTTTGACCTGTCAGTAAAGAATGTAAATGTAATTTATAATGTAGCGTAACTTCATAATTATTACAGCTTACTCAAACAGCGTTTTACAGGCTTCAGACACTTCTTAATATTTCCAGACAAATACCTGAATACATTCACCTCTCAAAACAATAGTTGGCCATGTGACAGAACAGATATGCTGCTATTTTAGTTCTTCAGTTGACCCCGGCTGTTGCAGACATGCATTTTACATCCGTAAAAACATGAGCTTTTTTCCCCCACTTGCATATAATTAAACATATACTCTGTAAAGATCCAGTCAAGTCACGCTTTCTATATAGCAGTCTAAAATATGGAGATCTGCTCTTTGTGCTAACAAGTTTTATCTTGCATGAAGCGTAGATTGAACACATTGTGGGATCTGGATAAAGATCACTACACTTACTTATTTGAGAGAAACCAACCTCTTATTCCAAGTTTTGCTTTGAGCTGTTTTGTTTTTTTTCTCTCTTTTATTTATTTATTTTTTTAAGCTCTCAGAGACAAGACTGTCATTCAGCAAAACCAGCTGTAATTTATTTATTTTACAGTGTTTTCCTGTATATTAATAGTGTGTTCTATCTAAAGGCCTTCAATGATGAAGTTTATTTTAGGCTGCAGTTCATGTGGCTTAAAAAAGATGAAGCTTCTGAATACTAAATAGAGAAGCGAATGCCAGCATAACAAGTGATGAATGAAGTATTAATTATTTGTCTCAGTCCTAATAATTATGATCAAATAACATATCAAATATGTCAGAAATAAGCGATATGTAAAGCTATTTATACTGTATGTACAAAAGTTGGTAGAGACCTACTCGTCCAATTTTTCTTCACTCCAGATAATGCAGTTCCGCTGCTCCACAGCCCAAAGCTGAGGGGCTTTATACCCGCTTGGCTTTAGTAAAAGCAAAAAATATATCACTGTTGTCGGAACAAAACCGTGCATCTCCAAAATGGTATATTTACAGGAGAAGGAAAAAACATACTTTACTTTCAATGTAAGTCAATGGAACCAGACTTTTTTCCAAGTAATTTTTGCCCATTTTCCATTCATCATTACATTTATACTTAATGTAAAGGGCCACAGGCATTTTCAGATTATGCCAAAAACTGAAAAACTCCAAAAATGGAGATACGAGGTTTTGTCCCGACAGCAGCAATATGCTAAAAACCCACTAATAATAGAAAAATACAAATAAAGAAGTGAACAATACAGTGTAATTTGATACGTGGGATTGTGTTGGCTTAACCACTTCCAAATCTCTCCTTGAGGAAGTCCAGTATTTACCGTTGGCATTCAGCACCTTGTTTATCTAATCAGTCCTTCATTCAACAAGTCCATGCAGTGGCTGAACTGCACAAACCTGTTCTTATGACCAGCTCACAACACAGCAAAAACTTCACTGAAAACAAGGCACTTTTTTAAACATTTTTATTTGCAAAACACATTTACTGCCCAAATTCATCATCCTAAACTTTCTGCTTTCCGCAGTACGGGAGGTACACGAGCATAGTGTGAGTGAAAGTGTGGGGAAACCAAAAAAACCTCACCTTGCTTCTCTCTCTCTTCTTGACGTGTCTCGACAGAGCTTCCCCTCAGATGAGGGCTGGCCGTTTGCCAAGTACCTGGGGGCGTGCGGGCGCATGGTGGCTGTGAACTACGTAGGTGAGGAGCTGTGGAGCTTCTACAACGCGCCGTGGGAGAAGCGAGTGGACCTGGCCAAGCAGCTGATGGACATCGCCGAGCAGCTCACCAACAACGACTTCGACTTCGCCCTCTACCTGCTGGACGTCAGCTTCGACAACTTCGCCGTCGGACCCCGGGACGGAAAAGTGATTGTCGTGGATGCGGAGAATGTCATCGTGGCAGACAAGAGGCTCATAAAGCAAAGTAAGTGGATGATGACTGTGGTTATTGAAGGTAGTGATTGCTAGAATCGACATTTACATAGTTTTTATACATATTTTATACATTTTTTTCGTAGTTTCAACGCCATCTCACAAACGTCTTGGCTTTCTTATGGAAGCAGAGTTTTAATTCGGTAGTTAAGTCAGCAGGTGAGAACATATCGCTGCTGTGGAACAAAACCTTGTATCTCCATTTTTGTCGTTGTTCAGTTTTTAACATAATTTGAAAATTCCTTTAGTCCTTTATATTGTATGTAAATTGTATGATGAATGGACTAAAAGTAATGGCCAAAAATGACTTAGAAAAATGTCTGGTTCCATTGATTTACATTACAAGTAAAGTAGGTTTTTTGCTTCTCCTGTAAAGTTACCATTTTGGAGATATGAGGTTTTGTTCCGACAGCAGCGATTTACAGTATTTACAACTTACTAACTAACAAGTTTTGGAGGCGTATTCCCCACCAATTTGATCATTTTTAAAGATAACTCTGAAGATGTCTCATACAGCTTCAGACGCTACATAAGCAAGTCTCTTTGAGATTAGTGTTGTATGAAGTATTGAAAGTTTAATGCTTTTTCAGTAACATAGTAAACGGTTCAGTACTCTAGTACAGTCAGTTCTTTATTTAAAGCGCCCACATGACAAAAAAGCAGATGTTTCTCTCTTTTTTGAGATAAAAATTTGATGTATTATGTAAACACTGTTGAAGTTTCACTATCCATTCCCTGTGTTTGGAAATTAAGATGGAAGAACAGTTTTGTAATGTCACAAATGCAACACATTTACATAAATCTGTCTATTCAGACAACAATTTAGCCACGCCTACTCACACCAAATACGGAATGGAGTGGAAATAAACTCATCGGATATTTGTATTAAAATATTAAAATTAGTTTTAGAATTTAAGGCTGAACTGAGGGACCTCCAAAACTGGGTGAAATTGCTTTTTTTCTATTCTGAAAAGGGGTTGATTCTAAGGAATAAAGATAAGTTGGAAAATAGAAAATGGTCATGTACAAGTGAAATACTGTGTTTAGTAAATAAACCTACACAAACCTTATAAATTAATTACCAGAATAAATGTAGAATATGGGCTCTTAAAATAGGCAAAAATACTTTTAATGTTGAATTCTTCACTCTGTTAAGCTGTAACGACTTCAATACGTTTGTTTTCAATACCGTTAGCATTGTGCACTAATCTGTTTTTATGTTTTGTCATAGTTTCGAGCACTGTGATACTATATCTAAGTCAAAATTCTGGTATTGCAGCAACCCTATTTGAGATTACTTCACATTACCAGGCTGAAGTGGCACAAATCCGATTTTTCGCCCTAATGTGACTCAGATCTGATGTTTTCAGGGCTGTGTGGACACAAATCTGATCTTTTCAAATCTGACCTGAGCCACTTTCATATGTGGTCCTAGATCAGATACGTATCCGATTCGTGGCCTTGCGACCTTAATGTGACGCTCAGATCTGAATTCATGTACTTTTTTTTCCACTGCACGTGCGCCATCATTCAGCGTTACCATGGCAGCAGCGCCGAACAGAAGTTAAAGCCTGTAAACGGTGGAAAAGCAGCCCATCTCACCTTTTTCTCCTTCGTCTCGCTCTAATAATGAAGCTGAGAGCTGATCAGAGTTAATTATCTTCTCAGCGAAGCTCGTTCTGCTCGTTAGTTTGTGCTGATGATGCTCGTGATTCATTCACGTGACGTTACTGAGTAGGATCGGTGCATGCGGCTCATTTCAGGACGCCGGTTCGTCACATTAATGATAGATTTGAATCACTTACCTAAACGAGTGTGAACCATCATGTCAGAGAGATCGGATTTGAGCAATGAGGCTTGAAATGTGAACGTAGCCTTAATGTTGTGTGGTTTGAGGTCAGCGTGTGATGACGTAGGGATGCAGTTTGCACAGTGCTAATTGGTCGATGATAAGCTTCCAAAATGATAAGAGTTCATTAGTGCAAAATTGAATAAGCAAACTTCAGGCACAAAAGTGTCTTGGGTGTCCTGCTGTGTTTGGGGTCAGAAGAAGGCTATTCTTTTGCCATCTCTTCCAAAATCCAAGACACCACAGTCAGGGATATTTCTTGGGGAGCTCTGAACATTCTGACCCATTTTTAGTTTCTTTTTTCCCCCTCAAGCTCAGCAGGTGCATCTTTATCTTTCTTTTGCTTTGGCCCTGTAGTACTGTCACAGATCACTGTGAATGTACTGCAGACATTTCAAGCTATAAAATTGCAGGCTGAAACCCCCTGTGGACATCCCACTTTCTGAAACTCTCAATTAAAGTCTCGTCGGTGCTATTTTGAGCTTCTTCAGAACATCTCCTGAGTTAAAACACTTATCTGTGAACGTGCTTCCTGCTTTGTGCCGAAATGGCTGGGTGTCTGCTTCTTTTGGACGTCAGACGTCCTGTGGTGGTTCTTATCAGAACCTGATTTTGATGTCCCTGCAAATAATGTCAAATAAAAATAATCAAAAAATAAATTCTGAGGTAATAAATTCCCTTCAGCTGCAAATGATAATGACGTAACTGTCAGGACTGATATTGTGGTCTAGGAACCACTTTTTGTCTTGTAGATGTGCATTTTTGGCCAAATACTCTTGAGAAAACTGCTAAATGACAGAAGTCAAATAATATATTTATTAAAACTGGACTTTGTGAAGGGAACATGTATTCAGCCTCTTCTGTTTTTGTTATTAAACATAATTCCACTGAATATATCCAAATACCGCATATTAAGTCTTAAAAAATATATAAATGTTCTAACGCAAATTGCACCTGGTTTCATTATAAAAGATGCTGCCATTGGTTGGGGAGTTTTCATTCAATGAGTGGCAATCATGGTGAAGCTGACGGAGCTTGAACACTTGAATGAAAAAAAGCTAGAGCCATAGCAAAGGCCTTAAACATTCCTCTTAATACAAAAGATTTGAAAATATGCAATTGGACAGTTCATGGAAGTTCATGAACAGGTGAGCCATGCAAGATTTCTCTCAGAATATAGATAAGGAAGGTAGGAGAGAAGCTGGCAGTCACACACACACCACACAAACAATTTGCACATGAGCATTTGGACAAATCAGAACTCTTCTGGAACAATGAACCCTCGTCAAACGACCCAAACATAGAACTGTTTGTCAATAACTCAGCTCGTGTTTGGAGACAGAATGGTTACGTGTATGATCCCAAGAACACCAGCGTTCACCCACAGTGAAGTAGGAAGGTGGGAGCGTCATGCTGCTCTGCAGAAGGTACGGAAATGTTAGATGTCAATGACGGAAATGTGAATGGAGCGATGTGCCGGGAAATATTAGAGGAGTGCCTTGACTTTCTAAGTGAAAATAAGTTTACACACCCTCTACAGAGAACTCGCATCTTAATGCACAATTACTGTTTGTTTGCTGAATTTCACATATTGGGGGGAATAACAAAATGTGTCCAGTACAAAAGTTGTGGCACATTTTATATTTTCTGTTTTATTTTTTCCAATGTTATACTTAAAGCAGAGGTGCCCAACTCAGCTATTAAAAGGGCCATATTAAAAAGCTGAACAAATCCGTGGCCTAGCTGCATTTTCTTTAATTTTTACTTAACCTTTTTTGCCATGACCCCAAACTGGCCATTGTTTATTCAAGAAATGCCAAAAGTGCCCCAGCAAAATAGGCACTGAATACTTGTCTTATATAAAACAATAGGCTACATTAGCTGCATATAACTGTTATACCTCTTTAAATGCCCTCAGAAGGTAGGTTTTTTAACTGACTATTTGCTTAAACTAGACACCAGACACCATCTTTTCTTTTTGTGTAACTGCTGGCCCATAGATTGTTGTTGGAGAAAGATGGTTAGAGCACACATCTTGTTGCAGTGCATGCTGGGGACTGTAGGGGCTGATAATAATAGAAAATTAAAATAATTCTGTGGGCTGAATAGGGTGGTGCCACGGGCCTGACTTGGCCCGCAGGCCCTGAGTTTGACATATGGGCTGTAAAGGATGGGTTAACTTACAAAATTAAAAAAAATAAATAAATAAATAAAGGTAGTTTGACTGGGGACGTTCAAACGTTTGTATGCTGCCAACCTAAATATCAATATTGTCTGAAGGTCTTATTGCCACTTAAACCAGGTCTAGAGGAATACAGCCTTGGTGTGACTTTTCTCCAATCAAGTAGTTATTGCACAAGACATTAATACTAGCTCTCAAACACACACACACTCCATCTGCCAGCCCAGTTGGGATTCTCGGAAGGGCGCACACTCTCTCGCTCCATTACTCTATGGCACCTGCCAACACACCAGCCTCCAGATTTTGGACAGCAGTTTGGACTTTGCAGCACTGCACGAATAGGCCTGTTCCTGTTTCCTGTCGTACACAGTGCTGTGTCAAAGTCTTGGGCAGCCAAGAAAACACTTTTGTTTTAAATATTTATCAGTCATTGTCTTTGTGAAGGCCAGTGAGTTGATCTTGAGCTATATGGTGCTTTACAAGCTGTTCATCTTTTCTGTGACCTAATTAACTTTTCTCTGACCTAATTAAGGAAGCTTATGATGGATAGATTCACTGCCAAATAAACGCTTCTGTGACTCATGTGCTGACTGTAATGTGAATCTTATTCCAGACCAAAAACATGTGCCAGTCTTCATCAAGTCTGTAGCGTTTGCAGTTGAAACCAACTTAGAGAATCGTATCATCAGAAATGAGTGAATGAGAAAGCTGTAAGTTCAGAGTTGGTTTACCAGTGGCCTAAGAGTGAGCAAGATAACGACTACATTTATCGTTATTGTGATTCTTAACATATTGTGGATATCGTCAGTGCTTGTTTTATTAAAAAGATTAATTAATAAGAATAATTAAAGCCTATTTATTCCTTTTAAGGGTGAAACGCTGAACAAAAATCATGGTACTCAAGGTTTTTTCTTTTTTTATTTTTTTTTTTATAGGAATGCTCTAACCAGAGTTCATTTAACTATCTGTTGTTATATGGTGTCCTAGAGTGGTGCTGTAGTGGTCTCTAGAGTGAGATTGTGTGGTTTAAAGACTAGGAAACTCCCCTTCTGGTTATGTATGCTGAAGGTAGAAGGATCTTTTGAAGAACTACAACTACAATGAGGTGGATTTTTGGGGGTGGGTTTGTTGGTTTGGTTGAGTTTGTTTATGTATGTATGTATGTATGTATGTATGTATGTATGTATTTATTTATTTATTTATTTATTTATTTAGAGGGGCAGATAACTAACTCACTAACTGACTAACCGACCAACCCACCACCAGGAAATTGAATATCTCATTGTATTCATGTAACTATAGTTACTGATTCCAAATCATCACTACAGTGGACAGGATGGATAACTCAAACGCCAGAAATGACTGCTCAGATAAACAGGTCAACAAGCTATAAGCTAAAGTTAGCTTGGTACTTGCTCTCTAGATACTTTACCTCAGTTTGATTTCTCTGTCCGAAAGGGTAAAAACGTGCCTCTGTTCTGAATAAAGATAAAATGGCTGTTTTCTTTACAGTTTTGTTTGATGACTGAGGTAGAAGTGGGCAATGTGGCAAAAATGTAATATCACAATACTTCAACAAGTTTTCACAATATGTGATATGTCACAATATTTCTTTTTCTGACACCTGATAAGTCGGAACAGATAAAGTCACGCGGCAAAAAATCTATGATTTGTATTCAAAATTTCACACTCTATGCTGCGTAAAGTCCACTTAAACAGGACTAGCTGCTCTCTTTTTAATCCAACATGCAATTCGGAGGTGTTTAGGTACAGACGATATCCAGGATATGCTTAGAAAACATATTGTGATGTCATTTCACAATAGATATCATAATAATTCACAATAAATGCGATCATATTGCCCAGCCCTACTTGGTCGTATTTATTAGTCAGGATTGGTTGACACCACAGGGATTATCGGTGGTTGTATGATGTATTTATGTAAATCTGGGTACTGTAGTGAGAGAATATTTATGAATGAAAATATGAAAATGATCTAAAATCAAGACTTCTTTTAACCTGGTGAGGCTGAGGAGTTCAGTGCTTCCCTACAGAATACTGCACAACATGACAAATAACATTACACTCTAGTTTTAGGCTGGAATGGCTGTTCATATAATCAAACCTCAGAAATGTGAAATATAGTGACACGTATTGTCTGTCTACATTTTTGCCTTTTCACCCTCTCTTACATTGGCCATAATGACCTGGAGTGAAGGAGATGTTGGCCGTCCAGTGCAATTTCTTTGATATACCTCAGTTTACGAGCACAGCTAAGTTTTCCTGAGCTGCAGTTCCACTTGACCTTCAGCAGGGCTGCACAGTTTGTCCTACATGAAGTTACGTGACGTTTCCTCCATCAGACTTTACCTCTTGATTTCTGCAAACTGCAGAGTGGAGCAGTACAGAGGTGAACCTGTGTGTGTGTGTGTGTGTGTGTGTGTGTGTTCTTGTCATTCTGAATGGCTGCGCGGAGTTGCCTCCTCCAGTTCTGCTCATAATTGGCTCCCCGGAGGGTGATTGGCAGTGCAGTGACTTCATTTTCTCTAATTAGTTATTGGCGCACGATCGAGTTGTGTCAAATGACCAGGAAAGCGGATCTGCCCTTCTTAGTGCCTCTGTATGACTGAATATAGTTCTGCTGATGAATTGTCGTTGCACTTTGCTGAGTTGTCCGCTCTATTCCAGCTTCCTGCCCCGGTTACTAAAGTGTCCGAGATGTCGCAGAGCCATTCATAACTTCAGATAGGCTGGGCGTACCTTACTAAAGCACACTTAAAGCAGAAGTTTGGTACTCAGTTTATCCCTCACCACAAACGCGATTTATAAACCAAGACATGTCTGGGGTCTGAAGTTCACTTCTTTAGTTTTGCACTGGAGCAACGAGGCTAATGTAATGATGGCTTGTGCCCCACTAATCATCACACGCTTCCCTCAAACCTCATTGCATTGTTAAGTAACCATAAATCTCAAATTATGTGGTTTTTGCACTATATGCCACACTGTTATCTACAAAAAATGGCCAAAAATATCCATTTTGAATCCTAAACTTTTGTACTTTAACTTTCTGTTACTTGTCCGCAACATTAGCTTTGTTGCTCCAGAGCAAAATTAGAAAAGCTAACTTCAGACACCGAACAGGTCTTGGCTACTCCACTACAATTTACGCAAAGCTGCAATTCTGATATCCATTTTTGTCGTTTTTCAGTTTTTTGCATAATTTGAAAATGCCTGTTGTCCTTTATGTTATGGCTCCTGTTGTTTCCTGTTGGCCTTTACATTGTGTGCAAATTTCATGATAAATGGAACAGAAGAATTGACCCAAAATGACTTGGAAAAACTCTGGTTCCATTGACTTACATTAAAGTAAAAGTTTTTTTTATTTTTTATTTAAAAAATAAATTTAAAATTTAAAAGTATGTTTTTTATTCTTCTCCTGTGAAGCTACCATTTTATATATATATTAGATTTAGTGTGTCCACCCTTTCACTATATTACAGCCTTCCTTCTTTTCAGCAGACTTGGTTTGTTTTTCCACACCTCCGAAGTTCAGTCTTACATTTTCTGCTTCTCATGATCCAAATAATCCCAAACACTTTCAGTGATGTTGAGGTCTGGACTCTGGCCTGGTCAGTCCATTGTTCTGAGAACACCAGCAGCTTCTTTGTTGATTAATCTGTTTTCTTTTCTCAGTGAGGGCTTACTGACAGCTACACACCCTTTCAGACTCAGTGTTGGTTTTTTCCAGACCTGAAGCAAGAGAGGAGCTTGATGGAAGCTTTAAGTGCTGTTTATCTGTTTGGTGATCTACCAGGTCTTGTGTGGTTATTAAGAGTCTATTTTATCTGTTCCTTTTTTCCATGTCTTGCATTATGCAAGTGGATTATCTCATGTCTATATGTGTCATATATATGCATAAATTTTGTCTGGAAATAAGGGTCTCTGACTTTAACACTGACGTCCTTTGCTTTATTCTGCGCTGTGATTCTTTTCCTGAAAGCATCAGATGATGAAAGCATAGCTAGCACTGTATTCAATTAAGGTGAAAAATGACCGCAGCTAACAACAAAGATTTATTGAGCCTCGTTTGTCGTGCGAGTCATTAACTGCACTCACAGCCTGTGACCTTCTTTCTTGCTCCCTCTCTCCCCAGATAAGCCGGAGAACTATGACGTGTGGTACGAGAGCCGCTCCGAAGAGTGCGACAAAGAGGCCTGTCTGTCTTTCTCCAAGGACATACTGTGTTCGCGGGTCACCGTGGACCACAACTACTACGCCATCTGCCAGAACCTGCTTTCCCGCGTCGCTACGTGGCGCGGCACTACGGGGGGCCTCCTGCATGACCCCCCTGCCGACGTGGCCCGGGACGGGCACCTCGCGTCGCTGCTGGACGAGTGCACCAAGCCTCAGAAGCGCTTCGGCCGCTTCCAGGCAGCTAAGGAACTGCGAGAGTACCTCACGCAGCTAACAGAGCAAGCGAATGCTAAAAGGTAGTACACGCTGAAGAGGGGGGGTGCTGGACTTCCCCTCTCTTTCTGATACAAACTGGGCCTAGTAAAGCAGCAGCAGGCACTGGAATATTCTGTTAGAGGTATTCTTTATACTTGTTTTTGTTCTGTTTTTCTTTTACACCCAAAACGAAATGGCGTTTCTGCCTATCGGACACGTTTCTAGCTTTGAAAGAGGCCTTGTCTGAGGCTAATTAAAGGAGTTTGCACATGGACTTGGATGAGAGGGCCGGGTGAGGATTCACAGACTATAAGCAGGGAAGCTGTATGTGCGAGTGCGTGTATGTGTGTCTGTGATGCTGCTGAGCCGATGCTAATGCAGAAGCCTTGTTAGCAGTAATGGGCATGATGCGAGTGGGCTTCAGTCAGCCCGTCTGGGCTCTGATCAGGATCCTCTAATGAGGTTTATGTTTAATTTATCGAGCCTCGTGCAGCAAAATGACCCAAAAGCAGCAGCTATGTTCAAGTTACACATTTTTAGTTTTGTTTTTGTTGTTTTTTTGTTATTGTGTTTTGTTATTGTGAGATTTCTTATCCCTTTGTAGGAAAAAAAACCCTTGTTGAGTATTGAAAGGACCTTCAGTAGGATGTTTTGTCACTTTGCTAATACTGTAACAGCAGATTTCTCCTTAAATGAAATGATCAGTAGTATTTGGATAACGGGCCTTGTGTGCATAGGAATATAAAATATGAAAATGTGCATAGGAGAACACATTAGGGCAAAATTGCAAAGTATGCAAGAACGGATACCAAAGAATACACTGCAAAAAAAATGACGGCAAGTGAAATCAACTTAAATCTAGTCGATATATGTGGTTTTCTCATTTTGAGATTGTTCAAAGACTATTATAAGACTATTATAACTGTTTTCTATACATTTTTCCATGTTTTAGTTGTATTTAATTTTCCCGCCTAATTAATTTTATATGACCAAATTCCAGCCTTGCTTTATCCCTTATAATTAAACAGGCTGTTTTTGTTACTGTGCCCATAGGACTGAAATATGTAAATAAGCTCTGTTCTGATAGGCTATAGGCTGGATAGGTGGATATATGTAAAGTTGGTTTTGTGACATAAATGGGCCCGTTTTGTCTATAGTCTTTTCATATCAAATTGCCTTATTGCATGTTGTACTTTGTTTGCTTAAGGTATTATTTCTCAAAACAAGCCAAATTGTCCGCCAATAGAACAAGACAATTTCTCTAGATAGACCTAAAACAAGTAACAACAACTATAAATAAGGTGAATAATCTTATAAAACTCTCTTAGCAGTCTCTAAATGAGAGGCATAGACATACTGAGTAGGTTTAAGATGATTTCACTGCCCAAGTTCTAGTTTTCCACAGTGTACTATCTTCATGATTCAGTTTTCTTTCTCTTTCTTTTTTGTAATTCTGGCCAAGATCGGTCAAAAGCTAAGCACAGCCCTTTTTCCAGACTGCTTTTCACATTATGTTCTCAGCATACTAGTGTTTTAGCCCCTTTTGTTTTGGACCAATACAGTTGAAATGTTCATGTGTGGGCTCTCCTAGTTTAATTTGTCAAGTCGCACTTGCACTACCAAAACAAGCATCGCGTTTACAGAAACAAATTGCACTACATGTCAACGACTGTCAATCCTTTCATTACTGTCTCCCTCAGAAACTTCAGATGCATCGTGACTCTGTTTTTATTTTTGCCCTAGAAACATGTGAAACGTTAATTTTGTGGGCAGCAATTTTTGGATTCATAGCTAGGCAGTTCAATCTGTTTCGTCATTCGTGCTCTTGTGCGTTGTTTTTTGAGACTTCTTTTCCCCCGTCAGGTTGTGTTTTTAGTGGAACACCTTCGTTCTTCGTTTATTTTTTCGACATGGTTCGGTCTTTTGTCGCTTTCATTTGAGGCTACTCAGTAGTCTGGTCTTACTGTGCCTTCCAGTCTGAAAGTTGTATTTACAACTGGGTAAGAACTTCAAAATATTAAAGTATATCTATATTTACCTGCTCTGTAGTTGATGGTGTTTTTCATTCTGGATTATACGCAACAGAAAGTGCTGAAGGATTTGAATTCCACAGCATTAAAAATGGGATTTTTATCTGTTTCTTTCCTTAGGTGTGTGTGTGTGTGTGTGTGTGTGTGTGTGTGTACATGTGAGCACCTCCCATATAGATTTTTCCTTCCGTTGGAGAGCAGCCAATGCATACATCCTCTGGCGAAGGCCAAGGGAAGGAGAAGAAGGCATCTGTGCATGGACTGTTTGAATCAAAGCGATCTCTAGCCTTCCTCTTCAGCTAACTGTGTGGAGTTAATAAAAGATTTTAACTGCACCACCTACACTGAAGGTAAATGCGTAGTGTAAATGACTTAACAGTAAACCAGTCTATGTTTTCTAAACATCAAACGTCCGGGGGTGAGCAACACAGCTTCGGTTTCACTTTTTTTCAGTCGACCCCTTAAACGACGCAGTGTGGGCTTATGACTTGGTAGACCTCATAATTCATATTAATATTGGGGCCTCGAGCTAAGCCCAGATTTGCCTCTCTTGCAGAGTTCTGTGGTGATGAATGGGGTGACTCTAGGCTAAAGTTAAACACATTCACCCATGCCACCTAAATATAGACCTGTTTTCCTCAGTTGCAATACACAGTATTCCTGAACTCAGGTTCAGTGCTGCAGCTGTACTGGATCTACATAAGACATTTGATATTTAATAACAGAACCATTTATTTGTATTAACATTAACATTTTGCCCAAACATGCTGGGGTCAATTCTCATGCTATTCAAGTCCACAGCACTGTAATTCAGCGCTTGTATTAGAGATTGAAGTGTGCTGTAAGTGTTTTCATGCTTACGTGTTTGATTTCTTGGTTCATTAACAGAGAGCATTGTTTATGTTTATATATATATATGTATATTTAATTCTGAGTGCTTTGAGCTGCACATATCACTTTACGATGGCTTGTGTGTCTTATTTAGGTGCTGGTGCCGTTCTAGCCTGTCTTAGATTACAGGAAGTGCACAACGTCCACAGCATTCCAAACCTCAGCCACGTTACGCGTCATTCAGCACAAAGTCCATGCCATCATCATCATCTCTGTATGACTTGAAGGCTGGTCACCAAGCCATGTGTACACATTTGATCAAAAGATCACATTAGTCTGTTGAAAAGGCTGAAGGGAACAGGTCAAGGGTAAGTGATCGGCTGCTGATGGGTTTGGCTAAGGGATTGAATACGCCGCATCATTCTTGACCTTAATTCTAAATAATATTGTAGCATCCCGTTACTGGCCTCGCGCCGCCGTGAGAACAATACAATACTGAGTGAGTCTATGGTGATGAACTGTTTCACCTTGCATTTTGTGATATGATAACCTGTGCATTCATGTGCTCCTGGTGTGGGTTCATGGCTGTTCATGGCAATTTCTTCTCTTTAAATGAATCACACAAATGCAACTTGCAATGCTAGTAGCTCCCCCTTGTGGAGAAATTTCAGACTGCTAAGCATGTGCAAGTAAGCGACTGAGTTTTAAAGCCACGTCCATGTTGTGCTTTACACATTAAAAGTTTTTATTGTTATGGCGAAGTTGCTCTGGAATTCAACTATACATGCATGTGGGGAACCATAAGGTATTCCATTTTCAGGCATTGCTGTGCGGAAACTACTGAGAATTTTCCTTAGACAGTGTTGCACTCTGGGTGGGTCAGTTTTCTGCTCTGTCCAGACACATTAAAAATCAGACTGACCAATCAGAGCTCCATTGTTGGGCTTTACAAGCTTGACATTGCAACAATAGCAGAACGCTTTTTGGTGCTTTGTAGAACGCTTTTCAAAAAGGTTCTGTATAGAACAATCTACAGCACATTCTCCATTAATCTGAGGAGCTATTTCACAATGCAAAGAACGCTTTACTCATGCAAAGGGTTCTTTGAGTTCATGGTTCTATATGGAACCATTTTCTTTACTAAAGAACCCTTGAAGAGCCACCTTTTTTGTAAGTTTTTAAGTGTATCCTCGTCTCTTTATGCCCAGGAACCACAAACTATTAGCCACCTCCCTTAATGAATCTCTTGTATTTGTTTTTTGTCCCACATTCTCAAAAAACACATCTGACCTGAAATGAAGGTTCCACTGTTAACATGTTTCAAAAAATCAGACTTGTATTTTAACAGTAAGGAAAATAGACATGTAATTATGGTTAAATATTATTTGGCCAGCTGTTTAAAATGAAACTAGAGAATTCTACTGTTGCTGCTCTCAATGTACTTTCTCAGCTTGGCAGTGACTTCCTGTTTGGATCATACAGTCATATTATTCTGATTTATTCTGGACGTAAGAAAGAAAGAAGAATGCATCATTACTTTTGTGCATAAAAGGGTGACACATTATTTTGAGTGGCCCTTTTAAATGAAACAAACATTCAGTAGACTCTCAGTAACATCAAATACATATGAGGGATAGAATTAGGTTTTGGGTTGAGGTTAGGGTTAGGATTTGGGCCAGGCTAAGGGTCAGGATTAGGTTTTGGGTTCAGGTTAAGGTTAAGGTTAGGGTTAGGATTTGGGCCAGGGTGAGGATTAGGATTAGGTCAAGATATTTACTGTATTCAGATGCTTCACTACTGCTACTTCACTGATATGTTGTTGATGTGTTACTGATACTCTGTTAAGAGTTTATTAATAATCTACAAATGACCACTCCAAATAAAGTGTTTCCCAAAAACATATGCTGAGGTAGAGACAATAAAACACTAGTAAGTTAATCATTTTGCAGCAGATATTTCTGAGATCTAAGCCAACAATCAGATAAACAGCACAGAGAAACAGCAGGAGAAAATCAGGCTGATTCAGATCTGAAAACATCCACATCCATCCTGCCACTGCGAGAAGACAACTCAGCGCTGTGGGTCAGAGTCCAGACCTCAACAACACTGAACGAGCTTGATTACTTCAGAAAATGATCAACAGACTTCTAAGACTGGACTTTGGAGGTGTGTCTGCAGATTTCTTTGAAAAACTGAAAACAGTTCTATTGAAAGAATGAAAAAGAATGAAAGCTGTAATAAAAGCACAGTAAATACTAAAACACTAGTTACATATAACTGTTGAGGTTTCTGTTTAATTATGTTAAATATGTTTTCTGCTTTTTTCTTATGTTTTACTGGAAATCAAAGAAATTTAGGGTGGTCTCTGGCCTTCACACTGTACCACCTACGTTGTTTACCTAGAAGCCTTTTTCAGATGTGACTGTGTGGTCCTGTTCCAGTACAGACAGAAGAAAAGTCTGATTGTAACTAAAATGACAAGCTAGATCAGACTGATAACGACCGCAGCTGTTCCATGTCTGCCGTCATCTTGGGCCTCAGATCAGCACTCTACATAAACACAGCGTAGCATAGATGCTTGTGAGTTGGCCCATCTTGCGAGACGGCCACAGGCGCGGAGGTTAAAGAAAGGGAGAGTGCTCGGAAAATCAACACAGTGGGGTGGCAGAACAGCTGTGCCCCCATTACTCTCACAGTCCGCACGGCTGTCCCGGAAAAACGTGCAGAGGATGTAATTACTATTGACCTGACTGAAAGAGAGAGGGCACTGTCACCCCACCACCACCACCCAAGGGGCTATTAAAGCCTAGCTGGCACTATGATTACTTTTGTGC
The DNA here is from genome assembly GCF_904425465.1 of Colossoma macropomum. NCBI lineage: Eukaryota > Metazoa > Chordata > Actinopteri > Characiformes > Serrasalmidae > Colossoma > Colossoma macropomum. Next base: position 38,333,301 of record NW_023494805.1, read on the forward strand.
GAGTGTGTGTGAATGGACGCTCCGCTGGGCCGCACACTGACCCCTCTGCCATCCGTCTCCATAGCTGACAGAAATAACATTTCATCACACGACTCGGACTCAAGTAGTGTCACATTGGTCTTGTCCTTGAAATCCCACCTCTCTAGAGTTTCCATTTTCTGTGGGGGTACGGTTCCATTTTAGTCGGTCACCAGCTACCGCCAGAGTGAGAGAGCGCAAATCCAATTGCAAATTCGATTGGCTGAGAGCAACACACTGATGGTCAAACAGTGCATGCAGTGTCAATGTAGACCCTCTCATGGGTGCATTAATTAGTGATTGCACATTGCAAAGCAATGCTATTGTTATCCAACAATATCTTCTTATTATTGTTATTTTTCTGCCCAGTTTTTGACGGCAAACTCGCGGTTTTTGAGATTTTGACACCATTCCAACTCAGCGATGGTGTTTGTTTGGAGGTTTGGTTTTCGTACAATTATTGTCAAATGACAAAAGAATTTCCCATAGGAATGAATGGGGTTCAAAAATTGTGGATGTTGATACAATTCCATTAGTAACACCCTATTAACCATGTGGGGAACCATAGCCACCACCTAACATACTAGCAACCACCTGGGATACCATAACAACCACCTAGCAACACTCTAGTAACTACTTTGGTTACCATAGCAACCAACTGGGAAACAAAAACATGGTTATCAACACGTTGGCAACCACCAAGAAATGCACTTTTTTAGTTGTTGTCATTCTTCTTCTTTTTCTTCATCCTTGTTGCACTTAAGTCCCCTGTTGGTTGGGCAGACACTAAGGGTTCATCTACTGGATGGAGCTTCATCACTCTAGAAAACGCAGTTCTGCTGATCCACAGCTCAATGCTGAAGAGCTTTATACCCCTCTAGTTGACATGGGCCTCGTGAAGGCCGGAGGTCTTCAAAATCAGACCTTGAATCCAGTCATTGATCCTGCATCATAGTTCACTGATCTGTTAATGTTACTGATTGGCCACCTAGCGTCATACCCACCAGTCATTACAAAATCCACAGCCACAAACTAGAATCTGGAGGTCCAGTGTCCCATTCTATTAGTAATGCTTTTCTATAGCGCTCTGGATAACAAATGGGGGAACTACTGAATGTTAATTGTGTTGTCATCTGTGCAGAATACAGGGTGATTCAAAAAAGACACATCCGATTTCAAAGCGCCATATTTTTACAACCGCCTAGGAACCAATCACATACCAATTGATAGAGGGGTTCATAGAGTTTCTGACTGTCAGTGGAAGATGGCTCCCCTCAGTCTGAGAGGAGATGAGACCCCTGAGCAGAAAGCGTTCTGCGTTCTCCACTTCAATAAGAGTGAATCCGTCATAACTGTGCAACGTGATTTTCGTCGGCAGTGAACCTCCAACAGCTCAGAGCGTTCGTTGTTGGTTCCACAACACTGGATGATCTCCGAAATCGCACTGAAAGAGCTGTGAGTGCAGCTACACCCGACATGCTCAATCGAGTATGGGATGAATTTGACTGTGGTGTTGATGATGTCCGTACAGCTGGAGGAGGTTCATATTGAACACTTATAAAATTACTTAATACACTTTATACTTATTTAAGCCATTTACAGTTTACTGCATTGATCTGTAATGATTTACAAGTGAAATGAATCATTTTGAAATCAGATGAATCTTTTTGAATCACACTGTATGTCTATCATTAGTTATTATAAGAAATATTAGCTAGGACTAAGGAGAGCTAGCCCAGTTGATAATCAAATGCTGATTATATTAAAATTAGAGAAAATGTAAGCTAAAGGGTAAGGCTGTGTAACCCTCACTTGGTACTTTGGAAATGAATTTGGATCAAGAGGTCATTTATTGTGATAATTGCTTCTCCAAATTTACCTTATTGTCCAAGCTTATTCTATGCTAGATGCAATAAATCAGCCCTGCAGCCAGTGAGCTTGATTGTCAATTCACTGAAAGTCTTGTTTCCTAGTTTTATGAGTTGACCGTGAGTTGCGGACCCAGATGCGCTTCCAGATCAAATGCATCGACCTGCTGACTCAGGCTCAGGATGCTCCGGGCCTCCAGTCGCTCTTTATCAGCGTGGCAGGATCAATAGACAGTACCTTGCGATCCAGAACCAAGTCCTCCTTGTTCCGCGCCAGGAGCGCCGTATCGAGCCAACCAAAACACAATGTGCTCTCTGCCTTCGCCTTTTGATCAACATTTTGCTCTGATGAAGATCAGTAAAGGATCAGTGGAGCACAACATGCTGCAGACAATAGCATATTGCTTGGCAGTCTCTTTTTGAAGATAATCACCAGCGGGCCCTGGGTTCTACATTTGGCTAGGTTTGCATATTGCTCGTTCAAGTTCGGAGCACAGGAGCCTCTCTCGAGGTCAGTCCATAGATCGTGAATCTGGCATTTCTCCTAGCGAGCCTAAATGAAACAGCTGGCTGGCAACAGTCTATTTGACACAATGATGCTGAGAGCTTTCCATTTGTAATGAGGACTCAGTGTGTCTGAGGCTAAATCGAGAGAAGCCACTCAAGCTACGCTAATAGAAGCACCTCAGTTGTCTCTGAGGGCTGGGCCTAAGTGTGGGCCTAGCGGCCAGCTTCAGCCCTGGCGCTTAGTTTCTAAATAGGACTTGAATAGGATTTGATTGGAGCTATTTGCTGCATCCTGTGGTACAGTTCAGGTTCTAGGACCTTTAGACGTTTAGCAGCAGAACCTCAAGTGTTACACATTATGGTCACCAATTCATAACTAAGCGTCCTTGTGAGTCTTATTATTGCTTTTCATATTCAGAAAGAAATATAAATGACCATGTTCCAGTCCAATATGTTTACAACACAATGACATGCAGCTCATCAGTGTTTGAGTGCTGGTAACTGAATATACAGGCTAAGTGATGCTAGCCATCCATGACCATGTGTAGCACAATCTCACAATGACCTTCAGCCCTGGATTTTCAATTTGCACTGTAGGTTTTCTACCTTTGTGTACGTCTGTATATAAGAATGAGATCCCTTAGCCAAAGCTGAGCACTGTCGGCGTGTTTGCTTGCATGCAGGAGTGTATATACACAATATAGACCCTTCCGATTAATGGGTTCGGCTATTTTGGCCACACTCACCACATATAGGTGCACAAAATTAAGCATAATGTCTCTCTAAACAAATATTAGGGGTAGAATGGATCATACAGAAAGGGGTCATTGGACACCTTTTTAGCATCAGTTCTTCAAAAGTCTGCCTTGCTAGAGCTGCCCTAGACATCTGTAAGCGCTGTTATTTTGATGTAGGTATGTCTAGGAGTGGCAACAGTGCAGATATGAAGTGGTGGGCCACACAAGCTCACAGAATAGGACCACCAAGTTCTTAAGTGCATAGCACGTAAAAATTGTTGAAATACCCACTAGTGAATTTCAAACTGAAAGCAATGTTGGAAAAAATGGCAAAAAAATGCTATGTAAAATTTCTCATTTTGAGATTGTTACTTAACCAGCTTTTTAAACTTTCAGCTACTCTTTAGATGTTTTAAGTTTTTTAAATAGAGAATTTGCCTTATTCTTATGATATTGCCTTATAATTTTACTGGTTTATGCATTATTTCTTGAAAAAAAAATATTTGCATTATGTCTTGAAATAAGAAAGCTATTTGCCAATGGAATGAGACACATTTTAAGACTAATAATATTCTTACAACAGTCTCAAAGTGAGAAATATTAGCTATTTAGACCAGATTTAAGAATATTTCACTTGTCAAGACATACATTTTTCCAGTGATGGATGGGCTAAGCAGCCACTCACAGGCCTAAGATCACCATGTACAATGCTGATTGTTGGCTTGAGTGGTATAAAGCTCACTGCCACTGTGGAGTTTGTGGAAATGTGTTCTCCAGAGTGATGAATCGCACTTCACCATCTGGCACTCTGACAGATAAATCTGGGTTTGACAGATGCAGGAGAACACTGCCGGTTCTAATGCATAGTGCCAGTTGTAAAGTTTGGCTGAGGTGGAATAATTGGGGCTGTTTTTCATGGTTTGAGCCCCTCAGTCCCAGTGAAGGGTGATGTTAATGCTACAGTGACCTTCTTTGTGGCAACAGTTTGGGGAAGATCCTTTCCTTTCAGCATGACGATGCCCCTGTGCGCAAACTGAGCTCCATAAAGAAATGGTGTGCTGGGTTTGGTATGAAGGAAACTGACCTCAGCTCCTTCCAACACCTTTGGGATGAACAGGAAAGCCAACAGCAGGCCAGGCCTTATCGCCCAACATCAGTGCCCGATCTCACTAATCCTCTTGAGGCTGAAAGGAATCCAATCCCTTCAGTCATGTTCCAAAATCTAGTAGAAAGCCTTCCCAGAAGAGCGCAGGCTGCAGTAAAAGAGGAGCAGTTCCATATTAACACCCATTGGAATGGGATGTTTGGATGCCCACATACTTTTGCCTTAGCCTAGCATTGCCCTCTCTGTGCATGCATCTGTGGTAATTACTTGAAATGCAAATTTTACTCTTTTTTAATTATAAAATCAGAACTGCTCTGAAAAATAGATAAGTGAAGCTCCCCTATGCCGGGGTCCTTCCATCTGCTCTGAATTCTCCCAGGCAGCTGGAAACGGCGCTTTAAAGGACCATAATCAAGTGGGTTTTCTCCGTTCCTGCTTCAGCGCTCAGTCACCGTAAAATGCCAGCCAGGCGGCTCTGGTGCTGAGAAAACTCACACAATCACCAGTGTGAAATTGAATGAGAGGAGCCAGAGCACGTGCTTCTCATTCCACCCACACCGAACCGAGCCGAGTAAATTAGAGGGCACGCAGCTTAGCGGGAGGACGCTAACTGCACAAATGGGTTTTGTTTGCGAGTTTACCCCCATTGCTTTAAGTACGGCTTCCATCACAATAGGAAGCGCTTGATCTTAAGAGGTTTGGAGAGCTGGAGTTAAACTCATGCGGAGTTTTTAACCAGGGGCTGTGGTTTTTTTGTCTGGGCTTCAGCGATTGAAAAATAATATGTGCACAATTACTATTAAATTAACAAGCAAAATTGGACCGATGCGGATGGAACCTGCACTGTGAAAAATACAGCTGAAATGTTGTGGCCTATGTAGCATTTTCTGTTAGCTGAACAAAGAATTGGAAAAACATCAGGTTATAGTGTTAATTTTATATTTAGGTTTTGTATTTATAAGTATAGAAATATTCTATGTTTAAAATTTCAAGATAATGGAACATCAAATAGTACGTTAACCACTGATTTTTTAAAAAAAGTTGCATAATTAAATGATTAAGATGTAAACAGTCATTCAGAGTGGTTTGATGTGAAATGGTTCATTCATTCATACATGTATATAAATGAACCATTTCACATCAAACCACTCTGAATGACTGTCTACATCTTAATCATTTAATTATGCAAAATTATGCATGTTTTATGTATATATATATATATATATATATATATATATATATATATATTAATACACACATGGAGGAAGAGGTACATGCAGGACACGGTGAGACACAATACCCCAAAATAAATATTTTTAAGATTTACCACTATTTTACCATCCTCAACATTACAAATAAAAACTCAGAAGACTCCTGTAGGTTCACTGGTGGTTTTGGATAGTAAATAAAATGGCTATATTTGTGTTGTAGTCATGGAGACCCCTTCTTTCTATCACCACCACTGTAAAGAAATCTGAGTCTCTACAATCAACCATACATACATACATACATCATCTAAACCGCTTATCCTTCTGGGTCGCGGTGGGGTGCTGGAGCCTATCCCAGCTGTCATTGGGTGGAAGGCAGGATACACCCTGGACAGGTCGCCAGTCTATCGCAGGGCTACAATCAACCATTTCACACCAAAACACAGAATGACTCTGTTTACATCTCAATGACTAAATTGTTCAGAATTTTTTTAAAAAATGTGTAGTTCAACAGTGTTTTGGACTGGAAATTTCTGTAACTTCAGGGGTTTCTGGGTGATGCAACTGTCCAAGAGTTTGGCCCATCATCAGGAGATCATGAGCTTGGACCCTGGGCGATACCCAACCCCCTAAGAGGAGGAAAAAACATGTTGGAATTCAATAATGTTTACCTAACTGAGCTGCAGCACTGCAAACTATGAACTTTGACTAAACTAAGAAGTTTGAATAGGATGAACTCTGGTTCCCTCAAGTTGAGACTCAAACAACTGCCTTAAATTTTTAAATTGATCTGACTTTGCACTGTTTACAGAAGATAACAAATTCCATAACATTCCTTGCTGCTATATCTGCTCATATGTATTTGATCTGTATTGTTCCATTTTCCCAATCTTAAAGTATGCAGAGACAAAACAAGGTGGAGTTTAGTTTACTCTGTTTATCCGCCCTCTGTGAGAGTTCAAGCAAAGTACCTCTCAAGTTGCTAAGGCTCAACAGCAGATGCACTGCCTTTAAATATATGGGATCACCATGAGACTCTTTTCAAGCATTGGGGCCCGGCATCAGTGTGGTGTAGCCTCAGCACTGCGGCCTGGGAGCAGGGAAGCTTAGCATAGCCACATTGTTACAGCCTAGCAGCGTGGCACAGCCTTAGTGTTGTAGCCACTGACATGGTAGTATGTGTGGTGCTGGTATGAGTGTATCAGACACATCGTAACTTCAGTGTTATGGCCTGGTACCAGTGTGGCATAGTGTGGCCTCAACGTTGAGGCCTGGCAGCAGCGTGGCGTATTCTCAGTGTCGCAGCCTGGCAGCAGCGTAGCGTAGCCTCAGCACTGTGGCCTCACAGGAGCATGGCACATTCTCAGCGTTGCAGCCTGGCAGCAACGTAGTTAATTGGGTTATGTTACTCATCACTTCCTAGACAAAGTAATCTCACCAGTCGTGACTTCTACATTATTCTTTATAACCCACTTGTACCACCTTTACAAGAGAAAACCCAGTAGTCCTTTTTATTCATTTATCTAGACAGAAATCTTCAGTTAAACATCCGTTAAAAGACCTGTCCGTCTCCCTGCCTCTGATGAACAGCTGATGCTGTTTGAAAACTGAGAAACAGGTCAGTGGAAATGGCTCAAAAACAGCTGCCTTGAGATAAAGTCTAGGTGAGGATGGTGCTGTTTGTCTTCTTCAGGATTTTTATCCATCAGTTTCATATTAGAGTGACTGGAATGCTTCGACAGATTGTTCGCCTAGTGTCCTGCGCTCGCCCTGCTCTGCTTATATTCACTCTTACAGGTAGGAAACACCCAAATTACGTACAAGTACAGGCAAAGAACATATATTTGGAGATAATTTATGATTTAAATGCATCTTGTGTAATTGAATTCTTACTAAGTCAGTAGCTGTAATGTGTTGCACTACTTTGTTACAGGAAAGGTGATCACATCACTTTCTACAGCGTTTCCTCCAGCACTGCACAGCCATCCTTTGGGCCCTTCATCAGTGGTTAGTTTCTCACCACAGAGCTCTGGATATCACCAACATCGCTGTGTCTGATATACTCATATCAACCCTACACACACTAACATGTCAGTGTCACTGCTGTTCTGAGAACGATCCACCACCTAAATGATATCTGGACAACAGTGGCCCTGTGGTCACTGAGTGTTCCTGTTGTTGGAGTTATCTTCACTGCCATGCGCTCACATTCATTCCACTGTCATGTCTGATATTTCCTTACAGAAAAAAAAAAATCAATGAGCATGTCATGCTGTGTGTGCAGTGTGGTTAACAAGACCAGCGCTGTTGCTACAGTGCACCATAGACTGAACGTGTGCACTCCTCTCTTAAAGGCATGTCCACTCAAAGTCAAGGAGAACGAGGCCTTAATAAGCCCTCTGACCCACTGGATCTCCACAGCTCTCTTCAGCACCTCTACTTCAGTGAGAGGAATAATGACCTTCGCCACACATGAATGACGGTGGGGGTATGCTACCGGCACACATCGGCTTTAAGGGCCATTCACACTGACATACGGCACAAAATGTTCGCAAGCGAACTTAGATTCATTGAAAAGATACTTGCTGCAGTCTACACTGCAAAAAAGATGAGCTAAAATAAAAGAAATAAACACTGAATTTGAGCAGGAAGTGACTTAATACTAGTGAAATGATCTGTCCGTGCAGCAAGGTCATTTTACTTCATGAGAAATGTTAACATAAGTCGGTTCCAGTGTTGAAATAAGTGACTGTTCAAAGGTTTGAAATGTGTAGAAAGTGCTGGTTTTTAGATCAAATTATTAGAGATTTGCTACAGCACAGTAAGAAGTGAAATGCATTGAATTTTAACAAATCATTCTTAATTACATTTTTGGCAAAATAATGGAAGAGGAACAAGAAAATAAACCTCTAATTTAAGTGAAAATGACTTAATACTGCTGGAGAATGGTTTTGCTGTTACTTAGCTGTCTGATCTTGAAATAGGTCAGCCTAAACCCTAAGCCAGAGGTCAGCATCCCAAATGTTAAGAAGAGCCATTTTGTCCTTTCAACAAAAATCAAACCACCTTGGGAGCCACAACATTTTATGTCCATCTCACCATCTTGGCTGTAAATATGTCTCAGTGTTCTAATGTACTACTATAGACTAAAAATACAATATAAATGAAAATGCAGACTTACTCTGCTTTAAGCTTTAGCTCAGCTATAGCCGCTTTTCTCGCATCTCCGGCAGGAAACTTTTGTGCAAAAGTGGAATACTTTCTTGTGAAACGTCGCTCAACATTCGACTTTTTACGAGGCTGAAGTCGCTTCTCATTCGCCAGCTTTTTGTACGAATTTTCCCGTTCCCCCTTAAAAGGTGCCTGAGGAGCCAGAATGTAACTGCTGCACCATTTAACTTGAAACGGGACAATTTGAACAAGAAGCTGGCGAATGAGAATCTGACTTCAGCTTTGCGACTTTTTTGTGTTTGTCAGTTTCTCGTTTTACAGATTAAACGTATCAGGAAACCAGCTGGAGTGATTATAAATGCAAATAAGTCCATTCGTCTCCGAATTATCGATGTTCATCTTAAATCTTTCTCTTTGTCCTTTTCTTTAGCTACTAGCTAGGCGGGATTGTTGTCTGTGTTGCTATGGTGATTAGCAGTCTGCGCGCCAACCTCAGGGTTAAAGGGTGAATTAGCAGTTCTACATTAACTCCAGAGTTTAAGACCATTTATTGTTAAACTGTGTTGAACGATCAGCAGAGCTTTATTTTACTGTAAAGGAGGATTATTTTATTTTTACCTACAAATCTGATTCTGCTGTGGAGCCACAACAGGGCAGTAAAAAAGCTCCAGAGCCACATGTTGCCGACCCCTGGCCTAGGCCTACTTAATGAAAACTAGCCCTTAATCTCAGAGCAGACATCCTAAAACAGGAATCACAACCAGGACTGCAAGTGAAATTTCCCTCAACATTTTCTGACAAAGAAAGCACAAACAGAAAGATAAAGCAACTGTAAATTTCTGAAAATCAAAGCATTCTTTCACTTCCTGGTAGGGGTAGCATGTTGAGCCGTTGCCATTGAATATTTTTTTTAATATGCCCTGTATGTGATTGTTAAATCAAGCAATTGAACTTGAGTTTGTGTCACTGAATCTTGAAACAGTGGTACAAATTTGTACCCTATCTAGTGTAGGTTGTTCTACTAGTAAATTACTCAGTATTAAGATTCCCTGACTAATAGAGGCATGAAAGACAGATTCATGATCGATGTAAGAACATACCATGAATTCAAAGAATGAAACCAACTGTTTAAGGTCCTGCTATGGCATCTCAGTGGGATTCTCAATGGGCTTCAAGTTCAAGATGCCACAGCATCTCAGTGGGGTTCAAAACTTTGTCCACTTTAGTCTACTCCAAAAAACCTTAATTTTTGTCTTCTGAGGTGTTTTGGATCATTGTTTTGCTGCATAACCCAGTTGCACATGAGCTTCAGATTTTGAAAAGCATCGCTACATCATCACACTACCACCACCATGTTTCACTGTGTCACTAGTATGATGTTCCTACTGTCGAATGGTGTGTTGAGCTTTGTAACAGATGTAATGGGACCACTGTCCTCCAACACAGTTTAACAATAAATGGTCTTAAACGCTGGAGTTAATGTAGAACTGCTAATTCACAAAAAAACAATAAAACAAGATCATTAATCTTATATTTCCAGATCTAATCTTGGCAACCACAGAACAATTTGCAGGGTAAGCGTTGGCCCAATCATCAGGAGATTGTGACTTTGATCCTTGGTGATGCCACAACCATCTGTGGCCGGGAGTCCAAGAAGGCATTATTCTCCTCTCTCTCTGGGTGGGTTGGAGGACCCTTGAAGAACCATTTTACCATGCAAAGAACCATTTATGCATTCGATACAACCATTTTCTTTAATAAAGAACCCTTGAAGAACCATTTTTAAGCCTGATAAATTGAGATGAATCGTTTGATTTAGAGTTATTTTGTGCAATATCTGTTCTATTCCTGATCCCTGAATAAATATTTCCACCCAGCAAACCAGCCATATTAAAAAAATACTATATTACATTCATTATAATTTATCTTCTGCCCTCACCAAGTTTTTGAGTCACCAGCTGCTCCTGCTGTGTGTATGTGTGTGGTGGGGTTGGGGGGGGTTGGGGATATGGGAGGGATTCTGTCCCCCAGCAGGGAGTCGTGTGGCCACTGCTGTCTCCGGCTCTGACAGATGGACCTCTCTCTAAGAGTTTATAAACATTCTCTCTCTCTCTTTCTGTCTCTCTCTCTCTCTCTTTCTGTCTCTCTCCCTCTCTCTCTCTCTTCCTCCCTAATCGCGGGAGCAGAAGGGGGGAGGCCGGGCCATGCAGGATAAGAAGCTTAACGACAGCGCCTTGGCTCCTTCTGGAAAGGAGAAGATAAAAGTTCTTTAAGGGCTTCCTGTGACCTAGAAAGGGTGACTTAAGGTGCTGGGAAAAGGGAATGGTGGTGGTGGGGGGGCACGACAGCACAGTGGCAGGATGAAGTCCTCAGAAAAGTGACGAGTGAGAGACATGTGATGAAAGCAGCGTGTCCTCAAAGGAGGCCGCAGTAAAGGCCAGGACTAGCCTTGTCTTTCTCCGCTCTCTATGTCTTTGTGAAAGATCTCCCATCACCTGTGCTGCCTGTACAGTGAGCTGATGTCTTCATACTCGTATTCCTGCCTGAACTACCAAACGTTCACTGAAATAAGACACTAGGGCTGTCAATCAATGTATATAAATAGCGGTCAATTGTTATTGGAGATGCATTGTTAAAAAAGCGCCTATAGTGCAGTTTTCAAGATTGTTGATTGCCAAAAAAATGAAAAAAAGAAAGAATTGATATTTAAAATAATTTGACCAGAGAAGACCTACAGTTGTAGGCCGAAGTCTGGGCAACGTGGCCAAATTATGCATAAAAAGAACAACATCACTTCTGCATGAAACTTAAATATGACATTTTCTACATAATATATTGTAAAAAACACATAAAATGTGGCATGTACATAAGTTTGGACACCCTTTTGGCTGCTCCACTACTACTTTTTTAAGGTCTTACAGCTTATTTGACTCATTAGGCCTTAATCCAAGTCAAGTGTCGACAATTCCAGAGCTTAATCAATTCTTTGACCCTTTAAACCTCTCAGAGTGTCGTGCTTACACTCAACAGCCATGGGCTCCTCTAAGCATCTGACTGAGGATTTCAAACTAAAGACAATTTGCTCTTACAAAACTAGAGAAGACTGTAAAAAGATATTTAAAGAGTTCCTGCTTACACTTTTCACTGTCTGCAATACCATTTAGAAATATAATTTCAGGAGAACTGTTGAAGTCAAGATTTGGGAGATCAAGAAATATCTCTGTCAATACTGCTCATACTCTGGTCAGGTATGCAAAGCAAAACCCCCACATCACTGCCAGTGGTAAAATGGTATGGCAGCCAGTGGTACAGGAAATGCTGTGGGGATAGATGGAAGAAAGGTTTCTACTAATTATAAACAAATCCTGGAAGCTAATGTCTCACAGTCTTTGAAGAAACTGAAGAAGAAAAGAGGCTGAATATTACAACAGGACAATGATCCTAAACATACATAGTATATCCAGTGGAGAGTGGCAAGGCACAACCACTGCTAACCAATAGGCTCATCTCATATTTGCCAAAAAAACACAGTGATGACCCCCAAGGCTTTTGGAATAATGTTATGTGGATAGATGTGTTGGAGAACAGAGGTCCCATTACATCTGTTACAAAGCTTAAGACACCATTCGACAGTAGGAACATCATACTAGTGACACAGTGAAACATGGTGGTGGTAGTGTGATGATGTAGCGATGCTTTTCAAAATCTGAAGCTCAAGTGCAACTGGGTTATGCAGCAAAACAGTGATCCAAAACACCTCTGAATTGCTCAGAAGACAAAAATTAAGGTTTTGGAGTGGACTAAAGTGGACAAAGTTTTGAACCCCACTGAGATGCTGTGGCATCTTGAACTTGAAGCCCATTGAGAATCCCATTGAGATGCCATAGCAGGACCTTAAACAGTTCATGCTCGAAAGCCCTCTGATGTGGCTGAATTAAAGCAACGCTGCAAAGAAAAGTGGGCCGAAATTCCTGTAAAGCAATGTGAAAAACTGATCTTCAGTTATGGGAAGCGTTTGGTTGCAGTTGTTACTGCTAAATGTGGCAGAACCAGTTATTTAGGGGGCATCTACTTTTTTCATATGTGTTGCAAAACGTTTTGATCATTTATAAACATGTTGCTTGTCTGATATTGACATGTAAAAATAGAGTGAATCAAGAGGGGTAAATATTTTTTTTTTGCATCATTGTATGTTGCAAAATCTTCCTCATATACTTCTCATATTTTTGAGAATTATTTAACAAAAACAAAAAATGTGTTGTGTCCAGCTCTCTATTTAAAAATGGATGCGCCCTACAATGTTTTGTAATGTTCGTACAATACAAGTGGTCATTTGGACAGATTGCAGTACTCTACAGTATGTAAAGGGGGGCTTTTATAGTTTCATTGCACCATAAATAAAGAAACTGCTTGTAGCACAGATGGAATGTGAAATGATGGCAGTGCAAAGGGAGGCCTAAAAAGCCCCATCGTCATTAATTTAATTGATTGTAAATAGTCAGTTGAATCCCTATTGGACAAACCAACTTATGACTTCTTGCCATTCCTTGCTGGGGTTCTCAGCCCCGATGCTTACATAAAACTCTTTCTTTCTCTCTCTTTTGAGGTCAGCTTCTTCAAAGATTTTTCCCTCAGCTATTAGCAAGCGAGGTCTTAATACTTAATGTTGACCTCCGGCCTCAGGGAAACCCGGCAGGGATCTGAATAAGCCCCTCGGAGAGGTTGTGACCTAGACGGGAGGTGAATGTAGAAGTGAAATCAGGTCGCAGAGCTGAGAGGACTTTCCCTTTCCTAATCACGTCTCTCAGCTTTGCTGGAGAAGGTAACCGGTGAGCTAGAAAGAGGTTCCAGTCCGGCTCCCGAAAGCACCCGCCGCTGACTTGGAAAGGCCCTGGGCTTCCACTCCATTTATGGATCTCTATCGATGATTAGGAGGTGGTAAAGTGTGAAACATTGTCATCTGTGGGCAGAAATCGGTGAGACCTGGGCAGATGTCCTATTTGTCAGGAGACTGCGATCGGAGAGCGATCTCAGGCCTCATTGCTGCTTTGCGCCGCCATCTGTCCGCCATCTGTGTACGAGTGAAATATTGCAAGTCTATTTAATTACCCATGTGGGCGACATCAATCATGCCGGTGGTATTTCGAGTGCATACAGTGCGAACTTCGGCTAAAGGTGGCCAAATATTTTGCTTTAAGGCAAGAAGCTGCAGGCGGGAATGACGATTTTGGTTGCGTCAGTCACTTTTTAATGCACTACATGATTCTACACATCATCTCTTCGACTGTAATCATAAAAATGCCAAAGCTCAACAGAAATATGGTTATTTCTGCACATTCCACTCACGTTCAACTGTACTTTTCCAAAAGTTAGCAACTTTAATGAAATCGTAGCTCCGTCCATGATACCATAAATATGCCATGTCATACACCATTGAAATGTTTGGTTCCTTTTGAACCTTAGTACAATATCCAAATATGTCTATTTTGATATCTTCTATATCTTTTTCTCAAAACCAGCTGCACATTCAGGACCAAAAATACCTCTAGAATTGCTGCATTCATGCATTGGTTATCTGTTCAGTCCTAACCCTGTTCTGAAGGATATTATAGAAAGATTTCCTGATGTTCTACTCATACCTGGATTTATGCTCAATTTTGTGCTACAGAGTGACCTGAAAAACATTTTGTAATAACAACATATAGTGTTTTTCTAGACTTTTTTTAATGCAAATATATGCATATTTAATCCCATAACAATTCATGTGCATATCAAAATGCATATCATAGCAAAAATACTTGTAAGAATGTCTGTGAGCTTTTAGAGTTGGACGCCTGGTTCCTATCACCACCACTGTGAACAATTCTGACTCTGTAAGTTTCCCTGGAACGTTGCATTTCACATCAAACCACTCTGAATGACAGTTTACATGCTATCGATTTAATTACACAGAAATTTTGAAAAATTGGTGGAATTCACTTTTAATAAAAGTGGAAGATGAAATGTAACATATGCTAACAGAAACTGTGTGAAATAGAATGAAATGTGACAAATAAAAGTGGCAATTGACCACAAATAGGAGACACTGCTGGACAGCCTGAAAACTTTAGATAGATGGCAGAAAATCGTAGCTGGCAATGTCGGGTAAATTAAGGTGAAGGCTGCTAACACATGCATCATTACTTGGAATTGCTGGCAGCATGTCTAAAGAGAAAGATTTTAACACGCAAAGTTTTGCTGTCTGGGCGAGGAGGTCAGGCAAGTCTACAAGCAATCACAGTTTCATGCTGTCATAACTTTTAAACAGGCCCAGTTAGGAAGCAGCACAGCTACAGGCCAGTTTTTAATAGTGGGCACCTCTCAAGGCTTAATGATTCCTAAGAACCACAAAATAAATGTCCGTAATTTTTAGTTTTTTTGCATTTAAAAGAATCACTATGCTTGTTGTATTTAAAATCTGAGAGTATTGTATTAATGCTCTTATTTCTTTTTTCATGTTTTGTTTGGAAATCAAACGGTTGAGAAAACGTCCGATGGACATTTTTCTTTGTGGTATCAAGGTAGATACAGCAAAGCAGGCTCTGCCATTGGTTAGGCCTTCAGAAGCTGAACTGAAGGCCTTACACGTTAAATTAACTACAACATAATCAGCGGAATCAACCAATTACGTTTTGACTTACAATGGGTGGGACCAAATCAGTGAAAGGCCTTCTGGAAGTTCTAGATACTTCACTGACTGTGAATATGACTCTAACCAGCGTTCAGTCAGATGTTAGAAATGGAAAACAGCGGCAGATGTATGGGCTCTTTACTGAAAGAGTGACTGTAAAACTGCCATTTACAAGGTGAAATATACGTCAATGTCTGTTATGAGTCTCAAATAAAATGTGAAATATCTTTTACAAGCTTAAAATGTCTTTTTCTAATCTAGAACGGCCAAAAAAGTGTTCATGGAAATTGCCATTAACTTAGTACCAACACTAGGAATGCTATTAGAATCCCATAGGGGTGCTAGCAGAAGTTAGATCTGGAACACCAAGAAAACTCTCAGATAGAACTTTGCATGCTGGCCAGAAAGGCAAGTAAAACATGATCTGTATGGAGGAGTCATCAAAAGGAAACCTTTCCTGTGACCTCATCGCAAAAGACAGCATCTGAAGTATATAAAATAACATCTCGATAGACCGGAGGCATTTTGGAAAGAAGTGCTGTGGGACTGATGAGATAATAAGAGAGAAATTTTCTGATAAGAAAATAATAGAGAAAAATGGAACAGCATTTGATGAAAAGAACACTGTGCCAACTGTTGAATATAGAGTGAATATGTTATGCTTTAAGGCTATGGAGCATCCAATAGCACATAAAACACTACAAGGGTGGATGGAAGAAGGTATCCTAAAAAATATAAGAAAATTCTGGAAGCAAATGTGACAAATTCAGTCAAGAAACGTAGGAAAAGAGACTGGCTTCTATGGCAGGACAATGATCCCAAACATACCTCAAAATCCATCATGAACTACTTCGATAAATGCTAGCTGAAGCTTTTGGAGTGGTTCTCACACTCAGCTGACATGAACATCACTGAAATCATGCAAGACAGCCCAGGAACATTGTAGAACTAGCAGCGCTCTGCAAGGAAGAGAGTGAAAATTCCTAAAATGAGAATAGGAAGACTCCTAGCTAGCTACAAAAGCTTTTGCAGGCTGTGATATCTGACAAAGTGTAAGTATGGACTTAGCAGTGTCAAAACTTTACCACAATTACCATTTTTCTATTTTTAAAGTGAATTAAATGAAAAGTGAAGATTGCGCTCACTTCACTTTAAGAAACAACAAAATATGCAATTTGGCCAGGAATGTCCAAACATTTGCATACAACTGTACATAAAGCCACAGAAAGAGGAGCAACAAAATGATCAGAGAGTGAAATGATCAGAGGTTACCAGACTTCATAGGAATCCCAGCTCAGAAGTAAAGAATCCCAGATCCTTGAGTGAGAAACTGCCCTCCAAAACTTTTCTCCAGAGCAAGCTCCAACACGGCCAAACTGCATGCTAATGCGGCTAGCGGCTCCTCCAAAGCCCGAATTAGCCACGCATCCAAACTTGATGATCCACTGAAGAGCAGCCAATGTATGTCAGTGAGAACGTTTGGGATCAGGTACCTGCTCATCTGGCGTTCTCGGAAACAAGGGAACCATCCTGCTCAGTAAACACCATCACTGTTTATTGGAAACGACAGGCCTTCAGTGGTGCCCGCTTATGCCATTCCCTTTGTACCAGCTTGTCTCCGTGAACAGAAGATAAAACCAGTGCTGCACTCTTTCTGAAATGGTAATGCGTCCTCATTAGAGGTGACATCCATGTGTGGATTTGACTAAATTTATGGAAATATATACGCAGAAAAAAAGAGTGGCACTCAAAACACGGATTTGAAAGCGAAGTGTCGGAAAGCAAAATGATCAGTTCTATCTTATGTGTTAATAAAATGGTGTAGAAAGAGGGATTATGGTAGAGCAGTATGATAAGATGAGCTTTTGTCTGGGGAGCCAAATCTTGGAACGTTACCTTTGGTAAGAAAGATGACAGACAAAAGCAGACGGAAGAAAGTCCCTCTAGTTTGTTCTGCTCTAGTTTGGGGTGTTTATCGCTGTATTCTCAATGATTTTCCAATCACAGAAGGATTTGAATGCTAAGTGTGTTTCAGATCCTTAAATATGACATCTATCGTGCAGTTCTGCAACAGAGCCAGGAAACATAGTGGGCGGCCTACTGATTATTGGATTTTGTAAAGTACCACCCTTTCATTTATTTGATTTCCAGTCAAAATGGCCATTAAGTGCAAGTTCTTCCATCTTAGTGTCAGAAAAAAGCAGAAAACATTTAACAGAAAATGACACAAAAGCCTCCCAAACTCCAAAGTCAATCAGTATTCCACTTTGGCCTTGTTCAGACTGCCAGCTCAAATCTGATTTTTTGGGATATTCAGATTGTATCCAGATTGATTTTTGATAGTCTGGACAGAAAAAAAATGTGATTCAAATCTGATTTTTTTAAGATGCGTCTCAGTCTGGATGTTCTGGCCACTCAAATCAGATTTTTTGTCTTTTGCATCACTTGCAATGTGACAAAAAAGGACAATGGCAAATCCAGAGTGACTGGAGTGCTGGGATTCAGGAAAAGCACCAAATATTCATGCTTATGCCAGAGAATTCTGACGAGTTTGGAGGGCGAGATGATGCACCTCCATCTCTTCTGCATCCCTGTTTGAAATCTGCATCACCAGCGTAGCTACGTGGCCACTGACGCCTATGTCGTTACCAAAGCAACCCATGCAGATAGGCTGGTGATGTCTGGACACATAAATCCAACCTGATCACTTGCAAATAACAGTGCAGACAGTCGTCTCAAAAGATGTGAGAAACAAATCTGATTTGTCTTCAGACTGAACCTAACCTTTAACTCTTCAATCCCTCCGATTTTAAAACCAAAGAGTTACAGCTGTGAACCCCCAACAGAAGGTTTCCTATAGGAGTCACTGACATTGGCCCTTATTTATCAAAGTTGAGCAAAAAAGATTGCAGATTTGATGGCCTTCAATAACTATGAGCTTCTCTGTGTCTGATTGATGAAACTGCCATGGAAACAATCTCTAATTTATGCAGGTGTTTGAGTAGGGACACAGCAAAATGTTAGCATTCAGCAGCTTGTGAGCCAATGGCTGTCCTCGTGGGCAGAGTTTGAGATGGAGCAGTAAGTGCACTACTCCCCCTACTGACCAAACCCAAAAGTGTTAAAATTATGACAACTGAAAATAAAATGTAGTTGTGTTATAAATGAAGTTTGGGGGAGGAACCCCTCCTTCTTCCAATCTAACACCCTATAAATTCACATCCTCACCTTCCGTCAGTCCTGCATCAGTCCTGCTACAGCTATGAGGGGGTCCAGTCTTCTAGCTACAGGCAGAAGATGCCCAGAACTCCAGCCCAAGTTCTCAAGAGTTCTCCCCCTCCCTCAATCAGTCTTCCCTCATACTACCACCACCATGTTGAAGACACTGAGTTCACAAAATGTGAAATAAACAACGCGACTCAACTCTATGGGTCTGAGATGTGCAGCTGACAGGAAGTCCTTACAGAAAAAAGAGAAAGAACATTTCAACTAGAACACCAAAACTGGACAAGATCTGAAGGTTTTATAGACAAGTCGAAATCTGTAATTGGCATCATTTGGATTGTGAGAACCAGGAAATGCAGCCAACTTATAAATCTAACCTTTGGAGGTGTAGAAAAATATAAAAAAACTGAGAGTCTCCTGAAAAGAATGGAAAGGTGGACAGACTAAACACTGAAACACTTAATGTTGTATTTAGTTGTTGGATGCTTCTGTGTAGTTTTCTGTTAAATGTCTTCTCTTTTCTTTCCTGGCCCTGAAAAACCTAATGGCCATTTTGACAAGCAATTACATAAATGAAAGGGTGGTCTCTGAATTTTGCCCAGTACTGTATCTGCATATTTGAAGATATGAGAGTACACAGACCTCCCTGCTAATCTCGTATCATTGTGCCTGTGCAGCAGGAGGATGCCTTGGAGCTGGCTCATTAACAACAATGCTAACGCACGGCCATGTAATCAGCCCTTTCCCGCCTGGGAAAACTAAATCTAGCCCTTCATCATTGCCTTTAATGAGGTATGGGAATTCAATCAAGTGCCTCAGTGATTGCTCAGCCATTGAATGCTGTCAAAAATGAAGGCCTGCGCTTTGGAGATCTCATTTAAAACGCTGCGGCGCACGTCACGGTCGAAACGTGGTGAGGGAATTTCGAGTTTACTAAACATAAAATTGCAATTACTCATAGGAGTGCAGGAGTAATGAAAACATTAAGGATAATTGCATGCCCCAACATCAAATCCAGTGCTTTCACGGGTTTATAGCAGCGATGAAACACTTATTCTGATTTGTTGTGAATTTCTACACTGAAGTGGTTTAGTCTAGAGAAACTACATGTGCACTATATGGCCAGAAGTATGTGGACACCTAACCATCACACCTATATGAGCTTGTTGAATGTCCCAAAAACATGGGCATTAATATAGAGTTGCCCCCCTTTGCAGCTATAACAGCCTCCACTCTTCTGGGAAGGCTTTTCACAAGATTTTAATGTATATCTGTGGGGCCCATTCAGTCAAAAGAGCATTTGTGAGGCATTAAGGTAATGGGCTTAAGGTAGGATTAAGGCCACTGTTTGCTTTGTGCACAGGGGCTCAGTCATACTGGAACAGGAAAGGGTCTTCACCAACAGTTGAAAGCATATAATTGTCTAAAGAGCCTTTATATGCTGTAGCATTAACATCACCCTTCACTGGAACTAAGCAGCCCAAACCCTGAAAAACAGCCCTAGCCCATTATTCCTCCTCCACCAAACTTTACTGTTGGCACTATGTATTCCAGTAGGTGGTGTTTTCCTGACATCTGTCCAACTTATATTCCTCCATCAGATGCCAGATTGCTTTACGCCACTCCAGCTGACGCTTGGCATTGTGCACAGTGATCTTAGGCTTGTGTGCAGCTGCTCGGCCATGGAAACCCATTTCATGAAGCTCCTGACACAACAGTTCTTGCTCTGATGTTGCTTTCATAGGCAGTTTTAAGCTCTGTAGTGAGTGATGCAACAGAAGATAGACCATTTTTACAAGCTACGCATGTTTGCGTGGTCTTCCGCTTTGTAGATGAGCTGTTGTTGCTCTTAGATGCTTCCATTTTATAATAATAGCGCTTACAGTTGACCAGGGCAGATCTAGCAGGAAAGAAATTTAGCAAACTGACTTGTTACTGTGATGGCATACTATAACAGTGTCATGGTTAGAGTCACTGAGCTCTTCAGTTCAACCCATTTTACTGCCAGTGTTTATCTGTGGAGTTTGCATGGCTACATGCATGACACCTGTTAGTAGTGGGTGTGGCTCAAACACCTGAATTTAATAATGAGGAGGGGTGTCCAAACTTTTGGCCATATAGTGTATCTATCCACCATGAATGAATTAAAAAAACACGTTTTAGGCCAGAATCTTATGTCAAAACTGTCATAAAACAAAGTCTCATGCAACAGATTAATACAAATTTTATGTAATAACTTTCTGTGCGGGAGCTTTTAGAGGCATTAAACTCTAGGGGTCTGTTTCCTATCACCACCGTGAACAACTTTGACTCTAGAATGGAGCATTTCACATCAAACCACTCTGAATGACCTTGTTTACATCTTAACCGTTGAATTAGGCAGAAATTTTGAAAGAAATCTGTGCAATTCCCCTTTAAACCATACGGCAGCCTTGGCTTTGTTCAGGATTATGCTGATTATAATGATGATCATAAGGGCATGCAGGCCCAGGGGGACCCGTCCGTAGCCGAGAGGAAGAGCATCAGATGGAGATTGGCCTCATCAGTTCTGGGTGGTCGAGCTCGGCCGAGTCCTGGAGGGATGAAAGCAGGTCAGCCAGGAACTGTTGGTCGTTCACAGAACAGGAAAAGCAGCCGGCGCGCCGTCACTCTCTCCAATTTCAATACACTAAGCCTTTCAATCCGTGTGTTAATGAACATGGCTGCCACAAGAGCAAAGAGGCTAGCAGCGCTACTCGGCTGCCTCACGCCAGCACTACAGCTGCGTCCCGCAGCACAAAGCAGAGGCCGACTCGTGCCGGCTTTATTTAACACACAAGCAGTGCCTCTAAGTCTTGGCGTACGGCAGCGAGGGGCTTTGAAAATGCAGCCGGACCATTTGGGGAATTTAGGCCAATAAGACTCCAGTTTTGTTTCATATCCTTTCATCATCGGCTTTGTTGATGCCCTCAAAGCTCCAATCAGCAGGCCCATTGGAAGCCCCTGGCTTAGCTCTGAGTTTACACTGTAAAAATGATTGCATATTTTACAGATGTGTTAGTTGCGTCAGTATTATTCAAAAGCCTCTGTTGTTGCTGGAAACTGGTCCTGGATCATTTCTGATTGGGACTCCCATTTTACTGTAATTGAAATTCAGCTCCTGTTACAGTTACTGAGGGGAACGAAAAAGACCTAAGAAAAGAAAAAGAAACGACCAAAGAAATCCGTTAGGCCTTAAACTTCAGCCTGTGAGAAAAACGGCCACTAATTAGGGCCACTAATATTAATGTGGTAAATGAATAAAAATGTATCACCTGCAACTATGAATCGTTGTGTTTTCATTAGCTTAGAATGAGCCCTTCATATCCACATAGGGAGGCGGTACAGTAGCCCTCAACAGACAAACCAAACGCTGACTCTAGAGGGCACCTTTCGTGTTTTTACATAGAAGCCACAGCTTGAATTTGGTGGCGCTGTAGCTCTGGTTGGAAGACATAGAAAGAAGAAATATCGGTGGTTGCTGCCGGTGCTAGCTAACCATTCTGGGTTGTGAGAAGTTTGAGAACCTAAATTTTGACAAATGGAGGATCTTACTTACTATTTAGCACAAGAAAAAGCGAGGGAGGGTGAATCCCCGTCGTCAAAGAAGCAAAGACATGAAGAAACAAAATGAAATCAGGACAGGCGGCGGCAGAAAACCTGATGGCCTCTGTAGGTTCTGCTACACCAGGGCTGCACACCTTAAGTCCTGAAGGGCTGGTGTCCAGCATAGTTTGGTGATCTTGCTGCTCAAACACACCTGATTCAACTCTGTTAACTGGCAGGCTTACAGGATGTGTTTGAGTAGCGAAACACCGGCCCTCCAGGACTGGAGTTGTGCACCTCCATGCTGAACGCTAGGAAAGGGAGGGGTGAGGGAGGGGGATTCAGTTGGTTCACCACTAGATACCACTAAATCTTACATACTGCACTGTTATGATGCAAAATACCTTCAAACTGTTGGCTAGCATGTAGTTACCAAGTATGCTAGCTAGCTTACGTGCTATTTACAGGATAACCAACTGTTTCAGTTTGTCTCTTTCCTTTAAACACAGAATTTATAACATGTGGTGCTTCAGTTCTGACCTTCAGACTGAAGGTTTTTCCATAACGAAAGGCCAAAGCATTATTTGGGTGATGGACCATTCTAAACAGAGCAGTGATACTAACTGACATGGCAGTTTCATGGTAGTATGTGTGGTTACAGTCACATAGCCAGAACAGACTAAAAAAGGATCCACCTAAAATCCACGTATGAAAGCCATGAGACGTCTGATTACAGCGTCTGGTTTTCACAGCTAAGACACAACAATATTCTGAAGAAATCAACCTTATAATTACAAACACTATGCTGTGATTATATGAGTGTTGTGTGCCTTTTGTTTACTCCTGGCTGATTTGGCACTTATTTTTATTGCATTGTATTTGCAGTGAACCTCATCATTAATGTTATAAACTTTCAACTGATATAACCAAAACTGTTCTGGGAAAAATCTGGTCTCACATCTCCCTCCAGTGATTTGAAGCAAGGGGCCCAGTTCATGAATCTTTCAAGGGTCCCAAAATTCCTACAGGTGCCTCTGTATCTGCGTACTCTGGGAATCAAACCCCAGGCCGTCTGGATTAAAAACTACTGAGCCAGCAGTTTTATATATGGTATGACATATAATCACATCATCTATAACCCACTCCAAAGGCACTGAACTGCTCACACTGTTTCCTCTGAGGTCACAAAGTTCAACCAGACCAACAGAATCAGACTAAGAACCTCAATGATGACACACCACGACTCCGAGATAAGAGAGCTTAACTACAGCCAAGAACACTCTTAAAGACTTCATTACTACTTTGAACACAATACTTTATTTATTGAAGGAAAATTGCCCTACCTGGCCCTATGTGAAAAAGTAATTGCCCCCTTAGCTATTAAATCAACCATTTAACAAGTTTCTATTGACTATTGGGTTCAATTTCATTAGCCACACCCAGGCATGATTACTGCCAGACCTTTTGAATACGAACATCATGTAAATATAACCTGTCTGGCAATGTGAAGCAGCTAGAAGGTCTCAAAAAGCAGCACATGACGCCACGTTCTAAAGAGATTCAAATACAGATGCGAAAAACAAAGTCATTGAAATCTACCAGACCGGAAAGGGTTACAAAGCCATAGCTGAGGCTCTGGGACTCCAGTGGACCACAGCGAGAGCCGTTACTCACAAATGGAGAAAACTTGAAACAGTGGTGAAATTTTCCAGGAGTGGCCAGCTTACCAAAATTTCACCAAGAGCGCATCAACGACTCATCCAGGAGGTCACAAAAGAACCCAGACGAACATCTAAAGAACTGCAGGCCTCACTTGCCCCAGTTAAGGTCAACGTACACGATTCCAAAATAAGAAAGACACTGGATAAAAACAGCATTCATGAGAGAGTTGTAAGGTGCATAAGGGTCGTCTCGCATTTGCCAAAAAATGTGTAGATGACCCCCAAAGACTTTTGGGATAATATTCTGTGGACTGATGAGTCAAAGGTGGACGTTTGGAAGACATGGGTCCCATTACATCTGGCATAAAGCAAAACACATTCCATCCTGAGAACATCATACTAACAGTAAAACATGGTGGTGGTAGTGTGATGGTCTGGGGCTGCATTGCTTATGCAGGACCTGGACAACTTGTAATAATTGACGGAACCATGAATTCTGCTCTCTATCAGAAAATCCTGACGGAGAATATCCGGCCATTGGTTCATGACCTAAAGTTCAAGCGCAGTTGGGTTATGCAGCAGGAAGATAATCCAAAGCACACAAACAAGTCCATCTCTGATTGGCTAAAAAGAAACAATATTAAGGTTTTTGAGTGGCCAAGTAAAAATCCTGAATCTCATAGGCAGATAGATAGATAGATAGATAGATAGATAGATAGATAAACAGACAGACACACATAGACAGACAGATAGACATATATATATATATATATAGATAGATAGATAGATAGGTAGATAGTTGAGTTGAGAGTGGACCACCACCCAAAAATATCCAGCCAAGAGCAGCTCAGAAACTGACCACTGATGAAGAACTAAAGGACGGCTAATACAAACTGTAAGCTACAGTCTTTAACTGCACACCAGAATGGTGGAGCTAGAAGAGAGGGTTTCTGATAAAGTGGCATGTTACAGTATTAAGTCTGATATTGCTCAACTTTGACTGTACAAATTGTAAGTGCATTTCTTTCTGAACTGTTCTGAGAGGCACGCTGAACTTCCCCACAAACTAAGCAGCAGGCAAAAGTGAGGGTTGCTGCATGATGACACTCGGAGCACAGGCTACATGTTGAGACAGAATCACTGCTCTGGGGAAGGCCAAGCGCCGCTTTTCAGAACAGCTTTCAACATGAAAAGAGAACGCGGTGTGAAACTGTGAGGTCTTTCGCTTCAGCTTTATCACCACAATTAAACACAACTTCGGCTTTTCAAGCGAGCGCATGTTCAGTTTTCCTGTCTAAAAATAAAATGGAATATAGGCTGTGACAATCACTCGACTTCCCAGCAAATCCCTCGGAAGATCATTAGGCGAGTATCACCCAGAGCCTCGCCGTAACAGATTCTGAAATGAGCATGGTTCTGCTGTCAATACAAACTCAAACATAACTGGCAGGAATTAATAAAACATCGACGGTATTAGCTGTCAGCACCACTATGGTTGTGCAAGGGCATCTGCTAAACTCTAGGCCAAAATAGCTGTTGAAATATCGGTCGAGGAGCTGTTTCAGTGCCTCAAAAATCACTCCGACATCTTCAGTTTGGGAAAAGAACTAAGATACTGGTTATATTCTTACAGTCAGTGGTGTAACCAGATCTTATGAGCCCCCAAAAATACTGATGCCTCGTACAAAAATAAAAAATTGACTTGCAATTTGCTTGTTTACTCACTAATGTCTCAGACAAGTTGATTCATACCGCTCACCCCCCTCTAGCATCAAATGTTAATCTAAACCACTGGCCAAATAGGGCTACATAGATTTCTGGGACCCCCTGCTGTGCAATACGCTGCAATACATTTTGATTTGTTGTTTTAATGCAATCATTTTGATCTTTTAAGATTTCAGAATGATAAATAATGAAAATATCATGTTGCCAGTTCTAAGGGATGGTAAACCAGTTACCATGGATGAGATGCATTATGAATGAGACATCAAAAGCAGCATTCAGACCTAAAACTGGCCTTCATGCTTTCATTCATCAATATTCTCACACTACAATACCCAGCATGCACTGCGCAAATATGTCATACAACCAGAGCTCCCATGCGACAGTATCTTCTGGATTAGTCATGCAAGCAAGTCCGTCATAACGCTTGCAAAATCATAAAGCTTCCGAAAAAGCTTAATTCGTTTTACACAGAGAAATTCACAAAAAATGCACCAGTGCAGCATAAAAGGTTTCAACATTGTTGTATTTGTGAGCATTTTTTAAAAACCAGTTATAGGACGCCAGCCAATCAGCACTCAGTAGCAGTAATGCCAGCCAATCAGCACTCAGTAGCAGTAATGCTAACCAATCAGCACTCAGTAGCAGTAATGCTAGCCAATCAGCACTCAGTAGCAGTAATGCTAACCAATCAGCACTCAGTAGCAGTAATGCTAGCCAATTAGCACTCAGTAGCAGTAATGCCAAACAATCAGTACTCAGTAGCAGTAATGCTACCCAATTAGCACTTAGGAGCAGTAATGCTAACCAATCAGCACTAAGTAGCGGTAATGCTAACCAATCAGCACTTAGTAGCATTAGTGCTGACCAGTCAGCACTCAGTAGCAGTAATGCTGACCAACCAGCATTCAGTAGCAGTAATGCTAACCAATTAACACTCAGTAACAGTAATGCCAACCAATCAGCTATAAAGTTTCTTCTTTTTAATCTGCCTGTTTTATACTACAGAACCTAGCAGATAAAATGGTTCCTCAAGGAACCTTGCACATTAGCTCCTTGGAGAACTGCTCCTTTCTAATAGGTTCCTGGACACTCCCTAAAGGGTTCCACCGGTGTGTCAGGCTGAGGAACCCAAAAGGATGTCTGCAGTATGCTTTCGTTTTTACAGTGTTTACATGTGCATCAGTAATGTGGGGTGGGATGTTTCCCTCCAGTGCTTGGTCAGCCGCTTTCCGTCAGCCTGCTGGTCACAGGAGCCTCAGTGTCGTTATGAATTCGGTGTCATGACTGAAAGAGAGCGGGAGATGTAATTTTCACAGAAAGCCAGTGAAAAGTGTGCGTAGTTGTCCTGAGCCACCAGACAAGAGCACTAATTAACATTACTGTCAGGTTCTAGCAAAAGTAGTTCCAGCTCCAGATCTGGAGAGAATTCCTCGGCTCATGCGGAGGCCCGGCCTCACTCTCGCACGTCCTGACAGCTAATTATAAATAAAATATCATGTTCAAAGGGAACTAATGACGAGATTCGAATGTCAGGAGGAATTACTACGGAACACGGCTCGCGGGAAAGAAGAAGTGAGGGCTCCTTTTTTACAAAGCAAAGATGTTTTTACATTCATGGCCAAGTGCTAGCAGCCTGAGAGGGGGACGGAGGAGGTTTACTGGGGGAGTTGCTCAGGCTTTACTTCTATAAAAACCATTAAAAGTTTATGGAAGGAGCAAATAATAGCAGGAACCAAGCGTGGCCTTGGGTTAGATGTACAGTAGCAGTCAAAAGTGTGGCTACACCTGCTTTATTTATTTTTACTGTATATTTTTGCCTTCAGTATTAGTCTACTATGAAATAACACTTCATCACAGCAAAATGACTGTTGTTTTCTCAAGATATTTACAAAAGGGTCAGCAACGCAAATGTTAAGAAGAGCCATTTTGTCCTTTCAACAAAAATTAAACCACCTTGGGAGCCACAACATTTTATGTCCATTTTACCATCTTGGCTGTAAATATGTCTCAGTACGTGCTGATGTGCTAGTATAGGCTAAGAAATATAATATAAACAAAAACTCAGACTTACTTTGCTTTACTTTAAGCTTTAGCTCAGCTATAGTCACTTTTCTCAGGCTGAAGTCGCTTCTCATTCGCCAGCTTCTTGTTCAAATTTTCCCGTTCCACCTTAATTGGTGCCCGAGGTGCCAGAATGTAACTGCTGCACCATTTAAGGTGGAACGAGAAAATTCAAACAAGAAACTGACTTCAGCTTTGCTGATACATTTAATCTCGTTGTAGATTAAACGTATCAGGAAACCAGCCTCAGGCACTATTTAAGGTGGAACAGGAAATTTCGAATAAGACACTGGTGAATGAGAAGCGACTTCAGCCTCGTAAAAAGTCGAACACTGAGAGACATTTTACAAGAAACTGTTCTACTTTTGCTGAGAAGTTTCCTGCCGGAGATTCGAGAAAAGCGGCTATATCTGAACTAAAGCTTAAAGCAGAGCGAAGTAAGTCTGTGTTTTCGGTTATATGATATTTTAGCCTGTACTGGTACATCAGCACATACTGAGACATATTTACAGCCAAGATGGTAAAATGGATATAAAATGTTGTGGCTCCCAAGGTGGTTTGATTTTTGTCAAAAGGACAACATGGCTCTTCTTAACATTTGGGTTGCCGACCATTGGGCTAGCGTTTTTGAGCTCTGCTCAAAATGAGCTACCAAAACAGTCACTACTGAAACATTAATTACCAAACATTTGGTAAAATTTCAGTACTGTTATGATTTTTTGTTTGTGAAAACATGGAACGTTCAATCATTTATTTTAATAATGTAAACACAAATTCGCTTTAATTCTAAAGTTCAAGTAAGAATTTTCAGTCGAGTGGTCCACATATACTGTGTATAAATCTCTACAGATTGTTGCATAAATGTATTTAATATACAAGATCTACTAAAACAGTTCCAGGAGGTTCTGGATCTGACAGAAATTGAGCCCTGACTAATTTCACACTGCATGTTTAAATGATTCAGACTTGTGTGGAGTTGCTAAGTAATCTCAAATAGACTTGCATATGTGGTTTCTGACACCTTGTGACAAAAGTACAGCCAAAATTCAGGCCTCGAGATGAGCTCTGCTACTATCCCTTTAAAATGTGTTAGCTGAGGTGGGACTTCATCGGCTTTCTCTGCTTTTTTCAGAGTGCTGCACGGACAGATGTTGGCCCTGGTGTTGGCAAACTGTGCCAGCTATCCGTGGCAGAGGGCTTGGCGAAGCTGTGGCATCATGACCTCGAGGCTCCTAGCGAGCTCCCCGAGTCCCAAACAGATGCCACCCGCCGCTCCCTTAGCCAGGAACTCATTAACACAGCTCTGCAGCCACCCGAGAGAGTGAGAGAGATGTCACTGTCTGAGAACACAGCGAGACCAAAAAAGCAACTCGCGACGAGCCGAGGCGTCGGTGTGGGTGGACTGGAGTGAAGAAGCTGAAGGTCCGGGTTCAATCAAATCGCAGCTACAGCGACTTGTCTCTGGGGCTTTCCTGTACTCCTCTTTGATCTCCGCAATTTGACGGCTCGTTAAGAGCCCAGGCTCATTCGAATGCACCAGCGAGAGTTTACATTTGCCTTGTTTCTTTCATGCCTGCTGCATGTTGGGGTGTTGAACAGCTCCACCACGTACTGATCGCTTCTGCAACCCTGGATCAAACATGCAGAGTGTTAATGAAACGACCAGCACTTATTCTACACCGGCTCATCACTGAGGTCATTTGACTGAGTAATGGTAATTTCAGATGACCTGGAAGAGTGCTTAGCTGATGGGTTCCACATGTTCCAGTTGGAACCGACAAGCAATTAACTTGACAAGAGTGCAAACTAAAATGTTTAGTGGGCTTGATTGGATTCTGAGCTGGCAACCCTGACAGGTTTGAAGTTTGTAAGTCCAATTAGTGAGTTTGAAAAGACGTCCAATTATCGCTCACCTACCAAATTCACTTTGAAATGTTTGGGCCTAATCCATACACAGGTCACTTAATGTACAGTTCGGTCTGGAGATGGACTGGTGCTAATAAAGTAATCTTCAGATCTACTTTAATCTTTTATGCAAGTGCTAGTTCAATCTTGAGTCTTTAGTAGAGAATTTTAGTTGAAGCTGGGCCCACACTACATGATTATCTGTCCAATTTTAACCCCGATTTGCCCCGAGGTCGGGAGCTCGATCGGAAGTGGCTGATGGTGCGGATGATCTGGTAGTGTAAGAGTGAATCTTTAGCCCCGAAGTTCACGAGTCCTGCAGAGTGAGAAGGTCAGAGATTTACTCAACAAGTGGTTCACATGACAGCCAATCAGAGAGAAAAAGACGAAGAGTCGTGCATGAACAGTGGAGCAGAGACAGAGGAGCTGCATGTAAAACACAGGCAGATAAGAGCTGTTATCATGTTTATAATGTTGGATCCAGACGTCAAATCACTCTCTTTACGATTTCAGCTCAGCTGGCAGATTGTAGTGAAATATTTTTCCAGCTCTCACTGTAATATCAGTATTTCTCAGCACCACATTAACCCCCAGTTTCCACTGCGCATAAAAGCACAAACTGGCCCAGTAAGTTCAGTTCTGTTTGTGTCCTGTGATCTGAGAAGATCTGGGAGTTTGAGTTCTTATTCGTAGCCTAAACTCGTTATCTGTGTTAAACTCTCTCTTTGCCTTGTCTTCTAGTCTGAATGCCCTCACGACACAAAGACAAGAAATTCTGGGACAAACTGGCTTTAAGTTTGTGATGCTCTCCATTTAGAAATCTGTTCATGTAGTGACGCCCAGCGTTAGTCTTGTTATTTGCTGCTGCAAAACCAAAATCAACTAAGAACCTGCCAGGTTTGACGAGGCCTCAAATAATGAGCCTTTCATTACTGAAAACCCTTCAGTCTGAAGGACAGAACTGAAGTGCTGGACACAGTAAATGGGGTGCTTAAAAGAAAGAGGCAAACCTGAATTTGGTTAGCCTATACTCTATATTGATGTATGCTAGCTAGCTAGTGCAATAGCTAATCCAGCTGAAACTTTGGTAAGTAAAGGAATGTGATCCGTAACCAGATAGCCAGCAACTACAGGACCGCTGGTTGAGAAGGTCGGCACCCTGATTGTATACCACTGCTGACCCCCTCAGACCACCCATATTATTGGCCTGCATACAAAGTCTAGCTAGTTTTTAATCTCCTCAAACAGATTCTAAATGCACATAGTCTTTTATTTTGGAAAATAAACTAAGACAATTTCTTGCTCTTTCCAAATCAACGGTATCACTTTACTGTAGGGGACTGTTCCTAAGGCTCTATGAAACCTACATAAGCTTGTCATGACAACTGACATAACCCTACATAAATGTTTATAAATGCTTGTTCCAATTGTCGTAATTTGTCATAAAGGCTACTTTAGCTAGCTTTGATCAAAATTAACAAATATAAACTTTATAGCAAATGATGCTTATTAGAATAAGCACTCATAAATATTTATGTAGGGTTAATTTGGTTGTCACGACAAGCTTATGTAGGTGTCATGTAGTGTTATGAACAGCACCCTACAGTAAAGTGTTACCGAATCTACTATGGTCACCAGTTCTCAGAGATGTACAGTAGGTTGGTGATGTGAGAGACTGATGTGAGAGGCCTGGATTGATGGTCAGCCTGTTACAGAGCCATCCATCCTTTAGAGAGGTGAGGTGAACCGTAACTGGCTGAGAGCACTGTGGCCAATCAGAGGCAATCAGGGCCTCACCGCAGGAGATCCAGGGCAATCTGAGGCTGGCACGAAGAGGGGCCTGTCGTAGGCTGGACTGGAACCTGTCCAACAGCCAGTGGGCAGAGATGAGTGGGAGCTCAGTTAGTGGCTTATATGTCACAGGATGACTTATATGTCACAATGTCAGCAACAGCTCCAAGAAAGACAAGCATTCCATCACATGACCCGTCGGCGTGCATGTATCTCCATCTGTCTCCGTTCTCTACACAGGAATAGGCACCGCCTGTCAAAGGTTTGGGGATGCGAGGCTTTGCAGAATGTTTTCATACAAATCAAATTTTCTTTGTCAGTTTGCAGTTACATACATGGGAATTCAGAGTGGTTTGATGTGAAGTGGTTTATTGTAGAGAAACGTATTGACTAGTAAAAACTTAAGTTTTCTGTGGGAAATATTTTGCTTAGAATACTCTGCATGTACACTATGTGGCCAAAAGTATGTGGATGCCCTTCCTAATTATGGAATCCAGGTGTTTCAGCCTCATCCATTGCTAACAGGTGTATAAAATCAAACACATAGCCATGTGAGTCTCCATGTATAAACTTTGGCAGTGATACAGGTCATGCTGAAGAGCTCTGTGACTTTAAATGCGGCACTGTCATAGGATGCCACCTTTGCCAAGTCATTTGGAAAATCTTCTGCCCTGCTAGATCTGCCCCAGTCAACTGTAAGTGTTATTACTGTGAAACTAATGCATGTAGGAGCAACAACAAAGCAGCAGACCACACAAATAAACAGAGTAGGGCCACTGAGTGCTCAAACACATACTGCATAAAAATCATCTGTCCTCTGTTGCATCACTTACTACATACTTCCAAACTGCCCCTGGAAGCAACATCAGCACAAGAACTGAGTGTCGGGAGCTTCATGAAATGGGTTTTCATGGCTGAGCAGCTTCACACAAGCCTAAGATCACTATGCGCAATGCCAAGTGTCGGCTGGAGTGGTGTAAACATGCCGCCACTGGACTCTGGAGCAGTGCAAACATATTCTCTGGAGAGATGAATCATGTTTCCCTATCTGGCAGTCTGATGGATAAATCTGGGTTTGGTGGATGCCAGGAGAACATTACTGACCATAATGCATAGTGCCAACAGTAATATTTGGTGGAGGGGGGATAATGGGCTGGGGCTGTTATTCAGGCCCCTTAGTTCCATGCCTTTTTGTCCAACGTCAGTGCCTGACAAATATTTTTGGTAAAAATACATCTACAGAACTTTTCTTAATCCACTCAAACTGTATCCAGCTCTCTGACTTACTGTGAACTGTAAATCTGAACAGCTTCACCACTACAGGCAGCCATTTCAGACCACACCAGGGCTGATATTCACAAAGCAGGACTGATCTGGAATCAGATCAATATATCTATGACGGTCATTGTCACAAATACTGATTGTAGATCAGCACTTCTGCTCCTGAGGTGGTTTGTGAATACCGACTCTTGTTTAAAGTGGCAGCCTATGGTTTTAATCATTTTTATAGTTCACAGTAAGTCGTACTGCATCCTACACCACATCAGCAGGTCTGAGTGACCTTAGTGAAAATCCGGATGCAGTTTGAGTGGTTTGAGAGAAGTTTTGGTGATGTATTTTACATAAACGGTTTGGGCTGTATGGGTGACTATTGGGTTCTACTGTTTGTTAGCAGTGTAAGCCTAATAGCTAAAATAGGCAAAATTTGTCTTGGCCACTCTACAACAGCTGTGTATGGAAAATCATGTAAATAAAATTTTTGGCTGAATTTTTCCTTTAAAAATGTAAGGTTTTCACATATTTAAAAAAAATGCATAACTATTTCATGTAATAACTTTTTGCTTTTGGTAAACACTTCAGACATCTGGTTCCCTTTACCTGCACTCCCATATGGAAAAAAATGTATGGACACATATTTTTGTATATTCGAAATACATGTCAAATACATTGCAATCCATGCTGAAATACATCCCAAACACTAAAATGTATTTCAAAATATAAAATGTATGGGTAAATATTACACCTAGAATTGTAGCAAATAAAAAAAAATATGTAGATGTATGTAAATGTGGAAAACTACATTTAAAATGTACTTAAAAATATATTTAACAAATACATTTTTTGCCCATTTTCCTATACTGCAAAAATATATTTGATAAATACATTTGGAATATATTTTTTCCATATGGGCTGTGAACAATTCTGACTTGCGAAGTTTCTCATTTTCACACCAAACCACTCTGAATGACTTTGTTCACATCCTAATGGTTGATTACTATGAACATGTTAACCTAACTGGGTTTCTTTTGAGGAAGAAATATTAGCAACAATGCTATCTTTGTAATAATGCCAAAGCCCACATATTTCATCCCCTTGTTGTGATGTCAACACTCATCAGCACAGGTGCTTAAACCTCCTTCAGGCCCAAAGAGTTTCAATCTGTGCTTTTAGAAAAGAAAACTGCCAAGAAAAACACTTTAACACAAAGCTAAATAGCTGAACACAAAGGACTAGCATCTAGCTGTTTGATGCTAACACCAATACTAATACATTTGCAGGTATTTTTGCTTACTTAACTACAAAGTAACAGTGAAAAACATCCAACATCATTACTAGATTAGGTATTGGAGCAGAACTGTAGCTTCTCCTCCTCGTATGTGAGCTGAACGTCAACTTAAAGCCATCACTGCAGTATTAAAA
Organism: Colossoma macropomum; assembly: GCF_904425465.1. NCBI lineage: Eukaryota > Metazoa > Chordata > Actinopteri > Characiformes > Serrasalmidae > Colossoma > Colossoma macropomum. The sequence continues at coordinate 38,367,217 of NW_023494805.1, forward strand.
AGCTCGCAGCACTCTTCCTCCCCGCTGAGCTAACAGTAGACATTAACAAGCACACCCGAGGGAGTTTGTCTGAGCTCGTCCGGCCGGGAGAACACGTTTTCCTCATATCCCGAACGTCTTTGGGAAAAAAAGGAGTACTTTTTCCTTTCCTCAAAAACTAGCACAGATCTGTGCTGTGGCATTAGTCATCCATCACAGAGGGGGCAGGAAAGAACATCAGGCCGAGACAGCAAAGCCTCTACACAACCGCGCAGCATGGACTCACATACATCACGTCTTAAGAGGACTACAGACCAGAGCCTGCACAATATTTTACCAGGCAGTGAGCTTTTTATGGTTATTGATATTGTCTTTAATAGCCTGTAATCTGCTATCTTACTCACATTTTGGCTGTTTATACTGCAGGCAAATGGGTTAAACATGAGTCTTTGGCACTCTTCATGAATCCCAGCACTTCAGTCACTCTGGATTTGACATTGTCGTTGTTTGTCGTGCCGCAAGCGACAAAAAAGACACTTTAAAATCGGAGCATCCAGACTGAGACGTATCTGTAAAAATCAGATTGGAATCGCATTTCAAACCTCCTCCAAATGTGGTTTGGATCCAATTCGCAAAAATCTGATTTCATGTGTTTTTTTGCTGTCCACACTATCAAAAACCAATCTAGATTCAATCTGGATATACCAAAAATCTAATTTTGGCTAGCAGTCTGGACCAGGCATGTCAAACTGGGGACCTTTCTAGGTCAAAGTGCTGCGAAAATTAGAGTTTACCCTTATCTAATGCTCTGAATTCAGTTCATGAAGCCTTTGCTAATTAGCTGATGAGCTGAATCAGGTGTGTTTAATGAGGCAGCGTACTGAAGTCTGCAGTGTTTTGGCCTGCGAGGACTGGAGCCTGACACATGTGGTCTGGACCATGCCTTTGATTGTTTGTAGTGATCTGCCAGGTGTTTTCAGGCATAATCGTCAAACATATCATTATCATGAGGCTACTGGTAATGTTTATGAACTGGCTAGCCTAAAGACATATTGCTGTAAAGGGTCACTCTGGCCAAAATGAAAATGTAACCATCACAACATCTGCTGTAAACCTGCCTACTCACCTCTTCCCAGAGTGAGGTTTTCTAGTTTAAAGACCTAGAAACCAACCTTCTGATGATGTATCCTGAAGGTGGAACCTTTGAAAAGCTACAAGGGCGGCTCTTTGCCAACATAGCTTCTAGAAACCCGAATTTCACATCAGCCTCTACGTCAATGAATTAATTTACTGCTGTGGGGGGGGATTCCAAATAATTGAATGATGTATTTGCACAATGCATGTTGGGTATTGTAGTGAGAGAACACTGACAAACGAAGACATGAAAACAATATTGAATTCTCTCAAACCGATGAGGTTGTGGGAGATGAACTGCAGTATACTACATAACATGATAACGTAAATGCTAGTTTTAGGCCCTGTAACATTCCTGCTAGAAAAACCAGCAAAGACTACATGACTGGTCACCAGCAAAACCAGCATATTTCATGTTTTTGGATGCTGGTATGCTGGTCAACCAGCATAAACCAGCTTAGACCTGCATGGCATGTAGGCTGGCTGGTGTTGTTTTTTCAGCAGGGATAGTAGTATTTTCATGGCTTCCCAGTCCTGACTCCACCTTCTCCAGTCACCAGTGTCTCCTCCCTAGTCCCGCCTACTCATTATTGCTTTCACCTGTTTCTTGTTTGTCTTTTTGTATATCTAGTCCTTTTGTTTCAGTGTTCCTTTGTCTGGTCTTGCGTTGCTTTCAGAGGACAGTGTTTATGTCAAGTTTTCGTTGTTCTTGTAATGTGTTTTTAATAAATCTGGTCATATTCACATGCATATCTTGTTTCAGTGCTCCGTTGGGGACAGATATCAACTAGCAGTTAAAAACACTATAATTAACTAAGCTAACTTAGTGAATGTTTTCTAGCTAATGCTAAATCTTCAGCTCTAAAGAGGTGTGTTACCTTCTCATGGTATATCTAATTAAGTTGAATATTTTGTTTGTATTTGAAAAATTCACCCAATATTCATTCAATTTTGACCAACTTTTGCAGGCATGACGAGCAGATGTTCTGGTCACATTTCCTGACTCACTACAAACAAGTATGGCTTTATTACCATACAGTCTTGTTTCAAATGAATGAGCAGTGCTACATTCAGAACTTTTGCTTCTTGAAAAGGCCTCCCTAATTAGTAAAGCTCTTGAAACCTTGCTTACTCTGTGCCAGAGGTAAGCATGCCTGTCAGAATCCCTTGAAAAAATGAACTCGTTTCCAGCTTGTACAAACTCTCTTGGGAGTAAGAGCAAAAATAATGAAGGTTTTAATGTCCTGCCCGTAATCGGCTTGATCAATGGCTTGCCTAGAGCCAGCTTGCAGCATTATCCATGAATTAAGTATAATCGTCTCGTTTTACGGCTAATACCTCAAATCCAGCCAGTCGAGATGCTCCCAAAGAACGGTCTTTGTAGAGCCAGCTGTCTTTATCAGAAGAAAATAAACAGCATCGGACCGTTTCCCATTGAAATGCGAGAGCGATGATAATGAGCGTCTAATTTATGTGAGCAATTAGTCAAATTCACATGCAAACACTGGTGGTAATACTGTAGTGTTTGAGATGCTAATAGAGTGGATACATAGTAGATTAAATGCCCAGCAAGGCGCCATGGCCCCAAGGCACTTAATAATGAATTTACATACACTGTACAGAGCGGTCGGTGTTCTTCTCCACAACCCTCCCTCACACGCGGAATCAAACTCACTTCTTATTCTCCTCTACATCCGCCGAGGGTTTCGCCGAGAGAACGGCTGTTAAATGTATTTCACTTGTCAGGCGCTTCATAGTGATTGATAGTGCTGCTGAAATAATGACAGTCATTATCTCCGTACCAGGTCCATCTCCAGCTCTTTCTGAAAAGGAAAATGAAAGGATAGGATCACAGGACCTTATCCTGTGACTAATGTGGGGATTTCAGATTATATATATATGAAATTACAATCTTCAGCCGTGTGCACTGATGTGATGGGGGGTTATGAGGCACGATAGCTGCCATTTCACTGAAATTGTCCACAAAGCACTGCTGAAATTCATATACTGATAAATTGGAAGTAGCAGCCCTAATATTCGTAATGCTAACAATCCCATCACAGTCCACTCTGCTGGAATCAAGGATGAATCAGGGCGATTCCTTTGGCATACGGGGCAAAGCCTGTGGGGGAAGAAACGTAGGATGTTTCAAAGGTAGAAACCAAGGAGGACCAAGACTCAAAAGGAGAAAATCCTTAAGAGCATGAGGAAGAACCATTGAGAGGAACCAAGACCCAAAAGGAAAAACATTTTAAGAGCATCAGGAACAACCATTAAAACAAATCAAGACTAAAAAGACTAAAAAGGAAAAAATTCTTCAAGAACATGAGGAAGAACCATTAAGAAGAACCAAGACTCAAAAGGAAAAACTCCTTAAAAGCATGAGGAAGAACCACTGAGAGGAACCAAGACTCAAAATGAGAAAATCCCTAATAGCATGAGGAAGAACCACTGAGAGGAACCAAGACTCAAAATGAGAAAATCCCTAATAGCATGAGGAAGAACCACTGAGAGGAACCAAGACTCAAAATGAGAAACTCCTTAAAAGCATGAGGAAGAACCACTGAGAGGAACCAAGACTCAAAATGAGAAAATCCCTAATAGCATGAGGAAGAACCACTGAGAGGAACCAAGACTCAAAATGAGAAAATCCCTAATAGCATGAAGAAGAACCACTGAGAGGAACCAAGACTCAAAGGGAAAAGCTCTTTAAGGGCATGATGAAGAACCACTTAGAGGAACCAAGACTCAAAATGAGAAAATCCCTAATAGCATGAAGAAGAACCACTGAGAGGAACGGAGACTCAAAATGAAGAACTCCTTAAGATCATGAGCAAGAACCACTGAGAGGAACCAAGACTCGAATATTTGCTGGTAAATGGCAGATATGAGAATGTGGTGGGAAGAAGTTCAATATGAACATAAGGCAAGATTACAGTATCAAAAAAACAGGCTAGAAATTCTTACTGAAGTCGGTATAAATTACCAATCATCATAGAACTTAAAGAAGGACATGATGGGAGCACCTTCATCAGAATCTCAGGAACATTCTGGCTTTTCAGGTGAGGAACCGATTATAAAATACAAATGATTTTAAGGCCTTAGACATTTTTGATTGGCCAAAATTTGGATCCCACACTAACAGGGCATCAATCCCTCCCCATATCAGCGGTTACAATTTCATGGATGTCCATTCCATTTGACTCCAACTTTGGGACTGACCTGTGGGTATGCTGCATGGGTATGTGCTGAACCCTCAGGACCCAGAATGCTCACTGTTTTCTGTCTCCTCCGTACCCACTTCTTGTCCAATGTCAAATGGCTGATACAATCTAGCTCTAACCACTTTTTTCATATGCCGAGGTTGACTGTCCTCAGCACGCTCGCCTCATCTCGCCTGGACATCTAATTGGATGCAATACAATTTCAAGGAACGGCAAAAGACACAGTTTGGAATGGAAGCTTATTGATTTTCTTAAAGCTTTTGCGACTCTTTCTCCCTCTCTCTCTCTTTCTCTCTGTAGTCCTTCATCAGTTGACAGGGCCTTTTTGTCCTGTTTTGCAGTCAGGGGTAAATCTGACCACACCTTAATCAATACCAATTGAAATCAGTTTTGTCGGACTGTCCCCTGCACCGGCACAGGCCGTCCTGAACGCCTCCGCACTCATCAATCATGCCAGGTGAGCATGGGTAAGCATGACATGTAAACTTAAATACCTTCCTGCCATCAAAAAGCCCCACATAGGAATATCAAACTGATTCAATTGTTCATGCATCGTATTATTGGGCAAAATTTGAAATGATATTGATTGACCATTTGCAAAATAATGATTGACACACCTCTCAATCATAATCACCAATCACAACCATCTTTAAGTGCTACTTCCTTCATCAAGTGAAGGGAAAACTCCAAGAAAGTTCCTCAAACAAACCTGCAGTGAGAACGGCAGTGGCAGTAAATTAGTCTTGAATATCAGACTAAGAAATGGTGGAAAGATGTTACTGAGAATGACTCAATTCAGACATATGCTAGCCTGATTATCAGGATGATGGAGCTGTTTTTATTCACTCTTGAAGCTGAAAATGTTTTTGGATTAAACTCTGTGGAAGACCAAACTCAAAAACTCACTTAATAATAAAACACTCAAATATATTAGTATGGCATGCGCCTGTCCCCCAGGCACCGATGATGGCCCCGGGAGCCGGCAGGAAGGCGGGGCTCAAGCCATCCCCCACTCATTTGCTATTCTCTCCCTGCTGTCCTCGCCGGGGTTCGTCCTCGCTTGTAGTTCGAGGCCCACCTTCCTGCCGGCCCTTGTTGCTGTCATCAGGGCCCAGGGGACAGGTGCATGCCATAATTACTTAATACACTCTAAAATTACTTTGAAACTCAGTGTTACGAAAAATAAAAAGGTGTTTACTGTCTTTGCTGAATTGGTTATGGCTTTGTTACCGCATAACAAACTGAGTGAGGTAATTTGAGGTTACCTACCAAAATGGTGGCAGCGTGATTGCGTGATGTCATCAGAACACTATGAATTAAGTGGATGGTGAGTGTAAGCTTGTTACACTTCTGTCTGTGATGATTAACAAACGCAAACCGAAAGAACTTCGCATTAGCAGTCTATGTGTGAATGCACTACATAACCAGGCACTCAATGTCAGCATGTTTTGGCACACAAAATGTAGCGCATAGCATTCCGTCTTAAATACTGACAGCATGTTGTGCTGTAGTGAATGTGAAGAAAGAATGCGAGCTCTCTGAAATAGTTAACACTGCAGGAAAAGTGACTGGAACACAAAGAAACCTGTGGTTAATAGCGATGTGTATTGTGAGGCAAAAAGAGTGCAATTAAAGCTTCCTCCCAGCAAAACTTCCGCATTTTGTTATGCTCCCATCTGGCTGTTTTAGACTCCCAAGAGCGAGAAAAAAAGGTGAATTTTTTCAATTATTGTGACAGGCTTATCAAGGTAATATATTGTTTCTTTCACTTTAACTTCTTACTTGGAGTGATGAAGCTGCATGACTGTAATTGCAATCTGGAACACAGTTTTTACATTTGGAGCAGGTAAAGACAGATTTCCAATGGAGTGATAGCGAAAGCTTAGCCAAAAAACAACTTCACACAATTTCCCTTTCGCTCCAAATATAGTCAGTCAAAGTTTGCTTCTGTTGTTTTGCACTGGAGTTGGTCCCGTTTTTGAGAGCTTCCAGGAAGGCTTTCCACTCGATTTTGGAACACTGCTGCGGGGATTTGCTTCCGTTCAGCCAAAAGAGCATTAGTGGTGTCAGCTCCTGATGTTTGGTGATAAGGCCTGGCTCACTGTCAGCATTCCAGTTAATCTCAAAGGTGTTGGATGGGGTTCATGTCAGGGCTCTGTGCAGGCCAATCAAGTTCTTTCACATCTTTCTTTAAGGAGCCCCAGACAATTATTCCACCTCCACCAAACTTGGCAGGTAGCGTTCTATTGCATCTGACCAACCCATATTCATCTGTCAAACTGAGGTGTGATTCATTACTTCAGTAAACATGTTTCCACTGCTGAGAGTCCAGCAGTGGTGTGCTTTACATCTCTCCAGCCACTCGGTTGCTTGGGTTTGAAAATCCAATTCATAAGGCTCCTGATAAACAGTTCTTATGCTAAATTTGCTTCCAGACACAGTTTGGAACTCTGTAGTAATTTACATTAACTTAATAATCCGATCATAATTGGATTTCTGCAGTTATCTGATTATCCAAATGGTCATGTAAACAGCATGCTCCGATTTCTTAGACCAGAGAAAGGTCTAGAAATTTGATTAAGAAATCCGATTAAGAAATCTGATAAAGAGAGCTGGATTTCAGCTCAGTAATCAGATTTCTCAGTGCATGTAAACTCTTACTCTGATTTCTTTCGGATTTCTCAGTCTGCGAAACAGATGGTGGTACCGGAAGTAAGCGAGCAGCAAAACATTTTTGGAGTGACGCTGAAATCAACTACATGCATGACGAAATGAAGGATTTAAATATTCTTCATCTTCTAGATGATGTATGTTCATGTTTTCAGATAAAGTGGCTGGATGTTTTTTAAAAAAGTCGCATGACATGAAGTTTGAATTTTACATTATGTTTACGCCACGTCTTCTTCTGTGAGTTTATTGGCCGGTTGCAGAGCAGAAATCTGATTACTGTCTGACTCATATAGACCTAGAGTTTCCCACTATCTGATTACTCCAGTACATGTAAGATTGTTGATCGGATTACTGACAAAATCTGATTTTCTACAGTTATCGGATTATTAAGTGCATGTAAACGCAGTTTCTACTTCACAATGACAGCACTTACAGTTGAACAGGGCAGCTCTAGCCTGACAGAGATTTGATGACCTGACATCTTGGAAAGGAGACATTCTGTGAATGCTGACTTCTTCAGCACAACTCATTCTATTGAAAGCGTTTGTCTGTGGTGACTGCATGGCTGTATGCTTGACCTTATGCACGTTTTGCAGTAGGTGTGGCTGAAATCATCGAACCCACTAATTATAAAGGGTGCATACTTTTGGCTGTACAGTGCATGTTTTGCAAAACAAGCTATTGGATGGAAACAATGTGAAACAATATAACTGTCCAGTGAATGGGCTTGAGTATTCATGTTTAATGCCAGCAGGCTCATCTTTCTGATTGTGTTTGGGTTCTGAAAAGAGAGCGGTCCAGGGCATGCTGTTTCATTTCAGGCTCAATTTGGAAGAAACAGTGGTGTTAACCACTTTAGCCTGATTTAGGCCCAGCAGGACATTCTCCTTGCAGATGAGGGGCCTCACACACCTGTCCATCGAGCCAACTTTAGTGGGAATATGAAGTTTTTCTACTTTAAAAAGGGAATTCTATTGAGTTTTCACAATTCAACATTTGAGATGTAAACGGAGTGAAATGGTTCATTATAGAGAAACTTACTAACGGACAGCTTCAAGTTTAAAAAAAAAATATTTTAAAAACAAAGCTTTATTTTGCTCAAAATATTTTAAAAGTTCAGTTTTTTTTTCATTATTTTTTAGCAATTGTGAAATCTGGGGCTGCTACAAACCCCCCCACCACCCCCCGATTCCTGCATCCCTGCCACACGAAGCGCCACCGCATCTTTTCGAACTGCTGCTAATGCAGCATAATTGGACACCTGAACACGCTTGGAGGAGAACACTAACCACCAGTTCTGTTACATCAGCTAACAGGCACCTATGCTGACTAGCATTGGAATGACTGATGGGGGAGAGAGAGGGCCATCCTACCCACCCAGAGAACGAGGCAACTTGTGCTCTCTTGGACTTCTGGCCATGGAATATTTCATTTTGATAAGATTAAATATGTTTTAGGCTAAAACAATGTCGCAAAACTATCATAAAACTATGTAGCAAGCATCAGGCAATGCGTTTGAAACAAAACAAATTTTCTTTGAGGTAGCTTAGCTTTGTTATGCTAGCTTTTATAGGCATTAAACTCTTCAGACAGTTCCTGGTTCCTATCACTACCACTGTGAGCAATTCTGACTATGTATGTTTGTTTAGAATGGAGCATTCCACACCAAACCACTCTGAATGGCTTTGTTTACACCTCAACCATTAAATTATGGAGACATGTTTATTAAAAATTGGTGCAATTCATCTTTTACCCTTTTAGACCTGTTGGTGGGACAAAATTTCACTTTTTTTTTTTTTGTTTTACCATTGCCACTCAGTTGTTTGACTGGCAAAGGTTTTGCTTTTTTCCTTTAAAACAAAAAAGTTTGTGGACAGTGCTCATCTGGTGTTTATCCTGAAGTGAAGGATATTAGGACCCCCTTTGCTGCAGTAACAGCCTCTACTCTTCTGGGAAGGCTTTAAACTAGATGTTGGAACACTGCTGTGAGGATTTGATTGAGCATTATTGAAGTCAGGTACTGATATTAGATGATCAGTTCTGGATCTCCAACTTATCCCAAAGGTATTGGAGCTCCATCACTCCAGAGAACACAGTTCCACAGCTCCACAGCCCAATAAAGGGGGGCCTTACACCCCTCTAGGCTCATGTGTGGCTGCTCCAGATTCAATTCTATTGACAATGCTTTGTAATTAAAATATGCATAGCAAACTCTAAACCTATACTGTTTGTCTGAAAGGGTTAAATGGCTTCTGCTTGTCTGTCCCAGCTTTGCGTATTCAATCACACCGACCATAATACACACTGGAATGACTGAGTGCTGAAATAAAATAACACAGAACAATGAACATAACTCTATTGTTAACAACTGCGGGAAGACATTTCAAATCTATTTAGACTCTCGGGCTCCGTGGGGAAATACAGAGCCTGGCTGTGTGAAAATTAATGAGACGAGGGTTTATAAAGCTGTCCCCCGGTTAAAATCCTCCACCTGTTCCCTTTATTGGTTTCCAGCAGTTTCTCTGAGCCTAATTCTGACAGCCTGACTGACACTCGGCTCTGCACAGGTCATTGTTCTTTACAAACAGGAGCGTTTGCAGATGCTGTTACAGTTAATGCAGGCAGCCAGCTGTTTTCACACCAGCTGCATTTCCAAGCTGCACGTCGTGTGAAAGTATGCATAACCAGGTGAAATTAAACGGCAAACCAAACCAAACCTCTCACCTAATTTAGTGATTTCCCTCTAAGACGGTTAACTCACTTCCTGAAGGCCTTGAAAACGAGCTGATGAATCAGGAAAAGCTCCTCACTGTGCAGGACAGTGGAGTCTGGAAGACAAGAGATCAACTGTTAGGGTGAACCACGTTATGAAAACTATAATGAAATGTTGTTTAGAGAATTTGTGCATGCAGATAAGTTTATATCAGAATGTTTAGTTTATATATGTAGTTTATATATAATATGTAAATGCTCCAAAAAGTGAAAAGAGAAAGAGAGACTGGACACAACATCTGTAACCAAAGCATTAATGATAAGTCAGTAAATTACAGTGTACATTATAACTAGCACTTAACACAATCTTGTATTATTATGTTATTATACACAGTTTATTGTATATAAATGATATATTGCTAGATATATATTGCATATAATATACAGGGAAAGACACATTATATATAAATAATATAATACCTAATCATTTTTGTTTTTATTTTGTTGGAACAATAAAAAATAGTCAGAAAAAAATATACATTATATAATCATTACTTTAATAATATAACAATATTTACCAATAAATATAATAACATATAAAAAGTATTATTATAAATAATAATATTCATCTTATAAATAGTATACATTATCAATTATATTACTAAAAAACTATAAAAATAGTATAAAAGTACATATATTGTTGTTGTATTATTATATTGTTATAAACAATTTATTTTATATAAGTGATATAGTGTTAGATATATATTACATATAATAACATAAAGTGTAAATATGCATTATATATTAAATATATATATAAGAATTAGCCAGAAAAGGTCAAATATGCTACACTGTAAAAAATATTTTTATGCTTTTAAGCCAATTTCCATTTTCAGAAATGTAGCTAAATATCAAATAACAGCAAACTGGTTACTTCACAATTTTAAACTCAGAATTTTTGCACTCCTTTACTTAAGAATTAACAATGTATCTGTAAAAGTTCAAAAGAATTTGCAAACCACTTACCAAACTCAGTGTTTGCTGTCTTTTTAGCTCATACCTTGAGTAAATCATTCCAAATGAAAGAGTAATCTGTCTCAGTGCTGCCTGATTACAGAGCAGCACTACGTGCAGAAGTACAGCTGGTAAGAAATCTATTTTTAATTAGTTAATCGTCACTGAAAAAGACCATCGACTGAGATTTGTGGTCAGTCGTTAAAAGACCCAAGCTGTATGTCTAGACCGTCCAGACTCGACTGCACCAAGTGCTGCAAAGTGAATGATTCTGTAATAAATAAATCGCACCACTACTTTAAACTCTTCACTTTCTGGCACTTTCGAATGAAGAACAGAGTCAGTCTGTCAAACAGTCTCCACATTATTTAGGAAGAAACGCTGAGTTACTGTTGCTACATTATCAAATCAGCTCAAGCTCTGAGTCCAAGCCTTTGTAGAAGCAGTGAACTCCAGTGTGCATGTGATCAGCAGTGAGAGTAAAATGAACTGCGCTCCAGTCCCTCCTGGGTATGCCTTAAAATAGTTGGCTCTTTCTCAACTACTTTCACGCTACGTATCCCATCTGGTACATCTCAGGACCAAAGACGTGTGATGGCCCAACTGCAGTGCTTTTGCCTTCGCACTGAGGCTATAAGTCATTTAACAAGCCCTAGTGAGAGCGCGTCAGGGCCGTGCAGCATCGCTGCGCTGAGTGAAACACGACAAAGAAATATTCATCATCAGATGGATCTCGCTACAACGACTGCAGCTGTGGATGGAGCTCTGCAGATGGCACAGGCTCTTCCTGCCTTTGTCAGAGGCTGGCAGGAAGCTGGAACAGGAAGGATGTACAGTAAACAGGCAGAACACGCTGACCCTGGCCTCAGTGTTTGCCCACTGTCCACTGCTGAGAATGGGGTAGGTACCAAGGAGACCTTTCCTTTTAAAAACTTTTAAATGCACCACATGACTCAATATAACATTATCCACATGTGTGATCCAAATGTCTTGGAATGACCAATGAAAAAACGAATGTTTCCCTGTGGTATTTAGGTAGATACAGCCAAGCAAGCTCTCCCATTGGTTAGGACTTTAGGCGCCAAACTGAAGGCCTTGCGCTTTAGGCTACCACTGTAATTAGGAACTGACAGTGCAATCAACCATTTGCATTTTACACTACAATCAAACCAATTTCATGAAGAAAACATCGCTTTAGGCCTTCTGGAAGTCCTAGATATGGCACTGACTGACTTTTTGGGTGCATTCAGCCCCAAAACTGTAGCAAAACATTTATGTAAATGAAAACTGTGGTGCATTAAACACTCTGTTGTGCTACACAACCACTGCAATATGGCAAATGAGAAGACCAATCTCGGCAATCTTTTTGAGGAACTCAGATCTTGCTGAAATGGGTTTAATGTGTGTTTAATACTTATTTAAATAATATAACAACAACAAAATATCCCTGTTTTAACCGCGAGCACATGGCCATACCCCTTAAGCTCCACACGGCACAAGGACCACCACAGAGCAGGTATTATTTGGATGGTGGATCATATATGTATATATATATATATATATATATATATACTATAAAATGGATATTATATTATTAGCACAACTGATGGATAACATTTTGTCATTGTGGTAAACTACAGTGTCTTACAGCAATTGTGCAGTCGTCTTCTATGCCCCATGAAAGTCTGTAGGAGGTTGCATCTACTTGCATTATCTCCCTTTAACAAAAACAATTTTATTCATGGAATCTCTTAAAATACTGTTTCTTTAAAGTCAAAGTGAATTGAAAATCATAATGCATTTTCCTTTTGTGCCATTTCATATTCATGAGTGAAACATGGTATCAGGAGGGTCTCTGACCTTGCTTACTACTGGTTAATATTATTTTCACCGCCTGTTCATGTTTTTTTGAGGTGGGCAAAAGTCTTGTTACGAAGAACAAATAATTTTGATTGAAGATTACATACATTTATTTTTATTATTTCAGGTTAACTTTAAGTAAGATTTGGTGAAGTTTTAGTACATAACTGAAAGTACGCAAAGGTATAACAAACATATTTGAATTTGTTATATAGAATTATACATCTTTGTTTAATGAATGATGAAGAAAAAAGCAAAAAAGATGCAGTAGAGTTCACAAGTGGACTGATCCACTGATGGATTTGAGGAGGCACTGCATTTAAGGTGGAACTGCATTTAAGGTATCAGTAAATTAAGCTGGCAGTACATTTAAGGTAGCACTGAATGTGGATTTAAGGTGGCACTGCTTTTAAGGTGGAACTGCATTTAAGGTATCAGTAAATTCTGGCAGTACATTTAAGGTAGCACTGAATTTAAGGTGGAACTGCATTTAACGTAGCTCTGAATTTAAAGTGGCAGCGAATTTGAGGAGATATCAGGAAATTTATGGTGGAATTGAATTTAAGGTGGCAATAATTTTAAGGTATCAGTAAATTTAAGGTGGCAATGAATTTAAGATTATATTTAAGGTGGCAGTAAATTTAAGGTGGCAGTGGATTTAAGGGAGCAGTTTAAGGTAGCACCTGGCAACACATTGCCATCCACCTTGGATACTGTAGCCAACTTAACTTATTCACATTCTTTCCCTTTCTAGTTCATTCTGTCTTTGAATGATAGCTCTTATTTTCATCTCTGTGAATTTTCATCCATTTTCCAGAATTCAAACTTTATATTCAAAAAATGGAGGTGTAAATAACAAATGGGAGAAGCTAAGCAGTAAATACCAGCTATCGCTAACACACAAGCCTGGTCAGGACCGACTTCAAACCTTCTTCAAACCTGAAAACATTATTCAGTTTTCACACAGTGTCAAGGGAAGTCTGAAGTCTGAGCCTCAGCTGAAGAGGATTATGCTGGGAAGCTAAAAGTGGAAGGTGCTGGCAAAGGATGAGACCAGAACACCAAGCTCCTGAACAACTTCCACAGAAACCCCCGAGAGCCACCCCCCACTGCTGACAGACACCGCAAACAAAAGTCCACTGTTCCTGTCTCCTTCCATTGTCGCTGTGTAAACAGTGCCGTCTGAAAAGTGTGCGGTCTGCTAATGTGTTGGGGAAAGTGGAAGAATTGAGGCTGGACAGTGCTTCCATTATCCTCGTGGTTACTGTGGGAACGGATCCTCTTCTCTAACCCTGACTGACTGATCCTGACCAGAAGAAGAAGAAGAAAAAAACAACAACAAGGAGAACCTCACATAAAGCTGCTTTTTGAACTGCCTGCACTTTTCGGAGGCAGAAAGTTGCTGAAAGGGAAGATGAAAGCGATGACTGCAAACAGCGCGTAGCCTTGCTTTTGGCAACGCCAGCAGCATCTGCCCAGCTAAATAAGCCTCCAACCTGAGCCTATGTGTGTTTACTTCTTCTTGAAAATGTATAAGTTTAACTTTTTTTGCTTTTAACATACAGAATTTATGTCAGAGAAATCTGAGTCGAGGATATTACAATGCAGTTTTATTAGTGCAGGCGAGGAGCCAAAGAAATCCACACTCGCTAGCCACTTCATTGGAAACCTCTTCTTTGTAGCCTCACATGCAGATTGCAGCCCATCTGTTGATGCATAATTTGTGTTAGTATCCACTACCTCTTCATAAATGATCAGCTTCTGACAGAGATGGGGACTCAAGTTGTACTCAAAACGCATCTTAACTGACTATCAATTCAACGTGGCCTCCCCCTTAAGAAGTAATTACACCCTAAAGACATTTTTTTTGACTGAAAGTTAAAATAAATTGCATTGAAATAATAAACAACATCAGTCTTCTTAAAGTTTTAACTGGAGTTTGAATCTACATCACAATATTCAACCGGGGTTAGCAGCCCTGATGACAACACCCTCCTGGCGCTGCAATGAACAAATGAGTATGAGATACGACAAGTAAATTGCGAGTCACAGTCATAAGATAATCAAATTGTCATCACTTTCCTACTTGGTGTTAGTTAAGGTTAACTGTGAGAAACTGTCACAGCAAATCACACAAACCATCCTGAACTAAGGCTTCGCGTGTTTATACAAGAAATTATAGAACAAAAGACTCGACTCAAACTCACACTGCTTTGACTTGAGACCTTTTCTTGACTTTTTTTTATCAGAATTTACAAAATAAAAGACTCGACTTGGACTCACACTGCTCTAACTTGGACTGTGACCTCAATGACTCAAGATTTGACTCATACTCACAGCTCAGAGACTTAAGACTCGAAAAAGGACTCGCACCCTAGATATTTAAGACTTTACTTGGACTTGCATCCCAGTGCGTTGAGACTTGACTCAGTCTCATAACGCAGACTCAAGTCTCAAGTCGGACATATACCTTTCTGACTCAAGACTTGACTAGGATTGGCATCCCTCTGACTCAAAACTCAACTCAGGCTTGCACCTCAGAGACTTGAGACTTGAATCAAACATGCACCCCAGAGACTCTGACTTGCATCCCAGAGACTTGACTTTGACTCACACCACAGAGACTTGAGTCTTGACTCAGACTCACAGCCTTGTGACTTGAGACTTGAATCGAACATGCACCCCAGAGACTTACCTTAAGACTTGACTCAGACCTGCTCCCAAGAAACTTGAGACTTGACTCAGAATCACGCCCCAGAGACTCAAGACTGGACTTTTCCTCTGTCTCAGAGACTCGACACATGAATTAAACATGCACCCCAGAGACTTACCTCAAGACTAGACTCAGACTCACTCCCCAGAAACTTGAGACTTGACCCGGACTAGCACCTCAGAGATTTGAGACTCGACTCTCACTTGCACTCTAGACACTCAAGACTCGACTTAAACTCTCACCCAAAAGACTTGAGACTTGACTCAAACTGATACCTCTTTGACTCAAGACTTGACTTGGACCTCCTCCTCTCTAACTTGAGACTTGACCTGGACTTGCTTCCCAGAAACTCAAGGCTGAACTTGCAATGGCACCCCAGAGCCTTGGGGAATCGCATGAACATCTCTGGATTCTGACCACAGCTGCTCTTGGCCGGATATTTTTGGGTGGTGAACCACAGTCATGCTGAGCTAAGAATGGTTTGTCTCCTAAAATAATATCTTGTCAACAGTGGTTGTGTGGTCAGAGCCTGACCAATGATGAATGGGGTAGAGGGCTGCTGGTAACAGATGGGCTAGAGTCTGCTATTGTACACCTATACAGGGAACCTACAAGATAGGTATAGCTCATAAAATGGACAGTGGGTGTAAGTTAGGTACAGTTTCTAAAGTGGATAGCAAGTGTATTACCAAGTGTTTCTTTGTGCTTAGTTGACTGAAACTATGTTCCTGAAATGGAATAAGAAGACAGGAAAGAAATACAAGCTAAAATGAAATGTCAGGAAGCTTGGGCCCCCCACCAGCACATACTGTGATAACAAGTTGGCAGTTGATAGCTTGTCTCTCGTGAAGCCTGCACATCCTGAGATATGTCACCTTGACACTGATCCCACTGAGCAGCATCTTCACCTCACAGCCATATGGAAGGAGCCAGCGGTGACCCATGCTGATAGCGAATAGCGCGGGGAATGTCGTGTATGATTAGCCTCACTGATGTGAACTCATCGATGCTGCTGCGGCATGGAAGTCCATCAGCGGCCCAGCAGGGATGGAGGCTGATTAAAGCGCTATCAGACCACTCATTAGGTCTGTTCTATCTCAAAGAGATATTACTGTGGCAAAGGTTGCACTGGCATATGCATTCGTTGAAAGTGTGCTCTGTGTGAGAAATTTTTTAGGTGTACTCTTGTTCCTGTACAGCGAAGAGGAAGCTTATGATTGTTAGTCTGACAATTGAGGGGGGGCGATGTCAGGAGGCAAGAGCCAACATACAGGAATGTAAAAGAAAGTTTAGTGCAGACCGACAAAAATCACATAGATTTAATACAAATAAAAGGTATTGGAGTTAGCTGTTAGGCTACCTGCTTGGCTAAGTGCAGATTTACAATGCCAGAGAGTTTTTTTTTCCACTGTTTTAGCTTGCAATGACACTGTGTAAGCAATTTTATGGAACAGTAATTAAAATTAAATGCTGGTAAAATAACATATACTTTTTTCCAACAACTATTCTGTAATCCCTTTGTCTTTTTACTGACTATAACTAAATGAAGTTTATTTTGGATTTAATCCGTTTTAAAATATGTAGGACTACTGAGAAATATCTGACAGCTCTTTTGCAACTTAGCCATTCTGAATGAAGTAATGTGTCTATTAACTGAATATTGGTATTGAAGGGTCTTCTTCAGATGTCAGAGGCTAATGCTCCACATGTGGACACTTTTAGTGTTTCTGAGAAGTTAATGCTCCATATGTGGACATTGTTCGGTGTTTCTGAGAAGCTAATGCTCCATATGTAGACAATTTCTAGGCCAAATTTAGTGAAGCTAGCTGTTAGGCTAGCTACTTTGCTAAGCACTGACTCACAATGCCTGAGAGGTGCTTTTTAGCTAAAACTCACTTCACTCTCCACTCTGTTTTAGCTTACAATGACACTGGTGAGAAAGATTTTTTTGGAAAAGTCATTATCGTTAAGTTCACTCAAAATTATTTTGCGTAATTTCAAAAGGTCCATTTCAAAAGGATGATTAACCCCATCCCAATTTTGCATCAGTGTCTATGGTGAACCTGTTGAAGATCCTCATTATTGTTTTGCAACATAGTTTATTATGTAATGGATTACTTACTCATAATAAATGACAGCATGTTTTTTCAGTGGCATTTTCAAAATTTGGTGAAATGCTATTTTTCCCTCTGCTGGTCCACTTGATGAATGAGGCTCAACAATGCTAGCATCATGAAGCTGTTAGCATGCTACAATGTAAGCAAGCAGTTTATTAGCTTTGAGAAGCAGCCTCAAAAGATCAGATGGTGACTGTTCCCTGAATGAGCCCTGACGTGTCCTCAAGGTGAAGTTTACTGTATCAGCGTAATCTGATCCTTCACTTTACTTGATTCTGTCACTTCATTTCGCAGTTTAATGAGAACATGATGTTAATCCACTGGCTTGACAGCGTTCGACATCTGCTATCGATTACTGGACTTCAACGGCCTACGTCCTGGTGCTTGACAGTGGCTGCACTGCGTCATTCAAGGGTATAAATAATGCTGTACAGTGCCTGAATAAAGGAACAGTGATACTCTTTGGTGACAGTAAACACAGTGAAAAAAAATAGAGAGATCTGAGGAAACGATGACACAGGGAAATCTGCATTCTGATCTCATCACTTTCTTTCATTTTTGTCATGTTCAGGGAGGCTGCAGGATTTCACGTCAGCATTTGGATCTTTTAAATGAATATCGTGTTGAAACAAGTAGGACATGAATATTAAAAAGAAGCAGTGATCATTTCTCTTGGGAGAATCCGCTGAAATATTTGCTTAGCAGGAAACAGCTGAACATGTCAGTAAAACTTCCTCTTCTAAAAGAGCAAAGTGCCTTTGAGAAGTGTTTGGAGTGTTTATGAGGCGGACAACATTCGCATTCGTTTCTGGGAGAAGCTGTAGGCCTTGGTGGGCTAGCTCAGAAAACACGGCACATTAAGGGAGCACATCAAAATCCATATTTGAATATGAGATTCCTTACTGGAATATTATTTTTAAGCAATTTATTGAATATTCATTTGTCTGAAGCCGAACTAGCAAAGCTACTATTCAATTAACAGTAATGCTACCTAGTGATTTAGCTAAAAAGAAAAAATATAGGTGAAAAAGCAAAGGTGAACCATAATTATCGGAGCTAGGCCTTCAGTTTGGGCCATGAATGTTAAACCCATCTCTCTGATAATGCTAATTTCTGCTAGCGCCTTATGGGATTTCTTTAGGGCTGGTCCAGATCGTTTGAATACTCAAGTACTTTGTTCATTATGTTTCTATTTGTTTCCTTATTTAATATTTGGAAGGTTTGGCTTTTGATACCACTTAGGCCAAAAGACATTCAGGTGAAGCTGAGCATCCTCAGTTACTCATTTAGCTACTGTGAAGCTGAGACAAACTGAGTTAGCAGGCTAGCTATTTGGCTCAATAATTAGCAGGCTAGCTGTTGACTCCTATAAGACATGACCTGCTGTAAATTTAGCATAAAACATTGAAGTAACTCGCCTAGTTGTCAATTCTGAGCTGCATTTGTGTTCACCTGTCAAGTTATTTCACTTACAAAGGAACTGAACTTGGACCACTAAGCTAGCAAGTCAGTGTGAACATGGCTGTCCACTCAGTAAAGCAGCTAAACTGGCTATGAAAATGTGTCGCTAAATAAAGATTGAACTTGAACTTACTTCTGTATCTGCAGTAAGCGGAAATCCAGTCAGACTCATCTGTCTCCTCTGACATAACATTACAGCAGATCTGTCTCACGGCATCTTTGGGACGTCTATCCTTAAAAAAAGTGATTTTTAAGTGCACAAAAATCTTTTACAAAATATTAAAGTATATAAAACGATCTAATGATAATACTTAAAGCAAGGTTAATTATAAAATGTAAATATTATTGTTTTGGGGGGTGATTTTGAGAAAAAGTATAAGAGTACTCATTCAGAAACCACGTTCTCGCAAAATTGGTCGTAAAGCAACATGTACCTGTTTGATTCCACTGTCAGTTCTTGATTATGTTGGTAGTTAACTTAACATGTTAGGCCTTCTGTTCAGCTTCTGAACTCCTAGCCAATGGGTGAGCTTGCTTAGTTGTATCTTTATTGTATTTTATGAATTTTTAAGATACTTGCAGAGGTTAAACACAACATTTATTACAGTTATTAAATAAAAATGAACTAAAAATGTTCACATATTTTTTAAGTTCCCAAAAATTGTTAAGCCTTCTCTAAAGACAGAGAAGGAATTGAGGTTCCCCACTGTTAAAACAGTGGAAGCCAACCAACAAGATCTTTTTCCAGATTTTAATGCATTTAATTTAGTGCATAATACATTATCTTGTATGAGCTTTATAGTTTTATGGGTTCTGGTGGTCCTGGGTGTATGGCATTTGCAAATTACACAATTGCATAAACACAGTGAAAATGTGGGGGAGACGATGAAGTGGCAGTCAGTTATTTCTGGCAGTTCGATGGAGCTGTCGCCCAGCCGTCAGGTAAGAATAATGTGCTCCACTTGAGTTTTGATGCTGGCGGGGAACATTTCAGCGCACGTCGTAAATTTACGATTGCGGTTCTTGGAAAATGCTAAACGCAGTCATTGACCCCAAACCTCTCGCCAGGCGATTAAAACAAAGAGAGCCAGTAGTCTTCATGAGGAGCTTTTAAAAATAGCCAGATGAAGTGTTACACATGTTTCTTCACCCTGATTATTGTTGCTGACTAGCGGACCTTTGGTGTATAACAGATTTTAGTGTTTTAGTGTGTCCCTGGGGTAACATTTTCATGTTTAAAAGGGAAATGTTCTACATAATTAAACAGTTAAGATGTAAACAAAGCCATTCAGAGTGGTTTGAGGTGAAATGCTACTTTGTAGAGTCAGACTTGTTCACAGTGGTGGTGACATCTGAAGAATTTAATGCCTCCTAACGCTCCCTCACAGAAAGCTATTGCATGAAATTAATACACTGCCTGATGCTGAGATATTGTGAGATAATTATTTTTAAAACCAGACATGAAAACTCATTAGCGGTGGAAAAAAAGGTGAAAGTTCAGAAACTAACCCCTTGTAACAAGGCCCACCAGCATAATTCCTAGGATAACAAGTGAGCTAATAATATGAAAATTCTGGTGCATTCTGAGACTAAAATACAGGAGTAATTCTTGTGGAATTATTTAGTTTATTGAGTTTGACAACTATGCAAATACATTCCATATCAAACAATTGTACTGTTTTCTAGGTATTTTGACTTATTTGTTTTTAAACATCTCTGGCTTACCATACTAAAAGGTCAATGTATACAAAATTTGGCAACCTCACATTTGAGACCCCACATCTACTATAAATCAAGACCGCTTTGTCCATCGTTTGTGTTGTACTGGTTCCAAAGTGGTGGGTTGTGCTTGGACCCCGATGATTGCTATTTACAGTGTCATTTGTAGACAGTCCCTAAGCTCACTTAGTGGTTACCACATTTCAGTACAGAGACCAACTTAATCAATTTCAGCTGAAAACAAAGAGGGACATGATTGTCTTGGTAGCAAACAATAATAGCTTCCATGTATTAACCTTTTTAAAAGCTGTCGAAAAAATAAATCAGAATATGTGACAATGAAAAAATCTTCACCACCCATGAAAGGTGGATCTTAGTTTTGATTGGCCTGTAAAAATTAAATACTATATCTGAGTAACTGTTACTGTGCAATGTTTGGGGAAGAGGAGGAATTCTCTCTTGGAATTCTCTGCTGGCAGTAAATCTCCGTTACTGAGTTATGTAGAAATTCATTGGAATTAATATTTATCCTCATCAAGTGCTTGTTAGGGACGGAGCTGCTGAGCCAAAGCAGGGAAACAACTAAAACATGAAGTCATGAAGTACACAGGGATGGCAGAGCTGCAGAAGCAACAGTGTATACAGTTGTGTGAAAAAGTTTTGGCGCCCCAGTCAATGTTTTGCCGATCTAATACTGTTTTCACACTTTTCCTGAATACTCGTCTCCACACCCAGGACCAATTCTGGGTTCACTTGGGGGAGGGCCTCATTATCACAGGTTTGCTTTCACACACAAGAATTCCATCTGAACCTTGAATCGATTGCACAATTCCATACGCCACATTTCTGCATGCAGGTTTGCAAAATGGTAGGCACTGAATTCATTTATATCATTTTCCTTGGATATAAACACTCAAGCGGCGAAGAACAGAGCTGTTTGGATACATGGCAGTTCAC
The DNA here is from genome assembly GCF_904425465.1 of Colossoma macropomum. Lineage (NCBI taxonomy): Eukaryota > Metazoa > Chordata > Actinopteri > Characiformes > Serrasalmidae > Colossoma > Colossoma macropomum. The sequence goes on from NW_023494805.1 coordinate 38,388,777, forward strand.
AATCCTTTCCAGAAGTTCGCTGGAAAGAAACCCCAGATCACAGATCTCAGGAGGACCAGAGGTCAGCTCTCTGGACCACTTCTGGGCTGAAAAACAGCTTTCACACTTGACCAAATGCACCCAACTTGCAGAGCAAATGGTCCTGGATCCATAAAAAACTCTAGTGTGAAAACACCCCAAGTGAATATAGCTATACACCCTCTACAAAGAGCACATTTTAATACTCAATTACTGTTTATTTGCTGAATTTAATATATTGGGAAACAATAAAATGTCTGTTGAGACAGTAATGACGGTATATTTCATCTCTCAATCATATCTTCTTTGCAAGACTATGAAGGTACTGCAGTGAACGCATTAACAACCCCAGTCCTTACTGCTTTCCTTACTGCGACAAGTCTGAGAGGGCCTGGCTTTGCAGACCGGCTGCTCGGACTGTCTAAACGTGTATTTATAGGAGTGCATTAGGCGGCCCTTTACTTTGTTGATCTTGGCAATGACATCTTAAATGTCCATACCGCCGACAGTGAGCCTGCACCTTACATGGGCACAAATGGTAAGCTGTTAACCCGCGGTCCTCTCAACCCGCAGTCACTAATGCCTGTCCATCTGCATGCTTTATGCCACATCCATTCTCTCAGCCCAAACTCTAATTGATTAAATATTCAAATCTGAGAGGTGCATGGCGCCAGCGGTGGAGGAATGGGCCTCGCCACGAGGGCAATCGATGTATTACCCATTTAGTGTAATGAAACAGGACCCCATATGCGAGGGCTCTTTTAGCAAAAGAACCATTTGCTTAATTACACATTGAAAGTACCATCACTCGGACACCTTAGACAGGACTGACGCAGCCTTAATCAGTGAAGTGGTCGTCCGTGGTCCCGATAAAGCGCCGCTCGTAACAAGGCACAGGGTTTGGAGCGACGTTTGGATGACAACGTCCTAATAAATCCCACTGTTCTGAAGGCCTCATCGCCGTCTGGATCCGAGGTCCACTTCCCTGACTCAGCGGCCTGCTCTTTATTCAACGTTTATACATTAGCACATCAGACAACATGGGATCCTGGAAAGGGCAAAGAGCTTTTTGTCAGCCAGTCCGTTACCATTCATTACTTTAATTGCATTAGCTTTAGCCACCCTATCAGCTCATTTCTCATGTCCAAACATGCAGCTGACTAGCATAAATATGGATGAATTATCCGTGACACACATTAGCTCCTGACGGTTCGGTCACTAATGAATCATCATTAGCATGCCGCGGAAAGCAACAGCAGCGTGCTGGGGCTACTGCTATATAAAAATGTACTCAGGGTGATGAGTTTGCTGTGCATTCATCAAAACATAATTTGGTGTTTGCTACAGATACGAGTTTCCAGCTCACTGCTTGCCGCAGGTCTTACTTAGTCCTTAAGAGTGAAGGCAGGTCATTTCACAGCATGTGTGATGGGTGAACTACAGAATCCTAATTACCATTTTAAAGGAGACATATTTTACTTATCTGTTTTCAATTTAATCTAGTTCCCTGTGCTTTTTGAAAGACAACTGTGAAGAGTGTAAAATAACACCTTTAATGCACGGTTGTAAATGTCTTTATATGATATGTTTTTCCCTTTTTACCTGATCATGTTTAATGCAGTGCTAATTTCCGCTAGCTTGCTAATGAGGTTTTGAGCATAATGTTAGCACCTAGCTAATGGCAGTGTATATTTACATTTCATATCAGCTCTCTGGATTAAACACAGACTTCGAAGCTCATGACAGACACTGAAATAATACTCATTTACTTGTTGAAGTTTGGATGTTCCAACAGTAAAGAATTAAAGTCTTTGGAAATGATTGGAGCATGTTAGCTAGACTTACTCTAGTGAGGACAAAACATGCAGTTAACACAATGAAAATGGGTGCTGTAGTTCATTTGTTCTTTTATCCACTGTTCTGTTGTGTAGTGTTTTATCCCTCAGCCTCATTTATTTATTTTTTTTTTACATTTTTGTTCGTTCATCAATGTTTTCTCACTTTAGTACCCAGCATGTACTGCAAATACATCACACAGCCATTGAGAATCCTTGTGGTGGCAATAAATCCTGACTGCTAGCCAAGCCACTGATCTATAGGCTAGTAGATACAACCAGGCTAGCATTAGTGTAACTCTTTCCTTGTTTTTTTGAACACAAACATAAAGAAAGCAGCGATTCTTTCTTTATTCAGTACAAAATGGATGCCAAAGACAAGTTCCTTTACACTTTCAGCCAGAGAAAAGAAGCCGTTAAACTGAGGTAAGTTGTCTAGTTTGCTGAAGTTAGCAGCTAAAGTAACCTTGCTAATCATTAGCTATTAGCTTGTCATCCTATTCATCTGACTGGTCATTTCTGTCCTGATTCTGTTCTCTTCACTGGAATGAAAACAGTTGTACAACTGCAAGATAATTAGCTTCCTAGGTATGTTAGCTATCAGAACGCCCCCAAAAATTTACCCTGAAGCAGTTTTTCAAATGTTCCTCTTACATTCAAGATAGATAATCATGCAGCGATGGTTCATTTTCATTTTGGCCAGAGTGCCACTTTAACATCAGTGACAAAGGCCCAATCCTGTTGCTTATTTTCACCCCCACCCCTTGTTTTCGGGTGTCACTTTGCCCCTTGGAGCTGAGTTACAAGGTGTAGTGGTTGAAATCTTCCCTATGAAATGGGACCCTCAAATAAAAAGAGCATCACTTCATTAACAGCTACCAGCGCTGCTCTGTAGGCGACCCTGCCAGTCTGCAGTGATAACAGAGGAAGGTAAAGTTCAGCTCCTCACTGCTGGGATTTAGTTACATTTAGGGAATTATATGCCTTCAAAGAGGGGGGCAATCATTTATTATATTCTTATTTATTAATTCTTCAGTGATATTAAGCTGAAGTCAGATATCAGCCAGCTTCTTGTTCGAATTTTCCCTTTCCTCCATTTAAGGTTGAATGGAAAATTTAGCTACCAAGACATCAGCATACTGCTAGCGATTTTTATGCTTGTTATGACGAAAAGGATCATAATACATTGAAATGACGTTAAACTAAGACAATACAATGGTTATCACAATATTTTAACAGCGAAAATGCTCACATTTGTGGGTTTCTTTGGTTGCTTGTGCAGCCATTTTGCCAGTTTTCCTCATAACACTCTGTTTGGACTGTGCCTCTGAAAAACCTCAGTTTGGAGGGCCATGTAGCCCTAACAATCATTCTACCCCTCTATCTCAACCAAAATCAGGACACCCTACCCCTAGACGTGAACACGCAAATGGAGGGGTAAGAACTAAGCGGTAGGGACGAGGGATCTTTTGCACTGGTTTCTGGCAAATGCCCACCTGTAATTGTTTCAGCCAGCATGTTATGTACATACAAGTCTAAATGCTCAGCATGAACATGGAAAAAAACAAAATGCATTTATTTGAAAGGAGGATTGAGCAAAATCTGAGAGGATCATGAATGAAGATATTGAAACTGATTAAATATTCCATTCGATTCACTCAAGTGGGCATCTAGCAGCGGCTAGTTCTGCATGCATTTGAAGGAGCTTGCGGCCTTTCCTCATTTTCTATTTCATGGTTCGGAACGTGTTTAATGTCCAGCTCTGATGTCATTAGCGGCCTCTGGGAACTGCAGAAGGCCAAGACGTTGCCAGAGAGGAGATAGAGGCGCGCTCTGGCTGCGCTGGAGCATCAAGCAAAAGATTACACAAGCAAAAAATCCCAATACTCCAACAAATCGACCGATGTTCCAGCTAATCTGCCGTGACAAATACGGCTAAATATACGCTGGCATCCCTGATTAAAGGGGTTCTGAGGAGAAAGAAGGACAGATCATTCCGGGATTATGAATTACCCAACCTTGGATTTGCGTGAACTACACCGTTGATCGGCCATATTACCCGGAGTTATATGAAGGACAAATATGACTAGTGTTCGGATGGAGCTGTAGGCTGGCACTGATGATCTGAATAAGGCCACTATGCTAATTTCAGCTTTGATATCCTTCTCCCCGATGGCCCCTTGTCCTCCACAGATCACTAAACACATTGCTCAAAGAAATCTATTTCCCCTCTGATCTGGTCTCCAAATATGCAAGAGAGCACAATGGATGAATTAATAGCAGTATTTGCGTAATTCATCAGCAATTATGGCCACAAAACTGTCACAGCCCACCAGAAGCTGAAATCGCAAAATTGTTCAATAAACATTTATAGCCCTCGTGTAGACTGAGCCCGAAACGTTCCAGGACCAAAGTAATGTTCAATTGAATTTCACGTTTAATACATCAGGCTGGGTGCCAGTGAGTGACTCTGTGAGGAGGAGGCCGTTCACCAAGATGGATTTGCAGCTCTGCCCTGTGCATCAGTCTTATAAAAAGTACAAGAGCAGTGTTGAGACGGCTTGGTAAGACTGATGAAATGCTCACACATGTCACTCTGTTCTTCACCTGATCCGTATGTGGATCACATCGCCAGGATTCCGTGTTTTAAAGTCAATATGTGGTTTTATGTTATAGTTCATTTTTGTGTAACCACTTTCTAATCTCTCTTTATCCCTTAGTATTAAACAGGCTGTTTATGCTGCCGCACCTTTAAGACTGATACATGCAAATGAGTTCTGTTCTGATTGGCTGCCGTTTGTTCTGCCTTCTTTAAAAAGCAGCCCAGGCTGAAACACTCCTTATAACTTCAGGGTGAGTGGGCGGAGCTAAGCTGCTGTAGGCTGTATAGGTGGCTGTTCAAAATGGGCTGCTCTCCATATACAGACTTTTGATTTTCATCTTCCATTAAAAGGCGAAGACTTTGGCCCACCTCTAAACCATCTTCTGATTTTTGATGACATCACCAGGTACCTGTGGGCGGGGAATCATAATGCTAAGCAATAGACCGTTCCCAAACATCTGTGCATTCGTTTATCTGGAAGTTTAAATATTAGTGTTAAGTGATTTTCGGTTGTGTTGTAGATAATGGCTGAGACTACTGTGCGGAATAAATGCTACATTCCTAAATGCACCAATAATGCAGCTAGATAAAGTTTCCATTTGATCAAGTTGAAAAATGTTCAACTCCAGCTGAAAAGCTCTGCTCGTCACGTGTCACTTTTTTCCGAGGTAACCAATCAAAAAGGAGGGTGAGTAAAATTTAACCGGAGAGCTATCACGTACGGTAGGACAGCTTTGCTTGCATTTGTGGTCAAAAATACTCGGCTCGAAGATAAATATTAATTTCGCCTCACAGCAAGAATGGCCTGGGTTCGATTCCCGGCCGGGCGACCAGGGTCCTTTCTGTGTGGAGTTTGCCTGTTCTCCCCGTGTCTGCGTGGGTTTCCTCCGGGTACTCCGGTTTCCTCCCACAGTCCAAAAACATGCAGTCAGGCCAACTGGACATGCTAAAATTGCCCCTAGGTGTGAGTGTGTGTGTGTGAATGTGTATGTCTGTCTGTCTGCCCTGTGATGGATTGGCGACCTGTCCAGGGTGTATCCTGCCTTCCTTCCCAATGACAACTGGGATAGGCTCCAGCACCCCACCGTGACCCAGAAGGGTAAGCGGTTTAGATGATGTATGTATGTAGCATTCTGGAAATTTTCAAAGAGGTTTGCTTAAAAACTGTCTAGTTTACTTTAATGTAGAAACATGATGTGTCTCTTTGCTACTCGTGGTGTTCAGGGCACTCGCTAACGTTGGTAATGTTTACATGGGCTGAGTGGGAAGCATTAAACCTGGTGGGCTTTTTCTCCTCCAAACTGAAGCACAGTAAGGGCTAGTATCTTTAGTCTGTCCATTTCAAGATCTGTAAAGTGGCACTGAATATAAAGATCCACTTTGTTTTTTCTCCGCTTCATATTACAGGTGGATTCTGGTGTATTTTTTACAGAATGTGCTCTGCTGTCTGAACATCTGTAATATCACCAAACCCACCTATCATTAAGGGAAAGCTGTCCCAAAAATTAGGCGTGACCCAATCATAAAGTTTTAGCTGACAGTTAATTACCATAAAAATAACTGCAGCATTTTTGACAGACAATTAAATTGTATTAATGGACAAGCTAATTGGTTGATTAGGGATCTTGCTTTCTAGCTGTCAACACTTAGTAGATTGCAACTGACAGCAGAAACAGCTTAAATCCAAATATTAAAATATAAATACAAATATTAGTCACCGCTGCCCTCTAAATGTCTTATTAACAGACATTAACAGTCTTTCTGGACTGTTATTATTAAGACTGTATAGCCCATGTGCATCTAAAGGCGGTTCTGGAATTTCACTTTTTTTTCTATGTTTTTCCTGATTTAAGTAGAAAGACAATGTTTCCTGTGCCGTCCTGCACCGCTTATCACCTTAAAACTGCACAGTAACCACAATAGCCAAAACAGTATATGAATATTCAAAGGAATAGTAATTAGAATAGCAATTTGTGCTACTTTCTTTCTGGATCATTCTTTTCCTTTTTGGACTTCCATTATTTCCAAAAATCTGAACTGTGGGGTCAGACCGCAGTACACGTTTCCACTTGAGCTTTAGCCCAGAGAAGTCGGCGGTGTCTTTGGATGTTGTTGATATATGGCTTCTGCTTTGCGTTGTAGAGTCTTATTTTGCATTTGTAGATATAACGACAAACTGTGTTTACTGACAAGGGTTTTCTGACATATTTTTGAGGCCATGTGGTTATACATTTATCACAGAAACATGTTCTTAATGCAGTGCCATCTGCTTAAAGTGACCAAATTGGTTGATTAGTTATCTTGTTTTCTAGCTGTCAACACTTAGTAGCTCCTAACTGACATCAGAAACAGGTCAAACCCAAATAAACAAATATTAGTCACTGCTGCCTTCTAAAGGCTATATTAAAAGACATAAAGAGTCTTTATGAAATTTTATTATTAAGACTGTTTATTCCATGTGCATGCAATGCCGGTTCTGGAATTTCACAGTTTGTTTTCCCTGATTTGGATCATCATCTAGAGCTAAAATCTGGAGTAAAGGAACATTAAAATCATGTTCACATTAAATACTGTGTATGACAAAAGCTTTGTGTAGCATGTACAAATTGAACGACATATTTTTATAACTGCGTTTGAGTGTGGAGCAAAAAAGGATTCCTCATTTCCCATGCTTAGCCTGTTTTTCCATACACCCTAATGCGTTTTGATAGCTCATCCATAAAGTATGAGGGGTCGCCAGGTTCCAACGCAGCCTGCGCAGTGCTACAAGCTGATTTATAAGCACGCTCACCCTGAGCTGTTGTAAAGTCAATGCATTCAAATCTATAAACAGCACTTAGAGACTGCACATGAAACGGCCATCGATTATCAGAGCTTTTCCGGCAACGGACTTTATAAGAGGAGACGAAACAACCTGACACCGAGCCCTGTGTGACAGCCCGTGGTTATTTTCAGATGCATGACTTTGGATCTTGGGGTATTGCATGCAACAGCTAAGGACATCTCTGTGTAGCAGTCTGTCAGAATTGATGGAATGAAATTATAGCTATCGAAGGTTGCAGTGGATATTCATTAAAATTCAGTGAATATATATTCAAAAACTGTAAAGCCGTAGACATCTGAAGTCGTGTGGTAATTCTGTAATCAGCATCATGCTTATATTTGCGACTCCAGGGCTAAACTGGGCTTCTCTACAGTAGAAATGAATGTCATTTTAGAAAATTGTCACTCTTGTGCCCTGCGGTGAGAAAAATGCTCCAAGGATACATTTTGCCATACGGATGTTTTTCCTCTGAATATCGCCAGATCATCTGAATAACGAGGTTGTTAAAGAGCCACAAACACTATAAAGCTCTGTCAAATGTGGTAGTTTAGAGGCTTGGGCAGCTTTAGACTACAGGTTGAGTAGCAGGTGTTGGTATATAAAAGTTTAATAGTAGACTTAAGACCAATTGGAGCTGGATTAGTTTTACCAGAGGTAATGTAATTTCTGTGTGATTTGACTGGCCAGTTGAAATGGGATAAAGGATCTGTGTAATTTCCCCAAAGTACCCCAAATAGCCTGGATCAACACATCATCATGAAGATGCTTACATCAGCGTTATGCTACAGATGCCACACTTCCAAACAATAACAACATGCTGGGCAGCTAAATGGCAAATGTGGCTCAAAACGCAATGCTGGACGAGGGACCTTCTATAGTCATTAGATCTGTCAGTGAGTGGCTATAGTCATTGAGCTGCTCACTGACAGTTAAGTTTTGAGTTTTTAAAATGTTGTCCTGCATGACTTATCATATTAAAACTGCACAGTAACCAGAATAGCCAGAACAGTATAGGAATAATTAAAGAAATAGTAATTGGAATAGCAATTTTTGATACTTTCTTTCAGGATGGTCCTTTTTCTCTTTGGACTTCCATTTGTTTTCCAAACACAATCTGAACTGTGGACTTGTCAGACCACAGTACGTTTCCACTTTGCATCAGGCCATCTCAGTTGAGCTTTAGCCCAGAGAAGTCAGCGGCGTTTCTGGATGTTGTTGAATAATGGCTTCCACTTTGCATGATAGAGTTGCATTTGCACTTGCATTTGTAGATATAATGACAAAGTGTATTTACTTAGAAGGGTTTTCCGAAGAGTTTTTGGGCCCATGTGGTTATGTTCTTCACAGAAGCAAGTTTTTAATGCAGTGCTGTTTGAGAGTTTGAAGGTCACAGGCATTCAATATTGGTTTTAGGCCTTGCCCTTTACGCACTGAGATTTCTCTGGATTTCCTGAATCTTTTAATGATATTCTGAACTGTAGAGGGTAAAATAACTAAAATCCTTCTTATTGCTGGTTGAGGATTGTTATTCTCAAACTGGCGAGCCTTAACTTATCCTTGCTCATAAAGGACTAGGCCTTTCCTGGATGCTCTTTTTATGCCCAAGCAACACCTGTTTAAGATTTTTTTGGAACATTTCACAACACTCACTGAATTTGAGCATGGTACTGTAATAGGATGCCACTGTTGCAACAAGTTAGTTCACAAAATTTCTTCCCTTCTAGATATTCCACGATCAGCTGTGAGTGGTATTGTTGACAAGTGGAAGCGTTTAGGAACCACAGCAACTCAGCCACGAAGTGTCAGACCATGTAAAGTTACAGAGCAGGACGCCGAGTGCTAAGGAGCATAGTGCATAAAAGTCACCAACACTCTGCTGATCAATAACTGCAGAATCCAAACCTCCTCTGGCATCAACATCAGCATAAATCTGTGGAGCGTCATGGCCAAGCAGCTGCATGCAAGCCTTACATCACTAAGCACAAGGAGAACATTACTTGCCTGATTATATTGTGCCAACTGTAAGGTTTGGTGGAGGAGGGATAATGCTATGGAGTTGTTTTTCAGGGATTGGCCTAGACCCCTTAGTTCCAGTGAAGGGAAATCTTAATGCTTAATGCATTTTGGACAATTGTACGCTTCTAACTTTGTGGGGACAGTTTGGGGAAGAACCTTTTCTGTGCACAAAGCAAGGTCCATAAAGGCATGGCTGGGTGAGTTTGGTGTGGAAGAACTTGACTGGCCTGCACAGAGCCCTGACCTCAACCCCATCAAACACATTTTGGTTGAAATGGTTGAATGGAGATTGTGACCCAGGCCCTCTCGTCCAATATCAATGTCTGACCTCACTAATGCTCTTCTGGATGAATGGGCAGACACTCTCCAAAATCTTGTAGAAAGCTTCCCAGAAGAGTTGAAGCTGTTATGGCTGCAAAGGGGGACCGACTCCGTATTAATGCCTATGGATTTAGAATGGGATTCATAAAAGCTCCTGTAGGTGTGATGTGTAGGTGTCCCAATACTTTTGTCCATATAGTGTATTTCTTGAGATTCAGACTGTTTTTACCATAAAATATTTTTTTTTTCCTTCCTAAGTGTCTCAGAATTATTGTCTTTATTTTAATCTCCTTGGCTATAATATAGCACCATTTTGAAGCATGTAAAGAACTCACAGTGAGAGCTAATCAGGCTAAAGCACAGCCTTATGTATGTAGGTTGAGAAGCTTGACTGGTTCACACAACATAGAATTATATTAAATTAATATTGTCTTGCATTGGTGTACCAGACTTTTTACAGACTGCTACAACTAGCCCACAGTCTGTTATAATTAACTCCAAGTTGTGTGTGCATGTTTTCATTTGTAGCAGAGTTGCTTGTATTCAAAAATAATAACCTTGCTCAAATATTTTAAAAAGCACTTAGCAAAAATCAAAACGTGTTAGTTTTGGCCCTGCTCTCCGCTAGGTGTTAATGGAGATGATTTTGCTTGAAGACCAGCAGTTCAATCCTAAATGCTTTCAGGCATCAGTCACAGTGGGGTCCAATGCAACCCATCTGCCGTGAGAAAAGCAGGCCGGGCTGAGAGGAGATGTGTGAGGTTTTGCTATCAGCTGCATGGAGGCTTCAGCCGGTGAATGTGGGTATGTGTGAAAGGGAAGAGGGCCATTTGGAGCCATTTACCACCCAGTGAGGAGTGGATGACATGTCACTCTCTTCCTCGTTCCATTTATCTTAAGACTACTTATGCCAACATTTATGAATGTCCTTATGTTGTGTTAGAAGACAGAGATTAACATCTTTGATTTTTGTGTCTTCTGTTTTACCCACATCTTAGTCTTCATTTGCGGAGGGACGGATCTCCGCAGCGTGGTAAGATGTATGGTGGACTGACCAGGGAATGTGTAGTGAAAAGAACTATCATTCAATAATGATTTCTGGATTTGTCAAACACTAGAGGGCGCTCTTGAGTGAGTCCAAAACGGTTTGGGTTCCTATGGAGTTTTTATGCAAACTAATAGTTTGTAAATGCTTAATAATTTTATATATATAAAAAAATTACCAGCTTTTTCAATACAAAACACAGTATTTTAACACTGCTGTTATATTTTTGAGCACTTTTCAACTCCAGATATAGGACTTCATAACAGTATCTTAGAACACTAGAAGTAATGCTAATCAATCAACACTCATTAGCACTAATGCTAACCAATCAGCACTTAGGAGCAGGAATGCTTATCAATAAGCACTCACTGGAATTAATGCTAACCAATCAGCACTCAGCAGCAGTAATGCTAACCAATCAGCACTCAGTAGCAGGAATGCTTATCAATAAGCACTCACTAGAATTAATGCTAACCAATCAGCACTCAGCAGCAGTAATGCTAATCAATCAGCACTCAGTAGCAATGCTAATCAATCAGCACTCCGTAGCAGTAATGCTAACCAATCAGCACTCAGTAGCAGTAATGCTAACCAATCAGCACTCAGCAGCAGTAATGCTAACCAATCAGCACTCAGTAGCAGGAATGCTTATCAATAAGCACTCACTAGAATTAATGCTAACCAATCAGCACTCAGCAGCAGTAATGCTAATCAATCAGCACTCAGTAGCAGTAATGCTCATCATTAAGCACTCTGTAGCAGTAATGCTAACCAATCAGCACTCAGTAGCAATGCTAATCAATCAGCACTCAGTAGCAGTAATGCTAACCAATCAGCACTCAGTAGCAGTAATGCTAACCAATCAGCACTCAGCAGCAGTAATGCTATTCAATCAGCACTCAATAGTAATGCTAATGAATTAGCACTCAGTAGCATGAATACCAACTAATCAGCACTCAACAGCAGTAATGCTAACCAATCAGCACTCAGGAGCAGGAATGCTCATCCTTAAGCACTCTGTAGCAGTAATGCTAACCAATCAGCACTCAGTAGCAATGGTAATCAATCAGCACTCAGTAGAAGCGATGCTAATAAATAAGCACTCAGTAGCAGTAATGCTAGTAACATACTGCCCAAAACCTGTTTGCTGTATAAGAAACAGAAAGATACTGGTAAGTTTTACTTGATTTTTAATGGAATCTACTTTCCAAAATGAAAGGAAGTTCCCACAGTTCCCAGTTCCCACAAGCTTGCACTACCTTTGAAGTTAGGCTTTAAAACACGGCTCTTCAATGTTGGTAAAGAACAGCATTTATGAACAAAAGCAAAGCCAAAGCAAAGACAAATGTCGCCAATAATGGATGCTTTTTTAAGCAAGTGATGCCAAATGGTTAGCATTAACTTTCATCAGCTAGCACTCACTGCTCAACCGTTTGAATATCAATGTACAGCTGAACAGTTGCGAGGCTTCTGTTCTGCTGTCATCTCGAGGCTTTCACAACCTTCTGACCGCCGCCTGCACTGAAGTTCACCGTGACTGAGCAGGCAACCTTGGATCTAAGTAAACTTTTCTCTCAATGCTAATCACGGTCCAGCAGCTGTTCAAACACGCCACGGTCTTACTTTAATAAAGGTGTGGAGGAACAAATGACACCGTGTTGAACAACAAGGAGGGGGGTGACTGACAGAAGAATCCATAACTAATTAGAGCAGCTGGCTGCTACGCCAGACAGTTTGACAAGACCATTAAAAAGAGCTCGCTGCATGTAAATGGGCTCGACTGTACGGAGATGAGAGAGAGAGAGAGAGAGAGAGAGAGAGAACGAGCACGTCTCCTTGTTGAGCAGGATGTGCGTGGAATGAGAACAATAACATGCAGTAATGAGATGTGTGGGGAGCATTAGAGAGCGAGAGATTGGCTGCTTAGAACATGGAAGCCAATGATGTTCAGAGGAAAAAATGGGTTACACAGACTGAGAACAGACAAACTTGGGCTTAACAAGGATGACCCAGACAGAAATCTGATATGTGGGCTTCAAATATGTAACATATATTATTATATATGGATTTCTCTAATATTTAACTTATTTTTATGTCACATTGTCCATTTTATCAGCTTCACGTACCATAAAGGAGCACTTTGTAGTTCTACAGTTACAGACTGTAGTCCATCTATGGTCAGGACCCCCACAGAGCAGGGATTATTTGAGTGGTGGATCATTCTCAGCACTGCAGTAACACTGACGTGGTGGTGGTGTGTTAGTGTGTGTTGTGCTGGTATGAGTGGATCAGACACAGCAGTGCAGCTGGAGTTTTTAAACGCCTCAGTGTCACTGCTGGACTGAGAACCAAAAACATCCAGACAACAGCGTCCTGTGGGCAGCATCCTGTGACCAATATTCCAAGGACTAGAGGACATCTACATCTACAAGGTGGACCAACAAGGTAGGAGTGTCTAATAGAGTGGACAGTGAGTGGACACAGTGTTTAAAAGCTCAAGACTTGTGGCTTGGGAAATTTCACGCTGAGGAAAAAAAAAACACAAGCAAAACTGATTAAATTATAATATTTAAATTAATAGCCAATTTAGCTGCTAATATAGCTGAGTGTTTAATAAATTACAGATCACATTACTTTAAAACTCTTACTCTTGTCTGGTCTCTTGCTTGGTCACTCTCTCTGTTTCTCTTCCTCGCTTCCTCTGACACCGTCTTCTTTGCTCTCTTCACAGCCCTGCCATGATGTTCGTACTGTAAATGGCTGAAGACTCATGGTTGTTGGTGTGTGAGGTGGTGCCGTAAGATGTAATGCAGTTCTCAAAAGGTCTTGTGCTCCACCAAATGTAGCGCTATAGCAGGTGGTCCAGGCCTGAAGTGGCAATAACAGAGACTGAAGCTGTTATTTTAAGGTAAAACTGCTACATAATGTTTCTTTAATTGCTATTAAATTGTACAGTTTGGGCTACTCGACCCACCTCTGCATAAAAAGCTCTCAAAGAAGCCCAAACGTCTGTTGCCACCAACGATTAGATCTTGGCTGGTTACTTATTTGCCCACAGAAACCCATTTGACATTGTTCCTGTCATTATTTCCTTCTGGTACAGAGAGAGACCATTCACAGGACATGAATTAGACTAATTATTAGATGAATCATCTATGTGGCTGGTGATCAATGATCTTCAGTAGAAGAGTCCATTGTTTTAATAGGCCTGTCTGAAGATGGCTTTCAGTGGCACTTTTATCGAGCCACTTATGGCTTGTCGATGAAAATGTAATGGAGAGATAATGCTCGCTAATTACCACAGGCTCTTTTCTTCCACATTTCTCAAATAACAGGATCCAGCTTTCAGCGAGACGTGGTGCTTCCAGTCTTGTGAGTCAGCCATTTTTGCTCCACGTAGGTGAAGGTTCAAGGTTAAATGTGCTGCCTCTTCAAGAGTTAGCTCTTAGTCGACTGTAGTGATACTGTTTAGTTGAAGAAACCTCTGCAGGAATGAAAAGTAAAGGTCATAAATGCTGTAATGATGGCCCATGTCAAGGTCTGGGATCATTCAGTTGTTGTAGATGACTTGGGATGTTGGAGAGATGGGCAGGTGAGAAGACCTGAGTGATTTCGATAACTACCATCGTTATTGCCAGCCAACTGGGTCGGAGAATCTCCAGAAGGCAAGGCACATGGCATACTCCCAGTCAGCAGTGGAGAGAACTGGTTAGAGTGTCCATGCTAACCCCTGTCCACTGTTGAAAGCACCTTAACCGAACCTTGGAGCAATGGAAGAAGGTACCATGAGTCCCATTTAATATCACATGGATGGCCAGGTACATATGTGCCATTTACCTGGGGAAGTGAGGGCACCAGGATGCACTGTGGGAAGAAGACTAGCTGGTGAGGGAATGTGATGCTCTGGACAATGTTCTGCTGGGAAACCCTGGATCTGGGCATTCATGTGGAGGATCAGTTTGACACTTGCCACCTACCTAAACATTGCTGAGGACCAGGTACACCTTTTGATTGCAAGGGGTGTTTCTTCATTAGCTCCCTTCAGCAGGATAACGTGCCCTGCCATACTGCACACATTGTTTGGGAATGGTTTGAGGAACATGACGAAGAGTTCAAGGTGTTGCCCTGGCCTACAAATTCCCCAGATCTCTGAACAAGCATCTGTGGGATGTGCTGGAACAAGAGGTCTGATCCGTGGCGGCTCCACCTCACAACTGGCAAGACTCCAAGGATTTACTGTAAATGTCTTTGTGCCAGATTCCACAGGACACCTTCAGAGGTATTGGAGAGTCCATGCTTTGGCAGATCAGAGTTGTTATGGCAGCGCGTATAGGACCAATAGAATATCATAATGTCATAATGTTTTGGCTTATCGGTGTGTGTTACAAAATCTACCTTGTAGCTTGTTTCTGCTCGTATTTGCTGGTCTGTAGGTATTGAGTACCCTCTACTTCTAGCTTGTTAGCATCTTAGCTGCTAGTGTAGATTAAACAGTTGAACAACATAACTCCCACAATATACAGTTGTTGTTTTTTTGCAAGTACAGGCCCTTGTGGCTTGAAGAGAGAATGCAAAACAGTAAAAGGTCAAAGAACCCAGAGAACTTGAGCTGTTGTTCTCAGCTGCTTCTGCTTTGTGCTAGAAAAAAGGCTGGAAACTGAGAGGCTGGTACAATCAAGGAGACAAATATGTATATGTTAGGTTATGACCCCCTTCAAGTCCCAGGGAACACAGTGTAAAGTATTAAAAATGTATGATACTAAAATTGAGTGATATATCAAACATGCAGCAAAGTTTGAATGAACAAAAGTAGATAGAAATATAATAAAACATGGCTTAAAAGTGGTAACCAAAGCTGTGAACTGAGAACTGTCTGAGCGTGGTTGTAATTTTCTAATGAGCACCCTTGATTGACATCCAACACTTCCATCCTGCTATAAAGCTCATGTTAAACTAAACACAAAGAGTGTTAAGAAATTAGGAAAATAGGCTCTACATATACATAATATATACATAATTATATACATAAATTTTAGTATAAGATAAAGACAAAGTGAGTAAACACAAAATGCAGCTTTTAAATGATCATTTCATTTATTAAAGATAAAGATTTGCTCAAAACAGGTTGTCCAGGTCCTGCAAAAGCAAAGCAGCCCCAGATCATCGCACTACCACCACCATGTTTGACTGTTGGTATGATGTTCTTATGGTGGAATGCAGTGTTAGCTTTATGCCAGATGTAATAGAATAATGTAACAGAATATTGTCCCAAAAGTCTTCAGGGGTCATTTAAATGTTTTTTGGCAAATGTGAGATGAGCCTTTGCGTTCTTTTTGGTCAGCAGTGGTTTGGGCTTGGGACTCACACGCCGTCCCCCACTCACCTGCTTTTCTCTCCCCGCCGTCCTCACCAGGCTTCATCCCAGCTCAAAGCTTTGTCTTGCTTCCCAGAGGAAAGAAATATTCTAAATGAGATCTCCTCTTGATCTCAGGTCCTAGACACAGTTAAGTCCAGTTTGAGATCAAAGTGAGACTTTAGCTATTTTCTGCTGTTTCTGAAATTTGGCTCCTGAGAAATAAAACTCAGATTTTCTCACTTTGATCAAAATATTGTCACACATGTGGCTTAACTCTTTAGTGTCTGACTCGTCTGAACCCAGTCTCAGCTGAATAATATGTCCATGAGAAAAGTGTAAGATCTCATCGTCATCTGTCAATCCAGAAGGAGAACTCATGTTTCTCTCCTTCATCACCAGAACATCTTATAGTGAAATACTAATGTTAATCTTCTCTTTTATCCAAAGGGGGGTTTAGGAGAAACAATTCAGAAATCAGTGATCCTTCATCAATATAATATTGAGATCTGCTTTATTTCTCTGAGAAAATCTTAAGAAAGTTTTTTTTTCCTATGGGTTTATTTTCTAAAATAAAAGACTATGTGCATCTAAAATCTGTTTGAGGTAGAGTTTGTATGGAGGACGATGAGCTGGGTGGTCCAAGGGTGGTCCAGTCAGCGGGGTGCCAACCTTATCAAGCCAGTGAACCAATATGTGCTCACTGTCTGGGATGATGAGGTAAAGAAATACATCACAGCCCACAACATTTGAATGAGCATGGAACAGTAACATAGTCCCACGTGAGTTTCATATGTCCTCAGTTTTGTTAAATGGTTCCAATGGCCATTTTTCAGCAGGGCATAGCTGTAATAAGAGCAGGAACAAGCTTCATTCCCGGAGGGCAAAGTATGCTAGTTAGCATGCTAGCTAATTTAGCTGAAGTTGTCAGCTAATCTGAAGTTATAGATAACAATCCTTTAACACTTAATACAACTTCAGCTGGATTAGCTGTTATAAAAATTAAAATGAAATGAACCTTTAGCCCACTGTGTCTGAACACATCGGAATTAGACCACCGCATTTAACCCATCCGTGCAGTGAAACACCACATACACACTAGTGAACACACACACTAGAGGGCAGTGAGCACAATTGCCTGGAGCAGTGGGCAGCCCTATCTATGGCACCCGGGGAGCAGTTGGGGGTTAGGTGCCTTGCTGTCTGTCAGCTGAGGGGATTGAACCGGCGACCTTCCAGTCACAAGGCTGGTTCCCTAACCTCCTGCCCACGACTGCCCCCTACTACCCCCTACATTAGCTAGTTACATTAGCTAGCTACCATATTTGCTACACAAGCTACAGAATCAACCCTTTCAAGTTGTTTGGTTGTTTAGTTTGTGTAGCAAGTATGCTAGCTAGCCAGTTTTAAAGGAATGTGATCTGTAATTCTATAAAACTTCAGTTTGATTCTCTACGAACATCAGCTAAATTAGCTATTGTGCTAGCCAGCATACTTTCTATCCAAACTACATGTTCATCAAACTAAGTTGTTTTGCCTTTTTTTCTATGAAACACCTTGTTTAGTACATGTAGTGCTTCAGTTCTAACCTTCAAAATAAAGGTTTTTCAATGAAGACTGATGTGAAGCTGTATTGACGTTTTTATCAGGGGTTTACTTTCGTACAGTTTAGTACCCTGCTGTAAAAATCAGCACAGAACCAGAATGAATTTCATGCTGGTCTAATTTCGTTTATGCTGGTTTGGTGCTGGTTTAGCTGGTCACCCAGCATGATCATGCTGGTTAACCAGCATATCAGCATCCACAACACAACATATCGCTGCTGTCGGAACAAAACCTTGTTTTTCAGTATTTGGCATAGTTTGAAAACGCCTGTTGCCTTTTACATTGTGCATAATTTTTAGGATGAATTGACCAAAAGAAATGACCCAGAATTACTTGAAAAGACTTCTGGTTCCATTGACTTACATTTGAAGTAAAGTATGTTTTTTCTTTCTCCTGTAAAGTTACTATTTTGAAGAGGTTTTGTTCCGACAGCAGCGATATGCTGCTGGTGACTAGCCATGCTGTTTTAAGCAGGGATGCTTTCAGCTACTGAGGAGACTAAACTAAAATAGCACTGCACATCTTAGTACCTTCTATGATCTAGATTCAACTAATTAGGTCATTATTGAATCCTTCTGAATTAGCTGAATAAGAGCAGGGAATGTCCCGAACTGCAGTACTGTAGGCTTGGAACTGGAGAACCCTGCACCCCAGAGCAATACTGTACATTAAGATGTTTTCATTTCAGCACATGCCCATCAAACAGGAAATGTGCTTTGTGCACTCCGGGGACGGTAATCCGTTCAAGCGAATCAAATGTGGGCATATTGATATAAAGACTTCACATCCAGTTAGGTAGTGAACGCTAGCTTGTCTTTCTTCCTTGCACTCCCAACACATGCTGGCAAGACCTGAAACAGAATCCAACATCAAAAAAACATAAGCTTTCACCTCATTTTTCTCTAAATAATCACCCCTCTATTACCAGTCCATGGAAAAGCCTTGGATCAGTGGGGTTTGATCACTGCAGGCAGATGCAGCGTATCAAAGGGGAATGTGAGGTGCTGAGAAAGCCTGCGTGAACAACCCTGACTCAAAATTTCTTTCGTAATGAGGTGATTATCACCCCGTGTTCTGTTGCGTTTGCTCAGTTAAAGCTTCACAGTCAGCATCTCCTTTGAGTTTGGCACACAGAAGTCAGGTTTCAAGGTACAGGATTGTGGATTAGTGGCTGTGCATTCATTACACTTTTTTATCCAATTTTCCCCAAAATTTAGTCTCGACTGATTACACTCCCTTTATGAGACAATGCTAACAAACGGTGAAGGCTAGTATGTGTCCTCTGAGTCATGCCAAGTGCCACCACATCTTTTCAATCGCCACATATTTTCAAACTGCTGCCAACCAGAGATATGGACTCAAGTCCCATTCAAATCAACTGCTAACTCACGATGCCACTCAAAGTGAAAGTTGTCCAAAATTGTCCAGAATGTCTTGGTCTGCTGAAGCAATAAGATTTCCCTTCACTGGAACTAAGTGTTCTAGGCCAACTCCAGAAAAACAGCCCCATAGCATTATCCCTCCTCCACCAAAAGGTGTGGCTGAAACACCTGAACTGAATAATTAGGAGGGGTGTCCCAATACTTTTGCCTATATAGTGTATCATTGTATGTTCCTATTAACCTCAACAGACATGAAATCTGGTCAGATGAGACCATTTAAATGTTTTTGACTATCTGTGGTAAATGACACATTTTCAAAGCTGACTTTGGTCTCAATGCAATAGATGGATGTGTTTATAGTTTAGTCTATCAAATGTTTGGGGGGCCCCCACCTGGCTACCGTTTGTGGTGGTCAGGGAATTTTTTATATCAAACCAGTTTACATGAGGTTTGTGCAGCACACCAATGGCAACATATTAACTGGGGTGCTGGACACATCATATTTGTTCTATAAACACTTATTTGTTTTTATTACTATTATTTATGTATGTACTTATCATTTTTAAAACATCAATTTTAATTATCTGACCAAACTGCTTAGTATGGGGCTTGTGGTATACAAAACTAAAACTTGAACTAAATGTTTATGTTAGGTATGATTAATGTAAAGTCACCGTATTCATCCTTTATTATTGTTTAGAAGCAAGGTTACTGTGTTGACCTGCGCTGCAGGCTGCATAAAAATTATAGCACACTGACAAGCAATAGATTTTCTATAAACACAGTGAGCATGATACAAGTTTATCGCCTATTGCTGACATTCCTGCATATAACAAGACGCTATTGTGGTAGAAAACAAAACCGAAACAAGATTGCACACACATTAATATGAACACAGGTTAGCATAAACCCAACCACCACTGCAGAACTTCCTTATAAAACATGCGTCCACTCTTCACACACATTTACCCCAATGAAGACACTATCAATTCAAATCAGACACAAATATGAACAAAACACCACCAGCAAACTAAAAAACTGAAACAACCAAGCATCCTAAACTGAGGCACACTGCCGCAGGAAAATGTTTTTTTTTTTCACTTATAGCTTACCTTTGAAGTGGACAGTTCACAGATCTCTGCCGACAGCAAGGCAGCAACTGTACTTCAACTCGGGCTGACATTTTTGTTTCTGTTTGCCTTTGAAAATGGGCCTCCTGTACTCTGTTGAAGTCTCAGGTCTACTTTTACAGATCCCTCAGGCACATCTTTTGTATATCTGGAGCTTCAAAGCATGTTCACAGGAATGCTAGTTCAATGTGCAAAGAAACTGAAAGCTTGACCGAGGTACTGGCGGAGAGTGGAAAAGTTGGTAAGCAATGAATGGAGAGTGGACATTTAGGAATGTTGTTGAGAACTTTAAGATTATTATCATGAGGCTGAAATCAGGTGTTTAAATTTTGTCAAAGGGGTCAACTCAGTTCTGTCCCTTTTGTTGTGTCAGCTAAAAGACACCTGCACTGGCTGGCCAGCCAGTTATAGTCTCTTGGGCTCCTGTCTACAGATGGCTGTGGCATCACTGGGGATCGAACTTGTGATCTCCAAATGGTAGGGATTTAGGAATGTTGTCGAGAATGTCAAATTAGTTATTATTCACTGTTCCGCTAGTAAAGTTACCACTGCAACTCAAAACAGGTGTTTAAATTTGTCATAATTGCTTGCGGGGGCGACTCAGTTCTGTCCTCTTCTGACTGACCGTTTTCAATAATGAAGGCTCCATATTTGAAGCCATGTTGAACCTGCTGGGGTTTTAGTAGACGTTACTTTTGTTATGTCAGCTGAAAGACACCTGCACTGGCTGGCCGGCCAATTTCGCTCTCTTGGGCTCCTGTCTATAGATGGCTGTGGCATCATCAGGGATCGACCTTGTGATCTCCCACTGATAGGAACAGAGCCAAAGCTTACATGGTTGCACCACTTACCTCGCAAATGTTAATGAAAACATGTGACCTTGGCACACAGGCCTAACCAAACTCTATTACCTGCTAATTGTAAACAAGCCACATTTCAAACAAGTTCCTATCAATGTTTCTTCCAGGGGTCTAAGTGGCGTCTCTCCAGTCTGCCAGGGGTTAATGTAATTCCGCTGCCAACACACCAGTTGATTCTCAACTGGGTAGCAGGCGTGCAAGCGTGTCATCGGCTCTCTATCTCTATCAGTGTTCAGGACAATACTTCACAGCTCCAGCTGAATAAACATGAGGAAGCGCGGTCAATACCGAGGCAATTGAAGAGCAGGCTGCAGAGGGAGCGACCGCACTGTAATGAAAGCTCTCTGTTGAAAGGAGCGTTATCGCCTCACGCAACGTATTGGTGTGAGACCCAGCGAAGCGTAATGTGGGCGAATGAAAGGAGCAGAAGCAAAGCCACCGATGATATCTCAAGCTAATTAATCCGAAGCCCCTCCTCCGAGGAAACCGGAGACCTTTTGCAATAACTTTCCATCAGCTCTCCAAATCCCCTGCAGGGCCGAGAATGAGAGTGCAGGATTAGGAAGCGTTGTCAGAGCTTTCTCTTGGTAGTGAGTGATGCCTATGCTGAAGAAGTACTCGAAGTTGCCTAGGAAAAACGATGGCCGAAGCGCCGAAGTCCCGAAACTGCATGTGGACTTGGGTGACATTTCATTTTGTCGCGACGCTGAGCCTTTGGCAGGTGTACTCTGCTCTTAATAGAGATGGATGGGACCGATTAAGCCTTGGGCTTCATGTTCGAAAAAGTAATTGGTATCAGTGTACCAGAGAGGACTGCCAAACAGGCTGAGTGGAGCTCGGCATCTCACGGCGCCAGATGTACTGAATGCAGATTGTCGGAGGGAGGTTTCAGATGAGCTAGAATGATCTGGCCTTGATGATGGTGTTACACCAAAATGCAACTGCATGAGCAGTCGGTGGGAAGGGAATAAAAAAAGAAAACACACACACACACACACAGAGAAGGTACAACAAAGCCTGAGAGGCCTGCAATCAAATGATTCGCGTGTCATCTTTTAATGAGATCGCAAAGTTAGGCACTTCATCTGAGCCTTTGATCCAGGGCACCTTTTCTCACATTAATCACTGCACTTATAATGCCATCTTTCAAAGTGTAAGATTCACACGAGCGACTGTTGAAAGAGCACAATAAGTACGATTCTGAAAAAGAAGAGATGATGAAGGGAAAAAAAATAGATGAAATAGATAAAATAGATTGGTTTCTTAAAGCGATGAAAAGGGGTTCTTGAAATTCTCTTCTAAGAAGTATAGGAATGCCTTCTGGTAGGCAAAAGAAGAATAAGAACTTGTTAAGCCCTTAAGCCCTTCTGTTTCAGCAGGAGAGCAGTCTGCAATAACTGACACTGCTGAAACGAGCTCTAGAAAGCAACAGCAAAAACATTTCAGGCAGGGAGTAGATTTTTTTCAGCGACAGTTCTTACTAACACTACCTCATAAGTGAAAGTTTTGGTGCTTTAACTTCTTCAAGGAGAGCCAAAATATAAAAACAACCTGCTTCCAAATAAAACTTTGGGGAACTTTTTCAGTCAAGGAAGCAACATTTGGCTGAGCATACTCCTAAGGCTCAGCCCCACTTCTATCCATTTAATAATACATATTACTACTCTATAACTTGGTTTAAGTGCTGGATGTTGTCTTTATCAGCCTCCCAGGTCTAGTGTGGGCTCCACTGTCCTCTTGCCCCAGAAGCAAAAGCCACTATACAGTAAGTTCCATCTTTCTTCTTCAAAAAGGTATTTGTCTCAGTAGCGCAGGCTTGAATATAGTATATAGCTCCTTTGAATATAGTTGCCCACTCAAAGTTGCTGCTGTGAGACCACTGCTTGGGAAAACACAATTCGGACTCTTCTGTCATGAGTAAATTCAGACTGGCCTTTGGCGAAATTATAAAAACAGTGGTACTTTATTGGCAGTTCATTGTTTTGCTACTTAATAGTAACATCTATGAAAAATGTCTGTCATTTTTTAGATCAGGTCACAGTACAGAAACGGCCTTGGTTGAAGTTGTTAATGACCTCAGACTGATAAGAACAAAGTCAGACCTTTTCTGTTTCTGGCAGCATATCTCAAAATTATGACTTAGATTCTCTGAATATCGACGTAGCATCTCTGAATAATTACTTACTTTCTCAAAATATCAATTTACTATGTCAAAATAATGACTTAGAATGTTAGAATAATGACTTAGTATCATTAATATTTAGTATAATTACTAACTTATTAACTGAAACTAATTATTCTTATTAACTTATGAAACGTATTACTTTGATATATTTAAAAATCTCAAAAACCTCATTATTTGAGGTTTTAAGTCAATATTTTGAGAACATAAGTCATAATTTCTTAAGTCAGTATTTCAAGAAAAAAACACAGTATTCCATACATCACAGTATATTGTTAAATAGAAGTGAAAACCAAATTGGACTTTCTGGAAATTTTCTTCAGTGGTTTTAAATATAACTAATTGATAGACATTATTTTGAGTCAATGAATTTGTATCCGGAAAGCATGACTTACTGATTTACTGTGGTGTACCACAAGGGTCTATTCTTGGGCCATTTATATTTTCCTTATATGTTGCCACTCATCTATAGTAAACAAGGAGTCAACTTCCATAGTTACACAGACAACACAAAACCTTACATTTCGGTTGCATCTGTTGAGTGCTGATCAACTGTTTAACTATTTATCCGATATAATAATTTGGATGAACAGCGATTTCTTGAAAATTGATAAATACAAATGAGAAAGAAATTCTTCTTATTGGATCTTCTGCACAGAGGATGAAACTCCTAAGCAACTAGTAAGTCTATCAATTTATATGAAATCTAAAGTGTGAGAGCTGGGTGTTATTCTTGACTCTGACCTCTGTTTTCAGTCTCACACTAACAGTGTAACCAAAACAGCATTCTTCATCTTGCCAAAGTAAGGAAGGCTTACCTCATTGCATGATACTGAGACGCTCATGCTTTTGTGCTCTGTGGTTTGTATTATTGTAATGCTTTGTTTTCTGTCATACCCAAGAACATAGACAATTTATGGTAGCACTTTATTTTACAGTACAGCAAGTACTGTAGGCAGACTTGAAAACTGTGTCTTTTTGGTAATGTTCTTAAGTGATTTTATGCAGATCTGACTGAGTTGTGAGGTAGTTTTTTGTTGCTCTCTGAGAATTTAAGTCTGGAAAACATGACCTTTACTGCGGTGTACCTCAAGGGTCTATCCTTAGTCCATTCCTGTTTTCCTTAATTATGCTGCCACTCTGATTTGGAGACCTCTATGGTGGAAATATGTAATCGCACACAATGTGGGGAAGATATTGTAATATGGGTTGTGCTTCAGACAGTGACAGTGAATCGACCGTTGTCATCATATCATCTTCAGTATACTATTGATTTTGCATTTGAGACCTAAACATTGAGTCAGACCTTCTTTTTAAGCCTGTGCTTGTGACGTTAATACATAAAGACGTGGTCTGACTTAAATTACAATTTCAGGTTTTACAGTGTGACTTCCAGAAGTGCATGCACATCATATTTTAGCCATTTTTTTCTTCTCCTGACTCAGTAATGCTACTTAACAAAAACTCCCACAGAGTGTAGCTTTAACCAACAGTAATTGCTACTGTCCTTGTTACTCACATTTGGTGTCACTGTTAGAGTAATTCTGCTACTCCTCTAATAAGTCTAGTCTGAGAGGTTTCACCATTAACGAGGAACATTTCGGCAAAGCCCGTGTTTACAGACATAAGATATGCAAGCGTGGAGAAAGACCGGTGCTTGGCCAGGATCGAACGAGATTGTTCAGCATCCTGCTGCTCTCTAGCTGACTCAAGACCAGCCGTGATGGGTGAACCCCAGGGACCCTGAGCCAAATCCACAGGAATAAAATTGTAGACTGAATGAAAATAGCATTGATTTCTTTTCAACGCTGTCAGCGTCGTTCTTGTCAGCTTTCAAACGAGGTTCACCTGCTGCTCTGCTTTTTTGGCTGGAGCGTATTCAGCGTGAATTGCACTGACAGGAACACTTGTGTGATTCCCAATGTAAACTTGTTTCAGACCAGTGGCCTGCATCCCAAATTCCATTATCAGTCCCTCGGTCACCTAATCGTGTTCAACCAAAGTTACTGAAAAAGTAAAAGCTCCACATTCACACATCAGTAACTCAATTACCCATATTACAGACAGAGTTGAGGCATTTAAAAGTTTGACTGTAAGGTGTTTGAAGTTTGATGACCTCTGCTGCAAGTTGTATACCTTACAGATGGACTTGCTGTCCAGAAGTCCATAATTTAATGAATTATATCAATATTCAAAGTAATAAAGGCACCATGCATTCTCTTTGAATATAAATTTCTCAAAATGACTAGAAGGACTTTAAACGATCTTGTCTTTACTTTCTAATGTTGCCTAAAATCAATTGATTGGTTTGCATTTCTCTGTTGTGTTCGGACTGTAGACATGCTTGCAGTAGAACTACCTGCGCATGTGAACTGTAGACATGCTGGCAACAGAACTACATATGCATGCAGACTGTAGACATGCTTGCAGTACAACTACCTGCATATGCGGACTGTAGACATGCTTGCAATAGAACTACATATGCATGCAGACTGTAGACAAGCTTGTAGTAGAACTATAAGCACATATGGACTGTAGGCATGCTTGCAGTAGAACTACAGCCACATATGGACAGACTGTAGACATGCTTGCAGCTGAACTATAGGTGCATGCAGATTGTAGACATGCTTGCAGTAAAGCACATGCACATGCAAACTAGACATGCTTATAGGCACATGCAGACTGAACACATGCTTGAAGTAGAACTACACGTGCATGCAGACTGTAGACATCCTTGCAAAAGAACTACAGGCACATATGGACCGACTGTAGATGTGCTTGCGGTAGAACTACATGCACAGGCAGACTGTAGACATGCTTGCAGTAGAACCACAGACACATGCAGGCTGTATGGAATGTCCTAGAATTGCCACTGCAACTGATCTTACTTGGATCCTTATCATTTATGTCTTTTTAACCTAGTTTACGATGGAAGGGAGACTCAGTAATCTGCTTTTAAAATATTTTAACCACAAAAGTTTAGTTAACTTCTTTTACAGAATGCGCTCAAGTAAGACGGATTTACCAAGGCTTGTTGATCCCACTCGGTTAGGGAGGTCTCGTAGAGCTCTCGAAGAGCACTTAACATACTAATCTAATATCCACCACGCAGGTGTACGCTCACTGGCAGAGTGCCGGCGAGGTCGGCTTTACCGAGGCGTGTGTTTGCTGCTTATTGCTCCTATTACCGGGCCCTCTCATCTGCGGATGTTCCCCTACAACGCACTCATGCATTAATTATTTCCTTCAATGCAAAGCCTATTTGTGGTTGGAAGAATTAGACTTTAAGATGCGCTGGGACAAAGACCAGAAACAAGGGCTTAAATCTTGGATAAAGGATTATCCAACATGTATAAAGCTCATGATTAGAAATTCAAAAGACATTACTAGAGATTTGAGAATTAAACTTTTTTTTAAAAAAAAAGGAGCTTACACAATAGGCTCAGGGAAGCACAAAATTCACCACTTAGCCGATCTCTACGAGCGGCGCAAATCTGCTCCGAGGCCAAAGGCTTCTTGTAAGAATCCTGCATTCTCATCTTTTCAGACAGATGGGCAGCTCTACCAAGAGCTCCAGCACACTCACAGAACAAGGACAAGCACTCGTCTAGGGTTGGATGTTGTTTAAATGTGTCGCATTCGATACCACTGACGATTCCTTGAACTAGTTTCTATGACTAAAACTGATCATTTATCAGAGAGAAAGATAAATAATGTGTACTTTATTAAAGTATGACTAAAGGATTAAATCCGTGTCAGGCCACTTCTGTTATATGCAATACTAGTAGCAAACTGTGACGATTACAGCTTGGCCTTCAGTTTGGGCCATAAATGTCACAACAAGGTTTAAAAAAAACAAGAAAAAGTCCACTTTTATAATAATGCTAATTTCTAATTTCTGGCATCCCTTTGGGATTTCAAATATTGTCTTAGTGCTAAGCTAACACTGTTGTACATGAACATTTCCTGGCCACTCTAGAGTGAATAAAACTATATGAAGCTTTTAAAAGACAAATAATGTGTTTTATTTGAAGCTTATAACAGATATGAACATATTTTACCTTGAATGTACCAGTTTTATGGTGACTCTTTCAGTAGACTCCTGGCATAGAGCTGCTGCTGCTGTTTTTTTGAGACTTGACTGTATTGACTCGGGATTTGACTCGAAATTGTCCTGTGCTGACTCAGGACTTAAGGCTTGCCTGTACGAACTTGAGACTCGACTTGAGACTTGCCTGTACTGATTCAGGACTCAACTAAAGACTTGCCTGTACTGACATGGAACTCAACTTCAGCCTTACCTGTTTTGACTGTGCGACTCAACTTGAGACTCATGTGTTTTGAGTTGGGACTTGACTAAAGACTTGCCTGTACTGACTCAGAGACTTGACTGAAGACTTGTCTGTACTGACTCTGGGCCTCAACTAAAGACTTGCCTGTACTCACTTGGGATTTGATTCTAGACTTGCCTGTACTGACTCAGGGACTCGACTGAAGACTTGTCTGTACTAATTCAGAGACCCGACTAAAGACTTGCCTGTACTGACTCGAGACTCAAATTGAATTGAGATTTCCACAGCAACTCAGTGGCTTGTCTCCACCTCTGAATATCACATTTTTTTTCAACAAGAAAAAATGTGCATGGTGTAACTAGGCCTTTAAGATAGCATGTGGCTCGGCTGGGAATCAAACCTGAAATAGTGTGTGTTGCTGGGCTGCTGTGAGCAGGTGTTTTTACACTGTTCTTTGCTTCATGTGTGCTAAATCTGCGCAGCCAGTTTGACTTTGATGTTGTGATAAAAGCTGGTTAAATTGGGGTGAATTCTGCGATCAAATATAGCCGTACACTTAAAGACACCTGTGACTGAACATCAGTAACAGCAGCCCCTGTTTCATTAGGACGTCTACATCCATTTTTCATCTTCATCTCCACAATGACAGTAGCGATCGATGCATGCATGTGAGATGGAGCTTGTCAGGAATTACAATGCGAATGAGATTTTCAGCAGTTTGGAGTACTAACAGCTGCTGATTCAGTGACCATCAAAGGGGTGTTGCAGATGAATGTATTACCACTGACATTCCGCATGCATGCACCACAGAATTTGGTGATCTGCACATAAATCATACATCATTCAGTTCAAAATATCTTACATTCCCATGCTGATCGTATAAAAGAGACTCCGAACTCTTTGGCAGAAAACTCCGTTCCTGTCATCATCCATTCAGTCAGAGTTGAATTCAATTGAATGTGCAAGAATTTCCCTATTCAGCAGCCAAGGACTCCCATCACCGCCTCAATGGTGTAGACCCACTTCCTCTGAGAAGAATACTTTTATAAAGCCTTATTCTATTTTATTCTAGTAAAACTTGCAGATTGCACATAAATGTATACCATCACATAAATATGCCAAAATGAACCCAGAGGACACCAGGAGGCTGCCTGGGTTTGGACTAGAGCATGACATATTTGTCCAAACCTGAATTTCACATTCAGATTTTCATGAGAAAATAGAGTGTGGGAAACAAAACAGTAAATCGAAAGAAAAAATGTCTGTATTTAATTAGTTTGGGGAATTTTTTATATGTCCAATTTGTTATATGGAAAAACTAGAACTGTCAAACGATTAAAAAAATCATGAATAATTGCATTACTTCGCCTTATTAACTGCGATTAATCTCATTTGCCTTATATGCTCAAATTTGACCTGGTTCTGTTCAGTTTCGGACAGAATTTTTGTTAGCTCGGGTCAGTTTGAAACTCAAAACTTGATGCTGTCGTTTAGTTCAGGTTAAGGTCAGCCACAAAGTTATAGGGCTGTATTTGGATTCAGAGCCAAGTTTCAGGCCAGATTAAAGCAATAATATTAATAATATTACCAGCTAATAATATCACCCAAATGACATCTGGTCAGTGGTGGTCCTGTGGTGGGAACTTACCACTGATGAACAGGGTAAATGTGCAGTAGCAGTGGTTGTAAAGTACAGTTACATGGTAAATGTAACTGACAAAATGGCCAATTAAAAAGAGTGTGGATTATGTGTGTCAATGACATGAAGCTTTTTTAGCTTAACTTAAGTTATGAGATGTACGTGGTATAGAAAACGAATTACATGCCGACGATGACCGATGACAGAAATATAACTTTAACCAGTGATAACTGATGACAGAAGTATTAGATTAATCAATGATAATCAATGGCAGAAATATTTAGGTTAACGAATGATGACCAATGACAGAAGTATTTAAATTAACCAATGATAACCAATGACAGAAGTATTTAAATTAACCAATGATAACCAATGACAGAAGTATTAGATTAACCAATGATAACCAATGACAGAAGTATTTAAATTAACCAATAATAACCAATGACAGAGGTATTAGATTACCAATGATAACCAATGACAGAAGTATTTAAATTAACCAGTGATGACCAATGACAGAAGTATTAGATTAACCAATGATAATCAATGACAGAAGCATTTAAATTAACTAATGATGACCAATTATGGAAGTATTTGGATTAACTACTGATAACCAATGACAGAAGTATTTAAATTAACCAGTGATGACCGGTGACAGAAATATTTAAATTAACCAAAGAGGACAGATGACAGAAGTTTTTACCAATGGTGACTGATGACAGATGTATTTAGGTTAACCCACGATAACCAGTAACAAAAGTATTTGAATTAATCAACAATAACCCATGACAGAAGTGTTACATTAAGCAATAATAACTGATGACAGAAGTCTTTAGGTTAACCAGTGATCCATGAACACTACAGACTACTTTTACTGCATCACAGATGTTTCTAATTATGCACAGAAACCCATAATCTTTGTCATGGACAAACAAGCGCTGCTTTTTGAAAAAACATAAAGTTCCTTGCCCCAGTGCCCTTAGGTCACCCGTAAAACCCTGTTCACCGCTTAATAAAACCCACTGCAACTTCACAAAACTAATTAAGGCTTTTAGCACTCCTACGTTTGAGACCTGCTGTACCTGTTGACCCCTGCTTTTAAACGCTCTTCACTAGGCCAAGCATTTGATTGAAAAAAGATGGAGTGCTTTGTTTGGACCGTAAAATCTAATGTGGCACTTCAGTACAAGCTGAAACATGAAAACAGCCCTGAGTAGTTCATCAGTGTGAAACTGCAGAAAGTAGGAACAGTCATTATTTTTAATTTCACATGGCCAAAATGTAATCTGGTCCTCTTCTGTTCTGTTCTGAGAGACATTCTTATTATATGTGTCATACAGTGAAAGAGGCCTTCATGCCTGAAATGAGAATTTGGCCTTGAGAAGACGTGTCTCATAGCAGTATGGTCCAGACCGTGGTCCAAGGCACCTTTCACACCTGCTATTTTGATTCCGAGAGAACCGAAAAGTCTGAAGGCCTGGCCCAAACAGTGTAGGTGTGAAAGCACGCTAAATTAAAGCACATTTCAATGAATAAAAGCTGTTTACATCCAACAGAGAATTCTGTTCCAGTTAAAGCCAAATAAATTGCACTGAAATGTTTCAGTTTCTTCCCTCCATTATTGAATATGACATTGACATAACAAAGTCTGTGTTTACTGACTCTTCTCAATGTGTTTGAATGGAAATGTGTGGTGGCATAACTGAAATTCATGCAACAATGTATTTTTTTTTTTGAGTGCATGCTGGGTATTTTAGTGAGAGTGCATTGATGGATGAAGACACAGACAGGATATAAAATGCTGGTCTCGGTCCGGATCAAACTGAACCATGCTTCGGTTCTCTTGCAATGTGAAAGCACTTTTTTGGATGGTTTGGGTTTTCAGACCAATTACAGACAGTTGAGGCAGACATTGTCGTCACACATTAAACAACAGAAGAAGAAAAAGAACCAGGAAAGAAGTAAAAATAGCACACAGAGAGAGGAGGAGACGAAATATTTAACTGTAATTTGGTCCAACGAAAAAGTCAAAATTCAAAAGTCAGCTTGGAAAAATGCATAAAAATGGTAAAACGTACCTTATTTTCTGAGATGATTGAGTTAGCCTAGTGCAGCTTTTGATACAGGGGCTGATAAACATAGATGTGATACTCGTTTTACTAGCAGTAACATTAGCTATCTGGCTTCTTTCTGCATTAGCCAGCTAGCAGGACAATAAACCTTTCTTACGACCCACTGTCACGTATCATGTAGAACTGATCAGAATCTATGGCCTGAGCAGTGTTATTTTAATCAATAACTTCAGATTCCTCAGATTTTAGCAGGCACATGCACAGACTGACCCCAGGAAGGGTTTGAGCCGCTGCACTGTTGCCCTCAGACTGCACTAGTGTCCACTTGGTTTGCATAAAACAACTAATTTAGATTGCTTTGATTTCATGTTGCAAAGTGGGCTCACTCTGATTCCACAAGCATCCTCACTCGAGGGCCAGCAGCATATTTTGGCCAAAATGGTGCGGTGGTTTGAGTTCATTCATCTGTTCTGAGACCCCCTGACTGTGCTTGGTCTTAAAATGGAGTTTCAGTGATTTTTTAAAATTGCTGAGATGTAAATAAAGTCATTCAGAGTGGTTTGGTGTGAAACGGTTCACTGTCGAGAAACTTAAGAGACTCAGATTTCTTTACAGTGGTGGTGATAGGAACCAGGGGTCACGACATCTACAACACAAATATAGTTCAAATACATTTTATTTACTTCACAAAATGACCACTGAGTCTACGCGTGTCTTCTGAGCTTTAAATGTAATGTTGATGATGGTAAAAAAGTGATAAATCTGGAAAAAAAAGAATTTTCTTTGGGGACTATTTTGCCGTGTAACACCCTGCATGTATCCCTCCACCATAAATGTATTTTAAAAATAGTCTTAGGTTTCAGGCAAAAGTCTTATCCCAAAATTATCATAAAACAATTTTATGCGACAATTCTTAATGAGGGAGCTTTTAGAGGCATTAAACTCTTCAGACGTCTGGTTCCTGTCACCACCATTGTGAACAATTCTGACTCTATAAGTTTCTCAAGAACAAAGCATTTCACACCAAACCACTCTGAATGACATTGTTTACATCTTAACCAGGACAGTAAAAGAGCAACATGCGGCTCTTTTACTGTCCTGTTGCGGCACCACAGCAGAATTAGACCTTCACATAAAAAATGAAATGATTCTCCTTTGCAGTAAAACATAGCTTTTTAACAGTAAACAGTCTTATAACTACTATTTCACTAATTGTAGCTTATAACTGCTAATTCACCCTTTAACCCTAAAGGTTGGCATGCAGACTGCTGGTCACCACAGCAACACAGACAACAATCTCACCGAGCTAGTAGCTAACGAAAAGGTGAATGTTGATAATTTGGAGACAAATGGACTTATTTGCATTTATAAGCACTACAGCTGGTTTCCTGATACTTTTAATCTGCAACGAGAAACTGACAAACACTAAAAAGTCATGAAGCTGAAGTCAGTTTCTCATTTGCCAGCTTCGTTTTCGAATTTTCTCGTTCCACCTTAAATGGTGCAGCAGTTGCATTCTGGCGCCTCAGACACTATTTAAGGTGGAACGGGAAAATTCTAACAAGAAGCCGGTGAATGAGAAGCGACTTCAGCCTTGTAAAAAAGTTGAACATTGAGAGACATTTTACAAAAAATTATTCTACTTTGCGGAAAAGTTTCCTGCCAGAGATGCGAGAAAAGTGGCTGTAGCTGAGCTAAAGCTTAAAGCAGAGCCAGGTAAGTCTGCGTTTTCGTTTATATTATATGTTTTAGCCTATACTACTTCATCAGCACATACTGAGACATATTTACAGCCAAGATAGTAAAATGGACATAAAATGTTGTGGCTCCCAAGATGGTTTGATTTTTGTTGAAAAGACAAAATGGCTCTTCTTAACATTTGGGATGCCGACCTTATGGTGAATAAGCGCATGTGGCTGACTCTACTCATCCTCTTTTTGGGCACAAAGTCATCTTAAGGCCAGGAAGGGGAGAAATGGCTATTTTACTAAAAGTCCCGATGCATTCAGCAAATGTCAGTCTCTGCTCTTAGGCCTAAAGGGAGCTGAGAGCCAAGCGGCCGCCTCTGTGGGAGAGTGAAAGCCAATACTAACACTCAGGCAGACTGCTCAGCTGGAACCACCAGGGAGAAACACTCCTTTCTTCACCAGCCAAACACCTGAACGCAGGGCTGCACTTGATCCATTGATGGGAATCAGTGGGGAATTTCACCTTCCCTGCTTATCACCGTCCTGCTTCCCTTATCTGATGGACATTTGGCCTTCAGAAGTTAGAAGTCAATAAGGTCAGTCGCAGAGAGAACTGACAGACCACTCAAACGATTCAAATGATTAGTCACATTAATTGCTTTGTTTGGTGTAGCTAATCATGACTAATCACATTTGTCATATTCGCTTCTCAACTTGAAGCTTGTATTCAATTTCCAGCCATTAAGTGTACTCTTACAAAGGTGGTTCTTCAAGGGTTCTTTAGTAAAGACAACGATTCTATATAGAACCATGCACACTCAAAGAATCATTTGCATGCTTAAAGGGTTCATTGCATGATCAAATGGTTCTTCAGATTAAGAATGTCTTGTATATGGTTCTATATAGAACCTTTTTGAAAATGGTTCTATATAGCACCAAAAAGGGTTCTTCTATTGTTGAGATGTCAAGGTTGCAACAATAGAAGGACCTTTTTTGGGTGCTAGTTAAAACCTTTTTTAAAACGGTTCTATATACAACCATCCACAGCACAGCGTCCATCAATCTGCAAAGAACCCTTGAATCATGCAAACGAATCTTTAAGTGTTAATGGTTCTAGACACAGAATCATTTTTTTTACTAAATAATCCTTGAAGAACCATCTGTTTTAGGTGTATAGCACACCTTTGTGTTGATATTTTGGCACTGAAAATACATGCCTCATAGCAGTACACTTAAAAATGGTGGTTCTTCAAGGGTTCTTTAGTAAAGAAAATGGTTCTATATAGAAGAACACTTTTTGGTGCTATATAGAACCATATAGAACCCACTACCACACACACACACATCATACGGCAAATAGGAAGTCCTCACTGCTAAGTTAGCCTGGTGCAGCTTTAATATAGAGGCTGATGAACATAGATGTTCTATACAGAACCATGAAAACTCTATATAGAACCATGATTAAAGGGTTCTTTGCAACTTTGCATGGTGGTGCAATGGTTCTTCAGATTGATGGAGAATGTGTTATATATGGTTCTATATGGAACCTTTTTGAAAATGGTTCTATATAGCACCAAAAAGTTTCTTCTATTGTTACGATGTCAAAGATGTAACAATCGAAGAACCTTTTTTTTGGTGCTATATAGAACCATATACAACACCGTGTCCATCAATCTGAAGAACCATTTCGCCATGCAAAGAACCATTTAAGCATGCAAAGCGTTCTTTGAGTGTTCATGGTTCTATATAGAACCACTGTCTTTACCAAAGAACCCTTGAAGAACCATCAGTGTAGCATTAGCTCATGTATTGATTTGCCCCACAGCGGCTAAAAGATTTCCCTTCACTTTTGAAGGGATTTTGGTTTGATTGAATTTAAGCATGAAATAGT
This sequence comes from Colossoma macropomum, assembly GCF_904425465.1. NCBI lineage: Eukaryota > Metazoa > Chordata > Actinopteri > Characiformes > Serrasalmidae > Colossoma > Colossoma macropomum. The sequence goes on from NW_023494805.1 coordinate 38,423,529, forward strand.
TCTATATAGAACTCAGGGCTCTAAGTAGAACCATGGCCTTTACTTAAGAATCCTTGAAGAACTACCATTTTTAATGTTTATGATATGTAATTGTGACAATAATAACTCAAGGGTTCAACACAAAAATAACAACCATCTCCATCCAAGCGCTAAAAAAGCCAATGGGTTCTTCAGCCGTTGTTCCTCAGTGAAGAGCAGAGTCAGTGCTCTGGATCTCTTAGTCTCAATGTACCGCTTCTCTCCTTAACCGCCCACTTGCCCTAGGAGGTCAAGGATGTTTATCTGCCTAAAGCGGTCAGCCCGATTTCAGCAGCGAAGTGCTAAGCACAGCCTGGCCTGCGAGGTACCTGTTGTGACTAAGCTATTAAAGCAAATGGCTCAGAGCTGCTGCTGGCTTTTCTTAGAACGTAGCTGGAGTCTGCTGATTGAGTGAGATGTATGTCTGGTCTGGTTGAGCCCAGGGAGCCGCATGTTTTCCCTCAGCTGTGCCTTTTTTATCAGCCAGTTCAAAAGCAACCGAAGGAGGTTTTCTGACCGAGACACCAGATTTGGATCTCCAGTTTCACTATTTTTTGCTCAAGTGAGGAAAAAAGTAAAATAGTTGACGCATTAAGATTAAAGACACAAGCGCAGCACTTCGCACATTCACAGTGTACACATGACCATATCTCACATACAGCGATGGAGCCTGCTTGTAGAGCAGAACAGCCAAACATACTGTGTTCAGTTAAGCTGGAGAGGAAGACGTGACCATTTGGAAGTCGTGGACGTGGAACCAAAAAAGACCACTGGATTAATTTCTTAATTTCAGGTGTGTTTACATTCTGTATGCTGATCATTGAGAATCATTCACAAATGAAGGGAAATCTTTTAGCAGCCGTGGGACAAATTAATACATGAGCTAATGCTACATTCTTAAAAAAAAGGTTGTTCTTTAAGGGTTCTTTGGTAAAGACAGTGGTTCTAGAATCATGAATGCTTAGAGAGCCCTTTACATGCTCAAAAGGTTCTTTGGTTCTTCAGATTGATGGAGAATGTAATCAGATTATTTTAATATTGTATATCATTTTTTGGATTAGGTTGCAGATTAACAGGTATTTAGTAATCTGTCACAGAATATGTTTTCAAAGTAACCCTCTCAACCCTGTCGATTACCATGCAGCAAGTACTAGAACCTTCAGAACCAGAAAACTGGAACTGTGCTTTTTTTTATTGGAAAATTAATCCAGATTAGAACTTCAATGTTCCAGCTTTACGTTTTTTGGTATCTACCAACAGGACCTAATAGTACTCCAGCATATCCCCCTCTGTGTTTGCTAACTAAGCTAAGCTAATGACAATTTAGCAGGTTCTGTGTAAAGAGAAAGTCACTGCACAGTTACACGACCAGTAAGTTCACCAGAATGTACGTTAGAACAGTATGTTGATGTTTTGATTACTAGATTTATTACTTTGTAAAGAGTTTGCTGAGGTCACATATGCTAGTTAGAAAGCTAACGCTAATGTTTATGCTAGCTTCACAGAATGAGCCTTTTTACTTATAATTTCTCACTAGAAATTTTTTTTTAGCTTAGTTTGACTCTGTATATGATTTTGTGTAACTGTAGTCATTTGTGAGTGTGTGAGCACAGAAACGTGCACTATATCACTGCATATCAGTGTTAAGATAAGCTAACTAGTAAGAAACCCTGCCGAAAAAAACAGCAAAGACTGGTGGTCTATGCTAAGATGGTCTATGCTGGTTTATGCTAGTTTGGTGCTGGTTCAGCTGGTCATACAAGCATGGCCATGCTGATTGACCGGCATACCAGTGTGAAAACACAACAAATCCTGCTTTTGCTGGTCTATGCTAGTTTTTCTAGGAGGGAAGATATCATTAATCACACTTTCAGAAGAAAATTTGTAAGCTTTGCTTCACTAAACACACAATTCTGTGTAAATGGTATTTTTGTAAGTGTTTCCATGCAGAAGAGCGCAGTGTGTTTCATACCAGGCGATGCTAAGCTAGCTAACAAGCAGGCAAGGTAGCTAATTAGCTAGTACCATAATTAGCATTAAAGTGGTGGACTATAAAGAACATTACGTCATTAATTGCTGTTCTTATGACACTTCCAGCTGTCCAACCCTGATAGCAAGAGGATAGTGGACCCCTGTCGGCCCACCGATGGCAAAGCTGGTGGTCCACTGGCGTTTTGCTCTGCATTTTCTGGGCGGTCCACTGGTGGTTAAGCAGAGTAATAGACAAAATTCCTCTTATCATTGCTCATTTTCCACTCACAGTCCGATTTACTTATTTCTTTTCTTTAGTTATACTTTGTAAATGAGTAGTTTAGTAAGTAATTTTAATCTAGCACAGGGTCAGCAACAACATTTTCTATAAAATCATTTTTTATCAGGCCTCGTCATTATTTTTTCCCTCTGAGTTGTTTGTAATATTTGTCGAAGTTTATTCTCTAAAATAGAAGTCTGTGTGCATTTAAAATTTGATTGGGAAGATAAAAAACTACGTAGAGCTTGTATACAGGACAGTAATCTGGGTGGTCCGAGGGTGGACCAGCAGTGGCGTACAGTTAGCGGGATGCCGACCTTATCAAGCCAGCTGACCGATATATGCTCGCTATCTGGGAAGAAGCAGCTGTAAAGTGATTCAGAGCTAGAACCATAAGTTCTTGTCTTTGAACAACACATTTAACTACCAAAAGTAGTAAAATGTGTTCTATGGGTTCTGGAGGTGTTCAGTCTTTGTTGCTTGTTCAGACCCACTATTGATATTTGTTCTCTTTATGAGCAGCTAAAATGATGAGTTTCCCTTATGCTTAGAAAATAAAGATGTGGCTCTTTCAGAAAAAACCTACAACGACGATGAAATTCGCAGAGGGGAATTTCTGAATCTCACAAAGGAGCCGTTCTTTGTGCATGTTCTATAGACTGATTTTGAATTGTGAAATGAAAGGCCTTGGCATTCAAGGTTTAGAAATAAAAACCTTCACAGCCTAAGCAAGCATTTCAGTTTGCCGCTTTTCTGAAAACCAGTGCCGATCCCTACAGCACTCTCCATTTGTTGAGGCTCGCTGCAGCTTGTACCTGAAACATCCTTGACCTTCTTCGAAGGCATTCACGCCATTCTAGCACACTACACTGTATTACCCGGCCCAGTCTCTTTCGGTGCACCTATTCTCGCAATCCCTCAACAGTGCGCTCAGCAGCGAAGGAGAAACAGGACCCATTTACGCCTCATGGAAGGTAATTGGCGGTTGCTGTAATCTCTGGAGGCCTCCAAACGCTCATGCGAGAAGATGAATCCACAAAATTAAGTGCCAAGAAGGACAAGACACGACGCGCCTTGCCCACGTCGGGATGGCACCTTCTATTCTTCCATCTGACAGAAAAATCTATGGCTGTGTGCCACAGAGGCAGCGTAATTTGCCTTCCCTTTCAGGATGGACCCAAGAGCGGCGCAACGCTGGGATAATTGGCTTAATTCAGTTGTCATATGAGACGAGCTGGAGAAAGGATGACCTTGACTCGAATGACATCATGAGACATCACTGAAAGAATCAACAAAGTCTGAATTAATGAGGAGAATGCCGGAAACTCAGAAGTGCCTGAGGCCTATTTATCAGCTACTTTTTATGAATGTGCCATTACTGTATTCTTTCCAGTGTGAGAGTGTCACTTCCTCCTACTAACCCCTATTAACTGACAAAGAAAACTATTCATCAGACCTTTTCAAACAGCCTTATTTTAGGTATTTGTGTCAGTAAAAATTGCTTTTACTGTACTTTATATGAAAAAAATGTTGGGTATTTATGTTGAGTGCAGATGTTTCAGCCACACTCATTGCTAACAGGTGTATAAAATCAAGCACATAGCCATGCAACCTCCATAGACAAACACTCGTCCCCCTGGAATTATAAGGTTCTTCTTTACATTATGTCAGGTGGTTTTTAGGTTGTGTGCAATTTTGGATTCTTTATCTAGAGAACAAAAAGGTTTTGTCTCCAAACTCACACTTTGTTCTATAAGGTTCTATCTGTGAGCCAATCAGCACTTCGAATACACACAAGAGGACCAATCAGGTTCTGCTTCTTTGACGTAGGGAAAAGTTTATAAAACTTTATGAAACATGAAAACATGTTGCTCGTCTGCTCGTCTTCTTGCAGATCTTTAAAAAGTCTTCCTGTTTAAAATGTTATAAATATTAAGCCTTAAATGTAATTAAATAGTGAACATTTGAATTGATGGGGTTTTAATCCCAACATAAATATTCATTTCATTCCTTCATCCATCTTTTCTTTTTCTTCTTTCTCCCAAAATAAGACATTTTGGCTCATTGGGTCACATTTCTGATATAAAACAAAACCTCACACTGCCTTTAGACTGACCTGCTACACTGACCTGCTGGGACAGTTTATTACAGAAGCTGGTCTCTGTTTAACTAAAGGCAACTTAAACTAATGGTTTCTACCTCAAACTGACCTCTGCACTGGACAAAATATTTAGCACTGGCCTTCATACCTAATCTACAATACTTTTTTGAATAAGAAAAAGATGATTTGTCCTAAAATAAGAAATAAATGTCATAAAAAATGAATAAGTGATACAAATAAATTTCATAAAAATGTCATAGAAAGCATTAAATGTGACTTTATAGTGTAGACACTCCGTTACACTAATTTTATGCGTTAAAAACAAATTATGAGTTTAAACTGTTTGTGTTCCTTGAGAATCATCATTTTCATGTTTTGCCAGATTAGAACCTTATAATTCCAAGCAGAAATTGAGTTCTTGGGATTAGAAGCTTCTTTCTGCATTTCACCTGTTCCAAAAACATTTATAAATTTGATAGGATTTTGATATTATACACTTAAAATACATTTAGGGTGTCTTTCTTTGTCATGTATGAAAGAGGCATGTTCCACATATCAGGTTTGCTGTCTGTAATGCAAAATCTTTGAAGCTCAATATCTCAAAACTGCTCAGAACGCAGAGAGAACCTTATAATTCCAAGGGGACAAACTGGTGGTAAAATAGGACATACTTTATGCCTGGCACTGTCACGGGATGCCAGGTAAAAATGCCTGACCAGATAAGCTGTGCTATCATTGTGAAATAGACATGTCTAGGAGTCTAGTCCACAAAACAGTAGACTATGCAAACTCACAGAGTGGGGCCACCACTTAAAATTCACCTATCCTGTGTTGCATCACTCGCTACAGACTTCCGAACCACCTCTGGTAGCAACATCAGCCAGAACTGAGCTTCAAGAAATGGGTTTCCAAGGCCAAACAGCTGCACACAAGCCTAAGATCATTATGATCACTATTTACTTGCCATAAGATTCTCTGAAATCATCTATTTTTGCCTCATGTTCTATTCTAGCTCAACAATATAGTCTAAGCATTGGTCGAATTGTCTGGAAATGGAGAGTTCGATCCCCAGTGATGCCACAGCCATCCGTAAACAGGAGACCAGGAGAGCATAACAGGCCTGGCTTTCTCTGGGTGGGTATCATCACTCAGCATAATGCTAGCCAACATGAGCGTCTGTTAGCTGGTAGAATTGGCAGTTAGTGTTCTCCTCCAAGCATGTTGAGCCGTCTAATAGCAGTGTATTAATAGCAGTTTGAAAATGTGGTGACTCGGCGGAAGCACATGCTAACCTTTCCAACTTAGCATAGTGTGATGGGGGAACCACCTAGCAACTGGAAATGGCAACTAAATTCAGAGAAAAACAACTGGGAGAAAATATCAATGAAAAGTCAGAACAGCTCATGAGCAAATAGAGCTTTGTTATGTTTGACGTGTCTGCAGCCAGCACACCACCCTGAAAGTCAAAGCAACAATATGAGGGGTCCTGTTTACCCACCCCTTCAAGCAGGCTGGGGGAGATGATTTCACAGCCGTTCCCTTGTACAGATTGCGTGGAGATGACACCGTGCATACAGAGGACGGGGCCTTTTTGTTGCCATTCAACAGGACTGACACTTTGGCATCTGCCGCTTCCCCCGTGTGTACACGGGCTAATTTGCTTTGCTGTCTTGTTTCTCATGATCTCATGGCAGAGAAAAATAGGAGGAACATGATTGTAATTCATCTTACAGAGGTGCAGCCCACAAGAATATAAATAGGCCCTGGGTCTCATGTCCCCCACGCTAATTATTGTTGCCGAACTGCAGAATTTAGGCCAGGACAAGAGCTGGGACACGGAAGCTAAGGGAAAAAAAAGTAATTAATTTTTTTCTTTTTTCTTTTTTTTACTTAAAACAAAGTCATAAAGTCAATTTTGTCTGGTGTCTTTGAGCCTGATCGCCCAGCTATAATGTATAAGGAAAACTGCAGTGCGTGCTTGTAAGGAAAACACTGATCCAACACTGTTATGAAACCATTCACTAAAAATCTTGTCCTAAAAAGAAAAGGAGCTCCTTAATGAATAGTCAAACATGTTCCTGAGTACATTGCATTGAGAAAGTGTGGACAATCCTGCACTCGTTACTGCCGGTGTATGCAAATTACGTTATCAAGGATGTTTGCTCCAATGTGATGTAGACATGCTGACCACTGTGTTAGAAGCCGCTAACTTATAGTTCGACTCACTGGCCACTTTAGTAGAAACACCTACCTTGTGCTTTCACTCAATGGCCACTTTATTAGGAACACCTACTTTGTACTTCCACTAGCTGGCCATTTTATTAGAAACACCTACCTTGTACTTCCACTCACTGGCCACTTTATTAGAAACACCTACCTTGTGCTTTCTCTTACTGGCCACTTTATTAGAAACACCTACCTTGTACTTCCACTAGCTGGCCACTTTATTAGAAACACCTACCTTTTACTTCCACTCACTGGCCACTTTATTAGAAACACCTACCTTGTGCTTTCACTTACTGGCCACTTTATTAGAAACACCTACCTTGTGCTTTCGCTTACTGGCCACTTTATTAGAGACATTTACCTTGTGCTTCCACTAACTGGCCACTTTATTAGAAACACATAACATGGTCACCACTTAAAAAGTCACGACTGAAACATTTGGTAAAGTTTTGTCAGCGTTATGATTGTTTTGGTGGTGACAAAATGGAACCTTCAGTCATTTACTTTAATAAAATAAAGCTAAATAAGTTATAGGGTCACTCAAAGCAAAAGGATTTGAGTCTAAAGTCTGAGTCGGGTGAAAGTCCAAAATGTGTTTTCAACTCTGAACCAATTCAGTAGAATGATCCATTTAAGGTGAGCCGTGGACCACTTATAAACATCAGCAGTTAAATCTGAAAGGCTAATTAGTATATTAATAAAATGTCCTAATTTTAAGGGACACCTGCTTTAGCCCCTTAAAATCTCAGGCTTATTACATACTAAGGTTTATGGCTCCATAACTACAGGGAGCTATTTTTAGGTCATAGAAGTGTATGATGAAACTTTGGGCCCGCCGGTGGGCCCTGGCCATTTAAAGGGTTAATTCCGTCAAATCCGTTCAATTTGGAAGTTCAGGTAAAAATATCTTTTATAAATAGTCTCCTTGGATGACTAATTCATCAGGTCCTAATTACTATAAATTGCACTCTCTAGTACATTCGTTTCAGCAGTGGCTTGGGTGAAATGCGCTGGGCCCGCTGCTAGCCGTTCCATTCGCTGTTTTCCAGGAAGGCAACCCTCTAAAACAGGCCTGTTCTCTCTCTAACATGATGCAAGTCTGCTCTTCCAGGAGATGAAGTGGGACTTAATGAGTGGCCTCTCTGGGGAAATTCTGCCATACTAATGTGAAGCCATAAATCCTGAACCGTCACTGCGACGTATGGACCCAACCGGCTCTATATGTTTAGCATGTGCGTCACTGCGTCATTAAGGTTCATTTGAATTTGTGTGTTTAGCTGATAGCTTTTAAATCTACAGGGCCTTTTTATTCACGTCACTCTTTGGCTCACGAACCCTTCCCGGAGGAGTGGATGCTGCGTCGGAGTGGGCCGTGCTAATGAGCATGCGGGAACCACCGTCCCTTTTCACGTGCTCGGGATCGCAGCGACGATCTTCCAATCAAGTCACGGCTGATTTCCTGCGTGTCCCTGGGGAAATCTGACACGACAAATCGCATTAGGCTGTTGACACTTATATGCTGCCTTGATTGCCAGCGGTATTACGAGTCTGGCAGTTGGGTGAGCTTCTCATGCAGATAGATAATTACAGACTAGCATTCTGTTGCTAAATGTGCATTAGCACCGCTAATAATTTCACTCGCTGTAATAATATATGATGATCCGAAGCCTCGCAGGAGGGTCCCACACCCCACGGCGTCTAAGAGTGAGTGACTAGCGCTGTGTGGTCGCTCTCTCCTATCACTTTTAGAAGCTTTGCTCACCTGTCCGCCGAACGCCGCCGGCCAGATTGATCACCAGCAGCAGTGTCGCCCACGGATCATGAGCGCCAGGGCGACAGGTGTCATTTATAATGCATGGGCTTCGGCTGAGGGGGAGGCAGGATTCCCAATTACGGCCCACTCTGCCAGGGCCTCGGGTGCCACCGGATAATTACATGGGAGCAGGAGACGGCGGCAAAACCGGATCAGACAGCGCTGTGGCTAATTTGTACATGAGGAGAGCGGGGGAGGACTGGGATTTTATCATCTTCGTACTGGATAGCGCGTTCTCTAGCACTGATTAAGTGCTGGACAGCGCCAGTGCACACGGGTCATTCTACAATTGTGGTGACAAAATGTTGCTAAGTAATTCAAGGGTAAAACCTAGTCTGTTAAATTGGACAAAATCCGTAGCCCACTGATGGTAACACCATCAAAATTACATCAAATTACACTGACAAAATTACTAAAACCTTCACAAAAATACAGTCCACTGCCACTTTAGTTTCACATTGTATATAGAAAATGACAACTGTTACTTTGTTGTTGGTATTTTATCTGAATTTTCATATAATTTAATTTTCCTAAGTAACACCACTGACTTTTTTTTCAACACCTACATCTGTCAGTACCAAATCTGTCAGAAATATAAACAGATTTCACTAACCATGGACTTCCCAGAGTTGGTCTTCTTCATTTGAGATATTCACACAAGACATCATTGAAAAAGACCTTCAAGTTTTTTAAATGTCATTTTATCTTTCAGTAACACCACTGACCATAACACCACTGACAAAATGACTAAAATCTGAGCTTTTCTGAAATATATTCCACTATCACTTTAGTGTAAAAGTCACACTGAATGTAGAAAATTACGACATTGCAACTCTTACGCTGATGTTCTTACTTTATTTTAATTTTAAAAGTTTTTTGGGTAACACCACTGACACATGCAGCTGTCAGAGAAATATATACAGATTTTACTAACTGTATACTTTTCAGAGTTTGTCTTTCCTTCATTTGGGATATATATGCAAGAAGTAATTTGTTTTTTAATTTTTTTTTTTTCAGTAACACCACTGACAGTAACACCACTGACAAATTGACTATAATGTGAGCTTTTCTATAATATGGTCTAATGCGACTTTAGTTTTAAAGTCAAATTGTATGTAGAAAATGACAGATATTAAATTGTTGCTACTTTTTTTCAGTTTTACAATCACTTCATATTTCATGGGTAACACCACAGACACAATCTTTAGCCGAAGTTAGCAAAATATACAAAGAGATTTTATTAACCATGGACATCCATTCAAGAAGTAATTTATTCCTGTTTTGTTTTTTTTTACGACATTTTGTGTTTCAGTAACACCACTGACAAACATTCTTAGAACAATATTTATTATCAAACTAAAACTTTTATATTCTTTTATATAATATATATTTACAGTAATTGTAACATAGGATAGATACAAATTTTAATTTTGAAGCATTTCAACAGAAGAACAAGCATCAGAATTGTTTAATATAACAAAAACACTAGCATTTGTAAAGTCAGGGGTGCGACTTTGCTGTTTTAAAAAAAAGTTTTAAAAGTTTAAAAGTCGCTGAAATAAAAAATTCTAAACGAAGTATTATCAAAGTTTTTTATCCGTTAATTCACGGCTGCAAAGTTGTCGGACGCCGTTTGCCGCCATGATGGTAGAACGACCTACATACGTTCACTCTATATAATTACTTGAGCAAAAGTCGTTTCCATGTGTTGCACTGTGCACTGCACACTGTATGCTTTCGATGCAAATCACAACTTTAGAAGATCAAAATGCTCAATCTGTCTTGAACAGTGATCCTTGGTGGAAGGTTAGTTCAAGACATTTTCTGCCCTTGTCCATAGTGGTCCTCTGAGACGGACCCGAAAGCTGAGTGACTTGACATTCAGCAGTCCATCTCTCCTTCTCTGTCTTTTCTGGCCTTTCCCAGACAAACGGACTGTGAAGCCTCCACGGGACTGGAGTGGAGAGCAGAGCTCCAGGAGGAGGCTCATTAGGAGCAGGGCTGAAACCAGTGGCAGGTCAACAGCCTAAAGCTGCCTGTTTGCGGGAACAAAAAGCTTGCCGACAGCCTGTGCACAGAGAGCGGGTGAAGGGAGGACTAGATGTGGCAGAGAGGGGGGGCCGACGTATTACAGATAAGAGGATTATTGTAACAGCTTCCGCTTATTCCTCATCTGAGAGCCTTAAGCCTCCTTCAGAGCCCTGCAGGACTCGTCTAAGGTGTTGATCTGGCTCATCTGCGCTCGTTAAAGCAGCCGTAACCCGAAATACCATGTTATAAAACGATTTAGGGGTGCACTCTTAAAAATAAAGGTGCCAAAAAGGGGTTGTTTGCACAGGAACACTTTTGTTTCCCTGAAAAAAAAAAAATTGTACTTGAACTTTTGTGAAGTGTGTGCACACAGATAGCCAACACATCCTAGTTAATCTGATAATAGGGACAAATATATTCATTAAAAACTCAGATTCAATTCCTAGCCTGCTGGCAGAATGGCCACTACAGGGCCTGCAGAAAAGACCCTCCACATAGTGTAACGGTTCTCGGAAGAGCCCTTACACTAGCATCGCATTTTTACCCTATGTAAAGGTTCTTTAACGTTTTAAAACATTCTTTACATTTAAAAACAATAGTTCTTTAAAGAGCCAAAAGTGGTTCTTCTATGGCAGTGGTTGGTCAGGAGGTCTACATTTTTGTTCCAACTCTAAAGGAAAAATGTGGAAGACTTGGGGGGCCTTGAGGACAGAGTTGGGAACATTGGCAGGGATGTCCAGCCTCGTCTACAAATAGCCAGCGTGGCAGCAGGTTTTCATTTTAAACAAGCAGGAGCGCACCCGATTCCACTCGTTTAATTAAGCTTCAAACAATTGATCATGTGCGCTCCTGCTTTGCTGGAATGAAAACCTGCAGCCATGCCAGCTCTTTGTGGAGAAGATTGGACACCCCTGTTCTATAGCTTCGCTCAAAAACTTTTTACGGCACCTTTTGCTTTTTAGAGTGTAGTAGTGCCAGTGGTGACTGTGACTTTCAGAGTTAGGCCTTCAGTTTGAGTCATAAATGTTAAAACACAAAAGTAAGACCTCTATGATAATGCAAGCTAGATTTCTGCTAGCACCCCTATGGAACTTACAGTAGTAAGTTAGCACTAAGCTAAGAGTAGAACAGTAGAAGATGCTGTTGTTTGTTTCCATATCTGACAACAGAATGAAACGCATTAATTCCCCATCAGTGATGTATCTAGAACCAGAAGGATGAGAGTGATGTTTTTTCCTCACAAAATTGGTGCCACCCATTGTAAAACAGAATGTGATTGGTAGATTCCACTTTCAGTTGTAGGTAATCTGATGCATCAGGGCTTCTGTTCAGTTCCTGAAGTCCTAACCAGTGGGACAGCTCACTTGGCTGAATCTGCCTAAATATCACAGAGAAAAAAGTTTTCAATCAAAACTTAACAACAAAACAAGAATATTATAATTTCAGTGTTTGAATAAAACAAGCATGATAGTTCTATTAAAGAAAAGATACAATAAAAAATGACATTTGTTTATACAAAGACGTGTATTTAACAGAAATCATTAGGTCTTTTCTGAAGGCCTAGAAGGCCCTGAGGGTTAAGAATGTTGTTTTAGGCCTTGAATTCAGTTGAGAACTACAGCACAGTTCATTTTAAGCAACAAGCAAGGAGCAACACCAGTTTTCACAAAGATAGGGGACATTTGTATTGTCTTCAATCACAAATGGGGTAAATGGAGCCAGTTTTGGAGCTATTTTGAGAAATTCTTGTTTATTAATTAGCTTCCATACCAGTCAGTGTTATGATGTAGGCTCAGTGTTGTCATAGGAAGTCTGGGAATAGCTAACCTTGTAACACCCGGAGGTCCTGCAGCATGCCCTGGCCTGCAGAGACTAGCCGTGGGTCGGCTCCGGGGAGCTTTGCACTGAAGCCTGGAAAGAAATGACAAATGTAGAATACGCTGTAGTTATACTCCAAATTAAAATTTAATGACTTAGAAGCACCCGAAAGCTCGATGTGTCAAACGCAGCCCGCCAACAGAGCAGCGGCTGACATCTTCTTAGGGAAGTATTCTGAAACAAGTGCCCAGTAACGATAAGGACTGCAGACAACATATGTACCTGCCAGGACGGAGTAGATGGGCTTTGCTCTTCCCTGGCATTCGCCCAGGAAAGGAGAGCTGCTTTCCACTTAAGTGCCTCCTTGAGGTGCATCAAAAGGCACTAGCAAGATTGTGCCTGCTTTTAAAACTACCAGCAGGTAGAATTTCAAAATTGATAAGATCCAGCGGCAAGGAGTCCTCAGAAACCGGCAGGAACCAGAACCACAGGACCAAAGTTTGGTGTTTGCTCCGAAGAAGCTCACAAAAACATCCATGGCTGATGTAGATGCCTCGGCGGTATCAAAATTGACCTTGTTCTGCCAAGCAGTTAATGCAGTGACTATCAATCATCTTTGACAGAAGATAAAAATGGATGAGGTCTCGTAACCACTCGGCCTGAAAATGTCTGCTTAGTCTCCCATGAGGTGGTCTTGAAATTTCCGTGACAGAATGGTGAAGTTCTAACTGGATCTTTGTGACATTCACCAAAATACATTCGCGCATAATGGCTGTCTGTGTCACTATTTTGTAGATCTCAGGAAACGCTTGTCAAAAGCCAGCGACTGCTTCCGTCCAGCTTTTCAGCAGACTGACAGGTGGCCCTCAAGCCATGAAGAAATGTGTTATTTTTTATTTAAGCGGCACAGAAAAATAATGACCATATTCCTTAGTGTTTAATTTAAATGTTCATGGGGCTAACACCTGCACGTACAGTTCCAGCGGGATCCCAGTCCTATTACGCTCCCATCTTACCCAGGAGTTAAGGGCATTTCTCGCTGTAACATTTCTTTTCCGCTGATGTGCGAGTCAGGCCTCACTCAGGACTCCCAAAGGACTCATTAGTGACCCGGCAAGAGAAAGCGAGAAGATCTCCACTTGCCAGGTCTCGCCAACTACAGTAACCGCAGAATTGGACGAGGCGACTAGGAGGATAGAGAGGATAGAGCATTAGGTGCCTTTAATCCCGACGCTGGAGAGTTACAGGGTGACTGAATCCTCTCGTATTAACCGAAGCCCACAGCAAAGAGGGAGTCAGGGCCTGTAGAGCGGCTGTCGAATGCTCAGGGACCGTTTCGGGCCTTAATTGGTCCATGGATATTCAGCGGTCTGATTAGTAAATAATTAATCGCTGATAAGTTAGTTAGCAAGATAAATGAGAGGATAAGGAATGACACGCTCAGTAGGCCAGATAAGAGCTGAAAGCGAAATATATCACACCCGAACTATCGTCCTACTCAGCAAATCCATAATTATTTTTTCAGTAGGAGCAGGTGTGAAGCAGTAGTCGTAACAGGGAATCATAAAAGCGTGCCGGTGGTGTAGGTGGGTGAATACACACATGTGTGTTGTGTACTCACTTTTGTACTGGGCTGTTTTCATACCTGTTTGCAAATTAAAAAGATTCTGTGTGCTTCACATGACTTGTGTTAGCATGTGCTAACTGTCATCCTCGTAGTACTTGCAGTCGTGTGACTGGGAGAGACCTAACGAGCCAATGGAATTGGACATTCCACTAAATTGGGGAGAAAATTGAGAAAAAACTGCTGTGAATGTTGATTCTGATACATAAAGAGTGCTGAGTTAGCAAGAAACTTTAATATCAATTAGCATGACATGTTAGCATATGTTAACTAACCTTGGGTAAGGTTTGCTAATTGTTTCAGTAGTTAAGTAAACTATTACAATTATGTAAAAGACACTCTGGCTTCAAAATGATTTGAAAGCGATTATAAACAAGAGGGCTGCGACGGATTTGTTGGTAAACAATGAAATTCTCAAGTATCCCTGCTAGAAAAACTAGCATATCCTAGCATGTTGCCAGATAACTTAAGCCCAAAGTTAAGCCTGTCCAGTAGGAACAGAGCTGAGGGACATTCCTATTGGACGGTCCTCATCTTTGGGCTTAAGTCATCTGGCTAACTGAGAAGTCCTGCTTTGTGAAATATCCCCAGCAAAACCAGCATTTGTTGTGTTTTGGATGCTGGTATGCTAGTCAACCAGCATGACCATGCTGGGTGACCAGCTAAACTAGCACCAGACCAGCACTAGACCAGCATAAACTAGTTTAATTTGTACTGTTATGTTTTTTTCAGCAGAGATAACCATACTTTAGCATGCCTGTGAGCACTTTCCAGTGTAGCCAGCTGAATTACTTGTAATCCCAACCAAATCCAGCCCTGTAACACGTACCCTAAACAGCTTATCCACTACTAATCCACCTGCCCTTCAGGAAAACACTCTACATGCTAATACAGCTTGTTAATGTTGAGTGTTACTGCCTTTAGCAACAGCCACAAGGACTTAGAGGCCTGTGTCACCATCTTGCAGGTAACGTCAGGTGATATGGCCTAATATTTTGGTGCTTTGCCAGCGAATAAGCGGCTGTAAAAGTGAACACAGCATCACGTTTTATGGTTTTAAATCACATTCGAAAAGATAAATGCTGCAGAGTGAGCAAGCCCCACCAAAAAGATCAGAAGAAACTTGTGATCATGGCTATATCATCGCTACCACACAACTTTAGGTGCTCTTTCAAGGACTACGCTTTAATCCGTGTCTGGAAACGTGCCCAGCGTGAGCTGTAAAACTGAAGGGGTATTAAATCATTGCCCTGCAAAAAAACACTGCCCACTAGCAGCCACCTCAGCTGGGCTGGGCCTAGAGAGATCTGCCCACTAGCCTCCCAAAAGTACCCACAAAACATAAAACTGAGGAAACACAGAAGCTTACACCTACTAATAGAAGCAGTATGCCACACCAGTTAAAGGGGAAGTCCACCAATTTTTCAAAATTTCCACATAATTTAGTGGTGGAGATTTAAACAGAGTCTTTCAGAGTGGCTTGGTGTGAAACGCTCAGTTCTAGAGAAACTTACTGAGTCAGAATTGTTCACAGTAGTGGTGATAGGAACCAGACGTCCACCTCTAAAAGCTCCCTGATGTCGGAGACTTTGGTTTATGACATTGGCCTAAATGTTTTGTTAATCCATTTATTTTGATCCTGTGATACATTGTAAGGCAAAATAGCCCTCCCAAAGATTATTTTACTTATTTTTTCAGATTTTCCACAATTGCACCATAATAAACATTACATATAAAAATCCAGAAGACATATGTAGGTTCTCTAGTGGTGTTGAATAGTACACAAAATGGCTTTATTTGTTTTGGATACTTGGCGACCCCTGGTTCCTATCACCACCAGTGTAAATCTGAATCTGTAACTTTCCCTGCAATGAACCATTTTGCATCAAACCACTCTGCATGACTTTGTTTACATCACAGTGACAGAACTGTGCAAAAATCGGTGGAATTCCCCTTTAAGATAAAGCATTCAAATGGACCTTCTAAATGCTTCTGCATGGTGTAAACAAGGCCATAAAAGAGTGGGTAACTTCCAGGTTCATGGTGGTTGTTTAATCTAGAACAGCCAAAAGAGTTGTGTAGCTTAGCGCTAAGATACTACTAGAATCCCATAGGGGTGCTAGCAGACATTAGCATTCTTTAACAGATGACTTTTTTACTCATTTTTTGACCAAGCTTTGAGATTTATGGCCCAAACTGAAGGCCTAGCTCTAATAGTCATAGTTTACCACTTCTGTACTGGGCTGTTTTCACACGCTTTTTTCGAATTAAAAAGATTCTGTGCACTTCACATGACTTGTGTTAGCATGCACTAACCCTTATCCTTGAAGCACTTGTAGTATTGTGTGACTGGGAGAGACCTAGTTAGCCAATGGAAGTGGATGTTCCTCTAAATTGGGGAGAAAACTGGGGAAAAATCTGCTGTGAATGTTGATTCTGATGCATGCAGAGTGCTGAGTTAGCAGGAAACATTAATATCAATTAGCCTGACATGTTAGCATTTGTTAACTACCCTTGGGTAAAGTTTGCTAACAATAGCTCATGAAAATGTTTCACTAGTTAGGTAAACTGTTCAAAATGATTTTAAAAACAATTATAAACCAGAGAGCTGTGACAGATTTGTTGGTAAACAATGAAATGCTCAAGTATCCCTGCAAGAAAAACTAGCATAGCCTAGTATGTTGCCAGATAACTTAAGCCCAAAGTCAAGCCTGTACAACAGGAAAAGAGCTGAGGGTCATAGTCATAGTTTACCACTGCTTAGCAGTGTGAATGAGCTGGCTAAGGCAAGATGATGGCAATCTAGCGGAGCTTTTTATGTACATCAGTGAATGAGAATTTTTAAAAATCTGTATAATTAAATCATAAAGGTCAAGCAGCTGAATGGAGTTTCTAAATGCTGCTGCGTGGTTTAAAGAAGGCCGTAAAAGAGAAGGTAACTTTCACGTTCATGAAGGTTGTTGAGGCAGAAAGTACAGACAGCGGCGATGCTCCTGGAGTGTAGCGCGTTCAGAGACCGCGACAGTGAGGACAGCTGAGTCAAGGACGGACATCGTTCTGGAGTGTAACTTCGCCAAATTGGCTCTGTCACTTAAATACTGAAGGGAATCTTCAGATCCTTCCAGGCCTTCAGAGGATTTAGATCAGTTTTATTTAATATAACCATCATGCTCGTTTCTACACTCACTGTCCATTTTATCAGCTCCAATGACCATATAAGAGCACTTTGTACTTCTACAGTTACAGACTGTAGTCCATCTGTTTCTCTGCATACTTTATTGCCCTGTTCTTCATTGGTCAGGACCCCCACAGGACCACCACAGAGCAGGTACTGTTTGGGTGGTGGATCATTCTCAGCACTGCAGTAACACTGACGTGGTGGTGGTGTGTTGCGCTGGTATGAGTGGATCAGACACAGCAGTGCTGCTGGAATTTTTAAACACTGTGTCCACTCGCTGTCCACTCTATTAGACCTACCTTGTTGGTCCACCTTTTAGATGTAAAGTCAGAGACGATAGCTCATCTGCTGCTGCACAGTTTGTGTTGGTCATCCTCTAGTCCTTCAGCAGTGGTCACAGGATGCTGTTGGCTGGATATTTTTGGTTGGTGGACGATTCATTCACTGCTCTGTGGTGGTCCCGGGGGAAAGCCATGATATATATACTTATATACTATATTGTGATTAAAGAGAAATTCCAGCATTGTTTAAAATGTTCTTCATAATTAAATCATAAAGATGTAAACAGAGTCATTCAGAGTGGTTTGGTGTGAAATGCTCTGTTCTAGAGAAACATACTGAATCTGAACTATTCACAGTGGTGGTGATAGGAACCAGACGTCCACCTCTAAAAGCTCCCTCACAGAAAGTTATTACACAAAATGGTTATATGTTGCCTGATGCCTGAAACATTGTTTTACAATAGTTTCACTATAATCTTTTGTCTTAAAATGTAGTAAAACACAAGTAGGGCGGAAAGATACATGCAGGGTGTTCTACGGCAAAATAGTCCCCAAAGAAAACATATTTTTTCAGTTTTATGATTATTTTACCATCATCAACATTCTATATAAAACTCATAAAAGACACATGAAGGTTCACCGGTAGTTGGATAGTAAATAAAATGGCTATTTATGTGTTGTAGATATTGACGTCTGGTTCCTATCACCACCACTGTAAAGAAATCTGAGTCAGTTAAGAGTCTCTACAGTGATGCATTTCACATCAAACCAGTCCGAATGGCTTTATCTTCAAAAAAAAGTGCTTAAAACAAAAAGATAATTGTGAGTAAAATAAGGCAGAAGCCTCTAAACTGGTTCCAGTTCCCAGTGATGTTTCGAAAAATAGTAAACTGGAAGTAATGAGATTCCCATGTTTCATTTCAGACAAAAGACTAAAGCTGTTCCAGCAGAATTCTCCTTAAAAGAGCACATGTTCCCCAGTGTAATGATTTACGCCTGTCACTCAAAGTCATTTTGGTGCCTCTTCCCCAAGATATAGCTCTGCCATTGATACATCTATAGATCAAGAAAAAGACAACATCTATTCAGGATGCGCTTTGAAAAAAAAAAAAATAAATAAAAGCCTGAAAATTATACGCCACTCTCGGATAGGAATTGTCGAAAGTGCATTCATATAGTCGGAGATCAGAAGTGTGAAATTAGATACAGCGAGAAGTGCCAGCAAAGTAGATTTGCTCAACGATTACATTCAGGCATGTTTTTTTTCCCCCAAGTTTGCAGTTAAAGCACTAAAATGGAGGTGAACCAGCATGAAATCTATACTACACCCCATCCTGACAGTCCAATTGAATTCCTGTTCAATCGGTGCTAAATCCTTCGCCAAGCAAACTCTATTTCACGCCTCAGCAGTCCCTAAGGATGCTTTATGTTGTGCCGTGAGAAGTCTTACACATAAAACGGCCTAAAATCCAGTGTTGGAGATCAGAATTAGACTAATTTTAGCTTTCGCTCTTGCAGGCCTAGCGGCTTAATGCTGTCACGTCCAACCAGACTAATAATCAGCTTCAAGAAGAGTAATAGCATCCATTCCCAGTGAATGTAGCTTTGTAGTTTCTGTTCCGTGGCATATACACAAGTTTGCTAAAGCCATAGCCACTGACTGATCCCAGCCATAAGCAAAGAAGCGCACCAAAAATATGATTAGCATCGTGAAAGTCAGAGTAATGCCTTTTGGGGGACTATTTCTGTTTTTTTTAATAAGGAAAGGACTCTGGAGTCTGAATTAAAGTGTCCAAATTTGAAATAACCCAAATACAAAGTACCCAGTTACAACCCAATAAAGTTAAAATCACAAACTAAGGTTCAGTAACTATATGGACTACACACGGGCTAAGTTATTCTTAAGCTATCTAAGTGTACAGGTGGATCCTGGACATTTAAGGGGTTTAAAGAATTGTATGAACATCAGTAGCCATGTTTCCATGCAGCTTGATCATCGGTTAATAATCTGACTAATAGCTCAATCGGAATAGAATATGCCCATGTATACACCTCAATCAGAATAGACTAGTCCGATTGAGGCCATTCGGACTACAATTTCTATCCAAAAGAGGAGAACAAAGATGGAGAAAGAAGTTCTTGGATCAGACAAAAAACATGGCAAAGGGCCGTGTTAACATCAGTGAGGTGTTTTAGCAGTGGAGAAACCTCAGAGAGTTCACAGGGCTTGCAAAGTTGGCTTCCTATTTGCTAGCTTCTTGTTTGAATTTTTCCCATTCCACCTTAAATGGTGCAGCAATCACAGTCTGGCACCTGAGTTGCCAGAAAATGAAGCTCATCTCAGCTTCATCGAGTGTTGAAAGGCATGAAAACAGATGAGGAGGCTGCTCTGTTTCTGCTTGACAGGTAGGTAACACTGACTTTTTTGGCTGTTTCACAGAACCAATAGGTCAGATTGTTTTGTCTGTTTTCTGTGATAGCTAATGTCAACTGGTTAGCTTCACAGTAGCAATTGTAGGGACAATTTGCTAACCCACAACCTAGATAACATCAGCTACGTTACTTGCTCTGTCATTATTCGCTCTAACACTATGTCATGGTATTTCTCTATACAACGTTTGCGAAGGGATTTATGGCCACGGAGATCTAGCTTAGTGTCGCTCACCTTGGCAATGCGCACCCATGAATTGAATAGGTGGAGCTTTAGAAGGAGCACTGAAGGGAGGGGTGTGTTTGTTTTCTTGTTGAGTTTAAATATCAACAAACAGAATCACTTACTGCAACTTTAAGCAACCATCTAAAAAAAAGTGCATAACGCCGATATAAGTTTCGCACTGTCTAGGTTCCTCAATGACTAAAGCGTCAGTAATCTGTGTTCCCGAAACATTATGTTCAGCAAATTTTTACGAAATTTATTCCGCAGTGCTGCTGTATAAAAGCAATGATCGTGTGTTATTGTGAATAGTATCACTATTGTGATTATTCTACGATGACCAAATCACGACTACGATGTTACTCCTGATAATACGTGACCTTGAGTGTTCTATAGCTTAAATAGTAATGACCGAGGCTTTATGTAGCACTGAAAGATCAACCACTGCAACCACTACATTTTACCTATAAAGGTGTAGCGCCATCCCTGATTTACTTTATTGTCAAATTAAGCTTCAGACTCTGTGAAGGTGATTTATGAGTTTGTAGAAGTTTCTATGCGCAGATCTGGAGCTCCTCGCCTCTGGTCCTCACTTCAAGTGCTGATTAAATAAAAAAAAGCTCTTTCCACAGAGTTCTGCTGCTTGATCTGATTAAAATGCAAATGACATGTGGCTTTAATTTGATTTCCTTACTGTATGACTGTACCAATTTCTTGCTACAAAGTTCCAAGACATCAGTTTCTTTAGTTTTATGAGAGTTGTCTTCTAATAAAAAAAGGCTCTTGTAATCAAAATGACACTTTTAATTAACTATATGTTTTGTCTTAGACTGCTTATTTTCATTTCATTATAATTTCATTATGTTTGTAGAAGTCGTAAGTTCCACTAACCTCCGGCACTGACGTCTCTGACTTCAATAAGAGTGCTGAAATTAAATTAAACAATGCAAAAAAAAGTTAGCAGATTTAAAGAAGTTTTACTCAACCAAGCACTACAATATACAATAAAAGTTTGTGGACACCTGACCATCACACTTATTTGAGCTTGTTGGATGTCCCAAATTCCAAAATCATGGGCATTAATCTGGAGTTGCCCTGCTTTGAGGCTATAACAGCCTCCACTATTCTGGGAAAGCTTTCCACAAGATTTTGGAGTGTGTATCTGGGAATTTGTGCCCATTCAGTCAAAAGAACATTTGTAAGGTCAGACGCGGATGTTGGATGAATCATTTTGAAATACCCTGTATATTTATTGTCCAAAGAAAAAAAAATTGTTATTTTATCTTCATGTACATAAGTTAAATATGACAGCTGTCATTTACATTGTGTGAAAATCTTGTGATAGTCACTTTAAAAGTCTATATATATATATATATATATATATATATGGAGAGAGAGAGAGAGAGAGAAAGAGAGAGGGAGATTTCCTTTTACCGGTCATTTTTTGATGGACATAAAAATGACTGAGGATCATTTTAAATACTTGCAGCTCAGTTTATGTATCTGCTGGGTGACGACTGCACTTTGATGAACGTGTACAGCAGCACCAGTCCAGCCTCTTATGACTGAAACCAAACCAGATTGTGGGATTTCTCCGTTTCTTGCTCCATGGCATCTGCCTTAACAGATTTATTTGCTGTACCTATTCAGAAAATGTCCTGCCATGGCAATATACTGTTATTTTACCGCATGTAAATCCAAATACGCACAAGGCCTCAGCAAATCCTAATCTAGCTGGACTATGAGATTTTCTGCTAATAACATTGTCGTGGTAATACGACCGTAATGCGGATCAAGACATAATTCCTGTCAATGGCAGGAACTCAGATATGGGTTTGAGGTCAGACTGGGTTTGTTTATGTATAGTTGCCATGTACAGAAAAGAATACACATACAGTACTGTGCAATATATCTAATATAAAATCATTTTTTCTGGGATTTAATGGGTCCACACTTTGGTTTTATTACAGCATCCATTCTTTTTGGGAGAATTTTTTTTACACCTTTAAAGTTCAGTCTTAGACATTGATTGTATTTTCTCTTTCTCCAAGTAATCCCAAACACTTTCAGTGATACTGAGGTCTGGACTCTGGGTTGGTGAGACGATTATCCAGAGAACACCAGCAGCTTCTGCTTTTTTCACTTATTGCTCTTTGTCTTTTCCTTCATTATGCAAGTGAATGATATGCCCTCAGGAATACAATATATGGCCAAAAGTATATGCAAACCCCTCCTAATTATTGAGTTAAGGTGTTTCAGCCACTCCCATTGCTAACAGGTGTACAAAATCAAGCACATAGCCATGCAATCTCCATAGACTGGCAGTAGATTTTAAATGTGGCACATTTGCCACATGTCAGTCACTAGGTCTGCCCTGGTCAACTGTAAGTGCTATTGTTCTGAATTGGCAGCATTTAGAAGCAACAACTAGCAACAGCTCAGCTATGAAGCGGTAGTCCACGCAAACACACAGACCATGGCTGAAACATGTAGTGCATAAAAAACATCTATGCTGTGTTGCATCACTCACTATAGAGTTCAAACTGCCTCTGGAAGCACCATCAGCACAAGAGCTGTGTGTCAGGAGTTTCATAAAATGGGTCTGGGCAAGCCTAAGATCACTATGCGCAATGCCAAGCATTGGCTGGAGTGGTGTAAAGTACGCCACCCCTGGACTCTGGAGCAGTGGAAACATATTCTCTGGAGTAAAGAATTACACTTCTCTATCTGGCAGTCTGATGGACAAATCTGGGTTTGGTGGATGCCAGGAGAACGCCACCTACCAGACTGCATAGTGCCAACTGTAAAGTTTGGTGGAGGAGGGATAATGGGCTGGGGCTGTTTTTCAGGGTTTAGGCTCTTAGTTCCAGTGAAGGGTGATGTTAATGATACAGAACACAAAGACATTTTAGACAATTATATGCTTCCAACTTTGTATCAGCAGGTTTGGGGAAGGCCCTTTCCTGTTCCAGCAGGCCCATAAAGACCATAAAGATGAGTTTGGTGTGGAGGAACTCCAGTGGCCTGCACAGAGCCCTGAACTCAACCCCACTGATCATCTCTGGGATGAAATTTTGATCGCGAGCCAGGCCCTCTCATCCAAAATCACCCAACCTCACAAATGTACTTTTGAACGAATGGGCACAAATTCACACAGACATATTCCAAAATTGAGTGGAAAGCCTCCTCAGACGAATGGAGGCTGTTGTAGTATTCCACCATTCCATATCAATGCCCATGTCTTTGAAATGGGATGTGGTCAGGTGTCCATATACCTTTGGCCAATAACTTACTGGCTGTTTTGACTGAAAATTAAATAAATAAAAGGTGGTCTCTGACTTTTGCACAGTACTGTATGAACAAAAAAGATTATTTGCTTGAGCAAAATGGGAATTTTGATGAGCACAGAATAAAGAGATGCATGAATATTAACATCACAGCGAAAACAAAGTTTCAGCCCTTTTCATTTTGAAGCATCAGGCTGCGGGTGCACAATTAAAACGATCCGAGATACGGTGCTCTTTGTTGTTTTTTCCTCCCCCCCACGTCATTCAGCAAATGGGCTGATTAATGTGGAGGGCCGCCTGATAAGCACCGGAGGTTTGACCGCCCCGGCCCCCGAGCGTTTGCCCACAAAACGTTTATCAGATCTCACGCGGCGGCTGTTTGTTTTGTCCTTCGGCTTTTTTTTGGTCGAAAGAGTCAAAGAACGCTGCGCCACTGTTGTTCTGCACTTTATTGGCCATTTGCATATAAACAGCATTCTAATGGCTATCGATGTGTCAGGAGACGTCCTGTCCGTTGTAATTCATGACTGATTTCCTGAACGCAGCATTTCTATTCTTCTGCTGCGGGACTCTCGTTGACCTTCAAAGGGGGCCAGGAATCTGCCAGGGTCAAAACAGTTGGTTGCTCATAAAATGAGCTCTGCGTATGTGCGTGTGCCTTGGAGTACACAAGCCGGAAATTGGCATTGCCGCGGCGTATCGGCCCGACGACATGATTTGCCTTTCAAAGCACACAAACCGCAGGATGTAAACATCATTCCCTGCGACGACTTGCTCTAAAAGCCTGTTCAGACAGCAGAACTGCTTCCGCACCTCTGCACCATTTGCTGCTTGAGAACACCTTAGGTCCTCCAGTTATTTGAAGGCAAAGGGGGGTGGGGTTATGTGAGTTGGTGATCACAACGGCTCGGTTGCGGTCATTTAATGAGGGCCGCTGTCCACCGTTTGCTGCTGAGGTTCTTCTTTTGAAGAACCTGCTGCATCGCATTGTGTGCCGTTTGCAGGAAAACAAACCAACCAACCAGCAAATGGTCAGTCTGCTGTGCCTTTTGGTTAGTTGTTCCTCTACATAATGTTCCCACTCAGTCTGTAAGCGATGCTGTTATGCACTCTCCGTCTCACTGGCCACTTTATGAGCCTATCTTACAGTACTATGAAAAAAAGTTATTCTAAAGTCATAATACAAATCCATTAAGATGAGTTGAGAAACTTATATTTATGAGAAAGTAAGTCATAATTATTAGATAAAGTCATAATAATGACATATTAAGTCACAGTTATGAGATTGTAAGTCATAATTATGAGATGAAGTTACAATTATGTCAGTCCTTATTATGAGATGCTAAGTCATAATTATGCCATAGTAAGTCATCATAATGAGATAGCAAGTCAAATTAATGAGATGTTTTGTCATAATTATGAGATACTAAGTCATAATTCCAGAAAACTTTCTCATCATTATGACTTACTCAATGGCAATATATTTTTCCCATAGGCGGTAATGGGCTTCCATACAAACCATAAGTTAAACAGCTATTGCTAAAAGCTAAATAGTGCTAAGGAAAGCAAACTATGCTAGTGCTAGCTTAGCTGGTATGCAGCAGCAATGGAAGATAATATGCTGATCGCCACCAAAACTAGCATATGTTGTGTTTTGAATGCTGGTATGCTGGTCAACCAGCATGGCCATGCCTGGTGACCAACTAGACCAGCATAAACCAGTTTGGACCAGCAGAGACCAACCACTGAAGAAGATAATTAGCTAAAACAGGTGTTGCAAGTTGTGGTTGGAACTAGACTCTGCAGGAGGGTTGCTGTCCAGGACCAGGGTTGGTGGGACAAGAATAGGGTAGCTAACTGCCCAACACACACAAAAAAACATTAACTGCCTCAGATTTAATCTTTTTTAGTTTATATCCTTAAAAGTTGCATCAGTGAAGCATCAGTGAGAACTGAACCCCTGTTGTGAAACAATTTTTCGGCCTGCTTGGCAAGGATTACCTCTAAAAACGACGCATAGAGGCTGTAGATATACATTTATAATGGAAAAAAAAAGATGGTTAGCAGGCCACAAAATCTGTTTAAACACAATAAAAATAAAAGTCATGGGCTCTTTAATATCAGTGAATAACCCAGCATAAAGCTAATGCTAGTGGTTCAAAGGAAAATGGTAAAGAGCCACATTATGAGATTATGAGTATGAGTAGACTACGGTATTATGGGAGATAATCTTTGCTGTGATATGGTAAAGTATTCCACATCCGCTTTGTGGGCAGTCCAGCTGAGGAAGGCCCGCTGCTTGAAGTAAAGGTCATCGCTGCATTTTCACGCACGGGTGACAGGATACAGCTTTCTCTTCACGACCACCAGCGATGTATTATTAATACACGCACTCTGAACAAGGAGCAGCCAAATCAAAAGGAGACTCGGCCCTTTGTTGCAGCCTCACCGCTTCTGCTCGACACCAGAAAGAAAGGTGTTCTAATGAAGTTTTGGAAGAGCCTTTTTCAAATAAAGAAAACCTTTTAGCCTCCAGAATGCTTTCTTAGCTTAAAGGGTTTCGCTAGTAATGAAAAGATATGACATTTAAGTGCATGTCCAAAGGTGTCAGGGATGAAGCCCGAGTCGAACAAAGAAAAGTGAAAAAACAGACTGCAGCTTAGTACTGGAATCTTTGGCACCAGAAAACCGGAACAATGGTTTTTCCATTGGCCATTGTTCCAGTAAGGAAGGTCCCAGTTTGATGTTTTTTTATTGCCTGCTCAAAATGGTACCAACAGGACCTAATGGTAGTTGAGGGAGTTCTTCTCTATATACGACACTTGCAGCTGAAGTCAACAACAACTTAGCGAATTCTTTACTTTTCCATGTCCCTATAAAGTCACCAAGCACTATTACATCACCATGTAGAGCACCAGAATGTAAATTAGAATGGTATGTTGATATATTTATTGCTTTTTAGAATTACTACTCTGTAAAGATTTTGCTAAGATGACATAAGCTAGATAGGAAGCTCAGGCTAAGCTAAGGCTAGCCTCCATAGAGGTGTTTTTGGCCACTTTCTCACACTCGACAGGGAAAAATATCAGCTTTGTTTGATTCTACACATAATTCTGTGTAATTATAGACATTTTAAGTGTGTGAGTGTAGAAAAGCTCACTATTGTCAGCATAACCAGTGTAAGCTATACGCTAACTAGTAAGAAAGATAGCTAGCCAAATTAGATGCTTTAGACTTTTACACATAAAATGCTGAAAAGGAGAGTTAAATAATCATTAATCTTGACTATTATTACAGTACCAGCTGTTAAAATGCACTAGAACTAAAAAAAAAAAGACTAGAACTGATTCCTGGGTTACGTTTGAGTCAGTTCTTGTTTTTGAATGTTCTGCCCTTACAGGACCATTAAGTGCGTCAGAATGTAAGCCAGAGTGCTGTTGTATTGCGCTGATTGCTAATTTTAGAATTATTTCTTTAAAAAAAGTTCATTTGCATTTATGCTAGCCTCCACAGCTGTTAAAATGAGCTAGGACTAGAACCATAAGTTCTCTTGGTTCCTGTTTGAGTCAGTTCTTGTTTTTGAAAGTTCTGTGGAGAAATAGCCTTACATGACTATTAAGTGCATCAGAATGTAAGCCAGAGTATGATGTTCAAGTGCCGATGGCTAATTTTAGAATTATTTCTTTAAAAAAGTACACTAAGCTAGGCAGGAAGCTAACACTAACGTTAGCATTTATGCCTCCACAGGAGTGTTTTTGACCATATTCTCACACTTAACGGAGAAAAAGATCAGCTTTGTACACATAATTCTGTGTAATTATTGTCATTTTTGATTGTTTGAGCGCAGAAAAGTGCACTATTTCTTGTCAGCACAACTAGTATTAAGAAAAATAGCTAGCCAAATTAGACGCTATAGACTTTTACATATAAAAAGGGAAAGGAAAATTAAATAATCTTTAATCCTGACTATTATTACAGTACCAGCTGTTACAATAAGCTAGGACTAGAACCGTAAGTTCTCTTGGCTCCTGTTCGAGTCAGTTCTTGTTTTTGAATGTTCTGTGGAGAAATAGCCTTACATGACTATTAAGTGCATCAGAATATCAAGTGCTAATGGCTAATTTTAGAATTATTTCTTTAAAAAAGTTCACTAACCTAGTCAGGAACATTAGCATTTACGCTAGCCTCCACAGAAGTGTTTTTGGCCATATTTTCACACTCAGCAGAGAAAAAGATCAGCTTTTTTCTGTTCTACACATAATTCTGTGTCATTATTGACATTTTTAATTGTGTGAGCGCAGAAAAGCTCACTATTTCTTGTCAGCACAACTAGTGTTACGCTATATGCTAAATAGTAAGAAAGATAGCCAGCAAAATTAGACTCTTTAGACTTTTACACATAAAATGAGGGAAAGGAAAATTAGTCATTAATCTTGACTATTATCACAGTACCAGCTGTTAAAATGAACTAGGGCTGGAACCATAAGTTCTCTTGGTTCTTGTTCGAGTCAGTTCTTGTTTTTGAATGTTCTGTGGAGAAATAGCCTTACATGACTATTAAGTGGATCAGAATGTAAGACTAATATGATGTTGAGGTGCTGATTGCTTTGAAAATTACTTTGAAAAACGTTCAATAAGCCAGTCAGGAAGCTAACATTAGCATTAGCAATTATGCTAGCAACCACAGAAAAGTGTTGTGGCTCTTATTTTTATTCTTTACAGAGAATAATGTCGGCTTTATTTGATCCTACACATGATTGTGTCACTGTAGTGATTTGTGTGCAGAAAAGCGCTCTATATTATTTCATGCCAGCACAACTAGCGCTAAGATAACAAGTAAGCAACATAGCTAATCCGTACAACTCGCACCCTCAGTAGAAAAAACTGAAAGCTTTGCGTGTCTCTAAGTCTGTAGACATTGTGCAGTATATCCTTCAAGTCAGTCCAATCTAGTTAGCCAAGAAATAAAGCTGACTAGCTAACATTTAGCCAAATTAGACACTTTTACAGAGGCATAAAAGACAAAACAGACAACTAAATTGTTATTTAGGGTAATTATAAGTTCCGGCTGGCTCTCAAGTGGGTGGAAAAAAGAATTACATGGTTCTGGTTCCCATTTCTTGTTTTTGCGTGGTGGGAAAAAGACCTGCAATATGATGATATGTTATCATTGTTGTGATAAATTATGTCACAATACTCTTTTCTGAGTAGATGATATGTATCATCATTTCTTCTAGAACACTGAACAACTGCATGCATAAGAAAAAAAGACAGCTTTTCCAATTATAGAGAGACTTAACACAGCACCAGTGTACAGTAACTGAACTACATGAACAGTATAATTAGCTCATTGTCTGATTTCTTTCACATTTTTTTCCAGTTATTTGAATTTTCCTCCATAAAACTTGAATAATATATTTATAGGTTTTCATAGCATTTTTTTGAATGTTCCACTACAGCTTTGCTGGTTCATTTAATCCGTT
This sequence comes from Colossoma macropomum, assembly GCF_904425465.1. NCBI lineage: Eukaryota > Metazoa > Chordata > Actinopteri > Characiformes > Serrasalmidae > Colossoma > Colossoma macropomum. Next base: position 38,452,293 of record NW_023494805.1, read on the forward strand.
CTTGTTCACAAACCTCGGAAAAACAAAACACGTGATAAATAATGTGCTGTTCAAATGCATGGAAGTATTATGACACTATATTACTGCCATACCGCCCATCCTTACTGCATCTCCAGCTTCTTGGTGACATTTAGCGAACTTCCCGCCACTCCCTTAAAAGCCCTTTTTCTCAGAATGTCTTTGAGATTTGCTGATCCATGAAGACTGTCTTTAATCACAGCCACTGCGTTCCTATTACTCGCTGAGTCACAGATGGCCTGGCAATAGCCCCACGGAAAAGCATCCTTGTTGACCAGTAGTATCTCAGATCAGAGGGGTCTGATTCAGGTGGCAGTGGGTGTTCAGATGTTTTATACTTCTGTATGTTGAGTTGCACTGAACTCAGCGCATTTAAACCAGCAATAGCAAATGAATGAAATGCTCCTTTACAGTATACGGCTCATGTATATGCGTTTAATGATCTCATTTAGCTGGTAAAAGCCTGGGCACATGAGACAGTGGCTCTCTTTGTTGATGGTTATTTGAAGCAGACTTCAGAAAAGATAAATCAGCTCTGCTTTTACAATGTTCCGCCTTTTTACAGGCCCAGTAGTGCAATTCTGTGATTTGGTACACCGTGCAGTGGTGGGTGCAGTAGCTTTGGAAAGGTATAGACTAACTACAGGCAATGGAGAGAGCTGATACAGACAAATTAAAGATTTGAAACCCTATTAATGTACATTTACTCAAGACCTGGCACGAATTGCCTATACTGTCTGAATAAGTATGGATTTTGCAAAGAAACCTACTGCAGATTTTATGGACTCTGGTACATTTGAAGCTGCATATGATGCAGATTTAATTGAATCTGTCTCAGTTAAGGGCCTGTCATTAGTCATTCCTATTTACACACTGCTATTTCAAACACCAACGCTGCCCTTTTTATAGATTCCTTCTTAGTTCTTCAGATTCCTGGAAATCAAAAGAGCAGCGTTCACCTAGAAGACAGAAATGTGGTGACTCGCTGGGTAAGCTGGTTTTTCCACCCACTGTGAAGAAAAGCTCTGCAGAACCCCTGCCAGTCCTGACATCTACAAAGAGACTTCACTAATTAACTTAGCCTATTAGCCAAGTCTACAAAAATAACCAAATTAATAAATGAAGGTACACTGTGGGTTGGATGCTCAGATCGTCAGGGTTGGGAGGGTTATACTGTATTCTGGTACCAAAGGATCCATAGGATTACCATATTAAAGTGATGTAATCCGATTATTTGCTGTTGTTTTTGGATTGCTTGTCTTTTTACAATCATATATTCATAAGAAGACAGCAGAAACCCAATTTCTACAAGATGACTTGAATTTAGGCCAAGGCAGACAAAATAAATGTGCTTTTTATGAAACAAAACGATGTAATACAGGTGACATAATTGCCTGCACTTTATGTGCCCTATGTGTACGTCCAGTTGAAAACATCATGAAATGTTTTGCTGGAGTTAAGCTGTGGTCACACCGAATTGTTACATCATTATTTTCTTTCTGGGGGCAGAGCAAAAGTGAGGTGGGTGGTCCTGCCATGAGGTAGTTTGTAGGGAACGTATGGTTCAGTAAACAGTTAATGTTAACTAGGTAACCAGTTCCTTGTTAACTGTAAGTGAAAAGCAACACCTCAAGCAACACACAAGGAATGTTTCTCTGTTTAGTAATGTTTAAAAAGAAGAGCTTTCTATTGGCTGTCGCTTCTGATGTCTGCAAAACTTGAAGGGTAAAAGACAAGGTGCGAAATACAGAGGGTTCTGGGGGTCCGGGATGTCCTATTTAACATTTAAACTATTTAATAATAGTAATAATAATAGAGATTCAAGATCTTGAATTACTATTATTATTTAATCATTTATTTATTTTAAAATGATAAAAAACATGAACTGTAAATAATGTATGTAATTGTGCTTATTTTTATTTATTTATTTATTTATTTTTATTCTTAGTTTTTTATTTATACTTGTTAAAATTTCAGCATTCTCACATTCTTTCCCATTCAACTGAATTGGCTCTGTTGACTTGCGTTTAGTGTGACCACAGCTTTAATGAGGTTTTCAAATAAAGCGTACACTGGAATAAAGAAATGAAATAGATCATGTATTATCTTGGGTCTTTTTTACTGAATGCTGTAGAACTGCTGTAGAAGCAGCTCATACGGCGCGTCATTAATCTCGCTAAAATCTTTTGCGGGTAAGTGGAGCAAAATCTGGAAATATTTCAGTGTAAGTTGTGCGAGATACTATAACGTAGGTCATATGTTAATGAACTGTGTTAATGAACAAGCCTAAGATCACTATGCGCAATGCCAAGTGTCGGCTGGAGAGGTGTAAAGCACCCTGTCACTGGACTGGAAGCAGTGGAAACGTGTTCTCTGGAGTGATGAATCATGCTTTACTATCTGGCAGTCTGACGGACGAATCTGGGTTTGGTGGATGCCAGGAGAACACTACCTACCAGACTGCATAGTGCCAACAGTAAAGTTTGGGGGAGGAGGGATAATGGGCTGGGGCTGTTTTCCAGGGTTTGGGGCCCTTAGTTCCAGTGAAGGGTGATGTTAATGATACAACACTGGTTTGACAAGTGGCCCGCACAGAGCCCTGACCTCAACCCCACTGAACACCTTTGAGATGAACTGCAAGCCAGGCCTTCTCATCCAACATCATCCTGGCCTCACAAATGCTCTTTCAACTAAATGGCACCAATTACCACAAATTCCCAGTTCCTTTGCAAGAAGAGTGAAGGTTGTTATAGCTGCAAACAGAGTGCCAATTTCATATTAATGCCCATGGTTTTGGAATGGGATGTCCAACAATCTCATATAGGTTTGATGGTCATGTGTCCACATACTTTTGGCCATATAGTGTATATGTCAAAAAGGACACTAAGGCTATAAAGGGAAAAGCTTAGATTTCTTTTCCCTCATTTCATTTACTCAAGTTTCAGGATGACACAGACAAAGCTGGCGTGAAGCTTTTGTCCTTCAGAAACCCCCTGGTTAAAAACACGGACATCTGCGCGCTAAATCGAGGCGCCAGCTTTCATGGAAATCAGACGCATAGTTCTTCATTTGCACCAGCGCTCGTCAATTATAGACTGAGAAAGCTGCTGCTGCATCGAGTGAACGTTTATTTCAAGTGGTGACGAGCTGTGAAAAATGGATCAGACGTCTCTTTCTAATTCATCAGAGCAAACTCGCTCTGAGAATCGCATCTCGTGGCAATAACGGTGTGCTTAGATTCGTGATCCGCATTACGAGCTTTCCTTAGATGACACCCCCCCTTTCTGCAGGGGCGCTCTGATACTCTGACACTTTTTCAGTGTGTTTGAGTCATGTGTGATCTACAGATCTACATATGGAGCTGATTGGGATGCTAATATAGTCTCTTAACACATACAGCCCACTGCTGAAAAGACTTCCAACAGCGCTTAAGCGCTTTATCCTGTTTCTACATAAAACACTCCAAAGAAAGAACTGCTGGCCAGGAAAACGCACTCGCTTTCTTTTTAAAGTGGCCAAATTTACTCAGTTTCTCCCATTACGCTAAATGTGGTTGATCATAAAGGACCTGATTGGTGTCTGAAGCTTGTTTCCTTAGTTTTGTACTGAAACTGTGAGGCTAATGTAGCTAAGAAGTAAAGGAAGCTAGCATTAGCATTAGCATTGCTGTAAACTGCATGCCTAAATTATCACATACTTGCCCCAAGCAGACGTTTATTAGACTTTGGGAAGGTATTCGTAAGACATACTTTGTACATGTTTACTTTGAGCCCAGAGGAATGAGATTATCTGAGCTAGAAAGAAAACTCAGATGAGAGTAGTTTAGCGCAAATTATCTTTGCGATGAAGGCTTGTTCTGCTGGTCAGTTTCTTTGTAGTTCATGACACACCTGGTTCACTCGCATGACGTTACTCATTAGGATGTCCACACGTGGGTCATTTCAGGATGTCGGTTCATTCACATTAATAAAAGATTTGAGTCACTGATCTACACGAATGTGTCTCATCCATAGATATATGTACCCAGATGCCATTGCCTGCTGTTCTCTATCTGAGGCAATACGTCGGTGCGTCTGCCATGTTGGAGCGGTCAAGATCTGCTTGTGAATAAATTCAGAGATGATGAGTCTCAGGATTAAATCGTCACAACTTCCTTATTACTCAATCAATTTTCACCACATTTGTTTTGTTATAATCTTCAGATATACATTAATCCAGCCTGCACGGATCTGCTCTCGGTAGCTTTTATTTCTTTAATAACGGATCGTGCTAATTAGTTGTCTGGAGCAGCAGGGAAAGACATTAAAAACCGAGTTTAATGCAAGAAACATAATCACTTCTGATCTTAATACACATAAAACTAAAATAACCTCCCAAAAACACAGTAAGAAGGACGAAGCTAATGTTTCCTATTCGCCAGCTTCTTGTTCGAATTTTCCCGTTCCACCTTAAATGGTGCACCAGTCACTTTCTGGTGCCGGAAGCGGCACCATTTAAGGTGGAACGGGAAAATTCGAACAAGAAGCTGGCGAATAGGAAGCTAAATTCAGGTTTGTGTAAGAAGGTGCTAACTTTAATCTATTATGAACATCTGCACTGATGAAGAAAAGCATTAACCATCATTGTAAATGAATAACTATTACAAGTTAAGATCCCCTGAATAGACTATTAAATGAAATACGCTTAATATAAAACTAGTGGAAAAACAATCACATCAACAGGTTCTCTGTGCTTCACCAACCACACGGCCATATCTACATAAACATCACACAAACAATACTCATCACACAAACATGAGTGCGGATCACTGCGTTCCCTCCGTTATATAATCCTATCCCACTTTCTGAGTGCAGTATTCTTAAATAGTGTAATTTTGGACAGTATCTTTCTTAAACTGCCGCTCTGTAATGGTACTGAATGCAGTCCAGCAGCGATGTTGACCGCCCTAAAATGGCAGCGCCGTTGACATGCCTGGCTGGACCCAACGCGGCATCTAGGTATGTATATCTATGGTCCCATCATGCTAAAAAGATCAGATCTGAGCACAAAATTGGAACTGAGCAACGAGGCTTGTAATTGGAATGTAGCCTTGGACTCCTGGCCTACCGGCCTTCCAGCCTCCCAGCCCTTGGCATCGCCAGGGATAGAGCTTGTGTCCTTATTGAGCCCCACTTCAAGGACATTTTTTAAAAAAAAGGGAGAGAAGCAAAGGAGTTAAAAGAGCAAGATCATTTCCAAGTCTCTTTATCTAGTGTATATCACTGTTTTGGCAGTCCCTTTGCTAGCATTCCTCTTCACGGCTAGGTAAACAAAAGAAACCAAGCTTCCTTTCTCTGTTTGGTCGGCTTCCACCATTAAAACAAGCACAGAAATTCTTTCGCTCTTTGTCCAGCATGGTTTGGTGCCTGCTGTCTGCCCTTCAAGTTTAACCCCTTAACATTGCAGTTTATTTCATACTAAGGCTTATTATTCAGTAAATACTGGGACTTCAATGCAAACTAATGGAGCTGTTCTTGGGTTACGGAAGTATAAGTGTAATAATAACTTTAGGCCTGCTGGGTTAAAGTGTCAGTTTGCACACATTAAGGTTTGCCGTCACCCGAAAGGAGTCTGTTAATCTTGAAAAGGAGGACAGCTGTGTGTTGGATGAGTGTGCCGGGTGGGTCTATGGGGTTCTTTCGCACATGCGGGTCAGTCCAGGATCGTGATCTGTTCAGAAAGAGTCTTTCTCTAAATTGAAGACATCTCAGAACAACCTGCCGCTACACTAATGCGCACCACTGTTCACACTGTCATTATGTTTTTTTTCACTGTTACCTTCACACAGCTGCTCTTTGGGACTATTATGTTCACATAATCACACAGTAGTTTCTGTGCAGAGCCAGAGATGCTCATAGGTCAATTCATGCAAATTTTAGTCTTGTTATTATCTGCAGGCTTTCATTAAGACGGGAGGGACAGAATTGAGGCGCTACATGCAGTAAATGTAGTGTTTAAAGAAAGAGGCAAAACAACTTGAAATGGTTGGTTAGTCTGTAGTTTATGCAGCACATTAGCTGGTATAATAGCTAATCCAGCTGAAGTTTTAATAGTTTTTGTGGAATATTATATGTAACTTACTAAAACTCTCTACTGACAGCAAGACTGGTGACCAGGTTATAGACAAACTTTCAGCCTAAACAGCCAGCATATAGTTTGGATAGCAAGTATGCTAGCTGGCACAAAAGCTACTATAGCTGAAGTGGTCGAAACAATAGGTTGAAATAGGTTCTATATAGCACCAAAAAGGGTTCTCCTATTGGTACAGGCTTGACATTGTAACAATAGTGCACACCAAAACAAGTTCAATATAGAACCATAAAGCGTTCTTTGTCTTGTAACAATAGTGGACCCCTTTTTGGTGCTACATAGAACCCTTTCCAAAAAGGTTCCATATACAGAACCATCTATAGCACATTTGCCATCAATGTGGAGAACAATTTCATAAGTCAAAGAACCTTTTAATCATGCGAATGGTTCTTTGAGTGTTCATGGTTCTATGAAGAACCATTTTCTTTACTAAAGAACCCTCGAGAGCATGTAATTGTTTTGGTGCTATATAGCACCCTTTTCAGAAAGGTTCTATACAGAACCATCTACAGCACATTCTCCATCAATCTGAAGAGCCATTTTACAATGCAAAGATCCCTTTCATCATGCACAGGGTTCTTTGAGAGTTCATGGTTCTACACAAAAAACATTTTGTTTACTAAAGAACCCTTGAAGAACCCTCATTTTTTAAGTCTGGAGCCATTTTTGGTGCTATAAAAAACCCTTTTCAAAAAGATTCTCTATATAGAACCATCTACAGCACATTCTCCATCAATCAGAAGAACTGTTTCACAATGCAAAGAACCTTTTAATCATGCTAAGTCCTCTTTGAGTGTTCATGGTTCTATTTGGAACCATTTTCATAAGTGAAGAAGCTTTGAAGAACCCTCTTTTTTAAGAGTGTGGAGCCGTTTTTGGTGCTATATTGAACCCTTTTGAGAAAGGTTCTATATCGAATCATCTCCATCAATCTGAAGAACTTTTTAATGATGCAAAGAACCCTTTAATCATCCAAAGAGTTCTTTAAGTGCTCATGGTTCTACATATCTTCACTAAAGAACCCTTAAAGAACACTCTTTTTTTTAAGGGTGTAGATTTGCTTTAGTAAGTTATACAAGTGATCAAATAAACCAAAAACCAAAAAATATTGTTGGTGCAATTGTTCTATGTTACGGTTCCCATGTGCTAAGACATTGTCAGTAATGCAGTGTGCTTAAGAGAAGGGAACAGACCAGCCCACGGCAGAAAGGCCCAACAAAGAACCATAATCAAAGGATGATTGATTGTGAACTGATTAAATAGGAACATTACTGGACCAAAGGTCAAGTTACATTATCGATCACGTTCTAGACTCATACAGGTGCACTAAAAATCAAGGCAGTAAGGAAGAAAAGGGCTGACTTGTGTTTGGAATACAGCACCCCTCCTCTAAATTCCTTCATTTCCTCGTCTGTTCCTACTAGAGCCTCTAGTAGATCATAATTACTGTAATCATTGCTAATTATGATCTACGGAAAGAGTCTTTCTCTAATTAATGACATCTCGGAACAACCTGCAGCTACACTAATGCGCACCACTGTTCACACTGTTATTATGGGGGTTTTTTTCACTGTTATCTTCACACAGCTGCTCTTTGGTACTATTATGTTCATATACTCATACAGTAGCCTTTGTCCAGCCATTTCAGGCTGAGCTAGAGATGCTCATAAGTTGATTCATGCTAATTTTAGTTTGGTCCCATTATTAGCTACAGGCTTTCATTATAGGAAAACCTTCGGTCTGAAGGGCAGGATTGAAAACTGTAAATGCAGTGTTTGAACTAAAGAGGCACTTGAAATGGTAGCTTAGTCTGTAGTCTGCATAATCCAGCTGAAGTTTAGTAAAAGCATGCACATACACATTGCTAGGATCGTTTACAGGGCTACCAACTCTCACGCGTTGGCCGTGAGACTCACGCGATTGAGTCTAATCCCACGCACTCACGCCACACTCAACATTTCTCACGCATTTTTACGAAACCACCTACTAATGAATCTGAACGCTCAGGAAATTTCCTACTACTGCTTGGTTTAAGTGATTAAACACACTCTGGACCGGCAACGGCGGTTCACGCTAGCTTGTCAGGCACTGCAGGTCTGTGTGTGTTGTTGAACAGTGGGGCCGGAGCAGGTTTCCATAGCAACAGGGAACCAACAAGGGAAATGACATAAGCTGCGTTCCGAAGCCTAGGCTGCGGACTGTCCCATGAAGACTCCACCTTGGTAGCCTGTTGGTCACATAAACGGAACAGTCCTAACGAGAAAGGTCCCGCCTCTTGCAATTGCGGTGAGAAGCCCACCGTCCTGACTTCACTTCCCAAGGACCCTCGGCCTGAGTTAGCAAGTTAGCACGTTTTCATTATCATGCAAGCCAGTACTGTTAACTGTAAAACAACTCAGTTGTGTGCTAGCTTTGTTGTGTTTGTTTACGAATATATTTTATATTAAAGTTTATATATTTTATTATATTATACTATAATATTATACTATAATATATTTTATTTTATAGTTTATAAAAAGTCAGGCACATATATATCTGCCTCTGCCTTTTGAGGACCCTCCCAGAGATGTTGATTGGCGGCTGTGATATGTATGATTTATCCAATAACACTGCGAATACCATGACCCTTCACGTACATTGAGGAGATGTTCTTATGTAGTGATAAACGACATATATACAAATACTTCTAAATAAAATATGATATATGGATGATATGCGACATATGGACGAATGCCTTAATTATTCAATCATTTTACACTTTATAAGGTAACAAAGATAATTTCAAGGACGTGAACAACTCCAATGGCTTCGTTTTCTGCCATTTTCGTGGTGCTTTTTTTTTCCTTCACGTTGTTTGTGTGCAGAGATCTGTGGGTAACTGAAGGCCTGGGGTGATACATCTGTTGCATCCTTGAAATCACGCAGAACGTAGGCTGCATTTCTAGGCTGTATACGAAGAGCCCTTCACTTTGGAACTGCCTGCTATGACGCTTCGGCCGAGAAATGCAGCCTAGACTTTGAAACACAGCTATAGTTTGCAAAATGACAGCCGTTCTGTCTAAACAGTAAGCAGCGCTAAAAGCTGGCTCTCCTGACCTATTTCCACTGTGTAGCTGGTTTTTTCTTTGAAATCTGCGTCTATTAAGTGTAGCCAGGTGAAGAATTTGACAGTGCTGCACCCAGGACTGCCGTTTTAGGTGGGCATAGCAAATGTGAAGTTGGGCTGAACCCGCTTTCATGGACAAACCGGATTTAGACTCTCGCATGCAGACCCTGGACCTCTTTTACATATTAGATGCTCATTCGCCCTCGTTTCCTCACCAGTCTTTTTCATATTAGGTACTTCGTAGATATAGAATATAACCAAGGTGTGCGATAACTCCTAACTACCCCTAATTAAACTTTCAGGCCCCCAAATGTCTCAAAATCTAAATTCTGGGGGGGTCCCTATAAAAAAATTAAGTTATTATGATGTAACGCTGCCAGACAGGTCATTGTTTAGCTGCTCAACCCATTCACGGTATATATGAACTGAACCTGGTCATCGTACTGTTTTCAGGGGGGACTAAGGGAGTCAATCATGTCAATTCCTCATTGGCTTCTTATTCAGCGGACTGTGAGACTGACTGTGAGATGCCACTGTGATCGATTCTGACTTGGTACATTTGTATAGAAAGAAACCACGCTGAATGACTTCATAACCATTTAATAATGCAGCAGTTATAATAAATAAGTAGCATTCCCCTTGAACCATGAGCTCACTATATATACCAACTCCCAAACAGTGTGCACTTTAACCATATTCATTTCAAATTCACTGTGCTGGAGTACAGAACTAAAACTAAACTTGTGTTATTGAGCAGCCTAAACTCAGCCTAAATGTATTGTTTATTGCCTACATGTACTCACACATCTGATGTATTATAGACTGCAAGCTGGACTCTGTTGTGTTGCATCGTTAAGTAAGAATTTGAGTTTTTTACACTGGTTACATGCAGCAAACAAACCTTGAGACCCAGTTAGTCTTTTCTCATTCCAGATATTGATTTTGATTATGTGTCCACCGCGCCTCTGGCAAGCTCCCTTCCTTTGACTGACAGCTGTGTGTGGGTGAGGTGTGGGCCTGTAGTCAGTTGGAGGATTGCCAGAGCAGGTCTCACTTTGAATACCGATACATATTTGATGTGGCTCGGATCCACGCCGTAGGCAAGTCTACAATGGGCAGCGGCCCGGGGAAGGCCGAGCGCTTTGTATTAGTGTAATGCGATTAATAAATAAAAGGCAGGCAACTTCTCCCCTCTCCTGATCCTCAAGCCTCCTCGCTCTTCAGATACGTGGATGGCATGCGAGAGGAGCCGAGTGTTCTTCGAGCAGGAGAGAAGCAAAGCTCATCTGGGCAATTGCTGCTCAAAATTGGAAACGGCTGCGTAAATAAGGCTGTTTCAGCTGGTCTGTAATATCAGCTCGACTCGACGTGATCAATTTTCCTCTGTAAAGCGAAAGAATTTCCCCGTTGCCCCAAACATAATCCTTCAGCCAAAGTTTGACAGCTGGAGTTTACAGATATGCTACTTTTAGCCAGTGTTTTTATTGTCAAGTGTATTTTATAGTATACAGTGTCAGAAAACATAAGCAAGTATGTTTGCGACTACTTAAAGCTACGCTATGTAAGTTTTGGGGATTTGGAGACCTCTCTGGTGGAAATGTGTAATTGCATGCAACATGTGGAAGAACATTTTGTAACGAGGTTGTGCTTCGGACCCCTTCCCCAAGTGGATGAATCTGATTATTGTAAGTGCGTTGAAAGAGGATTCAAAGAGAACTCAGTCAAAACTTGATGAAGGACGTGTTTTCCAAGGATGTAAATGAATCATCTACTATTCTCAGCACAATTTTCATCTGTATAACGTTGATCTTGCATTTGACACATAAAAATCGAACCAGATCTTACTTTTCAAAACTGTGCGTGTGATGTTAATACATAAAGACGTACGGCGTAGTCCAAAAAACTCTGGCCTCTGACTTTTAAGTGATTATTTCAGGCCTTATAGGACAAATTTCAGTAGTGTACAAACACCATATTTTAGTGTGTGTATTAAGTGTGATTATTATTGTGTGATGATTTAGGCATGTTGTGCAGGGCGGCACGGTGGTGCAGTGAGCGCTGTCGCCTCACAACAAGAATGGCCTCGGTTCAGTTCCCGGCCGGGCGACCAGGGTCGTTTCTGTGTGGAGTTTGCATGTTCTCCCCGTGTCTGCGTGGGTTTCCTCCGGGTACTCCGGTTTCCTCCCACAGTCCAAAAACATGCAGTCAGGCCAATTGGACATGCTAAAATTGCCCCTAGGTGTGAGTGTGTGTGTGAATGTGTATGTCTGTCTGTCTGCCCTGCGATGGACTGGCGACCTGTCCAGGGTGTATCCTGCCTTCTGCACAATGACATCTGGGATAGGCTCCAGCACCCCACCGCGACCCAGAAGGATAAGCGGTTTAGATGATGTATGTATGTATGTATGTAGTGCTGTGCAAAACAAGAGACCACACTTTATTTCATTTTTATTTAATTTGCAGCGAAAATGGCCGTTCACAGAAATATAAATTTAATAAAAAATTACACAGAAGCCTCAACAACTAAATATAATATCTATTTTTTTCAGTATTTAATGTGTCCACTTTTTACCTTTGTTACAGCTTCCATTCTTTTCAGGAGACTCACTTTCAGTTTCTCAAAGAAATCTGCAGACACACCTCTGAAGTTCAGTCTTAGAAGTTGGTTTAGCATTTTCTGCCTCTCATGATCCAAATAAACACATTTAGTGATGTTGAGGTCTGGACTCTGGGGTTCTAGAGCATTGAGGTGTCTTCTGATCTGAAGAAGCTTGATTTTCTCCTCTCTCTGAAAGATAAAAGCTTTAAGTGCTGTTAATCTGATGGTGGTAGTTTCGGTGGTCTGCCAGGCCTTGCGGGTGGTTGTTAGGAGTCCCATTTTCTCTGTAGCTTTTAATATTTTTTTCTTGGTCTTTCTCCTTCCTTAAACAAGTGAATTTTATATCTAATCTCCTCATTTTACATGTATCCTCCTCAGAAATATCCTCTGAAAATGAAAAACAAATTAAATTTAATAGCACATTTGACTGGAAATTGACTTTTTCGCTGTGATGTAGTCGGCACAGTGTGGACTGGTTTGACCCAAAACATGTCTTGGGTGATCTACTCTATTTGGAAAGGGAAGGAAAAAATGTGTAAACTTGATTTTTCACCAAACTATTCATGGATTCCATCATGGATGCAACTGAAAATAGCACGCTGCTCTGAGCAGTGGATTCTTGTGTGGGAATCATGACACCGTACCACTCTCACTCAAAGACATGCCATTTTGACACATTTTTGCCTGCCATCAAAACCCAGGCTTCCACCAGGGTGTCATCCTCCTGCTTCATGAAGCTGCTGAAAGATAGAGCAGCTTCTGTCTCCTGCATCCACCTCCAGCCTCACAACAGCTCCAGTAATAGCCCAGCACCCCCCATTCTAGTATATAGATCTTTATGAGCTTCTCTTATTGACTGGGGGGTCCAGCCAGCTGGCACAGACTCATAAGTCTTAAAGGGGAATTCCAGAGATGTTTTAAAATCTCTGCATAATTAAGTGGTTTAGATGTAGACAAAGTCATTCAGAGTGGTTTGGTGTGAAATGCTCAGTTTTAGAGAGTCAGAAGTGTTCACAGTGGTGGTGATAGGAACCAGACGTCTGAAGAGTTTAATGCCTCAGAAAGCTAGGACATAAAATGTTTATGAATTCGCTGCCTGATATCTGAGACATTGTTTTATGATAGCTTTGAGAGAAACTTTTGGCCTGAAATATACTTTTTAAATCTAATCACGACAGAGAGACACATGCAGGTCAACTGTGGGGCAAAATAGAATTTTTTTATTTTATTTATCACTATTTTACCCTCATAAGCATTACATATAAAACTCAGAAGATGTGTAGGTTCATTAGTGGTTTTGAATAGTAAATAAAATGGCTATATTTGTGTTGTAGACATTGTGACCCCTGGTTCCTATCACCACCACTGTAAAGAAATCTGAGTCTCTACAATCAACCATTTCACACCAAACCACTCGGAATGACTCTGTTTACAGCTCAACAATGAGATGAACTGTTCAGAAAATTAGAAAAATCAATGAAAGCTGCTCATGACACATTGGCTCACTAGCACCACCTGCTGGACAAAAACTCACCAGGGCAGTTTGAATGATTTCTAAAATATTTAAACAAAAACTACAGCTCCTTGACTTGACCTATTCCTCAAGATACTCTCTCAGATACATTTGTTATCAGTTTTATCAGCTTAAGCCAAAGAATGAATACACACTTCTGTAAACTAAGAAAAGCTCCATTAGTTTGCATTGCAGCCCCTGTAGTTACTGAAGAATAAGCCTTAGTATGTAATATGCCTGGACTGTTAAGAGGTTAACTTTAAAGGGCCCATATCCTGCATTTTCCTTGTATATTACTATATTTCTAGAGATCTTATAATGTTTTACATACCAGAAAATGATCATAATTACATTTTACATGATACTTTTCCAGCCTCTCTTTATCCTTTATGATTAAACAGGCTATTTTTGTACTTGTGCCTTTAAAACTGATAGATCGCCACTGTCACTCAAACATTTTGTGTCTTCATTTTTATCGTTTTTTTACTGTTTTTTTGCATAATTTTAAACTCCGGTCACCCTTTGCATTGTGTTAAAATTGCATGTTGAATGGACCAACAGAAATGGTTCAGAATTACTTGTTACAAGTTATAAGATTTTTCCCTTCTCCTGTAACGTTACCATTTTGGAGATTGTTCCAACAGATATGTAAATAAGCACTGTTCTGATTGGCTGCCCTGTAGTGCGCTTCATTCAAAAAGCAGTGCAGGCCGAAACACAACTTCAGCACAAATGGGCGGAGCTAAACTGGTTTAGCCTGAATATGCAGATCCATATAAACACAGTGGGTTTTGTGACATCACAAAAACAGCTCTTTCACTTTTTGCAGATTAGTCTTTTTATATGGACTGGAGAGTAACTTTATATACTACATCAGAATCTTTTACTTCCCAAAATTAAGAAAATTTGCTTTTCTATGATATGGGCCCTTTAAAAACATAACGTTTACTTAAGATTTACGACAATCATGTAGCTTTAAAGCAAATAAATCTTTCAATTCCTGTATATTTCCCAGCTTCAGTCCTCATGTCAAGCCCTGAACGCCCTGAACCGGCTAGACAGCCCAACATACATCTCTATTTTCTGCACGCTCTTGTTCCTCAGTGATATTCACCTTCATTGGCACGTCAGTTCTATGGCAGTGCCTAATTGAGTCCTTGTCTGGTATGTGAGTATGTATGTGTTTCTAAAAGAGATTAATAGCTCTCGTGTCATACGCTGACACCGGCATTTATGGAAGAGAGCAAAGCGTTGCGACACAAACAGCCATATTCTTGCTCTAAAAATGGCTTTTTCTCCCTCCTATCTCCTTCTAGAGAACAGTCACCAGGGGAATGCATTCTAACTAGGAGCAAAGCTGACCTCGCACTCTGCCTAACAGCCATTTTGGACAACTGCATTCATCATTTGTTCTTCTCCCTGTATACCATCATCCACCGCAAGGCAGACATTCAAACATAACCACACTCAAATATTTATGGACAGTCTCCATGAATTATTGAGTAAAGCCCCAATCAGGAGTCACTAACTACTGGCGATGCAGGCCTTTGCTATCCTGCTGGAATAGCAGAGAGGCCTTCAGACAGTGGCACTGCTGGAGCTCGCTCTACTACTTTGCTGAAATTCTTTTGCTAATTTGAGGCTGCTAGTTCACAAATCTAGGTTCAGTTTAATTATACCCTACCAGAGCTAGGAGTTAGCATACTAAATAAGGGGCACTATGAGGCCAAAAGTATTCTATTCATTGAGTTCAGGTGTTTCAGCCACACTCATTCCTAACAGGTGTGTACAATCAATCTTCCCAGACAAACAATTGGCAGTAGAATGGATCATGTCACTGTCATGGGATGCCACCTTTGCCCCAAGTCAGTGAAATTCCTGCCCCGCTAGATCTGCCCTGACCATTGAAACTACAAAACCCGTGGCTCAGTTCATTCTGATGCTGCGTGGCATTTATGATAATGACAGATTATGTAGTCTGTTTTGGGGAAATGCTTGTAAAAGCTGTAATCATTGTAAATTTCTGTTCTGCTAGATCTGCCCTGGCCAACTGTCAGTGCTATTATTGTAAAATGGAAGCATCTAGGAGCACCAACAGCTCAGCCGCAAGGCAGTAGACAATAAGAACACAGAGCAGGGTCAGGAAGTGCTGAAGTGCATCGTGTGTGAAAATCACCTATTGTCTGTTGAATCACTCACTACAGAGTTCCAACCTGCCTTTGGAAGCAACATCAGCACAAGAACTGTGTGTCAGGACCTTTATGAAAAGGGATGCCTTGGCTGAGCAGCTTCACACAAGCCCAAGATCACTATACACAATGCCAAGCGTCGGCTGGAGTGGTGTAAAGCACGCCGCCACTGGACTCTGGAGCAGTGGAAACGTGTTCTCTAGAGTGATGAATCAGCTTCACTATCTGGCAGTCTGATGGATGCCGGGAGAATACTACGTACCTGAATGCATAGTGCCACCATTACAGTTTGGTGGAGGAGGGATAATGGGCTGGGGCTGTTTTTCAGAGTTTGAGCTGGGAGAAGCTTTTGAAAAACTACATGCTGTTTGGGGCAGATCCATGAGGGGGGGCTGTTTGAAATTTTTCTGTATTCTGCTAGCTGGCTAATGCAAAGCGAAGTTACTACTAGGAAGCTGAATATCACATCTGTATTTACAAGCCTGTAGACCACTGGATTACTTTATTGCTGTGAGCAGATTCCCTATAGTTATATGACATATTTGCTTAATGCATGCTGGGTATTGTAGTGAGAGGACACTGCTGAATGAAAAATACAAAACTGTAAATTCTGAGGCTGAGGCATTCAGTGCTGCGCTACAGAATATTAAAAAACAAGAGAAATAATATATTATATGCTAATTCAAGATCGGAACGCCCTGTTAATGTTTATTAGCCCTTACATAAGTTGAACAGAGTTACTTTAGGAGCTGCTCAATGCTAACTTCTAACCTGCTCAATAACCCATAGATTGTGGTCAGCAAGTGCTTCATTCATCAACACAGAGCTGTCCACGGGGGAAAAAAGGGCAGTACGCAATCTGCTGGATGCGTTCAAAACATTTTAAATTGCTAGTCATTTCGACGTAGGAAAATATGTGATAACATTAAGCTTAATCTTTTCTGAAACAGCCATTTTGCCATCATACAGGCACAGTAGCAACAAATACAATATAACAGCAGAACATTTACAAAGCCATTTAACTGTGAAGATTGAAGTAGGATTGAACTGGAAGTTCATGCTGCCGCTGCATGGCATTTATGATAATGACAGAAGATAATTTGCAGTCTGTTTTGGAGAAACGCTCATAAAAACTGTATTTCCGTCTTTTCCTGTCATTTCCTTTGGAACACTGACATGTATCATGAATATGAGGGCCTGTAAAGCCTGTAATGTGCGTCACCTCCAGTTCATTGTTTTTGAAAGCAAACAGCAGGGGGCAGTCAGACACCTTTCTTTCCCGACAGGTTGACCAAATGGGGTCAATGCAACAAGTTCCTACTTTGCCTGTGCAGTTTGGGCATGATGACGGGTTAATGCCAAACAGTAAGTGAAGTTATGAGAAATTTCAGTTGGTTTATCTGAGCAGAAGTAATGAGCTGTGCACAGCTGCACAAGTGCTAACAGGTGTGCTGAGTGAGGGTGGGCTCACTGATCATGGGAGGTTAAAGAGATTTGGCAAATAACCTAAATTTCCCCTGATGCCAGATATAACAGCCAACATATTGTTGGTTTTGCAGTAGATCTTTGAGGCTGCTGTCGCTAATAGTAATGTAGGTATACATTTTGTTACATGCGTGTATATAAATATATTTCGCTGTTGTCAGATCAAAACCTTGTATCTCCAAAATGGCAACTTTACAGGAGAAGGAAAAAACATACTTCACTTTTAATGTAATTCAATGGAACTAGATTTTTTCCCAAGTCATTCTGGGCCATTTCAATATAAAGAGCAACAGACATTTTCAAATTATGTCAAAAACTGAAAAACGGAAAAAAAATTGAGATACGAGGTTTTCTTCTGACAGCACCTATATATATATATATATATATATATATATATATATATTCATTTTTCAGTTTATGACCAAATTTGAAAATGCCTTTTGCCCTTTATATTGTATATAAATTCATAGTAAATGGACCAAAGTAAATGACCCAAACTGACTTGGAAAAAAGTAATGTATGTTTTTTCTTCTCCTCTAAAGTTATCATTTTGGAGATACAAGGTTTTGTTCCACCAATAATTTGGCATAAATGTCACATATATGTCCATATGTGACTAAAATAAGTTGGATATACTGAAAATCCATATCTGCTAAAATATGTCACACATTTGAAACCCATATAATACCATATATTAGATTTCTGTATGGATTAGCATTAAACAAATTGTATTGTGTATCAAATTGTATATCTACATCTTTATACACTTGCCTCAAACTGTGTTTAGTTGTTAAGCAATCTCACTTATGTGGCTTCTAACACTGTATAACATACGGTTATCTACAAAAATGAACAAAAGTATTTAGCATAGCTTTAAACAGCAGTAACCACGCTGAAGCTACTTCACGAAATGCTAACTGTCTGTTAGCATTGTCCAAATAGCATGCCTGAATCATCACACACTTGCCTCTTGCCTTGTTGAGTTGTTAAGGAAGCTCAAATAGACTTGTTTGTGTGGTTTCTAACACTGTATAACATACTGTTATCTACAAAAATAGACAAAAGTACTTAGCATAGCCAAAACCAATATTAGCAGCTATCTTGCTTGAATGCTGCCTGTACTTTTGTCCATTTTTATCGATAATAGTATGTCATATAGTGTAAAACACATAAGCAAGTCTATTTGAGATTATTTAACAACTTAACCAGGCATGAGGCAATGTGTGATGATTTAGGCATTCAATTTAAACATGCTAACCAATGGCCATAAGTTTCCAAGCTATATTAGCCTCAAACCTCAGACACTCAGCACATCGTGGCTGAGTACATTTGGAGTAAGAGGGGGAAAACTGTGATTTTTGTTTTACTTTAAGGTGGAGTTTATGTGCGGGTAGAGAGGGTTGCAGAAGCCATGTTGTTGCCCTGATGTGGGTTAAGTGAGCTGTTGCTGTGACAGGAACATCAGAGCACAGCATCAATCAGGCCTTTCATTAGAGGCTGCTGCCTCTCTCAGCACCTCCATCAGCAGATGACTCCTCCATTATTGATCAAACCAACGCATCCAGCAGCCACACCTCTCCAGAGGCTTCCTCACACAGGACCTTCACAGCAGGATCCAGGGTTTGCATGTTGTACTATGCCACTCATTTTTAGTTTACTAGTAAAAGCATGTGCTTTACCACATCTTATAACAACATAAATGTGCTTAAAGGGGAATTCTATTGATTTCCCAAAATTTCCCTGCTGTCCCAAGTGTTTCTGATCGTTCCTGAATGTGTTTTGGCTTTTTAAATAGGTTAATATCACAGTGTAAAGGTTTAAAAAATAAAAATTGGCTGATTCTAAAAGTATTTGATGGTTTCCTGATGGGATCTGAATGTGTTCTACAGGAAACTACTGGTCTCTTTTGAAAACCATTAGGCTAAATCCCATCCTAATGGTTTCTGATGTTGCAGGGTTCTCCTAATCCAACCAGTGAGATATCAACAAAGTCATTCAGAGTGATTTGATGTAGGATGGTTCCTTGCAGAGAAAATCAAACGACTCTGATTTCTTTACAGTGGTGGTGATGGGAACCAAAATAGTGCTAAATCTGAAAAAAAGGTTTGGGGACTATTTTGCTTGAAAACACCCTGCATGGACATTTCCACCATGAATTAATTAAAAAAATATGTTTCAGAACCAATAAAACCTCAAAATTATTGTAAAACATAAACATTTCATACTGTAGTGTGTTCAAGAAATGTGTTACGCAGCATTTATTCGCTGGGTTATTCTGCTAAGGACTCTTATTCTGAAGGGCAGGGGTAGCTGTTTGCTGTAGAATAGGAAGTACAGGTAAGTGGAGGTAAGCGAGAGAGTGCAGGCGTGAGCTGAGTGTAGAGCTACCTGTTAGCCAAAGGCCTTGCCTATTATAAGGCATGGCTGTGGCCACCTACAGCTCGGTAATAAAGCACAATGACTTGTGCATCAGTTGTGTCTTCTTTAAAAGCAGTAAACACTACAATATAGCAACTTTCTGTGATGAAGCTTTTAGAGACATTAATCTCATTAGACGTCTGGTTCCTATCACCACCACTGTGAACAATTCTGACTCTGTAAGTTCCTCTAGAACAGAGCATTTCACACCAAACCACTCTGAATGACTTCATGGCTTAACCATTTGCCAGATGCAGACTGGGAAGTTTGGGAATTTTCCCAGTGGGCTGGTCTTGTGAGGGCCAGCGTTCTGACAAATTATGCTACTTTGCCAAATGCCGTAGTTCATATTTACAGTTAGCTCCATACATAAAAACTCTAGGTAGGATAACTTGATAATCAAAAAATACTACCACCACTAAAACTACGAAGCCAGTTTAATCTTACTCACCAGTGTCTTGTTCAAATTTTCCTCTTCCACCTTAAATGGTGCAGCAGTTATTATAACGCCTCAGGCACCAGAATGTAACTGCTGCATCATTTAAGGTGGAACGGGAAAATTCAAACAAGAAGCTGCCAATTATAGCCTTGTATTAACACTACAGGTAGGATACTTTGTGGACAGAGAGCTATGCTGACAGTTCAGCTACAGCTTGCAGAGTTTGTGTTTTCCTTGTACTTCTCATGCCATTTCTCTGCATAACTTGAAAAAGAAAAGTCAGCATGGACTAGACTCTTGACTCTTTCGAGGTTCTTGGGGGAACCCCCCCATGTCACAGTATCTAGAATTTGGGCAGTTAGTACCCAGCTAGAAATTGTAAAATATCTACCACTTGTTTCCAGATATTTTTTAATGGATAAAAAGAGAAAACCCAGAAAACATTAACAGACTGTGTTTTTTCTATGGTTTTTGAGGGGTTTCTTTTGGGATAAATTGATCGACAAATGTTGTGTCCGTTCAAATTGGGGTCACTTGACAGCAAATTCCCAAGCTGCTTTTTGTTGCCAGTCCACCCCTCCCATTTACTGTGCTGAAGTGTTGAAAACTCTGGAATTCCCCTTTAAAATAATGTTAATAATAATAATAATAGTAAAAAAGCTCTTTAACTATTTAAAAAGTTTTGTATTGGTTAAAACCTTCAAAAAGTGCTGTAATGATAGTTTAGGCCACAAATTAAGCCTCTCTCTCAACTCAGGCTGACCAATAAAGGACAGGTGGTCCACTGTGTTTATACAGATTATGCTACCAGGCAGTGACGTTTTGTTTTTTGAAACGGTTTTGGAATATTAGCAAGGCAAATTCAGACTGAATCACAGCAGATGTTGGAGTGGTTCACATTTCTTTTCACTAACAGCACCATCAAATCATGATACATGTCAGTGCTTCAAATGTGCTAGAACCTGAAATAATTACAGTTCTATCTTAGATCCTGAGAGTTGAATTTACCAGATTCTATTTTACAGAGATATGAGGTTTGGAAGAACTGGACTGCTCTTATCTATTTCTCAACATATTTAAGACCTGCTTGAAATTACAGTGAGACTTCCAAAAGCCATTTTCTTATGTTTCAGAAATCAGGGCTCCTTCATTAATGCAATATTAAAATCTACTTTATTTCTCTGAGACAATCTTAAGAAAAACATTTTTTTTCCACGGGGCAGTTACATCTTGCACTCTGGTGCCATCTAGAGGTTATCATTTAAAAAAAATATAGATGTAAAAATGTTGTTAGTGAGAAAAACTAAGACTATATCAACTATAACATTAAAACTATCTCCTTGTTTCTACACTCACTGTCCATTTCATCAGCTCCACTTACCATATAGGAGCACTTTGTTGTTGTACAGTTACTGCTAGTGTCTTTAAACACTGTCCACTCACTGTCCACTCTATTAGACACTCCTACCTTGTTGGTCCGCCTTATAGATGTAAAGTCAGAGACGATAGCTCATCTGCTGCTGCACAGTTTGTGTTGGTCATCCTCTAGTCCTTCATCAGCGGTCACTGGACGCTGGTCACAGGATGCTGTTGGCTGTATATTTTTGGTTGGTGGACTATTCTCAGTCCAGCAGTGACACTGAGGTGTTTAAAAACTCCAGCAGCACTGCTGTGTCTGATCCACTCAGACCAGCGCAACACACACTAACACACCACCACCACATCAGTGTCACTGCAGTGCTGAGAATGATCCACCACCCAAATAATACCTGCTCTGTGGGGGTCCATGGGGGTCCTGACCACTGAAGAACAGGGTAACAAAGTATGCAGAGAAACAGATGGACTACAGTCTGTAACAGTAGAACTACAAAGTGGTAAGTGGAGCTGATAAAATGGACAATGTCCAACGTGTTCAATGTGCACTGTAAATATTTAAAATATATATATTGAATATTTGTATGCAAAAATATAAAAACGTTATATTATTTCCATTCATGTCTTTGGTGGGTATCAAACTGCAAGGAGGTCCAGTAAATCCTGACGTGTGGGTTCCCCTCAGAGCGAAGGCACTGGAAAAGCCAACAACATAGACTATATTAAGTAAATTGGAAAAGTGAACAGGCCTGCAAATTCAAAATACAGTTTAAATTGAGGCCAGACTACTTACACAGGTAGCGACGTTCCACTCAATTATTGTTCTGGTTATTTTCAAAGTACATGAAGTCCTAAAATACAGAGCCAACAGTTAGAGAAGATAAACGTTTTGGACAAACCTGAAGTTTGGGTGGGCAGTGTAACGGTAGCTTATTGTTAATGTGATCAATTTTGTCACAATACATAAGAAGGTCTCACTTTATTTGGACAGTCCCCTATAGATTATCTACAGATGTTCAAATTGTTAATGAACTATCTGCTGAAACTCACAGTGGTGGGGTTAGGGTTGAGATTTGGACCAGGGTTAGGGCTAATACCAGGGTGAGAGTTGGGTTTAGGTTTTGGGTTGAGGTTAAGGTCAGGGTTAGGATTAGAGCAGGTTTAGAGATGGTCAATATAGTAGATATTTAGCTGAATGTAACTTGAAAGTAAATTAAGTATCTACAGAGCATCCAAAGTGGACTATCCAAAACAAAGTTACCCTACATACAGTATATAATGGGTATCATCGAGCACAGAACAGCATACATCATGAACAAGACCAGTTCCAGAGAGTCTATAAACAACCAGTGTATAGTAACTACATAGCAACAAGAAGCTAATTGGATGTCAACCCATTATGACTTCATTCGTTAATTCATATTTTTTATCTAATGGGTAATTTGCTTGCATTACCAACATTCATAACCACTTTATTTCTGCAAACACTGGGTTGGAAAAAGTTAGTGTACTCGGTTTTTCTTCATTTTTGAAGGTTACGCAAAATTACTGTTCGGCGGGTACATTTTGTGAGTCCCAACTTTTATATAAACCCCAGAAAAATGAAAGATTGTGATATATTCTGTATTGTGTATGTCTTCAAGTATCATGATGCATTATTTTCCCACAACTTTAAAGGAATGGTTCGGCAAAAAATCAATGCAAAATCAAAAAGACAGCTAAACTGTGAAGTTTTGTTAATTTGGTTGTTTCTTAGAAGTCATACTGTGTCCTAAACATGTGTGTGTGACCTTAATAAAGACCTGGATGTGGCCTAAGTGGGTTTGAGAGAAGTTATGGGGATGCAATTCCGTAAATTTTGGATGACTATTAAATAGTGTTTGTTAGCAATGTTAGCCTTGTAGCTCCGGTGTAAAACTAAAGAAGCAGAATTTAAACACAAAACACGTCCTGGCTGATCAGCTACATCTGGGCTAAGTGGAAAACTGTGTGCATTCAGCTTTTTGCCTATTACTATTGCTTTAAGCTGAAGTGCCCAACATGATCTTTGCTTACAATGAGAAAGCAGGCCCCGAGAAGAACAGCTTTGATCTTCACGTCCAGGTCCAAGGGAAACTTAATGCCAAAGTTGTCAGCGTCAGTGAAGGCTTCTCGCAACATGCCTGTCCACTGCTTACAGACCCTGCCTACATTCGCGGTTTCATCCATGGACAAAACCTGAGGAGAACCAAGAAACACCCTGAATTGCAAGACAGCCAGAGAACAATGAAACAATGAAACAATGTTGGGTTACAAAAGTACTTTTGTGTTTCTAGATTCCTTCATAACTCAGTGTTTGAGACGTAAACAGAGTCATTCAGAGTGGTTTGGTGTGAAATGGTTGATTGTAGAGACTCAGGTTTCTTTACAGTGGTGGTGATAGGAACCAGGGGTCACCATGACTACAACACAAATATAGCTATTTTATTTGCTATTCATGTCTTATATGTCTTATATGTCATGTTGATCATGATTAAACCTGAAAAAAAATCTTTGGGGACTATTTTGTCTCACAGTGCACTGCATGTACCTCTCCACCATGAATGTATTAATAAAGTATATATTTTAGCTCTAAATCTTAAATATAAAAACTACCATAAAACAATGTCTCAGGCATTAGCAGCAACATATTCATATCCATTTTATGTTATAACCTTCTGTAAGGATTTTTTAGAGGTAGACGTCTGGTTCCTATCACCACCACTGTGAACAATTCTGACATTCTAGAATAGAGCATTTCACATCAAACCACTTTGAATGATGGTGTTTACATCCTAAAAACTGAACAACGCAGAAATAGTGAAAAAGCTGGATTACTTTAAGAGCACAGGATTGCAACAGCTATAGGGATTTTTGAGCTTGGACAGCTCCTCAGACACTCCAAGCACTGCCAAAAGTAGTTAGGGTATAGTACATCGTCCAGGATTTCTGAGAGTGTGTGGAAGACATCCACCCAAAAAGGGGTTAATTTGGCACAGAGAATGTAACTATGAAGAAGTGTTGCCTCCTCATCTCGACATTTATCACACAGGGGAGACACATCTGGGAGGATCTGGCAGCTTTTGTTGCCTGTGCAAGATCTTCAGTTGTATAAGGCGGTGCTGTTAATTAGCTGAGCACATGTGTAAACCCTCCCAGAGAGAATCCTGAATCTGCAACTCCAAACCCTGCTCCCATTGGGCTTTAATATTCTCAGTGGATGGAGTGTTATACTCTAGAGCAGGGGTCCGTGCAGCTCTTTTACTGCCTAAACATAAAATAATCCTCCTTTGCAGTAAAATAAAACTCTGTTGATCGTTCAACACAGTTTTACCAATAAATGGTCTTAAACACTGGAGTTAATGTAGAACTGCTAATTTAACCTTTAACCCTGAAGACTGGCATGCAGACTGCTGGTCACCATAGCAATGCAGACAACAATCTCACCCAGCAAGTAGCTAACGAAAAGTCAGAAAGAAAGATATAAGACAAACGTCAATAATTTAGAGACGAATTGACTTATTTGCGTTTGTAAACTGTCAAACACTAAAGCCGCGAGGCTAACGTCAGCTTCTCGTTCGCCAGCTTCTTGTTTGAATTCTCCTGTTCCACCTTAAATGGTGCAGCAGTTACATTCTGGCACCTCAGGCAGCATTTAAGGTTGAACAGGAAAATTCAAACAAGAAGCTCGAGAATGAGAAGCGACTTCAGCCTCGTAAACAGTCAAACGTTAAGAGACATTTTACAAGTAACTGTTCTACTTTTGAGGAAAAGTTTCCTGCCAGAGATGCGAGAAAAGCGGCTATAGCTGAGCTAAAGCTTAAAGCAGAGCGAAGTAAGACTATGTTTTAGTTTTTATTATATTTTTTAACCCATACTAATACATTAGCACATACTGAGACATATTTACAGCCACAATGGTAAAATATTGTGGCTCACAAGGTGATATGATATTTGGACAAAATGGCTGTTCTTAACATTTGGGTTGCCAACCCCTGCTCAAGAGTCATAAAGCATGGCTATTTGTTTCTACCAAACGAGTTCAGCTTTTTCAGCTTTTTTTGTTTCTCCATCCTAACCCACATAGGTTGTGAGAAAGTATCGTCAAGCCACATGACATACTTAGTGATATATTTACATATATAAGACCAAAGTTTGACAAACTTCTCTCCTGCTGTAGTACCATACCTCGAAATTCACATCCGAACAACAATTACAGGCACAAAACGGACCCTTAATCTTCAGGACTCCCTCTCTCTTCTCATTCTGAATTGTAAATTTGGGTAAGAAAGGGTGCCAGTTCTGAACCACATATCCAATTGGCGTGCCCGGTGGAGCCTGGACCTCAAGCTACAAAAAAAAAAAATCAGTTCAGTCACAGAAACAAACACAGAAAGACACCTGAAAAGAAACATGAGGACACTAAGATAGGGTACAGTTAATGCTTTGCAGGTTAAGAATGTGAGTTTCTCTCTCCACTGAGCTACATCTCTAGTTTTACATGCTTGTGCTTTTGAAAGCTTTAAATGGGTTTTATGGCAAATGGCAAGTCTCATGTTATTTGCCGTGCTGGAAAAAAAATCTTAGAAACCATTAAAAGTTTCTAGTGGTGTCCAATAGCCAGTAACAGTAGGCCTATTTTGTGTTCTTCTGATGGGTTGATCTGATTACAATCGGAAAGCTTAAGTACATTCTGATCATGTGTGTCGCGTCATGGCGAAAGTTTATACCGTTCAACATGGCGGTGCAGAAACTGGTCTGCAGAGGAGACGAAGTTTATGCTCTGATCTTTAAAAGATGGCGGTGGGACGGACGTCCAGCTCATGTGTCTCAGAACACGACGTCTTCCTCTCGGCCTTCTTTAATAAGGACATGTGAAGGACGTTTTCCTGAGTCTGACATCATTTTAAAGTAATTAAAAACACAAGCGCTGCTCACTGCTGCTCATCTCACTCTGACTGGACTCACATGATGCTCGTTGTCATGGTAACATCAACACTAAGCGGTTCTCTATGCATGTGCGAAGGTTTGGATCGGATTACTTGTAGTGAGCATATAAACTGAGAAAGAAACTCACTCACAAACTCTAAACTGTGAAAGACAACATAAAATAGTTTGAGGCAAGTGTGGGAAGATTTAGGCCTAAATTTGGTATGATTCTACAACCCCATTTCCAAAAAAGTTGGGATGCTGTGCAGAATGTAAATAAAAATAGGATGCAATGAAATGCAAATCATGTGAACCATATTTTTAAATGAAAATACTACATATAAAGGTAAACACAACATATACAATTTTGAAACTGAGAAATTGTATTGTTTTTTGAAAAATATATGTCCATTTTGAATTTGATGCCAACAGCACATTCTGAAAAAGTTGGGACGGGAGCACATTTACCACTGTTTCATCACCTCTTCTTTAAAAAAAACTGTA
Source organism: Colossoma macropomum (assembly GCF_904425465.1). Classification (NCBI taxonomy): domain Eukaryota; kingdom Metazoa; phylum Chordata; class Actinopteri; order Characiformes; family Serrasalmidae; genus Colossoma; species Colossoma macropomum. Next base: position 38,479,014 of record NW_023494805.1, read on the forward strand.
AGTATTTAGCTGTAGTTTAAAAGTGAAATGTTTTCCCGTTCTTGTTTAATATAGGATTTCAGCTGCTCAACAGTTCGGGGTCTCATTTGTCATATTTTTCATTTCATAACTCTCCAAATGTTTTCAGTGGTGACAGGTCTGGACTGCAGGCAGGGCAGTTTAGTACCTGGACTCTTTTACTATGGAGCCATGCTGTTGTAATACGTGCAGAATGTGGTTTGGTATTGTCTTGCTGAAATAATCAAGGCCTTCCCTGAAAAAGACGTCATCTGGATGGCAGCATATGTTGCCAAAACATGTATATATTGTTCAGCATTAATGGTGCCTTCACAGATGAGCACGTCACCCATGCCATGTGCACTAATGCACCCCTACACCATCATGAATACTGACTTTTAAACTGTGCATTGATAACAAGCTGAGTGTTCTTTAGCCCGGAGGACACAGTGTCCATGATTTCCAAAAAGAATTTCAAATTTTGATTTGTTGGACCAGGACACTTTTCCACTTTCCCTCAGTCCATTTTAAATGAACTCGGGCCCAGAAAATGTGGAAGCCATTCTGGATCCTGTTTATATTTGGTTTCTTTTTTGCATTTTAGAGTTTTAACTTGCATTTGTGGATGCAGCAACGGACTGTGTTCACACTTTTGTTGCCCTCGTCCCAACTTTTTTGGAACATGTTGTTGGCATCAAATTCAAAATTGGCATATAATTTTCAAAAAACAATAAAACATTTTAAAATAGTTTCAATATTTAATATGTTGTCTTTGTACTATTGTAAATGAAAAATTTAAAGGGTTTAAGTGTTTAAATTTAAATTGAAAAGGTTTAAATGATTTCCACATCATTGCATTTTGTTTTTATTTACATTTTGCACAGCGTCCCAACTTTTTTGGAAATGGGGTTGTAAGTAATGGTAATCTAAATGTTAATAGACCTCTATTACTATTTCCTTTGTTAATCCACCTTGTAGCTCCAGTTCAAAACAGTTTTGGCTGATCAAGTATATTTGGGATTAGGAGGAAAACTGTACATTTCTTTTTTCTGTCCTAACCATTCATATCATAGACCTACAAGACAACATTCAAACATGGACATGCAATACCTCTTGCAGGCAGCAGGGACAGCAGCAAGCACTGCATCTGTAAGGCCTTAAGAGAGTCATCACTTCCTGACCCATGTTGTCCTGCACATGGAGGACAAAGGAACGCATGGGTCCACAGAACTGCCTGTTGCAGCAGTTGTTCTCCTCCGCCACATAGAACACCTGCTGACCGACTGTGTTCTTCACCAAATACTTATTATTGGTCTCCCAGCCTAAAATAACTGTTAGCAAAACAAGAAGATGTTTGTTGTAGCCAAAAACCAGTGCACATCTAGAACATCGAACACCTACAAGAACCGTTATAGAGAGGCTAAAAAGTGGCAGTAACTATAGCAACAGTACAGCAACTGCATAAACTGCAGAGAAAGCGTGTAGCCATGCTAACTTTTTTCCAGCAAAATTTACTGAGAGAAAGACCATTTTTTCATTTTTTTTTTCAAATTTCTAGTTTAACAGAAGCTTAACAAGCAGCCAGTTGGATGTCAGTCAATTATGCCATTATCTTATTATTTTATTTATTTTTTTTTTTTACCAAAAATACCTGTTCCAATGCCCATCCGTTTTTTACATGCTTAACTTTTCAATATTTTATTCACATTTTATAGTCTTTTGGGTTTTTTTTTTAAATATGGTGCATTTTGCCTGTTCCAACTTGTCCGCAACCCTCAGAAAAACATAAAAACTAAAATACCATTTGATATAAAAATGTGTTCTAGTATCATATATTTGCTATATTGTTATTTTTATCCTTTTTCAAGACATGGCACATGGCCAAAAGTATGCGGACACTCTTTCTAATTAGTGGGTTTGGTTATTTCAGCCACACCCATTACTAAAACAGATCCATAAAATCAAGAGCTGTGCGATCTCCATAGACAAACTCTGGCAGTAGAAGTTTTCAGTGAGGCATTGTCATAAGAGGCCACCTTTCCAACAAGTCAGTTCATCACATTCCTGCCCTGCTAAAGCTGCCCCAGGCAACTGTAAGTGCTGTTACTGTTACTGGAATGTATAGGAGCAACAACAGCTCAGCCCAGGCTGCCAGGTGCCACAACATCAACACAAGAACTGTTTGACAGAAGCTACATACACTGGCTTTTCATGGAAAGCATGGCTGAGCAGCCACACACAAGCCTACAATCACTATGTGCAATGCCAAGTGCTGGCTGGAGTGGTGTAAAACACCACTGGGCTCTAGAGCAGTGGAAATGAATCAGTGGAAACAAGTTTAGCAGATGCAAGAGAATAATCTGCCATATTCATATTCATATGCAACAGTGGCATCCTATGACAGTACCACGCTCGAAATCAGTGAGCTCTTTAGAACAACCCATTCTTTCACAAACGAAACACAAAGGCAGGCTGCATGGCTAGGTGCTTGATTATATACACCTGTGGCAATGAGACTGAATGAACCACCTGAGCTCAGTGATTAAGAGGTGTGTCCCAATACTTTTGTCCATTATTTTTACTGAGAAAATGACAAAACATGTCATGTGAACATTTCAACTACATATGACCTTCAGTGTCCACATATTTGTGGGCATGTAGTTTATAACAAAGGGATGTAATTCCTATTTTGGGTGTTGACAACTGGGTTCCTGCTGTTAATATTAAAAATGAATCAAATAAAATCAATTAAAGAAATGCTTCCTCGCTGAAACGGGGGGTGTTTTCGTCAACTGGACTGACTTTTGTATTTGTTCTTGGTATTAGCCTTTGTGCTAGAGAGTTAATGCCACTTGCCAAATCCATGCTTGAGGTGAATGTCAACAAATGTAACAATGCTCACCCTCAGCCAACTCAATTTTCTGATGGACAAGGAGCTGGTCAATCTGGTCCACACAAAGAGAACGCAAGGTTAATGATTATGCAAGTCACAAGAACACCCACACATTTTACACAAGGAGTCAGGTGGTGTGATATTATTATATTTACTTTAAACGTGGTTCATATATTTTCTATAGGTTCAGAGTCTTAGTTAATCTAGGAGAAAGACTAAGGTAAACCCGCATTACAGACGGTGTTGACATTTGCTGAGTCATCACTGATCTAAATCTCCAGGCTTTATTTTCCATCCCAGCACTGTCAGAGGGACATACCATGACTCATGCTGGTCTGATAACACTCAAGCTCACCTGGGTCAGGTACTCTAGTCCAGGGGGACAGCCAGGGGGTCTCTGAGGGACAGGCATCATCACAGGTGCCTGAGGGGGCACATAACCTGAGAAAAAATGTAAATTAGATTACTGTTCAAAAGTAAAACATTCATTTTATTAAAATAGTAATAAATTAACAACAATCTTATGTAAATTGATTATTAGATTTAAATACATATAAATATATTGGACTCCAGAAGGTATTTCAATATGTTTCATTTAATATTTCTAAGATACTCAAGATGTTATTAAATAATTAATACTATACTGTATTGATCTACTTCTTGTCATATGATCTGCTTCAGGATACAGGCATTCTGGATATGAATTTTATTTTTTTAACTTTATTCTGGAAAGTAGTGTTATTAAAACTTCACTCTGAATGGTAATTTTATCAGAACTTTATTCTGAATATTAGTTTTATGAGAGCTTCATTCTGGATATTAATTTTATTAGAACTTCATTATCAATAATAATTTAAGTTAAATGGAAATTAATGTAGTAGAACTTTATTTTGGATATTAATTTTAGTAGAACTTCATTCTCAATATTAATTTCAGTGGAACTTCATTTTGGATATAAATTTTATTAGAACCTTATTTTGGATATTAATTTTAATAGAACTTCATTCTGAATATTAATTTTAGTAGAACTTCATTCTCAATATTAATTTTAGTGGAACTTAATTCTCAATGTTAATTTTATTAGAACTTAATTCTCAATATTAATTTTATTAGAACTCCATTTTCAATATTAATTTTATTAGAACTTCATTCTGGCATTCTGACTGTTAATTTGAATATAACTTCATTCTAGATATAATTTTCTCAGTTATGTTTAGCATGATCTACAACTCTGTTCATAATTCTAAACACATTTCATATATCTTACAATTTAAAGCTTCATGCTAAGTATATGAAAGCTGTGAAGTTTGATAAGCAGAAGTAGAAGTAGAATGATTCTATACATTTACCTACAACAAAATATATTTTCTATTATTAAAAAAAAATGAACAAAAAAACAGTTAATCCCCAAATTGTTTTGGGACAGAGAGTTCTAGGAAAAACCTTAAACTTCCACTTCAAGGGTTCTTTAGTAAAGACAATGGTTCTATATAAGAAGGCTTTGCATGATTAAAAGGTTCTTTGCATCATAAAAGAGTTCTTCAGATGGAGAACGTGCTGTAGATGGTTCTACATAGAACCTTCTTCTATTGTGTTAAACATGACATAATTACAAGTGAAGAACTCTTTTTGGTGCTATATGGAACCTTTTCCAAAAAGGTTCTATATAGAGCCATCTACAGCACAATCTGAAGAACCCTTTCATGTTGCCAAGAACCCTTGACTCATGCAAAGGGTTCTTTGAGCGTACATGGTTCTATACAGAAGCATTTTCTTTACTAAAGAACCCTTTTCGGCACCTTAATTTTAAGAGTGTATGTAATGTAACGTGCCTGGTGGGACTGGAACTTGGCCATAATTGGGAGCAGGGGAGACGTTGTTTTTCGTTGGCTGGAGATCAATGGCGTTACCTGTGAGATTAAACGTGTATGGGAATGAGTTAGACTGGACAAAGATGAAATATAACAGCACTATAAAAAAATTAATAATGCAGAGTTCCAATAATTAAAGCAAGAGTTCAGTGAAAATCAGATGTACACAAGTTTCCATTTACCCAGACGCAGTCAGCCAAAACATGTTTGGTGTCCAAATTTTGCTTCTTTAGTTTAGTGCTGGAGCTACAAGGCTAACATTGCTAACACTAGAAGTTAACAGTCACTCAAATCTTTCCTGTGCAAAAGTCAGAGACCACCATTCATTTGTATGATTTGCATTCAAAACGGCTATGAAGTACAAGTTTTTTATTTTTCAGTGTCCAGAAACAAGGCAGAACATTTTCTCAGAAACCTGATAACTTTTTTTTTCAGTATTCAGTGAGTCACTCTTTACTTTTATTACAGCTTCCATTCTTTTCAAGAGACTCACTTTCAGTTTCTCAAAGAAATCTGCAGCCATACCTCCAAAGTTCAGTCTTAGAAGTTGCTTGCAATTTCTGCTCCTTACAATCCAAGTAATCCTAACTACAAATACAGATTGGCTAGTTTCGGTGTGCTAGTAGTTTCTTTCTTTTTCTCTATTTCCTTTTCTCAGTGAGGGCTTCTCGACAGCTACACATCCTTTCAAACCCAACTTAGACATGTGTAAGCCTGATAACGTTCATGATTTCTGTTTTATTTATAACCATCTACTCTTTTAATGAACATTTCAGGAATCTTCTGAACGTAATCTAGCATCCATATGTCCATAATTTTTATAGTTCACAATAAGCCTTACTGTCCCTCTACATCACTCTAAGCAAGTCTGACTGACCTTCATAAAGATATGGATGCATTTTGATCATGTCGAGAGAAATTTTGTTGTTGGTAGCAGTGTTAGCCCCATAGCTCAAGCATGAAATTGAAAAAGCAAAAATCTGGAATCAAACATGTCTTGGCTGATCAGCTACTTTTGGAAAATCAATTAGAATTTTTGCCAAAACAATCTTACAAGTGCCTATTTGGTCTCTGTATGAAGCCTTGATTTGCAGACTACAGTATATCAGGTCTTCTGGTGTAGATCACTTAATCACCTTTACAGACTGTGGCAAAATCTGCTGTGAAAAAGTATTTGGTTTCCTCTGTTTTTGCATATTTGAAACTCTAAATGGTCTCACATCCTCAAACAAAATGTAAAATAAGACACAAAGAACATGAGAAAGCACAGAAAAAAATCCATCACCTATATGACCCATGTGAAAAAGTAATTGCCCTCCCTAAACCTAATAGGTGGTTGAGCCACCTCTACCAGCAACAACTTCAACCAAAACGCTACCAAATGTACTTCACGTCATTGTGGAGGAATTTTGGCCCACTCTTCTTTGCAGAATTTCTGTTACTCAGCAACACTGGAGGGCTTTTAAGCATGAACTGCCCGTTTAAGGTCCTGCCACAGCATCTCAGTGGGGTTCATTGTCTTGACACATAACCTTGTGTTTGGGATTCAGATCTCAGACCGATGACCAGACATTCTCCTGCAGTATTCTTGGCTCCATCAGTTATGGCAAAGTCAACCAGGCCCTGAAGCAACAAAGCATCCCCACACCATCACACTACCATCACCATGCTTCACTGTTGATATGATATTCTTGTTGTGAAATGCTCTGCTAGATTTACACCAGATGTAATGGAACTCCTGTCCAATCTTCCAAAAAGTTCCACTTTTGACTCTTCAGTCCATAAAACATTATTCCATAAGTCTTGGGGGACATCAAGGTGTTTTTTGGTTAATGCAAGACAAGCTTTTATGTTCCTCTTAGTTAGCAGATGTTTTCACCTTGCTGCTCTTCCATGGGTAAATTTTTGTCCAGTCTCTTTCCAATGGTGGAATCACGAATGATGACCTTATCGGAGGCATGCAAGGCCTGCAGTTCCTTAGATGTCCATCTGTGTTGTTTTGTGTCTTCGTGATTAAGTTGTCCCTGAGCTGTTGGAGACATATTAATGGGCTGGCCACTTCTAGAAAGATTCTCCACTGTTTCGCTGTCGTTCACTGGACACCCAGAGCCTTAGAAATAGTTATCAACTACAGAGCCAGATGTCTTTTTTCCTTCAATAAATGAAATGTTGATTAAAAAGTTGCATTTTGTTCTTTACTCAGTCTTGCATTTAATTTAGTTTGAGGATCTAAAACCCCTTCTATTCATTCTTGGTCAGGGGACAAATACTTTTTCACGGCACTGTATTATAGCCTATACTCATTACGGCCTATATTTAGGACTCTGATATTAAAGTTAATCCAGTTTATTTGCTAAGCACCAAGAAGTAGATATGGATGAGTCTTATCTACTATAAAAGTCCCTATAAACTCCAACTCCATAAAGTACTTAATGAAACAACGTAGATCAAGTTCAATTAGTTCCCTTCTCTGCAGCAATAGCAAAGCTGTAATATGTTCCTCTGAATTTTATTCCCAACAAACTGTTTCCTGTCGCCACAGATGGAGTTGTTAAATATTTGCTGAAGAACATTTCATTGCTCTTACCACTCGATGCCATGGCGTTTCACTGCAGTATCCTTTCTAAGGACAAAAGACCAGAAAAACGAGTCCTTCGAAATGTGATCTGATATGGAAGACAAAGAAACAGCATGTATGAAACGGCTGTCAATAAACATGTAAGTACAAGTGGCAGACGCTAAACAGGCAGGTATGTAATGTTGATTCGGTACACATGAGGGCTTAACTGGAGTTAATACCTTTCAACACCAATCACTTTCAGCTGAGGTTAAGATGCTTCTGAATGCTTTAAACACTTCCCATTCTGATGGCTCCTGTTTCTGGCAAGCCTATGACACCTGCACACTTTATCCTGTGACGTTCCAGGAAGAAGGAAAACGTCAATATGCCAATTTGTGCAGATTTGCATCAGCACTGCTTTGCTCAACAAGCTCTAACAGTGTTGGTGAGGCCACTGTGTAGGCATGAGAGATATAGGAGGAAAGGCTTTTAAAACGAGGCCTTTTACTACAGCACCAAAGAGCTGAGATATATACATATAGGCTGTCAAGAGACTGCTGGTTACTTTCCATCTTCACACAAACAAAGCTGTTGAGTAGAGTGTGAGTAACTTAAGGCCGGACGCTATAATGACTATAATTAAATCAGGACACTGATCATAAAAATCCAAGTCCAGAAAAGTTGGGACAGTAGATAAAATGCTAATTAAAACGGAAGAAAGTGATTTATACCTGAATTTGAATGAAAACAGTGCAAAGACAAGTAATATAATTTGTTTTATCTTTTCAACTAGGTTTATTCTGAAACTGATGCCTGCAGGATGTTAAAAAAAGATGGGATAGGGGCAATTTAAGACTAGGAACATTGGGACATGTTCAAAAAACATCTTACACAGGTGATGCATTCATGCTTAGGCATTAAAGAAACACCCAGGAAAGGCCTAGCCCAGGGGTCGCCAGCCCAAGTGTTAAAAAAGAGCCACTGTGTCCTGTTTCAACAAGTGTCAAACCACCCTGGGAGCCACAACATTTTATGTCAGTTTTATTGGTGTAATGTTTTAATATATAGCTCAGCTATAGCCGCTTTTCTCACATCTCTAGCAGGATACTCTTCCGCAAAAGTACAATGTTTTAATGTTTTAAATAACAAACTAGTTATCTTGTTATCTCGAGATAACAAAGTTGTTATCTTGAGATCACAAGACAATTAACTCGGTATCTCAGGATAACAATCCAGAAAATTATAGCAACAGTTCATGGCCTCCGGACTTCCATAAAAATGTCTCTCAACGTGTGACTTTTTGGTGGTTGCCAGTTTCTTGTTGCAAATTAAACATATGGGAAAACAAGCTGGAGTGCATATAAATGCAAATAACTCCGTCCATTTGTCTTTAAATTCTCAATGTTTGTCCTGAATATTTCTCTTATTTGCTATTTCGTTAGCTACTAGCTAGGCTAGATTGTTGTCTGTGACAAACAGTCTCAGCACCAGGATTAAAGGCTGGTGAATTAACAGTTATACATTAATTCCAGCTTTTAAGATAATTTATTGTTGTAACTGTGTTAGAAGTCTGTTTTAGAGCTCTAAGTAAAGCTTTATTTTAGTACAAGGCATTATTTTAATGCTAAGGAGGACTAATTTAGTTTTACCTAAAAATCTTAGGTAATATATATATATATACATATATATGACGTGCCATCAGAGAGGTTTCAGGAAATGGCTTCTTCTCTCCGTGCATGTCCAATAAACCTATAAAACTTTTTGAACTGATTGAAACTTTAATTGAAAAATTGACTGAACAACCACAACCGAATGGCATTGACCTTCGATGCCTCAGACAGCACAGCAGTAGAAACTGGCATGCTTCTGTGATGTATATCACACATGGGCTCAGGAATACTTTGACAAACTGTTGTCCATAAACACTGTTTAACAGGATGAACACTGTACTATACACAATGGAAGCTACTTGTGAACAACATCCGGAAACGCTGCCGATTTCTCTGGTCCCAAGCTCATCTGCAATGGACTAAAGCATAGTGGAAGTGTGTATTGTGGCCTGACAAGCCAATCTTTCAGATTGTTTATTGAAATAATGGACATTGTGGTCTCCAGGCCAAAGAAGAAAAGGAGCGTCCAGCATTAAGTTTGAAAGCCAGCTTCTGTCAAGGTCTGGTGGGGTTTACTGGGTGACTTGCACATCTGTGAAAGTGCCATTAACACTGAACATGTTTTGAAGTAACATATGCTGCCTTCCAGATGTCTTTTTCATGAATGTCTAAGCGGCACAGAAGTAAGCGAGGAGAGTAGCCCCATTATTTGCTGTTCAAGTGAACTTTTAATGAATGGTCATTCATAGTGCATTCCTTGGTTAAACAACCATCTAAGTAGCCTTTTTTTCCCAAGCAGTGGCCAGTTAATGGTGTTTTACTTTCTCGCACTGGATTTAGCTCATGAGATAGTTTTGTGTTTTAGAGCAGATTGTGTGTCCAGCTAAAAACTTTGTAAGGCTAGTTTTGGACCATATCTTGCGCTGGTAATCTTATCTGTAGAGTGTGTATGAATATTAATGCCCCTATATTTACACACCCTACAGAAACTGGCTTGACTGTAAAAATGCACATGCTGCTGCAGGCTTTATAATCTTAATACCAAACTATAAGTGTGGGATGTGGGGTTTAAGAGGGTGTCATGTACTTACATGCCCCCCTCACTTTTAAAAAGGCTTATAAGCCCATGGTGTTATTTACCAAAAGTTGCAGCATGCAGCCTGGTGGTTTGAAAAACTAGGCTTGGCTAGTCTTGTTTAACTTTTTTTTCGTCTTTTTTACTGAGGGGCCACATATTGCACTAATTTAGTGGAATGGTATATATGAAACCACCACTTTTTGGGGGGAAGTTATTTGCTTCAGGGCAGGGCAGCATTCCTCATCTGGCAGAAATTACCTCAAAACCTCCTGTATTAGTCTTTGCAGGTGTCCACGCTTACGAGTGCAGCTCATGCTACATGCCAACACCATGTTAGTATCACTTTTTTATACAAGAAGAAAATTGATTTTGACATATTGGGGAATGGACGGCAGGAGCTTCAGTCAGAAATACTGCTCAACTGGCTGCTATTCCAATAGCGCAGGGCTCGGCAACCCAAATGCTAAGAAGAGCCATTTTGTCCTTTCAACAAAAATCCAACCACCTTGGGAGCCACAACATTTTATGTCCATTTTACCATCTTGGCTGTAAATATGTCTCAGTATGTGCTGATGTACTAGTATAGATTAGAAAATATAATATACACGAAAACACAAACTTACTTTGCTCTGCTTTAAGCTTTAGCTCAGCTATAGCAGCTTTTCTCGCATCTCCGGCACGAAACTTTTTCTCAAAAGTAGAATAGTTTCTTGTAAAATGTCTCAATATTCAATATTTTTACACGACTGTTTGTTCAAATTATCCCGTTCCACCCTAAATGCACCAGAATTTAACTGCAGCACCTTTTAAGGTGGAATGAGAAAATTCGTACAAAAATTTGACAGCCTCTCGTTGCAGATTAAACATATCAGGAAACCAGCTGGAGTGCATATAAATCCAAATAAGTCCATTCGTCTCCAAATTATCGATGTTTGTGTTGTGCTTGACCGCTACAGGAAGGGAACCCGGTGGCTAAGTTATGCGGTGGTGGACATTTTGCTGGCATGGTTTGGATCCCCTTGGGTCCACCTTAGAGGGAAGGGTCACTGCAAATCTCTACAAAGATCCCCTTTATACTATAATGAGATACTTATATCCCTGTGATAGTGGTCTCTTCCAGGATTCACAGGGGTCACTGAATGGTTTGAAAAGTATGAATATGTTGTAAAAGTGCGACAGCCTTCGCAGTCATCAGATCTCAACCTGGTTGAACACCTACGGGAGATTTTAGACAGCACCTTCATCGAAACACCAATCTTTCTGAAAAATGGTGTTCCATTCCTCTAGTACAGTTCCAGACATGCAGAATCTATGTCAATTGAAGCTTTTCTGGTGGCTCATCGTAGCCCAACACCTTACATTGGGTTTTTCCTTTAGTTTGTCACCCATCTGTAAATACATAGAACTGTGTATAATGTAACTGGACTCTTCAATAGTGAACTACCAGGAAAGAGACACAATAGCATGTCTACAGTAAGCTTTATACAATATAGTGTAACATTATAAGTACAGCAAACAGCAAATCTCTTTTCATTGGCAGGTATCTCAACACCACAACACCACAGTTACATATGGTTGGTGAGGTGCTGCTAAAACTAGATGACTAAAGCTCTTTGCATAACTTCATGAAGACAAACTCTTTGACCTGTTTAATTCTCTATGCCTATTTAACACATGGACAGGTACTTTCACCAGGGCTACCGACGACAGGAGATAAGCATGGGAACTGATGCTTGCCCACATGTAACCTAACACTAATCTTGAAGCTAGTGTTGTTGGCCTAACACAGAAATTCCTCAGCAATTTTCCCGGATAGTGAACGTATCTGTAAAAGTTCTCGAAGTAAGGTCACTTAGGATTACCATTTTAAAAAAAAATCACTTAGATGACTTAATATTGCCTTATTACTGGTGGCCCACAAAGGCCAAGATTTTTATTAGGTCCAGACTCCAAATCTCATTACATTATAAAAGCTTTGTGTTCTTCACTCCTTGGTCACTGTGACAATAAACTAAGACTATGGAAACCCTGTGGATATTAACTCAATGAGGTGGTCTGAAGAACTTGGCACCCAAGAATTGAGTCTTATTTTCAACACTGTTGTCCAATATGGTCTTATGAAAACACACGTTTCCTGTCACAGCCCGTTTCTGACATTCCTAACATTCCTGACCTTGGTGTTACTTTATGACCTTACCACTGCACTGGTCGAAGAGTCACAAAATGAAAAAATGAAAGAAGAATTTTAGATTTTAGGTATTTTGGCATTTCTGAAACACCTTATGGCTTTTTCTACTACATCATACTAAGTCATAATGATATCTAGAACTGTACTGGAAATCCTATAAAAGTGTACCAAACAGGTCAAGTGACTTTGGTGTAACTTTTTCTGCTTGTTATCATTCGTACCATTTAGGAGAAATGTTCATTTTTTAAAAACTGATACATTTTCAGGGTAAAGCCTGTATGCTTAAATTTCACTTCCCCCCATTCATGGTTAAAAACAGACTCTGGACAAAGTTGGTCAACCTTTGTCATTTCTCAACTTGACAGCTGTAATGCTTTGTTCACAGGACTTGCTGCAAGTACAACTACAACCTACAAACAAGATCGTACTAGATCAGTTTTAGCTTGGCTTCACTGGCTGCCTGTTTCCTTCAGTCTACACAATTTTACTGCTAGTTTTCAATGGTTTAGCACCTTAATACCTTTCTGAGTGCTGATTGATGTTTTTCTAAATCGAGCTTAAGATCATCTAATGCTGCCTTCTCTATATTCCACGTATGAAACCTAAAAAGAGCGGAGAGTCAGTGTTTTGTTTTTAGGCACCAAATATCTGGAACATATTACCAATAAATATCCATCAGGTTCCTTCTGTCAGTGTTTGTTTAAAAAAAAAACAGATAAAAACATATTTCTTTACTTTAGCGTTTAACTAGATTTGTATAGTTTTCTTAATTTTTGCTGGAATATTACTGTTTACTTTTACTTTCTTGTTAGTTGCATTTTTATTGTATTTTTATATTTATTTATACTTTTATCTTGCGCTTTTTAATGTTAATTATTATTAATATAATCCCCATTTCTGCTATTTATTATTTGTTTATTTTTATTTTTGATCATCTTTTTTCTCCTTTTCCTCTGTTCATGGTAACCAATATGTTGCCTGATGCCTGATGTTTTTGGCCTAAAATGTACTTGTGACAGTCCCTACCTAAAATGTATTTTTTCAGGTCTATGCCTATTGAACCATCATCAACATTACATATAAAAACTCAGAAGACTCGTGTAGGTTCACTGATGCTTCTGGATAGTAAATCAAATGGCTATATCTGTGTTGTAGTCATTGCGACCCCTGGTTCCCATCACCACCACTGTAAAGAAGTTAGTTTCTCCACCATCTCACATTAAAGCCCTCTGAATGCCTTTCAACAATTTATGGAAAAATGTTGGAAAATCAGTGAAAATTACACCTTAATACAAGATTAAAGAGCTTGTAAGAATGGCTTTGAAGTGGAGAAGCTTGCTGGAGAACAGTAGGTGAAGCAACAAAGGTTTCAGGCAGTTTGTGTACTAATCTGCCAAATATCTGATTGGCCCACTGCTTTTTCCCCCCAAAACAATGGTATTATTTACATACCGTAGGGTCTGTGCTGTGACTGCGATGCCAGTACCAAGTTTTTTCCGGATTCCTTTCAGTCTTGACGTTGTCTCTGACAACTAAGGTTTATTTATGGAGGAACCTGGGGGACTGAACAAGCAGGACGATTATGTGATGAAGCTTGTCTGTGCCTGTCTGCGCTCCCTCCGTCCAAACTCTCGTTGATCTCTCCCCCTGAGCGCTGAACTCTCCTTTTCCCCTCAACTCTCACACACTCACTCTCTCACACACACAGTCTGTAGAGATGTTGAAGCCCCGCCCACCGGAGGAGGGGAGAGAAGATAGGTATGTTTGAGTTATATATTGCCTTAGTACATTTCTGTGATCATGACATTGTGTTTTTATAGAAAAAATGGTAACACTTTCTATGAATGTCACCTTTGTAAGCATCTATAAACACATTATAACATGTTATAATGCATTGATAAGACATTATAAACATAGCTATAAATATTTATAAAAATGCATTATACATTATAGCCATGTTTATTATGCATTATGAATTGTTAACATAATAAATTATAAGTACTGATCATAACAAATTATAAGAGCTTATAAGTGGTATTTTACCACTCTAAGTAAAGTGAAGCGTACTGTACTAAAGCCTCCTCCGGTGTTAAGAGTGAGGCTTCAAGTTGAAGTATTTACTGAAGGATTTACTGAAACACTAAAACATACACAGTAAAGCTCATTACAGGCTTCAAATGTCAGAGTTTAAACTAGTGCTGCCATCAGTGTTTTACCCAATGTGGGAAAGGTAATGTACACCACCGTTAGCTTGGTATTTGTCTTTACTTTACACTCTCCGAGCTGGGACTGACTTCTTTGGCACCGACATTATAACATGTTATTAACATTATTTATAATGCATTATATTAACAATTCATAATGTATAATAAACATGGCTATAAAGTATAATTCAGTGTAATTCTTTTTTATAAATATTTATAACCATGTTTATAATGCCTTATGAATACATTATAACATGTTATAAATGTGTTTATAAATGCTTACAAAGGTGAAAGTGTTACTGAAAAAATTAATCTACTTTACTGTTTACTGATGACTGTTCATTATGTATAGTACTGTGTACAGTACTGTGCAAAATCAGGGACCACATATCATTTATTGAGTTTCCAGTCAAAAAGTAAAAATTATTCATTTTCAGCATAAGGAAAAAAGCAGACAACATATTAAACAGCAAATAACACCAAAGTCTCAACAATTACACAACGTTTTTTCAGTACATAGTGTTTCCATTCTTTTCTATAGACTTCCTTTGTTTTTCAAAGACGTATGCAGGGATATTTTTCCACACCTCCAAAGTTCATTCTTAGAAGTTGGTTGCACTTTGTGCTTCTCACGATCCAAGTAGTGCCAAACACAATCAGTGACGTTGGACTCTGGACTCTGGGGTGGTCCGGGGTGATCATATCTCAAAGAGGAAATCCTTAAGTGCTGTTTATCTGACGGAGAAACGTTTGGAGGTCTGTTAGGTCTTGCAGTGTTAGTCCTATTTTCTCAATTTTTGGAAACTTTTTCACGTATTTTCCTTTGACTTTCTCCTTCTGTCTTCTATCTTCTATCTAATCCTCGGAAACATCTCCTGAAAAATGAATAACTTGTACTAATGTGCGTTTTGAATAAAAGAAGGGTGCTCTCTGATGTTTCAACAGTACTGTACATCTGCCAGATCATTTTGATCCTTTCTGCCTCCCTTGCTATGTTTCCTCTTATGCTTTCCATTAATGGGACGTTCAATTCAGAACCGCCTTTTCAACCTGTTCATTTCAATGATTTATTTTCCCATGGGGTGTGACGTGCATTGTGCTCTTGAAGATCAGTCAAGACAAGGCTAGTTTGTTCTCATCCCCTTTATATAAAAGGTCTTCCTAAATGCATGTACATGGTAAACATCATGGAAACAGTGGCTCTAGACCACTTTTATAGCAGGGTCCCTGTGGGCCGTAGAATCCGGCTGTGATGTAATTTGACTCGTGACTAAAAGTAATAGAGCTAATAATAGAATAATAGCGTTGTAGTAAAAGTTATAGAGCGTAAACTTTTCATCTTGGGGGGCCAAAGTATAACGTTTGTGGTAGGCCAAGGAGCAAAAAAACTTTATCCTTATCTCTGGAAAACTTTTTATTCCACAGATAAGGAAACTATGGGAGGTCAAGCTTAAAGATGCGTGCCTTGTTGAGTGCAAAGGCTTTCAGATGTCATCAGTGGATGTGAAAAAACGTATTTTGTATGTGTGTAATTATGAAAAGTGATTCAAATATTAAATTGTAGAACATTTGTGGCATCTTTTAGGCCAAATCAGATGGCCTTGAGTGCCAAATTTGGTCTGTGGGTCTAATTTTGGCAGCCCTGTTATAGAGAAAAATTGTTTTTATAAAATTGAAGGGAAAAAAATACAATAATATTTATAGTATTTGTAACAAAGATAGATTCATAAATAACCGATTACTCAGAATAATTTGTAATCAATAACACTTTTGCATTTAAAGTTGCACAAAGCTAAAGGTAAAGATATTGTATTTATTACATATAGTTTAGTTTGAAAAAGTAGTTAAACGAGAAAATTACATTTTAAGTTAGCAAGTTAAATCGTTTGGTTTACCCTGTTTTTTTTTTTTTGTACCAGCTGCACACCACAAGTCTTTTTGCTGTTGTTGCAAGCATCGTGCTACTAGAATCACGCACACTTCCAGAGTGTTTTCATTCATGAAAACACAGAAACTTTCCACTTTACGGAATGTAGAGTTCTACTTCTTGTGGCGTTAAAAGTCAGTTTGAACCTAAAATGAGAAAATCTGTTTCCCGATTCGTCAAAAGAAGCAACACATGATAATCAAACCTATCCAGGATTGACAGCCTAAGAACCTGTCAATTACCAGCTTCAGCTGGGGGGACCCAAACACATTTCTGGAGGGGCAGTGGCCACTCCAGCCACACCACTACATAGAAGGAAGATGACAGCTAAAGCCTACAGACAAATGAGGTTATTTCAAATATATTATAATGTGGTATTTAATGTATGACTTCCTATAGTATGGTTTAAAGTACAAGATTACACATGAAAGATTTGGATTTTATGAGAGGCAGTGTTTAATATGCCAATTAGGTATCAAAATTGTGACATATCATTACATTGGATCTTCTCACATCTTCTCTTTCACTTCTCATTGCTCGCTAGCAGCTCAACACAAACTTACAACATGTAACAAACAGAGATACATTAACAAGATGCAGATCTACAGAATCTACACCCTTCATGATCTGGATTAGGCGTGTTGGACAGCTTATGGTGGGCAGCAGGTCTCCAAGAGCAAGACGTTGGACTCTAATATAAACACAGGACACATTAGAAAGTTTTTCACCCATCTGTGCACTGACAATTCTATCTACTGCAAAAGGCACCTGCCTTAACTTTTCTGTGGTTTTCTCATTTGCATATTTTGCAAATGAAAAAGGTGGACACTGCAAAATGGGTTATTTGCTTAACAGCAAACATGGATTGACTCTATCACCCTGTTTATATTGTGTGTATTGTACCTTGCACTTTTTTCCACTGAAGGAGCAGAGACTGTGCATTATCTAGCTAGTAAATTGTATATATCTTATTTCATGTGAATACTGTACCATTTATTGTTGAAGTGTATATGTATTGTAGCACTGCATTGCATTATTCAACAGTTTAACATGTGCCATTTTATCCCACATGGCCTCCTACATTTATTATTCTGAATGTAGTACTACAGCTGGCTACACTGTATATTCATAATGTAGTGTTATTACAGCCTTATTACTCATTATATGCCTCATTCCTTACTGCTAGTAACCTGTGTGGTTTGGTGCCACTTCTTCATTTATTGTTATTTGTTGTCTGCTGTACTTGTCTAGTATACATTTCATTGTACTTTTGAATGCCCTGTATTCTGAATGCATATGACAATAAGCCAAATCTTGAATCTTCTCCGAAAAATGTGTGAAGATGTTTCCTGGTTTTCTGTCTTGTTGCTTCTGATTGACACATGAGAGACACATGGATGCCAGTTATAAAAGTCATCACTTTGCCAAAGCAAAGCCCAAAGAGGTGAGTACACAGAACAGGTGATGCTGAACCGCGGGACGATGGCACAAAATGGGCCCTAAGCATAATTTATTTGGGCAGCCTCCACATCTAGCTAGTTGTGCTGTACAATTAGAGGCTAACTGATAACGATGGCTACCACAAGCTGTCTAAATCATATACATTTTTAACTGGCCGTCATAAAATGTGTCTGTTTGTGTGGCTTTGTGAAGCTGAAACTTGAAGTTGAGGCCTGTCTTAGCTGAACCTGCTCAACTGCTTAACTGATCAATGACATGTTGTCCAATTACAAGCCAAAACAAATGGCATAACATTAACACCCCAGAAACACAAAACACACCTTTAAACTATCTTCTCTTTTTTGGGCTCCAGATGCATACGTTCTTTTTTAAACAGTTGCTTTTTTCCCCTCTCACTCCAGCATGTTAGACAACTGATAGTACAGTAACAACCCACTAGGACCCTCTAGTGGCCACGGTGCTCTAAGCAGCTGCTTATGTTGCTTATTATGTAGAGCCAGAACTGGCACCAGGTTTGCTAACTGATCACAAAGAGCACATTGATGTGTCTTAAGGTCAAGCCTGCAGCTGAGGTAGGAGAGACCAGGTACAAGTATGAGATTCCAAAAATAAATATGATAATAGCTGGTTTAGTCAAAAGCATCCAGGTCACCTCACTGTCCATCAGGTATTCTGATTTGAGATACGGCAGTTTATTATATTTTGTTCTTGTGTTCTTATTTAATCAGTTTGTTAACCAGTGATAAACCTTGAGTATTAGTGCAATTTTTTATTTCTACTATAATATTGTGATACTTTAAATGTGTTTTATTCAGTTCTGGGAAACATTTACAGTACAGGCAGAATATACAGTGTCAAACATCTTATTGTATGGCATCTACTATAACAACATTGTAATACATATCAAAATGTATAATTATTGTAAAACTAAGTTGCTAAAAGTACTTTCCTAAAGCCGCAAAGGACCATCATCATATCTGCAATTCAACTGTTTTTATTTAAGTTTTGTTTTCCATTATTTAGATGTTAAATGATTCATTGCTTCATTTAAATATGCGAAGCAGGTTAAATGCTACAAGTTTAGATTTAACTAGTGATTAAGTTAGTTAACATCAGCCTAGTAAGCTAACACTAGCTATCTAACAGCATGCCAGCTTATTTACCACGATTTTGCCAACATAAAATAAAGCACAGGATGTTCAAATGACTTCATTAACATTTGAATTATTTTAATGTAAAAACTTTCTCATTGTTTGTCTCTGCTATGATAATGCTAATTTCAGCTGGCTATGGGATTCAGTCTCTATGGGATTTGCAGTATTGTGGTATTGCTAAGCTAATGGTTTTATATTCACCTTCCCACATAGAGCTTAGGCTGTAGCTTACCCCCTTAAAATCCCAGGCGTATTACATACTAATGCTTATTATTCAGTAACCACAAGGACCCCAATACTGAGCTGCACTATTCTTAGGTTATAGAAGTGTGTAATAAACTTTGGGCTGATGGGGCTTGACCATTTAAGGGGTTAAGGACTGAAATTTGGAGAGTTTAGGACAAGCATGTTACATATTTCTTGCTTTATTTATTGTAGTTTTTAAGTGGATCCTTTGGTAAATAATTCACCTTAAAGCCTTACTTTGAGTGTTATTAGAGATGTACTAGTGAACTAGACGAACTAGACGTATTAAGTCAGTACTTACAGAGATTAAATACAACAAGCATGGTGACAATATTAAAGAAAAATTACAGACATATTTTTGATTTCATAGAAATCACTCTCCTCTGAAGACCCAGGAGACCCTGAGGGCTCATGATGTGGTTAAGTGTTGTTTTTAATTCACCAATGCTTGATTTGTCCTTTGTGTTGAGCTATGCTGCAGACCGAATGTCCTATGTGGACAATAAAGAACGACCTGAGAATTGAGAGCTCTCAAGTCGGCTTGTTCCACTAGGCGATAAGGGAACGCGCACCAGGAGTGATGATAAGTGAGCTGGAAAAACTGATTAACTTCTTCTTGCCACTTTCTAAATATACTTCTTGCTCAGCCAGTGTAATCCAGAAGACAGAGAAATCATTTTAGCTTCCACTCTTGAAAGTAAAGGTTCCTAAATGATTCCTGACTTGGACGTACAGTTCTAGGAAACTTCTTTAACTGGTATAGAACAATTGCATTACGTGGAGGGTCTTTAAACTTTAAAAAGGTTCTTCAGACTCACACATCCCAATAACAAAAGAGAATTCGAAAGGTTTTTTTGGGAACTAAAAGTGGTTTTACTATGGCATTACTGTAAAGATCCCTTTTTAGCACCTTTATTTTAAAAGTGTTGGTTGATTGACCAAAAAAAAGGTCATATGAAGACCACCAAAGAAAGCCCCCCCAAAGAAACACTTCTAAAACCAAAACTACACCCTACAGCCAGCAGATCAAAGACAAACAATTTTTTTTTCAATTTATTTTAAAAATTTCAGCATAATTCAATGTTTGAGATGTAAACAAGTTCATTCAGAGACGTTTGATGTGAAGTAGTTTACTGTACAGCACAATAACTGGATTTCTTTACAGTGGTGGTGATCAGAACCAGGGGTCACCATGTCTACAACACAAATATAGACATTTTATTTACTATCCGAAACCACCAGCGAACCTTCAAGTTTCTTCTGAGAGGCCGATTTAGAAAATTTTACTGGGGTGGCTAAAGGGTGGCAAGTAGTTTCGACAGGGTGGCAATGTTTACAGATGTTCTTGTCGTTCCAGCGATAGCAAAACAACTCTACCCTTAATGGCAAAGCAGGGCAGACCAGACATACTCACACTGCTAATATGGGACTAGGGGTTGGGGATGGGGGTTGGGGTTGGGGATGGGGGTTGGGGGAGGTGGGGAGTTGTTCCACCGATAGCAAAAACCCGCCCCACAGCGAGGTGAAAGCCAATGACATGGCAGAAATTTGGGGTAGCATCTGGGATAGTGAATCAGATGTTAGGGAAGGCACTGGCCACTCCAGCCACCCCTTTAAAACCGTGCATGTGTCTTCTGGGTTTTATATGTAATGATGGTAGAATAGTGGTGAATATATAAAAGAAGTTTTCTTTGGGGACTATTTGCCTTACAACACCCTGCTTGTATCCTTCCACCACAAATGGATTTGCAAAAAGACGTTTGGCCAAAAATCTTATCACAAAACTAAGAAATCTGTAATTATTTTGGGTAATAACTTTCAGTGAGGGAGCATTTAGAGGCATCAAACTCTTCAGCCGTCTGGTTCCTATCACCACCACTGTGAACAAGCCTAACATGACTCCTCTCCTTCTTCTGAGAGACATGCTGGTTGTCGCTGTGCCTCTTTGACATGGAGTCACACCTACAGGATCACTGATGAAGCAGGCAGACTGAGCAGCAGCAGGGTGCCATGGTGACCATACCCTGGTGGGATGTCCCAAGAGCTTAGTGCACATCTAATTAAGTCCTGAGAGATGGCTGAACTTGAGATCATGCGGAGGACGTATGCATAGGGTTCGCCTTCCTAGATTAGCAGTACTGCGAAATAAGAACAGCTTTGGGAGATGATTCATAGAGAGAAGTACATCTACATCAAAATAAAACTTTTAGATGAATTATTTCTGACCCCCAGCTCATTAAAACAAGGGAATACATGCTTTCAATCCATACTACATTTGCATTTGTAAGTAGAAGAGAAGATATTTTATTATTATGATAAGAATTTAACATGAGGAAAGCAGGAAAAACAACCCTATAAGTGAAACAAAGTGCAGCCATTCACATTCGTACACATATGCATTGTGTAGTTATGACACTGATGGGCTACAATGCAGTAATAGTGTTTCTTGTACGGGACTGTGCCAAAATCAGAGACCACCCTTCATCTACTCCAGTCAAAATGGCCATTAAGTATAAGCTATTCAATTTACAATGTTAGGAAAAAGGTCACATAACATACATATAATGATACAAAGTCAAATATTTTAGTATATACATTTTCTCCTGTTTATCTGATGGGGCCAGTTTTGGTGTCTACCAGGTCTTCCAGGTAGTTGTTAGGAGTCACATTTTCTCTGTAGCTTTTAATCATTTTTCAAACTCCAGTTTTGGAAACTCTTGTTTTTTTCCCCACTTACTTTCCTTTGACTTTCCCCTTCCTTATGCACGTGGATTATCGTATATCTAAACTATTCAGAAAAAAAGTAAAGAGTGGACAAACTAAACAATGAGCGTGTTTACATGTATTTAATAATCTGATCATAATCGGCTTTCTGCAGTTATCTGATTATTCAAACTCACACTCTGATTGCTTAGATCGGAGTAAGGTCTAGAAATCTGATTAAGAAATCCGATAAAGAGGCTGGATTTTAGCTCAGTAATCAGATTTCTCAGTGCATGTGAGCTCTTACTCTGATTTCTTTCGGATTTCACAGTCTGCGCATGTGCGAAACAGATGGCGGTACCAGACATAAGCGAGCATCGTCGCCTCGAGACACAGCAAAAAACTTTTGTAGCGATGCTAAAACCAAATACATTCTTGGTGAAATGAAGGATTGAAATATTCTTCATCTTCTAGACAATGTATGTTCATATTTTCAGGTAAAGTGGCTCAATGTTTTAAAAAAAAAGCCGCAACACGAAGTTTAAATTTTTACATTCCGTGTAGACCTGGAGTTTTCCCATTATCTGATTACTCAAGTGCACGTAAACATCTTGATCGGATTAGTGATCAGATCTGATTTTCTGCAGTTATCGGATTATTAAGTGCATGTAAATGCACTCAATGATCAATTTGATATTGTCATTAGTGTTGGAGAATTTTGTGCAATTTTCTGTGAAATATGTTTTCTGCCTTTTTTCTGACACTGAAAAATTAATAACTTGCACTTAAAGGCCATTTTGACTGTAAATTAAATAAACAAAAGGGTGAGTTTTGTACTGTATAGTATAGAAAAATGCATGTTCATGAGTCAAAAAGCCCTGCAGGTGCACATATAACTATTATAAAATGGACAAATGTTTAATAATGATGTGAATCTTGCTTTGGTGAACTTTCAAAGTACATAAAATCCTGTAAAAAGACAAAAAACAAGCATTATTTTCTGCTGGTTTACATGTAAACTAATATGCTAACTAACAAAATGTTACCAAACAGAAAACTTACAATGAGGAAACAGGCGCCTAATATAACAGCCTTGACTTTGACATCCAGGTCCATGGGAAACCGCACGCCAAAATTATCTGCGTCTGTTAACATCTCCGCCTCCATGCCTGTCCACTGTTTGCTTATCCTGCCAACTACTGAGGCTTCATCCAGGGACATCACCTATCACCACACAAATAACCATCAGGTTAATGGATGTTATTTTGTCATGGGAGACGTTAGTGAGTCACTTATCCTGCCTTCAAGTTGGGTCAGAAATATCGTATTTATGCGATGGCTGTGCATGAATTAGAGACGCACCGATACCACTTTCCCTTCCGATACCGATACCTGATCCTTTAGTATCGGCCGATACTGAGTACCCATACCGATACTAACTCTGTCCAACTCACATATAACCTTTCCATGATTAAAGGGTTCTTTGCATTGTGAAAGGGTTCTTCAGACTGATGGAGAATGTGCTGTAGACAATTCTATATAGAACCTTTTTGAAAAGGGTTCTACATAGCACCAAAAAGGGGTCTACCCTTTTTAGTGCTTTTCCAAAAGGTTCTACATAGAACCATGTACAGACAGTTCTATATAGAACCTTTTTAAAGAAAAGGGTTCTGTGTAAAACCATGAACACTCAAAGAACTCTGCATGATTAAATTGTTCTTTGCATCGTGAAAGTGTTCTTGAGATTGATGTAGGATCTGCTGTAGTTGGTGCTATACAGAACCTTTTTGAAAAGGGTTCTATTTAAACCATGAACACTCCAAGAACTCTCTGCATGACTAAAGGGCTCTTTGCACCGTGAAAGCGTTCTTCAGATTGATGGAGTATGTGCTGTGGACGATTCTATGTAGAACCTTTTTGAAAAAGGTTCTACATAGCACCAAAAGGTTTCTATTGTTACAATGTCAGGCTTGATACAATAGCAGAACCCTTTTTAGTGCTTTTCAAAAAGCTTTTGAAACCATGTACAGCACATTCTCCATCAATCTGAAGAAACCTTTTACAATGCAGAGAACCTTTTAATCATGAATAAGGGTTCTTAGAGTATTCATGGTGCTACCTAGAACCATTTTCTTTATTAAAGAACCCTTGAAGAGCCATCATTTTTAAGTGTGTAGTGGTTCTAACTGGCCAAACCATTACTCATCTCATAAGAATTCACTGCTTATCATTTTGTTGCAATAACATAAAATAAACAGACTCTTTGATGAAAGAAACAGTAAAAAAGCCTTATGTCCAGCTTGTCAATCTCGTCCCCGACCATAACCACTTAAATCAAGTCGTACTTCCGACCTCTGATGTCATAAGCAGGAACTTTCGAGGAAGACTAGAAGGCAGCATTTATATCATGCTGCTTCTGGCAAACTGTCTCTGTGGTTTTGGGCACCAGCCAGTTAACACTTGTAACACTAATGCTATTAAAATGATGCCTGCTGTGCTGCTGGCACTGTGCAATGATATCAGCATAGGAGTTTATAATACACATTTACGGACTAATTTAAAGACACTGTGCACTCAGAACATGTTTTATTAAATGGATAACCTGTCTTGGATGGATTATTGAATATGTATTTGTGTCAAATGCTGGTTGGCCATGCTGGGTGACCAGCTAAACCTGAGTTTACAACCTTTAACATGACCTTGCTAAACTTGCAGCGGCTCTGAAGATCTATGTGCTTCTTAACACAACAAAGAAAAAGCAGGATAGATGTTCTCCGAACCTCTAAGCTGTCTTTTTCCATGCATCTGTGAATATGAACGAGCATCCGAACAGAGTTTAGTCGTATTACCTACACACTTAAAACAGATGGCTCTTCAAGTTCTATTTAGAGCCATGAACACTCATTTGCATGCTTGGTTCTTTGCATGGTGAAATGGTTCTTCAATGGTTGATAAGGAATGTGTTGTATACAGTTCTATATAGAACCTCTTAAAAATGGTTCTATATAGCACCAAAAATGGTTCTTCTACTGTTTTGATGTTAAGCTTGTAGCAATAGAAGAACCATTTCTGGTATTATATAGAACCATTTTCAAAAAAGGTTCGAGGCTCAAGATTCAAGGTTCAAGAGTTCTTTAGTAAAGATAATGGTTCTATTTAGAACTATGAGTTCTATATAGAACAATTTCATGCTTAAATGGTTCTCTGCATGGTGGAATTGTTCTTCAGATTGATAAAGAATGTGTTGTATATGGTTCTATATAGAATCTTTTTGAAAATGGTTCCATCTAGCGCTCTGTTGCTATGATGTCAAGCTTGTAACAATAGAAGAACCCTTTTTGGTGCTATAGAGAACCATTTTCAAGAAGGCTCTATATAGAACCATATATGCATTTGAGCTGTCCTACACACTTGAAAAAAAGAAAGCGTTCTTCAGGGGTCTTTAGTAAAGGAAATGGTTCTATTTAGAACATTAGAGAATGTTTTTTTTTGCATGGTGGAATGGTTCTTCAGATTGATGGAGAATGTGTTGTATATGGTTCTATATAGAGCCTTCTTGAAAATGGTTCTCTATAGCACCAAAAAGAGTTCTTCTATTGTTACAAGCTTGACATCATAACAATAGCAGAACCCTTTTTGGTGCTATATAGAACCATTTTCAAGAAAGGTTCCAGGTTATATAGAACCATACATGCACTTAAGCTGTCCTACACCAAAGGGTACACTCTTCAAGGGTTCTTTAGTAAAGGGAATGAACCATGAGTTCTATATAAAACCATTTCATGCTTAAATGGTTCTTTGCATGGTGTTCTTCAGATTGATGGAGACTGTGTTGTATATGGTTCTAAACAGAACCTTCTTAAAAAATCGTTTGATATAGCACCAAAAATCGTTCCTCTCTTATTACAAGCTTGACATTGTAACAATAGCAGAACCCTTTTTGGTGCTATATAGAGTCATTTTCAAAAATATACAACGCATTCTCCATCAATCTAAAGAACTATTTCACCATGCAAAGAACCGTTTAAGCATGAAATGGTTCTACATAGAACCCATGGTTCTAAATAGAACAATTCCCTTTACTAATCAGCCCTTAAATAGCCTTCTTTTTTAAGTGTAGTTGAGCTGTCCTAGTAGCAGTTAGCTCAGCATTCTACAGCTTCAAATACCCCAGCACAGGCTCACTAAATCTTCACTGATGTGAGTTTAGAGGATAAAGACTCACATTTCAGGGAGCGAACCTGTTTTTGTGTGTGGAGCCTTTAGCTAAGCTACTCTTGTTAGCACTCTAGGTTAGCATTAGATTAGCAAGCAAACCAAAACAGTTTTGCAAACACATTAATTTTTGGTTCAAATGGTCCACTGAGGTAAGTTTAGAGGTTAAAGACTCAAAACTTGGTATGATTGGTCTGAATCTGAAAGACAGACAGACAGCATCTAACCTGTTCTGTGGTGTGCTTCATTTCCCAGCATGCATGCAGAGATCACGTCTAAACAACTTCCCTCGGACTCGGAAACCGAAACGGACTCCATTGCCCACAATCCTTCAGGAGATCACATGACATCAGACAATCGCACACGCACTTATCAGCGCTCCCGATCGCCAGAATACTAATGTTGTGCACCTGTGTATCCTGTCATATGACCATATTAGTTTAGTATATAAGCCCAGGGTTTAGATGTAGACATTGCGAGGTATTGTTTATTCCAGAAACTTACTGAGCGTTATATTCTGATTTTGTCTTTGCCTGTCATGACCTGTTCTTTGTTTCCCTGACCCTGTTTTTGCTTAACCCCTTTGTACTGCTGCCTATCATTTGTGGATCTGTGTTTTTGACCTTTTGGCTTGTTTTTTGACCACGATTTTTGCTTATTCCCTTTGTTCTCATCTGCCTGGTATTATTATCACGACTGTGATCTGGCTGGCTTTTTTGGATTTGACCCACGGCTTTGCCTGACGATAATAAAACGACCGTTGCACCTTTTATCCGCGAGCATCTGAATTCTGTTGACTCGTCACACAAGGCCTGAAATATATTTTAAATGTTAAATATTTATATACTTGTATTTTGGACAAATATTACAAACAATAGAGAAAATATATAACAGGCCTAATAAAAATGATTGTGTTACAATGTTGTTGCTGACACTGTTAAAAGCTGTATAACCAGCTTTATTTATGACATTGCTGTTAAAATTATTTGCTAAAGTAATTTATAAAGAAGAACAAAGGATGGAAATGAAGGAAAAATAAGTAAATTAAACTGTGAGTGGAAAATGAGCACTAAGTGTGGTCTAATATTCCACTTAACTACCAGTGGGCCACCCGGAAAACGCTCAGAAAAAGCCAGTGGGGCCGCCAGTCTTGCCATCACCGGGCCAACAGTGGTCCACTATCTTCTTACTATGTGGCATGTAAAGGGCTGTCATTTTCAAATTATGTTAAAAAGATAGAAGTAAAGATGTGAGCCATTGATGATTTACTGTACCTCAAAATTCACATCAGAACAGCAGTTACAGTCACAGAAAGGTCCCACTATCTTCAGCACTGCTTCTCTTCTTTCATTCTTAATGGTGAACTTGGGCAGATAAGGGTGCCAGTTCTGCATCACATATCCAACAGGGCTGCCAGGAGGAGCCTGAACCTCAAGCTGAAATACAGAAAGCAACCTAACAAGCTTCAAGAAGCCATTAAAAGTGTTATCAGTTCAATATTTTGTACTAAAATGACAAAAACAATTAAATAGAGGTGGCATATTTAGGGCTGCACCTGAGTTCCAACATGCTATAGCTAACTAGCCTAATTTCATTAAATGTATGGTATGTGTTGGAAAACAGAACATTGTATGGAGCGGGAGAACATTTCAGTGATGTTGACTACAGTGTGGTTAATTTAATGTCATACTGATGGAGCTATTCAATAATTAAGTGGTAAGCCTACAGAATAATGCCGTCCAGTCGTTCCAATCAATACAAAAGTAGCAATTGTGCATTCTGCACGTGTTCCAACAGCATGGCCGCGTAATCAGAGAGCTCGGGTGCTAGACTGACCTTCCTGGAGTCCAGACCTGTCTCCCATTTGAAAATGTGTATTATTAAGCTCGAAAGATGACAATGAAGGTCCTGTACGGTTGCACAGCTAAAGTCTTGTAACTCCTGAATAGACTTAGAGGAAGATTATTGCTAAAACGACAGATGTAATAGACTATTCTTCACAGCCTCTCAGTCTGGAAATAAGGAAAGTTTTAAAAATTACATGGAAGAGCCTGCCCTGTTACACATGTAGCCAAAGTTCAGGAAATTGAATCTCACAGCTAATGCAAATAGCTTATCTTTGGCTATCAATTTCCTTGTTTTCACAACAACCTCTATAGCAATGTGGGTATTTTGGACTAATGCAGATTTTATGCAAATCCTCACAGAAATGCTTGTGTTTCATGTTTCTAGAATTTTTTTAAATCAGTGATTTGATCATGTGTATCATGTGATCGTGTCATGTGTATTCCTTGGAACTGGATTGAGCCGAGGCAGGTTCTGTTATGATGAAGTTGATTCATGAAGAAGGTCATTCACACCTGAATTATTCCTGTCAGACTATGAAAACTATGCTCACTGTAGATCTGTAATCTATGTAAAACTCATAGAGTTCGAACTGGACTTTAGATACTTTAGTGCAGATTAGCAATTTCTGTTGTATTCAACATGTTTACCATCAACTATGTAAAGAAATAGAGTTTTAGGATTAAAAAGGACAAGGCATGTACCCTATAAACCTGCTGTCAGCACTGCATAGCATGAGAAATGTTTTGAGAAATGATGGCTATACACACTCACACACACACACATCTTCTAAGCCGCTTATCCTCCTGGGTCATGGGGGGAGCTGAACCCTATCCCAGCAGTCATTGGGTGGAAGGCAGGATACACCCTGGACAGGTCACCAGTCCATCGCAGGGCAATGGCTATATACCAATGAGCCAAAACATTATGACCTCCCGCCTAATTAGCTGTTTGTCCTCAATGTGCCGGCAAAACAGGTCAGACCCGCCGAGGCATGGACTTTACAGGACCTCTGAAGGTACCCTGTGGTATCTGGCACCAAGAGGTTAACAGCAGATCCTTTAAGTTCCGTAAGTTGCGAGGTGGAGCCGCCGCAGATCAGATTTGTTCCACCACATCCCACAGATGTTTGACTGGATTGAGATCTGGGGAATTTTTTCAAACCAGACAGGATAGCCTTCATTGCCCTCATGCATTAATGAGCACCAAGAGCACCAAATGAGTGATTTGTCCCTCCTTGGACCGCTGTCGGTAAGTACTCACCACTGCTGACCATGAGCACCCCACAAGCCTTGCCGTTTCGGAGATGCTCAGACCCAGTCATCTGGCCATAACTATTTGGCTCTTGTCAAAGTCTTCAGACCTGCCTATTCCTCTCGCATCTAACATGTCAACTACTGGAATTGACAGTTTGCTTACTATTAGTGTGTAAAATTCCCCCTGGTATTCGGGGGTCCAATGTTGGTTGGCTACTCCAGCGCTGGCTGGCTTCTAAAGCACTTGGCATAGAGACACTGAAGGCATAGTGACACTGATGCTAACTTCAGTAGCAACAAGAAGTTTGGTTTAATTGTTCTTTTGGAAATGCTCTTTGGTGTGGTAATGTGCTCTTCCACACTTGATTGAGATCTTACAAATCTTCTCTTTTGTCTTTGGTTTGAGAAATGAGTAAAAATTTACTCTTTCCACCAAACTCTTGGGAAATTGGGCAAGTTTTCAGATTTACAAATATGCTATGGCATATTGTAAAGGATTCTAGAGGTACCCCAGGCATAGTTATAGTTGCTAGGCTCTGAAAGACCCGCTGGATGAACCAATTTGCTACAGCGCTACCCTGAAGCAGACCAAGACAGAAGATCTCCATTTTGTCGTTGAAGCAGGTGACCAGGTGACCTTTCCCTGAATTAGTATCTGAGTGTCTGTTTTACATCAACAACTTTATTTTCAGGAACCCCCCAGAATTTGAGATTTTCAGGGGGTCCGAGAGGTTAATTAGGAGTTCCCAGACCCCCCAATGACCCCCTGTATTTCACACCTTGCTTACTGTCTAATATATCACAGATTGACCTGTGCCATTGTTACTTGATAATCAATGTTATACACTTCATCTGTCATAATATTTTGGCTCTTTTAGTAGAAATATCAGGCTTTATTTGGCACTTTGGGTGATGAGCTGGTTTTGTTCAATTTTGTAGGAAATTTGTTTGAACTCTTGATGGTGTGATAATGCAAGTTGAGTTAGGGTGTGGTTCAAATCCAAAGGCTGATGTTTATGTTCTCAGGCTGTTTTTGGGTTCAGACCAAAATTTCACACTGATTAAAGCTTTAAACCCTCCTCCTGGAAGTCTACCTTTCTGTAGGATTTAGTCTGAACTCAATCTAGTACCCCTAATGCACTCAATAAACCTCTTCAGAAGAACTAGAGTCTACAGCATACCTCTTGCAGGCAGCATGGAAAGCAGCAGCTGCTGCATTTCAATGGGCGTGTGAGAGTGAGCACTTCCCGTCCCATGTTGTCCTGGAGATGGAGGACGAAAGAGCGCATGGACCCACAGACCATCCTCGTGCAAAAGTCGGTCTGCTCAGCAGCAAGGAACACTTGCTGTCCTACGCTATTTTTGACTATGTATTGGTTGTTGGTCTCCCAACCGAAAATAGCTGCGAGAAAGACAATGGAAGAAAGACTCTCACTCGAGTGGTCTTGGTGTGAAACAAAGCACGTCACTTGAGTCGTCATGGTGTGAACTGAAGCACTTGTGGTGTTGTTCTCGTTATCACCCATTCACGTCATACCTTCTATTAGTTCCATTTTCTGATGGACAAGGAGCTGGTCAATCTGTGTGAGGAATGATGGACATGAAAAGAGGCCAGCGTCAAAACTGCATCGGAACGTGGGGAGGCAACTGCACTCATTTATAATAATTAATAATAAATTAGAGAGATAGGGGCAGAAAAAGTGAGAGAGAAAGAGAAAGAGAGAGAGGCCCAAAGAAAGAGAGACAGTGAGAAGAAATATGCTCACTAATTTATACGTTTTGGATTGTTCCATCCTTTACCTGAGTTAAGTACTCCAGTCCCGGAGGGCAGCCGGGTGGTCTCTGAGGGACGGGCATCACCACAGGTGCCTGAGGTGGCACGTAACCTGAGACATAAATACACTGATGTAAATACGGTGTGAAATTTCCATGGTCTGCAATGAAGTGCAAAATGTTTTGGAAGTCACCTTACAGGTCTTAAAGGTTACTTGCAGTGATAACCAGTGGCTGAAGTGAAAAACATTTCATTTTTTTATTTAAGTAACAAATAGAAATGCCAGCACTCCAGCTACCCTGGTAATGTAATAAAGCAATAAGCCACAAGATGCTGTGCATTACTGTTTATCTGGGGTTAAGGGGCATTGTTAGGCACGATGCAGAACATAAAATCTGATAAAATGCACAACTTTTCAATAAAATATTTAGGTTTGAATTAATAATGCTATTAATAAATAATCAATTCTTCCACAAGAATTGTTCCATTATGAAACGTAGCTTGTTTAGAGTTCTTTATTTGCCAAATAACATTGGATGGCTGAACAAGAAAAAGAACTTTACGCATCATGGTATTTTACAGCCTTTCTTAAATTTTCATGTCATATAATAATGACAATATATACTATCATATAGAAGTGTGTCTTGCAGAGTCCTTTGCCTTATACATAATTTTTTCTCACCAAATTACAATAATGCTTATTGCCACTGATTTCCTATATTTATTTATATATATATATATATATATATATATATATTTTAATTATTTTTTTTTAATTAGGCAAAAAGTTTGTGTAGTTTTGTGGGGGAAAAAAACATTTTTGTCATTTTTTAACATTAAAAAAGTCAGATCTGGACACTCTGATGAGGCAGGATGTAAATGTAATTCACTGTGTAACAAACTACGTAATTTACTATGTAATTATGTAATTAAGCAAGCACAAGAGGGAGCACGTTATCACGAATAACATCATGGCTGTGATTCGGACTCAGGCACAAACAAAAGGAGAGTACAGTAGATCATCACCATAACACACAATGGAGAGTTTTCTATTGCTTTTATATAACAGTTCTGCAAAATAAAAATACAAATAAAGCAAACAAGTATTGAATCAAATGTGCTTTAATATTAGCAATACCACAAAAAGTAGTACCCTTTATTGCTACAGAAAGAGCCATAAAACTGTTGCAATATCAGGTTTTTTTGCCAGAAGAACCTGAATGTGCTTTTGCACCCGTCAGTCAGAAAAGCAGTTTTACTGAAGTGTTAGAATGCACCTGAAGGAGGTGGCGGCATCGTTGCAGGTCCCTGAGGGGGCACATAACCTGGGGTGAAGAAAAATTGAACATAAGCATGGAACTCCAAACTCTGCATGCACTAAAACTGACAGTTGTTTTGATGAAAATGCACCTGGTGGTAGAGACGGTTGTCCATACGGGGGTGCAGGATAGACACTGTCTGAAGGTAGACCAGTGGTATAAACTGTGGGACAACATTAGCAACACACACAGCATTAGGTAGAACTCACGAGAGAATTTCTCATTTACCAGGGGAATCTAAAATGTCTGGATAATTTACTTGTTAAGATGCAAACAAAGTCAGTAAGATTGGTTTGATGAGTTCATTGTAGAGAAAAACAGGTGGTGATAGGAACCAGGAGTACGACACAAATCTAGCCAACATATTTACTATCCAAAACCACCTACACGTGTCTTCTGAGTTTTATATGTAATGTATGTAATGTAAATCCTGAAAACTTCCCTATCATAAAACAGTCTCGGTGTTCAGGCAGTGTATTCATAAATATTTCATGTACGTTGGTTTCTATCACCACCAGGTACATTTCTCTAGAATGGAGCATTTCACGTCAAACTACTTTGAATGACTTTGTGTGCTTCCTATTATTTCTTCCTGGAGGTAAAACCAAGAACACAAAGCCATTAACGCCAGCCGTATGAGTTAGATAAGTTAACTACATAACTATTATATATTAAAAAAAATTTAAAAAAAAAATAAAAAATCGACCTCCAATTTTCAGCTACTAATATGGAGGTGAAATTATTCAACAGCCACTAAGCACAACATAAAAATAATCTAGTTTACAATGTGCAAAATATTTTAGAGCTTATTTTATAACTATGTTTGAATTTGCATCTGGCACAACCAGTTACAGGAAATTATGCGATTAGTCTGTGGCTCCGGACCATTTGTAGTCTGACTTGAAGGGGCGCCATTCATTATCTTCACATTCAAATAAGGATTAAATAAGTCAAATGAGTTAACAGAGCATGAGGTGAAAGCTAACAGGGTCAGTTCACTGAACCACAACTGGCCAGTTGTTGTTGCTGCCTGTTTCCTGTGGGTGTAGATGTTTTGATTAGCTAAGGAGAACACCAAGGTTTCCAAGGGGTGTAACTCTATAATCTTGATGGTTGAAAAACAAACTGTGTCTTCATCAGGCTGGGGTCTTCTAAAGCGAAGTAATCAGTAAAGATAGGCCTTTAGTGGGCATCTTAAAAATATCTGCCATTTTATGGCTTCCATAGACTGCTAATTTTAAAAAACTTAAAAAAAATCATTTTTTATATCTAGAGTAGACAAAAGAATAGCAAGTATTACCAACAGCCCACAATTAATTATCCATATCCATTATGTATAGAAATAAGTCAGAGACCATCTTTCATTTGTTTAACTTCTAATCCAAGCAGCCATTAACTACAAATTATTAGTTTTTCCAGCGATATTTCTGAGAAGATAATAATAATGCACAGGAAGGAGAAAGTAAAAAGAAAAAAACAGAAATAACAGGACTTTCCAAAACTGGAGTTCAAAAAATGATTAAAAACTACAGAGAAAATGAGACTCCTAACAACCACCTGGAAGACCTGGTAGACCCCAAAACTGCCCCCATCAGATAAACAGCACTTAAAGCTTTCATCTTTGAGAGAGAGGAGAAAATCAAGCTGCTTCAGATCTGAAAACATCCACAGGTGTTTCTGTCCATCCTTCCACTGTGAGAAGACGACTCAGCGCTGTGGGTCTGAAAGGATGTGTAGCTGTCAAGAAGAACCTCACTGAGAAAAGGAGACGGACACATCAAACAAAGAAGCTGAAGAATGGACTGACCACCCCAGAGTCCAGACCTCAACACCACTGAATGGGTTTGATTACTTCAGAAAATGATCAACCAGCTTCTAAGACTGAACTTTAGAGGTGTGGAAAATATCCCTGCAGATTTCATTGAAAGTCTACTGAAAAGAATGGAAGCTGTAATTAAGGTAAAGAGTGGACACAAATACTGAAAAAATGGACAGTGTATTTACTTTTTGATGTTTCTTTGTAATTTTCTGGTCTGATGAATGATCAACTTGTACTTAATGGCCTAAACCAAGAATTTTAAATGATACATGATGAATTGTGTTAAATATGACCAGCAAGATGAACTAATAGAGTAGAAAAAAGGTCAACTTTGCTTTCAGGTTGACTTTAACTTCTTGATTTCATGAATTCCAGCTGTGTAGGGTTGAGGAAACAGCTAAAATATTTTGTTTTGGTATTAAAAGTGGCTCTACTGGTTTGAGTACAGCAAATGTTATGATTAGCTGACAAAAGCACTGCAGGCCTTTGAATATTCATCCATTAGGCTGTGGTCTTCAGAAGAAGCTAGAATTAACGTGTTACAGAGTCGTGAGCTGAGAGACAAACAACACCGCAATCAAAGAAAGACAAACAAATCTACAGCTGCACATTCCAGTAAGTTTTGCCATCTGGAAAACACGAAGGCTTCCTAAAATGCAATCAATCAAAGCTCTGTTGATTTCCCCATGACGCTAACTTAGCCATGTTGCTGACTGCCATCTGCACAATCTTACAGGAGACCAACAAAACCAGTATTAAATCAGCACAGAAGAACAGACCTATACCAAAACATCACTCACCAGGCGTCATTGGTGTTGTAAAAGGGTCGCTGCCTGGAGGTCCAGCAGGTCCACCTAATAAATCAAACAGAGAATGACTGCAGGGATGGTTTGTATTTATTTGACTCTAAGAGCATTTTTCCACTGCACTAAGTACCGGAACCTTTGGCACTAGATAACTGGAACAGGGCTTTTTCCACTGACCACCAGACTAATACTGAAGGGTCCTGTTTTGGTTTGGGTTCCTGCTCAAAACTGGTACCTTAACACTAACACTAACACTATTAGCAGTTATGCTAGCCACCACAGAAAAAATAAAAGTTTTTCAGTTCCACTTTATATTAAGTGTCTCTAATAACTGTGTAGTTACTTGTGAATAACATATGCAACAACGTTGTAACTACTGATGATTTAGTCACTGTTACAGATGGATTACAGAACTACAGCCTATGTAATTAGACATGTGTACCAACTTTAGTTTTGTCTTGTGTAATTACACAAGTGTATTTTGGTAGTTGTAACAGCCTATTCTCTCTCATGTAATTACACAAGGGTTATAACATAAATGTGATTACATTTGTAATCATACTGGAACAGCAGGTGTCAGCTTATCTTAAAAACTCATTATTACACAATATCTACATAACAACTACACAACTGTCCACTTAAAGTGTAACTTTAACACTGCACTACAGGAAAGTTCCTGTGTAGAACATTCACTTGTTTAATTACATGAATCAAAACAAGTTGACACATGTGTAATAACATAGGATGTAGTTCTGTAATCCATCTATAACATTGACTAAATCATCAGTAGTTACAGTGTTGTTGCATGTTATTCATGTGTAACTACACAGTTATTAGAGACACAATATAAAGTGGGACCCGTTTTTCTGACATTTTCATGCTCTTCTGAGAAAAATATAAGCTTTGCTTGATTCATCACCTGATCCTGTGTAACTGCAGACATCTGTGTGAGAGTGAGAGCACAGAAACGCTCACCTTATTACTTAATCTCAGCACACCTAGGGCTAATCTAGGTTAACTAGAAAGCAAGCTAATGTGTCAGTTCACACTCTGAGAAGATCAAATGAAGCTTTTTTACTCTAAACACTGTCCAAATGTAGGCATTTCTGTGAGTGTTTGAGTGCAGAACAGTACAGAATATCATTTCGTCAGCTAATAAGTTAAGCTAACTAGCAAGCAAGGTAGCAAATTAGCCAAATTAGAAGCTGTAGAGTGGCATAAAATGACCAGAAACACTGTTAAATCTTTAACTGTGTTTATTATAATGGTTCCAGCTGTCAAGCAGATGTAACTAAAACTAGAACCGAACAGTCCGTTGGGTTGGTTCCCGTTTTTGAATGTGCAGTGGAAAAATGCTACAATACTGATGAGCATCAGCTCATAAAATGCCTGTTTAGTGACACGAGGGAATAGCCTTATTGTTTTATTGGATAACTTGTGCAAAACAGACACAGGAATAACAGTTTCATGCTGATAAAGAGTATGATGGTCTCTGATGGTCTCTGATGGTCTCTGATGGGCTCTGATGTACGCAGTACAGTATGTTGCTGGTTAACAGGTTTTTGAGTTTTAAAACCAAACAACAAATTTTGGAAATCTTCTCAGAAGAGGCCACCAGCTTCCTTCAACACTGTGGAAAATTCACAGGGAGTGCTAACATTTTGCTGATGAAATCTGTGGTTTTGGCTTTGTGATTGCACAACTGGAGCGCTATTTGCCAATAAACCTCAAAAGAAGTGTTTACAACACCACCATCTAACTTTGGGTCAACCAAAACCTCAGACTTATTCTGAGATTTACTGTAATTGGCAGCTTCTGAAAAATGCTAATCTCTTTGCGTGCTCCTCGGGAGCTCCTTTAACCTCACTAGCCATGTTCTAACTTGTTGTGTCATCTCTCTTTTGTCCACAAGAGTCCTGTGATTTAGCACTTTGGCAGCATTCCTAGATCCTTGTTCTACATATCAACTTCTGGCGCTACTGTTTTGTTCTTTCAGGAGCAGCCTGAGCTGCCTCTTTGACAGCAGGGTTAGGCAAAATACTTTGAAAAAGTAGTGATGGCTAAATACTGAATACAGTATTTAGTAAAGTACGCTGCTACAATAAATAAGAAAGTCATGTATTCAGAATACATTTAGAATGCATCTTGATGAGGCACATGGGAAAAAATTAACTCATTGTTCCTTGTTGTTGCTGTTTGGCAGTTTTCTTCACATGATTATTCTGTTAATGTTTATCTTTCTCAAAAAAATTCTTATCAAAATAAAAGCTTCAAAAATTCTCAACTATTTTCCTTTTATTTCCTGCTTACAGTCCACTATTGCTCCCACAGCCCCCGAGCGGAAGTCCAGTACAACACCAATGCTAAACTTGCCAATATGTCCACTACCGAGAAGTCAATTTGATCATCCCTCAGAAAAGCTTAGTAACACTGAGATTAATAACTGATCATAACATTGATTTATCAGTTTACTCAGGCTTTAGGAGAGCTCAGTAACACTGAGATTGATAACTGATCATCACACTGATTTATCAGTCTACTGTTGTTTATTAAGTAGCGATGATGTGTAGATGTTGTGAAGAACAACTCCTGTGACACTGTGTTGCTAGTAAAAGATTTATTACATAGTAAAATAGCATCATATCAAGCACTACAAAGCACCTGAGAGAGGATCCGTGCCAATTCTAAATGTCCTCTCCCGAACAGAATGACCAACAGCATATATATATGGTTCTTGTTGTTGAAACAGGAGACAGAACATATGGTTCTCTTTAAAATGATCTCATCTATTTGGAACTAAGTGAAGAAGGGAGAAAGTGAGAGTCCCCCTTCCTATGGACATTTAAATTAAGGGGCTATGGACCCAGGGGCCCCCCTGGTTCAAACATTCCTATCCCCTGCACAAACAGAGCACACAGGGCACTCCTAGATACTTATATAAGATTAATAACTGATCATTACATTGATTTATCAGTCTACTAAGGCTTTAGCAGAGTTCAGTAACACTGAGATTAATAACTGATCACATTGATTTATCAGTCTACTAAGGCTTTAGCAGAGTTCAGTAACACTGAGATTAATAACTGATCACATTGATTTATCAGTCTACTCAGGCTTTAGCAGAGCTCAGTAACACTGAGATTAATAACTGATCACATTGATTTATCAGTCTACTCAGGCTTTAGCAGAGCTCAGTAACACTGAGATTAATAACTGATCACATTGATTTATCAGTCTACTCAGGCTTTATCAGAGCTCAGTAACACTGAGATTAATAACTGATCATCACATTGATTTATCAGTCTACTCAGACTTTAGCAGAGCTCAGTAACACTGAGATTAATAACTGACCATCACATTGATTTATCAGTGTACTCAGACTTTAGCAGAGCTCAGTAACACTGAGATTAATAACTGACCATCACATTGATTTATCGGTCTACTCAGACTTTAGCAGAGCTCAGTAACACTGAGATTAATAACTGACCATCACATTGATTTATCGGTCTACTCAGACTTTAGCAGAGCTCAGTAACACTGAGATTAATAACTGACCATCACATTGATTTATCGGTCTACTCAGACTTTAGCAGAGCTCAGTAACACTGAGATTAATAACTGACCATCACATTGATTTATCGGTCTACTCAGACTTTAGCAGAGCTCAGTAACACTGAGATTAATAACTGACCATCACATTGATTTATCAGTCTACTCAGACTTTAGCAGAGCTCAGTAACACTGAGATTAATAACTGACCATCACATTGATTTATCAGTCTAATCAGGCTTTAGCAGAGCTCAGTAACACTGAGATTAATAACTGATCATCACATTGATTTATTAGTACACTCAGGCTTTAGCAGAGCTCAGAAACACTGAGATCAATAACTGTGAAAGAAGTACTGTAAAGCTCTGTTTTGACAGACAGCCTCTTCAGTTCAGGTCAATGGACAATGCCTCAGCACATCTTACACATAATTTCATAACTATTATCGTGACATCAGCCTTTGCAACAGTGATGCGGCAGAAGTGTGATATGCAAATGAGCCACTAACCAACAAACATGGAATATATTGTTGCGTGCTGTGAGGATTCGGACCAGTCACAAATGTTCTTTAAGGTGTTTGAATGAATCAAGACATTCACAGGGATAATTTGTCAAAACCATTAAGTATTTTCAACATATAGGATGGTGTATTGCAAACATTTTTCCATAACTGCAGTCCAGTATTTTGTCCAGATTGTGGTGACCTGAGTCCTACATGGTTGCCAGGTCAACTGTAAAGCTGGTGGTTAATGCCTTTGTTTAGCTGTTTTGTTTAAGTGTTTACTGTATAAAAGAGCATATGTGTTCTGGTAGTCTATGCTGTGTCATACTAGCAATCCAGTGTTCAATATCTATTTCAATATTAATCTTAGAAATCTAAAATATCACAGTATGATCCCCCACGTCTGTAATCACGTCAACAGCCTACGCATGGACTGTGAAAATCAAGATCTTTTTCAAAATCTGTCCAGTTCCTGAGTCTGTTGCTGAACATAAGAACTAGGTTTACTTCCCAGTATTCAAAGCAGGCATCAGCATTTTTAGCACTGTTTTGTTAAGTTGAAAGCCGAAACCTGCCACTGTGAAAGTAGTTGCAAAACCAGCTAGGTAGTGCTGTCACGTAATCTACAAAGGTTTGGTGGTTTTTAAACGGTAGTCACTAAGGCGAGGTGAAATATAGCAGATTAATTGTCTTTTACAGTGTTTCCTCACTTGAATGCACTTTTTATCCTGATGACAGATTCATATATACTTCTCTTCAGGGAGTGCGTCTCTCATTCTCTGGCATTTGAACCTGTAGAAGCTATAACCCCAAATCAGAAAAAGTTGGAACGGTATGTTAAATTAAAATAAAAAACTGAAAGCAGTGATTTGTAAATTATTTTTGAATTATTTTTGTATTACAATGAATACAATACAACCGCTTTGATGTTTTACCTCATGAATTTTATTGCTTTTTCAAAATAAACACTTTTCAGTTTTGGTTCTTGCAACATATTCCAAAAAGTTGGGACAGTCAAGTGTTTACCACTTTGTAATGTTGTCATTCCTTTTCACAACACTTAAAATACACTGTATAGACAAAAGTATTGTCTTTTTCAGTGAATTCAAGTGTGGTACTGTAATATCATGCCACTGTCACAACAAATCAGTCTGCAAGATTTCTTCCCTCGTAGATATTCCACAATCAACTGCGAGTGTTATTATTAAAAAGTGGAAGTGTTTAGGAACCACAGCAACTCAGCCACGAAGTGTCAGACCACGTAAAGTGGGTCTCCGAGTGCTGAAGAGCATAGAGCATAAAAGTCACCAACGCTCTGCTGATCAATAACTGCAAACCTTCAAACCTTCATGGCTGAGCAGCTGCATGCCTGAATTACATCACCAAGCACAATCTCATGGATGGAGTGGTGTAAAGCGCCGCTACTGGACGCTGAAGCAGTGGAAACGTATTCTGTGGAGTGATGAATCACACTTCACTGTCAGTCTGATGGACGAGTCTGGGTTTGGCGAATGCCAGGAGAACGTTACCTGCCTGACTGCATTGTGCCAACTGTAAAATTTGGTGGTGGAGGGACGATGCTATGGGGTTGTTTTTCAGGGGTTGGTCTAGAACCCTTAGTTCCAGTGAAGGGAACTCTTAATGCTTTCAGGTCAGGTTGGGACTGCAGGCAGGCCAGTGCAGCACCCGCACTCTCTTCTTCTGCAGCCATGCCTTTGTAAAGTGTGCAGAATGTCGTTTTGCATTGTCTTGTTGAAACATGCATGGACATCCCTGAAAAAGATGTCTTGAAGGCAGCCTATGTTGCTCCAAAATCTCTGTTCTTTTTGCCATTCATCGTGTCATCACAGAAGTGGTTCTTTTCATCTTTGGTCTGGAGCACAAAAAAAGACCTGATTCATCTGAATCAGATGCCTCTGAGCCCAGAGAAGTCGACAGCGTTTCTGGACACGGTTAACATAAAGCTTCCTTTTGGTACAGTGAGGTTCTAACTGGCATTTGTGGATGTAACTGCATATTATAGTGCTTGACAAAGGTTTGCCGAAGTGGTTATATCACTTTTAGATGGATGACCGTTCTTAATGCCGTGCCATTTGATGGATCGGAGAGCAGTTATTCAGCTTAGGTTTATGCCTTGGCTCTTTCCGCACTGGAATTCCTCCAGATTCCTTGAATCTTTTAATTATGTTATGCACCATAGTGGGTGAAATATCCAATTCCCTTGCTATTTTTATTTGAGTAACACTGTTTTTCATTTCAATAATTTTGTCACACATTTGTTCTCAAACTTGTGGTCCTTGGCCCATCTTTGCTCCTAAAGGGCTGGGCCTTTCCTGGATGCTGCTTCGCCTGTTGGCATCACTTGTATCAAATTACATAATTATTGAATTATTTTACCTCATAACTAGCTCTAAATTTCCTGTGTCCTGACTTTCTTTTGGAATGTGTTGCAGGCCTGAATGGCAGGAATGGATGTATATTTACAAATGAAATTTAGTTGACCAGACAAAAAATGAAATATCTTGTGTTCATACTGTCTGCAATGGAATACAAACCAATATAAGTTTAGAAATCACTACTTTCGTTTTTTATTTGTATTTTCTGACCGTCCCAACTTTTTCCAATTTGGGGTTGTATTAGCTGGTTGAGATCCTCATCTTTCCACATCACCTTTCAAAGTGGCCATTTGCTGAGTGCCTGTAATTGATATCAAAAAGGGCTACCAAGCATTTCCAAATTATAGGCTATAGTCTTCACATAGTAGTCTATAGAGTAATCCACTGTTGATAGTCCACACCTAGAGAGGCCAGTGTGGTCTAACAACCACTGCTCTTAGACAGTGCTTGTATTTCCACTGAGCACTGGATATGAAAATAATGGCAGATATCTTTAAGCCTCATTTCTTCAAACCATTGAAGGACGCAGTTATTTGGACTATATAAGGAC
Source organism: Colossoma macropomum (assembly GCF_904425465.1). Classification (NCBI taxonomy): domain Eukaryota; kingdom Metazoa; phylum Chordata; class Actinopteri; order Characiformes; family Serrasalmidae; genus Colossoma; species Colossoma macropomum. Next base: position 38,520,937 of record NW_023494805.1, read on the forward strand.
CTTGTGGCCTTACCTTGTGCAAACACTTGAATTCTTCAGAATTAAAATGCTGTAAAATACAAACATATTTAATATTAGACTCTGTACAAAATGTCCATATTTGAGTCTCTTTTTTAGAAGAAAAGCAAAAGAAAGAAAGTGGGACATTAAATAAATTCTTTATGGGGCTCACGGTGTGAAACAGCACTGAAATTCTCACAATGAACCAAATGCCTCTCGTGCTCTTGGCTACTGTCCAGACAGTGTTGTATGAATTATTAATTTTTTGTCTCACCTTCAACAGGGAGCGTTTGGTTTCACTTAGCTACAGCTTGAAAAGCACCACGGCAGCCAGTCGCACGGTTTACAGAAAGAGAACCAATATCTTAAATACAAGTCTGACAGTCTAGTTCAGCCAACTGACGGATTTCCATGTGTTTTCCTTGACAGCCAACTCAAACAGATCAGTCCACACTTCAGTCTTCCACTACAGAACTACTTACAGGACTTTGGTTGAAGATGTTCAGCAGATGAAACTAGCAGTTGGATGATGCTAACAAACTAGTTCCGTTCATCTCCAGCATCCATTTCAACATAACCGACTTTAAACAGATCCGTTCTAGCCAATTTCAGCTCGTCTGTCTACCCAACGATGACTCCTCGGTCCTCGTCATGTGTGATGGACCTCTGGAAGTACTTGAAGTCTAGTAGTCTAAGGTTGCCAGGTAACTCGCAAACAAAATCCACACTCGTTGAATGTATGGTTCCCATCTTAATTTTTAATGACAGTGAATATTAGTTTGAAAGGAGAAAGGTAGGGGTGTACTGCTCGGTGGTGAGCGGTAATGAGCTCCAGTTACTCAGGTACATGTGGTCAAGTTACACTGGCTGGGTTTACATAAATCCGATTGAATACATTCCGATTATAGATTCATACTGAGGTGTATTTTATCTGACTCTACTCAACAATCTGATGGAAATCTCCATTTACATGCTCACTACAAGTAATCCGATCCAAAATTACACACATGCATAGAGAACCGCTTAGTGTAGACGTTACCATGACAACCAGCATCACATGAGTCCAGTCAGAGTGAGATGAGCAGCAGTGAGCAGCGCTTGTGTTTTTAATTACTTTAAAATGATGTCAGACTCAGGAAAACGTCCTTCACATGTCCTTATTAAAGAAGGCCGAGAGGAAGACGTCGTGTTCTGAGACACATAAACTGGACGTCCGTCCCACCGCCGTCTTTTAAAGATCAGAGCATAAACTTCGTCTCCTCTGCAGACCAGTTTCTGCTCCGCCATGTTGAACGGTGTAAACTATGACATGACGAACATGATCAGAACAGACTTAAACTTTCCGATAGGGAATGTAATCAGATACAGGCGTTTACACATATATTATTCTTCTATTTAACGGATTATTTACGGGATTACCCACCTCGTTCAATCAGATAGAAACTGTATTCTGAATGGCCTCAATTGGACTAGACTAGTCCGATTTAGGTGTATACATGAACGTATTCTGTTCCAATTGAGCTATGAGTCAGATTATTAATGGATTATCAGGCTGCATGTAAACGTGGCTATTTTGATGCATTTATATGTTTCTGAGTATTTTCAAGTTAACTCTTACTTTTATTCCGGTTTATCTATGAGGACAGTAGCTTTACAGTAAGATAATACATTTGGCTGCTGTCGGAAGAAAACCTTGTATCTCCTTTTTTTTTTTTTGTTTTTCAGTTTTTGACATAATACAGAAAATACCTGTTGTCCTTTACATTGTATATAAATCTCATGATGAATGGACTAAAAGAAATGACTCAAAATGACTTGGAAAAACATCTGGTTCCATTGACTTACATTAAAAATAAAGTAGGTTTTTTCTTCTCCTGTAAAGTTACCATTTTGGATATACAAGGTTTTCTTCTGACAACAGCAATTTTATTTTTCAGTTGAATTTCTTTGTTTTGTTAGTTCAGCTCCTAGCCTTGCTTTGCTGTTGGACACACGTCTCAAATTTGAGCTTTAGCTTTCTATTTTAGACCAAAGGAATCCCAAAAAGAGAAGAACAGAGCCTAACTTTAGTTCCTGTACTGATAGATGCTGGACAGATCAAGTTCCACTGCAGTTTTCTAAGTCACTCAATACTTCAGCAGTTTTTTGACCTGATCCTTTTGTACTTCTACTCCAGCTGTTATGCTGACTGTTACTCGAGTCATTATTTCACAGACGTAACAAGACTTTTACTTGAGTATGGGTTTAGGCTACTTTACCCACCTCTGGTGTTACCACATCACTAATGAACAGCCTACTATAAGTTTCTGAGGTAACAATTAGCTAGAAATTTTAGAAATTGAGTCGTAGAATTCTGAAGAAAAGCACAGAATCTCTGTTTCCCAGCATGCAGGAAGAATCTGCTCTTGAAAAGAAAAAAAAACACTTCAGAGTCTAAACCACAACAGAGGAAAACGCAGTTTACAAGCCAGATCTACAGAGAAGAGCCTGTAGTCACGAAAGTGTGGACAGATGAGGAGGTGCTGAACATCTGTCAGTGTAATAGCCCATTAAATGTCAACCAAAAATCCAAACTGACCATTTTCCCTTGTTAGTTCTTGTCATCATTCCATTACAAGGACAAAATCCTTGTTTTCCTTCATGTTTTTTTATCGCAATGTAAGTTTCACCCCAGCACTAAAACGTCTTCTGAGGTTTGATAACATCGCCGTCCACCAGCAGGTGAAGAAAATAACATTAACCAACTAGAATGAAGAAAATGCAGTGATCGTGTAGCTTAAACAGTTGCTAGGCAGTTGCTAGGGTGATGCTGAACGGTTACTATGGTATTTCAGGTGTTTGCAAGAGTGTTCCTAGGCAGTAGCTGTGGTATCACAGATGGTCGTTAGGGTGCTGCTAGGTATCCCAGGTAGCTACTGAAGTGTTACTAGGCGGTTGCTATGGTATCACAGATGGTTGTTAAAGTGTTGCTAGATAGTGGCTAAGGTGTTGCTAGGTGGTTGCTATGGTATCCCAGATTGTTACTAAGGTGTTGCTAGGCGGTTGCTATGGTATCACGGATAGTCGTTAGGGTGCTACTAGGTATCCCAGGTAGTTACTAAAGTGTTCCTAGGCGGTTGCTATGGTATCCTAGATAGTTGTTAAAGTGTTGCTAGATGGTTGATATGGTATCCCAGATTGTTGCTAAGGTGTTGCTGGGCAGGTGCTATGATGTCCAAGTTGGTTTCTAAGGTGTTGTTAGGGGAGTATGGGAGGAACAAAAGGACACACAGAGAAAGCGCCTTACTTCCATATTTTGAAACGACCAGCAGACTGACTAACCAGGTGTGTTGTTACCTGCTTTGTTGCCATTTCCTCTTAATAGGAGTGTGAAAAGGTCTCTCTCTCTCTCTCTCTCTATGTGTATGTGTGTGTGTATATATATATATATATATATATATATATATATACATACACACGCCTACACACACACACACACACACACAGGCCAACAATTTATACACTTGTACCTCATCACTAAAGTGTTGGGCTGATGTGTAAGTGAAATTATTGGTAATGTGCCTAAAAATAGTCACTGTACAGAATATACTGAACTACATTTTATGCTTAAAGGCCTCCACACTCACTGGCCACTATATACATCATTTACACACACAGACAGCAATCTTCAAACGGGAACTCAAGTGTTCACAGTGTTCGAGTCAGCCCCCAGGTTCCGTTCACAGAAGATTTTTTTTTTTTTCCGATTCAGGAAACTAAACTGAAACCCGAACCACAAACAAGAGCCAGAACATTCTGCAGAAAAGAGCTTGGCAAACCACTGTTGCAAACTGTGGTTAGATGTTGATGTATGTGAGCTACAGGTATTGCATGTATATAATTTTAAACATTTTCAAATGTATAACTGTGACCTGTGTACAGAAATGCAACATTTAGAAAATACATGAGAATTAAATTCCCCAAAAACTCTAGGATATTGTACACTTTGCTACAAATTTGTCACGTCATCTTTAGTTCTGTAATTTGGGTAGAAGATGAATGTGCACATGGAGATATGGCGCAAAAGTGAGAGACCACTATTCACTTCTTTCGTTTTCAAAGTGTAAGTTTTCTTTTCCAGCATCAGAGAGGAAAAACAGAAACAAAGAACATTCAGCAGAAAATTACCTCTAAGCCTCAACAACCAACCATGATATACATACATACACACACACACACACACACACACACACACTCACATACATATTATATATATATATATATATATATATATATATATATATATATATATATATATATATATATATATATATACATACATACATACATATTTATATACACACATACATACATTTTTTAATTTATTCTTTTTTTTTTTTTTCCAGAAAAAAACCTGGTATCTTCAAATTGAAGGAAAAAAAACTTTTAATGTAAGTCAATGGAACCAGACTTTTTTCCAAGACATTTGAGGTAACTTCTTTTAGTCCATTCATCATGAAATTTACACACAATGTAAAGGACAACAGGTATTTTCAAATTATGTCAAAAACTGAAAAATGTTCTTCTGACAACAGTGATTTCATATATATATATATATATATATATTTTCTCTCTCTCAAAGATGAAAGCTTCAAAGCTGACGAGTGGAAATCTCACTTTATGAAGTAATAGAGGTGTCAAACCATGTCAAACTTTAATTTCATTCTTTAATAATTGGCTCATGAGCCAATCATCTATCATTTCTACCAAACACGGTGGGCGTCTCAGACCTCACAGCTTTTCTTGCATTCCTGGGAAAATTATAAATATCTTGAAAATAATACTTTGATGATATTTGAAAACATCACAATACAAGTGTGACAGAGGACAAAAAAGCTTTTTCATGCTTAGGTTCTGCTCTTACTCCACATCAAAGGAGTTAATTCACTTCTTGCTAGACTGCCCAGAGGCCAGCCAGAGAAACTCAGTCTCTTACTGAGTCACTGACTGACCGTTTGACTGACAGACACCCATTGTTGAAATGTGCTTGTTCATTTCTCTTTTCACACTTCCATGTTTGATGCAGTGGAAGTAATCAGAGTAGGCAAAACACTACAGTAGCATCAGTGTTTGCAAATGAGAATGTAAGGAACCTGTATACGTTTACATTCTCTACCTAGTGTCTAAGCGTTGGCCGTATCATCAGGCCTTCGTGAGTTTGATCCCCAGTGATGCTGCAGCCATCCACATCCATGAGTCCAAGAGAGCACAACTGGCCTCGCTCTCTCTTGGTGGGTAGGTTGGGACCCCCCTACCCACATCACTCAGCATAATGCTAGCTAGCACAGGTATCTGTTAGCTGACTTAACAAAACTGGTTCTCCTCCATGTGCATTAGCCGTCCCAATGACATTGTGTCAGCAGCAGTTAGAAAAGATGCAGTGACTGGCTTCACATGACTTGGAGAAAGCTTGCGTTTGCAGCATTGCATGATTGGGAGAGTCTCTGGAACTGGATACGACCAAATTGGGAAGAAAAAAAGTGTGAAAATCCCCCCCAAAAAGTAGAGTGCTGACAATGCTTCAGCACTGGATGCGTAAGTGATACAGATTTAATGAAGGTAAAAAGATGTCTGTGATCAGAATGTGACAATCTATAAATAAAGAATTGGTGGTGTTACTTATCGAATGTTAGGCACACTTTAAAAAATGGTTCTTGAAGTATTCTTTAGTAAAGACAATGATACTATACAGCAGAGGTCACTAATAGGTGGACTGCGGTCCAAGTCCAGACCCAGGCGCTGTCCTATGTGGACCTGGACCTATAACCGATAAACTATGGAGAATTATTTAATTTTGATGGGGTGGTCCTATTTTAATCAGCATAACTTTTCTAGCCTTTACAGTAGCTTTAGCGGCCCGGGAAACTCACAGACCAATCGCATGTGTTGTAAATATCACACGTGACGCTACTCAGCCAATCAGATGTGTGCATACGATGAGCACTGAGACTCGAGTGAGTGGCGCACCCACAGGCGAGGGACGAGGAGAGAAACAAGCAGTCGGAGAAGAAAGTGAGTCAGAGGGAAGTTATTTTGCATGGCGAGCTCTAAAAAGAGAAAACTGACAAATATTGTTGAAATTTGACTGAATTGGACTTTATTTGATTTGACATTCAGTCGTTGACTGTATAAGATGTTGATTTACCTACTAGGCTACTTCAGTAAACAGTATATGGCACTGAATCATGATGCAAGTTAGACATTATGATGTTCTGGATCTTTGCTTGAGGAAATTTTCTCCAACTGGACCTTACTGAATTTTAATTAAATACTCCTGCTATAGGGCGGCACGGTGACGCAATGGGTAGCGCTGTCGCCTCACAGCAAGAATGGCTTTGGGTTCAATTTCCAGCGAGGGTCGTTTCTGTGTGGAGTTTGCCTGTTCTCCCCGTGTCTGTGTGGGTTTCCTCCGGGTACTCCGGTTTCCTCCCACAGTCCAAAAACATGCAGTCAGGCCAATTGGACGTGCTAAATTGCCCCTAGGTGTGACTGTGTATGTCTGTCTGTCTGCCCTGCGATGGACTGGCAACCTGTCCAGGGTGTATCCTGCCTTCTGCCCAATGACAGCTGGGATAGGCTCTAGCACCCCACCGCGACCCAGAAGGATAAGCAGTTTAGATGATGTATGTATGTACTCCTGCTATATAGAATCATAAACACTCAAAGAACCATTTGTATGCTTAAATGGTTCTCTGCACGGTGAAATGGTTCTACAGACTGATGGAGAATGTGTTGTTAATGTACAACCATAACCGCTGTTGGGGAAAAAACCTTAACGTTGAAAGGGAGTTAATGGAACCAGATAATTTTGAGGCAGTTCTTTTGGACCATTCATCATTAAATTTTAATACAATGTAAAAAGCAGCAGGAGTTTTCAAATCATACCGAAAAACGAACAACAAAATGGTGACTATATAGTTTTTGTATATTATGATGCCAAGCTTGCCCGGTTAACTATGTGGACTGTGACTGAATTGTGCTGACCAGTGTTTTTCACGCTAAACATAAGTGTGAATACAAGGCCGAGGTTAGCTACCTAAATGGACTAGAGTGTAACAGTTGCAGCATTTAAGGTGGAATGGAACCTCATAGTGTTAGTGATAATACTGCTCAAACTGTAGTACATAATGTTGTGTCAGTCACCTTACGCAGGAAGGCTGACCTGGCCATTTACACAACTAAACATTGTACCAATCAAATTAATGTTAAAGAGCGGCCATTTTAAAGCTAAATTACATAATCTGACCACAACTGACTTTACTAACTGTACACCCAACTTGCACAACATTGACTATACTGTGTTCTACCAAACATTACAGGCTGCTAACTTCAGCTGGATCCTCAACTTACCTTTGAGATCAAGCAGATGATTCTCAAAGAAAAGCTGTTAGACCTTGTCAAATTGCCTTATCCCTGAAGATGAAAACTGTTCCACCAAACCTTTCAAGGTACAATTAAGTAAATTTATACTGAGGACATGAAAAGAAGCTTCCTCACAGAGGACTCCCTATACGTTAGCATTCATAAATGCTGCCGTTGCTATTACCAGTCTTCAGTAAATATGTTGTACCACCTTTAAATGTTCGACACCTTTGTATTTTGATTAACGTTTAAAATTTACTCAATTTTCATTGGTAAGGAGAGTCTTTCACTCCTCCGCTGGTGCTGAACCTCAGACATTTTGTACCACCTTGAGGTTTCACTAGCACTTGAGGCTAAACTTGCTAAGTAAACCTACTGTATCGCCATTAACTGGCTCAGATAGTCTCATATTTTGATTAAAGTTAGTTCTTAGGTGTTTCTGATGTGCCAGGTTGCTTCTCTGGACTGTTTCTGGCTTGCTAAGAGTTTTTGGTAGAACTCATTTCTATCAATCAACACCCACAGTGATTCTGCTGCCACCTTGTGGACAAGGAACGTTCAGTGACTGACAGTAAAGTGATCTAATCAACAAATTTCTTTTCATGCAAGTCTTATTATGGGAAATCCACACCGTCACAGCTTCTTTCCCCAGGCCATCATCCTCCTAAACAAGGGCTCTTCTCACATTTCACTGCATTAAACATAAATGTACATAACCAGTGTGTATCACATGCCATGCTCCTTCTGGATAAGAACCTTTCCGAATTTCCTCTACTAGTCAGTGCACATTTGCACTTTAACTTCATGCGATATACATATTTTATAATTGTGTTTATGTATATTTTTTGCTCTATTATTTTAGCTGCACATATGTACCTCAGTATCTGTACTTACCTCCCATTGCACATACTTTTACTTGCAGATTGTGTATTGTCTATATTGTGTTTATGTATAGTGTATATTTTTTAGTATATTTATTTCCATGGATTTAATTTTTATGTTGACACCTGCACCAAGAGACATCCCTTGTCCACCTGGTTCTGGGTAAACGAGCCGTTCAAATCAGCTGTTGAGCTGTAAACTAGTCTTTGTGGGTTACTTCATGTCACAGCAGGGCTGCATGTCAAAATAATTTTCCCTCAATAAATTGTTTTTTTTATCCCCCAATTTTCTGCAATTTAAATGCTGAGACGTTAAAAGTCACTGAAAAGGCTTTAAATGTGGAATGGTTCACTGTGGAGAAACTCAGCTCTCTTTACAGTGGTGGTGATAGGAACCAGGGGCCACAAGATCTCAAACAGTCATTACTTACTATCAAAACCACCAACAGAAACACAGGTTAAGAGCTTTTATATGTAATGCTTGAACTGTTTGAGTCTAACATTTTCGTAAAACAATGCCAAAGTACCAGGCACCGTATTCATAACTGTTTCAGGTAATAAGTATCTTCCACTCTTAAAAAGATGGTTCTTCAAGGGTTCTTTAGTAAAGGAAATGGTTCTACAAAAAACATGAACATTCAAAAACCCCGTTGCATCCTTCAAGGGTTCTTTGAATCATGAAATGGTTCTTCAGATTGATGGAGAACGTGCTGTAAATCATTGTAAGCGGCTGTGTTGAAGCAGGAAGAGTGCAGTGGTCCTCCAGGACCAGGGTTGAGAAACATCTTTGTACAACCTTTCTATATAGCACCAAAAAGTTCTTCTACTGTATCATATCATAACATAAGAGCCCTTTTGGGTGCTATATAGAACCACCTGCAGTACATTAAGAACCCTTACATTATGCAAAGAACCATTTAATCATTCAAGGGGTTCTTTGAATGTTCATAGTTCTTTATAGAACCATTTTCTTTACTAAAGAACCAAATTTAAGGGTGTAGATAGCTTTGAGGGGTATTGAACTGTTTCCTGTCACCACGCATTCTGGATGACTGGTTTCATACCTGACTTCACAGTAATTTTCACTGCTGTTTAGAGCCACATTCCTGACCCCTAGTGGTCAGACAATAGTATTAGGCGAGACGACAAGTATAAACATTCCTTGAAGTTGAGTGAGCGGTCATGATTGAACTTCCTGGGCCTTGAAAAGAACAAAAGATCCACAACTTTAACCACTTAAAACTACTTTACCTTTGATATGCAGGTTGTGTTTAGTTTTAAATCTCTAGCTGAGATTTACCACCAACTACTCGCAGCATCTCATTCAGTAAGAAGTGTTGAGCATGAAGAGGGTCAGTACAGAACGACAGTGACGTGTTTTTAGTCAGGGAGACTCCCAAAAGGCTCAATAACCTGAGGACTCATACTGGGGAGACACTTGAGCCCTTAGATGTCTTGACACAGTCAGCCATACTGACTGTTCATCAGAGTGGCTGGCACTTTAGATTCTTGACCACTGAAAACGGACTCTAAACGGTCTTTTTGCGGAAGAAAGGTGCAAATTATTTTAAAGAAATTAAGCTCCTCCAAATGCACTGTGTTTGACTGAAATTTTCTTAATCATTTTGCACTTCCTTATATCAGTCCTTCACTTCAGGGGTCTTACCTTGGTCGCACTGCGTAGAACAGGGTTGCACAAAGTTGGCCTTCGAGGACATCTGAGATTTCCCAGCATTTTTTATAAACTCCTGCCTGCATTATTTGTAGATTGTTTTGTCTTTGACCAGCATCAGCAGGAATATATAAGTCTTCTAAGTCTTTACAGCTGACCTATAGCTCCAAGGTCTTTAATCTCCTACCTGCAATGCCCTGATATTTTTATAAAAAAATAATAAAAAAAATAAAATGAAATAAACGATGGAAAAGAACTGATACTTTGGTACCTTTTGTGTCTTTTAATGCTCAAATGGTCAAAGGTAGAGACATTTCCCTTTTGTGTCCAAGTGCTGGCAGGTAAGGTGTAAAACTTTGGATACTACATGATTTCAAATCATGTATTTCTGATATTGCTTTACAACATGTGCTGTTTAACTAGTGGTGTAGCTACATCAACTTGCTAGCTAGAAATTTTAACTCTCATTTTCTTTTAATCTCAAAAACCTAAACTGCACCACAATAAAGTGTGTAAACCCATAATTGACCTTTCGTAAAATAGGATTTCATTTTCATACCTAAAATAAAATATTTAGGTATTTTGACACAAGATGGGTATGAATTTCTCATTAGGGTGAACGTGATTTTTGCAAACCTACCAATATCTACGAGAGAACACACTTCTGGGCGAAGCATGAATCAGATCAAGTAATTTGTTTATGCAAAAAAGTCCATTTTAAAATATATTTTTAAAATCTAGTTGTGTGAAGTGTAGAAGGATCATAACCCTACAACATATCCAAAACGTGCTCAAATACCTTTAAAGACAATTTTAACTGCTCTGATTTTATCCCACGTTTCTCCTCAAGTCTAGGGGAAACTGCCCAGTAGTGACAGACTAATATAAATAAATAAATAAATAAAAAATAGTTCTAAATCTTCTCTGGTGTATTTCTGAGTTTATACAGTAAAGGGTGAGTTTCAAGTTGGTTCGAATCTTAAATAAATAAAATGTGGCGCAAAAAGTTGAAGTCTGAACACCAGACTACTAGCATGCTCACCTCTCATCTCTCTTTTGTACTCAGCTCCTTGAAACAAGACACCGTGTAACATTCTGCACAATTAATAGTGAAACAACTGTCAGATTCTTTTAAGAAGCCTAAAATATTTACCAAAAGTTGCTTCTTGGCCATTTTAGTATGTAAAGGATGTAGAAAACCTTGCCTAAAAACATCTCATAATACTGAATCCTTCTATGTAACAATGCAGGCATGCTGATTTGCTTACTTATGCCACACCATGATTCTAATGAATTTGAAAAGACGAGGCCCATTAACATATTTGAGGCCAGACTTCCAATCATTACAATTTTATTGATGGACATGTCAACAACGCTCACTCAAAAAACCAACAATATTCAGCAAATTCAACAAAAACAAAAATGTACATTCGAGTGTTTCAACAGTACATGAAACTAATTGTGTTTACCTCTAAGGCATGCTCCCCATTTCTCAGATAGCCTCCGATTATGTCTTCTTTTCTACACCCCCACGAATTCTGTTGTGAACAGTTTGCTCAGAAGGAAAGAGCATATTGCATGCATACCAAAACATATGCAGCAACGGACAGCAAAATTCAAAGAAACTCTCCAATTAACTGCCAAAAAGCAATCGAAGCCTGAAAATTTGCTACGCAAAACAAAACAAAAAAAAAAGTTCCTGGTCATGATCCATCCATCTAGCATTGATTCCTGACTCACATCAGCAAATGGCAAAGCATATACGAAATCATCATAGTTCATCAAACAGGCCATTCATCAACCGACAATTCAAAAAGCATGTTGTTACTCATCTTAAGACAAAGCTAGCTCATCAGAATAGCATCAAAACAATTGCCCTGAACGAATAACATTCACTTTGCAAGATCACAGATTTCCTCAGGATACATTTTCTTTACCTTATAACTGGAGCCCTCGAACGGTCTATGTTCAGCGGAGGGACAGACTCAGACTCCTCCTTAGGGACAAACCTAGCTCAGGACCTGATTCTACGACCTATGCCTGCAGCATCTTCAACACTGTGAGTGAGAATGAAGGCAGCAATTTGTATTAGCACTACAGAAGGGCAATAGCAACAGCACAGGGTTTAAACCAGTGACATGAGAGCATACATACATGTGTACACTTCAGTATCAGTGAAATAGCTGCTAAGACAGATCCCTGGTTAAAAAAAATATATATATATATATATTCCAACTGCATGCAGCATTGGTAAGGCAGGGAAAATGATCTACAGTGACATTGAGCCACCCTAAAACAGGTTTAACCAACAGACTAACATCAGAATGAATAAGCATTGGACATATTGGCATCGAATGAACAAGAACGGCATTTCAAATCATGTAAAAATGCTAGATGCTTTGCATTTATGGAAGAAAAATGAAAAAATATCACATTAAGCTGCACGTCAGCCAGTGACATGCACATCATTCAAATACAGAACATCCTACGACTCACTGTAAAGGGCTATGGCTTTCAATACTAATGTCAACATTTCATAAAGACATGTGCCTAGAAATTCTGACAAAAATGCACCAATGTCGGGTTCAGTGGAAAAGTCAGGCAAAATACAAATCAAGACTGATTCACAGGTTCAAAACACTTGGTTTCTTAGGTTAAGCTTACCTGTGTTATTGCAGCAGAACCTAAGGTGTGGGATGACGCTGCAAAATCAGACAGTGCACTGCTCATTTGTGCCAATCAACATCGTCAAATGAATCATTTGCATCGATTTGACAGCCTTCGAAAAGTCTTTAAGCAATGGCAAAACGATTCAAAAGGCAAAAAATAAATCTATGACAGCCTGGAAAATGGTACTAAGCAAGTCAGCCAACATCTGAACAATACATTTTGCAAGTGAACTGCCTAAATAAGCACTGGCTTGGTAAGGTAAGGTTCACATTAGAATGCAATGGATTAAAAACTTGGCAAAACAACAGTGTCTAATGGCACTTTTAAGGACTGATCTGAAATGTTCTAATGCAAGTTTCACAAAAAAAAAAGACAACAGCTGAATTGCATGTGCTGCCCTGACTTATAAAAAGTTCACAGTTCAGTGAGTTAAGCAGTGGTTGGCAAATCCTACAGGGACTAAAACAGTGGACATATTGCTAGGTGTCATTCTACCAACACAGGCAAAAGTGACAGTCCGATTCATGAACAGGGTAAGGTCAAAGGCTCAACATTGAGACATCAACAATTTGCATGTCAAATTGAATTGCAGCCCAGACATACTTACCCCAAAAACAACAAAAAGGCAGTTTCAGGATAAACATTTCAGTCTTATGCACTACATAAGAATATCAAGTTCGTCAAGGATAATGCATTGACAGCACGGGGCCATTGTTTTTGTACTTACAGCGGAGGGCTCATGTCACTGGTGTGGTACAGCACAGACTCCTCAGCCCTATAAAGCCACTTACAGGCCTATGCTGGAGGGACGCCAACACGGGCAGAGCAAAAAAAAAGGGCACCTTCGCATTTGAGCTTTTTAATCGCAAGAGATTAAGAAATGCCAGCAGATATTTATATGCATTTTTCTTAAAAAATTGTATATTATGACATTTAAAAGTTGGGGAAAGGAGGTGGGGACAATTTTATAATACATAATTGTTAATTGAGCACATTTCACCTGCCCTGTAAAAAAACAAGAGCATACTGAGAAAGAGAGAGCAACTAAAAAGCTTGCAACATTTCTGCAGTCACATTATAAAGGAACATTTTCTTTTGTTGGTTTTTAGTAAAAAAAAATTAAAAAAAAAAAAAGACGTACTTGCTTACCGCTGTCCTAAACTCGCCTGTGAGGGGGAAAGTTTCTCACATTATAAACAGTGCACGCTACCTGAAGTCAGTACACTTGGAAACAATACAATACAAATAACATCACCTTAGCACTGAGCAAGGAGTCATTGCGAATGAGTCACATACCTCGCCAACAGCAAGTTACCTTCCCTCAGATACACCTGTCTATTCTACGACCACAGCAATTGCCAGTAAAAATTAAATAATGCAGTATAAAAACAGGACTAGATCCGTTCAGCAAGCAAGCAAAATGTCAAAAGATTGTTTCTGCCAGATCTAAAACAAGACCAGGAATCGAAATTAAAAAAAAAACAAAAAAACAAAAAAAACCCAAGAGCTGTTTAAACAGCTGGAGAGAAACAAAGACACAAGTGTCATTTTCAGTCTGTAAATTTGGACAGAGAGAGGGAGATGGTCTAAACTCCAAGTGTTGAACCCCTTTCCACCCACCCCACAAAACAAAAGTGTAATATTTGAAAAAAAAAAAACAAGAAAAAATAAAAAAAATAACTCTTACACAAGTTCTGCCCCACTTTTGCTGCCCCACTTACCAACACAGGAGGTTTCATTTTGTTTTATTGCAAAAACACAACAGGCATTTCATTTTAAAACTGAGATGATTTACATGGAAAAAGGACTATCATTTATAGACATGAGCTGTAACTACATAATGAGATACAGGAGCTGGAATGACCAATATTACCCCACTAAAAACAAACCGTTCATTTGTACAAGAGAGGAAAACAAAATGGAAAAAAACAAAAAAATATATCTTGGAATCCGGAACCACTTTTTTTTTTGTTTGCAATCTAGTTTAAACACAAACCAAGGAAATTAAGATCTTCATCAAGGCGTCTGCATCCAAACATTTAATAAAGGATTTTTTCGACAATGTAGCATTTACTTTATGTCCACTTCGCATTACTGGCCCTGTGCAGAAGAAATACATAAGAAATACACAACATGTTAAGAGCAGAAACACCGACTCAGCTCCCCCAACCACCCCCCATTGCCCAAAATAAAGAGATAAAGAGGCCTGTATAGGGAGGGAAGAGTTTGGTTAAAGTCTTGTCGCTTTGTTGTCTGGAAACCTGCTGAAGCTGTGGAGGAAAATGTTATGAAAGAAAGGACATATTCGGACATTTAAACTCAACAGTTTCAGAATGGCTCAAAAACATCATAACATAAGGCAGATAAAGAGGGGTAATGTCAGTGGGAGCGTACCTGCTGGGCCTGCGGTGCTGCTCCCATGGGCTGAGAGCCACTCTGGCCGTAGTAAGCCGCCTGCTGGCGATAATATTCTGCCCAGGCCGCGCTGTAGTCCGGCTGGCCTCCGGGCTGAGAGGCGCCTGCTGCGGCCGCCTGTGGGGCAGCTTGACCTGCAATGTCCATCACATACAGTAAGAACTGGCAACATATTTGTGAAGTATGATAAGCATGTTTTAAACCAAAATTGAGTCGCTAATTTGAAAATGAAAGTGAAATCAAATCAAATTTTTAATCATTTCTTTCCTTGCAAAGAAGTTTATCATCAAAAAAAAAAAAAAAGCTTGTGCTGTAATTCACTGGTATAAAAATGTTGATAGCTAGGGTGAAAGATTTCACATGCTGGGAACCTCAAGGGATCTCCCGATTCAACTTTGAGGATAATAGAAGTCCATCATGAAACAATTTTCTTTATTTTTGGTAACTATCACCGACGTTTTATTGCCCTCCCATTAATGAGCGACACCAACGTGGCTAAATTTGAATGCAGCCTAAATTTAATACATGTTAAGTCCATAAACCTGATTCAGCATCAAACGGATTTAAGCTAAAATCCAAAAAACTACATATTTATTTGATCTTTTTGTTCTTGGTGCCAAATTTTATATACAGTATTATAGAGAATGGAGTTGAAAACCCTTGCTCTTCCAAGCTGGGCCGTGCCAAATGGTCATAATTTATAATCTCTCTGGGTAACCACGAATGTACGTTACAGTAGGGGAAGTGAAGATGCCCCTAATAAATCACTAATCAAGCCACATTTCAGACAATCTGCCCCTATGAACATGTTACAAACTGCTTCAGAACAACCAGTTTGGAGAAGTACCACTGTGTGTTGAGGTGACTTCTTCCAAAGCTGCTAATTTGGCATTTAACTGAACTACATCTAGAACTGGACAATACTGCAAAACATGGTTTGTCAGAGGGGGAACGACCCCAGCCACGCTACCTCCGAGTGGCGGGACAGAAACCCACTGGTTTGTTCTAGGGCAGCCATATTTACAGCAGCTCTACCATAGAGGGCCGTAAGACAAACACGGCCGCCCATATCTGCAAACAGTCAAGAGAACAGGAAAAAAAAAAATCAGGAAAGCCTCTATAACTCCTACCTTGTTTCTTGTAGTACTCCTCCCATGCCTTGGTGTAGTCCTGCGGCTGCTGTCCTTGTTGACCTGAGACAGAATTGTGACACTTTTTTACCTCGTTTACACTTTAAAGCACTGGAAATACAAGTGACAAAACTGTTTAGATCTAACTACTAAACCTACAGCATGTACGCCCTGATCTCTCCTTCGTCAGCATGTATAAAAGCCAGGTTCAACTGAAGTACTGGCACATATGCTTTGTTTTCTACCTTCATCACTCTAACCTGCCTACAGTTCCACAGTCTAAACAGCAGGACTTGAATCAACCTGCGACACGAACCCCTTTGACAAACTGCACATCACTGATTAAGGCCAATTACATAAGGCTCTGCATGGCGAGCAGCTCTCAGAGGCCATTCAAGTCCCTTTTGCTGTTTAGGCTGGGCCCAAGGATGAGAATCTGAAGCTACGTTTGGCAAAATATTTATACCCAATTTCTTGTAATATTCCTCCCAGGCCTTGGTGTAATCTGCCTGTCCAGTCTGACCTGGAGCCTGCGGGTCACCTGTTAAAAATGGTACAATATGATTGAGAACCGTCCTGCAGAAAGCCTGCATTTGACCCAAACAGGTCTAAGGTGTCTCAGAACCTGCCCTTTCCCCATAAACACTAAAAAAGAAAAGGAGAAACCTGTCTAAAGACAACAAAAAACCCTAGGAAAAAAAAAAAGTAGAAGAAAGGAATAAACACGCACTTAAAAAGCAAAGAACTATAGAGTGGCTTTTGCTACAGTGCAGAACACGCCTGACATTCAGTCTAAAAGGCTTCTACATTAGGTATGGGACTGGAGAGACACTAACCTTGTCCGTTGGTCTGTGTGGTGCCTGGAGCGGCATTTGTTGGTGTCATGGGGGCCTGTGGCTGTTGTTGATATTGAGCGTAATAGGCTGCCCACGCTGCCGCATTAGCATCAGCTGCTGCTTTATCTACATAACACAAACAACGATCTCAGCAACCTTCAGCCACCAGAACATACATATACGTTTTAATAAAGCCGAGGTTAAACATCCTGTTTCAAAGTTTAAACATGAAATAATGCAAAGCACAGATCAAGTAAAACAATTAGCAGTAACAATATTCTTTTATTCAGTATTTTCTATTGTTTTTAAACAAATATATTTATTCTTCTTACACATACATCATGCTATGGTGAGAAAAACCAAAGACAATTGAAATGAAGGACTTACTGGGATCTGGCTGACCTTGCTGCCAGTGAGGGTACCCGTTGCCCCAGCCCTGAGGTTGGTAAGGCCCAGGAGGACCACTGCAAATGCCAAAGCCATATATTACCTTGTGCATCTCAACAGACTTGCCTTTTCAGACCAACAACAGAAGGTCCCTCAAAATAAGTAGGTTTAAAGACGCCTTATAAACTGCAATGAGTATACAAATGATTGAAAATGCATACCACTAGATATTATAATTCTACTGTTACATGTTTAAGTACATTAACAATAGGCAAAGTAATCATTATTACAACTGAAAGTGTCAGTAACTCCATAAAAATTAAAATATATTTTATAGCCCTACTGCTCGGCTGAAAGAAAAAAAAAGGGTGGGGGGCTCTTACTGTGGTCCAGGAGGTCCCTGGTTGTAGGGTCCAGGATTGTAGGGTCCCATAGGGGCAGGAGGCCCTGGTGGACCAGGAGGGCCATGGGGTGAAGGGCCTCCATGGGGGCCAGGTGGGCCATGAGGTCCACCCATAGGGTTGACTGGACCCTGAGCAGAAAACCAAACCAAATAAAAATTATTTTTAATCAGGGCCCAATAAACCGTTTCAGTAAAAGACGATATGGCTGATTATGTATACTGATTGTTTAAATGTGTCACTGAGTCACTCACTCCAATCTTCTCCTCGACCAGCTGTCTGGCGTAGTCGATCTGTTGTGGCGTTCCACGAACGGTGAACATCTTTATGTTGGGGTCTGCGTTGGGAGGAGGATTCCTTTGCAGCTCTATCCTGGCACCAGACTGCTGACTGATGCCCTTAATTGTCTCACCCCCTGTTAAAGATCATTGAGTGCACAATGAAACATCTAACAAAATCAGGAAGTAATTTAGTAACAACGGCAAATCCCAGAGACACAGAACCACAGTAACATCTCAGAACTGACCTTTGCCAATAATGAGGCCTGTCTTCATGGTGGGGACTGTGAAGGAAAACTCCTGCAGGCCTCCCGGGGGACCCATGTTCCAGTTGCCTTGGCCACGGCCCCGGCCTCTGCCGCCGCCGCCACCGCCGCCCCCATGTCCTGGAGGACCTCCAGCTTGAACACTCCGCAGCAGGTCAGAGATGATCTCAGCTGCGTGCTGTGCCCGGTCAGGTGGGCCCATGATCTGAGCTATCCTTTCTGGTGTGCTGCCATCGTCTAGATTGCAGGAGAGCAAACAGAGACAGGTAAGGATTACAGATAAAAAAAACATTTATTTTTAAAGAAGGCACAAACAATCAAAATAAAGTGTAAAGACAGCTAATTTGAGTTTAACTTGGCTGAAAATGGAGTAACAGGGAAAAATTAAATTTTTCTGGTCAAATATTTTCGCCATCCTGAGAGATAATTCTAACCTGCAACCCAGTTATTACACACCTGGTTTGAACTGAATCCGAACACCAGTGTCGTTCTGAATCTTTTTGATCATTTCACCATTCCTGCCAATCACAATCCCCACTGCAAAGCGTGGCACCGGCACCTAAGAGACAAGCAACCACAGAACAATTAAACTTTAAAACAGTGATAAAATATCCATCAACAGTTATTCTATCAGACAATAGAGCTACAAGCTCAAGCTATGTTGTCCTGACTTACATCCAGACCGTCTCCTCCGCCCATCCTGGATCCATATTCACCTCTCTGCTCTCTGAAGCCCTGGTCTCTGATCAGCTCCATCACCATCTCTTTGGCTTGCTGGAAGGAGATGGTCATTTTTTTCAACTTCACTCTCTTGAATGACTACACCATCTCTGAATCATCATAATGTAAATTTTTTTTAAACCTGATCTGGTAAATGACCTGATCAGTCTATGATGGACTGACCTGAACTTTAAAGGGATCTCCAGAAATCCTGAGTGGCTTATCTGCCCCTGTGTTTTGCGGTCCATCTTGAATCATCACCATCTTGACTCCAGCACGTTCCTGTGATTCAGGCAACAGTTCTTGTAAACGACTGTACTGAAAAAACTGAATCCACTCTGGACCTTAAAGACACACAATGCAAACTTCTTCGTGGTCTCACCTGCAGCTGCTTGATGGTTTCTCCTCCCTTGCCAATGACCAAGCCTGCTTTGGACGCAGGGACCATTATTTCCTGAACTGACGATCCTGGACCATCGTTATGATGAAACGATGGGGTGGGTCTGCCTTTCTCTACAATCTCCGTCAGTAACCTTTTCGCAGTCCTGTCGGGCGCGAAAACACAAAAGAGAACATGTCAGCACACACAGCCTAAAGTACATGACATAACTGATCATCCTGTGTATTGAATGTGGGCAGACACTCACTGGATTGAATCTGGAGAGCCTGTTAACGTCACTGATCTATCAGGCATACCACCGCTATCTGTGAGCAAAAACAAACGTGTTATTTATAGTCTTACAGCTTATAAAAACAGTGAACAGGTCCCTGTTTGAAGGAGTTAGTCACTCACCTGGAGCTATCTGTATCTTGCATCCTGATTCCTGCTGTACCCTTGATATCTGCTCTCCTCCTCTACCGATAACTGGAGACATTTAAAAGGAAAAGTCAGCCAAGCTTTGCAGGACAAGTCATTAAAATTTTTTGAAGTCATCAAGAATCCACTTACTAAAGCCAACCATGCCATCTGGAACCTTGAACTCTTCCGAGGTAGGCCTGTACGAAGAAAGGACAAGAGATTCATGTCTCCAAATTAGGACATGAATTAAAACGTCTCTGAACTTTAAAGGATAATTAGATCACAAAACAGCAAAAAGCCAAATGACACAAAACCGAATACCTTGGAAGACCACCCATTCCGCCCTTTACAGCAGCAAAAGCTGGACAAAAAAAAACATAGCCAAGTTCAAAATGACAGTGAGGTAATCATTTTAAGAAAAAAAAAAGCATAAAATGAAAAGGAAGAAAAGGCTTACGGTCATTTGGAGCAACTTTCTTCGTTTCTGGCTGGTCTGTAAAACGAGAAAAAATAAGACTATATGAACGCAAACTGTTGAAGTATACAAGGTGTGTTTTTTACAGACACAAGGAAACTATTTTCAGGCATCAGATATTTCAGCAAACTGAGCCACTATAAACATGACACTAAAATACAGAGGCCACATGCTTAAAGGCACAGATTAAGAATGCATGTTAAACAAGTACAAGGCAGAGCTATGGCTGCTATAAAGCTTTCAAAAAAGATGTTCAAGAATAAAAAGCCACTGCAGACACTAGGCTTCTGTGAGCAGAGATGGCACAGTGACCAACTTCTGACTCGTCACTAAATAAATAAATATTTATTAAAAAAAAAATCCACACATAACAAGCCCCATTGCTTTCTAGTGGTTGACTGATTAGCAACACTATTAGTAGACAGGATTAATTTTACATGGGGAGGTGGGTAATGTCAGTTTTGTCCCTGCTTCATTAATTTTAGTCCCGACTAATCAGTCACATCAGTAATTCTTATAAAATATAATTAGCAAACTTATAAAAAAATTTATAAAATAATATATAAACACTTCTAAAAGTTTCAAACATCCACTATGTTTTGTCCACATATGGAAACTATGCTGCAAAAGAGCCTATTTATTTTTGTGTAATGTTACGAGAACAAACTCATTTACATGTATCCCCTATTCAGCCTACAGCACCTTAGTTTTAAGGAGTGTTTCAGCCTGGACTGCTTTTTAAAAGGGGCACAAAACAGGTCAGCCAATAAAAACAAAGCTTATTTGCATCATAGATATATACACATTTTCTATATATATGTGGGTGGTACAACTCAAAGCATTGAGTTGTATTCTCAAATCAAGCCTATACTTATGTACCTCAAATGTACAATTCCCAACATTCAAAAAAAGGTAAATGGGCAATTAAAAAAGGAATGTTTTCTGTTGGCTGTAAATTTTCAATCTAATGACAACGCTAAATACACTTAAGATAACTAGGTAGATGGTCAGGGTTCTATGATTAAGTTGCTTTTACTTTTGAGCAGCTAAACATTTTGTGCATGGAACTTTTTGGAATGAAGGCAGCACATAAATCAAATAGCTGCTCCCATTTCCATAATTTATGACAATGTGAATCATCCATAACCCTTACAGACTTCCTCTGGTAAAAGAACGCCTCCATCCCCATGTAAACCGAATCCTGTCCCAAAAGTACCTGAAATACACAACACACTTTCTCAACAATATGACTGGTTAACTTTACTTAAAGGAAAAAATGTCCTAGTTAGGATCAACTTTGTCTCAGAACAAATAAAGCACCTATATATTACAGTAATGAAGAATCAATGCTTTCTGAAATGTTTCCTCTAAAAAAAAAAAAAAAAAAACAAAAAACAAACACCCTTAACAGAAAGAGACTAAAATAAGCATGTTACAGTAAGAAGCCCCAAAGCAAAACGAGAAGAGCTTGAGGCCTCTGTCTAAACTATAAAGACTACAAAGACATCTACATCACACACATACATTGAGGTATATTAAAACATCTATATTAGACAAGATCTTACACTTCACAAAAACATTACTCAGATAAAACTTGTGAAAAAAAATCTGAGGGTTGTTTCCCAGGAGAATTTCAGGCTGAAAAACAAGACTTAACTTTGTGTAAGTGAAGTAAAGGACACTAGAGTCCTACTCTGACAAGATTGGCTTTACATGGGGAGGTGGGGTGACTTAATCTGTAACAGCGTTTCTCACGACTTTAGTCCCATTCGAATGTGCCACGTCAGGCATTTTTACTTACTGAACGTTCTCGCCTCAGTAAAGATTCACATGCTTTTTACTTTCTGTAAAACGAGAAATAATCTCAGGTTATACTGATCTAAAATCAAGCCGATATGTAACGTTACTGTACTTTATCGTATGTACAACTCAAAACATAAAAATTCAAGAAAAGTTTGATTTAATGCTATGAAAGCTGACTTTGTTGTAAATTCCCAGGTTAATGACACACTGCATTCACTTCAGACAGCAAGGTAAATGGTTAGAGTAAACAAAAAAATGGCTGAATTAAATATTTTAACATGTTTTCTACTCTTTTCTGAAGTGAAGGCAGTGCATAAATCGAGTAGCCACTCCCATATCCGTCATTTATACTGAAATTTCTCAGCCTGTGCGAAAAGGGCCTTAAAATTTACAAACGTCCTGGCACAACCCACCTCCTCATAAAAAAATCAATCCTGAATAGAGCTCTATAATCTCATTTTCAGTATTTCTGTCCTCTGAGTGACCTGAAAAAGTTCCTTTAAATTCAACAAACCCACTGTTTTCCTGGCTATAATTATACATAAACAAGTGGCAGATGCCCCCAGTCTTGCATGAACAGAAGCTCAGCTCTACTTACCAACAGAGTTTAAACAGAAACGTTTGGCCAGAGTGGCTGTGAAAGGGTTTGGAAAGTCTGAACACTTACCGGCGTCCTCAAGAGGCCTTTTCTGGCCTCCATATCCGAACTCATTGGAGGAAGGGGCAGGGGCAACGCCGTCGCCTCCGATTTTTGCTGCTATCTGAAAAACAGGGAGATCTGGGTCATATTCTTTACGGTCTGCGTCAGCTAATGTTAAACCTGACCAGCTGAACAGATAAGACAACAAAACGTATGTCTCAAAGTTTCTGCACTACTACAGTGGTCTGGTGTGAAATGCTCTGTTACAGAGAAACTTACAGTCAGAATAGTTCACAGTGGTGGCGACAGGAAGCAGACGTCCACCTCTAAAAGCCCCTAAAAGTTTTTAAACCTCTAAAAGTTTTACATATATATATATATGAAATGGATATAAATACAATGCCTGATGTCTGGGACATTGTTTCAAGATAGCAAGATAGCTTTCTGATAATGTTTTGGTTTTTAATCGATATTAATCCACTTATTTTAATCCACTCATGGCGAGGTGGTACTTCCAATGTGTTGTGAAGCAAAACAGTCCCCAAAAAAATATAGTTTTTCAGATTTGTGATTAATTCACCATCATCAACATTACATATAAAACCTCAGAAGACACGTGGAGGTTCACTGGTGGTTTTGGACAGTAAATAAAATGGCTATATTTGTGTTGTAGTCATGGTGGCCCCTGGTTCCCATCACCACCACTGTAAAGAAATGAGCCTCTACAATGAACCATTTCACCCCGAAAACCCCTCCGAACGACTGTTTACGTCTCAAGAACCGAGTTGTTCGGAAATTTTGTAAAATCGGTGGAGTTCCCCTTTAACGTTTGTTTTGTGTACCACATTAAACTATCACTGACCGCAAAGAAAATATTATCTTTGTTTCTGAGATGGTAATAAAGGATATTCGACAAAAAAACTGAAATATAAACTCGCAGATAAAACCGCCGTTTCGAAAGTTCGTCAGCAGCGAAGCTAGCACAGCTAACGCTAGCTAACTTAAAGAATTGCTACGTTAGACAGCTAAAGCAGCTAAGCTAGCGCGAACTTTGGCTAATATCACTCATTAAACCTAAAAATAGCGAAAAATATTAGATGTACACGTTTAATATTTCATTATCTGGATTTAATTAAGCCTTTCTGCGACAGAAAGGGTCAACGCGTTTAGCTTTTACACGAGGCTGAAGTTGGCTTCCTTTTCGAATTTTCCCGTTCCACCTTAAATGGAGCAGCAGCTCCGTTCTAGCGCCTCAGGCCTCCAGCGGCGGAACGCTGCTGCTGCACCATTTAAGGTGGACCGGCCGAGTTCGAGCAAGAAGCTGGTTTCAGCCTCGCAGCTTTTGTCTTTGTCGGAGCTCTGCTAAGCTAACCCTGCTAACCGACCGCTCCGTAACACAGACGCCGCGGCCAAAGCTTAAAAACGTTCAAGCTCGGGACTTAAACGGAGTCGCTCACCTGTCTCGCCCGCTGAAGCGCGTCTTTAAACGCGTCGTTCATGCCTCCTCCGGCGCTGGATGTCGGCGGTGCTACACTGGAGTAATCGGCCATGTCCGAGTCAGCCCGAAGATGGCGGAGATTGAGAAGAAGCGCGGCGCTGAGTGTAGCGCTGAAAAGGGGCCCCTGCCAAAAAGTCCCGCGTCTTCCGTTTGGAGGGCTTGACTGACAAGTTAAAAGTCCCCCCCTTTGCCTCGCAAACAAATGTTTTCAGACCCACTGAAATGCTTTTAGATATAGTCGTATTACTAATAACAAATATTTTTAGTAACATGCAGTGATATGCTACTAAACGCATTCTCTACAGGGAACAAAATTAAATACGGCATTTTCATCTGGAAATTTTACTGCACGTTTTGGATTTATTTGCTAAGTTTAACATATTGGGAAAACGTTACACATAAAATGTGATGCAGAGGCCACATTTAAGGTTTATTTTTTCCCATAATATGTGAAATTCAGTAGAACAGCTGCTACTGTACATTATTTTCACTTAGAAAATCAAGAAAACCTCATTTGAACAGGGGTGGCAAAACTTTCCCACACAGCTGCGTATAGTGAATATTAGAAAGACAATATGCAAAATATATTCGCATGGGCGCATAAAAAGGCTGGCAACGATAATTTAGAATAAAACAGATTTTATTATTATTTATTAATATATAATAAAATTTGTTTTATTATTTTTTTTATTCCTAAACAAATTTAAAAATGACACATCCGCATATTTTTGTCTACATTTTTTGTTCTAATAAAACATGCAGCGTCAGCAGGCTGATACAAAGCCTCACATTCCTTTTTAATGTGATTAATAATTTAATAACTCTCTCTCTCTCTCTCTCTCTCTCTCTCTCTCTCTCTCTCTCTCTCTCTCTCTCCTCGTTACCACGTGATTCAGCCTTAGATATTTTTTTTTGTTGTACTAAGTATTGTTTACGTTCGTATAAAATAACCGAATCAAATACTTTAATATTTCCAATAGTTGGAAATAAAAGGTTCGATAAACTCAAAACAGCTTCCACTTCAGCACTAAGGAGACGCGCTGCGGTGTTGCACCAAATGTGGTTTTCTGCCTAAAACGACGCCTTTTTCCGGTGGAAGAATTAACAAGTTAAAAGTCCACCTACTTTACTCCGCAGAAATGGATGCATTGAATTGACGACTCTGCAAATGGTTTTAGAGGCTGGGATGGTTATGAATGTAGCTGTATGACTAATAACACTGAGAGAGCTTTGGGTAACACGTATCGTGAAAAAATGTTTTTATGGAATCACCAGGCAGGCTGACTAAAGTGACGACCCCGTTTTAATATATTCTTATATTATCTTTAAATATTTATCTACAAATGAAGAGAGGGAGATACAGAGACAAACACACACAGAGAGAGAGAGAGAGAGAGAGAGAGAGAGAGAGAGAGCAGTCTTTTCCTTCCTCTTTTCTTATTTTTAACTCAACTCAGAGCTGTCTTTGTTATTCCTTACAAAACACTGGTATAAACAGGCAAATGTCCAACTAAAGAGTCCCTTATAACCTTAACATTATTTGTTTCCCATACGGACATCTGATATACAGGCATACAAACACATATCATAAAGGATCAGACACATTTCAAAATATATGTACATTTACACTGTATAAGTATTAAATATTTGATATTTGTGCATAATATGTGGAACATACATACACGTCTGGTACATGGTTGAATACATACCAGTACAGATTTAATTGTTTCTATGGTATCTGTTTGCTTTTAAATATTAAAATTATTTATTTTTTAATATTTAATGTGTCAGGGAACAGTATTTTCATAATCATCATGTTTTATTGCTTTTACTGCAACATATATCAGTAATATATGCCTTCCGTATGTGAATAATGCTTTCTGTGAGATATTGTTTAAAATATTAGACATATATGTTAATATATGGCTGAAATATGTGTCCCATATTTAAACAATGGCCAGTTTCAAATAAGTTGGTATTTACATCACATATATGTCCACATGTGACTCATATGAGTTGGATATGAGGGAAATCCTTATGTGATAATATACATCATATATGTGAAACCCATATTGCCATATATCAGATTTCTGTACGGGACAGTATAGTAAATATCTTGTAGATTTTAGTCATCATCAGTTCATGAATATTCATTAAAATAAATATGTAATGAAGAAAAAAACAGCAAAATGTTAAAAACACTATTTTTAGCTCCAAAAACGTTGGGCCTCATTCTCCACTAACTTCCTAAGTTTCATCTTAAATGTGTTCTTGAGAAAGATCCTAAGAAAAAAGTGTAAACTGCAGAACTGTTCTCACCTTTGTGCTCTTGAGTGTGTGTAGATTCTGTTCTCACCTAGGAACAAATCCCAGATGAGAAAACACTGCTGAATGACAGAATCATCTGTGGCTTTTAAGAAGGAATTTCTTCTTAAGAATGGTAGCTGAATGAGGCTCACTGAGTTCAACATGCACAATCAATCACATTCATATGCGCCGCCCCACTCTACTAAATACAACTGTACATTTCACACGTTTGCTCAGAGAGAGAGAGAGAGAGAGAGAGGGACATTATCATCTGAATATCACCTATTGATCCTGTGAGTATTTAAGTCTGTTGTGAAAATCAGCATTTCAATAAGATCATCTGCATTTTCTCACTCTTCATTCAGGATGTGGTAGATTTTTTAATGGGCGATGATTTTCTACCCCATAGATTTTGGAGGGGGATGGCTACATCAGGTAAGTGCATAATCCATAAAACAAAAAATATAGAAAATTAGAAAATGTATGTTAGCAGCTAAGATAAATATATATATGTGTGTGTGGTGTAAATATATATATATATATATATATACGCACATATATATGATATATATATATATATATATATATATATATATATATGTATATATATATATATATATATATATATCACTGTGTATGTCCATTTTTGACATTTTTCAGTTTTTGACATAATTTGAAAATATATGTTGTCCTTTACATTGTATGCAAATTTCATGATGAATGGAGTAAAAGAAAATGACCCCAAATGACTTGGAAAAAGTCTGGTTCCATTGACTTACATTAAAAGTGAAGCAGGTTTTTTTCTTCTCCTGTAAACTTACCATTTTGGAGATACAAGGTTTTCTTCCGACAACAGCAACATATATATATATATAGCGTCCCCTTGGAATTCTGAGCAGTTTTGAGATATTGAGCTTATTAAGATATTGAGATATTAAGATTCCAAACAGCAAAACTGATATGTGGAACACGCCTCTTTAATACTTGACAATGACAGACACCCTAAAGTTACTGTAAATGTACAATATCAAAATCCTACCAAATTTGTAAATGCGTTTTTTGGAACAGGTCAAATGCAAACAGAACCCTCTAATCCTAAGAACTCGGTTTCTGCTTGGAGTTATAAGGTTCTATCTGGCAAAACACATAATGGCAAAAGAGTTTCTCATAATTTGTTTTAAAACATAAAATTAGTGTAACACAGTGTTTACATTATCAGAAAGTTATTTAATTTTAATAGAATTTAATACTTTCTATGACATTATGACATTTATTTTTATTATTTATTTTTTTATTTTATGACATTTATTTCTTGATTGATAAATTAAGTATGAAAGTCAGTGCTAAATATTTTGTCCAGTGCAGAGGTCAGTGTTAGGTCGGAACTATTAGTTTAAGTTTTCTTTAGTTAGACAGAGACCATCTACAGTAATAAACTGTCCCAGCAAGTCTTCTTTTGGGAGAAAGAAGAAACAATAGATGGATCAATGAATGAAATGAATGTTTATTAAAAAACCACAAGAAGACAGGCAGAGTTTCAACAACATATATATATATATATATATATATATATATATATATATATATATATATATATATATATATACAAGAACACTCAAATATTATAATAAACAAGTAGTAGAGCTTTTATGTCAATGTGTTTGTTTAACCATTCCCAAACCTCTCCTCAAGGATGCTCAGTATTATATGTATTTATCATCTACAGCTGTATGCAAAACTTTCAGCACCCTGATCCAATTCCACGTGTTGTTGGTTTTCTACGTGAAAATAAATGAACACACGTCTGCACATTCTAATACAAAATTACTGCTTATTAGCTTAATTTTATATTCTATGTTTATTTTTCCTCAAAATTTTAAACCAAAAAATTAATAGAAACTTTGCACTAAAATTTGCCATGAATTTCCCTGTAGAGGATGTTTTAACTTATTTTCACCCAGAAAATCAACAGTTTGACCGACAGCAATAGCTGGTTTGGCTAATCAGGCCTTTAAGTTCGACCAGGAGGGCTGATGGTGAAAATTAACAAATCTGTGTGATGGCTGGAGGCATCAAGTTCAAATCTCAAAACAAACTTTGTGCTTCTAACCAGCTCACAGCTACTTTATTTAAAATAAAAAATTTGATTTATTTACTATAATTATTTACATAACTCTATCTCAGCAGCAAGTCTTTTTTTGCCTATATTAAAGTAATACAATCTCAAATCTAAATTTCTTAAACATATAATCATAAAATCACTATTAATGTTTATTTATTAGTGTTAATATTAGACTTCTTTGAGCAAATATCCGCTTAGCACCCAGATAAACACCTTTACATTGCATCTTCTCAGACAGCCTAAGACTTCTGCACAGTAATTTTCATATCTACCTATATATCTATAAATACCTACAGCATAATAAGGCACTTCAGTAGATTTTTGAGAAAGACTGCAGGATGTGGCCTCATTGGTTTGACCAAATGAACCGTCTGAATAGTGGTTAGGCAGCAATAAACCCCAAACTAAAACCTTGGTGCCACTTTTCCATCCACAGCAATGTTACACACCACTGTTTGGTACTTTTTCTAGCTCACTGACCTGGTTTTTGACATTTCTTCGTAGCTCAAATACCACAACGGCTGATAAACTGCCCCACTGGACTGGAGAGCCTGGCTCAGGTAGG
Source organism: Colossoma macropomum (assembly GCF_904425465.1). Classification (NCBI taxonomy): domain Eukaryota; kingdom Metazoa; phylum Chordata; class Actinopteri; order Characiformes; family Serrasalmidae; genus Colossoma; species Colossoma macropomum. Next base: position 38,550,203 of record NW_023494805.1, read on the forward strand.
GCTGTTATAACAATGTTGCGACAATATACAAACACAAGTCCATAAAAGTTGGCACAGTAGGTAAAATGCACATAAAAACAGAAGTGATTTATTAATCGACTTTGACCTCTTTTTAAACAAAACAGTATCATTTTTTACCTTATCAGCCTCATTTTATATATATATATATATATATATATATATATATATATATATATATATATATATGTTAATTCTGAAAATGCATAAGCAAAAGTCTGACAGTTTAAAAATAACGTTCCTCAGACAGAGATTGCAAAGATTTTCACCCTCTACAGTGCATAATATCATCAAAAGATCCAAGGAATCCGGAGATATCACTGTGTGTAAAGGGCAAGGGCAAAAACCACAACCGAACGCCAGTGACCTTCGACTCCTCAGACAGCGCTGCATGGATACCATGAAAACCAGCATGGATATCACTTCATGGGTTCGGGAATACTTGGATAAAGCGTCGTCAATGAACACCACTCATCGCTCCATCCACAATCGCAAGTTAAGACTGTACTATGCACAGTGGAAGCCATATAGCAACAGTATTCAGAAACACTGCTGATTTCTCTGGGCCAGATTATGTATTTAGGATCATCCAAATTGTTACCAGCGTAAAGTTCAAAATTGTATGGGGGTATTAGTGGATAACCTGCACATCTATAAAAGCACCATTAACACATTTTGGAACAACATATGCTGCCTTCTAGACACCGTCTTCTTCAGCAACGTCCATGCTTATTTCGACATGACAGCACCAAGAAACTGTGTTTCAACAGCATGGCTGTGTAATCAGAGAGTACAGGTGCTGGACTGGCCTGCCTGCAGTCCAGAACTGTCTCCCATTGAAAACATGTCTTATTAAGCTCAAAATACAACAACAAAGGCCCTTTATGGTTGCACAGCTGTTTTTTCTTTTGTCATTAGCATTTCACATACTGTCCCAACTGGAATAGGGGTTGTAAATAACACAAATATATTTAATTATTTCCATGTTAACATGCTTTTAATCACTCTTACAGGTTGAGCGACTGCTTGTTCATCAACAAATAGACCTGTTGGAAGGTATTGTCACAGTCCAGACATGACAACAAACAAAAACATTCATATATATTCACACATTCCTATCTTGGTTGATCATAGCATATTTACTTCTTGACTTCACACATGTAGGTTCACTGGTGGTTTGGGATAGTAAATAAAATGGCTATATTTGTTTTTGGCCTGTCAACTGAAACACTAAAAAAAAAAAGATTGCTCTTTAAGAATTCTTCAGTAAAGAAAATGGTTCTTTATAGAACCATGAACACTCCAAGAGTGATTAAAGAGTTCATTGCATCATTAAATGGTTCTTCAGACTGATGGAGAATGTACTGTAGATGGCTAAAATAAATTCCACCAAAAAAGTCAAGCCTGTTACAATAGAAGTTTTTAAAAAGAGTTCTATGTAGCACCAAAAAAGGTTCCGTTATTGTAACAAACCTGACATCACAATAGAAGAACCCTTTTTGGTGCTGTATCGAACACTTTTGAAAAACGTTCTATAAAGAACCAACTACAGCACATCCTCCATTAATCCGAAGGACACTTTCACGATGCATAGAACCCTTTAATCATGCAGAGTGTTCTTTGAGTGATCATGGTTTTATATAGAACCCTTTTCAAAAAGTTTCTACGCAGAACCATATAAAACACATTCACCATCAATCTGAAGAACCCGTTCATGATGCAAAAGAACTCTTTAACCATGCAAAGGGTTCTTTGAGTGTCATTGTTCTGTAAAGAACCATTTTCTTTACTAAAGAAAGTAGAATTGCCTCTGGTGGTCTCTGACTTATGCACAGTACTGTACATCCAGTCTCAGCTGCAGTCTTCAATTGCCCACCTTTGTCAATCACTTGCCTACTATAGCTTCACCTTCCTGCTCTTAGCAGAAATCTCAAGATATGTTCACAGGGACAACTTGACAAATACTAGTCTCTCCGTGGCCTTTCTGTTTATTTGAAAGAGTGGTCATTCTCCTCTGACCTTTCCCTTCAACATCAACACTAACAGAACTGAATGTTTTACAATTGGCATTTACAAGCAGGTGTACCAAATAAAGTGACCACAAAGCATATCAGTATAGAGACAGTCATAACAGCATAAGCTATGCTTCCCTCAGTCATTTCAGGAACGCCCACCAACAACAATTACATAGTGAAGGACGCTGCTGGACAGCAGATGTTCTTTGCTGCTGAGGAGAACAATAGCTGTAACCGGATGTGCTGCGGCTCCTCGAGATCTTTCACCATCAGCTTGACGGACAACTCGAGAAGAGAGGCCTTCACTCTGGAGCGGTCACTGAACTGCAGCAGCTGCTGTTGTCCTTGCTGCCTTCAGGAGGTGAGAAGTTCATGTTGACCGTAACAGTGTACAGCACTAGAATAACAGCTATTGTATCCCAGTGATGCTCTGGAATGGTGTTCAATGTCATTTATATGTAAAACTATTTAGAATGAAGCTCTGAGCCAAAAGTGGTTGCATGCACCAATGTTCAATAAGTATTTTAAGTTATTATTGATAATAACTGCAACATGCAGTACAATTCATCTGTCAAGCAATGTGGTTTTTAAACAGTAGGCTATGTTTGCTAAGCAAAATAATGGTTGAAGACGCAGCGACGGTCTGATAAACAGCAGGGGGAGCTGACACAACATTCTTAACTTTCAGTTTATCGCGCTTTAGTTTTGTTTGACCTTTTTTACCTCAGTAACTTTAGCTAACGTTAGCTGCCTGGCTAACTAACTTGATTATGTGTTTACGTTTCAGCTGTGCGCGTATGGTCGGTTGCTAGGTAACAGACGTGACAGTTGATTGTCGACTTCGATCGAGTAAGTCAAGATTTCCTGACTTGAGATAAGATGCTGCTTTTTGTCTTACTTTAAGATCTGACAGGTCAATATAAGATTTTTCACAAATTGGTATTACAGAAGCAAATCTTATCTTAATTTAAGAATCTTATCTTACAGCATCTTTTCTTATCTCAAGTCAGGAAATCCTAACTTAACCGATTAAAGTCGACAATCAACTGTCATGTCTGTTACCAGGCAACCGACCATACGCGCACAGCTGAAACGTAAACACATAATCAAGTTAGTTAGCCAGGCAGCTAACGTTAGCTACCGTTACTGAGGTAAAAAGGTCAAATAAAACCAAAGCGCGATAAACTGAGAGTTAAGATTATTGTTCTTTTATATTGTTTAGAGTATCAGCGCTTCGTGCTGTGTATCAGAGCGTCGCTGTTCCACAGTTTCAGTTTCCCAAGCGCTTTAGCCGAGCGCGCTGACGTTACTCCTCCTAATAAACAGACACCCGTTCAGCTCTGTCTCCTCATTATTCACCATCACTGTAATACTGTATCTGAAGAGATTTTATCAAACATTTTATCAAACACCCGAAGGTAATAAGAGGGGACAGTGGAGATCGAGTTTGCAGCGTCTGGTGCTTTTAAAACGTTGTTAGAAAACAAATCTCACAAAGCACAGTTTTCGATGTAGATAAATGTAACATCATTATGCTGGTTATAGTGAACTGTGACTGTCACTGCACAAAACAATAGAAACAGACGGTTAAAACATTAGTTAATAAGCTCAGATGTTTATCTTAAAGTTAGGACAGAATTTAGGAAATTCTGTCTAGTTAGGATGTTTCTGTAATACTGTTTTCTTATCTGGAGATTTAAGATTACGAACTTAAGAACTGTTGTTCTGTAACAGCTTCTGTCCTAAATTCAGTCCTAGCTAAAGTTGTCATGGTGACTGAGCAGATAAGATTTCAGACTTAAGAAGTTTCTGTAATATGGCCCCAGGTCGCTATGCTAAAACCTCCCAGAATTTAAGTGCAGAAAGCTGGACGTTATGCGGATAATAACGTAGTTCCAGTTTTAGCTTAACTGTGCAAATAAAGCCTGTCAATGCCATTTTACTAAATCTTGTTTTAAAGTAAGTTTACACAGCTTATTGATGTAATTTGAAGCAAGATTTTGACCTGTATTTGTGAAAATAATTTTGGTGATTGTTTACTTCCAGTGTTTGTTAGCACTGTTAGCCTAGCAGTTCCTGTTCTATCTGAGCTTTGTAAAATTTAATTGAATCATTTCCACATTTATATATATAAATAAAATTATTATTATTATTACTATTATTATTATAAGCCTGGGATTATTTAAATTTATATTTTTGTCCCACTTATCACTATAACCGCTTTAAATGTGTATTCATTTATGGCCTTTGCTTTTTCAGTTGGAGGTTCATGCCCCTCGAGGAAAGCCCATTGGATACGTCACTCAAAACTGGCATCCTTGTCTCCCAAAGTTTACCATTCTGAACGAAAGGAGGAAGCCTGTGCTGAAGATCGATGGACAATGCTGCATGGGCTCATGCGGCTCACAAGTTTACTTCAAGGTAACTCAAAATAATTGTATTTCATGTACATATTAATTCATCTGTATAGAAAAGGTTCAAAATCCTCTGAAAATAAGCAATATCTATGCTACGCTATGTGGCCAAAAGTATGTGGACACCCCTCACATTATTCAGTTCAGGTGCTTCAGTCACATCTGTTGATAACAGGTGTATGAAATCAAGCACATAGCCAAGCAATCTCCATAGACAAACACTGGCAGTAGAATAGGCTGTAGAGAAGAACTCAGTTACTCTAAACGTGGCACTGTCATAGAATACCACCTTTGCCACAGGTCAGTTTGTGAAATTCCTGCCCTGCTAGATCTGCTGCAGTCAACTGTGAGAGCTGTTATTGTGAATTGGAGCACAAAGTGGTAGAACATGTCAGGGCTGTCGGAACCACAAGGGTGAGCGGGTGTTTGACCCACCACTTTTCAAAGTTTTTTACCACGCAAACTCACAGGGCAAGGCAGCAATGAAGCGCATAGCACATATAAATCGCCTATCCTGTGTTGCATCACTCAGAGTACCAAACTCTCCTGGAAGCAACATTAGTGCATAAACTGGGTGTCAGGAGCTTCATTAAATGGGATCCATTGCCCAACAGCTGCACACTAGCCTAAACTCACTATGCACAATGCCAAGCGTCAGCTGTAGTACTGGTCTAAAGCACATTTTAGATTGTTATATCCTTCTGATTTTGTAGTGCAAGGTCCATAAAGACATGGTTTGATGGTGTTTGGTGTGGAGGAACTCCAGTGGCCTGCACAGAGTCCTGACCTCAACCCCACTGAACACCTGAAATATTGATTGTGAGCCAGGCCTCCTCATCCAACACCGGTACCTGACCTCACAAATGCTCCTTTGACTGAAAGACCACAAATTCCCACAGACACACTCCAAAATCTTGTGGGAAGCTTCCCAGAATAGTGGAGGCTGTTATAGTCGCAAAAGTATGACTTACATACTCCATACTAATGCCCACAGGTTTGGAATGGGATATCCAACAAGCTCATATAGATGTGGTGTCCACATACTTTTGGCCATATAGCACATATCAAAAACTAATGCTCTTTTTGTTTGGAATCAGATTAAGACGCTGGATACTTCATCTCTTGTTGGTGGCATCTTCAAGCAGCCAACAGATTTTGTGCAGGAGACATTTACTAACGCTGACAACTACGGCCTGCAGTTCCCAATGGATCTGGACGTAAAGATAAAGGCCACTGTGCTCGGAGCCTGTTTCCTTATTGTAAGCAGCAAAAATGTCATTTTTTAGGGTCAAAGCAGCCTAGAGGTATTTAACCATTATCCTCCAAGCTTTTGTTAAAAAGTGCTGAACCCATGCAATGTGGTGGTTTGGTGTAAAAGCAATGTCAGTAGTTAAGTTTCCAATTTTTTCATGCAAAACATTTTAACATTTCAAAAAAGTTTACAAACGAAGGCTATGGAAATGGAAATTGTCTGTACTATTTTTTCCAATGAACTTTAGTGGAAAAATTGTTTATCGATACCAGAAATTTTGCACTGGAAACTTTCCTTAGGGAAAAATAACAGATTTATGCGTGTGAAGGGGAGGTAGAGCTGGACTGATCACCTGGCTGGTGAATCGAAGACCCTTCTTGCTGTGTGGCAACAGCGGCTACCCATGACAACTTTTTAATTACTAAAGGCAGTTTGATGGAAACAAGCTACTGGGCAGCAAAAATAAACACAAAATAAATATCTATAAGAATTTCTATTTTTATGGAGCTCGTATGATTCACATATACAATACTGTCAGAGACCACCCTCATTCATCCAATTGTTATTTTATCAAAATAGCCATAAAGTACAACTTATACATTTGTCAATAGATACTTATTGTACTTAATGGCTGTTTTGACTGGGAATTAAATAAATGAAGGGTGGTCTCTGACTTTTGCACAGTGCTGTCCATGGAGTTAAATAAAGAAAATATAGATAAATGAATAGATTTTGCATATACATACATATTACATTTAAAAAAATCTCAACATTATTAACAAAAGTATTAACAAAACATAGTGGATATATAGATAGCAGCATTAGAACTGAGAGTTTCAGTTCAGGCAGGTCCAGTCCTCACTCTTTTAACTTAATTATAACTAATTTTGCATTGTTGTCCATCTAGCTATTGAATAACAAGCTCTAGAATGTGGATGTTGTAAAGGTAAAGTTTTAAAAAGAGGACATTTTGGAAGCAGGGTGGATCATCACTTACTAATCCACTTCTTGTTTACTGTCTTACTAAAACTTCTTGTTTATTTCTTCTGTAGGACTTTATGTACTTTGAAGGAAGACCTACTGCACCTGTCGCTCAAGTATGTTGAACGGAGAATCCCTATTTTCTTCTCTTTTAAGTTGTAGATTGAATGTCACACTATTATTTCATCAGATCATACTGATTATTGAACACTGTACTATACTGAGGTAAACAGTCATTCAGAGTGGTCTGGTGTGAAATGGTTCATTGTAGAGACTCTGATTTCTTTACAGTGGTGGTGATAGGAACCAGGGGTCACCATGACTACAACACAAATATAGCCATTTTATTCACTATCCAAAACCACCAGTGAACCTCCATGTGTCTTCTGAGTTATTATATGTAATGTTGATGATGGTAAAATAGTCATAAATCTGACAATATAAGTTTTCTTTGGGAACTTTTTTTGCCTTAGTGCACCCTTCATGTATTCCTCCACTGTGAATAGGGTAAAATAAACTGATTAAAATACATTTTAGGCAAAACACATTTAGGGAGCTTTTAGAGGCATTAAACTCTTCAGACATCTGGTTCCTATCACCACCACTTTAAACAATTCTGACATAAAACGTTTCTCTAGAACGGAACATTTCACACCAAACCTGAATGAGTTTTTCACATCAAGCCATTACATTATGTAAAAATTTTGAAAAATTCCCCTATAAGCCACCAATGATGTGTACCATACCCTCTAACTCAACATTTGTTTTACTTTTACCCAACAGCGATGGTAATCCTGCAGTTTTGAGATCATCTGAGCAACCATGAGGCCAACAACATTATGAACCATCTTTAATTCATGATGCCTGCATGTACTGATCGCAGAGTCATTGAAGTAGTCGGGTTAGTCCTTCATTGTGAAATGTCACATTGTCTATATGAATGATTTGTGCTTAAATAAAGTTTGTATCACTCATGTCTGGTCACAGGATTGAGGTTTGTTCATTATCATGAATTTAGCCACCATGAAACCATCATTCAAACACACGGTAGAGAATGTACAGACCCCCTGTCTGAGATTTTCTGGCTATTAGCCTCTCAAGATGTTGAAAAAATATAAAAATAACTAGGTTAGTGCAGAACTGGTCTCAATTTCCATAAACGTAGGTATTAGATGCTCCAGCCTACTGTTCCTAACTGTTCCTTTAAGATCTCACAGGGACCTCATTCCTAAAGTGGCCTAGATTTCCACCAAAATATGATTAGTACAGAGCCTTGCTGGTGACATCCCATATAAATAAAAAATAATACATGGCCACACCTTAGTAAGGCATGGGAATGAGATAATTAAGTAGTGGCCACCACTTATTAAGGCGTACAAATGAGATCCTAATGCATGGCCACGACTTATGTCATTCGTGTGAATGACATAATTAAACCTTGACCACAGCTTGATAAGGCATGATCTCGTTCTCACACCTGACTAAGTCGTGACCATGACTTAATTATCGTGTTCCCGTGCCTTACTAAGTCGTGGCCACGCCACATTAACGCATGGCATGAATGAGATATTTTATATCCATTGTTTTTTTATACTGTCACCAGCAGAGCTCCGTAGATTAGTGTTTCCAGTCAAAATGACTGTTAAGTACAAAATAAACCATATTTAACAGTAAACAACATAAAAACTTGAAACACTAAGCATAAAACCAAATCTATCAAAATGTTCCAAACTTGGGCCTCAAAAATTGATGAAAAGCTACAGAGAAAATGAGCCTCCTAACAACCACCTGGAAGACCTAGTAGACACCAAAACTGTCCCCATCAGATAAACAGGACTTTCATCTTTGAGAAAGCGGAGAAAACTCCACTTTGAGAAGACAACTCAGTGCTATGGGTCTGAAAGGAGGCGTGGAAAAATGTCCCTGTAGATTTATTTGAAAAACTCCAGTTGTAATAAAGGCAAAGATTTGACATATTGTTCAGTTTTTGAAGTTTATGTGAATGTTAAAAATTAATTACTTGCACTTAATGTACTTAGTATTAAATACATGAAAGAGTGCCTGGTTTTCGTTCCTTGAGATCCAGTAATAACATTGCGCAACATATAAAAATGCCCTTTATATAAGTATTTCTCATTTCTCACATGAAAGATCTTCTTATCTTGGTCAGCATGTGTGCAAAAGTTCTTGGCCCCCATAATTGCCACTATCAGCCACAACCCTCTGGGGCGCTCTAGAAAGAAGTGGTATTTCTTAAAAAAAAAAAACTGGCCCAGTAACATGTTTTTTCTTTCTGTTCTACCTTGTCTTACTTGTTTGATTGTCCACATGCCCTAGATAAGTCACTGTGGTAGGCTTGGGGACATGTTAAGAGCCACAAAACATTAAAAATCCTTTTGTGGTAACAAAGTCAACAAAGGGTCAACAAAGCTAAGCTAAGCTAGGCTAAGCTACAGCTAGTCTGCTCATAGGCTAAACCACAGATCCCCAACAGACAGCTTTTTCCCTCAGTTATCTGGTTCTTACTCAAAGAAAAAAAACGCAGTTTCCACCAGTCAACAGCTACATGCCATGTATGCAGTGTATTGCCTTAGCATAGCCTGGGGCTAAACCCCATCTTTTCCACAAGCCTTTTATTTGCTCATGTTTTCATACATTGTGGCAGCTCACATTATGACACAACCGTTGAAGACTTTTACAGTCATACAGAAAACTGTTTTTTGATCATTTGACAGTACAAATATTCATATTCAGTTTTAGCATGAAGCTAACACTCAGACAGGCAGCTAAGCAGCCCTGTTGTGTACATAGCTTAACTGGACAGTTCAAAAATTCTCAATTGAAAGACAATACAGTCCCAGTTACTTGGACATTTGGCCACCACACACACGCCAACAGACTCATACAGCAACCAAATGACCAATACGGGACATTAACGACAGTCCTGTTCAAACTTGCAATAATGCTAGCTGGATGCTAATGTCCATGGGTAACAAATGGATGAGTTCCACTGCTATACAACATTAGAATCCGCAGTAAGGGAGACGATGCACTGCATCTTCTGGTTCATTCGTGGTTAAATTTCTTTCTTTAATAGCTTTCGATTGGTAGACGAAAAGGTTAATATGTGAAAATTCAATTCGGAATTCAACAATCAATGTTTTCAAGCAAGAAAGGGCTCAAATGCATAGCGGGGCTGTCGGGACAAAATCTTCATTGTCCATTTTTCAATTTTGACGTAGTTTGAAAATAACACTCCCCAATGAATGAACAGAAATGTTACAAAATTACATGGAAAAATTCTGGTTTTATTAACCCCCATTTAATGATAAGAGGGTTTTTTTTCCTTCTCTTGTGCAGTTTTAGGAGATACGACAGCGATAGCGACCTTCCATCATGTTTAGCTATTTGATTTTCCACAATTTTAATGCTGATGTTTAAAAAATAGAGATCTGGGACCACCAAAAATGTGTCATTCAAGAGAAATTAAAAAAATAACCTTTGACAGTTGCAGCCAAAAGTAGGGTCCTTTGTCAAGATTCTCGTTTCAGTATCAAATTCAATTCTCAGTCATTCTGTAGCATTTCTGAGACCATTTATGGTGCCAACATTAGCATGGCAAACATTAACTTAAAACAGTCACAATGAATAAATAATTCATGTACATTTTAAGTGTCAACTGTTCAGTCAAATAGAGCATAATCATCCCACCTATTGCTCTGTTACATCAAACCTCTATCGTTTACTTCAACACTCAAAAAAAACGACGCCCAGAATACAAGGACCTTCTTGCTCAGTACAGCGGAACCCCTCTGTGAACTTTACATGGACGGACACAAGTGAGGGAATCTGCATGAAGGACCAATACAACTCTGTCACAAGCAAGACTGAAGGCGGATCAGCGCAAGTGTGCACAGATGGGCGGCTCACTGGACCCGGGTCTCCAGCAGGGCGCTGGGCACCAGGTGCAGCGGTGTTCCGACGCAGCCGCTGATGTGGCGGAGGGAATCTGCACCCAGGTAGGCCAGCAGCAGCTCGGAGCGCCGGTGCAGCAGGTGGAGAATATCCTCGGCCAGGGTTTCCACACTGGAGTAACGCACCTTTTCCAGGTCGAAGATGTCCTTCAGGAAGAACAGCACCTGGTCCTGCAAGATCAGAACACATCATGTTATTATGTTCCTGCTAAACTGACCCTATAAAGGTGCACATCAGCAATGGTGGAAACTGGAATCGGAAGTACATAATTTTCCCTGTTTTAACCCAAATGTAGTCAATCAGCCAAGATACAATAGATGTCCAAAAGTTTGTAGACATCTGCATTATTCAATCTTTCCTCCAAAATCAAGGGGATTCAGAGGAAGTTTACCCCCCCCCCCCTTTGTTGCAGTTACTGCCTCTACTCTTCCAGGAAGGCTTTACACTAGATGTTGGAACATTGCTGAGGATTTGATTGCATTCAGTCACAGGAGCATTAGTGAGGTCAGTTACTGATGTTGCATGATTAGTTCTGGATTATTCCAACTCATCCCAACGGTACTGGAGCTCCATCACTCCAGAGAATCATCTCAGTGAAAAGGTCCAGAGCATCCCATTCTATTGGTCAATGCTTTTCTATGGACATTATAAGCTCAGTTTGTGCAAATGAACACCTGTATCAGCAACCTTTATAAAACTGCCTTCCACCTTTGATTGCCATTTGGAATAATGCTGTGATAGCACTTCAGATAGATATTATGGATATTTTAATTCCATCCATACCTACATTTTTAATGGGGACAGATACAGACCTAAGGCAGTGGGATCACAGTCTAAGCTGAGCGACATGTGAAAAGTTTCTAATGCTGTTTGACATATGTTATTTATAAAAATGGTCATAAGTATGTTGCTAAAAAGGTAAAAAGGTTCAGAAAACCAGTTCCCAGCAGTGAGATCCAGCAGCATCGTTACTAGTAACTACAGTGGAATTATTTATTTCAGTAGCTATTCACATACAAATAACATGGAAAAATTGAATCTTGAGTTATTTGTTAAAAATTTGTCAATGTGTACAAACTTTGGCAGACATCTTTCTTTGAGATGCCTACATCTGTTATGAATAGAGACCCCGCTGCCTATCAGTTGTGCTCTGTTAGCGCCAAAACAGCGTGTGTGCTTGGACCCCTATGACTGAAACTTGCAATGTAATTTGTATACGGTCCCTAAGCTCATACAGCGGTTATGATACGGCATCAGCTACATAAATTTCAGACGGAAACAAAGTGGAAGCTGATCTTCTTGGTTGAAAACATTGATTTTTTCTGAATTGAATTTTCACATATTAACCTTTTCATCTACCTTTCGAAAGCTATTAAAGAAAGAAATTTAAATGTGAGAAAATGAAACAAACTTCACCACTTACAAATCGTGACCCAATTTTTGGTAATAATATATCAGACCTGATTGGCTGATAAAAACTAAAATAAATGCTGTGCTGTATTTCAACCCATCACATCTACACAATTTACATGAATGACATGCTACATTTTGAATGATGCATATGTTTGGTAGTAGCAGCCATCTTGAAGCTTGCACATTTGTCCATGTTTATAGATCACATTCAGTATCAGAGCACAGACCACAGAAGCAAGTCTATTTGAGATAACACGGTTTGAGTTCCAGAGCAACATTATAAAAGCAAAACATGTTCTGGGTAGTCATCAAGATTTTAGAGGAAGGGGAAAATTGGGTAAATGTAAATTTTGCTGAACTATCATTTAAAGACAGAAATTAAAAACGTTACCTTAAAGAAACAGCAGAAATCGTGCAGGGAGCTTTTAGGGCCGAGGAAGCCCCACGCCAACACAGGGCTTATGTGTTCACACACTGCGTAGAAATGAGCGATGAAACCATCCTGCACCTGAAAAACAGACAGGAGTTAGTGACATTCATGGATTTGGTTATGGTGAGCGGGCAAATGCAGTGCAACATACAACAAAATATTCTACCTTTGCGAAAATGTTTCCTGCCAGAGATGCAAGAAAAGCAGCTAAACCTGAGCTACAGCTAAAAGCAGAGCAAAGTAAGTCTGTGTTTTTGTTTATATTTTTTAGTCTATACTAGAACATCAGCACATACTGAGACATATTTACAGCCAAGATGTTAAAATGGACATAAAATAATGTGGCTCCCAAGGTGGTTTGACAAAGTTAGGATTTATTTCTAATCTCTCTTTAGTTAATGATCACCAAGTCATCAATCTTTAGAATCAATCAGGTATTTGTTATTATCTGCAGTCAAGGTGAAACCCAAGGTGAAGTGTGCATATTTTATACAGGGATAGAAAGCACAAAGCTCTGGTTCCACATGCTGAAACTGATCAAATGATTTGAGTAAAGCTAAAAGTCACAGAACTTTATTCTGTGATCAGTCACAGAAAGGTCTGTGACTTATCAGGTGTTTCTGTTTTTGCCTGGCCATTTAAACCAGATTCAAATTTAAATGAGTGGGTTCCTTTTTTTGAACCCAGAACCCCCAGGTTTGTGTGGTTAATGAGGTGTGAACAGGCCTAAAGACAGTAATCACCAATGGTACCTTCATATGTTGTCTCTTCTGCTTCAGAACAGACCAGCAGCTTGATGCAACAGCCTACGGGGGTAAAAACAGCAATGAGTTGAGTACTTCAGTTCAGTGCAGTTCAAGCTGGACACGCTGAGATTTCTCTGACTTACAGTCTCTTTGAAGGAGCTGTTGAGCCAGCGGTTATTAACGACATTCTGGATGGAAATGGGGGGATTCTCCAGATCCTCAAAGGAATCCATCAGGATAAAGTCCAGCACGATGTCATAGAAGTTTAAATGCTTCACCTATTGGTTTAAAAATACAGAAAATAATACTTGAATTATACAGAATAATAATACAGAATAATAATATTTGTAAACAATATATAGGTGAATAAATCAACTGTCCCTTTTATAATAAAGTTAAATGAACTTAACTTTAGACGCCAAACTGGTTTTTGGCTGACTAACTCAAATTTAGGGGTAAATTATGTTGACTTTTGATTAAAGTTCTCCTTTAAATTAATTTTTGATGATTACATACATTACATATCTGTCTGTTTGAGATATTTTGACTCGTCTGAGGAAATGCGTGATGATTTAGGCATGCTGACTGCAAAATAGGTCTTGGCTGACTGGCTGACTCTCATTTGGGGTAAACTATGCTGATTTTTCACTCAAGTTCTCCTTTAAATGGGGGTAAACACCTGCGGTCAGCTATTTTCTAATCACATTACCTCTCTAAATAAACAAGGCAGTGAGGAATAAAGCTCATTAAGACTGGACTGAAAGCCTTGCACTCACTACCCTGGCCTGTACTTTGGCACTGGCTGGTCGACACATGTGAGAACGTGAGAAAATCTCCCTCACCCCTCTCGTGGCCAGTTCCGCCTCCGTGTTCTCCCAATGATCCGTCTGCTCCAGGAAGCAAATCATGTCCTCGAAAACCTCCTCAAACCTTTTAGGGCTCTGCCAAGCACGAAAAGCCACATCAGCTGTAGCACGAGTAAAATCTCCCATACTTTGGATACAGACTGATGGCATTCACACTTCTAATATACACTGGATTTATAGTACCAGTGTATTTACAGTGGTTTATCCTTATTTTTACCAACTGTCACAGTTTAGAATAGTGTTAGACATCACATGTAGTGTTAAATCAGATATAGTGGTAAAGTAACACGTGGGACTACGCAGTAAGCTATGCAATGCAATGCAAAGCTGCTTATGTTTTAGAGTCTATTCAAGCTGTATTTGTTTTACCTGAGGAGGTACTGCGCTGTGAGTAATTACAAATGAGATCCAGTATAAATCTGCAATGTCTGCAGTTTTTACAAGTCTGCTAGTAATGATTCTGGAGCAAATTATGTTCTACAACTCACCAAACCCAGACTAACAGTAGTCTTGATCAAATCGACATCACAGTCATGTAATAACAAAACCGGGTAAAAGAAAACGGCACCTCCATTTTTTCTTTTTTGCGACCTGAAGACAAGGCTAACTGCTAAAATGAAGCTATTCCTTGACCCAAAAAACACAACACTTTATTCAGATTTACATTTTTATTCAGCAAATGCACCGACATCATAACTGATCACACTTATTCTTAGTGTGGAAAAGTCTGAGATGACCAATCCATTATTTAACATCCAGTTTTGGTGGTCTACCAGGGCTTGCAGGTGGTTGCTAGGAGCATCACACTCTCAGTATCTTTTGATCAGTTTTTGAGCCATAGTTCTGGAAACTTCTTATTATCCTTTGACTTTGACTTTCCTTTTTTTAAGTGGATTATCGTCTATCTAATCTCCTCAGAAATATTCCCTGAAAAAATGGTTAATGGCAATTTGTACTGGAAAGTAAATAAATGAAGAGTGGACTCCACAGTACTGTAGAAACATGTGTATGGAAATGTAGCTACTGTTTGTAATGCAGCTTTGCCCACTTTATAAAGTAGCTTTATGACACGCCACTTGCTGAAATTACTTGTGTAGGGAAATTAAAAAAGAGTTTTTTAAAATTTTGAAAATAAATTCATACACAGGACTCAATTTCACTATTTATATTTGTCTTAAGTTCAACTTTTTGGTGAAGCATCTGAATCCTTAAAGTACAGCTGCTTGAACAATTTCCACAGCTGAACTCAGTCGAACAGTATCAGAGAGAAACTGTCACTTCTACTTGTTGGAAGAAACTGCCAAACGAGCCAGGCAGGTGTGAGGAATGCTGATCTCGAGAGAGAAACACTCACCTTCCTGGCTTTGACAATTATTGAGGACAAGATCTTCTTTCCTGTATCAGCCAGAAACATTCTAGTTGCTTTTTCGCGCAGAATGACCTGAAGAAAGAAACGTTGGTCAGCGTTATTTGAGACAGAGCGCCTCTGAAAAGGCATACCTGGAATTGTTTTCAGGCTTTTAGCGGATTAATGAAAAAAGACCAACTGTAACAACATTCAGGATTGGAGAAAATGCTGCTGTACCTGGCAGGCCTGGCGTATGCAGTGCAGCTTTGCGAGGAAATCCGTGTCCCCAAGACATTCCAGCATCTCCGTTCTGTATGGGAGAAATGACACGTTGACATTTTTATTAAAAAAACAAACAAACAAACAAAAACAAAAACATCAGGCAAGTAAACAGGTTATATTTGAAAGCAAAGCTGGATCAATACAATAATGATATAGAACCAATACTGGTATAGTATTGCTAATAGTGATGGATTCTACCTCAATGTATGCATGTTTGATTTATGTCATTTTATGAGACCCTGTTATTGTCTCACCGGAGGACTCTACAGGAGATCTTGCCATCCTCGGCCATCTGCAGGGCCTCTTCGTAGAAGGGGTAATGGCAGAGCGAGCCGAGGCCAAAGGCACTCCTCATCTCCCTGTGTTCAGACAGCTGAAAGAGAGGGAGAATGGTCACATCTACAGCAGCTGCTTCTAAAAATCCCAGATTAGGTGTAAAGAAATGAGAACGATAATGATCTAAAGCAAACATATTAACACTTATAATGCATATTTTTGTTCCTCAGTCCAGCATTAGCAGCAAAAGACTGAAACAGATTCTACTTCGGTGCACTAGGTGGCGATATGCATCTTTGACTTGCTAGATGTGGAGTGAAGATGTCTAGCTATTCTCTCACAACAGCGCAAGCTGGCAGGACAGTAAGCAGAGTTAGCCAGCTATTTATTTGACATATGATATAAAATTTAATTTTCTTGTGTGTACATAGTTCTGTATATACTTATTGAATATATCGCTGTTGTCAGAACTAAACCTCGTATCTCCAAAATGATAAATTTACAGGAGAACGAAAAAACCTACTTTACTTTTAATGTAAGTCAATAGAACCAGACTTTTTTCCAAGTCATTTTGAATTGTTTCTTTTGGTCCATTCATCATGAAATTCACATGCAATGTAAAGAACAACAGGTATTTTCAAATTATGTCAAAAACTGAAAAAAAAATGGAGATACAAGGTTTTCTTCTGCCAACAGCGATATGTTTATTTTTGCAATATACTTATGGTTATATTCAATAGGAACTACAAATAAATATCAATAATTATCAATATCATACAATATGGGAAAATATACTGTAATACAATTTTCAGCCATATTGTCCAGCCCTATTTTAGACACTTAAAACAGAAAAAATATTAAATAACTTGGTCCCTACATCATATAAGCAAGGAGACGAACAGGTTTACCATTATTTCACCAATTAATGCATAAAAATTCAGAAGACGCGTGGAGGTTCACTGATGGTTTCGGATAGTAAATAAAATGGCTATATTTGTGTTGTAGACATGGTGACTCCTGGTTCCTATCACCACCACTGTAAAGTAATCTGAATACATTTATCACACATGCTGGTTTTGATTCTGTAAGCATAAGGCAAAGTACTCAAAGCTAATCTTGTCTCGTTGACTATATTTGAGGTACATCATCTATTCCTTTAAAACAAAGAGACGAGGAGCTCGATTTTTTAGGTATTTGAGAGCAGTGCCAGACCACGTTACCATAGAAACAGTGTGACAGTTTAGCCCACGTTAGCAGGCCTCCTCACCTCGGCAGCAGACACAAAGGAGTCGGTGGAGGCGATGCTAACAGAGTCCCTCAAACACGAGTCGTCTAAATCCTCCCTCGCCGAGACGTCTGTGTGTTTATCTGCCAGACAGAGAAGAAAGCTTAGTCAATTAGCGCCGTCTCACGTGTGGCAGCGTAGTGACCTCATGCCAAGACAGGACAGAGCCAGAAACAACCAACAAATTCTGCCTCTGTGGACAGTCAGTGTGCAGGTACAACAGAATTCAGTGAGCAATTCTGAGTCTGATCATTATAACTTTACACAATAAGCAAGAGTTAAATAAAGTCCTACTGCCACTCATAAAATCTATGAAAATGTACAGTATGGTTTAAAAAGTATGGTTCAGTACGGTTCTATTGAATTTCCAGTCAAAACATGCATTATTCATGAATTTATTATTAATAATAATATAATAAATGTATATATTTTCCAGTGTTGGGAGAAAAAAAGAAAAAATATGATACAAAATTATGTAATTGCACAAAAGCCTCAATGACTAAATATAATATCAGATTTTTCAGTGTTCAGTGTGTCCAGTCTTAGCCTTTATTTCATTCCTTTCAGGAGACTCACTTTCAGTTTCTCAAAGAAATCTGCAGCCACACCTCCAAAGTTCAGTCATAGAAGTTTTTTTTTTTGAAAAGCGTTCTATACAGCACCAAAAAGGGTTCTTCTATTATTACAAGCTTGACATCATAACAGTAGAAGAACCTTTTTTGGTGCTATATAGAACCCTTTTCAAAAAGGAACGCTTTCATGATGCAAAGAACCCACTAATCATGCAAAGGGTTCTTTGAGTGTCTGTGGTTCTATAAAAAAACATTTTCTTTACTAAAGAACCCTTGAAGAACCATCCTTTTCAAGAGTGTACAGCACATTCTCCATCAATCTGAAGAACGAGTTGATGATGCAAAAACTCTTTAATTGTGCAAAGAGTTCTTTGAAAGTTCACGGTTCTATATGGAACCATTTTCATTACTAAAGAACTCTTGAAAAAAAAACATATTTTTTAAGAGCGTACAGTGTATTCTCCATCAATCTAAAGAACCCTTTCACGATGCAAAGAACCCCTTAATCATGCATAGGGTTCTTTGAAAGTTCATGGTTCTATATAGAAACATTTTCTTTACTAAAGAACCCTTGAAGAACCATCTTTTTTAAACATGTACAGCACATTCTCCACCAATCTGAAGAACCCTTTCATGATGATGAGAACCCAATAATCATGCAAAGGGTTCTCTGAGTGTTCATGGTGCTATGCAGAACCATTTTCTTCACTAAAGAACCCTTTAAGAACAATATTTTTTAGGAGTGTACAGCACATTCTCCATCAATCTGAAGAACCCTTTCATGATGCAGAGAACCCATTAATCATGCAAAGCGTTCTTTTGAGTTTTCATAGTTCTATAAAGAACCATTTTCTTTGCTAAAGAACCCTTGAAGAACTATTTTTTAGGTGTGGAGAAATGTACATAACTGTGCTCACACGTCAATATAGAAAATACAGTATGTTGTGATGAAGTAGCAGAACAAACAGTAGGTCAGCGTAGACGGACGTGCTGGACTGCATGTGGTTCTGATAGTGACGCTACACAACAACGTGCACACGTGTGGGGTGAACTTTACAAGAAGTTTAACCTTCTGTAACCAGATGACTTTGGACTGAATCCAGCTGCTTTATTTAGACTGGAGTCGTGAGAACCGTACAACGGAGCTTTAGTGAGCAGACCAACTGACAGAGACATACACAACAATCCGATTTTTTCAACAAGGAAATATGGCTTTAATTCTTCGTAGATATGGTCCAGGCCTTACTGACTTACCGTTACCGGCATGTGAAGAGTGGTCGGACACGCTCAGCGCTCCCTCAAACTCCTCCTGGAGGCGATAGGCCCTCTGCAGCAGGGACTCCAGCTTGTGGATGAATTCTGCACTGATTATGTCCTGATAAAGCAGAGGACTCACGTCACTTATTCAGCTCCAAATGTGGATAATTGAAGGTGGTGGAAGTGATGATATTCATATGCAGACGTTTGTGCATCCCTGTTCAAATTCCATGTTTAATTAAGTAATAAGCCACTTGAGGGCGTGCATTACAGTGATTTTAATCATAGCCGTGTCATAGGTGTCGTTAGGCAAGGAAAACCCTTTACTCGTAATAATTACTGTAACATGACCTCACACAGCTTACTGCATCATAAAACAGCAGACAATATAAAATATGATAAAATACGCAAATTTTCAATAAATAATTCAAATTAATGAACAAAAGTTGATATTCATATGTAGACATTTGTGCATCCCTGTTCAAATTTCATGTTTAATTAAGTAATAAGCCACTTGAAGCCGTGCATTACAGTGATTTTAATCACAGTATGGGGTGTTGTTAGGCAAGTAAAATCCTTTTGCTCGTAATAATTACTGTAACACACAACCTCACACGGCTTACTGCTTTCATAAAACAGCAGACAATATAAAATATGATAAAATAGGCAAATTTTCAATAAATAATTCAATTAATGAACAATTATTCCATGAAGAAATTTATATCCTTTCGAGTATGCTATTGTTGCCAAGCAACCATGGATAGCTGAAAGAGCAAAAGAACATCACCTATTTTTTATATTTCATGAACTTTTTTCCAATTTATAATCATAAAATAACGAACACATCATAATGTAACAGTTATGTCATAGCATTTGCAGAAGTACTAAAAAGAAAATGTAACAGATTCTATCAGCACTGTTAATTTTGAATGTGTAAAGCTTACTATTGGGCAGTTCTTGTGTATGTGTGTTTCTCCTCACGTCTATCTGGACGATGTGCCGATCATTTATTTAATTATCATCGTTCTGTTATAATTATCATACATTTAATCTTTAGTCTCTTATGCACGTTTCAGGGAGCTCCATGCCTAAATTCCACTGTAAATGCCAAAGAACTTGAACTTGAACCGTGACTGCCAGCAAGACACATGCACGCTCTAATCTTCAATAAGCCGTCTACAGGCTTCGCCAAGGCCAGCTCACCGGAGGACGATTACTATTTAAAAGCGAGCAGCAGCTTAAAAGAAAGGACGCTGGTTTTGGGTGAAAGTGAACTGCAGTTAATCCATGTCTTTGGCTGACTTTAACCTCCATCAGTGTCTGGAAGGCGCAACACTGAAGCTGTCGGTGCAGTGAAGCGGTCAATTATGCAACAAAACCATTCTTTGTCCAAAAGCAACAGCTCAATAACATCAATAACCCTGCAGCAGAGGCCAGTGCTTGCCCACACGCCATCGATCATCTCTATATACGGTTCTAGCCAAAGTGAATTGACAGCAAACCATCATGTGGTCACATTTTTTCCCCATGAGGATGATTCCAGTGAGGAGGTCAGTTGTGCCAATTTATAACAAGGTCCTGTACCTCCACACTTTCCTCCGCGATGGCGTCTCCAGCCCCCAGCTTCACCGAGGCACAGCTGGCCTCGTCCTCGGCTAGCCGGCTGCGGAACGTTAGGGCCTGCTCCCAGCGCCGTAGAGCCTCTTCAAACAGCTCCATACCTGGAGGAACACCACCAGAAATGTATATTAGGGCTGGAAGAACTAGTCAACACGTTAGTAATAAAAAATTATCGACATAAATTTGTTTTTGGTGACAGGAATCAGATATTTTGAGAGTTTAATGCAGAGTTTAATGAAAATTATTACATGAAATGGTTAAAAATACACAGCCTGATGCCTGAAACATTGTTTTGTGATAGTTCTGAGAAGGTTATGGCTTAAAAAATATAGTCTATTATTAAATTCATTATGGCAGAGTGGCACACGGAGGGGGTAATAAGGCAAAGTAGTACATGATGAAAACATTGATTTACCATCATCAACATTACACATAAAGACTCAGAAGACTCGTGTAGGTTCACTGGTGGTTTTGCATAGTAAATAAAATGTCGTAGTTGTAGTCATGGTGACCCCTGGTTCCTATCACCACCACTGTAAAGAAATCTGAGTCTATAAGTTTCTCTACAATTAACCGTTTCACATCAAACCGCTTTGGTTAACCATTCATACAGTCTAGCTTCACAAACAACATAACGTGCTGACCCTCACCCATCAGGTAGAGGTTTTCGGGGGTGGTGACGGGGATGACGTTACGGAGCTCGCTTTCGTCTGCTCTGTCCCAGCAGCTGGAGCCATTAGGACACGTGCAGCTGCTGCAAGAGTTCATGCTCTTCACCTGAGAGAAAGCAGAGTATACTCAGTGATGCTAATACAGATCAGCACTAAAAAAAGATTCGGAAGTACTGACAGATTTGTGCCAAGTGTTACTAAATACCCAACACGGCTACCTTCACAACATTTACCAACAGATGAATTTAAACCACTGGTACAGTGAAAAATCTAATTTACACAATTTTACCCTTTGATTCGAAAACAAAAAAGAACTCACTTCACGTCTTCTTACGTCTAATTGTATTTTTTTTAATGTTAGCAACTTTAATGAAGGCTTAGCTTCGCCCACTCAAAGCACAATCATGTCAGACAACAGTGACAATTCTAACCTCATCCAAAAGCTATATTTTTGGCTCTTTAAATATGTATTTTACATATATGGTCATCTAAGGGCACCTAATTATACAACCTATATAAGCTTGTTGGATGTCCCTTTCTAAAACCATGGGCCTTAACATGGAGTTGCCCTTCTTAGCAGCCATAACAGCCTCCACTCTCCCGGGAATGCCTTCTAATTCATCCGAAAAGTGGTCAGTAGGGGTGAGGTCAGGGCTCTGTCCAGGCCACTGGAGTTCATGCTGGAACAGGAAAGGGTCTTCCCCGAACTGCTGCCACAAAGTTGGAAGCATATAATTATCTAAACACATTAGCCTTCACTGGCCTCGTGCAACAAAGGATATGTGCTTCAGCACTCGGTGGTCCCACTCTGTGAGTTTGCGTGGTCTACTGTCTCGTGGCTGAGCTGTTGTTGCTCCTTGATGCTTCCATTTAACAATAACAGCACTTACAGTTGTCTGGGGCAGATCTAGCAGTGTAGAAATTCTTAAACTGACTTGTGGCAAAGGTGGCATCCTATGGCAATGCCACATTTAAAGTCACTGAGCTCATTAGTACAACCTGTTCTATAATTAAGAGTATGTCCACATACTTTTGGTCACATAGTGTGATATCTACTGTTTTAATAAATAACCCTGTTCACCTGTAGTGTCTCACCTTAAGATTTTGTAGGCAAATGTAGCTATGAAAGAATCAAAGCTGATGGTTTTTAAGGTCATTTTGTCTAATTTTATGGGTAACAATAAGACATACAGTGTCAAAACACACATAAGCCATATTACTTACAAACTAAACACGGTCTGAGCTAACTGTGAAGATTAAGGCAGGCAGTTTGCATGATGCTAATTGGTGGGTATAAGCTTCTATTATTTGTTACCTATACTGGCCTCTCGGCCAATTAACTACAGGTATGGGGAGGGGAATATTTTGGAGTTTTGTTCGGTGAACTATCCCTTTAAAAAGTCCAGAAGCCTTGTAAAAACATCACTGTAATAGCGACTGCCCAGCTAAGCGGGTTTACCGAGGCCAAACTCTGCAGGGAGCCGGAGAGCTTGCTGTACAAGCTGCCATTAGGCACCACATGGCAGGAGAAGCCGTTCTTCGAGGTCAGAGACAAACTTAGGTTCTGGCGGCTGCCAGCAACATCTGCAGGAAGACAAGAGAGCGGTCATTTCACCATCGACAGCCTCATCATTTCCATATAACAGCAGGAATACTATCCACCCAGCCAATATGGTCTATACAACATAATCAACGACAGAGAGTCAGAGAGCAGGCCTTCGGAGAGACACTACACTGTAAGGGTCCTTATGTGGACCCTCAGTCTCATAACGTACATATTAGTTTCATTATAATTACAGAATAACTCATTTTCAAAGATGAAGTCTTCAGATTAATATGTAAATATAACAAATCTGTTTTCTATGCTATGTAAATATGCAAATAGATATGCTTTAATTCCTGTTCTCTCGTATTTTAACTAATGTCTTTTAATTTCTGCCTAATTTATGCAAGTTAATGTGCAATTATATGTCTTGCTACTGTAACACTGCAATTCTTCTCTAGGATCAGTAAAGTTGTGTCTGTCTATCCATCTGTCTGTCTGTCTATCCATCTGTCTGTCTATCCATCTGTCTGTCTGTCTATTCATCTGTCTGTCTATCTGCCTGTCCGTCTATCCATTCATCTATCTGCCCGTCTATCTATATTTGTCCGTCTATCTCTCTGTCCGTCCGTCTATCTATCTGCCCATCTATCTATCAGTCAGTCTATCTATCTATTTGTCCGTCTATCTGTCTATCTATCCATTCATCTGTCTATCTGTCTGTCCGTCTATCTCTGTCCATTTATCCATTCATCTATCTGTCCGTCTATCTATATTTGTCCATCTATCTCTCTGTCCGTCCATCTATCTGTCCATCTATCTATCAGTCAGTCTATCTATTTGTCCGTCTATCTGTCCATCTATCCATTCATCTGTCTATCTGTCTGTCCGTCTATCTCTCAGTCCGTCTATCTATCTGTCCATCTATCCGTCTATCTGTCTGTCCGTCTATCTCTGTCCATCTATCCATTCATCTGTCTATCTGTCTGTCTGATAACTAATAATAAGCTTGTATGGTGTTAATGTCTGAGTGCTGTGTGGTTGATTAGACAGTGTAAATTCTACTGAATCTGTTTTTTGCTGTTAGAATAAGGAGCAGTATTGATTTATTTTAAAGTTATTCATTGCTTTAAAACACTCAACATGCAAAAATAGTTCTTTTTTGTCAAACATCTCTTTACAAACCTATTTTTCATTGCATTTAAAGTAGAGCTGCACTGTATTGTCTTATTTTTTACTCATCTAGTTGTTCTTTTTAATTTCAGGCTATTTTTCTATTTATAAACTTGTTCAAATACAAGTAAAGTTAAAATACAAGTAAATATAATAGTAAATATAGGCCTAAAGTATAGTAATAATTTACTAACGCTAATGTTGCCTCATCAACATTGAAAAGCCAGGACTGCTTGAAAGAGTCCATCTGCAGATAGATACGTAGCAAGTTGCCTGATCTCGAGTCGAGTGCCGTGATTTACCTTTCGGTTGGGGAAGCCCTGAGAGGAAATCGAACGCCTCCTGTTCCCGCGGCGACTGGCTTCTCTTCCTCCCTTTCCTCCTCCTGAAGTGTCGGGCGAGGAGGGCGAGCGAGACGGCGCCGAAGGCTGTGGCGGCCACCAGCTTCTTGGTGCCGGCGCTGAGGCTTACCTGGTCAGGAGAGGAGAGAGACATGAGTCCTGGGTCAAGCTCAGGACTCCAATCAGCCGTCCGGCTCTCAGCGAACCCACAGCAGAGTGACAGAGGGAGAGAGAGTGAGAGAGCGGGAGAGAGATAGAGGGAGGGAGAGACAGGCGATCGAATGACAGGAGCTTGTCCAGCTGGGATAGCGATGATTGGTCAGTTGTGATTTGATCACGGACGTCAGGTCCAGTTATCCCTGAAAGATCGATCTCTCACACACAAACACAAACTTCAGAACGTGAGGTCATGTGTTCATATGTATGTCCTGAGACAAAACAGGTCTATTTCTGCTGTTTTAGCCACTGTTCGCTGCTAATAATGCAATTTCTCGGAGCTGTTATTGCATCTGATATGAAAGAAAGCCGAAGCTTTTTATTCAGCTTGTGTCACAAAATACATTGAACAGGAAAACAAATGATTAGGAGTAGAAGGCCACAAAATCAGTAGGGTTTTTATCATTACGCTGATTATTCAAATCAATAATGAGCGATTACTGATCTGACTGGTGCTCTGAATGAGCTCACACACTCGCGCAGAAAAAACATGGTGCTTCCAACAATAAAGGAAGCCTTGTGCATCTTTCATACAGTGATAGGAAACACAGTAACAGCATTCATGTGGTTAAAGGGGGTTAACTCAAAACTGTACGAGTGTATTTTAAGCCCATCACGGTTGTGCCGCTCTGCCTCTCCCGAGCATCTTGTTTGCTGTCAAAACTGGGTGCATCCAATCAGAGAGAAGTGGGCGGAGTGTATGCTTCAGATGCACCCACTTGGGTTTTTTTTTTGGTCCTTTTTAAGATTATAAAGGGGTTGTGATTTTGGAGGTTTATTTTTTGCTAGCAGGAGGGCGTGGCAGGTGTTAAAGTTTACTTTTAAGTACCTACAAGTATCTACATGCAGTAACTTTCCAAGTCTAACCATAGCCATAGCCTCATAGCGTTGTAGAGCTCATTTGTTTCTTTGTACGGTTCCCCAAAAACACATTTTAAATGCTATTTTTAATGCTACTACACTCTGTATATGTATATTAGAATAGTAGTTCTATAATTGGCTCATTATAATACAGTTACAGTACTGCACAGTCTTAGGCCACCAGTAAAATTCGATGTAGAGCTATTTATCTGGGCAGTAAGTGCTTATATTTTCTGAAAATCACTCACTTTAGAACAATCAATAAACATTAATACAAATCATAAGGCCAATATTTATCACCACCATTCAATACCTGCTTCAGTTAAGCCTTCATTAAATTAACTCAGGTGTGCTGCTGATGGAAATGCAGGCAATGACTGGAGCTGCTTCAAGGGGAAAAGGTACCAAACCTGTTATTTGCAAATTTCTGCTAATTTTTTATTATAAAATCTACTTTTAGCTGCAACAGATCAGTGAGCTGGAACTCACTACAACAGTCTCTAAAACTCGGATCGCTGTCACTCGGCTGTTTTAAACTTTCTATAAACTATAATTTAAACTATGATTGTTTTAGCTGAGTTTAACTTTTCCTTTCTCCTTTTTGTTTATTTTTCCCCTCAATTATTTTGTATTTTTTTTTATTTCGCTAATTAAAATCTTAATTTGATCTTAATTCTATTACTGTATTTACTTATTCGTTTTGGTTACTTTTTACAATCCTTTTACTTGACTGTTTCAAATTTCAGCTTGCCTTGTTTATCATATTTTGTTGAAATTCTATACAATGGTTTCTTATTTCTGATTTATCTTACTGTCATTTTCATTATATTATTCTATATTATATTTTAATATTATTACTCATCTTGCTTGATTTTGTTTTATTCTTAAAATAAAAATATTATTTTTGTTTTTATTTTACATTCAATTTGTTCTTTTATTTTTAGTTTAACCTGATTAAATTCAAATCTATTTCTTTTTTAATCCCTTTATGCTGTAACTGCTTGGCTGCACTGAAAATGAGGGTCACATTATGTATTTCTGAGTGAATATAAAGTTTGACTGACTGATTGACTGACTGATATCAGTGTTTGTTTGTTTACATTCTAATATTTTATGTATTTTAGCGTTTTACAAGATCTTGACTTGGCTAAAACATTTTTGCACAGCACTGTTTACATGCTGCTTATTATAAAACACGGAAATGCCAAGCACATCCAAAATAGCCAGTTGTCCCATCAGAGAGAGGAGAAAATCAAGCTCCACAGGTGTTTCTGTCCATCCTTCCACTGTGAGAAGACGACTCAGCCCTATGGGTCTGAAAGGATGTGTAGCTGTCAAGAAGAACCTCACTGAGAAAAGGAGACGGACACATCAAACAAAGAAGCTGAAGAATGGACTGACCACCCCAGAGTCCAGACCTCAACCCCACTGAAAGCTAAGCTTGTACTTAATGGCAGGTTTTACTGGAAATCAAATAAATGAAACGTGGTCTCTGATTTTTGCACAGTGCTGTACAGCCATTCTTCTGCACGTTCCCTGTAAAAAAGCTTGTGATCATTTCCTTTCTGTTCTCCATTCATTAATTCCAACAAGAACTCTCCCAATAGAACTGCCAAACTCAATATCACATCACTATGGACAACATGACCTTCGCTGACCAAAGCACTATCACTGGCCAAACGTCTATAAGGCCTCCAATAAGCAATTCACACAGGGAGTGAGCAGGCCAGACCCACTTTACTGTTAATCTGGACAAACTATATTTATCTTCAACCACTTTATCAGAAGCCCCTCTCTGGTGGCTCCACCCTGCTGGTGTACAGTAAGGCACTGTGTCTCATTGGTTAAGGCACGATTTGCGTTAGCCATCCTGTAGTTCTTTCTGACCACAGCCAGTCTTGACTGGAGGTCCACTCTGATACATATTTATACATATACACACACACACACACACACACACACACATACATACATATATACATATATACATATATGTATATATATGTATATATATATATATATATGTATATATATAGAGAGAGAGAGAGAGAGAGAAAGAGAGAGAGAGAGAGACAGAGATACACATACATACAAATATATATATTTGTAATATATATATTATACGTATATATTTTTTTTATTTTATTTATTCATCTATATAAAACTTCAAACCTTAACAACTAAATTATGCATCGATTTGAAAAAACAAAGGAATTCAGATTTCATTTGTCCAAAATAATTTACTTACATCAGATTCCTTTTGTAAGAATGCCTCATATCTTATCACACAGTAACAAACACTGCGATTGGTTAAATTGCTCATTATCATATTACAAACTTCTGCAATATCAGCCAATTTCACGATAATGATTAACTAATAATATATTGTGCAGCCCAACTACAGCAGCAACAGCAGCAACCGATGGGCTACAATCTGTAAATGTAAAACCTACCCAGCAGACTTCTAAGGTAGCTGGAGTTCATAAGGTGGCCAGTAAGTCACATGACAAGGTAAGGGTTTCTAATAAAGTGGCCATTGAGCGTTTATGATCACATATTCGCCTTATTAGCAATATATTTTGAATCCTGTGGTCTTCTTAGTTTTACTGCCATCGCCTGTGACATAAGCCTGTAGATGTGATCAACAGTTGGCGAGCAACACACTGCCATTTATAGCACTACTTAGCAACAAGAGAGAGTGAGTGGACGGCACGTAGCACGCCAGGCCAAACAGTGACCGTTCAATCCGCCTGTGTCTGGAGGGAACGTTCTAGTGCCTCTGTTTCAACATCAAAGAAGAATGACATCAGAACAAGCTCCTGTATTGTACCTACCATAGGTCACAAAACGGTGAAGGAACCTCAGTGATGCAAAAACAATGAATGAAGGTCAATGAGGTACAGAGGGAACTAATCTAGGCCACAGGCCTGTTGTTCCAAATCAATAACACTTTAGTCAGTTACATAATCCACATAACATTACAATCTACAGCAGCAGTGCATTGATCAGACCAATATGCAGATTCAGACAACAGCAAGCCTGTTTAAAAGAGTAGCAGCTTAGTAGTTTAGTATAATACAGTAATATAGTAAAAAATAAAATATGCGTATATACACGTATAGGGATATATATAGGGATATATACACACACACACACACACACACACACATATATATATGTATATATGTTTAACAAACACACACACAGCAAAAAAAATTACTTTTATATCAAAATCATGCAATTTACAAATCGTAATTTTTTAGCCAAAAACAGGCCTGAACCTTAATTTATAGAAAATAACTGCAATTTAAAACACAGTATAAACACAATAACACAGTTTAAAACACAATATTAGTCAGAAAAAAAAAATCAAAATTAGATATCGTCTCCAAAACGTTCAGCCCTACTCATCAGCATCCAACATTGTACCAGCTGGTGTTAGCTCATTAGCTCATCTGAAGGGGCAGGCGCTGTTACTCAGACACTAAACCTACCTATTTCCCTATATTTTTTAATAATAATAAAACTATTTCTTTTAAAAAGTAAACCTACATCTACGCTAATTTTATTTTTTCTTCATTTCATTGTTGCTTTTTGCTTCCCTTTGGTTAACTGGATATCTGTTTATGAACTTCCATGGATACTGGAATATCACAATTAGTCGGAATACTCATCCCTAGTCTGAAACACCTGCTTCACCTGCTGCTTCATGTCAAACTGGGGACCTTCCAGGGCAAAGTACTGCAGAGATTAGTGTTTACCCTCGTCTAACACTCTGAATTCAGTTAATGAAGCCCTTGCTAATTAGCTGATGAGCTCAATCAGGCGTGTTTAATGAGGCAGGGTGCTGAAGTCTGCAGTGTTTTGGCCCGCAAGGACTGGAGCCTGACACATGTGCACTAGAGTACTGTGCATTTTATACACTTGTCCAAGCCTGCTTACCCGTGGAAGAGAGGAAAAGACGGACAGAGGCAGGTCCAACACGCGCAGGGCAGCCAGTTTTAAGGACAGCGGCGAGTTTTGGAGAACGTCTTCTGCCATTGTGCCATAATCACGTTATCCAGTGCCCATTCACCTCGACACGCTGGAGAACACATATAGACATAACAAACACAAAAACTGACTGGATTAAGACCAGAAAATTTGTTTGGCGGCTCCAATTTGTGTATTTGCGCTGCGGCAAGGAAGCTTAGCTAGAGTATACTAGCAACAGTTGTCCTTGCATTTGTATTTCAATCCATTGCTTCTCAAAGATTTTTTCAGATTTTCCACTATTTTACCATCAACTCAGAAGACTCATGTAGGTTCACTGGTGGTTTTGGATAGTAAATAAAATGGCTATATTTGTGTTGTAGACTTGGTGACCTCTGGTTCCTATCACCACCACTGTAAAGAAATCTGAGTCGTTAAGTTTCTCTGCAAATGAACAATTTCACATCTATGACCCTTTAACAAACAATAGGGGTCTTCAAGCAAAAAAAACCCTGCTGCACAGAATATGACAAACGTTATCATCAAAACACTGTATGGTGATATTTCCATTTCTTTAACCATTTATACTCTATAAGTCTAACAGTCTGAGAAGGTGATGGCATGGATTCACTACAGATTTAAATAAAGAAAAAAAGGAAAGAAAAGAGAAAAAAGTGGCTTCATGTTGGAATTTTTCCGTTCCACCTTAAATGCTGCATCAGTTACACTGCGGCTCCTGAGGCAATAACAGTAACTACTGCACCATTTAAGGTGGAACGGGAAAATTCCAACATGAAGCTGGCGAATAATAAAGCTGATTCAGCCTCGAACTGTCACACATTCCGCGTATTATATTCACATCTAATGCCACCGCTGCGCCTTCAGGGCGTCAGATAAACAAACCCATAAAACCCAAACAGAAGATAAACGGGCGTCTTACTGTCAGTCTTCGTGTCGGTGAGCCAGCAGCGCCTCAGCCTGAGCTCAGAAAGGCGAACGTGGGAAAGACGGAGGGAGTGACGTCACGCCTCACTTACGTAACACTTCCAGTGCTTTCAGACGGGCCTTCAAAATTAAAGTCGGAATTAGAGCAAACTCAAAAGTTCAAATTTAACTTTGCGAGCAGAAATGATGATTTTCCACGAGATCTGTGCTAATTTTTCAATTTACGGAGCCTCTGTGGTAAAAAAAAAAAAAATGTAATGAAATTGCATTGCCACGCAATAATTTTGCATTCTCTCGCAATAATTTTGTGTCCTCTTACAATAATGTTGCATTCTCTTGCAATAATTTTTATGTTCTCTCAGAATAATTTTGCATTCTCTCGCAATAATGTTGTGTCCTCTTGCAATAATTTTCATTCTCTCACAATAATTTTGTTTCTCTTGCAATAATTTTTCATTCTCTCACAATATTTTTCCATTCTCTCATACAAATTTTGTGTTCTCTTGCAATATTTTTGCATTCTCTCATAAAAAATTTTTGTTCTCTTGCAATAATTTTGCATTCTCTCACAATATTTTGCAGTCTCTTATAATAATTTTTTGTCCTCTTGCAATAATTTTGCATTCTCTCACAATATTTTTGCAGTCTTTTATAATAATTTTGTGTCCTCTTGCAATAATTTTGCATTCTCTCACAATATTTTTGCATTCTCTCATAATAATTTTTTGTTCTCTTGCAATAATTTTGCATTCTCTTGCAATAATTTTGCATTCTATCATAATCATTTTTTGTCCTGATGCAGTAACTTTGCATTCTCTCGCAAAACCCAGTGCATTTGCAAGGATAGTTTTGGATAGTAAATAAAATGGCTATTCTTGTGTTGTAGTCATTGCGACCCCTGGTTCCTATCACCACCACTGTAAAGAAATCTGATTCTCTACAATGAAGCTTTTCATGAAAGATGAAACACTATGAAAGATGGAATGATTCAGCAATTTTGAAAAATTGAGGGAATTCCCCTTTATGCAAATACTTATGCAGCACTTCAGACGTAACAATAAGAACTGTTAAAAGACGCCGTCAGACGAGTCATTCAAGATCACAAAGAACGCAGATTAGGATGCAGCCCAGATTTCGATATGTGCGTTTGAGGGGGGAAATCTACAGAGCCCCTCAGACGACATGACGATTATTATTAATAAGGCATGGACACAAATTACTACACTGAGGCCATGAGTTACTATTTTAAGGCCATGAATTACTATATTGAGGCCACGAGTTACTATACCAAGGCTTCAAATGGCTACGCTGAGGCCACAAGTTACTACATTGAGGCCACGAGTTTCTATACTGAGGACACAAATTACTATATTGAAGCCACAAGTTACTATACCAAGGCTACAAATGACTATACTGAGACCACAAGTTACTAAATTAAGGCCACAGATTACTATATTGAGGCCATGAGTTACTATACTAAGGCCACAAATTACCATATGAGGCACCCCGAGTTACTATATTAAGGCCAAAAGTTACTATTTTAAGGCCATGAATTACTATATTGAGGCCATGAGTTACTACATTAAGGACATAAGTAACCATATTAAGGCTACAAATTACTATAGTGACCAACAAGTTACTATATTAAGGCCACGAGTTATGAGAAACTTAACTCGTGACCACAACATATTAATTTATGTCCACGCCTTTTTAAAAACTAATCACCATACCACCTTAGGGGCTCTGCAGAAATCACCAAACTGTGCCACAACGCGGCCACCCAGGGACCCGAGCTGGGCTCTTCTGGGCTAGATGAAAGAAGACACTCTGCTATGTCCCCGTAGCTCGACTGGGGGGCGCTTGGGCTGGGATTGTGTGCAAACGCTGCCTACGCGATTCGCCCGTCGTTCCACCCTTTCTCCGCTAGGCGGCGCCACCGAGTCCTCGCCGCTCACTGTCGGTGTTAGAGAGCAGGAGAGCGCCGCTCCAATGTGTCACATCGCAGACGAGACTGGAGGGAGTAAAGGATGTAAATAAAGGAGAGAAAGCGAGCTGTGGGCGTCTTAATCGGCGAAGAGGTCTATCGTTCTTCATTCGCACCGCGCGCCGCTGCCTGGAGGTAAAGCCTAAAGCAGACGACGTCAGGGTTGCGTTATTAGCTTCGCGGCTAACTGCTAGCTGCTGTTTGTGGCTGTGACTGATCTCCTGTGGCTTCGTTTTTGAATTTCTCAAGCCGTCGCTCATGTTTTATGCTTGGACTCGCACTGTCGCCTCGTCGACTAAGCAAGCAAGTCTTTAATTTGCTTATTTGAGCTCCCTCCGCCTGCCTGCGTTAGCTTGGTTAGCTCTGCCAGCTGTCAAATGCCCTTATGGCCTAACGTTAGTCAGCTTTCGCTTCGGCCGAATTCCAATTCGCGCCGTTCTGAGCATGTAGTGCACTAGTTAGGGTGCAACAGTCGTTATTCCTTGCTCTATTTAGCTAGTGCTCTAGCTAGCTAGCCTAACCGGTGGTATTTCGTTTGTTTTGGTCAGCATAAGCTTCAGATATGTGTTGCTTGGACACGTAGTGGCTTCTCCGTGAGTATTTTCAGGCTTCAGTTATACAGAAATGTGATGTTTTATTCAGAAGCAGGAGTCTGAAAGTGCTGAGGAGAAACATTTCTAAATTTGCTGATCTTGCGTCTTGAAGTTCTGCTCAGTCAGTGTAGCATTGGCTATTTTTATTATTTACATTATTCTGGGACGGTTAATGTGGAGAATAAAACTAAAATATCGCTTACAGTTAACGTTAACTCAAGCCATCGTTCGGTTACAGCGGTGTGAACATTCAAAATGTTGATGGTAGGTTGCTAGTCGTCGAGGGATCAGGCAGCTTTTTGAGACCGAGCCTTTCTCTCAAACTTCATCACGAGCTTGCGGTGAATTCGTTTGGATTTACACCGACTTTTTATTTTTAAGTGAGCTTTGCTGTGGTAAATTATGTTTTTAGCTAAAAAAAGAAATGTGTTTTTAGTGTTTGCTGTGGTAAATTCGTCGTAACAACGAATGGCTGTGAATTCTGACGTGTTTTTTTTCTCTACATTTGGCTTCTGTCTGTAAAATAGCTTTCATTTTTATCCATTTGATTAATTTATTTATCTAAGAAGGTTTTCACAACGTACAAGTCTGAAATACGCCTTCTTAAACGCCCCTTATCGTACATTTTCTTGTATATTTTGCCTCCCTGAGGTTCACTTATAACATTTCCGTAGTTTTATGTACCAAAAACAGTCATAATTATGTTTACATCACTGTTTTCAACCTCGCTTTATCCCTTAGGATTAAACTGACCGCGTTGTTTACTGCGCCTTTAAGACAGGTGTATGTAAATGAGCTCTCTTCTGACTGGCTGAGCTGTATGGTGCCTCGTAAACACTTCTTATAACTTCAGTGTAAAGGGGCGGAGCTAAACCTCTGTGGAGTAGATACATTGGTTTTCGTGACATCACAGTAACAGTGAATTCAAAACGAGTGTTTTTCCATTAGCGCAGATCGATTTGGGAGGAAATATCTAATTTTTGAGTTTTCTGACCAGCGACTGTGATTTAAATGCGATTGTTTTCTATAAATGCTGCTCCAGGTTTGTTATTTAGACCAAGAAAACCAGACTATCCGCTTTTTCTTGCTTAAGCCTTGAGCGTAGAGCATTGTGTGCCAGACTGCTGGTTAGTTGTGGTTGTGATGTCACAGCACACGACTGTTTGGTTGCTTCTGACTGGTCCAGCTCATCGACAGGCGGTTCACAGATTATTGCTATGCCACGTCATTGCTTATGCCTTGTGACGTAAGCCGAGTTAGTTTACGCTGCTGCTCAGATGAACAAATGACTCAAGCTGGCAGTAGCCATGTTTACATGCAGCCTGATAATCTGTTAATAATCCAACTAAAAGCTCAATCGGAATACAATACAATACATCCATGTAGACACCTCAGTCGGAGCAAACTAGTCCAATTGAGGCCATTCGGAATACACTTTCTTATCCGATTGATCGAGGTGGGTAATCCTGTAAATAATCCATTAAATAGAAGAATAATATCCGTGTAAACGCCTGTATCTGATTACTTTCCCTATCAGAAAGTTTAAGTCCGTTCTGATCATGTTCGTCACGTCATAGTGAAAGTTTATACCGTTCAACATGGCGGAGCAGAAACTGGTCTGCAGAGGAGACGAAGTTTATGCTCTGATCTTTAAAAGACGGCGGTGGGACGGACGTCCAGCTTATGTGTCACAGAACGCGACGTCTTCCTCTCGGCCTTCTTTAATAAGGACATGTGAAGGACGTTTTCCTGAGTCTGACATTGTTTAAAAGCAATTAAGAACACAAGCACTGCTCACTGCTGCTCATCTCACTCTGACTGGACTCACGTGATGCTGGTTGTCATGGTAACGTCTACACTAAGTGGTTTTCTACACATGCGTGTAATTTTGGATCTGATTACTTGTAGTGAGCATGTAAACAGAGATTTTCATCAGATTGTTGAGCAGAATGAGAATATAAACACCTCAGTCTGAATCTGTAATCAGATTGTGTTCAATCGAATTGGCTAAAGTCTCTGCATGTAAACAGAGCCAGTGATCGAGGGTCTGCGCTCAGTGATCGAGGGTCTGCTGTTGGTGAAGCTTTTCTGCCTGTTTTCTGCCTCATTCAAAAAACTGCTTACAACTTGAGTGTGAGTGGGTGGGGCTAAACTTCTGATGTCACAAAAACACTGATTTCAAAATGTTCTTGCAGCTTAGTATTTCTATAAATGGACCCAGTAATAAATTTTATGTTTTGAAACTTTAACAGTGTTTAGATGCCACATGGAACTCTTAATGTAGTGAGCAAAAAGCCCTCTAAAAGCTCCCTCACAGAACATTACTACAAGAAATGGTTATGATTACGATGCCCGACGCCTGAAACATCGTTTTACGACAGATTTATGATAAGGTTTTTTATCCTACAAGGCTTTTTTTAAACTAGCTATACATGCAGGGTGTTATTGGGATAAATAGAAAGATTTTTTTTTTACAGATTTTCCAATTAAACCAACGTTGCGCATGAAACTCAGTGGAGATATCTAATTTCACAGGTTGTTTAGACAACAAACAGAAGTGCCTGTGTTTGTGTTGCAGACG
Source organism: Colossoma macropomum (assembly GCF_904425465.1). Taxonomy (NCBI): domain Eukaryota; kingdom Metazoa; phylum Chordata; class Actinopteri; order Characiformes; family Serrasalmidae; genus Colossoma; species Colossoma macropomum. The sequence continues at coordinate 38,585,833 of NW_023494805.1, forward strand.
CAGTCATTAACATGTGAAGATATTCAGTTTGCTGAGTTTCTCTAGAGCAGCCCATTTTTCTTCAAAATGCTCCGCATGACTCTGGTTACTTCTCAATGAGCAAATTGCGCTTTAATAGCTGAGCAGTATGACGATATTTATCGTTATTGTGATGAATTACGTCACTGTATGCCACAGTATGCTTTTCTGAGCATATCGTGGACGTCGTCAGTGCTTCAAAACACGTCCTGACTGCATGTCTGATTAAAAAGAGAAATTAGTCGTGTATAATTGGATTTAGTGCACAATTGGATTCATAGTTTTTGATAGGGGTTTTAAAATGTGACATTACTTTGTTTTAAAAAATGTCAGAAAAGCGTTAACATCATGGTCACGTCACGTATCGTGTGTATATATATATATATATATATATATATGTATATATATGTATATTTATATGTCGCTGCTGTTAGAACAAAACCTTGTATCTCCATTTTTGTCATTTTTGGTTTTTGGCATAATTTGAAAAGGCATGTTGCCCTTTACATTACGTGTAAATTTTATGATGTATGGACCAAAAGAAATGGTCCAAACTGGCTTGGAAAAATGTCTGGTTCCATTGACTTACATTAAAAGTAAAGTATGTTTTTTCCTTCTCCTGTAAAGTTACCATTTTTAAGGTTTTGTTCCGACAGCAGCGACATGTATGTTTATGATACAAACAAAAATGTTCACAGTCACTTCGGGATCTTGTTGTTGTCTCTTAAGCAAAATTACTGGCATCGGAGAGACGTGTTCATTTGAAAACCAACATTTGATGACTTTTCAAACCGATACTTGACGAGTTTTATGATATTTATTGCTCTCTGGAGGAGCCGAATGATGAGATGACGTTGGGTTAACTGCACTAAATTATCCGCGTTTTATTGATTTTACTGCGTCTGTAACATCTCCGTAATGCTAATCGACATCGACAGATACACTCGTCCAAAGAGTGTGTCCTGGTCAGATTGCATGTTTGGTTGGTGTAAGTGAAAATAAGCCAACACTTCCTCTACAGGGAACACACTTCTGCACATTTTATTGCACAATTACAGTTTATGTGCTAAATTTAACATGCTTGGAAAAACAATCAACACATTAAATGTGACTTGTGCAAAAGTAATGGCACCTTTTATGCATTATGGTTCATTTTCCTCTAGTATGTTTACAAATTAATGGAAATTGTGCCCTAAAATTAGCAGAAAATGCCGTATTTTGCCAAGTTTTTTCATCTTAATCATCTTAATAATGTAGTTTGACCAGTGATGTTCAAACCTTCGCACAGGAACAATATCAGTATCGGCCCACGAGTCCCGTAATCACTGCAGTTTAAATGGAAAGGGAGTTATTGTATTTGATGATACGAAGCGACTGAATTGCACTAATTTTTGTCAATAAACTGTTTGTGAACCAGTCTTTGGCTTCTTATGACCCGTAGGCCGTAGCTTAATTTTAAATTATGCGATTCGGTAGAAGTAATACATGTTAGGGCTGCACGGTATATCAGTTATTAATCATTATTGTGATATTCGCAGCACACAGATGACTCCTCCAAGCAATTGTAGTATGTTTATTGAATTCTATGAGCATCCAGACCGATCACAGTACCAGATAAGTTTGTCTGTGGTGGTGTAGATGAGTCAAGCTAGTCATGTAATGCCACAAAAGTACATTATTTTGGTCAGAACAATGCAGGCTACTCTTTTGTGTTGTTGGTTCATCATGTTTTTACTATATATTGCAAACATGTACCAGTATGTCGCTGTTGTCTGAAGAAAACCTCGTATCTCCAAAATGGTAACTTTATAGGAGAAGGAAAAAACATACTTTACTTTCAGTGTAAGTCAATGGAACCAGACTTTTTTCCAAGTCATTTTTGGGCATTTCCTTTGAATATAAAATTTACACACAATATAAAGGACAACAGGCATTTTCAAATTATGTCAGAAACTGAAAAACGACAAAAATGGATCTGCAAGGTTTTCTTCCGCCAGCAGTGATAATCGCAGTACTTCTGTTTTATTCATGCTGTGCAGCCCTAATACAGCTTTTTACCAGGGACATAACTTGGTTCCAGCCTTTCCACATGCTGTAATTTAAACCTACAGAGCCATTTAGACCTACAGATCCATTAGAATTAGCGCGAATGTGCAGCGTGTCCGCCCATGGACTTGCTGGTAATTCAGTAACGTTTTAAAAGAGAACGTTCTGCCCTGAGCGAAATCCAGGCCAAGCTTTAAAACGTTTTATTCGATCAGCGAACCGCAGAAATGGAGAAGTGGATTCTCAGCCCATTATTTAGTTGACAGCAGCACTCTCGCAGGGCGGTGCAGCGGTTTTTTTCCCCTGTGGCTGAGCCTTCCGTGATGTTGTGCTTTGTTATTGAGTGATAAGGCATGGCCTTATCATTTTTACTGCTTTTAGCAGATTGTGTGAGTGTTTGTGTGATCCTGACTGAGCTGATAAAAGCAGTGCGCTAGACGTATGATCACTATGCGCTGAAGCGGTTGATATCAGTTGATATCTCTCGCGGGAATTTGAAAATAAGCTGCGTCACTGATCACATCAAACCAACTCAGTGGTCTAATATTTCCTTATTTTCCTTATTTTTTATTGGTTTGATGGGAAATAATTAATTGTAGAGGAACATAGTCAGATTTCTTTACAGTGGAGATGATTAATGATTGCCTGCAGTGTAACTATAGCCGTTGTATTGACTGTCCTGAATGACCGTTGTCCGGTGATTAGTGTGATTATGAAATGACAGAGGAATCATCCAATCATGGATAGATTTACAGTGGGTGGGACCAATTTCGTGCAAAGAAAACACCACTCTAGGCCTTCTTGAAGTTCTAAATGAATACAACCGGCAGCCAAAACAATGGCTTGTTAGAAATGGAAAACGGAGGCGGCAGCTGAAAGAGCCACTGTGAAAGTGCTACAAGTAAAATATATGATAATATGTCTGTCACACACATCAAGTAAAATATATAAGGTCTTTTATAAGCTCCAGATCTGCATTTAATCTAGAACCACCTTTTTCCAATATTTGGTTCCACCTTAAATGGTGCGGCAGGTACGTTCTGGTGCCAAAGAATCTTCCGTTCCACCTTAAATCCTGCAGCATTTACATTCTGTTGCCTAAATGTGCCAGAATGTATCTTCTGCACTGTTTAAGTTGAAACACAAAATTTAAACAATTTCAGGTTCGTCAGAAACCTGATGCAAATTGCCGTTAGCTTAGTGCTAATAAACTACTAGAATCCTATAGGGATGCTAGCAGAAGTCAGACGTTTTTAAACGAGTGTTGACACCAAATTGACGGCCCAAATTGTACATTTAGTAGCAGTCATGAAACCTGAATTTTGTGTACATTTTTTTAAATTATCGTGTCAACAGAGATTGTACTAGTAGCCACATCACTAAGTGGGTGGGACAAAACTTTATGCATTTGAATAAAGATAAAACAGAGATTATTTTATTCAGGAATAGCTGTAAGAGGCACAGACTAGCTGCCTATCTGGATTCAAGAGCCCTAAAATCTAAAGGACTAGTACGTAACCTCGGTGCACTAATGGACTCTGGTCTGAGTTTTAGCAGTCGTGTTAAAGCAGTTACAAAATCAGCTTTTTATCACCTTAAGAACATCAACAGTATCAGGGATGTTCTGACTAAAGCAGACCTGGTGAAGCTCATCCACACCTTTATGTCTAGCAGGATTGATCACTGTAATGGTCACCTAACTGGACTCCCACAAAAGATAATCAAACAGCTTCAGATGATTCACTTGAGTTCTCACTAGGAGTAAAAGAAGGGAACATATCACCCCATTCTTAAATCCTTACACTGGCTACCAGTTACAGAATAGGCTTTAAGGTGTTATTACTGGTCTATAAATGGCTTGTATCTGATATGCTGCAACACTATGAGCCGAGCAGAACTCTCAGATCATTAGGAACTAGTCAGTCCTGCTGAAGGCTTATTTTTAATGATTCTTCTCTTTTAAAGTCTTGTTTTAATCACGTTTCTATATAATCTGTTACTTTTTAAACTGTAATTTGAATTATCTTTGTATTTCATCACTTTTGAAGCACTTTGAACGACTGCAGTGTATAAAAGGTGCTATATAAATAAACTTGCCTTGCATGATTTATAAAGGCATATTGGGAAGTAGAGAAAGACTTCATCACGTATGCAGACTTTCTCTTTCACCATGTGAGTCCTTTAATCTGTCTTTATTGATTAGACGTGTCCAGACACTCAGAAGTGCCTGTGGCCAGTGATGTCTCGACTAGCCAGAGCAGAGCTGCTCGTTGACCCCACCACTCAAGCCGGACAACCTTTGCCTGGTTATTCAACAGGGAGACAATGAGGAAAAATGGCAAAAATGAGTTCAGAGTATCAGTGCAGAACAGTGTCTTGGGCGAGGTGGTGCCGGTGTTTTTGCCTTTAAGTGGCGCCCTTTGACCCCAAAAGGTGGCTCTGTTGTTGTAAAGTTCAGGTTGTGTCCAATGAGGAATGCACAAGGGACGCTGTTTACTGCTGAGGATAAATAACGAAGCTGTAATTGTGTTCTAGAAAAACAAGTTCTAGCCTGGAGGTTAACAGTGTTTTTCTGTTTTCTCGGGGGACGGAGCCGAAAACTATTCTTCTTCTTTTTCTAATGGAAACATGTTACTTTTTAACTTTTAATCAAGGAAAGGTCAGTAAACTGTCAGAAGTTCTCTGGCCTTTAAAAGGACCAGGGGTCGGGGTCACGAAAACTTTGAGAAAAACTTGTGAAGGTTCTTAAGACGAACGCTAAGAAGTTCGTATGTATGCAGTTCTCCAAAGAACACTTAAGAAGTTCTCAAATTTTCTCTTAAGATAATTTTAATGATTTCCGTATATTTTAGTTTGTCCGTCTGAATTTACATGACCAAATCCTAAGGCAAATTATTCAGTAACTGCATGAAATAAATGTAAATTTTTATTTTATTTATTTATTTTATTTATTGCCCTCAAATTAACAGAACATGTGTTTTATGATCTACACATATCACTATATGCTTACAATTTACTGCTGAAAGCCAAAAATCTTAGACGCTCTTTGTATTATTTTCTAAAAATCATTTTTACAGAGCAGATCAATGAAGAGACGCCATCTGTTTATAGTTTATAGCCCAGATTTGTGGAAAAACGAGTCGACTTTCAGTAGAAAAAAAAAAATTGTGAGTTCAGCTTCTTTTATTATAAAGTTTTAAAATTACATCACCCATCTGTTTGACTGGAAAGAAGACTCTCATAAGACCCCCACCTTTAGAATGTAGCTTATGAAATATGAAAGTTATGAAGAATATGACGAAGTGCGTTTTGGAACCACCGGTGGTCTCAAGGAGTTGAAGAGGTTAAGATATTCTTAAGAAAATCTTTGGTTTCTCTTGTAGTCCATTTTGCATTTTACAGCTTACCATAAAGAACAGACACAGTCTGAATTTGTATTAACGGTTATTTCCGTTATTTAGTTTGATCCACTCAGAGGAGCGAAATGGAGGAAAAATATTAAACCAAGCGTCTAAAAAAATTAGCAAACAAGAACTAGAGGTGATGGTGGAAGAAATAGCCTACAGGAAAAAAATTCCCGTCAAAAATATGATAATTGTGGGGTGACAGCTGAAAGCAAGAGACAAGGATGGTCAGGAGGAGCAGATGCAGCGCCGTGTTCAATAAATTCAGATGCTGACCTCATCAACTCTCACAGCCTAAGACAAGCATTTAAGAACATAATATTGTCAAGAAGACCACTTGTTCTTAAAATTATTCTTAAGGAAATAGGTAAGACAAAAAATAAGAGAATTCTTTAGAAGTTATTTGAAGAATAACAATTTTTTGTAACTTTTTTTCTTAGGAATAAAGATTTTCTTTCTTTCATGAATGCTACGTTAAACAAAGCATGTTTACCTTAGACGGTAATAATCGCTTTATATTCTTGGTGTCTGTGGTGCCTCTGCTGAAAAGAGATCGTTTTCACGTCATAGATGCCACAAACTTCACGAAAATAACCCTAAAAGGACTTAAATGCTCCAAAAGCTGTTTATAATCTGAAAATCAAAATGTAACCTGCGCTGGATCAGGTTAGGTGTGCAGCATAAGTTGCTTTGTTGATGTAGCCCAGTAAAAAGCGATCCACCGTTTGCTGTTAGAGCTAACTAAGCTTAAAGTTAGCCGGCTAACCGAGACTCCTCATACGCCTTCTGAATGCAACCTCAGCCCAGTGTAAAGACTTTGTTTTAATATTGAAAGGAATTTTTAAAAAGTAAAAAATATAACTGGAGTAAACAGCACATTGCAAAGTCAGTGTTGTGTCTCTTAAGTCCACAAGAGGGCGCAAGAGGGTGCCTAATGTCGTCGCCACATATGTATGTATGTGTATGTGTATATATATATATACACATATATATATATATATATATATATATATATATATATATATATATATATATATATATATATGTGGCGACGACATTAGGCACCCTCTTGCGCCCTCTTGTGGACTTGTGGATATATGTACATGTGTGTATATATATACATATGTACGTACGTACGTACATACACATATATATGTGTGTGTGTATATATATATATGTATATACATACACACACACACACACACACACACATACATACATACATACATACATACATACATATATATATTGTTGGCCGTAATCCTTGTTTATTCGTTTGAACAGACGTTTTCCACATTCAGATGTTGATTTTTATTTTTTCAATCGATTCACAGATTATATTAATTGATATGGCGAGCCCCTGCAGTGGGTTCTCCAGCCCTGCAGTACTACAGCATTGCAGCGTTTGATGTTGTCCTACATGCTGCAGATTATTAAAGGCAGAAAGCAGATAAACATAAACCAGTCCCTGGACAGCAGTGTCCTGTTGCCGCGGAGAGAAGACGTGACTATGTAAAGCTGTTGGCAGAGGATAAAACGCAAACAGTTCTGTTGGAGGCAAAAGACACGATGAGATCTGCCGAGACGGGACGAGATCTGCGCAGTACACCGTATTCTGATGTTTTCTTGAAGATGTAAACAGGGATTGACAAATATATACATTTGCACAAGCAAAAAATCAACACTAGCAGCATCTCAGAGTGTAGAATCAAATCGACAGACAGTTTATAATTCACTTAATGCAGCCTGTTGTGTTAGACAAGCGAACTGCCGACATCTTGTGGCAAAAAATACAATTTGTGGCCAAAATATAATAAACATGTTTAGCGTATATACACTGTATTTACAAATAATAAGCAAGGTTCGGTACCAAAAACTAGTCAGGGGTTTCTTTTTAAGTCCCCTACGTCCACTCCATTTTTAAAATGGCAAGTCAAATTAAGAAATCATGTCAGGGGATCCTTGTTTTTCATGATATTGTCAGCCAGAAGGGAGATTTTTATCCGTCTCAGTGATTCTTCCTCTGCTCTTAGAGTTTTGGAGTCACTGAAGATCATCTGTGACAGCGTTTTCTAAATGAGCTGCTCAAGGTAAAGAATGAATTTGTGCTGTTTGCTCTGTCATGGAAACTGACGACATGTTAGACAGAACATCACATCCATCTCAAGATCGTATTCCAGCCATGCAGATGTGAGCCTTTTCATTTGTTAGTGATCTTCGTCATTATCTAGTTCTGTTTTATTGTCATCACTGCTGCTGGCAGTAAAGGCCTATTTTTATAACCCACCCATTACAGCAGACCACGAAGAAATGTTTAGAGTTCACAGTGTAATGTGAAAATTACAGTCATCGAATTCTGACAAAATCTGGTTTGATGCAGTTAATTGTGTCCCAAACTGACTCCATTTTATCAGCTCCACTTACTATATAGGTGCACTTTGTAGTTCTACAGTTACAGACTGTAGTCCATCTGTTTCTCTGCATACTTTGTTAGCCCCCTTTTACCCTGTTCTTCAGTGGTCAGGACCCCCATGGACCCTCACAGAGCAGGTACTATTTGGGTGGTGGATCATTCTCAGCACTGCAGTAACACTGACGTGGTGGTGGTGTGTTAGTGTGTGTTGCGCTGGTCTGAGTGGATCAGACACATCAGTGCTGCTGGAGTTTTTAAACACCTCGGTGTCGCTGCTGGACTGAGAATAGTCCACCAACCAAAAATATCCAGCCAACAGTGTCCTGTGGGCAGCGTCCTGTGACCACTGATGAAGGACTAGAGGATGACCAACACAAACCGTACAGCAGCAGATGAGCTATCGTCTCTGACTTTACATCTACAGGGTGGACCGACAAGGCAGGAGTGTCTAATAGAGTGGACACAGTGAGTTTACACAGCAGTTTAATTGCAATTTGCGACTTGAGTCATGAGTCTCTCTCTCTCTCTCTCTCTCTCTCTCTCTCTCTCTCTCTCTCTCTCTCTCTCTCTCTCTCTCTCTCTCTCTCTCTCTCTCTAAGCTGAGACAGAGCGATGCCGGCCAGCTCGAGCTGTGACTGTCTGCACCTGGAGTGCGTCGGAGAAATCACTAAAGAAGAGCTCATTCAGAAGTCCCATGTGAGTCCCCACTCCGTCCACCATAACCCTCGTCCCTCTTTCAGTCCTTCTCTTTATCTCTCACGCCTGTGTTGCAAGACACAGTGACCCTCTTTAATGTTTAACTTCAACAGGGCAAATAATATGGTGTTGGTACCTGGTTATGGGTGATAAAGCAAAAATGTAATATTGTGACACTTGAAATAGTTCTAGTACCAAATAAATTCAGTATTACACTATTTGCCAAATATATCTCAGTGTTTTGGTGCTGTTGGACCTCATATCTCCAAAATGGTAACTTTACAGAAGAAGGAAAAAAAACATATTTTACTTTTAATGTAAGTCAATGGAACCAGACATTTTTCCAAGTTTCTTTTCGTCTGTTCATCTTCAAATTTACACACAATATAAAGGACAAAAAAACACTGAAAAACTGCAAAAATGGAGATACGAAGTTTTGATCCAACAGCAGCGATTTATTGATAAAGAGGAAAAATTATACAATTGCTAAAAATATAAGAAAATATGATGTAATTAAAACAGATAATAACAATCAGTTACTTGTTACTGTGCAGGTGTGATATCACTGGTTGTTGCATTTGGACTCAGCAGCTGGTCAAAATTTTCTTCAACCCTTTAATGTCTGTATCTCATATTTAAATTTGTTTTGGTTTATATGAGCTCGACTGAGCACAGAAGAAAATTAACAAATGGATTAACCTGTGTGAATAAAAATCACTTACTTATTATGCTAAATTTAGTTTTTTGGTTGTGTGACTGCTGATTTTTAACAAAACAATAAGAAAATCCAATCCAGTCCAAAAAAATTTATTGTGAATGTTTTATAAAAAAAAAAAAACTTAATGTGATTGTGAAAATATATTTTGTACTTGTGAAATACTTTATATTTTGAACTTGTATCCAGCTGTAACCACCTCCACTCAGACTGCAGCTGTAATTGATATTGTTTTTAGCTTATTTTTATTTAGTTTTCTTTTAGTCATTTGGTTAGATTTTATTATTTTGCTTGATAAAACTAATGAACCAGTAAAATTAATAATTTTAACTATTTTGCTCATATATATTATATTTTTTTCAACCACTTTTTGTTGTTTTTCTTGCTCAGCTGCGTTGCTAATGATAGGCACCCTCAGTGTATTCAGAGTTTAAATAAAGGGCGCATAGTTGCTTGACATTCATTCGAGGTATAATAATAATAATGATTCATCATGATAACACATCGTCGTATTTCCAGCTCCTAAAGCTACTTGTCTAATGTTTTGAATGGCGCTGGGCGTTAATGTAATGTAATGCAATATAATGTGTTGCATTTTCAGGGCCAGTGTCAGGACTGCAAAGTCGGGGGACCAAACCTCTGGGCCTGCCTGGAAGTAAGTGAGCTGATGACAACCTGCACTGTGTAGTGCTTTATGTCTTTTGTTATGTTTTCATTGTGATAATATCCATAGTTGTTATTATATTGTTGTTATATTGTTATATTGTTTTATTACGTTCCAGCTGTACTGTATAACCACATACATATACTGCTCATACGTCCATAAAGTGATATGTGGTACAAATATTGATATATGTACTTGTGATGTATATGTTTTATAGGAAATAGCGTTTGTTTGGATATAGTTTCTTTACCTAATATTCACTCTGTTTGTGTATGTTCCATCCAGAATGGCTGTGCATATGTTGGCTGTGGAGAGTCTCATGCTGACCACAGCACTGTCCACTCTCAGGTTAGTGTGCTGGAGGTACATTTTATTTTTTAAATCCTGTGCTACAAATTCAAAGCGTCAAAGTTGACGCATTGATAATGTTAATTAATTACATGAAAATATGTATTTTTAAATTGCTTAAAGAAATATAAACTATATAAACTGATTATGATGATTAAATCAACGCGCAGACTAGTTTTGTATGAATGGGTCTTCTGTGCTCTGATCTATAATCAGGAAATCCAGTCCTGGTTCAGTTGTACATTTACAGCAGTGAGTTGATGTGACACGGGCATATTTTTTTAACATATTTAAAATTTATTTGTTTATTTTTCCTTTTATTTTGATGTGACAAAAACATATTAGAGATGCTAAACTTTACTGTAAAATACCCAGAATTTGAAATAATGAATACATCAATATTTTAGGGCCGTTACCTGGTTAAAATAGATTATTCGTTTGAAAAAAAAATAAACAGTTAAAAATGTACATTCTCGATGAGTTTGTGTTGGCGATTACTGATGATGATAACCTGTGAATACCCTGATTATTATAAAGCCGTGTTGAGCAGTCTGAACATTCTCCACCAGGTGGAGCCATTGGCTGGAAAAAAGACCAGCAGGATCTTATGATTCACTTGTGTTTGTATTTAGTTATAGATTGCATGTACATTATTGCTCAGTTGATCAGCAGAATAATTGCTGTATATAGTTACTTACTTAGCTATTAATATAATCAATAATGACAGCTCTAAGATATGAATTCATAATGTTTTATCAAGTTTTATCCATTAAAATTGTTGTTGTCTGAGTACATGTAGCTGTAATGAAATGCTCTGCTTTTTAAATGGGGGAAAAAAAGCAAAAAAAAACAAAAAAAAAACAAAAAAAACAAAATCATAATAAAACCTGAAAATAGAAAAATAAACAACATCTTCCTTTAGGCTCAAATTTGCAAAATTAAGACAAAATCCCAATTAACAGTGCAAAATAATGCGATTAAATAATAAATTCATTATTTTAATTATTCGAGAGCCCTAATTAAAATGTATTTTTCCAGAATGCATTGTAAACATCCTGATAACAGCAAAAAGTGTTCTCATTTTCTTTTCTGATTATCTTCTATCCTTGAATTACACATTACAAACGCATCATTTCTCTGCTAATATTGATGTGCCATCAAATACGGAGAGTGCCGCAGTGCTCTTTATGGTAAAACAGTGGACTGTGGTTGAAATGGCACTCAGCCATGAGTACAGCGGTCATACATTAGTAATCAGTGTTCACTGATAGAGCCGTCTGCTTACAGCTCTGGTTCGTGTATCTGCACTTAGGCCTGTTGGAGAGAGAGTGCGGTGCGGTGCAGAGTGGCTGCTCCACTAACCTACATTAGTTCCAGAGTGATGCATTTTCTTGAGATGCTTTATAAAAAGGTCTAAAACCAGTTCAGGCCGCACCCAGACACATGGGCTTCTCTTAAGGACGAGTGTGAAGAGTATTGTATCAATATCTTAAATCTAGTCACCATATCTAATATTCCTCATTTTACAACTGCTGTAAGCTCATTATGAGAATATTTCTTATATTCTTCTATTTAACTTATTTCTGGACATTTTTGCTTGTTTTTAGTGATTTTAGTAAGTGATCTCACTATATTGACCGATAATATTTCTTCTTTCAAGCATATTTCTTACAACACACAAAATTGTCTGCCAATATATTGAGATAATTTGACTAAAATGACTAAAAGCAAGTAAAATGCCCAGACACAAGTTAAATAATCTTATAATAAGTTTACAACAATCTTAAAATGAGAAATATTAGAGATGTTCACTAGATTTAAGATCATTTCACTTCATGATACCATTTTTTGCAGCGCACCGTTCACATAGTCGAGGGTTTTACAGCCCAAAGCCGCCACAGGCTCATATTTTTCAGGACAAGGATGAGATCTGTGTTTAAATGAGAGAGATGGGAGTTAATTAGGGTTATTATTCCCCTGAGAGCAGCAAGTGTGCGTTCATATGAATCAGAGACAAAGAGAAACAGGAAAAAATGATGAGAGATCCATGAGTGCAGCTCTTCTGGCTGTAATGTTTTTTAGGGATGTCCTGATCTGACCTGAGCCTGACCGATATGTTGGTTAGCTGATAATATCAGCCGATATTACCCGCTAAACTGGATCGGTACTGACAAATATTATTATTATTATTATTATCATTATTAAGTGCTTTCAAGTTGTTGACCATATGGATAGTGTTTTCCCTAAATATCATCTCTTCTCTTTGGGTCCTCAGGCTTCTTGATGGCTGGTTCATGAATTGACAGATATATCTTCAAAAATATGCCAGCTGTTTTAATCGTGACAAAGTCTTGGATGGCTGTGTCACTGGGAGCCCAGTATGAGGCGACTACTGTATAACTGTTTAATATCACTGTTATACAGTAATACATAGTAATACAGAATATTCTACATACAGAAAGAGTTTTAAGATTAAACTGGTGACATGGTTCCCAACAGTGTTAGGAAAATGTTATTAAATTTTATTATATTACTTGATATTTATTTTGTCTTTTAATTATTCTTGATTTAATTATTATTTAGTAATGGCTATAATTGTCACTATTGTCGATGGTAATTTGACCGGCACAGTGATGGAAAACAAGGTTTTAATTCAGTGCTTTGGTTTGTTATTGGTTGTTTCAGATCAGTTTCGAGGTGAATTTTGTTTGAGTCGAGTCAATTTTAGATTCAGAACTTGATATTGTGGTTCAGGTCAGGCTTGGCCAGAATTTAGTTTGACTCGAGTCAGTTTGAGATTCAGAACTTGATATTGTGGTTCAGGTCAGGCCTGGCCAGAATTTAGTTTGACTCGAGTCAGTTTTAGATTCAGAACTTGATATTGTGGTTCAGGTCAGGCTTGGCCAGAATTTAGTTTGACTCGAGTCAGTTTGAGATTCAGAACTTGATATTGTTCAGGTCAGTTTTGGCCAGAATTTTGTTTGACTCGAGTCAGTTTTAGATTCAGAACTTGATATTGTGGTTCAGGTCAGGCCTGGCCAGAATTTAGTTTGACTCGAGTCAGTTTTAGATTCAGAACTTGATATTGTGGTTCAGGTCAGGCCTGGCCAGAATTTAGTTTGACTCGAGTCAGTTTGAGATTCAGAACTTGATATTGTGGTTCAGGTCAGGCTTGGCCAGAATTTAGTTTGACTCGAGTCAGTTTGAGATTCAGAACTTGATATTATGGTTCAGGTCAGTTTTGGCCAGAATTTTGTTTGGCTCGGGTCAGTTTCACATTCAGAACTTGATGCTGCAGTTTATCAGGTCAAGTTTCTGCATGATTTTGTTGAGTTCGGGTCAGACTTGACTCCAGACTTAATGTGGTTCGGGTCAGTTGTGGACAGAATGTTATTGAGCTTGGGCTGTGTCGGACTCAAAATTTGACGATGCGGGTCGAGTTCGGCCAGAATTTTGTCGTACTTGGTTCAGGCCGGATCAAAGCTGTAGCTCTGTCTCACTGCTGTAGACGTCCACATGACATGCAGGCAGCGTCCCTCTTTACACAGACACTGCATTAGTACACAAAGCATGTTGCAGTAATGGAATAACAGTGAGAGGTGAATGGAGCGCTGCGCTGGTCTATCGCCGCACTTCTATCTATCCTATAAACCCGCAACTCGTTCACTCAGCCTGCTTTGTGCAGAGTCACGGCGAGCTGCTCACTCAGTTCAGTCTGGCTGGAACTGAAGGCTTCAGTCGATCTGGCTCTAAATATTTCATGCCCCATCAAAAGCAGCCGGCCGGATGGCTGAGCGTGCCAGATTTCAGCAGGGTGTGTGTGGGTGGGTGTTTCTTTTGTCTCTTTTTGGTGCAGCCCATAAATGATGTAGGAGGCCATGTACAGTGTGTAAAAGTGCATCTGCTGTTCAGAGTGGAAGCTCGTCCACTGCTGATGAATAATGTAGTGACCACTGAACTGCAGCTGCTGCCTTTTTGTGAGTCTTTGTGAGTGTACTGGAGTATTCAGTTAACTCTTTAAGGACGAACGTCGTGCCTGTGACCCGTTCATAACTTTTTGTCTTTAAACTTGAATAACTTCACAAAGGTTTCAGATATCAACAAACTTCAAAGTCTGTGTTAGACTAGAGGAGCTGGTCTTTCCGACAGTAAGCCATGTGTTGTAGTAAGCATCGCATTTCCCTACGAAATCCCAGGCGTGATGAACTCTACATCTGCAGAGTCTTCTTCATTGCCTTCCTGTAGGATTACAGTGTATACCAGGGGTTGGCAACCCAAATGTCTAAAAGAGTCATTTTGTCCTTTCAACAAAAATCAAACCACCTTCATAGCCAGAACAAGTTTTATTGGTTTTACCACCTTGGCTGTAAATATGTCTCAGTATGTGCTGATGTACTAGTATAGGCAAAAAAATATAATATAAACAAAAACGCAGACTTACTTTGCTCTGCTTTAAGCTTTAGCTCAGCTATAGCTGCTTTTCTCGCATCTCCGGCAGGAAACTTTTCCTCAAAAGTAGAACGGTTTTTGCAAAATGTCTCTCTACATTTGACTGTTTAAGAGGATGAAGTTGCTTCTCATTCGCCAGATTCTTGTTCTAATTTTCCTGTTCTACCTTAAATGGTGCATGAGGCGCCAGATTGTAACTGCTGCATCGTTTAAGGTGGGAAGGGAAAATTCGAATGAGAAGCTGGCGAATGAGAAGCGACTTCAGCTTCACGACTTTTTACTGTTTGACAGTTTCTCGTTGCAGATTAAACGTAACAGGAAACCAGCTGGAGTGATTATAAACACAAATAAGTCCATTCCCAATTCCACAAATAAACCCGTCTCCAAGTTATCGATATTCGTCTTAAATCTTTCTCTTTGCCATTTTTCTTTGGCTACTAGCTAGACGAGACTTCAGGGTTAAAGGGTGAATTAGCAGTTCTACATTAACTCCAGAGTTTAAGACCATTTATTATTTAAACTGTGTTGAACGATCAGCAGAGCTTTATTTTACTGCAAAGGAGGATTATTTTATTTTTACCTGAAAATCTGATTCTGCCGTGGAGCCACAACAGGGCAGTAAAAGAGCCGCATACAGCCCTGGAGCCACATGTTGCCGACCCCTGGTGTATACAGGTTGATGTTCAGTTCGGAGACTCTTCCACTGCAATTCAAAACTGCCTCTAAAGTTGGCTTGTTGCATCATGCTAGCGGGTCAATCACAACTGTTGAAAGACTTCAAAACGTTTGACTTCTGACTTTCAGAAAGCAGGATTTAGTTTGAGATGGGTGCTGGAAAAAAACTACTTATCTTTGATTACTCCACAGTCTGTAGCGGTTAGTAAAGGTACCAACTTCCAGCACCTCACACTCATTTATCATTTAAGCCACGCCCATTTCCTTTAATTTAAAAGAAGGCATGATTCAGGAGTTGGTATCGAAGTCAGGATATCGGTATTGAACAGATTTGAATGATACCCTGTTCAAAAGTGCATTGAACGTTGGAATATCCAGCGGCCGGTGGCACCAGCTCTGCGTAAGTTCGAATGTAGGCTAGTTGGAACGCGAGTGTTTACTAAGTTCAGGTTTATGAATTACTAAATCAGAACGGGTTGCACCACACAAACTAGTTTTAACTTAGTTTAGTAGTTACTAAATATTTACACCACCCCCCCTCAGCAGGTGTAAGTGTTAGGGAAGCCATCAGAAACCACCAAAAAGACCAAAAACATTACTTTTTTGGTTAACTTAGCTAAAAACTCTAAATGCTATACACTGTGATTTTGCTTACAGCTCTAATCATCGCCCTGGTTTGGATTCTGATCATGAAGCTAAACACCCACAGCTCCAGCTCAGTGAGACTCACCCAAACGGCTAAACTGAGGCTGCTGTCGTGTCGGTCAGCCAGAAAACGGCAATTAAAAAGCTGCATATTTGGTTGTCTAAGGGAAATATTAAAAAATAAACAGACAGTGGCTGTAGATAATTAGTTTTATTCAGTTTAACCTGTGCACATCGTTCTCTTTAGATAGATGGATGGATAGATAGGTAGGTAGGTAGGTGGATGGATAGATGGATAGGTAGGTAGGCAGGTAGGTAGGTGGATGGATAGATGGATAGTTAGGTAGGTAGGTAGGTGGATGAATGGATAGATGGATAGGTAGGTAGGTAGGTGGATGGATAGATGGATAGTTAGGTAGGTAGGTGGATGGATGGATAGATGGATAGGTAGGTAGGTAGGTGGATGGATGGATAGATGGATAGGTAGGTAGGTAGGTGGATGGATAGATGGATTGTTAGGTAGGTAGGTGGATGGATGGATAGATGGATAGGTAGGTAGGTAGGTAGGTGGATGGATGGATAGATGGATAGGTAGGTAGGTAGGTGGATGGATAGATGGATAGGTAGGTAGGTAGGTGGATGGATGGATGGATAGATGGATAGGTAGGTAGGTAGGTAGGTAGGTGGATGGATAGATGGATAGGTAGGTAGGTAGGTGGATGGATAGATGGATAGGTAGGTAGGTAGGTGGATGGATAGATGGATAGTTAGGTAGGTAGGTAGGTAGGTGGATGGATAGATGGATAGTTAGGTAGGTAGGTAGGTGGATGGATGGATAGATGGATAGGTAGGTAGGTAGGTGGATGGATAGATGGATAGGTAGGTAGGTAGGTAGGTAGGTGGATGGATAGATGGATAGGTAGGTAGGTAGGTAGGTGGATGGATGGATAGATGGATAGTTAGGTAGGTAGGTAGGTAGGTAGGTGGATGGATAGGTAGGTAGGTAGGTAGGTGGATGGATGGATAGATGGATAGGTAGGTAGGTAGGTAGGTAGGTGGATGGATAGATGGATAGGTAGGTAGGTAGGTGGAAGGATAGATGGATAGTTAGGTAGGTAGGTAGGTAGGTGGATGGATAGATGGATAGTTAGGTAGGTGGATAGACGGATAGGTAGGTAGGTGGATGGATGGATGGATAGATGGATGGATAGATAAATAGATAGGTAGGTAGGTTGGTAGATAGGTAGGTAGATAGATAGACAGACAGACAGACAGATAGATAGATGTGTTATTGATCCCGAAGGACATTTTAGGCTGGATATTTTTGTTCTATTGAAAAAGTCAGAGCAGCTGCTGCCGCGTTACCATGGCAGCGGGTTTGAAACCAAATGAAGTAAAAAGGATAGTTTGAAATGAACTAGTGTAACTAAGGACATGGTAAAGACTTCACGCACAAACTTAAGTATAAACCTACGCAAAAACCTGGTGCAACTCAGTCCAGGTTTACTACGGACGTCAGAAACAAATTGTGTTAGCGTTTACATGCTAATAAGCTGTTCAGTTACAGTGTTACAGCCTTTGGAATTTACTTCACATTCATTTGTATTTAAAGCTTGAATGAACTGCTTTTGCACTATTATTATCAGTTCAGTGGTTGGAATTCAGGTCATATTTAATAAATTCTAAAGCCTGAAATGAGCTGGTTTTGCAATATCGTTACCCATAACAGTTATAAGGCCTTATGAGGGCATTTTGCTAAGTACCATAAACACCTCGATTGCTTGAGAGAGCAGATTGCTCTGAGCCTAAAATGTCCCAGGGTCCCTTTTTTCACCATCTAGCCCCTCCATGTCCCTCCCTGCAGGAGACGCGGCACAACCTGACAGTCAATCTGACCACGCTGAGGGTGTGGTGTTACGCCTGCGCCAAAGAAGTCTTCCTGGACAGGAAATTGGGGCCTCCCACCCTGCTGCCCGGTGCCGTCCAGCCCATGTCCCCCCTGCAGACTCCCATCCAGGTAACACCCACTTCTCCTACACTTTCCCACTTTATTAGAACCTGTCCACAGTCTATTAGAAACATAAACCACGGATTACCACTTTATGAGCTCGGCCTGCTTCATAGGTCTGGTGTATAACGTGTACAGTTACAGACTGTAGACCATCTGTTCCTGCCCAGTTTGTCAGCCCCCCCCCTTCATCACCGGTCAGATTCTGAGTGTGAATCTGTGTATTCTCAGGAGCCCGCGGCCCCTGGCAGCCCAACGTCCCTGAGAGTTCCCCCAGCTGGAGCCTGTGAGGATCTGGACATGGAGACTGAGGAGGAGGACGATTTGAAAACCAGAGGTACTGAACGTGGCCTGGCTTACTGAAAACTCTGCTGCTTTTAGCCTTTCTGACAAAAACCTCCATTATGCCAAGCCAACAAGCTGCTACCCTCTTTTTAACTTCTCCTCATTTAGAGCTGCTGTGTTATTTAACATTCATCACAAGCATCAATGTGCTGTGGTCCGTCTGCTACACCATAATTTTTAAGGCACAGTTCAGCAAAAAATCTAATTTAGTCATTTTCCCCTTATTCCAAATTTAGTTTGATGTCCAAAGTTTGCTTCTTGCGCTGGAGACACAAAGTTAATGTACATCAGCATTTCGCTGTTGTCGGAACGAAACCTTGTATCTCCAAAATGGTAATTTTACAGGAGATGCAACAAACCTACTGTACTTTTAATGAAAGTCAATGGAACCAGACGTCTTTCCAAGTCATTTTGGGCCGTTTCTTTTGGTCCATTCATTATTAAATTTGCACTCAATGTATAAAGCAGCAGGCATTTTCAAATTAAGTCAAAAACAGAAAAACAACAAAAATGGAGATATGAGGTTTTCTTTTGACAGCAGCAATTTAAAGGTTAGTAGTGCTGTAATCAAGACTTCAGAAGGTATTTAAGTTTTTTGGCACCACCAAGAAGTTAAAACATAAATAATATACTGTAATTATTTATTCGTAGTATTTTCTTTATTATTTCTGTCTGAGATTTTATCACCGTGTTTCAAATACAAGCCATTTTGGGATCTTAATGTTGTTATAATTTCATTTTTAATGTTTTTTGTATCCCAGTCATTAAGGAGTCATCTCCATTTATCGTGCAGAACACATCTGACATTTATCATTTTTCAGTTTCTTACTAGTCAGTTGAAAACTGTGAAGTAGTAAAATACTAGTTTCATAACCACATAATTTCATACATGTGTCTGCAACATTTTTCATGTTTTATAATTACAGTTTCACACTTTTTTGAGTGTTGCTAATGTTGCTAGCAGTAAAAGCTAATTTCCACCAATTAGCATTGTGCAGACCTAAATGCTGCCTAAATCATCACACTCGCCTCATACTCAAAATTCAGGCTTTAAGATGGCTGCTGCTACTGTCTTTAGCAAATGCTACTTACTTTTTCTCATTTTTATTGATAACAGTGTGTCATACACTGTCAGAAACCACATAGTCAAGCCAAGTCAAAGTTTATTTATATAGCGCTTTTTACAGCAGGCGTTGTCGCAAAGCAGCTTTACAGAAAAATCCGAGTCCAAGCCCCCATGAGCGTCGCCAGTGGCGACAATGGCAAGGAAACACTCCCTAAGAGTGAAAGGAGGAGACTCAAAAGGGAACCCATCCTCCTCTGGTCGACCCCGGAGAGCAAAACAATAACACACAAGCAGTATGAACAGAGAACACGGCTTTAACATTAGTATAAAATATTAAAATACAGAAAAGAGGAAAAGCAGGTGAAGCTGTGGCTGTGGTTAAACAGAGTCTGTGCAGCAGCAGCATCATCATCAGCAAGTGTGTTAGAAATTACTGAAGAACTCTACACCGTTTGAGGCGACTGTGATGATTTAGATATGCAATTGGTGATGAAAAGCTTCCATTAGTTAGCTACATTAGCCTCATAGCTCCAGTACAAAACTGAAGAAGCAAACTTCAGACACTGAACATGTCTTGGCTGAACGATCACATTTGGGATAAGAGGAGAAACTGTGTATAAAGCTGATTTTTCACCAAGCTATTCCTTAGATGGTCACATACTCCAGTGTCTATTACTGAGTCTATGTGTGTTCACCTCCTGCAGGGCTGACCGGGCTGAAGAACATCGGCAATACTTGCTATATGAACGCGGCCCTGCAGGCCCTCTCCAACTGGTGAGGAAACATGAATCCCACCCAGCTTTTTCTATCAATGAGTTGCCATGTACAGATACGTGTGTGTTTGTGTATTTTCATAGTATCCGATTACATCAATTAAAAGATTAGCTAGCATGGTGGCCTGGATCAGTACGGTCTGCACATCTCCACAGTTCAAAATGTTCCAGTGCGTGACATTTATTTTATAAAAACTAATAAAAGTACCCCCAAAACTGCCAAAGCTCTTAAATTCTAAACTCATACGTAAATATTAAGCTCATATCAGCTTCTTTTTCACCAGCTTCCCATTTTAATTTTTCATTCCACCACTTTGATGACCTTCCACAGCTCTGTTGGTAGAGCAGAGGACTGTACACCTTAGGTCGCTGGTTCATATCGAAGGACATCTCGTTTAGGGGGCAGTCGTGGGCTGGAGGTTAGGGAACCAGCTTTGTGACCTGAAGGTCGGCGGTTCGATCCCCTGAGCTGACAGGACATGACTGAAGTGCCCTTGAGCAAGGCATCTAACCCCCAACTGCTCCCCAGCCTCCGTGGAAGGGCTGCCCTCCGCTTCGGGCAAGTGTGCTCACTGTCCCCTAGTGTGCGTTCATTAGTGCGCATGTATGTGGGTGTTTCACTGCACAGATGCGGTCCAAATGAGGTAAAATGAGGTCCAGTTCCTCTGTGTGCCAGTGTGCAAGCACAGTGGGCCAGTGGTTCTGAATTCATTCAATTCATTCATTCCTTAAACATAGAATAAATTTGGACAGTTGGTGACTAACATCGCTAACATCGATTTACCTTAATAAATACATTAATTACTTCAATAAATGCATCAATTCACCTCGGTAAAAAATCCTTAATCAGTAAATACCTCAAACTTTCACGTGGAAATGTTTACTGAGGAACTAATGTGCAGCACAGCGAAGCTATAATCAGCCACTGGAGCTGCTGATCGTGTCTCGCTGGCTGATCTGACGCTGAATGCACTTTGAATGTTATATCTGTTATTTTTTGTATACTATTTAGCATGCTAGCAAGCGGTTTGGAACGGTTTAGATTTTAGCTTTCGTTTTTCATCACTACAACCACAAATCAAATAAAATCAAATTAGTACACACATACGTTCGTTAATGTATGTTTATCTTTAAAAACTGTTTAAAAAATGTTTTTTTTTTGCCTTTGCTTGGTCGGTTATGGCTTCGTTATCTCTTTACAAACAGCCACAGTTCTGCTGAACGAACTTGAAGTTGCCTGCCAAAATGGCAGCAGCATGATTGTGTGTTTATACAGCAGTGTAGCTCCACCCATTCAATGCTGAGATAAAAAGTAGTGGATTGCTTTTTAAATGATGCTCAATACACAACAGCCAATCACAACAAAATCACTTACAAATTTCCTAAAGGCACAATAACAAAAACCATCCTGTGTAAAATGAATTATGAAATACAGGAAAGATGTAGGAAATGGGCCTTTTGTCCCACTTTACAGCCGACCTACAGAACGATAACTAGCACTGTACAAATCTGTCTTTTTCTATGAAATATTTACATATACAGCTCCTCTTCGTCTTCTTTGGGCTGAATGTATGACGCAGTATCAGCTGCTTGTGTTGCTGTAAGTCAGAAAGTTTCACATTTATTTCAAACTCATTTTGAAACTTATTTGAACGCGACATAAAACAACATTTGTTTTTCTGTGTTCAAAGCTACACTTGCCTTATCTGAGTATCTGATTAACTAAACGAAAGCTAAGATGAGTTCAGATAACCCCTCCCTAAACATCGCTCCGACCGAGCGGGCAGCAGCCAGCGTGAAAGCGACTCCATCAGAAAAGCAGCTTTTAGACCTAATCAGACTCTTTATGCCCACTCTCCACTTCTCTGCCACAATCAGTCTTTCCTTTTATTTCTTTTTCGCTCCAATTTCACATCTTCAGGCTTGGCCTGGTCACTTCTGGGCTGTTTTTTTATGCAGATCGCCATTAGCCTGATTAAAATGGAAATGGGTAATGTAACTAAAAGCACAGATTATATTTGGAAAGGCTCTGCGACATCCGAGAAAGATTTTTCAGGACGTTTTTAGTAAAAGCTCAACTGTGCGGATGAATATAGAGCTCAGAAAAATGGAACTGGGTCAAAATTTGCAATCCTAAAAAGACTGTTAATTACTACAGGGAGGTTAGTTGGAATTGTGCGCGTGTGTTTGTATGCAGTGGGAAAGATTGTTGTGTTTCGTGGGCACAACGGCATTTCTCTTTCATCTCTCCGCATACTCTGCGTGCCTTATTTGTAAGGATATTCTGAAAAAAAAAACGTTTGAAGGCTGCTAACGTAGGGACCTTCATAACATGCGCAAAAGAATTAATTAACATTTTTTTCAAAACGATATTTGTGTATTTATGAATAGCTTAAGATGTTCTTTTCTTAACACTGTAACACTGAGGCATCATTTGCTAGTAACGGATCTTAGAAGGCCTTGGCCAATTTAAGAGCTCCATATATGCGCTCTTTATAAGATTTGGGTGCATTTGAACTGTTCATGCTTATATGCATATACATACAAAAACTGCACTTAAAAGTATAGCTGAAAGTAGAACTACCCTTTGTAAAATACTGCTCAAGCGTAAGTGGTCCTCTGTTTTTCCATTTGAGTACAATATTTAAAAAATGACTTGCTTTTAATGTCCTTAAGTATCAAAAATACTGATTACAGCTGTGTTACTACATTTTGATGAATATTTCTGACGTGAAAAACAGAGCTAGATGTTCATGTCTACAACTCAAGTCTTCTTAGTTGAAATTGTGGTTTGTGAAGAAATGCAATCTTGTGCAAAAGTTTGGGCTCCCCTGCTCAAATGACATTTTGTTGATTTTGTGGAAGCAAGTCAACGCAGCCTCTACAGAGAACACTTTCTGTTTATTTTTGCTGAATTTAATTTACCGTATTGGGGAATAAACAAAGAATAAAATGTGGCCTGTGCAAAAGTAATGGCATGATATATATTTTAATATATATTTTTATGTTTTATTTTCTCCAGTGTGTTAAACTGAGCAAATACATTGAGATTGTGCACTAAAATGTGCAGAAAAATGTCATATTAAGTTTGTAGAGGACGTGTTAAAGTATTTTCACTTAGAAAATCAAATGAAACGTCATTTAATCAGTAGTATTCAAACAAAACAGATGTGGTGGTGGTGTGTTAGTGTGTGTTGTACTGGTCTGAGTGGATCAGATACAGCAGTGCTGCTGGAGTTATTAAACACCTCAGTGTCACTGCTGGACTGAGAATAGTCCACGAAGGACTAGAGGATGACCAACACAAACTGTGCAGCAGCAGATGAGCTATTCACTCTGACTTTACATCTGAAAGGTGGACTGACAAGGTAGGAGTGTGTAATAGAGTGGACAGTGAGTGGACACAGTGTTTAAAAACTCCAGCAGCACTGATGTGTCTGATCCACTTGTACCAGCACAACACATACTAACACACCACCACCACGTCAGTGTTACTGCAGTGCTGAGAATGATCCACCACCCAAATAGTACCTGCTCTGTGAGGGTCCATGGGGGTCCTGACCACTGAAGAACAGGGTAAAAGGGGGCTAACAAAGTATCAGAGAAACAGATGGACTACAGTCTGTAACTGTAGAACTACAAAGTGCACCTATATAGTAAGTGGAGCTGATAAAATGGACAATGAGCGTAGAAACAAGGAGGTGGTCAGAATGTTATGCCTGATCGGTGTATGTAGACTTTATGTACAGTGGTCTTTACTTGGTATCTGTTCTATTTGGGTGCTACGGTTTCTCATTAGGTCAAGTGGGATTTTGGCCAGTGTAAAGCTTGTCCAACCTGGCAACGGTTGCTATGAAGGAACGCATTACAATTCTTAATTGAAATTTGAGGCTCTTGTGCTTCCACCAGACTTCCTCCACTCTGACTTTCCATTTGTTCTGTCTGTTTGTCTGTCTTCAGTCCTCCCCTGACACAGTTTTTCCTGGACTGCGGCGGCCTGGTCAGGACGGACAAGAAGCCGGCTCTGTGTAAAAGCTACCAGAAGCTGATCACAGACCTGTGGCACAAAAACAGGCATGTAGCTTCTCCCTTCTTTTTTATTTGTTTATTTATTTGTATTACTTTGTCTGGATTTGTGACGTATTTAAGCTGTGGGCTCACTTGCTGACTGATGTGCACTTGCAGGCCGTCCTTTGTTGTCCCCACAAATCTGTTCCAGGGAATCAAAGCTGTGAATCCAATGTTTCGGGGCTACTCCCAGCAGGTAGGCAGTGAATAGGGACTCAGTTCTAATAATCGGCCCTATTCTGGATAAACAGCATGTCCTTGCTTTATCCTGTACGATGTTTCTGCTTCTAGTTCACACAGTCTGTAAATGGAAACTAAGCTGCAAAAGCAGCCTGTTTGCAGTTGACTGTGGTTGTGATATCACAACCATGAACACATTTGCATGTGACTGTTTAACCCCGCCTCTTCCGAATTTCCTGAGAATTTCTGTCCAAGCTTAACAGTTTGTTCCATATGTTTAAACATTTAATCGTAGACAGCTTATCAGTCACAGCACTGAACAGAGAGCAACCAATCAAAACAGAGGTTACAGTTGTATGCAAAAGTTTGGCCACCCCTGGTGAAATTACATATTTTATTGATGTGCTAAGTGAAAATTACTTAATGCATCCTTTAGACAGAACACACCTCTGCACATTTAATGCACGATTACTGTTTATTTGATGAATAATTAATTAATTAGGGGGGAAAAAAGATTAAAACGGGTACTGTGCAAAAGTTAAGACACATTGTAGGCAAATAAATAGGAATTTAAGCTCATTCCCTGCAGAGAATGTGTTAAATTATTTTCAATCAGAAAATCAACAAAGCATAATTTGATCAGGGGTGGTCAAACTTTTGTTTACGACTGTGTATCAGGCTTAAAGTAACAATAACAAAAGTATGGAGTGTTTAACTTTAAGATAGGTCGGAAAATGGTTAAGTTGAAATTAATTTGAATGGTTTTTGGTACCTAAATCCTCAGAAATGTTAGAAGTGGACTTCAGTGAAAAAATGAATCATGAAAAAAGGGTAACATTTTTCTGTAAGTCAGGTTCATAAGGATACAAGACAATTACATAAGCCTTTCATGACACCTGACATAGACTTACATAAACATTTATAAAGGCTTGTTCCAGTAAGCGGCAGTTCTCATAAAGGCTGATTTACTTCAGTATCAAGTTGACAAAATTTAGTGGCATCGTGTCCTTTTCACAGTTCGTCTCTTGGTTCCAATACAGATCTTAAAATACCATACAGGACATTTTAATCCTGACACAGTTTCTTACCCAAGTCTTGCCCAAAGATGATGCAAACTGTCCTACATCAAGTCAGTTTTTCAATGAGAACTGATTACTAACTATAATATGAAAGCAATTTCTTCTAGCACCACCACTAAGAGAGAAAGCAAAGACGTGACTCCGTGAAGCGGCGCTTTGTGTGCGAGAACATTCAGCAAAAAACGACTGTACAAACTGCTCGTTTTACTTAAGCGCCAAATACAGTAAAATATACATAACTCTTTTCGGTGTTTTGGCATTAGTTTTAGGATTCATAACATCTTATAAACAGCAAAATGAAACTCCCTTTACTTAAGAGTCAGAGATAACATGCACAACTCTGTCAGTACAGTGCCACTGTATTGCCACAGTGATCCATAAAGATCTTATTAAAAATACATATGATACTTAAAGGACAGAGAAAATAAACATAACTTTGCAATTACTGTGTCATGGTGTTGCTGTAGGGTACATGTTTCAGGCTCCAGTTCTCATGGGCCAGAACTCTGCAGACTTCAGCATGCTGCCTCATTTAAACACAGCTGATTCAGCTCATCAGCTAATTAGCAAGGGCTTCCTGAACTGAATTCGGAGCATTAGATGAGGGTAAACACTAATCTCCACAGCACTTTGGCCAAGAAGTTCCCCAGTTTTAATATCTTATGAGCACAAATACAGGGTGATTCAAAAAGATTCATCTGATTTCAAAATGATTTATTTCACTTGTAAATCTTTACAGATCAATGCAGTGAACTGTAAATGGTTTAAATGAGCATAAAGTTTATTATGTAATTTCACAAGTGCTCAACATGAACCTCCTCCAGCTGTACAGACAACATCAACGCCAGTCAAATTCATCCCATACTGGATTGAGCATGTCGGGTGTCGCTGCACTCACGGCTCTTTCAGTGCGATTTCGGAGATCATCCTGTGTTGTGGAACCAACGACGAACGCTCTGAGCTGTTGGAGGTTCACTGTCCACGAAAATCACACTGCACAGTTATGACGGATTCACTCTTATTGAAGTGGAGAACGCAGAACTCTTTCTGCTCGGGTCACATCTCCTCGCAGGCTGAAGGACGTCCTATGACGTCCTCTTTCAGTTGGTATGTGATTGGTTCCTAGGGGCCTCACGGTTGTAAAAATATGGCGCTTTGAAATCGGATGAATCGTTTTGAATCACCCTGTTTCTTATGAACACAAATATAAAACTCACTTTATTCGGGAACGTTTACTGAACTCTTTGACATACTAAAAATATTCTGAGCTAAGAAGCCTGTTGTCATAACGTGTCGTCATTTTACCGCAGTAAATGTTACATCGCAACCTAATGTCACCTGAAACCTGTCAGTTGACCGGCAGGGTGCAGCTCAAAGCACCACAGAACAATTCCATTTTTTATCTTTCTGTCACTTCAGCACCAGTCGTTCAATTCTGTGCTCTCAGATACAAGTATTTATCCTCCGTCCCGCGGTGGGAGGCACGGTGCACTCGCGTTAGCTTAGCCTAGCAAGCTTACCCTGTATGCTCAGAACCGTTCAGCCCTTCAGTGAAAACGAGGCCATTGAAATTGGCCTTTAATGACAACTGCCACTAATGTAAGTAAGCTTTTATAAATGTGTATGTAGGTTTATATATTAGCTATAAGGAAAGGCTTATTTAATTATCATGTAGAACTTGCCCAGCAGTAAAGTGTACAAGATTGTATAAGCCTGCAGACCCCATGCACTAAAAGCACCCCCTTTATTCTGTTTATCCCTCCTCTCATAATCTGTCATACTAGTTATTTCATCTTCTGACTTATTCCATCAGCAGAAGGTGCTTCAAGAAGGAGATATTAATAGAAAGCACTCTCGCTGTCCTCTGAGCACATCCTCCTTACCCTGGCTGACTTCTGACTCGGAATTAGTTCGAGGAGAAACAATCCCGTCCCTTGTGCTCCAGGTTGTCCTTCTCTTTTTCAGGCCACAGTGCCCTCATGGCCGTGTAATAAACCCACACGGGCCGTGCAGTCATTCGTCACGGCCGGCCAGAGAGGAAGAGCCATTTTTAGAACTAGCATTAGCATGCGTGGGCCGTCACGGGCTAGAATGGATTTCTATAAAGGCTCCAGCAGCAATAATCTCATTTACAGAGTCACATTCATGGACACATACTGAGAGAGAGAGAGAGAAAGTGTGGGTTTTAAGCTGTACTGTACTGGCTATAGTTTCACACACAGACCGGATTTTATTTATGTCTCCTCAGCTTGTAAATCAGTTTTCATTCAGCGGACAGCAGTAATCCTCAGCCCTGCTTTTGCTTGATGGCCCTTTGGCTGCTAATTACAGTACTGCACAAAAGTCAGAGACGATTTCTAGTCAAAACGGCCACTAAGTACAGGAGATTTTAGAAATAATAGGAGATATTTCTGAGGAGATTAGATATAAGATACTTCCCTTTGCACAAAGGTATGTAAAGACAGCTTTTACTGTGAAAAGGGAGGGGACAGAAAAGAAGAACCTTTGTGAATCAAATAAAGAAGCTGCTGGTATTATCAGAACAATAGTCTGACCACTCCAAATCTAGACCTCAACATTGTGAGAACATTGGATCGTGAGAAGCAGAAAGTATAGCCAGCTTCTAAGACTGAACCTAGGAGTCCATTTTTTCTTTGAAAAACTGAAAACAAGTCGCTTGAAAAGAATGGAAGCTTTAAAAAAGGCAAATACTGGACGCAATAAATACTGAAAAATGGCTGCCCTGTCATTGGAGCGTGACGAATGTCTGAACCAATCAGTAGACTTGTTTACCCAGTGTTAGGAGTGTAAAGATCCTCCAAATACATGGTTTGGTTCATGCCTCGTTTTGTTTGGGGGGTTCGGATGGAGTTGAGGGGTGACGAATAAGAAAAAACAGGCAAAAAATGTCTGGGTTTTATTAAATAGAAGAACAGTGAAGAACATGGTCTACAGCTTGCCATTACTTTAAATAGAATAATAATTTTGTGATTTTATATGCGTCACAATGTTAATTGTGAAACGAAAAATGAACCCTGAACAAACGACTAATTAAAATAATCCATAAAAAATTTATTATACAGTATCCATCCTTTCACATTGTTATTTATTGTTATATTTCGCATGCTACACTTTTAAAACAATACACAGGATTAAAAAAAAGAGCATAATGATGCTTCATGTGGCAGATTAAGGAACAGAATGACACAATTATTTTAACCATAATCCTCACTATTAGAAACAAAACTTAGATCCTGAGAAAATAGTTATCATTTCATTGCTCAGGCCTACATAGCAGCATGTTAACTCTCTTTAATCGTTGTGTTCCTGTGCCTAATACCTGGTCTGTTGTGCGCTGTCTCTTCCTCAGGACTCCCAGGAGTTCCTACGCTGTCTGATGGATCAGCTGCACGAGGAGCTGAAGGAGACTGTGGTGGAGCCCGAGGACCAAAGTCCGGTGGCCAGCGCGGACGACAGTCCAGACGAAGACGACCGCAGCCGTTCAGATAGCGACTTCCAGTCCTGTGAGTCGTGCAGCGCGGACAGCGAAGGTCCCCGGGGCCCAGAGGAGGCCGAAGAGGCTGACATGCTGATCCCAGATGAGGAGAAGGCCAACAGAGAGTGGCAGAAAGAGAAGAACCTCATTAACAACCTGTACCGCGCCGGCTCCCACGGTGACCTCGACAAGGACGTGGACACGACCAATGAGAGCAGAACCATCATCAGCAGCCAGGGAGCCATAAAGCAAGGCAAGGCTGCAGGTAAGTGTTCTGCTTTGGAATAGATCATATTGAGACAAATTTCGCATTACCCCAAATGTAGCTGGTCAGCCAAGACATATTTGGTGCCTGAAAGAGCGGCACGTTTTGGGGCGGGGTCACATTGCACTTGTTCTGAAGGCTCTTTTTTTGTGGGGATTCACGCTGCATATTTTGGCCATTGCTTTCTTTTGGAAAGCTAGAAATCTGCTAAATCTAAAGGGGATTACTGTCAATTTTTCTAAATTTCTGCATAATTAAATGGTTACAATATAAGCAAAGTCATTCAGAGTGGTTTGATGCTCCATTCTAGAGAAACTTATTCACAGTCGTGGTGAAAGGAACCAGACGTTTAATGCCTCCAAATCTCCCTCAGACATCAATATCTTCATACACATATTATATTTCATGTAAGAACTTGTGTGAGGGAGATTTGGAGGCCTAAAACATATTTCTAACCCCATTCATGGTCAAGAGAAACAGTTTTTTCAGATTTATTACTGTTTACCATTATCAGCATCACATATAAAAACCAGAAGTTGTGTAGATTCACTGGTCATGTTGGATAGTAAATAAAATGGCTACATTTATGTTGTAAACATCACAACCCCTGGTTTCTGTCACCACCACTGTAAAGAAATCTCAGTTGGTAAGTTTCTCTGCAATGAGCCATTTCACATCAAACCACTCTGGATGACTTTGTTTACATCTCAACCAATAAAAAATATCTGTGGAAATTCCTCTTTAACTAGCAGGTGTGATGCTGCTAGTGAAAACAAGGCTGTGTTTTGTTTATGCTGTGCTAATTTTGATCTGTGATATCATCCAGGTCAAGAAACTGGACCCACTATAACTCACGCAAGGCCTGCCATTCCTTTAATCTGATTGGTTAGAAAAAATGCTCCTGACAAAGGCTACTTGACCTCCTTGAGTTGTCTGCTTTATAAACTTGGGGTTCTGGAGTGCTCCCATGTGAGGCTCCCAGCATGGGGAAAAAACAGTGAACAAAATACATATCTCCCATTTAAACAATCAGAAATTAGAGTGGGTCGCAAAAACTCAGTACTTACAGTACTCTGATACTGTATGACGTACTATTGTACAGACAAACCACAGGCTTCATTGTGATGTACCTCTGCGAATTTCGTACAAACCCCATTTCCAAAAAAGTTGGGACGCTGTGCAAAATGTAAATAAAAACAGATTGCAATGATGTGCAAATCATTTAAACCCCATATTGAATTGAAAACAATACAAAGACAACATATCAAAAGTTGAAACTGGGATTTATTTTTTTTTTTTAAATACATGCCTGTTTTGAGTTTGATGCCAGCAACACATTCCACAAAAAGGGGCATCAGTGCACATGGCATGGGTGACTTGAACATCTGTGAAGGCACCATTAATACTGAACGATATATGCAGGTTTTGGAGCAACATATGCTGCCATCCAGATGACGTCTTTTTCAGGGAAGGCTTTGATTATTTTAGCATGACAATACCAAACCACATTCTGCACGTATTACAGCAACATGGCTCCAAAGTAAAAGAGTCCAGGTGCTAAACTGACCTGCCTGCAGTCCAGACCTGTTACCCACTGAAAACATTTAGCATTAAACAGTAAACATGCCTTTTTTTTCAAAAAAACAGTAAGATTTCTCAATTTCTGCCTTTGATATGTTGTCTTTGTATTGTTTTCAATTAAAAATAGGGTTTAAATAGGATTTTCACATCATTGCATTCTGTTTTATTTACATTTTGCACAACATCCCGACTTTTTTAGAAATGGGGTTGTAAATAACTACGTTCATCGGTGCCAGAAACCACGTAAGCTAGTTAATTTGAGATTTCCGCACAATTATCTGTGGTTTTCGGCAAGTATGTGATGATTTAATCGTGCAGTTTTCAGGGTGGAAAGACTGAATTTAACTGAAATGGTCAAAGTTGTGTGACCTAATAATGTCAGCCCCAATCACTGTTATGCTCTGTTCAAATCCCCGGTGGCTGTCACGTTTCTCCTGTTCCTCCAGACTCCAACCCTGACATCCAGGTCAGCAACAACGCCCGGCCCCAAAGCCCCAGTGCCAATGAGGGAATCGTCCCCAAACTGTCCAGCAGTCCCCCCAAATCTACCCCCATGTGGCCTAGCTTGAGCTCAGCTCACAAGAAAGGTACCTCAGCTCGACACACATCAGCTCAGCCTACGAGAACGCACCAGATTCAGTTACTGTATCTTAATGCAGTGTCTCTCTCCTTATGTCTTCATCTCTCAGTGACCTCGTTCGCACCACCGAAGAGCAAGCGTCAGAGGAAGTACCGCAGCGTCATCTCTGACATTTTTGATGGCACCATTGTTAGTTCCGTGCAGTGCCTGACCTGTGACAGGGTGAGTAGTCAGTTTGCTGGTTCCCATTACACACAAACAGCCTGTAACTGTAGTATAAACAGTGGAGATAATGTCACCACCATCTGTGTTAACCCTTTTAAGTCTAGTGTTGATAATGACATTATGCTCCAGTATTAGGGCTGGCCCATTTGGAGTGTGTCTCTGAAAAACCTCTGTTTGGAGGGCCATGTAGCCCGAACACTTGAATTTTTTTATCACAACAAAAATTGGGACACCCTACTGCTAGACGTGAACGTGCAAAACAGAGGGCTAAGGGCTAAGTGGTAGGGGCGAGGGCTGAAATGGGATTGGGCCTAAATAAACTTACTATGAAAGCAAATCTCCTGACAAAGATTTTGAGGTGGCAGCAAAACCTCATATCTCCAAAGTAGTAACTTTACAAAAGAATGAGAGAACTTTCTGACCGAACAAGATTTGTTTGTAATTTTGGACCTTTTAGTCTGTTTTTCATGAAATTTTAACATGATGTGAAAAGTAAAAGTCGTAAAAGGAGTTTTTATATTGTGCAAAAAAAAGTAAACAAAAAAATTATAACAAAAATAGAAACGCAAGCTTTTTGTGCGACATTGACTATATACTTCTTGAACTTGCATCTAAATCACAACTAGGCAAAAATCAGTCCGACTCATATGTGTTCTTATTTGACATAACGTTAGCTCGGCATCTTTGGGACGTCCACCAGAAAAAACCTGCTTGCTAGAAATCAAGGACTGGAATATGTTGATTAATTGAATTGTGGTTGATTATGAATGTAAATGTTATTGTTTAGAAGGGCAGTATTGAGAACCAACAACCGAGTCCTCATTTGGAAACATCAACGAGTAACCGAAGCCTATTTGGAGTAGCCCTGTGTAATATTTAAACATAATCAGAATTAAATATTTACCTAATTAAGTGCAGTTACATTTGGTTTATATTCAGTTTTGACAGATTTGAGTGTGTACTAATGCCGTTTTTACTCGTGGCTAAAATGTAATGTGTGTGTTTTTTTTTGTTTTTTTTTTCTTACTGCAAATCAAGATTTGTAAGCACAACAAAACCCTTTTCAGCAAATTCAAAGCCCAACTTTGGCCACTGTGTTCAAATGAAAGCCAAAAAACTGTAATGCGTGATATCAAAACCACTGCAGTGAATGGTGGGTGTTGTGATTCAGCTCTTTTTATACAGAAGTTGTCCTGCAGGCTGACACCAGATTTGTCTTCTCTTTCATTCTAAGGTGTCGGTCACCCTGGAGAACTTCCAGGACATCTCGCTGCCCATCCCGGGGAAAGAGGACCTAGCTAAGTTGCACTCCTCTTCCCATCAGACCGCCCTGGTGAAGGCTGGGTCCTGCGGCGAGGCGTACGCCCCTCAGGGCTGGATCGCCTTCGTCATGGAGTACATCAAGAGGTGAGTGTGAACAGTGTTTAATCTCTGATGTATAAGAGACGACACAAAATGGGTATGACTTACTGATTTATGTAGTACACCGATCAGGCATAACATTCTGACCACCTCCTTGTTTCTACGCTCATTGTCCATTTTATCAGCTCCACTTACTATATAGGTGCACTTTGTAGTTCTACAGTTACAGACTGTAGTCCATCTGTTTCTCTGCATACTTTGTTAGCCCCCTTTTACCCTGTTCTTCAGTGGTCAGGACCCCCATGGACCACAGAGTAGGTACTATTTGGGTGGTGGATCATTCTCAGCACTGCAGTAACACTGACGTGGTGGTGGTGTGTTAGTGTGTGTTGTGCTGGTGCGAGTGGATCAGACACAGCAGTGCTGCTGGAGTTTTTAAACACTGTGTCCACTCTCTGTCCACTCTATTAGACACTCCTACCTTGTCAGTTCACCTTGTAGATGTAAAGTCAGAGACGATAGCTCATCTGCTGCTGCGCAGTTTGTGTTGGTCATCCTCTAGTCCTTCATCAGTGGTCACAGGACGCTGCCCACAGGACGCTGGTGGCTGGATATGTTTGGTTGGTGGACTATTCTCAGTCCAGCAGTGACACTCAGGTGTTTAAAAACTCCAGCAGCACTGATGTGACTGATCCACTCAGACCAGCGCAACACACACTAACACACCACCACCATATCAGTGTTACTGCAGTGCTGAGAATGATCCACCACTCAAATAGTACCTGCTCTGTGGGGGTCCATGGGGGTCCTGACCACTGAAGAACAGGGTAAAAGGGGGCTAACAAAGTATGCAGAGAAACAGATGGACTACAGTCTGTAACTGTAGAACTACAAAGTGCACCTATATAGTAAGTGGAGCTGATAAAATGGACAATGAGCGTAGAAACAAGCAGGTGGTCATAATGTTACGCCTGATCAGTGTATATCTGTATAGATCATGACCACATCATGAGCTTCACTCATTCAGTTTATTAGAGCCCTTTACTTTTTACACTTACATTCACAACCCGACTCATAGGTCCACTATGTGGGGGTACAATTACAGACTGTAGCTCCTTTTTTTCTGTGCAGTTTATGAGCCAGTCTGAACCCGAAAAGAAGATTTTGTAGACCTTGATGTTATAATTTTAGATGCCAGTAGTACGAGTTGCATTGCTGATAAGGATATATGTACTTACCCTCTCTCTCTCTTTCTTAGCTGGTTCTGGGGCCCTGTGGTCACACTTCAGGACTGTCTGGCTGCCTTCTTTGCTCGAGATGAGCTGAAAGGTGAGTACATATGGTTTTGAACAAAACAGAATGTAAAATTAACACGATGACTGGTATGTATGTAGTTCAGAGTCTCTAACTTTACTTTGGTCCTTGTTTCTGTAGGGGATAACATGTACAGCTGTGAAAAGTGCAAGAAGTGAGTACCCCGTTGTAACTAGTTCAAGCTTATTTGCCTGCGAGACTGAATTTTTAAGCAGGTTTCAAAGGAATATTTCAACACTGAATCAAATTTACACATTTTCCCCATTACCCCTAACGTAAAAATGGAAAAGAATGGGCTCCCGAGTGGCGCAACCGTCTAAGCGTTGGCCCTATCATCAGGAGATCGCGAGTTCAATCCCTGGTGATGCTACAGCCATCCGTAGCACAATTGGCCTCGCTCTCTCTGGGTGGGTAGGATGGCCCCTCCTTCTCCCCCCATCACTCAACGCGATGCTAGTCAGCGCAGGCGTCTGTTAGCTCACGTAACAGATCTGGCGGTTGGCGCTTTCCTCCGAGCGCGTTCGGCTGTCCAGTGATGTTGCGTGAGCGGCAGTTCGAAAAGAAGCGGTGGTTGGTTTCACAGGTCTCGGAGGAAGCCTGTGTTAGCCTTCACCCTCCTAGCGTTGATAGCATCGTGTGATGGGGGGAGTCCTAACTAGCGGGTGGAATTGGAGACGACTAAATTGGGGAGATAATTGGGTAAAAATCAAAAAAAAAAAAAAAATGGAAAAGAATGACAAAAGTGTGGACTTCAAGATGACTGCAGCCCTCACCTTTGGCTATGCAACATAGTTTTGTCCGTTTTTATAGATAACACAATGTCAGAAAATTTATTAGAGTAAAAAAAAAGGCAAGTGTGTGATGATTGCGATACTAATTGGTGGAATATATCACTGTCGGAACAAAACCTCTTATCTCCAAAATGGTAACGTTACAGGAGAAGGAAAAAAGTTTCTTTACTTTTAATGTAAGTCTATGGAACCAGACTTTTTTACAAGTAATTTTGGGCCATTTCTTTTGCTCCATTCATCATGAAATTTAAACCCAATGTAAAGGGCAAAAGGCATTTTCAAATTATGTCAAAAACTGAAAAATGACAAAAATGGAGATGCGAGGTTTTATATATCAGCGATAAGCTTTCATTACTTGTTATCTGCATTGCCTCCAAGCTCCAGTGCAAAGCTATACTTAACGCAAACTTCAGACCCCAAAAATGTTTTGACTGATTGATTTTCTTGCCGAATTATCTCTGTAACGCTGTTGTTTGTGGCTTGTTATTTCTCCAGGTTACGGAACGGAGTCAAGTTCTGCAAAGTCCAGAGTTTGCCAGAGGTGAGTGCTGGAAATGTTTCATGAATTTCTCTTCTGAAATGGTTCACAGTGATTTCTTTCCACCACCTCATTTTGTGCCTTTTTCAGAAAGTGTATTATGTGGGTATTTGGGACGACATTAAAAAGCTTTTAAAATGTCTGGCATAATTTTTTTTGTAATTATGATCACTAAATGTCTTGTATTAGCTTCCTATGTGTAAGGAAAGGCTTAACTGCCCCCATTAGTGCAGGTTTCCTAATGCACCTATTAGCAAAATGGCCAGGAAAGAAACTTATTTCATTTAAAGTGTACAGCGGGCCATCCTTCGTTAACAAACGAAGGAGGGTTACATTTGCTTCTTTTATATATAGGGAGCTCTAATGCTCATTAAACTTAAGTCCTTTGCTGCAGCTGCATTAAAGCACAGCAGACTAGACCTTGAAAAGCTTGGTATTTCAGCTGGAGCGTCCATGTTGGTAGAGGTGTACCTTTTTTTTTTGCCACTTTTTTGCAGTATCTACTCTTGTTTTTCGCAACTAGTTGTTTTAATATGTGTACAGATAGGAATACATTATACTGTGTTAGAGACTGACCACTGATGAAGTCTGTAACTGTACACCATTATTTGGAATCTCGTAAAGTGGAAGTTCAGTATGGGAGTTTTTTTAATGCAGTGAACAGTGAGCATATTATCAACATAAAGACTCATTGAGAAATGAGAAACTCTGTGGTTTTATTTCAGACTATAATGCTCTCTGATGCGATTGAATTAACCCTCTGTTGTGTGAATTATTACTTAAACATGATAAAAATGTTTTAACGTGTTTTGTTATTTAAAATTGCTTAAATTATTGAAACATTTGAAAAAATATGTATTTTTTTTTAAGTGGGGTATTTCCCATAGCATCATAAAATCTAAAAATAAAAAGCACCATAAAATCTAATTTCTCTCTAAAAACATCCTTTTCTTGAAAACAAGATCAAACAAATCCAGCTTAGTGAAATATACGACCCAAAATTTACAAATATCAATTGTTTTTTTGAATGTATGGTAATAACAACACCATAATAAAAAATCCTGGTTATGTGATGTCATAAAGTATTTGTCCTTTCAAAGTAAAAGACCCTTTTCCCACAATTAAATAGTAAAACACAGATTTTATATCACTGCTTTTTAGTAAAATTGAGTTAAAGTAATTGTTGCCATAAGGCAACATTATGCAGTAGAGGCTGAAGTACTGTAAATATTTCCTTTATTTAATACTCAGGTCTTTTGAATTATGTTAGGTTACGCTTTACAGTGTATTTTCCTCTGTTTTCATTCCAGATCTTGTGCGTTCACCTGAAGCGCTTCAGACACGAGTTGATGTTCTCTACCAAAATCAGCACTCACGTCTCCTTCCCACTAGACGGCCTGGACCTGCAGCCCTTCCTGGCCAAGGACAGCTCGGCCCAGATCACCACCTACGACCTGCTGTCCGTCATCTGCCACCACGGCACGGCCAGCAGTAAGTCACACTTTCATTTGACACATCGGCAGTAGTGTAAAAGTGTCTGACCTCAAAACAGTTTCATTTGAAAATGAGTCTTTAGGAAAGAATTCAGTTATAACAGTGAAATAAATAAAACATGTTAAATGTGTCCAAATATATTCAAACTTTACACTGGGAACTTTTTAAGTGAAACAAACTTATATCTAGTCAATATATCTAATATTTCCCATTTTGAGATGGTTGTGCACTTATTATAAGATTATTTAGCTTATTTCTAGACATTATTTACTTGTTTTATGTTATTTTATGAAGTAAAATTCTCGTTATACTGGCAGATAATTTGGCTGATTTCAAGCACATTTTCTACAAGAAGAAAAATTATCTGCCAATACAGAGAGAAAATTTTACGTAATAAAATTACGTAGTTGTAAGCTTTACTTGTTTTATCTCAACAGGAGAAATATTAGATTTATTAACTATGTATAAGATAATTCTTCTTGACAAGATGCCATTTTTTGCATTGTAGCATGTGAATAACATGGCATACCACTTATTTTTGGATAGAACTAATGAAATATAAGAATAAGAAAAAGAAGGGGTAATAAAAAGCCTCCTTCCCCAGTGCTACAGTGTGTGCATATATGTGTGTGTGTGTGTGTGTGTGTGTGTGTGTGTGTGTGTGTGTGTGTGTGTGTGCACTGCTACGTGCTACAGCATTGGCAAACACAATTGTTGTTGCTTTTCTGTTTCAGGCGGTCACTACATCGCGTACTGTCGAAATGACCTGAACCAGCTGTGGTATGAGTTTGATGACCAGAGCGTGACCGAAGTCTCAGAGTCCTGTGTTCAGAATGCTGAGGCCTACGTGCTCTTCTACAAGTAAGATCTTCACGTTAACCGACAGTTTCGGATGTTGAACGCTAAAGCAGTGTGTTTGATAAAATGCATGTGCTGCATTTTAATGAGTGGGTCATTCTACCATTGCAGTCGAAAACAGGGCAGATGTTTTGTATGTGATTCAAGTGGAAAACGTAGTCTGTTATACTGAACAACATGAGTGAAGTTATAACGTTACTGACCTTAACACCACTGACAAAATTACTACAGTCTAAGCTTTTCTAAAATATAGTCCACTGCCAGCTCAGTCTCAGTCATACTGTATGTAGACAATTACAAATATTGCATTTGTAGTATTTTATTTAATCTCAGTTTTAAAATCACTAAATATTTCATGAGTAACACCACTGACAATTTTGTTCAACACATTTTCTGTCAGTATTTTAGCCAAATTCATCAGTAATATAAAGAGATTTTGCTAATCATGGAGTTATTTTTTCTTTCATTGAGATATTCACATGAAAAGGGCAAGATTTATTATTGACATAAGACTACATGTATACATTTAAAATATTTTAACATAGAATAGACAATAATTTAGTTTTTTTTACAATTTGAACTGAAAAACAAGCATCAAAATTATTGTTAAACAAAAGATAACATCAGGATCTGTGAAATCACTGGTGTGACTTGCACAACATGAAAAATCAGTAAACTAAAAAAGAAGAATTATCGTAGTTTTTGTTGGGTTAATTTAAGAATAGAACAACGAATACACATGAACTTTCTGTGGTTTATTATTTTGAGCTCATTTTCATGGCTTTAAATTTGCCACCACAAACTCTGGAGCTCTCACTCACTTCCATGCACAGTGTAGAAAGAAACGCACTTTAAATTGAGAATCTGTGTTTGTAATTAAAGCTACATAGATGTGGTTGATTAGAACGCTCACTGCATCAAAATCAGGCACAGTAGCCCTTATTTATATTCATGTCTGTTCCACTAAATCAGAGTTTGGCGCTGCGAGCTGCTGATTGAGCTCAGATATAATGCTGTTGGATGGTGTGTGAGTTTTCTGACAAAACTTGTATACAGAATGACAAACTGCAGGCTGACAAATACGCCTTTGTGTGTTGCGCTGACAACCACTGTTGATTACAGCGGATAATTGCAGTCACAGTATTGCTAAATATAAAAAAGATCATGCAGCTCTGCTCTCTATGATTGAGAGTTTTCCAAGGACAGTTAATAGCCCAGCTGTTGGTGGAAGGATAAGGCTCAAGGTTGTAATTACAGCACTGAACTTGAACCTCCATGCTTTGCTTTTCATGAAGCACCCAGTAAAACTCTGCCCTGCTGTCTAGAGTTCATATCGTTCTCTGCGATTCAGCAGTATGGAAAGCTGCTGCTGTATTTCAGGAGCGACGTTTCGGTTTAAAGCGCTGTGTTAACGAAAATACATACACCAATCAGGCATAACATTATGACCACCTCCTTGTTTCTACGCTCATTGTCCATTTTATCAGCTCCACTTACTATATAGGTGCACTTTGTAGTTCTACAGTTACAGACTGTAGTCCATCTGTTTCTCTGATACTTTGTTAGCCCCCTTTTACCCTGTTCTTCAGTGGTCAGGACCCCCATGGACCCTCACAGAGCAGGTGAGGGTGGTAGATCATTCTCAGCACTAAATTTGCTAAATTTCCTTCAGGATCAATAAAGTATCTATCTATCACTACAGTAACACTGACGTGGTGGTGGTGTCTTAGTGTGTGTGTGTGAGGGTCCACAGGGGTCCTGACCACTGAAGAACAGGGTAAAAGGGGGCTAACAAAGTATGCAGAGAAACAGATGGACTACAGTCTGTAACTGTAGAACTACAAAGTGCACCTATATAGTAAGTGGAGCTGATAAAATGGACAATGAGCGTAGAAACAAGGAGGTGGTCAGAATGTTATGCCTGATCGGTGTATGTAGTTTACACTCTTTCCAACATACCTCAGATGTAGTTGATGGAGATATGTTTGGTGTCTGAAGTTTGCTTCTTTAGATCTCCAAAGGAGCTATGAGGCTAATGTACATTTGTACATTTGAATAGTCCATCATGTACAGACAAAGCCTACAGTTGTCTGTGTTTCATGCTCAGGCTGCAGTTTCAGATAAAGCAGTGTCATTCAAAATAAGTAGCTGTGCACTGAGTACTGAGCAGAAACACTAAGGCTACATTCACATTACAAGCCTCATTGCTCGAATCCGATCTCTCTGACATGATGGTTCACACTCGTTTAGGTAAGTGATTCAAATCCGTCATTAATGTGAACGAACCGGCGTCCCACATGGCGTCCCAAATGACCCACATCCTACTCAGTAACGTCACATGAACGAATCACGTTCATCGTCAGCACAAACTAACGAGCAGAACGAGCTTCGCTGAGAAGATAATTAACTCTGATCAGCTCTCAGCTTCATTATTAGAGCGAGACGAAGGAGAAAAAGGTGAGATGTGTTGCTTTTCCACCGTTTACAGGCTTTAAGTTATATTCGGTGCTGTTGCCATGGTAACACTGAATGATGGCGCACGCGCAGTGGAAAAAACACACAAATTCCGATCTGAGCGTCACATTAAGGTCACATGACCATGAATCGGACACACATCCAATCTAGGACCACATATGAAAGTGGCTCAGGTCGGATTTGAAAAGATCAGATTTTTGTGTCCACACAGCCCTGAAAACATAAGATATGAGTCACATTAGGGCAAAAAATCGGATTTGTGCACCTTCAGCCTGGTAATGTGAATGTAGCCTAAGAAACTGAGCAGCGCTGCTAACACTGTGCACTTAGGCTAAAAGCCAGGCAGTGATTTACACAGTAGAACCATAATACAGTCTCTTTACAGCCTGTTTTACAAAAATAGTTTAAAAAATCAACGTTTATTCCTCGCTGTTCTGCTTAATCAAACAGAGTAAAGTTGGCTCAGACAGACTTTGGTAGGAAATGCCTCTGTGTCTCCACCCATACTGGCGAAGTGTTTGTGATTGTGTGTTTAAACCGGGCTAAAATCACACAGTTTGTTCTTAGTGGGACTAAAGCGGAATGTTTAAACTGACCTACAGCTTTATACCATCTAATACCAGCATCGGTAGCAATGCATCCCTAGTTTAGAGGATAAAAACCCCCATCTGAGAGTGTCTGAGAGTGATTAGTGTTGAAGTGACATTTGGTTACATTGTGTTAAGGGAGAAATGTGTGTTTTCATTGAAATATTCTCGTAAGCATGGACGTGAGCACGTTCAGTCCTCTGACACGGTCTTATGTCACAGGAAGAGCAACGAGGAGGCCCAGAAGGAGAGACGGAGGGTGACGGCGCTGCTCAACATGATGGAGCCCAGCCTACTGCAGTTCTACATCTCACGCCAGTGGCTCAACAAGTTCAGGACCTTCGCTGAGCCTGGACCCATCTCCAATCACGACTTCCTGTGCGCTCACGGAGGTGAGGATTCAGCTGCATCAACTGTGTAATGCCATAATGATCATAATACTTAATAGAGGATGCACTAGGGCTGCATTATTAATAGTATTTTTTATTGTTATGATAATATGAAATTCAGTGAAGAGCACATTGTTAAAGGCTGCGATAACAGATCCAATAATCTTACACACTCACAGTGGCAGAGTGACATAATTAGATGTAATTAAATTGGTGGGTACATAGTTACAGGAGCCATGTCTAATATTGCCACGATACACATTCGGTGTGCCTCAATTAAAGGGCTGTTGCTAGGTAGAGCAGCGAAGGTGCAGCATCCTTAGCAGCAGCTGTGTGCAGAGGGGCCTTCCTTTCCTTCTAGCACCAAATGATATGGTCTATCAGGGATTCGCAGCTGCCGCTGTGTCATAACTCCTGACCATGGGTCAGCTGTGAGGCTTAGGTTTGATAGGAAGTGAGAGTTGAAGAACACACCCATTGAAATGCAAAGAGAGAGGATTTTTTTTTTTGAAAAAACAAACTGAAATTAAATGAGGGAAACGGGTGGAGAGACTCCTAACCACAAAGTGCCAATTGCAGTTGAACCATACAAATTAGACATCGTTGTTTATAACGTGGCTGCCGTCGCTTTCCAGTCAGCTGTCGGTCAAGTTCAGATTCAGCTTTGGCCAGTGATGTTATCCTGCTTTCACAATTTTTTAAATTTTATTTTAACAGCTTCGTTTTGGGTTCAGCTGTAGCTCGTTGTTTGCCATTTTCGCTACAGTATTAACCTGGTAACACCTGCTATAAATCCTGTATTCATGATGCTTTACAAATGCATTTTAAGGTGTTATATGGCATGCATAATACCTTTCAAGCCTGTTTCTTTATGTATTTGCTCATAAACTGTAATTACATGCACTTTATAAAGCGAGAGAATACAAATTTATAGTGTTGGGCTTCATAACACATTATATATCCGCTCATTAGAACACTGTAAGCATGAATCTTATAATGCTAACAAGGTTCTGGTGTTTTCCTGTATAACAGCCAGACCCACCACCGTATTTAAGTTGTTACGAACTTAGCTCAAGTAAAGCTGCTTTTGAGCATTTTTTGTAATGTTAATTAAAAAAAAACATAACTTTTATAGGTAGTGAGAATTTGACAGAATAATTTATTTTTTACTAACTGGTAACTGAACAGATATTATTAATGCATTACAGAATCTGATGTTATGGAAGTCATATACTTTCTAAAGTGTTACACATTGTAATTTAAAGTACTTAAGAGCAGTTATACAAGCTTATGCCTGGTGTTATAAGCTGATATGTATGCCATATAATGCCTTATTAATGCATTTATTAAGCATTATGAAAACAGGGAGCATAGGAAGTGTTACCATTAATCCTGTACCTTACAGGTTTTAATTAAATGTGAGCGAAACTGCTGACAATTTTGCTCAGCAGTGCTTAAAATATAGCTGGTCGTCTATATTAACGACAGGACACTCATTCCTAACATCTTTTGCAGCGAATTTATTTGGTAAGCTGGTGCTAATTTTTTCAACAAAAGGGGGCAACATGCATTTAAAAACAAATTATCCCACAAACTGGCTGGCTCTGCCCCATTTTCGTTATAGTTTGCGACACAGAGGCTCATGGGAGTTCAAGGCTGAAAAGGATACATCAGTGCATCGTCAGAGTTCGTCCAGAAGAAGGACGCATTTCTCGGCCACATTTCAAGGATGCTTCGTGTTCTTTTAAAATGGGACAGTGTTCGTGACGTGGCTGAAACCCTGTGAAATGAGACACAGCCACAGTCATATTTTGGCATCATGCTATCACGATACATTGTTACACTCCGACTGCGTGTCACAACAAACGTGCATCACTACTTGATGCACATAACTGAAGATACAGTATATAATGGGGAAAAGAATCTTGGTGTGTCCTTATTAGTGTCTGTTTTTTGGGTAAATAGTTCCATCAGTTAAACTTCTTTATGCACTGTATTTTTTCAGAATAATTCTGAAACACACCAAAATAGTGAAATTGTGAAATTTGAGATTTCATTATGCATTAAATTCCTGTAAATTAACTGTGTCGCTACATATTAAGGCACATTCTGTGAGCACTTTATGTGACATGGACATTTGTTGGATCAGATGAGTCTCTTCATTCATCCAAAACACCCACAGAAGCTCTTCTGCAACAGTGAATGGTCAGAATCCTCACAGCAGCACTGTGATTGGTCAGGGGACTCACTTGCATATTGCAGCTTCTGCTGTATCAGTACTGCGAAGGCCAACATTGTAATGATTAATAAGTGATATATTCTGTGGCTGTTTTTTTCCAACGATCTAACCACTGTTTCCTCGGCCACGACCCTAACCGTGACATTAGCCGAGCCAATCTCAGATCATCGTGGAGCGGCGCTTTCTGCCAACTGTGTAAGGGCCAGGAGGGCAAGGCCTATTCACTTCCTCTCGGCTGATTGTGTTTATTTTCCCTCTCTTCCTCTTTCTTTTAAAGGCAGCTGAGCAGTGATTGCAGAGGGCAGGGCGTAAATCAGAACGCTTTAAAAGAGCCTTTGCCTCTGCC
Source organism: Colossoma macropomum (assembly GCF_904425465.1). Taxonomy (NCBI): domain Eukaryota; kingdom Metazoa; phylum Chordata; class Actinopteri; order Characiformes; family Serrasalmidae; genus Colossoma; species Colossoma macropomum. Next base: position 38,629,965 of record NW_023494805.1, read on the forward strand.
TGCTCTGATTCTTGCAGTGATTTGAGTTTAAGAGGAACAGAGGAAAAGAAGCTGTTGCCAGGAAGACGACAGTAGAGGCATATCATAGTTCTTAGTGAAATGAACTCAAAGCTTAGAAGAATATATAGGTTTTTAGGACACTTGTGTTTATTCTGTAGTATTATGTTGAATATGGTCTTTACTTTTGTTCATTGTTTATGGATTACAGCGTCATACAGTGTCAGAAACCACATACGCAAGTCTATTTGATGTTAATTAATAATTTCACGTTTTTGAGGCAAGTGTGTGATGACTAGGCCTGCGTTTGCACAGTGCTAATTGGTGGGGTATAAGTTTCCAGCCACATTAGCCTTAAAGCTTCTGTGCAATCTAAAGAGGCAGACTTCAGACATAACGTCTTTCCTGCTCGACTACATTTGGGGGTGAGAGAAGAGCTGTGTAAATCTGCTTTTTCACAAAACTATCGCTTTAAAGTGCGAAACGTAAATAATAACTCATTTTCCTTCCATACTGTGCCGTATTTCTGAGTGAAACACTATTAATGAGGGGGTCCCTGAGCTAGCTGAGCATCTCCTCTCGTTGATGGGTTGGGGTGCTGAAAGGGGTGCACGGTGACAAACACCAAACACAGAAGAATAATTACCGCTACACTTGCATAATTGAGATGAAATTTGTTGTGCCTCTGTGGTAAACCAGCTTCTTCTTGCATATTGTCGCTGTCCAATGAAAACCATGTATCTACATTTTTGTCGATTTTCGATTTTCTATATCATTTCAACATACCAACTGTCCTTTACGCTATGTGAATTTCATGATGAATGGGCCAGTAGAAATGCTCTAAAATCACTTGAGATAAAACCTTTTTACATTAACTTACATTGAAAGGTAAGAGAGTTTTTACCTTCTCCTGCAAAATTACTGTTTTAGAGATACTTGTTTTTCTTTGGACAGCAATGATATATTACATACAGCCGAAATATCAGAAAATTATTAGTCATTCATTTTCAAATAAGAAAATGTGTGAGTTAGGAGTCACATCAGACGTGTTTTGTTATTACTCCGTTTAAAGACTCTCTTAGACACTATGTAAGTGTTGGGGATTTGGAGACCTCTCTGGTGGAAATGTGTAACTGCACGCAATGCCCCCGAAGAACATTTTGTTACATAGGTGGTGCTTCGCACCCCTTCCCCATGTGGATAGATCTGGTAAAACTCTGGTAAACTCAGTCAAAAATTGGTGGAGGACATGAGTGAATTATCGATTATCTATAACTATTGTTGTCATATGTTCATTAGTGTAATGTTGATTTTTGCATTTGCGACCTATGAATCGAGCCAGACCTTCTTTTTGAGCCTGTGCGTGTGACATAAATACATACATATATGACATGGTCCGAAAAAAATCCCACGAAATCCAACCTGACGCCTCTGATTTTTAAATTATTATTTCAGGCTTTACAGGGCGACTCGCAGCAGCTCAGGCTCACCATATATTTAGCATGTCTTTTCTCCTGATTCTGTAATGCTGCTGCCTTCATTCTTGCATAGTGCAGCTTTAAACAAAACAATAAGCTCTTTTCAATCCAGATTGCCCACTGTTTGAGCTCACTGGCTCACAAAAAGTCACAGTGCACCCAACAATAAACAGCAGCTGTGTACGTCTTTTATACAGCGATATAAAATATGGTAGAGCACAGAAAGCTCTGGGGCCAGATTCATGAAAAAACTGGCAAAGGTTCTTAAGACAAACACTGGAGTTCATACGAATGTTCTTAAATGCAATTCTCAAATTATTCTCGAAGTTCTCAAATAATCTTTTCAGAAAATCTTAATTATTTTCTTAAGAAAATCTTCATCGTTTTCTTTCGTGGTGCATTTTACCCCATACCATTAACGACACAAAATACATTTTGAATTTAACTGTTGTTTCTGTTATTTAGTTTAATCCACTCAGAGGAGCAAAATGGAGAAAAAACATCAAACCAAGTATAAAAAAAATTTGGGCAAACAAGAATTACAGCTGATAGTGGAAGAAACAGCCAACAGGAAAAAAAACCTCATTGGAAAATATGATAATTGTGGGGTGACGGACGAGAATTTACATGATCACCTCATCAGCTCTTGCAGCCTGAGACGAATGTGGTTAAGCAAGGTTACCGCAAGGTTAAAACATTTAAGAACATAATGTTTTAGTGTTTTAATGTTCTTAGAATTATTCCTAAGAAAATAGTTAATAAAATAAGAGAATTCATAAGAAGTGATTTGAAGAATAACAATTTCTCATAGCTTTTTTCTTAAGAATGAAGTTAATCAAAAACACATTTAAGAAGATTTTCTTTCTTAAGACACTTTATTGAATCCGGCCCCTGATTCCACAAGCTGACACCAGCATGGATGTGAACGCACTGCAGATGTAAAGAAGTTGAAAAGAAACATCATCAAAGTCTCTGAATGTGGCGCTGGCGAGACCTTCAGTTGGATAGGGTTAATTAATATGACAAATTGTGCTTAATATAAGCAGGGATTCATATTAATAACTAACAAGGTAAAAAGGTCAGTTTTTGTTTCAGGTCTGCTTTGATGAGCTCTCCAGTTCCAGCATTCTCCTGTGATGGAAGTTGAGAAAATGTAATACTTGTTTTTACTTTGTCAGGTGTGCCGCCACATAAGGCCACATACATCGACGACCTCGTTCTCATGCTCCCCCAGAATGTTTGGGACCACCTGTACAGCAGGTAAGCTGCGACCGTAACGTTTTATATATCAGTGTGTTCGACTGGAGCGAGTTCTGACCACTGGTGCTCTGCTTTAGATATGGAGGAGGCCCTGCTGTCAACCACCTGTACGTCTGCCACACCTGCCAGACGGAGATTGAGAAGCTGGAGAAGCGCCGCAAAAACGAGCTGGACATGTTCGTCCGGGTAAGTAATTTCTTTTGAAAAGGAAAGAAAGCTTTTGTGGGTCAGTGACAAGCAAGGCTTTCAAAATGATTTAAAATGACTTTTCTTGCTTAAGTTATACTTATTAAAAAGCATATGATTTGCATTTTTGTGTTTGTGTTTGTATTTGATATTTGTTTTATAGATTTTATAATGGTCTAACGAAATTTTAAACTGGATCATCAAGGAGTGCATTTGCATGCACTTAATAATCCGATAACCGCAGAAAATCAGATTTTGTCAGTAGTCATATCAATGCGTTTACATCCACTTGAGTAATCAGATAATGGGGAAACTCCTGGTCTACACGAGTCAGGCAGTAATCGGATTTCTGCTTTGCAACCAGCCAATAAACTCACAGAAGAAGACGAGATGTAAATGTAACGTAAGCGTTTTTTTAAAACATCGAGTCACTTTAACTGAAAATATGAACATACATCATCTAGAAGATGAAGAATGTTTAAATCCTTCATTTCGTCAAGCATGTATTTGGTTTCAGCGCCTTGCGGCGACGCTGCTCACCGCCGTCTGTTCCCGCACATGCGCAGACTTAGAAAACCGAAAGAAATCTGAGTAAGAGTTTACATGCACTGAGAAATCTGACTACTGAGCTAAAATCCAGCTCTCTTTATCGGATTTCTTAATCAGATTTCTAGACCTTACTCTGATCTAAGAAATCGGAGTTTGCTGTTTACATGACCATTTGAATAATCGGATAACCGCAGAAATCTGATTATAGGATTATTAAGCGCATGTAAACGCACCACTCAGAAAATGTCACGTGGCTTAACCAGACATTACAAAAAAAATTACATTTTCAAGTTATTTACCAGTATGGAAAATATGCATAAATTAGTCCTTGTACCTGGACACCCATACAAACCTTTGGAAGTAAATAAACCTTTAAAATAATTTAATAGGAAAATAATGGACGTGGACACTAAGAATGCACATCGTTATTCACCCTTATACAGTGGATACAGTTGGGGAAAAAAGCCTGTGAAACTGGTGGAATTATATAGATTTCTGCTTGCAGGCCTCCTGCAATGTGATCTGATTTTCATCAAAGTCATAATAATAAATGATGGTATTATTTAATAAACGAACCATAGAATATTTTATAGTGCTTTATCATTACTGAACAAATGGTTTAAACAAGGTCATTGATGGGAAGAGCACCTCAAGGATACTGACCTTGTAAAGATTGGAGTCTTTTGGTTCTGGTTTTTTGCTCTTCGCAAGAGAATTCTGTTCAAGTGCAGTATGGCCTGATGTAAAGAGGACTCAAAGGACAGAAAAGACGCTGAGGCTCATAAAACTGGAAAGGATTTCAGAAGGATTCTTACACAGCTTCTAATGGTTTGCACTCGGGCAAGATAGTTTACAAATGAAGGAAATTCAGCAATGTTGCTATTCCCCCTAGGAGTGGGCGTCCAACAAAGGTCAGTGCAAAAGGCACGAACGGTTTGCGGTCATTGAAGGAGGCATTTCTACGGTGGAATATCAGGGCATCTGCCTTTGAGATAAAACTCAAAAGCGGATGGGCCACACAACTCGAAAATGATTCGAAACTCAGGAGTAAATCAACAGCAAAGTGGCTCAAACAGGAAATTCTGTATTTGAGTCAAAACCCAAACTGACCTTTGAAATGCTCTGTGATCTAAATGATCTAAAACAGTTTTGTATTGGGATTAGGCTAAAACACCTCCTAACCACAGGGCAGGAATGATGAGCATATCATCACTTTAACACAAAAAACATCTCCATTTTTGTTGTTGTTTACTTTTTTGCATAATTTGAAAACTCCAGTTACCCTTTGCTTTGGATAAACGATTGATAATGAAGAGACCAACAGAAACGGTCCAAAATTACTAAAAATTCTTGTTACACTAGCCACGTTTACATGCAGCCTAATAATCCATTAATAATCTGACTAATAGCTCACTGGGAATAGAATACGTCCATGTAAACACCTCAATCGGAATAGTCTAGTCCAGCTAAAGCCATTTGGAATACAATTTCTTTCTGATTGAACAAGGTGGGTAATCCTGTAAATAATCTGTTAAATAGAAGAATAATATCTGTGTAAACGCCTGTATCTGATTACATTCCCAATCGGAACGTTTAAGTCCGTTCTGATCATGTTCGTCGCTTCATAGTGAAAGTTTATAACGTTCAACATGGAGGAGCAGAAACTGGTCTGCAGAGGAGACGAAGTTTATGCTCTGATCTTTAAAAGACGGCGGTGGGACGGACGTCCAGCTTATGTGTCTCAGAACACGACGTCTTCCTCTCGGCCTTCTTTAATGAGGACATGTGAAGGATGGTTTCCTGAGTCTGACATCATTTTAAAGCAATCAAAAACAGTAGCACTGCTCACTGCTGCTCATCTCACTCTGACTGGACTCACGTGATGCTGGTTGTCATGGTAACTTCAACACTACACAGTTCTCTACGCATGCGTGTAATTTGGATCTGATTACTTGTAGTGAGCATGTAAACAGAGATTTTCCATCAAGTTGTTGAGTAGAGTGAGAATAAATACCTCAGTCTAAATCTGTAATCGGAATGTATTCAATCGGATTGGCAAAAATGTTTGCGTTTAAACACAGACACTGAAAGGTAAGAATGTTTTTCCTTCTCCTGTGAAGTTGCCGTTTTGGGGATACAATGCTTTTTTCCAACTGTGATGATATACAGAAATTTATTGGTAATAAATAATGATCTTAATCCAGTGTTTCCCTACTGTAGCCCTGCCCTGCACATTTTAGCGTCATTCTGCTCTTACATGTTCGACCCCTGGCCACATGTATTCAAATATTTTTGAAAACATAATTGCTTCTGTGCATCTGACGTCCTGAGCCGCCGGGCCTGTATACACGTGTTGGAATGCATTTGATCACATTCGAATAAATCACGCTCAGTGTGAGAAAAGGGGCTTTTTATGAAAATCAGATCAAATTCTAAGAGACTTTCATGCAGAACTCCAGCAGTTCCTATGGGTTTTGTTCACTCATGTACCATGTCTTCTAATTATATTATAGTTATAGCTGGTCTGCTTTCTAAGGATGGGTGGGTCTCATACTTGCATTTCCTCTACCCTCCTCCCACCACCTCACCATTCTCACAAGCAACACTCAGAAGCCCCCAAACTAACTGTTATTATTAATTTATGAGAACATATGCACTTTCAGGTACTGCCTCTCAACCCAGCTGAAGGGAAAAAAAGAAGCTATGCAGAGGAAATAGATTTCTTTCTTTCTTACTTCATTTCTCTTTCATTTAGCTCAATTCCTTCCTCTCTCTCGTGCTAAAAGGTGGGCGTACTTTACAAGAGCCAATAAATCTTGGTGTTCGTGGAGACATGTGCCTTTTCTTTTCTCCCTTTCTTTCTCACGACTCAAACTGACTAGCGATTTATTTCTTTATTTGTCTTTTTCTTCATTGTGTGTAGCTGAATAAGGCCTTCCAGGAGGAGGAGTCTCCAGTGGTTATTTACTGCATCAGCATGCACTGGTTCAGAGAATGGGAGGCTTTTGTCAAAGGCAAAGACAATGGTGAGTATTTACCACAGCACAGTCCCCCACCCTCATCATGCGTGCTCTGGTAATAACATGCTAGAAACTGGAATAATGAAGATCATATGTATGGAAGACCCCAAATTATATACTCTACAGGCCAAATGCATGGAAGCAAGCAGTGATTTTCCTCTACAAACACTCTAGAATTAAGGCATTTTATGAACAGCCGACACAGCACAATATACTTATTGTTCCAGAATATTCCATTTGTGTTGCAGTGCTGTATTCTTGTGCTCATTGGAAGTTTGTACACACCAGATGGTCCAAAATATAAATATCCTGCTTTTTTTCTTTATATAGTTAAAAGCACATAGATAACTTGCACTCACTGAGCACTTTATCAGAAACACCTGTACACTTACTCATTCATGCAATTATCTAATTAGCCAGTCATGTGGCAGCAGTGCATAAAATCATGCAGATACAGGCCAACCGCTTCAAGTGATGTTTACATCAACCATCAGGATGTGATCTCAGTGATTTTGACTGTGGCAAGATTGTTGGTGGCATAAGGGCCGGTCTGAGTTTTTCTGTACCTGCTGATCTCCTGGGGTTTTCACACACACCAGCCTCTCAAGTTACTCAGAATGGTACAATAAGAAAACATCCGGTAGTTCTGAGGAGGGGAACGCCTTGTTGATGAGAGAGGTCAGTGGAGAATGGCCAGACTGGTTCGAGCTGACAGAAAGGCTATAGTAACGCAGATAACCACTCTGTATTTGTAGTGAGCAGAAAAGCACCTCAGAATGCACACGTCAAATCTTGAGGTGGATGGGCTACAACAGTCAAAGACCATGTCAGGTTCCAGTCCTATCAGCCAAGAACAGAAATCAGAAGCTGCGGTGGGCACAGGCTCACTGAAACTGGACAGCTGAAGACTGGAAAAAACGTAGCCTGGTCTGATGAATCATGATTCCTGCTGAGGCACACAAACGGTCAGGTCAGAATTTGCCACCAACAGCATAAATCCATGGACCCAACCTGCCTGTGTCAGCAGGACAGGCTAGTGGAGGTGGTGTAATGGTGTAGGACATGTTTCCTAGGCGCACTTTGGGCCTGTTAATACTAATCAATCATCGCTTAAATGCCACAGCATATTTAAGTACTGTTGCTGACCATGTGCATCCCTTAATGGTCACAATTTACCATCTTCTGGCTACTTCCAGCATGATAATGCACCACGTCACAAAGCAAAAGTCAACACAAACTGGTTTCATGAACATGACAGTGAGTTCAGTGTTCTTCAGTGGCCTTCCCAGTCACTGGATCTGAATCCAGTAGAGCACCTTTGGGGCAAGGTAGAATGGGAGATTGGCAGCATGAAATTGCAGGAATGGCATGTTGCAGGCATGTTAAAATGGACGAGAATCTCAAAGGAACGTTTTTAAACATCTTGTGGAATCCACCACAAAGAATTGAGGCTCTTTTGAGAGCAAAGAGAGGCCCTACCCAGTGTTAGTGTGTCCTAACAAAGAGCTTGGTGAGTGTAGAAGCACATCAGATATACTTTTTCAGTCACTGCCAAGTTTACTTGTTTTCACTGGCGTCACATCTGGTAAACCTGTGTGTCGTCTAAAATCCAGATTTTCCCATTTGTAAATTTGACTTTGTCGGCTATTTAAGTGCAATTTGCAAGTCAGAAAATTTCCCAGTTTCTGACATCTCTTGAACATAACATTAATGGAGGATCAGGTGGGCTTGATCAGAGTTGCAATAAAACTAGGAGCTAAACTCATTACCCGTCACTTACTGCACACATGGTTGCTTCACAATAGCAATAGCAATAAACCCTTTGTATTAAACACATTACTGTCTGTCATATCTTGGAAAAATAGTTTGTCTGTACAAAGTTAACTTTGAAGAGCCTCCTTAGAATTTTTTCATAAATACTTACTTGTAATCGGTAATTATGCTGTACTGAAATCATGATTCTTAAGACTTGAAAAAATATTGTGATGGAAGATTCCCTCTGTTAATGTTTTTATTATTTTTTTCAGATCCACCAGGACCAATTGACAACTCAAAGATCGCTGTGAATAAGAATGGGCACATCACACTTAAGCAAGGTAACATTCTTCATTAGGAATGAAGGGGTGTCATCATAATTTATGATTGAGGAAACAGAAAAAGGGTATTTTTATGCTGCATTTTTATGCTAATAACATTAGCAAATTCTATGCAAAGTGAATTATAAAAAGAGCAGTCGACACAACTTACCATTCTAGCTTACATTCTTCTTGTCATTTAATAGAACTTGGTGACATTATTCTCACCTGGAAGAGTTAAGAGTTTGCTGCATTGTGTTTCTGTGGTCTGTCGGTTTCTCAATAATGTTGATTTTAACTGCAGGTGTTACCAAGTAAACAAACATTACTTGCAGCTGATCACCAAGGACACATGTTAATACCAAGTGTGAACGGGGCCTTTCTGAGTCACTGACTGACTGACTGATACCAATAGTTGAAATGTGCATGCTGCAGGTTTTGCTATACACCACTAAATGAAGTGACCACATATTCATAACCCAAATTTAGAGCTAACATATTAATAACAAAAGAAACCTGGACTGGTGACCTGTCCATGGGTTTCCTGCCTTCCGCCAAATGACCGCTGGGATAGGCTACAGCTCCCCCCATGACCCAGGAGGATAAGTGGTTTAGAAGATGGATGGAGAAACCAGAAATCACATTCATTTTAATATGTTATGCAGGGATGTTGCCACATTTCCAAAAGTGGTGGGACAAAATTTATTTAAAAAACACGAAATAAAGTGTGCAAGTGAAACCAGCTGTGTGACTGACAAATGACAGAATTCTCTGCGTAACAAAGGACAAGTGGGCCGCTGACTAACTAACTAAAACTAACTTTCAGCACTACATACAGCATATTTTATGGCGATAATAATATAATGTCCCAATAAACTTGTTAATAAACACTGTATGTTTGGGAACCTGTGAGTTTGCTGGCTTCTGCCAATGTCCTTCTGTTTTAAAGGAGAAGACAGTTCACTGGTTGAAAAATGAATGAGTGTTCAACTTGGCATCTGTTTACAGGAAAAGACCCTTGCGCTTGAATAAAAAAGAGCTTGACCGCTTGTTGGTAAAGCCGCAAGCCCCCCCATTAGGAAATTCTCAGCAGTATAAGCAGCATTATGTAGCAGTTTTTCACTGTTTTAGGTTAGGATTAAGCCACCAAGCCCTAATACATGAACATTAAGTGCAGAAATCATCTTACAGGCTGTAAAATTAGAGCTAGAAACCAGATGGGTCTTAATGGGTTTTATTCACGAATGGTTTCCTTCTCAACAGGTGCCGATTCGGGGCAGATTTCCGAGGAGACCTGGAACTTCCTCCACTCCATCCACGGTGGCGGGCCGGTGGTGACAGTGCGGCCGAGCGTCAGCCACCAGGAAGCGGACACCTCCCAGGCCGAGGAGAAGATCGAAGTGGAGACGCGCAGTGTGTAGCAGAATCAAACTGCTGCCCTTTAATAGGGGACTGGAAAACATCTGTTATTTTGCACTTGACTCTTTCTTGTCTCTCAAGCATTCGAGCAAAGGGCCTGACCATGCCTTCACTCACCCCTCACTACGAGCAGACACCTCTACCACAGTCTTGATTCCCTACGCGAACCATTCCTACCGCAGAGAAGTGGAATAAATGTGTCTCAGAATACGCTTCATGTTTGTATATACAGCACTGTCTGTCCACATTCTGTCTGCACTGTTGACTAGTTAGGCTTAAAGGAGCGATAAGTGAAACTTCCCTTATACATTATCAAAGATGTAATATTGTGCAAGTGAGTCTTTCTGATTGGATGAAAAGCAAGAGTTCCCTCCTACCAACCCCTCGAGTCCAGCGAACCATGAAAACGCCTCTTATCGCTCCTTTAAGGTAGAATCTTGGAAAAACACCTTTTTGAGTTTTACGTGCAGCCGAGGACATTACAAATGTATCGTGACCAAATAGAGAAGAATCGTCAGTGAGTTATGTAGGTGAAGAATTCCAATACGTCGTACTGTGCTTGTCGTCCGGTTTTAAAAAGGAAAACGTCCGCCTTAGCGAACGGACGCTTCAGCGTTCCGCCTGAGATTACGAAGGGATCCGAAGCACTAAATAGTCTCAGGAAAGGACATTTATTTCTTTCTGTTTTTGCACTGTTTCCGTAGGCCTCCAGCGCTGCATGCTCCGATACTGATGTCCGATTTATATCTGAATGTACTAGTACTTAACGAACACAGAGTTTCCTGCGTTGTATGTTATTTATTCCAGAAGAGGTAATGTGATTTACTATAATGTTTATATCTTTATTTTTTTTTAATTCGGCAAGCCAAACCCGATCTGAAGTGCATGCTGATAGGAGAGATGTGATTTTTAGGCCGAAGCTCCACTCTATTTGCATGTAGATGCAGAGCTGCTCTAGAAGAACCAGGCGCACATTTAAAGCCGTCTCGTTTAAAATGTATGTAAAAAAAAATGACACATGGATCAACTACAGCTGTTTAAAGTTCGAGGCATTATTTTCTGTATATAATGGCATGATTGATTTATTATTTTTTCTTTCTTTTTTTTATTTTCAATGCGCATCGACTGAAACAACGACAGGTGTATCTGTGATTTTTGAATGCTGTACTCAAAGAATGATTCCCAAACACGTCTGTCAGTTGGTTTTGGTTGGCCGAAAAATTAAACCCAAAATTATTCAGTGGAAAAATTAATGAGTGGTTTCAGTCATTCGTCATTTTGGTTAAATGCTTACATCTGTGATCAGTTTAATTTGCCAGTTGAAGGGGAACTCCACCGATTTTTCCTCTAATTCAGTGGTTAGGATGTACACAAAGTCATTCAAGAGGGGTTTGATGTGAAATGCTCCGTCTAGAGAAACATACAGAGTTAATATTGTTCACAGTGGTGGTGATAGGAACCAGACGTCTGACGTGAATACTCAGCCTGATGTCTGAGACATTGTTTTATGATGATTTTGAGAAAGTGTTAAAAAACCAAGAAGTCCCCAAAGAAAACTTCTTTTTAGGTTTTCTGCTATTTTACCATCATCAGCTTTACATATAAAAACTCGGAAGACACATGTAGGTTCACTGGTGGTTTTGGATAAACTCTCAAAACAAAAGGCACTAAACTGTCACTGGGGCAGTGCCCCTCTTGTTGCTGGGGTGGTTCTCTCAAGGGTACATCTCAGTACCTTTAGTCAGGGAACAGAATTGTACCGTAATCCCCTGGAATTATATTTTCCACACACCCCGTCTCGTCTCCAGGCTTTTTATTTTATTGTTCTGTTTTAAAACATTCGGTTATGAAAAGGTACAAATATGGTTTGCAATTGGACCTTAAAACCACTGTTGTACCTTTTGAGGGAACATTTACATCGTTTGTACCTTGATGAACGAAAATGTACCTTTATTTCTAAAAGTGTAGTAAATAAAATGGTTATTCCAGACATTGCGACCCCTGGTTCCCATCACAACCACTGTAAAGAAACTCACGTTGATACATTTCTCCCAAAAGCAGATTTTCATTTTAAGCCTCTTTGAATGACTTTGAATCTCAGCTACTGCATTATGAAGAGATTCTGAAAGTTGGGTGGAATTCCTCTTTAAGGGTGTGGTTATAGGGAACTGTCTAAGCCTACATTATGGTTCACTCACTCAGCACGTTAACTGATTAACTGATCTGCTGTTTATTAAGCTGAGAAACATTAGTTGAGAACCTGCCAGCAAACAGATTGTACATTTGCTCTTTAGTTCGGACTCCTGGTCCCATCATTACACTGGCAGGTTAGTCTTTATTTTTTCACTTAGGTACTTTGTCTGACTTATTTAGTGCAAAAATATCAGTGAAAACCAGGAGAGACACAAAACTGGTTGGTGCAGTGATTAACCTGATAGGGCTGAACTTGGATACATGTTAAAAACAAACAGGAACCAGACCAGGATCTTTCGTACATGTGCTAGACTTACATTTATCATTACATTATTACTCTATATAGTATTTCTAATGTTTCTCATTGCCAGGGTTCTCAGTGAAGTGGAACTGGCTTTCATTAAAGGAACAGTCCACCAAATAATCCTCCTGGGTTCTTCAAGGGTTCCTTAGTAAAGGCAATGATTCTATATAGAACCACAAACACGCAAAGATCCATATGCATGCTTAAAAGGTTCTGTGCATGTTGAAATTGTTCTTCAGATCGATGGAGAATGTGTTGTTTATGGTTCTACATAGAAGCTTTTCCAAAATCATTCTATATAGCACCAAAAGGGGTTCTTTTATTGTGACAATGTCAGGCTTGTAACAACACAAGAACCCTTTTTGGTGCTATAGAGAACCATATACAGCCCATTTTGGTTCTATGAAGCACCAGCTGGGATTCTGCTATTCTTACAATGTCAAGCTTGTAATAACAGAAGAACCCTTTTTGGTGCTATAGAGAACCATATACAGCCCATTTTGGTACTATAAAGCACCATGCAGTGGTTCTATATACAACTCTGTTCTAAACAGAACCATTGTCTTCACTAAAGAATCCTTAAAGAACCATCTTTTTTAAGTGTGCTTTTAAGCATGCTGAGAATGGTCCACCACTCAAATAACATCTGCTCAGTGGGGTTCCTGTGGGGGTCCTGACCATTGATGTGCAGAGTAAAAGGAGAGGGGGGGTGACCAATTAAGCAGATGGACTAGAGTCTGTAATAGTGGAACTACAAAGTGCTCCTGTATGGTCAGTGTAGCTGATAAAATGGACAATGAATGTAGATACAAGGTAGGGGCACACACTTAAAAAAGATGGTTCTTCAAGGGTTCTTTGGTAAAGGCAATGATTCTATATAGAACCATGAACACACAAAGAACTATTCCATGCTTAAATGGGTCTTTCCATGGTGCCGTGGTTCTTCAGATTGATGGACAGTGTATTGTATATGGTTCTACACAGAACCTTTTTGAAAATGGTTCTATATACCACCTACTGTTACTACTATGTCAAGCTTTTAACAAGAGAAGAACCCTTTTCGGTGCCATGTACAGAACATTCTCCATCCGTCTGAAGAACAATCTCACCAATTAACAATTTTCAGCATTAAATGGTTCTATATATAACCATTGCCTTTACTAAAGAACCTCTGAAGAGCCATAGAATGGTCCACCACTCTAACACCTGCTCAGTGGTGGTCCTGACCATTGATGAACGGGGTGAAAGGAGAGAGGGGGTAACAAACTGGACTACAGTCTGTAATAGTAGAACTACAAAGTTCTCCTATATGGTCAGTGTAGCTGGGAAAATGGACAATGAGTGTAGAAACAAGGTGGGTGTCCCTAATAAAGTGACCAGTACATGCACACAGTCTCAATTCAGTCTCTTTCCCACACACACACACACACACACACTCACTCACTCTCTCTCTCTCTCTCTCTCACACACACACACACGCACACACACTTCAGCTCAGTGGAGAGAAACATGGCAGCTGCCGACTGTGCAGCAGACGCTTTGCGGAAGTGAGGTAAGTACGATTCTCAAGCTTCACAAACCCTCAAATTATTCCCGTCCAAAAGTGTTCTCCACCTTCTGCTCTTCGCCCCTAAAAAGCACACAACACCTGAAAGAGGTGGCCCCGAGCATTAAAGCCATGCGACGCGGAAAAAAAGGCGTGAGGGAAAGAAAAGTTGAAACCATCGCTCGGCGGTTAGCCTAGCTCGCTAACGTGAAGCTTAGCGGCGAGCTAACAACAGTAGCCAGTTAAAGCTAAAGCTGGGCCCTTATTTTTAAAATAAACAAACCAAAAAATGTGTCCGCGCTTCACCTGTTGCTGCAGTCGGCTTACATTTTACAACAAACTGTTCGCTCATTCGTTAAAAAGCGATTCTCCGTTTGTTTATTTCAGTAAAAGTGCTGAAAGTGAGTGTGTTGATGCGACGAGGCTGAAGTCGGCTTCCTATCCGCCAGCTTGCTTGTTCGAATTCTCCCGTTCCACCTTAAATGATGCGGCGGTTACATTCGGGCGCCTCAGACGCCCGAATGTAGCCGCTGCAGCGTTTAAGGTGGAACGGGAGAATTCGAACAAGCAAGCTGGCGAATCGCGTTGATGCGCCGCTGAATGTGGTTAGCCGTGCTAGCCGTTGGGCTAAAGCGAGTTTTCGTGGCTCCTGTGTTTATTCCATTTATTTATTTATCTTTTTAAAGGTGGAAGACAGCTCGCTGAAAGCTGAAAGCAGCTCGGCTAACTTCTCATGACTGGGTGAGTTACAGTGAGGCACAGTTCAGTCACGTTTTTGGGGTTCATAGCGAAGTTTTTTGCGTTAAAGCGAGGTCTGCACGCTGTTTGTTTGTTGGTTGGCTGGCTGGTTGATTTTGTCTGCTGCTGCCGCCGTTGTGCTGCAGTTAGTTAGGTTAAGCGTTGTAGCCAGGCGAGTAACGTTGATGTTACGGGCTGCTTAAAAACCTTCAGCCCACACAGCTCATGTTTTCTCGGCTTGAGGAGGACTGTCGGGAGCGGAGCAGTGGCTCAGGGAGATTCCCCTCTCACATTTTCCGCGTTTTTGCTCGTTCATTTTGCTCAGTGATCGCAAAACCGAACACCCATGCTAACCTCCAGCTCCCCCGCGCCACCTCCACCGAGCCTGGCCGCAGTCTGAGCTCCGCAGCCGGCGAGCGGTTACCGCGCAAAGCCGTGGCCCCAGCACCGAGCCCAGGCCAGCCGACTAAAAGCAGGCGAGGAATCTTGATTTTTTTAAGTTCAGAAACTGGTAAAATGCGAAAAAGAGGCGGGTTAATGTGTTAATCTTTCGCAAACGAAGTGCAAATTGAACCCCGCTCCTCCTGCCTGCTTATGAGGGAGAGAGCTGGTAACGTTAAAGTCGGCAACTAACGATATTTTGAAGAAAACCGTTAACATAATGTCACTTTTTGGAGGTTTTTTAAAGCAAAAAGGGCCTCAAATGTACATCACCCCTCCATAAACATCCACTCAGCACTGCTTTTAGGAGCAGAAACGTTTACTTTTCTTTTTTAAAAGGTGCTTTTTGACTGTTTAGGTGCAGCAAGACGGCTGTAGGTTTGCATTACTACGTTCAGTTAAAGTGAAATCGACCGTTGGAAGTAATTCTGGTTTTGAGATTTAAAAAATAAGTGCACGCACGCGCTCGCTCTCCTCTGTAGTACTTTCAGTTGGAAGCGTGTGCGCACGTGCGACGATGATCCACTGACCGTTATAGATTCAATCGTGATCAATTTAAAGGGGATTTCCACCGATTTCCCAAAATTTCTGTCTAGTTCAGTCGTTGAGCTGTAAAGTGTCATTCAGGGCGGTTTGATGTGAATTGGTTTATTTGTAGAGACACTCGGACTCAGATGTCTTTACAGTGGTGGTGATAGGAACCAGGGGTCACCATGTGTACAACACAAATATAGACAATTTATTTACCATCCAGAACCACCAGTGAACCTACAGGTGTCTTCTTAGCTTTATGTTGATGATGGTAAAATAGTCGTAAATATGGAAAAGTACATTTTTGGGGGGCTATTTTGCCTCCCAACGCCCTTCATGTACCCCTCCACCATCAAAGCCTTTTAAAAATATACATAATATGTGCAGTATAACGTTATAACTTTTCTGTGAAAGGTATTAAACTGTACAGACGTCTGGTTCCTATCACCATCGCTGTAAACAGTTCCGACTCGGTAAGTTTCTCTAGAACGGAGCGTTTCACGCCAAACCACTCTGAACGACTTTGTTTACAACTTAGCTGTTTAATTTTGCACAAATATTAAAAAGTCGGTGGAATTCCCCTTTAAAATTAAGACATTTTGGTTGTGTCTATTTTATTTTTAGCCTGTTTTGCGGTGGATGCTTAGGCTGAAAGAAGGAAGGACAAGAAGTAGAATGAATTTGTAGGGATTTTAAGGTGTGTAGCTGTCCGTAGTTGACTTGATTTATTGAATATTTTTTAATGCGTTATAAAAAAAGTGGTTTGGAGTTCTGCTCATGCGTAATAATTATCCTGTAGGACGGATAGTAACCACTTCCATTTATTAAGTTATGTACATTTTAGCATAAATGTAATGGATTTGTACTTTCCGGAGACTTTTCACATGATGGTACTCAAATTAAACTTTACTTTCCTCAAGAAATTTAATCTACTTTTTGCTCATATTAATTATAGTCACTCAATATTACACACCACTTTTGAGGTTTGTCATTTAAATCAGTGTTTCTGGACACTGGTCCTGGAGGCCCACTGCCCTGCACTTTTCAGTGTTTTCCCTGCGTCCCAACACACCTGATCCAACCAATCAGTTTGTTAGCAGCTCATTATTGAGTTAAAGTGGGAAAACCACAAAATGCACAGGGCCTCCAGGGCCAGGGTTGAGAAACACTGGTTTATGTGATGACCAAGGCGAGGGGAGAGTGGGGCACAAACTAATGATGGGTGAAAGGTAACACGGCTATTTCATGTAGTTAAATAAGTTAGCATTGATTCTTGTATTCTTATAGCAGCATCTTCTATGACAGCACATACATATTTCTCAAGATTTGCCCTAAAAATGTATTTTTTCATACCACAAATATAAGTGTTTACTGAGTTTTGTGTAAGTCACAGAATTCACATCTGTATTGTTTTAATCTCCCTCTTGGTGGCTGTAATAAAACAACATTTTGAAGCATGTCAACAACTCGCAGTGAGAGCTAGCCAGTCTGAAGCTGAGACTCCACATGTGGCGAAGCTTCAACAAATAAACAATGAGAGAAGTCCATATCTCCTCATACAAATTCAAAACAGGCCATTTTTGCGCTGGTTTGCACAGCTCTAGTTTTCACTAATCGTATGTACTTAAATGCATGTACAGGGCGATTCACTTGAAAGAGGCCCTGGATATTCTGTTGTAACTCCTGTTAGGATGCAGAAATCTGAACCAAAAAAAATACACTACATATCTTGACGTATGTGTAATCGATTGCTTTACATATGATGCTGGAAGTGATCTCAGTTTCTGCCAGACACATAAAGGGGTACGGGGGTACCCACCCGGAAGTTGCAAATGCTCCGATGCAGGGGCATCCTGGCTTGCTCGAAGCTCCATATACTGAGGAGCACGTTGCACGTTGTTTCGTTCAGATTGCTTCGTCCTAGTGAGAGTTATTACAGAATATTCGGGGCCTCTTTCGAGTGAATCTCCCTGTATTTTTATGTATTAAGGTTGAAGAGCTTATCTGGTTCAAATCAACCTGAACTCTGTTGAATTAGTTGTTTGGCATTGACGTTTTAGCGGCTATGACCGCTAGACCCGTCAAGAGGGGTTAGTTTTGACGTTTGTACTGACTACACTTTCAACTACATTGTTCTTAAATGGCATTTGTTGAAAACAAAGTTCAGGACTTTATTTGCAGCAGAGATGTGCAGGTTGCTTGTTTAAATTAGTCTTTCTCCAATACTTTTAAAATGATCAGTAACCAAATGTGTGGTCCATATTTTTGGTAACTCACAACATGGGGATGAAGGAAAAATGTGGACCGTCTGAAGGCCGTGAGGTCCGCGTTGGAAAGCAGTGTGTTAGTTTGTGCTCTGCTCTTCTCCACATAGAGAAAATAGGCTGTGTTCTTGGTAGCACGGTTCTGTGGAGGCATCACGTAATGTGGAACGGAACGTTCCACCCCGGCTGATTGATCACGTCATCAGAAAAGGAGTCGGAACATGAAATTTGAAGAACTGTTGATGTGAGTGATAGCAGGATTTCAAGGAAAATGTTGGTATGAATAACAAAACATTAAATTGGCTGAAAGTACTGTACTAAAGGCTAAAACTGTTCAGCTCACTGAGAGCAGGTGCATTCCATACCCTGCATTCAATTTACACCCTCTTAAACAGTAAACAAACAACATACTGTATATATTTGTAAAGCATGTATAATAGATTATTTCATCAAACTGCATTTCCTCATTTACGTGCACAAAGGTGAACACCAACACCATGAAAGATGCTCCTACATCGCTGTCGAAAGTTGTCGTAATGTAGGCTGCGTTCCTCAATTCATCCTATTGAAAAGATCTTTCTGATTGGAACAGCTTCCGATGATACAATGGTCTAGAAATGCAGCCCACCTAGACCACCTAGAGTGCCCAACACAAAGTTCAGTTCCTACGTTAATGACGACGGCGTTTTTGGGCCACTGATAATAAAAATGAAAATAGTAGACTTTGAGAATGAAGTCGTAATATTTCGAAGGCTTATTTTTAAGGATAAAGTGGTCTAACTAGGGGGGCTGCCATAACGCATTGGTGTCCCGGTTGCTGTACTGGCGTGCCGGACCTCCACACACTCATTGACTCCTTGTGGATCATTTTGATCTTCATTCTCACCGTCTGTGAAACTCCATGCCCTCTTTGAATGGGGGGAGATGTAGCCCCGATAGCCGTGTAGACGACCCTGCCTGCGATTCTCCGTCAACAACACAGACAGACAGTTTCCTCCGAGTCCGTCTGGCTCTTTATTCTACATGAAGTTTCCTGCTCAGCCGTTTCAGCCGGTTCTTATCCTAATAACAGGCTGGTGCTGATGTGCAGGAGAGACAGGGAGGCTGAGTGTTTCTTTATGGGTGAATCGATATGAAAGTAGAACTCCACCAACTCACCGCCCCTCATTTAACACGAGGAGGTGCTGCTTCCCTTGGCAAAGCCTTTGGGCACAATATTGCAACCTTTCCTGGTATTAATGCCACTTTAATGTCGTACTTCTACCATTTTATTACAAAATATTATGATTTTATTTTATTTATTCTCGAAATATCATACGTACAACTTTTTTCTCAAGGTATAGTCTAGTACACCCTTCTAGGAGATAGTTTTGCGCACTAAAAATATGGTTATTACATAAAATAAAACAAGATTTTGATTATAGTTATGGTGCACAGTAAAGATAAATCAACGCAACAGATTCATGCCAGCCAGTTGTGACGATTAAGGTTAGATGAAAGCTGTAAATGGACCCACTTATAAGAAATGAATTTTGAGGCAGGTTCTGTTTTGGTGCATGCATCATTAAGTGTTTGGTCTATTTCGAGCGCCGCCAGTATGTAATGGAGTAGTGTTTATAACACAGCTGTTATAGCCAATTACAACACCTGATGGATCTGTGATGAGGGATGGTTGGCGGGGCTGGAGGTGAAATTTTTTTTTTTTTATTATTATTATTTTTTCCATTTAAATGCATGTATTTTGATCTGTGGTACTTCATTGCTTTTAATCCCTGTATTACACCCTGAATATGTGTCAAAAATAAAATCACTGCTAATGGGCCGCTCATGCGTGAACCCCTAATCCCTTTGTGGGTTTGATTGGTTGAGCGAAACCCATAGGCGTGTGCGCTCAGTGAAAACCCTCTTTACTGAAAGGGGGAAAATAGAGCATGGTGTTTAACTTTACATGCGCAGTAATGGAAAATTAGCTTCATCAAACCGGTTTGAGAAGCTTAGGCTCGTCACCCCTGATCCAGCTCGCTTCTGTCTTTCTTATGCATGGTCAAATCGTATTAGCGTCTCAGCAGGAGGCTTCAGCGGGGTGTGAAAAAAGATACGTGTACAATTCTGTCCAGGTGCCTCCTTTTTTTTTCAAGGCCGTGAAGCAAGATAAATATGTCCGCGGTAGGGATGTGCACAAATCTTCACGGCTGAATGAGCGGTGGCTGGTATGAATGAACAGGCGGATATTTGATGTGTTCTGACAAGCGCAAAGGGCACCATGGATCACTCCGATATTTGGCAAAAAGGGTTTAATCAGTGCGAAATATTAAATCATCTAGGCTGACAGTGGCATTTACACTTGGTGTTGGCTTCCGCACATCACTCTTTTGCTTAACCTGTATCGTGCCGGTTCTGCTTTGTATACGTTTGTCTCGTGTTTGGCACTAAAAACGGGGGTTTAGGAATTGATTTGGCCCGTCTGCAGTCATTCTAGTTGAGTCAGAAATTTGATTACAGTATTTTTCAGATCAGACTGATGTCCGAAGACGGAAATTCTGTTTACGGGACTTTTTGCATGTGCTGTTGTAATGTGATAATGCTTTAAAAACAAGGCAGATATTTGCTTAAAAATGTCTGCACTGGATGGATGGTTGTTAGATTTGACTCCTGTTTCAAACTGATATTTGATGTATCTGATGTACTCTGGAAGAAAGGAAGGTTTAGGTGCTGCTGGGCTGCTTTGGTTAAATATCTTCTTTTTATTTACTGTGTTTGTAACCCTGTTCTGTCTGTAATGAATGTTCTGTTTGTCCTCAGTGCTAATTCAGGTGGATCCTGTCCCATTTTCTGCATTTCATAAATGTGTAGGCATCAGCTTCGGATAAATGCCGTGCATCGGCCCACAGTTCCCATATCGGCGCATCCCTGCTCCAGTAAACTTGGAATAAGGAATGAAAGACCATAATACAAAATTGTTATTACTGCAGTCGTTTATTTTGAGCTGTTTGCTCACTGTTGTGGTACACTGCCGCGAATGTTAATCTCTGTTATTTCGATTTTGTTGGTGCTGTTAAAGACTGGCGTTCCGTAAGTTTAGTGTGCTGTTTAGTTTGCATTGTTATTCATTAACAATGCATGTTATTCATTGAAGCCCTGTCTGAGCTGCATACCTATGTGTAGGACTAAAATCTGCAGATTCAGCAAAATGTGCTCATAATTTCATTGTTTAGATGCAAAAGTCTTTCAGAGGGATTTTACATGAACTGCTTTCTTGAAGAGAAACTTACAGACTTTTACGAATTTTCTGTACAATAGTGTTCAAGTTAGGTAGGGGTTGCGATGTGAGTACAGCCGTTTTATTTCCTCTCCAAAACCCCCAGTGAACCCACACGTTACTGCTGAGTAATAATATGTAATTTTGATAATAATAAAATAATAATAAATCTGAAAAAAATAGTTTTTCCCATACATTCTGCATGTACCTCTCCGCCCTGCATGTATTTCCCTCGGCTCAAAGGGTGGAGTGTCAGTTCTCACCCGCAAGTTGAGGCTGCTAGTATTCATCGGAGGCCCTCTGGGAAGTCATTATGTTAGCTTGCTGGTTAATAGGTTTAAAAAAAACATGGTGGTGAATGCGAAAGTGTTTCATATTGTTTCACCCCGGTGCTGCCAGTCATCTCCGTTACATAGCACAACCTAAACTAACATAAAGCATCGGATATTCCAGTTAGTTCATGAGCTTTGGTTGCATGTTAGTTCTGTTTAGTTGCTGTGTTTCGTCTTACGTTGCATCCGTTAGAAATATTTGAACTCAAAGCCTCTGTCTGATATGTTTGTAAAGGCTGTAAGAGTGTTTTCTCCTGTATGATCCTCCGAACACTTTGTCTGAGAGGGATGTGCATCCATGCATTTGTTAGGATTGTGTATTTTACATCAGTTTGCTTACTTAGTCTACAAAAATGGAGATATGGGTAAAAAGACTTATCGTGTCTGTTAATAATAAGCGACCATCTGACAATTTAGCCATAAAAAATAATGACAGGCAGAAAACATTATACTCATGGACAACTTTGTGGAAAATTAATCAATAATCCGATCATAATCAGATTTCTGCAGTCATCCGATTGTTCAAATGGTCGTGTAAACACCATACTCCGATCTAGAAATCCGATAAAGAGAGCGGGATTTTAGCTCAGTAGTTAGATTTTTCAGTGCATGTGAACTCTTACTCAGATTTCTTTCGGATTTCTCAGTCTGTGCATGCGCGAGAACAGACGGTGGATGTTGCGAGATGCAGCAAAACACTGTTGGAGCGGCGCTGAAACCAAACAGGAAATAAAGGATTTAAATATTCATCTTCTAGATGATGTTTGTTCATATTTTCAGGTAAAGTGACTCGATGTTTTAAAAAAAGCTGCGTCATGAAGTTTACATTACGTTTACATCACGTCTTCTGTGAGTTTATTGGCTGGTTGTAAAGCAGAAATCTGATTACTGTCTGACTCATGTAGACCCGGTGTTTCCCATTATTATTACCCAAGTGCATGTAAACTTGTTGATCGGATTGCTGACAAAATCCGATTTTTTGCAGTTATTGGATTATTAGTTATTATGAAGTGCATGTAAACGCACTCACTGTTAAGTCTTACTTGTATTGATAGTGTGACGTGCTACAGACCTTGGATGGTTGTAGCAAAATGAAGAGTTAAGGTTGGCTGATAAAGTGAAATTTGCTAAGTCACACAGGACGTGATCAGATTCTGTTGTGCCTTACTAATTACTGATGTACTGCAGATGGCGTCTTATCACATTTCAGATATTACCTATCGTATCCCGTCTGTGATGGAGTGTTTTTGGAATTGGTCAGCCAGACTCCACTAAGAGGGTGCCTAGTGTTGGTCTGTCACTGCTTTATATTTAAGCCTAACTTGTTAAAGAGATTTGTTTACATTTTTTCTGTTGAATCCTTTTCTCCGATAGACTGTTTGGCTTTTCTCTCATAAAGAGCACCTGTAAAGCTCAGATAACAGATAAAGTACATTTATGAGGCCTCATATCAGTTCATGATGTGCTTTTGTGCTTCCAAGACAGATAAGGCAGTAAATGAGAGGGGCGGTTAAAAATTCGTTGTGATCTTCTTCTGCTTGCTGACAAGGAGATTTTCAGACTGGTTCTGTGTTTTAAATGACATATTTTATGCATGGACTCTGCTTGGACGAAGCTTTCGCTGATTATATTAATGCACTGACGCACTCAGTTAGAGGTCAGTAGGTTTAAGCCTGCTTTTACTGTGCTTGATCAACAGCTGAGAGCAGAGAGGATCCTGAAGTGCAAGCACATGATTGTGGCGACGTACGAACACTACGTACTACTAATTATTACTGAAAAATCAGAGGGAGTTAAACAATAATGGAACATGTGGGTTCCAAGTGAGTCAGTGGGTAGTACAGATCTCGTGTAAGTGTGATGGATCTTTTATTGATTTATTTTTATTGTTTGGTTTGCTTCCATGTGGCACTTGAGATGTGTTTGTGTGTGAAATGGAGCGATTTAGCATGCAAAACAAATTTCCACCAGAACAGATTACTGTAATTAAGGCTGGGCGATAAAACGATAATGATAATTATTGCGATACAACTTTTCTTGATAGAAATATAAGAAATGTTTGATATAATAGAGCATTCTCACGCTTGCACATTCTAGCGACAGCCCTGGTGGCATTTTCTACTGCAAGGAAAGCGAGTGATGATGAGAAAAGCGGTGTAACTGTACTGGCTTAGAGTGAACTCACTTCTTTCCGTACATCCTAACAAGCTTTAGCAGCGATAAATCAGGTCCGCTCCACTGATACAGCGCCAAACAGTCATATTTTAGTGTTCGTGCATAGCCAAGCAACAAAAGTGCAAGAAAGAGTGATTTAAATGAAAGTAAACTGAGGACGCTGTGTGGCACTGGAGAGTGGAGAATGCTATCTTCCCAGGCTGGCTGTTTTTAGCAGCTGGCTAACTTGAAGCAGCGCTCCGTCACTCGCACAACACGGCGAATTGATGTCACTGTAGATCAGACAACAAAAAAGCACCAATTTCAGTTTGTCTAGTGTTAGAGATTCACACTGCAGTTCGTGCTTTTACACAGTGAGCATCCGATATATTGTGGTTCTTCCATCCCTCAAACTACTGTAGAGAAATCCAGACGTCGCTAGCTGGTGTTTGAATACTGTGATACGCTCTGACATGGATGTGGTGGGAGTGATGGCAGTAAGGCGGTGTGATCCATCACTGACGTACCGAGCCAGCTAATGTTTGCTGTTCGTATGAAGCTGACGTTGTTCAGAAACGAAACAGTTTAGCTCTCGTCACCAGACGCTAAAAATAATGTTTTCTTTCTTAAATTATAAATATTACCAAAACTGCAGCCGTGCTTTTCCAGCTGGTAAAAGCAGCTAACCAGACACTTTCTCCCACTCTCCCATGACAGATTTGTGAAATGTTCCACTGTTTGGTGAGTGTTTGTCATGTTCTGGCCATAAAGGGTAGTTTAAAACAGCAGTTAACCCCCCAGGAGCAAAAATCAGACTTCAAACTTGAAAGAAATAATGATTTGACATTTATTGCGATGTGTCTCGATGTCTATATGAAATTTTTTATAGTGATAACATTTTTGGCCATATCGCCCAGCTCTGTGTGTTCAGTCACAATGTGTGTAAAATCTCTCATAAAATTTTGTGACTTTTTGATTTGTATGTTTGCTGTTCAAAGGCAAGATATCCTTAAACTGCTTTGCAATATGCTTCTTAAATAATAGCTGATGTTTAGTCTGATTTTACCGTCAGTTGAAAATAAATGTAACTCTTAGTAATTGCTGGTCGAAATCAGCCTGAATGTGTTATTCTACACGTTTTGAAGTTTTCGTAGCATGTTAAGTGTCGTGTTATGTATGGTGGGAACTGAAAGATTAAAGAAAATGCCAATTCTGATAGTGATTTTCAGAGCTGGAGCCATTACAGAGCAGTAAAAGGGGGATATTTGTTGGCTTCAGTTGAGGCTTAGAAGTTATGGATCATTGGGTCGGAATATTACACTGTGTTGCTTCAGTTGTTAATGTATTGTCTGCATTAATGCAGTGACCTGCCTTTAATTCTTCTTTATGACTGTGTGGCAAGTGCAGATGTGTGATGACTCAGTGCTTGCATGAGCAAATTGCTATGACATAAAAACAGTTGTTCTTTGGATGCAATTAATTACATCAGCCAGAACATCGTAGAAGATCATAGAAATAACAGCCTGTGATTTTTAGCCCGTCTCTTTAAAGTCTCTGGGTTTTATCTCTTGCAGTGAGGAGTTCACTGGCAGTAGCTCATCATCTTGACATTGGCCAAGTTGTCTCTTTCGTTGACGGCTGCTATCAATAACCAGTGTCATCATATACTGAGCCCTGTCCTCTCTCTCTCTCTTTTGCTCTCTCTCTCTTTTTCTCCCTCCCTCCCTCTCCCAGGTGCCCACATTCTGCTGCAGAGGAGAGCACCACGATGAGGAGGAATCAGTAGGCACCCTCCATAGTATGGCCGCGTCCCGTTCTTCGCGCGTCACGAGATCATCAGTGGGGTTAAATGGATTGGACGAGAACTTTTGTGGCCGAACCCTCAGGAACCGCAGCATCGCCCAGCCGGAGGAGACCTCGCCGCCTCCCAGAGCTCGATCGCCCAAGAAGAAGCAGGACTGCCAGCAACACCAGCAGGCCGGGGCTAACTCGGGGAAGGTAGCCGACGGAAAGCCGGAGGGTGAACCCTCGACCGGCCACAGGAAACGGGGCCTGTCCGTCTCGGAGAAAGACGAGCCGGAGAGGTCGGACGTCTCGGAGCGAGTCCGGGCCGGAGGAGGCCAGGAAACCTCCCCTGCCCTGAAGAGGGCTAAGCGCTGCTCTCGCTCAGGGGAATCCCAGGGAACCGAGGAGGAACCTTCTCTTAAATCAGAAATCCCTGAACCTGCTGCAGCCAAGGAGAACGATGAGGACTCCAGATTGGACACATCTTCAGCTTCTCCTTCTCACGGCCTTGAAAAAGACCCAGAGGAGAAAAAGGACAAGTCAGAGCCTGCGGAGGAGAGTGTCCCTCCCTCGCAGACCGACGAGTCCCACAAGGCGACCAATGGCCTGGCGGAGCTCCATAAGGAGGACTTAGAACCTGCGGCCTTGCCCGCAGATCCTTGTGCCTCCCCTACTACACAAACACTCACAAACAGTCCCTCGCTGCCCAACGGCAGCCAGGCGGCCCCCTCGACCCCTGACCCCATTGTGCCTTGTAAATCCCCGCTTCTTGAGCAGGTTGACGAGTCTAATGGCCCTCAGCTTGATGGGGAAACAAACTTCTCAGCTGAGGAAGCGGCTGATGCCGTATTGTCTCTGGAGCCGGAGGTTGAGGTTGAGGTGGATGTGGATGTGGTGGGGGATTCCAGTCAGGCCCAGGACGAGCGCATGGTCGAGGAAAACACAAATGGCGGCCAATCGGTGGAACTGCAAGACCCTTCAGATGATTGCTCAAATATCTCAGGAGAAACGGCAGGCTTGGCCTCCTCCAGGCTACCGCCAGAACCCCCCTCCTTCACGGAGCCTCAAGAACACAGATACACCTTGAGGACTTCACCTCGTGTTGGAGGGACCAGATCCAGTTCCCCAAAGCCCACCTCCCCACACACAGACAATGGCTTACTCAAGGAGGAGGAGGAGGAGGAGGAGGCCACAACGGTTCCTCAGGACTCGGATGAGGCCTGCCACATAGACCCTTCAGCCGATGAGCCAAGTCTCGCAACTGAGGCCGAAGAGGAAATCTCTGAGCAGGTAGAGGCCAAGGCCAGCGGAGATGGTGCTGTGTTGGATAGTAGTGTGTCCAGATCCACCAAAGAACCGTCAGTCGGTCCGGCTGAAGAGGAGGAGGAGGATCCTGACGTCTACTATTTCGAGTCCGATCACTTGGCGCTCAAACACAACAAAGAGTATGTGGAGTCTCCTGTTGTCTAGTCCAACTTTTTCCTGCTTTATACCCCGTACTGCAGTTTGTCCTGAGTGTATGTTAATAATGTTACTCTCTTTATTTGTTTTTTTATTTGTATTAATTTATTTATTCTTTCATTTTTTTTTGACATAATATTCTTGCAGGGGCAGACATGATCTCAAACTTGTAACAATGCTTTCTGCAGACATGCCACACATTTATATGCTTAATTGAAGTTTTAGGAGGATTTTTCAGCCATGCTAACTTGGGTCACATCCATGGGCTAGCGACATGCTTGTTGTTCATCGGAAAGTGTTGTCGAGCGCACCGTTGTTCCCCTGATTTGAGTTCTGTCTTCACAAGGCCCTGGAATGGTTTAGAAATTTCACACTAAGTTTTTTACTATCCTATGTCTACATTCCCACCTGCATTTAGTCGAAAATTTCTCCTGGTTGTCCTCAGATGTTCTCGTTACGAGATTATGGCTGGCCCTGCGAGACTGATAACCTGTCAACACCACCTTTTACACATTCTTGTAAGACTTTTAATTATATTTTGCTAAGATGCAGGATTTTTTTTTGTCACTGATATTTGATGATATCCTCTCATCCTAGAGACACTCTATCATCCTTAGGGATTCAGATATCACTCTTTCATTTCCTATGCTGATATTGAAACCTTATTTTTAAGGTTTTAATATTTTTTTATAACTTGCGCTGCATTCACACAGGAAGCGACGCAATGTGACAGAGCGGCTGGAGGTCATTCATTTTCAATGAGAGCTGGCGATTTCCAGCGATGCGACAAAGTTGCGATGAGCAACCAGCGATCTGGGCAAAAAGGCGAAAAGTCGCTGTCGGTCTGAATGTAGGGTTAGAATATAAAATGAGCTATTTCTATTTGAAGCGCTTCCCTTAACGTGAGCATCTAAAAGTCGGCTATCGTGCTCAAACTACTCAAACACTCAAATGCACAGCTTACATCACATCAGACAGTGTAGTCATGTGGTATTCATGGCTAGATCCCAGTACTCAGTACTGACACGTGCTGCTGGAGTTTTTAAACACTCACTGTCCACTCTATTAGACACTCCTACCATGTCCGTCCTCCTTGTAGATGTAAAGTCAGAGACGATAGCTTATCTGCTGCTGCACAGTTTGTGTTGGTCATCCTCTAGCCCTTCATCAGTGGTCACAGGACGCTGCCCACAGGACGCTGTTGACTGGATATTTCTGGTTGGTGGACTATTCTCAGTCCAGCAGTGACACTGAGGTGTTTAAAAACTCCAGCAGCACTGCTGTGTCTGATCCACTCAGACCAGCGCAACACACACTAACACACCACCACCACGTCAGTGTTACTGCAGTGCTGAGAATGATCCACCACCCAAATAGTACCTACTCTGTGGTCCATGGGGGTCCTGACCACTGAAGAACAGGGTAAAAGGGGGCTAACAAAGTGTGCAGAGAAACAGATGGACTACAGTCTGTAACTGTAGAACTACAAAGTGCACCTATACAGTAAGTGGAGCTGATAAAATGGACAATGAGCGTAGAAACAAACAGGTGGTCATAATGTTATGCCTGATCGGTGTATATATTTATTTCAGTTTTTGTTAACTCCCATTTAAGACATTTCAGCCTTTGCTGCATAAATAGGGTTGCACTTTCACTTCAAGAGTAGAACACGCTTGCTGAGTTTTTTGTTTTGTCTGCGCCGCACCTGCTGTTTGCTTTGTTTTGGCTCGTGGCGCTCGAAGGATTTAAGAGCTTTGCGGTACATTGTGGTGAGGTAAGTACAGCCGATCATCTTTTGTTTGTTATTTAAATCTGCCTGCACGCAGAATGGTGTCTCTCGGCCGGATCCGAATCATCTGCATGTATACGCTGCAGTGTTTACGCTAGCCGTTGTGATCAGTAATCTTGTTGCTGGCGGTCGGTGCGGCAGTTGGCGGAGCCTGCTTCTGGTAGACAGGTTGCGCTGGGTTGCTCTCATTCAGCCCTTGCCGGTCTCTCCATGCAGGAGCCCAGCTGATTCATCTCTCGGCCCAGCAGGGCACAGGACTGCCAACTGCACTGGTTTTGTGCGTTGAGAGAATTGGAGAAAGGAGGGAAAAAACAAGTCATCTCAACCTAGAACCTGTATTTGTTGAAATTAACTTGTTCTGGGGACGTTAAAATGCCAGTCAAAGAAACGCTTTGAAAGACAGACCACTTTTTGGTGCTGCATCACCCTCAATAACACCAGATTGTAGCCACGGAGCAGACAGCACGTACATCAGGGCTGCAAGATGAGAACACAATTTGTCATTTGACCACATAAATGCCTTTGCAGCTTTCTGTGATATTAATATTGCAAATGCCGACTTCATGATATTGATTAACATTGTGCAGACCTAATATAGAGTATACATGCGCACACCGATCAGGCATAACATTCTGACCACCTCCTTGTTTCTATGCTCATTGTCCATTTTATCAGCTCCACTTACTATATAGGTGCACTTTGTAGTTCTACAGTTACAGACTGTAGTCCATCTGTTTCTCTGCATACTTTGTTAGCCCCCTTTTACCCTGTTCTTCAGTGGTCAGGACCCCCATGGACCCTCACAGAGCAGGTACTATTTGGGTGGTGGATCATTCTCAGCACTGCAGTAACACTGACGTGGTGGTGGTGTGTTAGTGTGTGTTGCGCTGGTCTGAGTGGATCAGACACAGCAGTGCTGCTGGAGTTTTTAAACACCTCAGTGTCGCTGCTGGACTGAGAATAGTCCACCAACCAAACATATCCAGCCAACAGCGTCCTGTGACCACTGATGAAGGACTAGAGGATGACCAACATAAACTGTGCAGCAGCAGATGAGCTATCGTCTCTGACTTCACATCTACAAGGTGGACGGACAAGGTAGGAGTGTCTAATAGAGTGGACAGTGAGTGGACACAGTGTTTAAAAACTCCAGCAGCACTGCTGTGTCTGGTCCACTCGTACCAGCACAACACACACAAACAAAGAAACAGATGGACTACAGTCTGTAACTGTAGAACTACAAAGTGCACCTATATAGTAAGTGGAGCTGATAAAATGGACAATGAGCGTAGAAACGAGGTGGTCATAATGTTATGCCTGATCGGAGTATTTTTAAATTGAACTCTACTCTTGAAGCCATCGTGTAGTACTGTCCTGTCTTTTTTTGACATGGCATTAACGTAATTGACAAGGCAGTAATTGCAAATGACTCATTAAGTGACAAATCTCATTAACAGGATTTTTATCAGTCAGTCATTCTCGGCAGCTTGTTAACAGATTGCGTCCTGTGCTTCCCCCCCCTCCCCCTTGGCATTCAACAAACATTTTTGAGTGCAATTCACATGGCTGGTACCCAGGTGGCAGTACAGTACCAGCCATGTGTCAGGACTGAAACTCTGTCCACTATTTCTGCAATATTAGCAGCTCTATGTGCCTCTTTTTGTTAGAATCTAAACACCTGCGTTTTTAAAATCGGTCCAGGTTGTAAAGAAGGTGAGGACACCGAACAGACCTCGGCGCCCTCAGACGGAGCGAAGTTTCTAAATAAGTACTCGCTGGAATTGAGTACTTGTGGTCTGTGATTGATTTTCATCTTTGACATGTTAGGCTTAGATTGATCCTGAAAGGTCCACTGAGCTTCTGAGTCAGATTAGTTCTAGGCAGGAGGTCGAACGCTTGCTGTTGATTCTGCTGCTTTGTGAGCACAACGTCTTTGTTCAGTCCTTGTTTTTCCTCTTACTGATCTGCACAGCTATTTGTGGATCCTTTGTGCGCTTGAAGGCAGTAAAAGAAAGGTCACATTCTTAAATAAATCCGTCAGAAGATGCTATCTCTCCGCCAAAGACGACGGCATTTTGGAGAGTCGTGAGGCGCCTTAGTTTTATTTTGATTTAGAGCACATTTTCATTCCCTGCTATTACGCACAGGGCTGTTTGCATTGTTTAGATGCTGCACTCTCATAGTGTGAGCTGCTTCACGCCCACATGGTGACTAATGCTGCGTGATTTCACGTGAACTGTTTACTGATTCTTTCTTTAGCAGGCATTTACGTGTGCCGGTCCACAAATGAATTATGTATGGCCAACAAGTTCGATGTCCTGATGCATAGCAAGTGTCTTCTGTTAATAATGCATGACTCCTACATCATTGTCCCCTTCCCCCTGCTTTAAAGTTATCAGAGACTGCTCCAGACCATCAGTGTGCTGGAGGCCCAGCGAACCCAAGCCATCCTGGACCTGGAGACGCTGGCCCGACACCAGAAGCAGGCCCTGGCTGACCCCATTGCCTTTGTGGACCAGCTTCAGAAACAGGTAACACGGCAGCATCTTGGCTCCGGGAATATATGCTGTATTGATCAGTGTCGTGGTATTGGCCTTTGCGGTTGTGATATCACAAATAAGCCCTTGAACCAATCATTCCATCTTTCTTCGTGTGCTGTGAGCATCCTGACTCATTCTCAGATGTCCTGAATGAGAAGTGCACTACATTCACAGTGTGGTATACCTGTATATTAATATCATAGTGTTTGAAGTGGCCCATTTCCAGCAAGAGTCGTCTGCTGAATTCTGAAGTTCATGTCTGTGCTTTGCAGGTTGAGTTGGGCTTGCCCTGTCCTCAGAGAGTGGTCCAGCTCCCTGAAATTGCATGGGACCAATACACCTCAGGCCGCAGTGAATTCGAAAGGGAGTTCTGCGACAAGAAGCGCAAAACAAGGCGGTTGAAGTTGATCTTTGACAAAGGTATTTTTATTTTTTTTGCTGTTGTTGTGTTTTTTGGTCTTCGTTTATGCTGTTCAGTCACAGCACATGTAGAGAATGTATGTTTCGCTATATGAAAGGGGTAGATTTACTGGGCATGCTCGTTTTCTGGCTGCTCACTTTGAAAAATGTGTTGTGTTCGTGGATCCGTTCTCAGTCGGGTGAATTGGCTTTATTGTCAGGCATATTTTATTTGTATGTGTTCGGCGACACAGTCACACAAACGTTTGTTTGAGCATTGTTGAACTGTTAATCTAAAGTTTCTATCCAATACATGTTTGGTTGTTGTGCAGAAAAGCACCTGTGAACATGGTTTTCTTATATAACCTTAAGAAGCTTTAATTGATCCTTATTGATATGTTTGCTGATGCCAGTAAATCTGTGACTGTCAAACAATATATTGACCAAACCCCATATGAAGGTTCTATTATTAGGTGGCCCCACCTTAAGGACTTCCACTCTTGAGAACTAAGCGTTTCTTATTTGAGGACGTGAAGTTTAAGACTATGGCGATTTCTCCAGTTCCAGTACTGACAAGCCAAATGAACCAGTGTGAACTGGGGGCGAACATTCTAGACCAGTGTGAATACGAGTTAGTGTTTGTTGGAGAATACTGGATCATTGTGCTTTGGCCCTTGTGAGCAAACTATGAATCTTTTATGCATTGTTGCTGGCGTTGGTCACATGTTACGACGCTGTGCTTACAGTGGGGTTACCGGCAAGACCAAAAAGTCCAGTGGATTCCAAGAAGGAGAGCGACAGCTCTGCTCTTTACTCGTCTCTTCCCTCTAGTGATGCTCCAGAACACAGCATGTCCAGCAACAGAACACAGGTGAGTCCCTTCCTTCACGCAGTTTGAGTCACCTGTCTGGTGCACACTTCACTTAACCGTTTCACTGAACATTCAAGTCTTGTGCAGTGATACACGCATCGTCATACACTTGTGAGTTACCAGAGTGGGGCTTTTATTAGAGACGGACCATTCAGTGTTTCTGGGGCCGATCGCCAATCGCCTTTCAGCAGGATCTGCCAATAGCCGATACTGATGGAGGGCGTAGCTAGACGCCACATTTAAAGGCGCGGAAGCGATTCTCGACAGCAAAGCAAACAGAACCCTATCCCCAGTGCTCATTCAGAAACTCAGCCCCTACAATTCATGGAAGCAGATTGCCAAAGCGAATGGCACCTTTTGAAATCTTCGTGGCCATAAAGCCCTTTACTGTACAGCTAAATGTCATGATATAATGTTAGAGAAAGTCATGTAATTAACTGTCGTAAGCTAGCTAGGTTGTGGGTTTGCAAGCGGTCACTACAATCACTGCAGCGAAGCTGAACACAAACATTACCAAACCAGACACAACAATACTGACTCAGCTTCTTATGCGCCGGCTTCTTGTTTGAATTTTCCTCGTCCACCTTAAATGGTGTAGCATTAACATTCTGGTGCCTCACATTAGTGTAACCATTGAAATAACCAGAGCCTACGCACCCGGCACAGCTAACAGGACAAAACAGTCCTCCTGCTTTTAAATGTGGGCTGCCACACGATCGCTTTTGTAGTTCTGCTGTTTATTTTTTGTATTCTGTCCCTGCCAAAGCCACAGGTCATGAAGCTAATGCAGTGTAAGCTAAGCTAAGATTAAAGCTTTGAAATCTACATTACTTACAGCTCTACATGTTCACACAGCAAGATTACAGCAACATAATATACTTAAGGAAAATGTTTTTCGTTAGTAAAAAAGATATGACGGAGCTGAAGTTGTCTTTCTATTTGCCAGCTTCTTGTTAAAATCTTCCTGTTCCGCCTTAAATGGTGCATCAGTTACATTCTGGCACCTCAGGGTTAAAATGGCTCATCTGTTTTACGTCACTGTTCAGCTCTTAGGATCGGCTAAGGTAGAGAAATATTGGCAGATCGTATATTTGACGCTGAAAATTAGCTGATACTGATACACGGCCATTCGAGCCTTCCATGTCTAGCGTTTAATCTCGCTTAATAATCTGTATTTAATGGATTATAAGGGTGCTTTTATCTGTATACCTTCCTGAGATTGTATATCCACCAATGTTCTGACTAATAAAACAGGACCACAAGATTGCTATAGTTTTGTCTCAGTTTGATACCGTGATGGGGAGACTAGTATTCTGGACACTCCCCACCTGGACACTTTATTTCAGTTCCAATATATGCACATATTTATTCAGTATTGACATTATATGCTCGTACCTGCTCCTCCTTGTACAGTCATTATTGCACTGCCTTTTTCATCTCAGGTTATAGATCTCATTGCAGATTTTTGTATATTTCTGTTTGTATATATGCCTGTAGATAGGTTTTTTTTTATATATATATTCTTTCTTTTATATTGTTTCAGCCTTATTATTATTACTGTCCTGTGTTGTGTGACTGCTACTGGGTGCTAAATGTCCTTTGGGATAAATAAAGTATCTATCTATCTATCTATCTATCTATCTGACACTTTTGTCTTTATAGTGTATTTAATATACTTCCAGTGCATATATACACTTCATATTTATACACTCAATGCCTTCTGACTTTAAATATGAACCAAAAAGTATAAACAAATGTTTAAGAAATAAAATTAATACAGGAAAAAAAAAACTTGGTTTCAAAGTTGTTGTTGTTGTTGTTGTTGTTGTAGTTGTTGTTGTTGTTGGCAGTTACATCACTGAGAAGTCTATGGCGAAAAGTAAACATTGTGGTTCAGTTTTGCCCAGTTCCTCTTGGCACCCCCCCCCCTTTTTAAATGAATGGTTTTATTTTCAAGCTCACTTCACAGTGCAGTGAACAATGAAACATTACATGTAATAACAGTTACGTGTTCCTGATCTTTTTTCCCGCTTATTGTACAGAACAAAACAGTAGGTACAGACAGGAACAAGGTCGTCCCTTCAGCATTTTCCCCCCACCCTCCTCCTTCTACCGTTTTTTTTTTCTCAGCACATCGCAGTAAAATGGTGAACACCAGCTGGGAAAAATATAAAGATTTCTAGAAGAAACCACCCATAAATAAAGGCCAATAAACCAGTTTGCCTGTGCACGTCTCAGTGTTCATTAATTGTAGTAAAACACATTCAGATTCAGAACAGCCTTTGTTTGGAGCTGCTCAGGTTGCTGCAGATACATTCTCCAAATGCCTGAGTGTGTTTGGCTCCCGATGGTGCAGCAGGCGAGGCTTTACAGCCCGAACATATAATTTAGTTCTCAGCAAACTGGAAGATAACGACTGATCTCTTTACTTGCGCTGTGAGAGGTGGGGGAGGGGCAGACGGAGAGGCAAACAACGGTGTTTTGGAAACAGCCATTTTGTGATTGATGTATGTCTCTTGGCACAAATAGAAAAGTCCTGCGACCTGCCTCCCTCGGTTATTTTTCTCTTCTGTGTGGGGGCCGGCGATACAGACTGAATCTTTTATTACAGTTTCTTCCACTGTGTGGACAATAATGCTGGGATGTCATGATAAATATATGTAGATAAACGTGATATTTCTAATTGAGCAAATTATTATAAATAAAGCAGATTTTAGTCCAAGAGGGCGTAATTATCCTCGCTCTCTCTGGGTCGGTAGAATGATCCTCCCTCCGTGATGCCAGCCAGCAGGGGGCGTCTGTTAGCTGACATAGCAGCATTGTCAGTTTGTGTTCTCCTCCAAGCGTGTTGAGCTGTCCACATGCTAGCCTTCACCTTCCCAGCATGGAAGCTTCTTGTGATGGGGAGAGATGGAGGAGAACTGGAGAGAAAAAGGCTGCTGCGTTACTGTTTCGCTACAGAGTAGAGCAAAGGTCTTTAATTAAAATTCAGTAAGGTCCAGATAAAGAACATTTCCTCAAGCAAAGGTTCAGAACATCATAATGTCTAACTTGCATCATGATTCAGTGCCTTATACTGTTCACTGAAGTAGCCTAGTAGGTATATCAACATCTTATACAGCCAACAACTGAATGTTAAATCAAATAAAGTACAATTAAGTCGAATTTCAACAACATTTATTGTCAGTTTTCTCTTTTTAGAGGACGCCACGTAAAATAATCTGGCTCACTTTCTTCTCCGACTGCTGTTTCTCGCCTCGTCCTTCCCCGGTGTGTGTGTCACTCACTCGAGTCACAGTGCTCATCGTAATACACAGATCTGATTGGCTGAGCAGCATCACATGTGATTTTTACAACGCATGCGATTGGTCTGCGAGTTTCCCAGGCCGCTAATCCAGTACTGTAATGACTAGAAATGATACGCCGATTAAAGTAGGACCACCCGGTCGAAATTAAATAATTCTCGGTTATAGGTCCAGGTCCGCGTATGACAGCGCCTGGGTCCGGACTCGGACCGCGGTCCACCTATTAGTGACCTCTGGAGTAGCACATCCTAACAACATCCTTTCGTACCTGTGTATCTCTCATCCCCTGCCCTGCTGCGTCACGCTCGTTCTGCTGTTAGTTAAAAGACGTTTTTGTGTTTGTGAGAGAGGCAGAGAGAGACGCCGTGTCTCTCTTTGATGCTCCGGATGTTTCTCTCTGTGTTGGCAGATCTAGAGTGTTGAAATTAAGTCACTCTGATTTATCTGTATATCACACTGCTTCAGGGGCACCAGGGTCAGGGCGGACTTCTCTTCGTCTAGACCGTGCGTACGTCTCTGATGGATAGAGCGTGAGGAGTGCGTCACTAGGGTCGTTTAAAAGAACCACACAGCTGAAGCTGGTGATGTGTTGATGGCTCTAGTTTGTTTGAGAATCTTTAAAGCCATCGCCACAGCCAGCCCAGAACAAGCCCTGAGGTCACTAAAAGACAGCTCAGTAAATCTTCTTTTTAATTTAGGCTTTGGCTTAGTCTGGATCTGGGAAACTGACCCTGAATTGCTTTGGCTGGGATTCAGGTTAAATGATAGTGGTTACAGTCGGCACTGTAATCCCATTGGCATGCACATAAACTCAGTCCTTAACGAATGGAAATGCAGGGATTGTTGGAGTTTCTCCACTAGTTCACTCTTCACAAACTTACACTGCACTCTCAGAAATAAAGGTACTAAACTGTCACTGGGGCTGTACCCCTCTTGTCACTGGGATGGGACCCTCAAGGGTACATCTCAGTACCTTTAGTCAGGGAACATTAATTGTACCATAATCCATTGAAATTATATTTTCTAAGTCGTTTTGACTCCACACACCCCGTCTCGTCTCCAGGCTTTTTGTTTTATTGTTCTGTTTTAAAACATTCGGTTATGAAAAGGTACAAATACAAACTTTTCACCTGGATAAACTTATTTAAGGTGCACAGTTGAACCTTAAAACCACTGTTGAACCTTTGAGGGAACATTGAGATTGTTTGTACCGTGATGAATGAAAAATGTACCTGCACAGAACCTTTATTTCTAACAGTGTAGTGTGGCTGAGTAACTGCAGGAATGAGTAAAAGATGAGTAAGAAGTTTGTTCACTAAATATTAATGTTTTGCCCACCTGTGTCCTGTTGGATTGGTGATTTTGTTGTGCGGGGAGAAAAAAATCTACAGTATAAAGAGGGAAACATTAATTAAACAGGGTTTGATTTTCTCCCTACAGTTTTTAGAGTCGGTAGAAAATCCAGTGATGATGAAAACAGACATTTGCTTATGTTGCTTTGACAAAGCGTCCCCGGTCATGTTGATTGGATGTGCAGAAATGAGTGCTGTGGTCCAAAAAGTCTGCGTGTTTCGAAATTTTCGGCGCTGGCTGGCAGGGATAGCAGACTCAACAGTGTCTTCAATAAATAAGCATCTACAACTGGAAGTATTTGGTTTTACTTTAACCTTATGTCCTCTCCTGTTGATGATCTGTAGGGATGCAGCGATATAGGAATTGTGGGCCAGTGAGCCAGTATTTTTTATGTACGTATATGTGAAATATCTGCCAATACCAGTATGATTTCTGAGTAGGTGTCTTTTGCTTAACCCTGTCATGAATAGTGACCACATACAAGGACAGTTAATTTGTAATAATTTTTTTGTTAATGAATTGTTTTATGAATTGGTTTTCCTTGAGTGCTGACCCTCTCAGTGCAAGATGGCAGACAGTAACTACTTTTAAATAAATAAATATCCTACAGTTTCGGTCACGTGTTTTTTCTGTTGTGTTCGCCCTATTTGGGACCAAATTTCTGGCTTCGCTGCTCCGCATGAGCGTAACTGTAGGTGAAAGATGGCTAAAACTACTTTCCTTACTTTGGAAGAGAAAAAAAGTGACCTCGACGAAGTCAGTAAAACAGGCTGTGATCCTGATACAGTTTCCTCCTGAACTCCTGATCCTACCTAAACTCAGAAAAGCTACCAAATTTGTGTTTACCTGACATTTATATTGATCTCATACTCAGCCCCTCTCCCTATTCTGGAGAGTCTCTCACAGCATTTAAAAGCACAGAAGCCCACCGGCTCTTGATGTCAGGGTGGGTAAAGGATCCCATTGTGTTGCATAAAGAGGAGAAAAACTGTCATCATAGGAGGAACGACATCAGCTAATTAACACAGATGTGATCAATGCCGGCCTTTAGATAACTTTAGCTGATGTTAACAGCCGAGAGATGAACAGTCGTCCCCTAACGGAGCTGCAGACAGCCGGTATAACTTTACTCTCTGTTTCTGATTTAAATGAGATTTGAATGGAGAAACATAAGCGTTAAATATCAGACTGAATGTCGTGGGTCGGAAAATGACGTCGTGTTTCGACAGACGTGATTCTGTAAGTTTGCTAGTGCAGTTAGTTCAGAGTTCAGCTCCAGTCCTGAAACCCCTGCACTGCATAACTGTGGTTTCCTGGTTAAAATACCTGATATTATTAGCTAATTAATCCCTTCTTGAGCTGAACGAGGTGTGAACAGCAGAGAGAAACACTAAACTATACAGTGCAGCGGCTCCAAACCTGGAGTGAAAACACTGAATTAAAGGTCTGTGTGTCTCTCGTCTCTCGGCTTCCGTCCCGTCTTGCAAGTGAATCATTTACGAAGCACAGCAAATTGAAGGCGTCGCGCAGCGCAGTCACTCCCTGATTCGGTCCTCAAAGTGGCTGCCGCTATACTGTGTTACGTCATTAGAAATTTATTTACATCCAAAACTAACTCTCCACATGGTGGACATCATGCAACAGTGGACATAATTGCATAAAATTCTGTTCTAATCTGTATATAGTTTTGATAAACAAAAAAATAGATGCACATTGTCTTTCTGACAGACTGCAATAGACAATAGACATAAAGCATCAGATATGAAAGCCTCTGTTTCGCTGCATCATAAATGAAGAGGTTGCGTGAATGACAGCAGCAGCAAAGTGTGAGGGAACAGCAGGTTTTGTGCTTTGGGTGATCACTTCATCAAGAATTGATCTGTAAGATAATTGATTATAGACTATTCGTTGTAGCCCTACTGTTAAAAGAAGCTTAGTTGATCTTCATGCCAGTCTGGTTCCATCATCGTTTACTTTGCTTTGCTTTAATTGATCTTCTCTTTGACGTTTGACTTAAACGCAGACAGCATTCAAATGTCACAACTCCAAGCACAGCTGCGGTTGTGCTCTATGTACTGTGTGATTCTAAGGCACTTTCACAAGCATCTCTAGTGAAGGACGATGGGCACAAGATGTTCAACAGGATACAAAGTCTCAAATAGCTTTCCTTTGGAAATGGTCCCATCTGATATGGTACTGCATGTTTGGGAAATGCTTTCCAGTGACGTCAGGCTCTGTTTGTTCATCTTATTAACAAATCGAACACAGAAAAATTTTGTTTTTACATCTTAACGTCGTGACTGTAAGAGCTATAATGCTGTAAAAGGGAATGTTTTCTTTTAATGCTGTTGGGAGTTTTCTTGTTCTCTGCCTTAATAGATTTTTACTTTTGTCTCTTGCAGATTTCCCCCTAAATGGGCATTGGGCCTCATTCACCAGTGTCTTTTTCCAAAGTTTTTTCTTAAATCTGTTCTTGAGAAAAGATCCTAAGATAAAAGTCTACGTCAGATCCATGACGTGTTCTTAAACCACATAACTGTTCTCACCTTTGTGCTCTTGAGTGTGTAGATTCTGTTCTTACCTGAGAACAAATGCCAAATAAGAAAACACTGGTGAATGTCAGAATCTTTGTGAGAGCGTAAGTGGATTTTAAGAAGAAATGTCTTCTTAAGACCGTTTGCTGAATGAGGCCCAACGTCTGTTTGCCTGTCTTTAATCGTTGTTTGTCAGTCAAGAAATTTTTAGTGGTCAGAGATCATCTATATAAACAAACATGCTTTTAAAAATAAATATCTGCCAGATTACCGTTGCTTTGCTGACCAGTAGCATTGCTGCTCTTACAGATGATCAGAGGGAGACCGTATCACCAGAACAAACCAGACACGTTTAACCAGCTGTGGACGGTGGAGGAACAGGTAGACCTGAATTCTCACAGAGCCTAACTGTCGATTGAACTTAAGCCATTTTGGAATAAATCTCATTGCCACTGTTAAGTGCCAACCTGACCCCAGTTAATACTAGATAAAGGATGGAGAAAAAATAACTACTATCCTGTCAGTGGTCGAAATTGTTAGTTTTCTTTGTTAAACGATACTAAAAAAGGTTTGAAAATCATTGAAATAATTTTGTCACAGGTATTACTTTAAAAGAACGTCTCATGCTTCTTTAAAACACCAAAAGTTCATAGGTCATAGCATTACTACTGTTTACTGTTCAGGTTATAACTTTGCAAGCATGCAGTTGTCCAGGCATGTGCATTGCAGGGTGATTGTAGCAGAGACCATTTATTTTCCCTCTGATTTTAAAATAATTGCACAGTTATTAGATCTGATTGAATGGAAAGTTTAAATAACATAATTATAGTTGGCTTTTGTACCTCAGTATATCATCAAAACCGCTAATCATCCCATATTGTCAGTGACTGATGCAGTCTGGTTTTCTTGTGTTGTGTGTTGTTTATCTTAGGTATTGTTATTTAACACATTTCCTGTGCAAAGCTTTTTTTCTCGTCTGTGCATGGAGTAAAGTCCCTTTTCTGCTCTGTGTAGAAAAAGCTGGAGCAGCTGCTTCTGAAGTTTCCACCTGAGGAGGTGGAGTCGAAACGTTGGCAGAAGATCGCAGATGAACTGGGGAACAGGACAGCCAAACAGGTGACTCCTCCACAGTCTCTGTTTTGATGCTCTGTCTGTTTTCCTTTGCCAAAATATTCTCCATTTGGAGATGGAGAGTCACATTTTTTAAAATAATAAAGTACTCCTGCTATTCAGCCTTTCCAAAGTCTTTCACAAGTAATTTAACATCTGAAAGCCCCGACTCCAAAGCAGATGTTGTGTGTTAACCTCAGCATCTCTGTTTCTGTCTCTGCTCTAGGTTGCCAGCCGGGTGCAAAAGTACTTCATCAAACTGACAAAAGCTGGGATTCCAGTACCAGGAAGAACTCCGAACCTGTGCATGTACAGCAAAAAGGTACTGCCTCTGTTTTTAGTGATGGGTCTAAATCAGGGGTCGGCAACCCAAATGTTAAGAAGAGCTGTTTTGTGCTTTCAATAAAAATCAAACCACCTTGAGAGCCACAACATTTTATGTCCATTTTACCACCTTGGCTGTAAATATGTCTCAGTATGTGCTGATGTACTAGTAAAGGCTAAAAAATATAAACAAAAACACAGACTTAGCTCTGCTTTAAGCTTTAGCTCAGCTATAGGCGCTTTTCTCGTATCTCCGGCAGGAAACTTTGTA
The DNA here is from genome assembly GCF_904425465.1 of Colossoma macropomum. Lineage (NCBI taxonomy): Eukaryota > Metazoa > Chordata > Actinopteri > Characiformes > Serrasalmidae > Colossoma > Colossoma macropomum. The sequence continues at coordinate 38,671,453 of NW_023494805.1, forward strand.
AAATGTCTCTCAGTGTACAGTTTTTTTACGAGGCTGTTTGAACCGTTCCATCTTAAATGGTGCCTGACGTGCCAGAATGTAACTGCTGCATCATTTTTAAGGTGGAATGGGAAAATTAGAAGAAGTTGATGTCAGCTTTGACTTTTTAGTGTTTGTCAGTTTCTTGTTGCAGATTAAACGTATCAGGAAACCAGCTGGAGTGATTATAAATGTGAACGAGTCCATTCGTCTCCAAATTATTGATGTTTGTCTTAAATCTCCCTCTTTGCCGTTTCGTTAGCTACTGTCTAGGCGAGATTGTTGTCTGTGTTGCTATGGTGATCAGCAGTCTGTGCTGATCTTCAGGTTTAAAGGGTGAATCAGCAGTTCTACATTAACTCCAGTGTTTAAGACCATTTATTGTTAAACTGTGTTGAACGATCAGCAGAGCTTTATTTTACTGTAAAGGAGGATTATTTTATTTTTTACCTAAAAAGTCTAATTCTGCTGTGGAGCCACAACAGGGCAGTAAAAGAGCTGCATGTCGCCTGTTCTAAATCTTTTTGTCCTGTTGTGAGTGAATTCTGCTCAAATGCAGAAGTTGTCATGGCATTAAGTTACATGTGGAAACTTCTCAGAAGCAGTGCACATTTTCAGCTGTGTTTATTTAATCACGGTTCCAAACAGCATTCTAAACCAGTGTTTCTTAATCCTGCTCCTGGAGAACCACTGGCCTGCACGGTTTCAACTGTTCCCTGTCTAAACACACCTGAAACAGATCATGAAGGGCTCAGTGAGCTGAATCATGGATGCGTCATGAACACTGTCTTTTATGTGAGACCGTCCATCATTGGAGTAGCAGTGAAATGAACAAACCAGGGATGTACCCAGTCCGATATGTGGGAACGAGTATCCACCATATGTCAAAGTATAAGGCATCTAGTTTTTTCAGTGTTCCATCACTGTTTCTCCCATTTTTTTGGTTTATATTAGCTGCAAACACTGAATGATGACCACCGTGATGTTCAAATGGCACTGCACAGTTTGATGGGACAGTGCTGTTCCCAGTGGTTATTGAATAGATAGTAACTGACAGTATGTTCTCTGCAGGCCTCCAGTAAAAGGCATCACCACCTCAACAAGCACCTGTACAGGCCGTCCACCTTCCTCACCTCCTACGAGCCGCCCGTCTACATGGACGATGAGGACGAGCGCCCCAGCTTCTTCAGCAGCCTGCAGGACAACGCGGCTGACGACTCGGTCAGTGTCTGGTTAGGATCTGTCTGATAAGCAGATGATCTTCATACAGTCCTTTTTGTTCTTTGAAGTTTGTGTCTTTCTTTGCCCAGACATTTTCTGTTTGGTGTTGCTTTTTGTTTTCAAAGCGAATCTTTGATTCGGTATTCTCAGATTCCACTTACTAAAATAAATAGTCTGTCAGTGGGTGGAGCCAAACAGCCTAACAAATAGCAGCAGATGCGTGTCTGTGTGTCTGTGTGAACAGCAAAAACGCACTGAATCTGACATTTTCAATTCCGATTTAGGACTCTGTCATATGTGGTCCTGAAATCCGATACAGATCCGATGTGCGGCAGTGCGACTGAATTCATGCGACTTTTACGTCAATCCAACTCAACGTTCATCATAATTTAGTGCTGCTAAGACCTCATAAACATTTGAGACGTTTTTGTACAAACAAAATTAGAAGACACTTCTCTAAGCTTCTCAGTGTTCGAAGAGATTTCAAAGGAAATGGCCGAATGTGGCCGTAGGAGAACGAGGCTGCAGTGTCAAAAGTAAAAAATCTGAAAGCAAAGTTTAAAAAAGCAAGGACGCGAACCAAAGAAGTGGCCGTGCCCTTTTTACAGGGAGCTCGAACACACTCTGGGTGATGAGCCAGGCTGAACGTCTTATTAGCTCCTGTGATGCTGGCGAAGATGAGACTGAAAGCTCCAGGAACGGCGTTTACTGTTGATTCTTTTCGGTTGTTTACCTCTGCATGAGCCACGTGAAGCATTGGTCTTTTGCACATGCAGGTCAGTTTAGGAGCTGATCTGTTCAGCCTAACAAAAAAAATCTAATTTGGCGAGAAAATCAGATTTGGGCCACTTTTACATGGTGGGTGTATGTAGCCTAAAGCTACTTTTGAAGGCTAGAACAGCACTTCAGTTGGCGGTATTAGTTAACAATGTGAGAAGACTAACAAGAATTGTTATTAGGGATGCACTGATATGGGAACTGTGGGCTGACGCAGATATCTGATACTGAACTTATCTGCTGATCCCGGTACATTAACGTTCGTAAAATATAGAAGTTGGGCCTAAAACTTTCTGAACCAGCATTAGAAGGAGATGTAACATTTATTTCTGTAGCTTTACGAATGCAGTGATGAATAATATGCAGAAATTTTAGCACAGTAGCCCAGCGTCTCCTCATTGTTGTGCTGTTTTGGGGTACAATAAATACATCATCTAATATAAGTTTGAAATATTACTCAAATCTGGCAGGTAATATTTTTTAGGCAATTGTCTAGTGGCATTAAAATGATTCTGATAACATTATGCATCCCTGATTAGTATTCTGAGCTAATATAGTAAAGGGGTAAAAATAGAAAGCTACAAAGCATAATTTTATTAGAATTCGTTTGTATTTGCTTAAAACCTCAGTGGAGAAGTGCCGTTTCTGGACCGGTCTATTTTTACCACAATGTAGCAGCATGCAAAAAAAAAACCTGACCGTATCTTATCACTTCTTACTTAAAGTACTTTGCCAGCCAGACTCATGAGGTTCGATGGAAAGGTGAGACTTTCCCGGTCGGTGTCAGTCTATTCCTGTGATTATCTGCATCCTATCTTTAGACTCTGTTCAGAGGAGCATTACAAATGACCAGGCTGTCTATGTTGTGTGGGTGTGTGTTACAATCACTGGCTTTTTCCTGTCTCCCACTGAACCGTAAGGGGTGGGTGGGATGTGCTCCGACAAATTCACCACAGAGCTTTGACGTTTTCCCTTCTGCTCTCTGATATGTAACCTTTATGTGCTGATGGGTCAGTGGGCCGTGGTGAAAACATGGGCAGCGTGGGTTGCTTTGCGTCAGGACAACTTTGGCACACCAAACGGATTGGTTTCACAGGACCTGACTGCAGATTTGCTTTTGGAGCTTAGTTGGAAAAACAGAGCATAGCTTTGGTTTTAGGTTTTTGTATTGAGCCTCAGTTAGGTCCTGCTTTTCATTGGCTTTAATGAGTAGTTTAGAGGACCTTCATGAGATTTAGCATTGGCAGTTTTTTAGTGTAAGCTCTGACTGGGAAGAATGTTTTTAAAAGTGAGTACATTTATTGCTAGAACTGCACTTCAGTTGGCGGTATTATTTAAGAATATGAGAAGACTAACAAGAATTGGTATTGGGGATGCACTGATATGGGAACTGTGGGCTGGCATATCTGATACTTTAATGAACTTATTTGCTGATCCCGGTACATTAACGTTTGTAAAATACAGAAGTTGGGCCTAAAACTTACTGAACCAGCATTGGAAGGAGATGTAATTCATTTCTGTGGCTTTACAAATGCAGTGATGAATAATATGCAGACATTTCAGCACAGTAGCCCAGCGTCTCCTCAGTGCTCTGCTGTTTTGGAGTACAGTAAATACATCATCTAATATAGTTGCATTTATTATTATGTTACATTTAGTAATTGACTGTAATGACGTGATTTATGGAATGCGGTTGGCTTTCATGGGTAGTTTGGAAGAGCTTTTGTCCTCTAGGATGGTCTGTCAGCCTTGGTTTTGGAAGGTCTGTCCAGGACCTACCGTTCTGAGCAGACTCTAATGAGATGATATGGATTTTGCTTCAGGGTGTCTGTCCAATCTTCCATTGACCTGGAGTGGCAGCAGTATTAAAAGGGCTGTATTATGCTTTTCTGTTTTTCTCCCCTTTAGAGTATTATAGCTTTTTGTGCATGTAAACGGTCTACAAAATTACAAAGCTCAAAGTTCACTGAGGGAGAAACTCTCTCTCACAGAAACCTCTTTTGTCAGCTGCCTGAAACGCCTTGTTGGAAGTCCAGCTCTTTTCCTTTGTTACAAGATGATGCAATCCCCTAACACATTCCTTATTGGACGTCTGTAGCGGCGGAACTTGTAGCAGGATGCCGCTACCGCTTATAGTCACTCTGGTGGTTGACCAACCAGAACAGAGTGGCCAAGCTGACCAGTTAGAGCAACTGGGCTCATTGGGTTCAAACAGAGCATTTCCGACAGGATGAAAAGATGTACAGTATGAGGAAATTGTGTTTTGGACCATTGAAGCATGTGTATCTATTCAGGTAGACCCCAAAAGTAAAATCATGAACACTGAAAATGAGCATAATTCAGTTCCCTTTAATGAATCCTGTGCACTCTGTGGTCTGTTTAGGACGAGGAGGATGTGCCGGTGGAGTTGAGGCACCTGCCGGAGTACAAAGAGCTGCAAGAGCTGAAAAGACTCAGGAAGCGGAAGATCCAGGAGATCCAGAGTGAAAGTGCTCTCGCGCAGCACATGGGCTACAAGGTATTGCGCACACAGGCTCATCTGGCCATGCATGGTTGGAGCTCTGCTGTCCACTCCAAGCAGTGGATTTATTGATTTCTTATTTTGAAGCAATGTCAGAGAAAGCTGAGATTGAAATAGTAGCTCCAGTTCAGTGTAGTGGAAAAGTTACCAACCAGAAAGGAGTAGGACTGGGCACGATTGAAAACGAGTGACACCTGAGAGATTCAGATATATTTAAGGCCCGGTCCCAATTCACCCCTCGCTCCTACCACTCAGCACTTACCCCTCCGTTTTGCGCGTTCACGTCTAGGAGTAGTGTGTTCCGATTTTTGTTGAGATACAGGGGTGGGACGAAGTGTTAGGACTACGTGACCCTCCAAACAGAGGTTTTTCAGAGACTCCAAACAGAGTTATGAGAAAAACAGAAAAAACGGCAAGATGGCTGAACAAGAGACCAAAGAAATCCAAAAAATTTTAAAATATTGTGATAACCATTGTATTATCTTAGTTTGTCATTTCAATGTATTTTGGTCCTTTTCTTCATAACTAGCATAAAAAATTCACTAGTAGTTTGCTGATGTCTTGGTAGCTAGCTAAATTTTTTAAAATTCTTACAAAAAAGCTGGTGAATATCTGACTTCAGCTTCATATCACTGAAGAATTAGGGGTGGGTGATAATAAATAATTGCCCCCCCTCTTTGAAGGCATATGATGCCCTAAATGTAACTAAAGCCCAGCAGTGAGGAGCTGAACTTTACCCTCCTCTGCTGTCCCTGCAGACTGGCAGGGTCGCCTACAGAGCAGTGCTGGTAGCTGTTAATGAAGTGATGCTCTTTTTATTTGAGGGTCCCATTTCATAGGGAAGATTTCAACCACTACCCCTTGTAACTCAGTTCCCAGGGGCAAAATAACACTCGAAAACAAGGGGTAGGGCTAAGTTGCATTGTGTAAAGCTTTATCTCTAAGTGCTGTCCTCATAACTAACTGGACAAAAAACAACACTTTGATGCCTGTTCATGTTGAGCTAAGAGTGTGTTTGGTTTGGATGTGCTACACTACATGTCCAAACGTTTCTTGACACCTGCTCACGTTTCTTCTGAAATCAAGGGTATTAATAGGGAGTTTTCTTCCCTTTGCTGCAGTAATTACCTGCTTTTCTGGGAAGGCTTTATATGTTGGAATAGAAATGGAAACTGGTAGTTCCCGAATCATGGTTACGCATCCAGCATTGTGTAAGTGCATGACCCCTCAGTATTAGCAGCAGAACCTTTGGGTAAAGCAGGTGGCATATCAGGAGGGACTTGTTTAAAGCGGAGTACCAGCTCAAGTGAGCTTTAAGAGGCACGTTAAAGTGTTTGTAAATTTGGCTCTGGTTTAAAAATATTTCTCCAAAGCTCTTTAATGGGTTGTCTTACTTGATCATTTCCATGATGGCATTTACAGCCTGTGTGTGTGTGTCTGTGTGTTCCTCCCTCAGTGTGATGTGTGTGGTATGGAGCCGATCCAGGGTGTGCGGTGGCACTGCCAGGACTGCCCGCAGGACAGCGCCGTCGACTTCTGTGGAAACTGCTCCGACTGGTCAGAACCGTTCTGCTCCTTTTCTCCACTACCAGCTGTCTCTGTATGAGAGAAATTGGATCCACAGGATTTTTAGCAAGAATGGCACTAAGATTTAGTTGCATACTCTGCGTTTGACCGCACTGTTTACTTACTCCAACATACACACTTTACATAATCAGTCAAATGAGTGGTGTTTAAATATGAACTAGTTTAAAAATGTAGATGGAAGAGCAGCACTTTACTGCCAGGAAAGCCTTCCTTGACATCTGCAGGGACATTTTTCAGGCAAGTGAAATTATCATTGTGTCAGCAATAATCACAGTATTAATGCCTAATCAGTGACCTTGGCTGCCATATGGTCTTACATGGCTTTCCAATACAGTTGAGCTTATCTGAGTCGTTACTAGCCAAGACCTGAATTGTCTGTGCTTTGGATTCTGCACAGCACTTATTATTTTTATTTTTTTTAACTTAGTTTTTACTTTTGTTCCTTCCCAGCTGTATCTAGACACTCTTTAATCTCAAATATTACACAGATAAGCAAAAGGGGATCCACTCCAAAATAAGATCAGCCACATGCAGAAGAAAATATTATTAACCCAAGATATAACCAATGAAAATGGGAAGTGAAAGAAGAGAGGAAGGATTTTTAAAAGGGGGAAAAAAAAAGGATTCCTCACTGCTTTATAGTACCATGACACCATTTCGGTTGAAATGAGCTAGCATGTTACAGCAACTGACCTTGTTGCTTAATGTATATCATAGTAACATAATGCTGATGATGTGGCAGCATAAATCTTATAAATCATCAAATGAAACTCACTTTATCTACAAAAAGATAAACACTCAGAAAAATGCATACAACAGTAATGATACATAGAACAGTACAACACATTGCTGCTGTCGGAACAAAACCTTGTATCTTGTATCTACTTGACCCTTATTGTATATCAGCACAACCAGACTTGTTTCCAAGTAATTTCTGACCATTTCTTTTAGGTTAGTTATCATGCAATTTATGTATGTAAAGGACAACAGGCACTTTGAAGATGTTAAAAACTGATAAACAACCAAAGCAGAGATACGAGGTTTTGTTGTGACAGCAGCGATATATGATAAATCATGATGCCAGCTGTTAAAATGACTTCCTCACTGCATTATAGTAGATCCATGACAGGGCTCCATCTCTTATTAAATAAATTCTTAATAAATGTTATTTGTCCCATTTGGTAAATATCCCATATTTGGATCCACAAATGATATGTGGGAGGTTCTGGGTTCTGTAATACGTTTCAGAGCTACTGTTAGTTAATATTTCTAGGTTGTCAGTTATTACCCCCAGTATCGCCACCCTAGGATATTACGGAATATTCTGCAGAAACAGTTTCTTAAGAGCATCAAATACTTCTGTAACTTAGGACAGAGCCAAAATATGTGAGTGTGGTTTCCAATTTGTGCTTCGCAGTTTCTCCAACATGAACTGTTATGTGTTGGAACCATCTTCGACACTTTTTCTGCCGTTCTGAAATATCTGGTGACGACTTTCCGATTGAATTCCCTCCAAATATTTGACTCAGCACTCGTTTCAGTCAGTCAATTCAATATGAATTTCACATGATTTATCTAAACGTTACAGAATTGTTTTACCCTTCACTGTATGGCAGTGTCAGGGCTCAGTGACGCCTTCATAAGCTCATCATGACAACGGACCTAAACCTACATGAACATTTTTTAAAGGCTTATTCCAGTAGACGTCCTCCATCATTGAGGCTGCTTTTGTCAGCTTTAATGCCAAGTTGACATAGCACCTGTCTGATGGCATCATTTTCTTTTCATTGTGTTGCCATGACACCGTTGTGGTTGAAATGAGCTAGCATGTTACAGCAACTGACCTTGTTGGTTAATGTATATCATAGTAACATAATGCTGATGATGTGGCAGCATAAATCTTATAAATCATCAAATGAAACTCACTTTATCTACAAAAAGATAAACACTCAGAAAAATGCATACAACAATAATGATACATAGAACAGTACAACACATTGCTGCTGTCGGAACAAAACCTTGTATCTTGTACCTACTTTGCCCTTGTAAATCAGCACAACCAGACTTGTTTCCAAGTAATTTCTGTGTGTTTCAACGTAAAGGACAACAGGCACTTTCAAGTTATGTTAAAAACTGATAAACAACCAAAACAGAGATATATGAGGTTTTGTTGTGACAGCAGCGATATATAATAAAGCATGATGTCAGCTGTTAAAATGACTTGTACTACAATGACATTCTTTTTTAGCCTTTAATTTAAAGTTTAAATTGGCTAAAAAAGAGCCAGATGTGTTGCAATACTCCAACGTATAGGCGGCTCATTCCTAGTGTGAGCTGCTCTTACTGAAAAAACTTCCGGTGCAAACTTTGAGTAATGGCACCATGTTTTCCATAACATTTGATCATTTGAGCACAGTATTTCATGATGAATGGACCAGTCAAAATGCTCCAAAATTGCAAATAAAATCTCTTTACTAATCATGCATTACAAGTTAAGAACCTTTTTTTGCCTTCTGTAAAGTTGCCATTTTTGAGATTTCTTTGGGACAGTGATTTGTTTATGTAGGTCTTTGTCAGTTGTCATAATGTAGATATGTTATAACTGAAGTTTGGGGGGAGGAACATGCCTGAAACCCCTCCTTCTTCCAATCTAAGGCCCTATGAATTCACATTCTCACCTTCAGTTCCCATGACGAAGCGTTCACAATCCCCACCGCCGCCCCGTCTCCTCCCTGTTCCTCAGTCCTACATCAGTCCTACTACAGCTATGAGGGGATCTGGCCTTCCAGATACAGGCAGAAGCTGCTCAGAACTCCAGCCCAGGTTCTCAGAGTTCTCCCCCTCACTCAATCAGTCTTCACTCATACTACCACCACCATGCTGAAGGCATGGTCTGAGTACAGATTCCATAATGTATAGAAAATTCATGTGAAATTCCTAAGCAGATCAAAACAACTGCTGTGGAAAATCCAGCACAGACTGTTTGGGTCTTGAGGAATAAGAACCCAGATCAACACGACTTTTATCTCAACCAAAGCAGAACTGATTACGCTCCGATGCACTGATAATCCGATTTGCCTGAAAAACATCCCTGCAGGTGTCAGACAGCCCCCACCCCACATTCACTGCCCAGCGTATACAGATTACAAACGGAAGCTAAGCTGTGAAAACAACTGGCCTTCAGTGTTTTTTTCACAAACCAACATATTTACATATATCCCCCCATTCAGCCTACGGCAGTTTAGACCCACCCATTCAAGCTAAAGTCACAGACAGTGTTTCAGTTCGGACGGCTTTTTGAATGAGGCACCACAATCAGGGCAGCCAATCAGTACAGAGCTCGTTTACATATATCAGTCTTAAAGGCAGAGATGAAAGGTTGGAAAATAGTAACGTTAAAGATGAATTTTGAGTATTTTTGGTACATAAACTCTCACAGATGTTAGAAATGGACATCAGGAGATGAGTATCGTCACTGATGAAAAACATGCATCTCCATTTTTTGTGATTTTCACTTTTCTACGTCATTTGAGCGCAGCAGTCATCCTTTACATTTTGTGCAAATTTTATGATGAACGGACCAATAAAAATGCATCGGAATTGCTTAGACTTACATTAAACGTGAAACATTTTTGCCCTCTTCTGTAAAGTTACTGTTTTGGAGATGCATGTTTTTCTTTGGACAGTGACGAGACAGGATATGGGCCCTTTTTGGAATATATAGTGGAGTTGGGTCTGCAGTTTAAGGGGCTTGTTTCTGCTGTACCCATGTAACCCTTCTTACCCCACTTGGTTCCTACAGTTTGTTCAAGACGGAAACCCACAAGCCCAGCCACCGTCTGGAGCCGGTCTACCAGGCCGAGACGTTCCTGGACAGAGACTACTGCCTGCCGCCCAGCGCAGGCTACAACTACCTGGACCCCAACTACTTCCCGGCCAACAGATGACACAAGCGAGGCGGGCTGCAGCCCCCGGGGCATTCCGTGCATGGCTCATCCACCCGAGAGGCAGAACCGCTTACAGCAGGAGGAGGAGGGTTCCGCAGACCAGGCCGCACCTCAAACCCAAACAACCAACCGCTCGCACGACGGCCGCCGCACCCTGAGCCGGCCCACTCCAGTTAACACGCCATGTTAAACATGCAGAGAAAGGAGAGGAGCACAGCATCATCCTGACACACATCCCCTCCAGACTCCCGAGGGTCGTGGTAGAAGAGTGTGAGTGTTCGTATACGTGTCTGGTGCAGATATGAATTTGTGCAGAAAGCAGTCGAGACCGCCTGTCTGGCTTTTCGGGCAGACGGGGAAGGGAGTTCACGTCGACGTTCAAACGGTGTTGTCTGTAGTGTAACTCTAAGTGAAGCTTTTCCGTGTTTGGGCTGGACAGGAAGGGGAGGACTTGGTGCTGAAGCCGCTTTTCGATTCACGCCAGGTTTTTAACCAATCGAGGGGGATTTGCTAATAACTCGGACGTTCTTAACGGTAAAAAAAAACCATATTGACGGACCCTGAATACACGTCTCTTGCAGTGGGCTACCACTTTTACTAGAAGCTGCTTGTTTTTTTTTTTTTTTTTTTGTTTATCCCACCATCTCTTACATCATGTTATTTTTTTTTGTTGTTGTTTTAAATGTTATGAACCCACTTCACTTACAGCCTGTTAGGTTTTCAACTACGAAGCACTACAGCACGGACAAGACCAGCTGAGACACACTTGGTAGGTATATAATAGCGTATGAACGTAGGGGGGGATGAAAAGGGTGTCATTTACTTTTTTCTTTCTCAGAGTGTCCTGTCGTCGATCATGTGGAGTATACAAATGTATGGTGAAACTAGCCAGTGGTAGGTGCTGTGCCATCTTTTTTTTTTTTTTTTTTTATTATTGTCCAGATGATTCCACGTCTAAACCTGGTCACTCGTTTTAGAATAAAAAATAAATAAATAAATAAAGAAAAAAAGAGCTTGTGGCACTTTTGCTCTTGGTGGAGAAACTGCCCGATCATCATGCCCTTAGGTCCTTGTAATTCTTTTCTTCTTGTTTTAAATGTTTTCTTTTTCATTTCGCAGTTTCCTTGTGGTCCACGACAAAATTGTATTTTTATTAATCTATTTAAATGGCAAGGATGCCGAAAAAAGAAGATATCAAGGTGGCGGCTGCCGCCCCAGTGGTACACCCACATTATTTTATACACATAGATTTTGTTGTGCTTCAAGTAGACCATTTTGTATGGATTCTGTTTCGTTCACCACCCTCCCTCGCCCCGCTTCAATATCAGTGTATAAAAGTCTGTTCTTAAATAATGTTAAAATGTTAGAGGAGAACTGTGGAAATAAAAGTATGTGAAAAGTCTTTCTACACCCGACTGTGGCATCGTCCTTCTGTCTCACTGTTCGTTTCGCTTTCCACTCTGACTTTCTCTTCAGTCATTCCAGTTAATAATGACAGTAAGTGCATTTACATGCACTTAATAATCCGATCATAATCAGATTTCTGCAGTTATCTGATCATTTAAATGGTCGTGTAAACAGCACACTCTGATTTGCGTTTATGGAATTTGGCAGACAATCTTATCCAGAGCAACTTACAGATCATTTTACACAGGTAGGCGAAGGTAGTGTTAGGAGTCTTGCCCAAGGACTCTTATTGGTACAGTGTATAGTGATTTCTTAGATCGGAATAAGGTCTAGAAATCTGATAAAGAGAGCTGAGTTTTAGCTCAGTAGTCCGATTTCTCAGTGCATGTAAACTTTTACTCTGATTTCTTTCGGATTTCTCAGTCTGAGCAGCTGCGAAAACAGACGGCCGTCCCGGAAATAAGCGAGCAGCGTTTCTGTGCGACGCAGCAAAACACTTTTGGAGCGACACTGAAACCGACTACATGCTTGACAAAATGGATTTAAATATTCTTCGTCTTCTAGATGATATTTGTTCATATTTTCAGATGAAGTGGTGCAATGTTTAGCCGCAGCATTAAGTTTGAGTTTTATGTTTACGTTGCGTCGTCTTCTGTGAGTTTATTGGCTTGTGGTAAAGCAGAAATCCGATTACTGTCTGACTCGTGTAGACCCGGAGTTTCCCCATTATCTGATTACTCAAGTACATTACTGACAAAATAAGATTTTCTGCAGATTATTCAAATGGTCATGTAAACAGCATACTCCGATTTCATTTGATAGGAATAAGGTCTAGAAATCTAGAAATTTAGAAAGTCCGATAAAGAGGGTGGATTTTAGCTCAGTAATCAGATTTCTCAGTACATGTAAACTCTTGCTGATTTCTTTCGGATTTCTCAGTCTGCACATGTGTAAACACAGACTGTTGGGCCAGGAATAAGTGAGCAGTGTTACCACGAGACGCAGCAGAATACTTTTGGAGCGACGCTGAAACCAAATGCATACTTGACGAAATGAAGGATTTAAATAATCTTCATCTTCTAGATGATGTAAGTTCATATTTTCAGGTAAAGTGGCCTCAGCATTAAGTTTGAGCATTAAGTTTGAGTTTTACATTACGTTTATGTCGCGTCTTCTGTGAGTTTATTGGCTGTTTGCAAAGAGTGAGTTCCCCCATTATCTGATTACCCAAGTGCATGTAAACTTGATCGGATTACTGACAAACTCTGATGTTCTGCAGTTATCGGATTATTAAATCCATGTGAACACACTCGGTGGTGCCTTTTTGCTCTGATTATTTTCATATTTGTATGTTTTGAACAAAATCTAAACAGGCTGAGCTGCAAATGTGGTCATGTAGCCACCAGATGGCACTAATGTAACAGCAATGTTCTCATAACACAAGTGAGGCGGGCACAGTTTAATAGCTCTTAATTATCCCTTAATTAATGAGCATTTAATAGAATGATTATTAGGAAAGAACTTGTTCACAGTTATTTCATTCAAGTATTTCTTTTAAAGAGAAATGCAAAATGAAAATGGTTCAGATGCAAAACAATTTATTGAGAATCATTGCTTACATGTCATCATCCTCTTGCTTCTGTATCAGTCCATGTGTACAGCCTCATACTTCACATCCCACGGTCTTCAAAACTCTCATAAGAACTGATTTTTTTACATATGAAATGGTTTTATTTCATCCAGACGTTTCAGAAGGAACACAACAACCAGACTTCAAGGTGAAACTCATCCGTTCCTTAAGCCTGTAGCCAGACAGACAGCAAATACAAAGCCTGAATGTCTTTTCATTAAATACACAAAAAGCGGTTGGCTTATTGATCATACTGCTATTCTGGCATGCTTTAGTGCACTAGGATGTGTGAGGAGACGCGACAGGAGATGTCCATCTGCTCTCTGTGCTGCTTCCCTTCCTGCAGGTTGTAGTAAATAGTGCTGATAAGATGTTGTTGAACTTGCTCAGCTGCTTATCTTCGGCTGCGTTTACATTACAGCAATGCAAATCACTTCCCTCTAATCGCTGGCTGCTTTGGGGGAGATGAAATGAAAGCAGGTTTAAAGAAGCAGTAGTGTATGCGAAGGTGTGGGCTACTTCTGAGCTGCAAAGAAGCTGACAACAGGCCAAAAATAATTCTTAAAAATGAAAAAATTCAAATAATGCTAAGGATAATAATAATAATCTCCCCTTGGATGTTTAAGATATATTAATCTCCGTGTTTGTCATTATCTCCTGTTAGTTTCTCCATGTTCTCTGCACTGATTTCAATGTTTTTGACTGTGCAACATGATGAAATGCACCTCTCTATGTAATATCATTGGCTGGCGAAATTAGCTTCTCATTTGCATAAAGTTCAGCAATTTATTTCCACTCTCTATGCTTACTCTTCCACTGCTACTCCCACAATGCCTTTGCACAGCACTGCTGCCTGTCTCCTTAGAAAATGAATGGAAAACAAAAAAAAAGAGGAAAAGCTTTTCGCTCCACTTTAATATAAATGCAGGAGTGCAGTGTGGCTGGAGTAGCATGAACAGCAGGATATAGGAATGAACTCTCTTCAAACTAGATGGAGCTGAAGAACTGTAGCCTGGAGAGGCAGCGTTTGCACGGAGTTCTTTAACAACAAGCAGGCGGGTGTGTTTCGTGTCTCTGCAGGCGGTTTTCGTTGAGCTGCTATGTACAGCGAGGAAGAAGAGTGGCAAGACGTTGAGAGACGTCACAAGGTGCTGGCAGATGTCCTTGCCCTGCTTTTGTGGATAGCTGTGTACGGTGTGTGGGGTTCGTGATAGAGGTTTGTGTGCTGTGGCGCTGCAGGTGATTGTTTGGTCCAGCAGGGGGCAGTTGTGCGGTTCTGGTCTTTAGCAAGAGTCCAGGGCCAGGCATATCTGCTCAAACACCTCGTCAGGGGGCTGTTCGGCATCAATCTGCACGCACACACAGAAACGTAAGGATGTTTGCATTCTGACATCGAAAAGTAGGGCAGAGAGACGCGTCACGCAGCGCTAATTAATCTTAAAAATACAGATCCTTTCTGCGAGGATGAGGGGGAAAAGCGTCTGGGGAGAACAGATTATTAGCTGTGGGTGAAAACTTGTACAGCTACACTGTTAAGTACACCGTTGAGAAAAGGGAATTACTGTTTTTCTTCCGACTCAGTAAAAAGAGAATTCCCTTTAACTTATCTCTGGATTTTCAACACGTTTCTCCTGGAGACCCTTCCAGAAATAACTGTACCTTCTAGTACTGCTGTTCTGACGGTTGTTGGATGAAAAGAAAGTGATAATTGCAGTTATGCATTTTAGACTCTGTTTAAGTGGTAGGAGGTACGAGGAAGTCTTGTAAAAATGAAAAGTAAGAGTTTCTGTCCAAAGAAAAACAAGCATCACAGCAGAAGGCAAAAATGTTCTTTACTTTCAATGGAAGTTGATGTGAAGAGATTTTACTCCAAGCATATTTGGAGCATTTCTGGAACATTCATCATGAAATTCAATTCACACAATGTAAAGAGCAGCTGCTGCACTGAAAATACGTAGAAAAGTATTGAAAAAAAATGGAGATGCATGTTTTTCTTTGGACAGCGATGATATATAATAAGTTTGTTCTCTTACTGGGTGAGTGAGTGAGGGTAGGATATCTGTCAGCCCAATCAAACGTCCTCACGGACCAACTTTGTCCCACGGGCCACATATTTGGCAGCTTTAACCTAGAAAGTCATTTTTCCAGCCTTTTTTTTTGGCTAGACTGACCAACATATTTTGAAAAACCTACAAGTTTAATTATCTGATCTTACATGACATTTGAGATAGAAGTCACAGATATTTTGAAACTGACCCAAATGCTGATAAATTATTAGCTACAGCAAAAATGTACAGCCTAACTAAATAAAAACAGGTCAGTTATCTGCTTTGAATGCTTCTTTCAGCTGAGTTGTCTTTGCTCTCCAGACTGTAGCAAGACCCGTTCACTGTTGTCTGAATAGCAAGTATATAACATGCTTCCCCCTCAAATGCATTCTTTTGTGATTACTGTTCAGAGACTGGATAAGCTTTACTGAACGCTGGTAGAAAAAAAAAAACATTGAACTTAAGAATTTCTAGCGTACATTGTGTTTGTAGTCTAAGGGGTGTTCAGATGCGCTGTGTTTTAAACCGCAGCGCATCGTGTTCCGTCTCGTGCTTGAAAAAAAAAGCAGGGCAGGTTAATGCATTTGATTAAGTAAATATGAAACAGTGATTTGAGAGAACACAAAACAATCAACCATTTCAAAACTGACATATACACTAAATAGACAAAAGTATTGGGACACACATCCAAAACATTGTTCTGGTGTTTCAGCCACACCCATTGCTAATAGGTGCATAAAATTAAAAAGCACGCCGCCACTCCGGAGCAGTGGAAACGTATTCTGTGGAGTGATGAATCAGCTTCGCTGTCTGTCAGTCTGATGGACAAGTCTGGGTTTGGCGAATGCCAGGAGAACGTTACCTGCCTGACTGCACTGTGCCAGCTGTAAGGTTTGGTGGAGGAGGGATGATGCTATGGGTTGTTTTTCAGGGGTTGGCCTAGAACCCTTAGTTCCAGTGAAGGGAAATCTTAATGCTTCAGAACCAAGACATTCTGGACAATTCTGTGCTTCTAACTTTGTGGGAACAGTTTGGTGAAGAACCTTCCCTGTTCCAGCATGACTGAGCCTCAGTGCACAAAGCAGCTCCATAAAGTCATGACTGGGTGAGTTTGGTGTGGAAGAACTTGACTGGCCCTCACAGAGCCCTGACCTCAACCCCATCAAACACTTTGTGATTAACTAGAACAGAGATTGTGAGCCAGGCCCTCTCGTCCAACATCAGTGTCTGACAAATGCTCTTCTGGATGAACGGGCAAAAATTCCCACAGACACACAAAATCTTGTAGAAAGCTTCCCAGAAGCTGTTAAAGCTGCAAAGAGGGAGCCAACTCCATATTAATGCCTATGGATTTAGAATGGGGTGTCATAAAAGCTCTTGTAGGTGTAATGTGTGGGTGTCCCAATACTTTTGTCCATATAGTGTATATTAATACAGAAAACTCTTATAATGTGTAGTGTGTAGAGTGTTGTACAGCTCTGCATGTTTGAAAACATCCCAAGCCAGCTTTTCCTTCCTGCTGGATGACTGAGTAGAAAGAAGGCATTCTCAGTATTGACTGGCCAGCTATGGATGTCGTATGGTGCTATATGGGTGCTCAGCACAAAAGTTGATGGGTTTTTCTACTTAAATGTGTAGCCTAAAAACATAAAGCGTGTTGCACAGGGTAGAAGAGTGTTTTTCAGTTGTAGCTCTAGTGCGTGTCGTTCCAGAACAATGAAAAAAGTGCATTTGATCGAGTTTAAAAAGCCGTTGTCTGAACGTCCTATTTGAGCTACATGTAACCTACACACTAGAGTAAAAAGATGCATTATGCCGCTGATTTAGCCAGCAGGTAACGTTAAAACAGCTGAAGTAGGTGAACGTCCTGCTTAGCCAGTCAATTAGATGTTTATCTTCTTAAAATTATGATCTAACATTGTGACCTTTCACACAAATACAAAACGATTTGAAATTAATAACGCACATCTTAAATGTAGCTAATTTCACAAAAACTTTGTGTGGACTACAACTGAATAAGACTTTTATTGCACCATGTAAAGCTTAGCAACAGTTGCTATGAAAGAATGCATTTGTGGGCGGAGCCAGTTGATGTGGGCCATTAGTTCACAGTACCCACCCTGCGCAGGACGCCTGTGTGTTCGTAGTGGTTGATGACGGGGGTGACGCTGCTGCAGAAGCTGTCGACCCGGCGGCGGGCGTCCCTGTCCCGGGCCTCTCTCGAACGCAGGCTGGAGCAGGTCCTCTGCTGAAGACGGTGGCTCATGATGTCTGCAGAGCACTCCAACAGCAAAACCACGCTCGGCTGCCCCATCTGACACACACACACACACATGCGTGATCCAACAACCCTCAGAGAGCTGCAGTTAACAGGGTCTGAGGGGATGCAGGTGGCATGAATGGTAAAGCTGTACAGGTTGTACAAAATCACACTGCTAGGCTGTTCTAACGTCTGCTAATGCTCTGATTTATAGATCAGGGGTGTCGAACTCAACCATTAAAAGGGCCAAATTAAAAAATCAACAAAAAAATATTTTAAATGTTATTTTTACTTAACATTTTGCCATGACCCCAACTGCCCAATGTTTATTGAAAATAAGACAAAAATGCAACAGCAATTAGGCATTGGGTTCTTAAACTATTAAAAAATAGTTTTAAATAAAATAAATAATTTATTACAAACCAATAGGCTACATTAGCTGCAGATAACTGTTAAAGCTCTTTGAAAGTCCTCAGGAGGTAGGTTTTTAAACACTGCCTATTTGCTTGAACTAGACCTGACATCTTTTCTTTTTGTGTAGCTGCTGTCCCATAGATTGTCAGGGAGGGGTTGGAGCGCACATTATATTGCAGTGCATGCTGGGGACTGTTGTGCAGCTCAGTGTGAAACAGCCTAATAATAATAGAAAATTAAAATAATTCTGCCACAGGCCTGATTTGGCCCACAGGCCTTGTGTTTGACACATGGGATATAGATCTTATAAACAGTAATTAACTCAGAACCAAGTGTGATAAAATGTGATGGATCTATAAGGGATGTTCAAAACCAGAGGTGGGTAGAGTAGCCTAAATTCAGTGTTGTTACTTCTGTGAAATAATGCCTATGAATATATTATATAATACAAATAGTGCCTTTTCAAACAACTTCAGTAGAAATAGAAAAGTAGCTGTTCAAAAAACTATTGAGCGTTCCAGCCGTAAACTAGCATTTAATGTTATTTTTACTAACAGAATTGACTTTTTTTTGTATTTGTCAGTGTTCTCTTACTACAATACCCAGTATGCATTTCACAGTTGCACCATACAACCATTAGGTGATGTGGTAGGCTAATAAATACAGATATAATATCTGGCTTCCTGTTGCCACCTCAGGTCTGTCAGGACTGTTTCTGTTGGCTTATTCATTAAATGTTCCCACAGTGTAAACATAAGCTGACACTTTCAAATGATGTTAAAAAAAGTTGATATTTGATAGGCGGTTCAGAGAGGTAATAAATGCCTTCCTTTCCTCCACTGCTGAACAATAAGGGGCAGCGCTGGTGCCTGATACGATTAGACCGTGTCTGCTTAACGCTGAGCTTCTGACGTCATGCGGCTGGACCGTGTGTTACATGCTACAAGGAAGATGGTTGTCCTTGACTGTGATGGGTTTTTGGCACGTAGCATTCCTCTCTCTCAGACACTGACCTTAGCCTCGTACTCCTCTGCCTGCCTCAGGTCCCGTGGGAATCCGCTGACCAGGAAGCCTTTCCCGTGTCGCACTGTAGACTCCATAGACTCACACAGAAGGTCCAACAGTGTGTCCTACACACACAAACACACAGCACATATTAACAGTAAATGGTGACGGGGGGAAAATAAGAGCACACAAATACAGGATGGGAGATAAATGTGAAATGATTCTAATATATTAGTCCTGTGGGACACAAGTCTATAATGAAAAATACATAGAAGCTGCACAAAAGTTAATAAATAAAAAGTAAGTAAATAAATTGCTGAAGTTCTTGCTATTCAGCGGCCTTAGCGTTCCTGCATGATTCGTTTTTTTAGCACCACAAGGCTTAACAAAGTGCCAACAGCTGGAAGTTGTGCCTATATATTACAAGCTCACGTTAGAAACAGTTTAAATCCTTATTTTTCTCAACTGTTATTAGCAATGGCTACATAGCAATAGCAGGATGTTCAAAGCTTCTTACAGCTTGTGTGTGCAAGTTTCCCAGAATATGTGTACCGTAATAACCCAGAATGATGAACAGAGCTGTAGATAAATCTGAAATAACTGCAAAAAAGTTACAGTAACATTAATATTCATAAAGTATTTCAATCACACCTTCCTGGAAGAACATTATACAGCAGTTAGTTTGGCACAATCTGATTTGAAAAGTTTTTTTTTAATGTGTGCAAATAAAAAGATGGACTACATCCAGTTCTGAGTCTGTCGTTTCACCTAATCAAGTTTTTTTGCAGCTATGATGACGACGGCATCTGAAATTAGTCAAAAACTAACAATTCAATTGAGTAAACAAGATGGTCTAAGAATTTAATACAATATTTATATATATAATATTTGATTAGATACAATATTCAGGGCTTCTTTGCTTTACTTGTTTCTCTGTTTTTCTAACTGTTGTATGATGATCTACTGTACTCGCCTTCAGCATCGTGCCTGCGACCAAATCACAGCTGTGGTGTTTTTTGTGATAACACACTCCCTCTTATGTTATATTGCTTAATTAAAAGATTGTTTAACTTATTTTGAGACATTTTAAGTAATTTTATTTCTAGGAGCATACAAACCTATCTGCCAATAGAATAATAAACTCTAGATACAATTACTTAAAACAAGTAACAAACTTTGAGAAATAAGAAAAAAAAATATTAGATGTGTTGACTAGATTTAAAATGTTTTCACTAACCAATATATATTTTTGGCAGAGAATTTGACAAAAAAATAAGATAAACAGATAATTAGAGTATGATCTTTATCCTTTAATAACTTCACTTCTGTTGTCTAGCTTAGAGTATTTAAATCTGCACTGTATAAGTTGTTACTAAACTGTAAAAAAAAGATCTTGTAAAGTGAAAACTACATTATCTTCTAAGAATATATAATATATAAGAACAGATGTTTGCTACTTGTATGTCATTTTATCAAACAATTTTGCATAATGCAGATAATTTTGCCTGTTTGAAACAAATGAAACTCTGCTAAAAGATTAAGACAATTTATCTCAGTGACTTAAAACAAGTGCAAATGCCTAGAAATAAGTTAAATCGTCCCAGAACATTCCAAAACTGAAGTATTAGACATACTGATTCACTTAAGTTTTCACAGCCAAGATAGCACTTTTTGTAGGGCGTGTATAAAATAACAAAGATTATTAATGTGAAAAGTGATTCAAACTTTTTGAAGGGTAGTGTTAAACCTGCGTTACTGCGGTTAACCGTATTTGCTTACCTGTATACAAAGCATATATTTACATGTTAAATGATGACGGCAAAGAGTTTCATACAAACATGCTTTCTTAAACAAACACACTGCACACACAGTGCAGGTCAACAGGGAAGAAGAAGAGCTGAGTAGATGCGCGTGCACACGTTTACCCAGTGTTCATGCATGTTAATCATGACAAACACATTTGCTTACGCATAAACAATACACACACACAAAGTCAGACGGCTGGCATGCAGGAAAGTACTTCACAGCAAATGTTAATGATGCCTGCGTTGCTAGGCAACTCCACTGTAACATAAACCATCTGATAGCTCCGAATCTGAGTCACTGAGCCGCACACCAAACCCTCAGAGCAAAGAAAACCTCTGACCAGAGGGTTCAGGTCTGATCCCTGAGACAACACGCCGACTGCATGGACTCCTAAGCTGAGAAGCACATGAGCCTCACTGAAGTCCCTGCTGTTCAACAGCACTAATGTTTGTCGTAGCGTTCCTGTATGATTTGGTGTTTTTAACACCACAAGGCTTAACAAAGTGCCAACAGCTGGAAACTCAAAATTAAAATCCTAGTTTTTACTTCTAACTGTTATGATATATGGCTATTTAGCAATGGCAGTGTGTTCAAAAGTAATTTTAGGGACTATTTACTACTTGTGTGTTTATGTTTCCCAGTGGGCCCTGATAACAAAATCAGAGTTTTCTGAATGCACTGTAGACCTGCCCTACCATTCAAAAGTTTGAAATCACTTGTTATATCACTGTTATTTCACATACAATAATAACTAACAATAGAATGTGGATGTAAAATTTATAAACTAGACATCAAAAGGGTACTTTAGATGTTTTAGTCAATATTTCTTTATTTTGAGTTAGTATATATTGCAAATGTGTTGCTGGAGCCTATCCCAGGGGTCATCGGGTGGAAGGCAGGAAACACCCTGGACAGGTCACCAGTCCATCACAGGGCAGACAGACAAACACATTCACACACACAATCACACCTAGGGGCAATTTAGCATCTCCAATTGGCCTGACTGCATGTCTTTGGACCATGAGAGGAAACCGGAGCACCTGGAGAAAACCCAAAGAGACACGGGGAGAACAGGCACACCGAGAGGACCTTGGTCGCCCGTCCGGGGAATCAAACCCAGACCCTTCTTGTTGTGAGGCGACACCAAATATAACCATATATCCTATTTATAGCATAATACTAGCATGTTACATCGCATGTTGCAGCTTATCACTGCTTTGACCTAACTTGTGTCAAACTGTAAATCAAGCCATTAAGAAGATATCATACATATTATTTTAACACTGTGCTTACATTCCAGTAAAGCTGTCTTTTTTATAAATATTACTGCTGCATTCTGAGCAGTAGTTTGAATTTCATGCGTACTGGACGACTCTCCAAACACTGTCAGTTACACCAGCTGTGTGGTCATCTGAGCCAAGAACGGAACAAAAGAGCTTTACACATACTGCTGGATTTTGTGCAGACTCTTTCTTTGTGGAGGATCTTTCTAAAGCAGCTTTGTGCCAGGGTTCATACATCTTTTCCAAGGTCCAATTCAAGCACTATTTAAGCACTTTCCAGGTCAATTTTCACACTTTTCCAGCACCTTACAGCTGTAGTAAATTACATATTTATACAAATACATACATGCTCAAAATAATTCATTCACTTTTTATCTCATTAAAAGAGATGGTATTATGCTATAAACAACCTGAATTGTGTTTGGTAATAGCAGAAGGATAAGAATTAAAGCAAAACACATATGCTTTATGTTTCAAAATGTGTCACCTGTTTGTAAGTAGACTTTCCTTGCTATCTAACCTCGCTGAGTCAGGATAAAACAATTACCCAAAAAATCACTCAACAAATAACTTTAATTTGAATAAATTCTTTACTAATAATGTCAAAAATAACAACATTCACCTTTGAGGTAGGCAGTCAATCAGCTCTATAACCTTTTCCACAGTATTGTGCAAATCAAAACAATAGAAATAGAGCTAGTTACAACTTGAAACCAGACTGGCAGATCGCAGTCATACACTAGCAAGTGGTGTATGGGTTGCAAACAAGCTCTTTGAGCAGGTCTTTTAAGTCAGAGGTCGACAACTCAAATGTTAAGAGCCACTTTGTCCTTTCAACAAAAATCAAACCACCTTGTGAGTCACAATATTTCATGTACATTTTGCCATCTTGGCTGTAAATATGACTCAGTATGTGCTGATGTGGTAGTATAAGCTAAAACATACATAACAGAAAACGTAGACTTCCTTTGCTTTAAGCCTTAGCTCAGCTATAGCCGCGCTTCTCGCATCTTTGGCAGGAAACTTTTCATCAAAAGCCGAACAGTTTCTTGTAAAATGCCTCTTAACGTTCGACTTTTTACAAAGTTGAATTCAGCTTCTTATTCACAGCTTCTTGGATGAATTGTTTTTGTTCCACCTTAAATGGTGCACCATTTAAGGTGGAATGGTACAATTCTAACAAGAATCTGACATCAGCTTCGCAACCTTTTACTGTTTCTCGTTGCAGATTAAACGTATCAGGAAACCAGCTGGAGTGGTTATAAATGCAATAATTCCATTTGTCTCTAAATTATCGATGTTTGTCTTAAATGTTTCTCTTTGCCTTTTCATTAGCTACTCACTAGGTGAGACTTGTGTGTGTTGCTATGGTGACCAGTAGTCTGGCCGCCAACCTTCAGGGTTAAAGGGTGAATTAGCAGTTCTACATTAACTCCAGTGTTTAAGACCATTTATTGTTAAACTGTGTTGAACGATCAGCAGAGCTTTATTTTACTGTAAAGGAGGATTATTTTATTTTTACCTAAAGATCTAATTCTGCTGTGGAGCCACAAAAGGGCAGTAAAAGAGCCGCATGTTGCCAACCCGTTTTAAATGAACAATGGGAGCCGGCTTCTGTCCAAGAGCCATTTGTGTTTCTTTCTTTCTTTCTTTTTTGAAACTTAATATAAGGGAGAATGTTAGGGTGATCCTCTCCGCAGTGGTATAATGAAGAGCCGTTTGGGAGCCAAAAGAGCCGGCACTTCTGGGTGAGCCGAGCCAAATGATCTTGGTTCACCAAAAAGAGCCGAAATTCCCATCACTATCACACACACAGATGCGCAAGCGAGCCCAGGCAGAGCCATTTTAAACTTTGGCTGGAACTTTTTTATTTTATTTCTCCATCTAATAACCAAACTATTCAGTCAGAAAGCTATTTGTTGTGAAAGAACTACAGTTACAATTTCAAGCATTTTCAAACACTTTATGCAAAATTCCAGCACTTTTCAAACCTGGAAAATACAGCATTAAAATTCAAGCATTTTCAAGGATTTCAAGCACCTGTACGAACCCTGTAGTGCAGACTTGCTTTGAGGAGTTTTTCTAGCAGTTTAGGTCTCCAGCCTCTAATCAGATCTCCATTCTGTATCGCCTTTGGCTTTATGGGTGTGCAAACATGGAGTTTCTCACTTTATTAAGACGATATAATGCTAAAAGTGAAAGACAGTGTTCTGGAATGCTGTTATGCTCCCATGTTACATAAGTGTCAAATGGATGGAGAATAGATAATTGTTCTTTTTTTGATAATAGAATTTAATTAGTGTCCTAACCTGAGGAAGCTGTTCTCCCCTCTCGAGGACGTCTCTGAGGAATCGTCCTCTCTCGCTGTGGGACTGCAACTCACTGCACAGGATGTCTCCGGGACACAGGCGCCTCAACCCGTACTGCTCCTCAATCTTCTCGCATTGCAGAGCTTTCCCTGAGCCGGGACCACCTGACACACACACACACACACACACACACACACACACACAATCATCATCAATGTCATCATAAGCATCATTAGCAGTCAACTGACACTTTAGCCAGTATAAGATGGATATTGTGATTATGTATACATACAATATATATTTGATATAATCTATAATTTATTATAATTTAATATAATTTCAAAACCTCGTATCTCCGAAAAGGTAACTTTACAGGAAAAATTTTCTAAATTTTAATGGAAGTAAATAGAGAAATATTAAATATATAAAAGTAATTCTGGAGCATTTCTGTTGGTCCTTTTATCATGAAATTTTGACACAACATAAATGGCGAGTGGTACAAGGTTTTGTCCTGACAGCAGCGATATAACATAGCCAATTCTCCCTCAAATGATCTAAAATGTTAACAAAATGTGTAAAAACTAACCAATATTAATTTTTAATGTTTTTTTTCAGGTTGAAGAATGGTGTTCATTAGAAATTAAAAGGCATTTTGTGTGTTAGAATATGCTCGAACACAGTCAAACAAAAGTGTGCTGCATGAAAATTCTATAAAAATGTACCAACTGGAAAGCAGATTTGGACATGGCACAAAAAATTCAAAGAGGAAGGCTGTCTGTGCAGGACAAAGAGATCTGGACGACTACCAATATCGGAAGATATTACATTTGTGAAGCTGTGAAATCGGTTATAAAATCTACATCCCTCTGAATTTCTTGTTCGAATTTTGAAAAATAAATCTTGTATTGTTCAACATGAAGCCTATTTAATTTTGTTTGTCCAGGACATGTAGTTACTTAGATATTGACATCTCACATGATGTAATTTTTTGGGACACCCTGTGTGTGTGTATATATATATATATATATATATATGCTTACATTTTTAGCATATGCACTGGCCAACCAGGACTCCCATATTAGTGACTGCCCTTCATTTCTAACAGGCTTTTGAAATAGAAAGTACTGGTGTGTTGACCACCCCCTTGTGGCTTCTGCCATGTCAGTCAGCGGCTAATCTTTTATCTACATTTCCATGTTTATTTTCGATTACAGTAACATTTAACGTGCTAATACTTAATGTGTTACCATTTGAAATGCTAGCTCCTTAGCAAACTTCGCCAGCCTTGATTTGAAGCTGTTCTTGGGAAGTTTTCGATGAAGGTCTGGTATTTGTAGGTGTCTATCAAAACCGGGTTCATTAACCTGTTGAGGTCTAAGCTCTAAATTTTTGCAACTAATTTTTACATTAAATATAAACTCCCATTAGTAACCATAGATTTTTACATATATTTGTTTTCAGCACAGACAGGACTATGTGAATCTTGTAGAATCAAGTGTGTCAAGTAATTTCACAAAAAGATAAAGGTATATTATTGATTTCAATCAGTGGAAAATTAAACTATACACTTTTGCATCATGAAATGGTTTCCCCAAGGCGATTTCATGGCTCAACTAGGGACATTTCATACCACACAGAAAAGAAAAAGCTCCTCAGAACCTGATGCATATGAGCACAGCGCTATCCAAATAATAACTATTCACATGCCATTGCAGTATTGCATTATGCTACATAACACTCAATGAGTGCTATGAAGATCCACAAACAATCTGGATGGACCAGGAGATGAAGATTAGACCCATCCGTACATTTTCATGTTTTTGTTGACACGTATAACGTTGTTATGAATGACTAATAACAAATAACTGAATCACAAGCCACTTGATTTGTCTAGACAGCTTCTTTTGTAGCTGCTGCTCACTCATTGCCGCTTTCGTGTTGTTTGAAAGGCAATTAAATAACATTACAAACTATCCACAAAGTGCTTTTTATAACTAAAATAAAACAACAAAAATATATGCAAATCTATGAAAGCTGAGAGTACATTTTTCAGATCTCCATGCCAAAAACAAAATATAAAGCAAGTCTATACAACAAGAGGTCCCAAAGTTATTAAACAATATCTGAGCTATGGTTTTTCATTGACTCATTCAATGTCATTTTCAGAGGATTAATGTGAACTAGCCAGCTAATACAATGTAATGTTAGCAACTTTAAACTCATATTAACTCAAATAGTTTATGATTCTAGAGAGCAGGAGTTCCTGAATTTGCTAGTTGATTAGTTGACCACTAATCATCATCAAACAAGCTTTTTCCACAGCAGATGTTACAGGAAACGAAAAACATCCATTATAAGTGAAAAGATAGAGATGGAGAGGCTGCATTAGAAACTGAACTGTGCACTAAGGAGCAGAGCTTATTTAATAGAAGCACTAGGGGGTATGTTATTGCTGACCCCGTCACTTACACCTTTACATTATCTATACAAACCTCGTTGGTCCAGAGATTCACCCTTCCTCTGACTTCCCATCATTACCATTCTCTACACGAGTAAAAACCAGCCTTATCTGTTCATGCAGGACGCAGCCAGACCTCCTCATGGCGAAGGCATCTCCGCAGGAAAACAGATATACTCCATTACATTAATCACTTGCCCAGGAAAGCCTACTTTTGAAGAGTGCTTTTAAAATGCCTAATGTTCTCTCCTGAAAATCTGAGGCTAGTGCAATGGTTGAATGGCTGTACTTGAAAATTAAACGTTCAAGAAACTGGTTTGGTTTCTATGCTCAACGTATGAATGATTCATACTGAATTTACAACTACATAAGAATGACTGGCCCATAATAGCTCAGTTTGATTCCCCAGTGGACAAATATTTGTTTACAACATTTAGCAGACACTCCTTTACAGAGCAACTTACAGTTGTAATCATGTTACAGAGGTAGATGAATGTAGCTTTAGGAGTCTTTCCCAAGAACTCTTATTGGTATGATGTGGCCCTTACACAGGCAGGAAACCCCAGTCTGCCATGTGGAAGGGAGCACTACATCATACCAACCACTTCAAGATGGCACTTAGATAAACAGAGTATGCACTTTTGGCCGCACAGTGTCAGAAACCAAATAATCTAATTGAAACCAAATAGTCTAGTTGAGATTACTTAACACCTCAACACGGTTTGAGGCAACTGTGTGATGGCAAAGGCATGCGGCTTGCATGATACTAATCGGTGTACATAAGCTTCTATTACTTATTAGCAAACCTCCGAGGCCAGTTGTGTCTTGGCAGATATGCTACACTCTGGGGTAAGTGGAGAGTTGTGTAAATTATTTTGAACTATTCCTTGAACATCATATACAGCTGTCAATCTCCATCAGCACAATATTTAGCATTCTCCTTCTGTCAGTAGGTTTCTCCTCAAGTCAGAATAACACTGTCTCTAAAGAATGCCCAGCGGCTTTGAAACAAAAGCTGAACCAACTCACAGTAACAGGAATGGCAATTAGGATGGAGGGAGGCATGGAGGAATGACACAGTACCCTCTCATTTAAGAACAGTGGAAGTGTGGGTTCAGAAAAAGCCTTGGGCTAAAGAGTGTATTGATTGCACATAACAAAGAAAGTAATATATTGCAAACATAACAGATTATATTCTATTAATTAACAGCTATTTCTTTTTCGTATGGGTCAATTATGGTGTGTCAGTGTTGATGGCAGCATTTAAAGCAGAATACATGTCCTCTCATAAGAAAACCTATAACACTCCAGCTTAAGTGAAGTGCTTTCTTCCGGCTGCGGTTGGCAAGATTGTCTCAAGCTGAAGATGTTCTAAAGCAGAATGTAGGTGTTAAAGACAGAAAACATCAAAACAGATGTAACTCACATCTCTTGAAGATAACCTCAAAACAAGCTGAAGTGAGAGTGTATGTGTGTGTGGCTCCATTCAACTGGGACCAATCATGTGAGGATGAAAATGTCTTAGATGTGTTTTAATTTGGGCAGCTGTGTCTTTAGAAGCATAAGATGCCGATGCTATCTGTTATTACAGGCCTAAGACGAAAACACTGACATTTAATTTCACTTTCCTTCATTGGCAGATGCAGCTTAATGAAAGCAATCTATTGTACCAAGAAGATACAGTTTGTAGCTGGGAAAGATGCCAAAAATTGATTGAAAAAGTAATAAATTTCACTGGTCATGGAGGATGGAAGACTACCCTTTTCACCCAGAGAGAGCAAACCTAATCATGATCTCTTGGACTCCAGGCCACAAACTCGCAATCTCCCAAAAACAGGGTCAATCCTTAGACTTTTGTGCCAAGTAGAAGCCCCTAAACTAGTTATATTTAATGAGAAGTTCATTTTGGTTGTCCAAACAGTTTTTTTTAACTGTCCATATAAATTATTCAGAGGTCTGAATCAATGATGCATTCACAAGTCAACTTTATCATCTCCATATGCAATAAGATTCCGTCAGAGCCAATTTACAGCGAGCATGCCCATCTCCTATTCATCTCGTTATTATGCCACGTACATTGTATTGGTATTATATTGGTATAATATCATATACTGAAGCTAAACTGAAACTAAACGTGACTGCAGAGCACCAGAGGGAGGAGGCTGTCAACATACCTGCAATAGCGACAAAGTGAAATACAGTATAAATTGCCTGAACTTCATATGCAGATGGTGCAAACTTCACAGAGACTATTAATGTAATTACTCAAGTGCAGAGCAGTACAGACTCAAGGTTGAAATTAATAAAGTTATTAAGTTATGAGCATTATAAGGTATAAGCATTACTGCTTTAGCTACCATGACAACGTTGTAGAGAGTCTTGTGGGAGGGTTGATAAACAAAAAGGGGGAAGGTTAAGGCCAAACAAAAGAAACAGCAGAGCAGCGTCTTTAAACTAAAAGGAGTTTCAGGAAACTAAAGAGTAAAGCAGTCACCAAAAGGGCACTCAAAGTTTTTTGTTTTGTTTTGTTTTTTTATGCTTACTCTGAAAGACACTCAAGTAACCACTCCGAGACTTGAGAGAGGAACGAATACCGAAATTACCCGCTTAGTCTGAGTTGTGCATGTGGCACTATGAACTCAAGACTGAGCAGAAAGCAGCGTGTGAGCACCCCTGAAGTAGGGTGCCCACAGCTGTTACCGCTCAGCCCTAATTATCACTTAGTGGTGCCTTGTCTCCCGCTAGTGGCTGGAGGTGGCCTAGCACGAGGCCGGGACATTACAAATACCTAACAGTTAAGGTTTATTTTATTCAAAGGCTTATTATTCAATAACTACAGGGACTTCAATACAACCTAATAGAGCTATTAGGTTATAGAAGTGTGTAGTAAAACTTTGGGCCTGCCGGTGAGCTCATGGCTTGTTAAGGAGTTAACAAGCCCTGAAATGTGCAGATACTCCACGGCCGAAGTTCGGAACCTGTATCGGGTGGCTTTAAAAGTCTCCACAGGGACATCTTTTGACCTTATTTGGAGCTTCAATTTCTAAATACATTCCCAGCTGGTGAGCTAAAAGAACTGAAAGCTTGACTGAGGTAATGATCGACAGCAAAGGTGGCTAATCAGTGGTTGGAGGGCTAAGAAAACAAGGTGGGGGTCGCAACTGGTCATTGGTCATCGCAGAGGTGATTATGCATTTATAACAAAAGAAGCAGAGGTGACTTATGGGCCCCTCAAATGTGGAAACACAAGTGTGGTAAGGATTGAAAGAATATGCTAAAATCTGCACATTTCTCCAATTCTTTCAATAAGATGAGGCTGAGAAATAATTTGTATAAAATTGAAACATACTTTGTTATAGCCAGCAATAACTTCAGTATGGGCTTTAACCGTCTGGACTTTTTTAGCCATAATAAAAAAGCTATTTTTATCTGGTTTTGTCCAGACAGAATTCAATAAATCCAACCATTGTCTTGTTCCCAAAGGAGTTGCTGAGGCCAGCAGTGATGGCCAGTGTAGCCCGTTCCATTCTGACAGGTACCTGAGTGCTGTTGGAGAGATGATTTATCTGCTCACCCAGCCTCTACCTTTTCAATTACTGCAATAACTCACACCATAGCATGTTACTGTCTTCTACAGTGCTTACATTCAGCTATTATTTCGCCAACTGTGTGACACTACAGCCTCTCGGTATACGGTCACCGTGTTAAAGCCGGACCTCCTCCTTCATTAACCTTTATCACTGACACCCAATTAGCGGATGATGGGGATGCTGGGCAGCAGTTAGTGGAAAAGCCAGCTAATTGTTTTTTCCCCTTTATCCCCTTTTCTTTTCTCCGAGACATGCAGTGTGGCTTTTTACTTTTATTTCTTAATTGACCTGTAAGAAAAAAAACCCTACAATAGGGGAATGTTAAAACAGATCATGCAAAAATAAAACCCATTTACAGTGGAATGAAGTGTATCTTTCAGGCATCTCAGAACATCACACCTTTACCCAAGTTGAAAAAACCCTGCTAATCATATGTTCTGGGAGTGTACTGTCTTGAATGCAGAATCGCAGTGATAATGATAAATAGCATCTCTTAGGAGAAGGGGAAAATAAGATTACAAGCCAGTAGGTGGTTTTAATGGCTCCAGCACTGAACATACCAATCACGAAGATGACCTTTGGTTTCTTCTTCTCCACGGGAAAACCTGGAAGAGAGAGACGGCATATCAAAACTGAGTAGCGCAAATTGGCAAACCGTGCTAGGTGTACCAATTAATATGCAGATGCCAAATGGTTCTTCCTACAGAAGCTCAGAGATTTATTATTTATTATCTCCTGCTTGATACCTCAGGGATGGCATAAAGAACAACGCTGATGTGGCCTAGACAAAAATAAATGTCCCATCCTTGCAGGGCAGTAAATAAACTGAACACCCTGCCCCCTGTCTGATCGATCAAGACTGGAGGAATGACTGCTGTGTCATTGGGTTTAGAAAGAGAACTGCTTATCCGTGCTTTCGACCGACTTGTGCCATTCACAGACAGAGGGTTATTTTTGGATTCCAATTTGAGGCAGTGCTAATGTCTGTTACAGAGTAACAAATGACTGCAGTGTCTGACTTTCTTTGACCTCGCACTCATTTTGCTAGATTCAAATTTCTACGTCTTTTCCACATGAATAAAATGTTACATCAACATAATCTTTGCCAAATGTAAAAAACTGCAGCTGATGTAATATGTTTTATTCATGTGAAAACTGTGAAACTGAATCAAGTGAATTTGATGCATTTTTGTTCAGGGTACACAGACAGAATAATCAATACAGCTCCACTGGACTCACTTTCTTCACTCTGCTCTGTGTATCCCAGCTCTTCCTCAGCAGCCTGTTCATGTGAGAAACAGCAGAGAGAAAAGTTCAGCTCAGTTTTAAGGAATTTCAGTCTAACATGGCTAACACATACTCTCACAGCGACATTCGACATGTTCAAGACACTGAGCTGATGGATTTCAGTGCCATCCTGAGTTTAAAACACACTATACGGCCGGATCTGCTGTGCTGAATGGGCTCCTGCAGAGTTAAACACACTGCAGCTCTGCTGGAGTAACTTGGTGACAATGAATGTGAAAGTGGTAATTTTACTGTTGAACTTCTCCACAGGATGCATACAGGTACGCATCACCTAAAATGAGAAATTTGTGTTCCATCCAAAATTTATTTTAACCCTTAGAAGTCTAGAGGTATTAAATGTAAGTAAATCTAAATAAATGGTTCCTAATTCAACAGGCAGCCACTTATTAATGCACACGTAACAATATGATCATTAACAAACTATTATATAATTACTACGTTAGTATTTTTTAGGGGCTTTATTATAGTGTTATCATAACTTTTCATCAAACTGACATCATAATAAAGTATATCCTCTTTTACTTAGCATGGACTGGAAAAGATTATGTATTTTTCAGAGAATTTCTCAGCTCGTTTCATGAGAGAAACAGCAGAGAGAAAAGTTCAGCTCAGTTGTAAGCAATTTCGGTCTCACATAGCTAACGCATATTCTCACAGCGACACTCGACGCGTTCGAGACGCTGAGCTGATGGATTTCAGAACCACCCTGAGTTTAAAACACACTATACGGCCGGATCTGCTGTGCTGAATGGGCTCCTGCAGAGTTAAACACACTGCAGCTCTGCTGGAGTAACTTTGTGACAATGAATGTGAAAGTGGTAATTTTACTGTTCGGCTTCTCCACAGGATGCATACAGGTACGCATCACCTAAAATGAGAAATTTGTGTTCCAACCAAAATGTATTCCAACCCTTAGAAGTCTAGAGGTATTAAATGCAAGTAAATCTAAGTAAATGGTTCCTAATTCAACAGGTAGCCACTTATTAATGCACATCTAAAAATATGATCATTAACAAACTATTAGACAAGCTATTAGATAAACTATTAGATAGTGTTACCATAACTTTTCGTCAAACTGACATCATAATAAAGTATATCTTCTTCTACTCAATATGGATTGGAACAGATTCTGTACTTTTCAGAGAATTTCTCAGCTTGATTCATGTGAGAAACAGCAGAGAGAAAAGTTCAGCTCAGTTTTAAGATATTTCAGTCTCACATAGCTAACACATTCTCACAGCGACACCTGCCACATTTGAGACGCTGAGCTGATGGATTTCAGAATCCTGAGTTTAAAACACACTTTACGGCCGGATCTGCTGTGCTGAATGGGCTCCTGCAGAGTTAAACACACTGCAGCTCTGCTGGAGTAACTTTGTGACAATGAATGTGAAAGTGGTAATTTTACTGTTCAGCTTCTCCACAGGATGCATACAGGTACGCATCACCTAAATTGAGAAATTTGTGTTCCATCCAAAATTTATTTTAACCCTTAGAAGTCTAGAGGTATTATTGTCGTTTTGCTATACATTCGATTTACACAATTATTTAAATGTAACATTTATATTACATTTACATTCTGGATTGACAGGTTTGAGTCTGCATTTCTGACGTCTTTGTCTGTTTGGTTCAACGTCAAATGTCAAAAAATGACAATCACTATCAAAGAGTTTGTTAATACTTTAAGGTTGATGCAAAAAAGTGTCTATTTCTGTCATTTTATCTCTTTTCTATTAATAAATTGATTTCCCATTGCGGTTGTTATTTTGATATGTAAAGAACATAATTTAATAAAGCTGAAAAGTTGTAGATTTTTATTTTGTTTGCCTCACAAACTACCTTTCTGAACAAGAAAGCATATGAATAGGAATACAGGTCACACATCAGTAATGCCTTACTGTCACTCTGATAACACAAAGCAAGAACCAGGCTCATCAGGTTCAAGTGATTAATGACTGTACACAGTGGATTAATAAATGGTACCATTTGAATTATTAACTGTTTACTTAATGAAATATAATCAATTATTATTTTGAATTGTACAAACCTAATCTTATAGTAGTTTGAATAGTTTGAACTACTAAACGTTCACTTAGTTGCACAAAAACAATTCAAAATAATTATGAATTAATTATCCATGTCCTGATTTAAATGATTAAGTAGCTATTTACTATCCTGTTACTTTATGATACAGTAACTTTATGATACTTTATGATACTTCATACTACTTCAGTACTATAAAGTATACTACTTTAGTAGTATAAAGTATGATACTTTATACTACTTTATGATACAGCAACTTTTCCCTACTTCTTAACTATTATTAGTTATATATATTAGTTAATATAGATATTTTCAAACTAACATTTTTTAATTGGAAGCCTATATTTCATATTACCTACTACAAATAAATATATTAACAATGCTTCAATTATTTATCACACAGTTCCTAATTCAACAGGTAGCCAATTACAGATGCACATGTAACAATATGATCATTAACAAACTATTAGATAATGATTGTGTTGGTATTTACATGAGCTTTATTACAGTGTTACTGTAACTTTTCATCAAACTGATATCATAATAAAATATCTCCTCTTCTACTTACAAATCAATTTAATATGGATTGGTACTTTAGATTCTTTACTTTCAAGAGAATTTCTCAGCTTGTTTCACTGAGCTATGAGCGAGAAATAATTAATATGAAATTACATCATGCTGCTATTATTGACGAAAATAACTGTAACATGAGGGCCTGGATTACGGCACGAAAATAGAGAGGCTTGGCAAGACCAACACAGAAATGGGCAGAAAAAGAAAGCTGATTCGCTGCCTTTGCTTATTTGGCTGCCCAAAAGGTGCACCATGCTGCATGTGTAGATAAGGGTGTCATGGAGAGGGTTGAAAGAGAGTGGGCTGCTGTGCGTGAGGCAGTAATGGGGTTGTGAGGAAGTGTGTGTAAAAGAGTGTGCCAGAAATTTTGATCCAAACCTGAACACAGCCTGAGCCCAAGCCTGACCCAACCCAAACCACATCACCAAGTTTTGAGTCTGAACTCAACCTGAACTGCATCAACTTTTGAGCCCAAAACTGACCTGTGTACAACAAAATGTTGACCCCAACTCATCCATCATCACCCAAAGTACAGAGTAAAACCTGACAGGATAGCACCAGTTACACTACTGTGGAGCAACAATAACAGCCAGCACTAGATCATGGATAAATAAAATAAAAATAATTAAAAATATTATGCTGTAATAAACAGATCAGTTGTCCAAAACTACGTTAATGTTTCAAGCAGTGCTTTAGAACAGCCTTGCCAAGTTTTTTAGTTTGGATAAACTTTCATACTGTGCTGCTTTATTTCCCATGCGTCCATTTTTTCACGAGCGTGGGCTCTCGTGGATCTCAGTGCTAAATTCATGAGTGGGTGACTCAGCATGATAGATTAAAAGCTGTTTCAAGGTAATGAAAGTAGAGAGGAAAATTCAAGTCCAACACATATTTGGGAAATTACTTCTGAACCCATCCAAACCCAACGTGAGCAGGTTTTTAGACAAATATTTCAAGCTCTAGTGTGTAGAGGGATAGTGGGAGTTGTGGTGTGGGAGTAGTGGGTCTGAATGTGTGTGTATGTGTGTGTGTGTGTGTGTGTGTGTGTCAGGGAGGCTGGGTGTCACGGATAAGCCGAATTGCAATGTGGGTGGGCCAGACGGTCCGATGACTCACTGCTGGAGAGAACAGGAGAGCGAGGGGAACACGCACATACCCACACACTCGAGCACAGCATCCGCGTGTACACATGCATATGAATTACAACTACTGTGATTACAGTACTGTTACAGCACGTTTCTGAGTCGAATTAGTACTTTTACTTGGGTTCTAATAGAGTACTTGTAGGAGGGGCCTACATACACTGCACTACACTGAGGCCATAAAATATTACAGTCAAAAGCACTCTGGTACTAAGCTGTCACTGGGGCAGTGCCCCTCTTGTCACTGGGGTGGTACCGTCACAGGTACATCTCAGTACCTTTAGTCAGGGAACAAAACTGTAACATAATCCATTGAAATTATATTTTCTAAGCTGTACTGACTCCACACACCCCGTCTCGTCTCCAGGCTTTTTATTTTATTGATCTGTTTTAAAACATTCGGTTATGAAAAGGTACAAATACGTACTTTTCACCTGGAAAAACTTATTTAAGGTTCACAATCAGACAAAAAAAAAAATAAAAAATACAAACTGAAGCTATCTCTGTAACAAAAATAAGCTCCGAGGACAAAAAAAAAGTTATATGCATAATGTTTTTCACAGCATCGATGGCTCAGCCTCATTTGTGTTATAAAACCAACGTCTTATTACTTTAAAACATACTTCCTTCACCCAAATCTAAAGAAACAAGCTGACTACTAAGTTTATATCAATAATCATCTCTTTAAAATGGAATGATGAGGGTGGGACATGGCTGTCAGGGGTGGACACTAACAAGGAGATGGCACTGAGTGACGTCTCCATGATGAGTACAGACTTTGCCTTAACACAGAACTTGGCTGTTTAATTTGAATATACTATTACACATTACATTTGCTGGCTAATTAATCTTAGCTTAATAGTACATCAATTTACTTGTTCATTCATTTTTCACTTCGATTCAGGTACATAACTTAAATGAAGTCTTCACGAGTGCCGATTTAAGTGCGTGAAAAAAAAAACAGGAAGTTCACAATTTCACTAATTGCTGCAACAAAGAGCTACGTCTTCCGAACTAAGAACAAGGACTGCACTCCAGCTCCTCTAATTAGCTTCACAAACAGGCAAGAAGGCGATGAACGGCGAACAGCCGACTAACTGCTGACTGGGTACTGATCGGCTTAAGTATAAGAAGAGAAAAGAAGGCTTTCATATGGACATGAGATTTAGACAGTGCCATTCGCCCCCTTCTGTCTCCTTTGCACTCTCCCTCCCTCCCTGTTGCAGCGAGCTGAATCATGAACATCAGCCAGCCTCCAGCTCATTAGCTGTGAAGAGAGAAAAGCAGAAAGGTTGGCCTGACACGGAGGAGAGGAGCGACTCTTGTTCTTGTGGAGCCGTGGGCGGTACAGGAAGTGCTGAACTGCCACTTCTGTGGGATGACTTTCGTGGGCTCGCTAAGTCCCATTTGCTAGTGCACCACACTTTGCTGTACGCTGACAAAAACACTGTTTTTACATTATACGATGTGAGTCCACATACTTCCTCTGGAATGACTGTACTGTAAAAAAAAGAATATATACTTTCTCAAGGAAAAAGGTTCCTAATAGGTTCTTGGCTTGGACGTACAGATAGGAAAGAACTCTTTTTGGCCCCTTTATTTTTAAGGGTGTATTATAAATTAGTAGAACTAATTTGGAGAATAATGAGCTAAACTGTGTCCTTCCTCAATGTAATGTCTTGTAAACCTACTCAAACACCTTGAATGTTATTAAAATTTTCTTGATTAAAAGTGATTCTTATTTTTTAATATACTGAAATATTCTACTTGAACAAGTATTTACATCCCTCACATTGAAATCCAAGTCAACTTTTGTTGCAACAACTTCACTGTGGTATATGGATGGTATTTCCTAAGGCATGGGCCGCGTTAGATTTGTGCCACTTTCACTTTAAATTCTGGCCAAAAAACTCTAACTTGGTGTCAAATATTTTTCCACATGTTAGTCGGGTCACTCTCATGCTTTGTGGCAGCTTCTTTTAGAGCTACTGATACAATGGACTCTTGCCCCTTTACTACTTATCTAAGAAGTCTCTACTTTATGAGATAACTCATAAGATGTAGATGCTCACTGATAGATGCAAATGTAAGTACTTATTGAAGTACTTATTGATGCAATTTAAGTACATTATTGAAATGTTTTGTATTGCGCTGTGTTTAATTCTGTTTCTTCTTCTCTAGGTATCAACATAGGCTTTTGTTTCTAGCAGTATCTGAGCTCATGACTGGCTTTCTGGCTAACCTATTTGTAACTAGCAAAGATACATTCTCTGAGCAGACAACAAAGCACTTTTGTAAGCCGCTCTGGATAAGAGTGTCTGCTAAATGCGGTAAATGTAAATATTCTTTTGGGCCCTTTTCCTAAATTATGCGTTTTTTTATGATTTTCTGCATCATCTCTAACTTCCATCACTTCTATTTAGTCTTCTTTCTTG
Organism: Colossoma macropomum; assembly: GCF_904425465.1. Lineage (NCBI taxonomy): Eukaryota > Metazoa > Chordata > Actinopteri > Characiformes > Serrasalmidae > Colossoma > Colossoma macropomum. The sequence continues at coordinate 38,709,235 of NW_023494805.1, forward strand.
CACATTTCCTTCAGATTTACAGCCTGACCAAGAACAGGGTGCCAGTTAATGGTTTTCAGGTAGAAACTAATTATGTGCAATTAAGAGGCAATTTTCTTTATCTTTGTTTTGTTGGCACTTCCAGAGCACAAAGGTTCGAACATTTGTACAGGCAGTTCTTTTTTCTTTAACATATCTGCAGACAAATAAGTCATTTTTGCTTTCAGCGTATTATTAGGTGTACTATTACATGTACCTGCATTATTAGTAAGTATTGTTGGTAGGGGTGTCAAAGTTAATGTGTTTATAATGCACCACTAATTTTTAACACTACAAATGCATTTCCCTATTTTGATCCTGGGAATCAACTGTAGTTCCAGGCTGAAGCCCAGCTGCTTGTGCACTGTAACTTGATATGATTGACTCGGCAACTCTTATATAAATATATATTTAACAAATATAGCCTTTAAATGAAGTTCCATTGATGGCTCTTTTGATAAAACCAGTCATTTCTAGCTACTGCCTTGCTGTGAGTATCACTGAGTCTTAAGTATCATTTAACAGCAAAATATGTAATATCAGTAAAGTTAGCACTTCAGGATGCCTGTGGCAGACTATGTTGTGCTTGTGGGAGAAGCACGAAAAAGTATATGAGCAATAAACTAAAGCAACAGCAACGTGGAAAGCTCCAATTCCCATTGAGAGCTACTGTAACAAGAATCCTTGAACTGTATGAATAACAGTGAGAGCAAGAGGCTACACTCATGGAGGGCTTGGAACAATTGACTGAATATATGATGTAGTTGTATGCAAATTTTGGCCGCCCCTGGTCAGATTTTTCTACAAGAAAATCAGTTAATATATCCTCTACAGAGAAGAGAAGGGGCACAATTACAAGTTTATTTGCTAAATTTAACATTGGAAACATTGAAAAAAATAATAAATCTGTGCAAAACTTATGCACATTTCACATCTCAGTCAAATAAATAAAATAAACTGTGCACTAATATTTTCATAAACATACCACATGTAAGTTTGTTTCCTGTAGGGATTTGTTCACTTATTTTACAATCACCAAACCTACACTGTTAGAAATAAAGGTTCTGTGCAGATACATCTTTCGTTCATCAAGGCACAAACAATGTAAATGTTCCCTCAAAGGTACAACAGTGGTGTTAAGGTCTGATTGTGAACCTTAAATAAGTTTTTCCAGGTGAAAAGTTCGTATTTGTACCTTTTCATAACCGAATGTTTTAAAACAGAGCAGTAAAATAAAAAGCCTGGAGACGAGACGGGGTGTGTGGAGTCACAACTTAGAAAATATCATTTCAGTGGATTATGGTACAGTTATGTTCCCTGACTAAAGGCACTGAGATGTGCCCTTGAGTTACCACCCCAGTGACAAGAGGGGCACTGCCCCAGTGACAGTTTAGTACCAGAGTGCTTTTGACTTGAGTGTAATTGCATATGATATGTATGATATATACACTCATTGGTTGGAACATGCATTGGTCTACTGCAGATGGGCAGCCTGACCTGAATGCCTGCACACAACAATAAATGGACGATGAACACCAACAACTGCTCTGAAAGAAGCCTCATGCTGAGCTGAAAACTGCTCCGAGATCTGTTGTGGATAATGGAAGTTTTTCCAAAAGTACTGCTCTCCTGCTGACAAGTACACATGATCCAGTTCTCGGTGTGTGAGTGGGTTCCTGGGGTGGCACAGAGAGAAAGAATCCATGGTGGCCAGCCTGGGTGCTGCCCACAACCTGTTCACACCACTTTCGAGATGCTCGCAACCTCAACTCGGCGTCCTCACCCACCACGAACAAACACTGCTCACTTCCGTCAACAGCATGAATAAACAAGACTTGTTTGGGAAAGCAAAGTCATCTCTCCAAAGGCAGGACGTGAGCAGCATCGGAGATGCAGCCATTCACTTTCAGTCTCAGAGTGCGCAGACGGCGGCGGAGCGATAATTTGCTTACTGGTCTTATGTAACGCGACCTAATATGTGAGGATTAAAACAAGGACCCCTCAGAACGCTTGAGAAAAATATAAGTGGGAGAGAAGAGAGACAGGAAGAGGGTGAGAGAGAGAGAGACAAAACAGGAGGTACGAAAAAAGCGTTAGTAGGAACAAAAGGTCATCTGATTAACACTTTTTTTCCGTACAGCTGTGTCTGAGCTTTCATAACCATGATTACCTAGTCCTAGGCACTGCTGAATATTATCTGTTGGTATTTGATATGTATGAATCATAGCTCTATGAGCTATTAGATATGGATTACTTTTGCCAGGATTCAAATGCATGCAAAAATACCATCTAACACCGGCATAGCCAAATGATGTTTTATTGTTACCAAAGCTCCAGACGATTAAATAGAAGACAGAATTTTCTTTGCTCTTGTGAAATAAAAACATGTTATAGACATGTATATACAGAACTAGACTGCTTATAACATCACTAAATACACAGGAAAAAATGAAGCCACTTGGCTACACCCTCAGTACTCCCTCTGTGCACTGTGAAGTGAATACTTATCTATGGGTGAAATGTATTTACATATTCACAAAGAACAGATATAACCAAAATGCTAATGAGCTGTACTGTGTTTTCCTGACACAATGCCAAATTTGTGGGCTCTGGCAAGACATTTGTAAATATCTGCATAGTAATATCTGCAAGTATTATTTTTTGACTAATATAATGCAATCTAGGCTATTTGGTGCATAGGTTCATAGAGATGGAATCTGAATATATATATATATACAAACTATACATACTGTTACCAACATCACGTGTTCATATAACTTACTCTGTGTCTCTGAAACAGACATGTGCAGTCGGGAATGAAAACAATGGAATATCTTCTGAATTTAAGTAGGATTTGGACAGTGTGCAACCTATAACCCTACAACTGCAGACATGGCACTTACGTTTGCAGACACAACCTGAATGTATATCAAGAAAAGTGCCTGAAATCATACCAAAACCGAACACACACTATGTAAGAATTTGGTTTAGTTTAACTGGCACTCAACTGACCAGCTTAGCAGAAAGCTCAGATAGCTAACAGGCTCCTTCAGTAATATTCAGTTTTCTGAAGGATTAATTCAATAATTGAAAAATAAAAATAAAGAATATGTTACATGAATGTCTTACCAACTTCAAATGTCCTCATTTATGTAAAGCCGCCATAAGGACTGTTAAACCAAGAGTGGAGAAGTGAATATAAACTTCTGTTAGCTTGAGGCTAACATAATGATTCTTATTAAGATGCTAGCTAAAATTTTACACACACACACACACACACACACACATATATATCTATATCTATCTATCTATCTATATATAAATATATATATATATATATATATATATATATATAACAAAACCTTGCATCTCCAAAATGATAACTTTGCAGGAGAAGAATAAAACATACTTCACTTTTAATGTAGGTCAATGTAACCAGACATTTTCCAAGCCATTTTGGGTTGTTTCTGTTGGTCTATTCACCATGAAATGTATACACAATGTAAAGGGCAACATGCATTTTCAATCTCAAATACTAAAAAAAAATCGAGATACGGGGTTTTGTTTTAACAGCAGCAATATATATATATATATATATATATATATATATAAATCTAACACATATTTATACCTAACACATTCCTTGCCTTCCCCCTCATTACAGTCTATGTACTGAAATACTAAGATGTTGTTTTTGTGATGTTGCAAATAATAACACATTTACATATATTCACCTATATGCCCCACCCATTCACGCCAAATATATAACGAGTGTTTTGGCCCAGACTGCATTTTGGACAATACAGGTCAGCCAATCAGAACAGAGATCATTTACTAAGATCAACAAAAACAACCTGTTTAACACTAAAGGATAAAGAGAAATTGGAAAATTATGTTAAAATGAAATATAATGATTTTTTGGTACATAAAACCCCAAATGGTATAAGTGTATATAAAACCTAGATGTCCTCTCTGAAAAGAGGACGACAACTGAATGAACAGGTTCGCCCAGAGGCTCCTGCTCCTTAGTTACATTCTGACACGACTGCAGCACTCACAGTGGACGTCACACCTCAGTTTTTCACTGAAGCACATTCTCCTGACCTCGAGAGGTGTGAAAGAGGTGGAAAAATACCTTACATGAAAGGTGTGCCAAACATTCTTCTTAGCGAAAGACACCTCTAAACAGCATCTACTACAACAAATCATAGAACTTGACTATAAATCACAGTGAGGGATTTCTGCTACCTTTTATATCATATTTTGCAGCATCACACCATGGGGAAAGTTTCTTAAGGTGAAAATACTTCTGAGAAGTTTTTCTACCATCCAGGTCACTGAAGGTGTAGTACATCAAGATGAATGATGGCATAATATATTGGATTTTATAAATTATTTTTTAATATATTGGACTTGTCACCTTGACTCAATACTACTAGACATCTCTATATTAGACGGACTGAACCTAGGCTTTCTTTAGAAGGCTCTCACACAGCATACACACGCAGAAGGTTATGCAATATGCACTTTGTTAAAGTGATATAATGCTGAGTTTGGTTACATCACCCCAATGAAGGCTGAAGGAGATCAATCATTCATTACCCAATTTGTGACAGTGATAATTAAACATAAGGACAGTCATGAACAAATTAAAGATTATAGCTGACATTAGTTAAAATGGCATGTTGGAGAAACGTCCATCTGCTAATGCAGGGCCACCGCTCACCGGCTCATTCCCGTTAAAGAGGCACACTCCCACCCTCGCTGACTCATCTAGCTTTCCAAATGCCAATTCATTGAGCCTCATTCTGAGCCAATTTAAGGTTTCGTTTTAATATCTTTCAATCACTTTGAGATTAATGAAGGAAAAGGGAAGACCAGAGCTCTGTGTCATAGCCTAATGAAAGCCTAAACACTAATGTGCCATTATAATAACGCCTGCAAGAGATACCATAGGAGCTTCCTATGCCGCAAGAGAAAGAGTTGCCATTAACATGCAACAAGGAGGTAATGAGAAAGTGTGACACAATTCTATACACAAAATAGGCCCACAAATTGGTAAAGATACTGGTTAGCATACCTGCTCGTCGAATTTGGAGGGCACCTCTGCCAAGCTGGTGCTGTCTGCTAGCAGACTCAGATCAAGCTCACTGGGGCCTGCACAAAAAGAAGCAAGACAGAATGACAGACAGCATTAGTATTACAGCAAACACCCTTGAGGGAACAGTGGAGGGGGACACTTCGAGCACCACAAGAACATCTGGATACTTTAAAATTTTACAGCTGAAATGAATACAGTGGTATCTGGTTGGTTGCAATTTTTACTATGACTTGTCTGTCACCAGAAAGTCCTGCTGAACCTTCGCGACAAGCCAGGTACTTCAAAAGAACAGCAGATATTAATGGATGAATTTTGTTTGAAGGATGAAACGAGTCTGTCCTTGCTGAGCTGTGTCAGATTCATTCAATCGATTCAGCACCTTTGGTAAGGTTGTGGTTCCAAGTGAGGGCTGAAGGTTGTAATTCTAGCAAAACCTTGATCTATCATGCATGGTCTAAATAAGAGTTGTGTAACGATCAGTTAGTTGGGCACTGAATCCATTTTCAAACCCCTGCCTTGTTTTTCAATCACTCTTCATGTGGCTGTGATGTCGTTAGAACAAAAGGCCAAAATCCCTCTAGAAGGATGGCTGGCTCCTCAGCGGTGGTTCTCTGGATCCAGGTGATACGATATTGCCTGGAATTCTGAGCTATGAGCCCTGCAGTGTGGTCCCCTATTCCAACCTGGGCTCAGACAAGTGAAACACTCTGTACTCTGTCTTTGTTGTGAAGCCTTTTCTAAGAGAATACATGTACTACTCTGCTCTAAAATGACATCCTGGTAATTCATGTAGTTCCACTGTGCACTGAAAGAATTGGTTATGATTTGTGCTAGTAAATTGCGAGAGGAAACCCTGGGGCACACTTAGGTGGCTTTGATCTTTGCTTTATGATCCTTATTTGTTACAGAGCATAAACATCATAAGGGTTTCCTGTATGTGAATGATTCACTTCTTTATAGCGCATGATCATGATAAACCTTGCTCTTGCCGTCTCATATCAATTCATGCCATCCACTGAGTTTGGGGCCATTTGGTTGGATCTGTGCTTTCGAATTCATCCTGCTGTTACTCCATGAGGTGGCATTCTCAGTGGTATTTTGGTAACAAAAATACCAAGGATTTACATCTTTGTGAAGTTCTAATAGAAAGTCTGAGAGCCCCTGCAATTAGGCCTTTTTCCAGGGGGATGCAATACAGAAACATGCCTGTGACCCAGTTCATCCACCGTCATTCGCTTCAGTATTTTCTAGTTTATACAGGGTGATGCAAAAATATTCATCTGATTTCAAAATGATTTATTTCACTTGTAAATCATTACAGAACAATGCAGTGAACTGTAAATGGTTTAAGTGTTGCATAAAGTTTATTCTGCAACTTTACAAGTGTTCAATATGAACCTCCTCCAGCTGTACGGACAACATCAACGCCATAGTCAAATTCATCCCATACTCGATTGAGCATGTCGGGTGTCGCCGCACTCACGGCTCTTTCAGTGCGATTTCGGAGATCATCCAGTGTTGTGGAACCAACAACGAACGCTCTGAGCTGTTGGAGCTTCACTGCCCACGAAAATCACGTTGCACAGTTATGACGGATTCACTCTTATTGAAGTGGAGAACACAGAACGCTTTCTGTTCAGGGGTCGCATCTCCTCTCAGACTGAAGGGAGCCATCTTCCACTGACAGTCAGAAAGTCTATGACCCCCTCTTTCAATTGGTATGTGATTGGTTCCTAGGCACTTCACGGTTGTAAAAATATGGCACTTTTTGAATCAGCCTGTATAATATTTGCCACTGCAATGGAAAATTCTGGTCTCCTGTTCTGGCAGCTAAAACAGTCAGTGTCAGTGCTTCAAGATGTCTCAGTTGCAATTATGTAACACAGTGACCAAATAAATGGCAAATGGTACAAGGAGCCATTTTGTGACGTTTGGAAAGTCTCCAGAATGTTCCCTCTATTTACACTGTTTTTTTGGTTTTCTATGCATTCTAAAGCCCTTTTAAATACTGAAAGCACACAAAATTGTTTTGATTACTCTCTTACAAAGGCAAGCAAAAATAGGCATATTGACCTAAATAACCTCTGTTATTTTCCTGCATTTTTTGATCATCACTGCTATTGTAATATAAAACACGCAGAATTGCCCTAAGAGGGTCCACTGAATAAACTACGCTGACCAGGTCAGAGCTGTGAGTAATACATCTCAGAGGTTTTGACAGCCTTCGAGGCGAACACGGGAGCTCTCGTTTCTAGAGAACGACCTCTGCTGAGAGGTGACACATACAGAGCTTGTGTTCAAAGCCAGAAAACCTTAATGTTTAATGGCTGTCAGTATGTGACCTGCTGGGAATGTCAAGGTGAGGTTTGCAGGTTTATGGACAGTTTTCGGCGCAGTGTTTGCACTGCCTTTTATCAGCCGGCGTTGGAGAAGTTAGAGAGAGACTGTCAACAATGTCAGTGTTGCCATTTTTATAGCTTAGAATTTTCTTCATAGTAGATACACTAGATTCAGGGATATGCTCTGTGATCAAGTTACTAATTTTATAGCACCCCAATGCTACTAACATGGACAACTAAATTTAATTACATGTTTTTTTGTAAAATGCAAGTCTGAGATACCAGTGTTTATCACACAATCTCTTATAACCATCTTTAAACAATTATAACACTTATAACACATAATAGAAACAGTTTCTAAGAATTGACTAATAATAAGCCTTTGCTGAAACAAATGTTAATAACATCATTTTTTAAGCACAGGTGTCCTCTTACCTTATTCACAAAGAGCCAGTGTGCTGCAGGTTTTCATTCCAACCAAAGAGGAGCACAACTGGCTCTACTTGTTTAATCAGTGGGTCTCAGTCTGTAAACAACTGATCAGTCTAGGAATTCTGGCCATTACTGAGGGGAAAGGAAGAGAACTTTATGCTTTATGGTTCTGAAAATGCTGGACTGGATTTTGAAGGGTAAAAAAGAATCTGAAAAGAGTCTGATCCAATCCTGTAACAATTCTGTCCTTAACCAGCATTTAAAAATAGCTCATTTTACATACTAATGTTTTTTTAAAGAAAAATTTGAATTTGTATCAGTATTAGCTGAAAATTTCAATATCAGTATCAGTATTGGAAAAGAAAAAGTGGCATCTCTATTCCTGGGGTCCACTCATCAAGTCAAGTACATGCTGTCTTAAATTAATTCATACAATAGAGTCTGCATTTACAGAAATCATGCAAATTATTCCTAGCTCAGAGAATCGCAATACTTTGGATCTTAAGGGGGCTTGTCCATTTCCACTTGCAGATTAGATTCTTGGTAACATGAATGTCAGCTTTACTTGATGGAAACACTTCCTACCATTAACAGTTGCTTTCTGTGGGAAACCAAGAAGCAGGTCATCTTTTAATTAATTAAAAACTTCTCTCATGAATAGACTATCTGGCACATTCTACCTGCTACGGTTTGAAGATTGAACACAGAAAACTATTCAAGATACATTGGCCAACTGTGCTGCTTTTACTTTAGTAAAACTAAAGGCCACTGACTTTAAAAGACTGAGCTACTCTAAGCTTTGGCTCAGCATGGGGTTCCAGCTCCAGCACTGTCAAGATTTGATGACTCCCAACATGGCTGGTCTGGTCACAGTCTGCTGCGCTGTAGCTGTATGTACTCTAAATCCAAAGTGACAGGGGATACGAGACAATGTCATTCACTTCATTAGCTACTGAAAGTACTGGCCTGAAATCTAGCGTCGTCCACATATCTGTGAGAAGGCAATCTCCAAAAGTGGTAGACCATCAAATAACTCTCGTCCCCTCCTCTATGCCTCTTACAGCCCTAGTGTCTTTTTTTTCCTTCCAGGCCTGGCTCTGCTGAGTGATTTTATTGACTCTTGATTGATCAATAGCAGTTTGAGTCAATGTTCCATTGCAAGTGGATTGCAAATGGGTGCGTGAATGAAACCGGAAGGAGTAATGGGAGATGACTCAGCCCTCTGGAAATCCAATTGCACATCAAAGGAATGTATTTCGCTGTAACAATGTGGCCATGTAGAAGAAGACCTTGTGACAGGAACTTAGTGGAAGAAAAAGCTCAGTTTTCACAGGTGCTTCATCCAGTCTCAGTGAGTTAGGTTCAAATTTGGATGCTTTAAAAACACCAAATTCTGCTTCTGCAAAAAGAAACCTATCATTTAATCATTTTCAATCAGCTTTACCCTGGAGTACAATATACTTGCTACACCATATAATATAAAGATATAATGTATATTCTCAATTCGCTGAATTGTTGGACAGAGCAAAATGAATTGCACTCCCATGACGTGACACTTAAAAGTGCATCAGAACCTGAGCATTACATTTTCGGCAACTACGAGGGGGCTTTAATAATGAGCCCTCTTATCAATCGGCATAAAGCAGAGGAGAGAAAGAGAATGGACTCATTATCCTGGAGTTAATAGATGGCACGAGGAGGTGATGTTTAATTAACTTGTGCTCTACTTGACTGACACCACAGGCCCACTTCATAAAGCCAAAGGCTGTTGCTGGATGGCCTCATATCTGTCTCTCATGTGCTGAAATATTGATGAGAAGATGCCCCAGATTTCTGCCTCAATAGACATTCTGGCAGCCACGCTGCACAAATGTAATTAGTGCTGGATAAACATGCAACGTTAAAACAAGGTGGTAAATTGTTTGAAATTCTTCTCTGTCTGTCTGCGCACTGTACAGTATCTGTGTATGTTTCCCATCTGTATATTACATTTAGGACTACAAATACTGTATAAAAGAATATATGATTATTTTGCCTGTACTTGGCAACAGGATTACGTGCTTCTCTATAAAGCATTAAGCCATGAGAGGCCATTTGTTACAGTGATATTAAGCTAGGGCTGAATGATTTGGGGACAACATGTAATTGTGATTAACTAATATTGCGACTGCAATTTAAATTGCAATTTTTTATACATTGAGATTCAGGTCTGATTTATTTTGGCCAAGAAGATCAAAATATCCACCTTTCTTGGCTTGAGGCTTGACTCCTGAACGTAGAGCGCCAAACTGCCAGTAAGTTGTAGTTGTGATGTCAAGTTTGGTTCCCTCTGATTTGTCTAAGTCATCTATAGGCATTTCACAAGCCCTCAAGGCTCAATTTCCCCACTCATAACTTAAAACAACAGTTTTGCTAATGTACACACTTTAAAAAGATGGTTCTTCAAGGGTTCTCTAGTAAAGACAATGGTTCTATACAGAACCATAAACAGTGAGCAACCCATGTGCATGCTTAAAAAGTTCTTTGCATGGTGAAATTGTTCTTTAGATTGATGGAGAATGTGTTGTACATGGTTCTATACATATTCTATTGCTACAAGCTTGACATCATAACAATAGCAGAAACCATATTTGGTGCTAGGACCATATACAACACATTCTCCACCATTCTGAGGAACTATTTCACCATGCGAAGAACCATTTAAGCATGAAAATGGGTCTTTGAGTGTATATGGTTCTATATAGAACCACTGCCTTTACTTTTTTAAAACATTGATGATCTTTTTTAAGAGAGTAGGCTTTAATAAAAAAAAATGCAGCTGTTGAGATTTGAAAATTGCAACTTAAACTGCGATTTTGATATAAAAACAATTAATCTTCCAGCCCTATATTAAGCAGTGTTGTATGGCACAACACAAAGCAGAGTAAAACCTCCTTACCTAGGGATGTCACAACTGGACAGTTGGAACTGATCCAAGTACATTTTAACGGGTTGGGCATCGTCTGTATTAGAAGGATCTAGTTCTGATTCTATGTATCTTGTTTAGTTGCATTATAATCACGCACCTTCACAGAAGCGACATAAATGAACCTCATTCAGGTTTTTTCAGAGGTTAACAAAGAAATCTAAATGTCTACAGTGCTGAGATATTTTATAGTGGAATCTGAAATATCTATAGCACTGATATGTTCGAGCTAGCCACATTTTGTCAAAACAATAGCATCTAAAATGTCAGCAAAAGGCCGTTATGCTTCCAGTCTAATTTCTGATTGGTATATCTCCAAAAGCACCTAGAAGGCACCCTCCCACCACATTTTCACTGAACAACTATTGTGGAAATATTTTGCCACCTCTGTCATCAAATGACAAAAAACAATATGATGAAATACAGCAATGTTGAAAACAGACATGTACTATTATTATTATTAATAGTAAATGAAATAAAAATTCCTCCACTAAGCAATGTAGTTTGCTGACAGCAGTCCGTTGTTGCCAAGTAACACATTAATTTTTAATAACTTGGTGCTTAAATACTGCATTCAATTGATGTGTGCAGTGAAATTGATTATTTTACAACAGCTTAGTACATGGCTTAGCCAAACAGGGCTTAGAACCAGAAATATCCATTCTACAAATCAAGATATCATAATGTAACAGTGGCATGGTACATGTCTCTTCCCTAGCCCTCTGTTGTGATCAGTTTCACTCTGCTCATTGCAAAGCCTTGCCTGTGGTTTACCCTTGTAATTCACAGCCTATCTGTACTTCCTTGTACCTTGTATGTCTAGTTAGCCTAGGCTGTGTTTATCTAGCTTCTAGTCATCTCTGGTTTGCCCTGCATTCAGGATTTGCATTTTGGATATGCCACAGATTATCCTGTGTGTTGTTCTCTGACCAATGCAGTGGGGTGTGCTAATGATTTAAGGAAAATCCCTATTGGTGTGGGGAAGAGGGAGGAGTTGGTTCACAATGTTGTGCGCTTGTTTCCAGTTGTTTTCAACTGGGGACGTGTTTTACTTACTGCTTTTGTGGGCTGAACACTTCATGTTTAACTGTCTTTTGTGCCAAACACTCCAGGCAACTGAGTTCAACTAGAAGAGGTCAAATACCCTACATCACAAACGTTTTTTTGTGGTGAACAACTGGATCAAAAGTAAGGAAGAAGGTCTTTAGTGGCAGTTTTAAAGTTTTAGTGTCGCACTGACTGAGTACAGATCGAAAGTGTCCTGACATAAACAAAACACAGCTTTTTTTAACTTTAGCTCGGTTTTGCTCACTGATCCACACTTGCAAGTTAAAAGTAGATCACTTTCTAAAAGGGCAAGTGTCAGAGCTTTCTTACTGAACATATTAAAGCTACATGTAGCTAGCACAACTGACTGACAGTTATGACGCTATTACTGCGTAGCAACAGGATATGCAGCAACTGCAGTACGCCTCACACCTTTAGAGATAAAATCTCATATTTATACTGCTTTTGCCGTTTGCCACAAACAGGCACCTCAGGCTATGTCTCCCCATGTTGAAGACGTCACATCAGTAATACAAATAGGGTCGTATTTTTTTATAACTCAAAGAAATCTCTGAATACTTTCACAGGCAAGACTAAAGGCTTTGGTATATTTTCAGCAAAGCTAAGCTTGTGATGGTTGCGCGGAGCTGAAACCACATTCATGAGCTTACAAGCTTGCATACTCTCTGTGGTCTTGTTCGGCTGAGAGCTGCTCCTCAAAGTTATTCATCTTTGAATGATGCCATTCCTCTTTTGCACCAACCCAGTTTTTCTGCAGAATTCGCCCTGCTGTCTCCAGCTGTTTGTTTTCTCCGCAATTATGTCACATTGTACGCCAAGGCCAGAGAAACGTCGTCCTCGAGTGAAGTACACTGAGGCTTTAAAGTAGACATACTGATCTGAGACAGACAGCTTGCTGAAGTAGTTATTCCTCCAATTAAGGCCTATTTGGTAAAAGGAATTTGAGCTAAAGCTGAAGTCAATTTTGTGAAAAACGATAATGCATCATCTACGAAATTTAATTTCTTATCTGTGAAATCAGAAAGCCTCTGAAGCGGCAGCAGCGATGCTGTGGCGCTGCAGAGAGTGAGGAGTAACGTCTGCGTGATTAAAGCTGAGGCTTAGAGTTGACCTGACCTCGCTCTGATGCGTCACGCTGCCCTGCAGAACAGAGGAAGTGTCCAGCCCACTGCAGCCTCAGCCTCAGCTTCAGCTCTCAGCCTCGTTCTTCTCCTGTCAGCATCCGCTCCAGCACACAGCTTAGCTTACACACACATACACACACACACAATGCTGCCAAGCACACAGACACACATATAAACTCACATACATATACATACACACCAGCATTTCATTATATAGGCCAGGCGGCCCGTCCAGCCAAGCTCACGTGTTGTATGACTTGTACAGATACAGGCATTAGGATGTAAACGGCAGGCTAATGTTTGCTTACTAGCATTTGGTTTGTATGAGGTACGCACTCATTTTTTGACCAAAGTAAAATTCTCAATTTATTTTCAAATAGAAAGATGCGCTAAATTCAGATGTGAAGTTCAGCACAGATCTGATCATTGATGTAACTTCACCTCCATATCAAGAGAGCCATCAATTACATTAAATTACACATTTAAAAGGTGTATTTGAATGAGAGGGCAACTGACAACAGCATGTGAGCAGCTGGGCTTCAGGCTGGAATTACACATGGTTTGAAGGGTCAAACTATGAAAAATGCATTAGCAAAGTTAAAAAAAAATACATAACAATAAACATTTAAAATGCATTAAGATGCTGATTAGAAGAAGAGACTTTTGGTTCCTGACTTCTCACTGCATGCCAGCCATTGCATGGATTTGTTAAATGTAAGGTAGCTGTTAATACATCAAATTCCTTAAGGCAAGCATTGGAAATAGTTAAGCTAATCCAATCACACATACCAATTAACAGTGTATGTTTATTTATTCTAATGTTAGTGTTTTTTTAACAAATAAACAGTTAATGTCCAGACTAACCGGCATCACAAATCATTTTCTGAGATTGCAAAGTAAACTTACGCAAAGTACTGTATGCACATAAACACACATACCCCAGTTACTAGGAGAACACTTTAAGGATTTTAACATGAAAAATCTGGTGCATTCTGAGACTAAAATACAGGGGTAATTATTTAGTTTTATTGAATTTGACAACCGTGCAAATGCAAGCCATGTCCAAAAATTGCATTGGCTTCTAGGATTTTGACTAATTTGTTAAAAATCTGTTGCTTACCGTAACATTAATTAATGAAAAACTCCTTAAATCGACATTATATTTAGCACTCAAAACAGCCAAACCACAACGAGTTTGCACGTATGCATCTACCAATATACACAAATACACACACACCACACTGAAATCCTCATGCACAAACACACATCATACTCACATAGACACACACATGACATTCACATCCTAATACACAAAAACACCAGCGCTGTCTCAGTGCCCGGGCTGATACTGTGCTGGGGGTCAGGCTGTATAAAGAATGGGTTCAGAGGTTTTCCAAGTCCATGCTGTTATCTGTCTAAAGCATTCTGGCCAGCATCTGTTGAGCTGTGCTGGATGTGTTTATTCTAAGCTGCTGTGTCAATATTTCTGTATGGCCAGAGAGAGGGTTTATGAGCTTAATCAAATGCTTGATTTTTGGATTAATGCCTACATAGTTTTACTGTTCTACCAAACCATTTAAGGCTTTCGATAACAATCATGAATATACAGTGCGCACGAGTTCTATATCTATTACATGTGGCAACAGTAAGAAATAACACAGCTGATACTGATCTGATCATTCTACCATAAAACTTCACACACACCTCTAAATCGCCTCATTATACCTTCTACTACTAACTAAAGTTCTCTCTCAACAAAAAACACTGTCATTCATAACACAATGAGCTAAAAACACTAACATCAACATCTTTCCCATATAAAATCTACTACAGTATATATTACAGAAATTAATCAAAAATTCTGAAATATACTTCTCTTCCAAAACCTACACAAATAAACATACATACAAGGGCCTGGCTACGGCCCTTTTCTTCATAATAAGAATAAAAAATGCTAGTAATATGCTGATGTCTCAGTAGCTAGATAGCTAAATTTCCCATTCCACCTTAAATGGTGCCAGAGGTGCCAGAATGTAACTGCTGCTCCATTTAAGGTGGAACAGGAAAATTCGAACAAGAAGCTGGTGAATATCTGACTTCAGCTTCATATCACTGAAGAATTAGAGGTGGGTGATAATAAATAATTGCCCCCCTCTTTGAAGGCATATGATGCCCTAAATGTAACTAAAGTCCAGCAGTGAGGAGCTGAACTTTACCCTCCTCTGCTGTCCCTGCAGACTGGCAGGGTCGCCTACAGAGCAGCGCTGGTAGCTGTTAATGAAGTAATGCTCTTTTTATTTGAGGGTCCCATTTTGTAGGGGAAGATTTCCACCAGTACCCACAGTAACTCAGTTCCAAAGTGACACTCGAAAACAAGGGGTAGGGGTAAAAATAAGAAATGGGATTGGGCCTAAAGCTCTTGCTCCTATAAGACAGACATCTAAAAGTACCACGTTCAAACTGCACAAAAACAAACTCTACTACTCTGCTGGCCTACAGAAAGAAATACCAATAATATATTTTATACAAAACAACAGCTTTTTTTACGTTCTGTTGAACTCTTTCAATAAACAAATGTCATATACAGTGCACGTGTGCAACAGCAGGCTAATCAAGAAATTGCAATTATAGTACAGTTTGCTTCTCAAGCTCTTAAATCATTATTTATTTTCTCTCCTGACATTTAAACCCAGTTTGTGTTGTTTTTGAATGCAACCTTGAAGTTCATATCCTATATTACAGTCAATACAACTTTAAAGCAACTGTTAATGTGCACCATTGATAAGCTGGTGTTTGGTTAACCACAATTACATTTTTGCAAAGCTGTTTTCATCTACAGTAAATATACGGAATATGTCCACTGAAGATGACATTCTCCTCCAACAAGCCACACAATTCCACTCTATTGCTCCACTCTGAGATGCACAGACATTTTGAAATGATGAATTGGTCACTGCCTTCCACTCATAAATCAGCCCAAGCTTTCTGGAATGAATCAGAAAATAAAGCTGCCTGTGTCCTTCAGCCTTCAGCAGGCAGACGGGTTCAGGTTGCCTTTTCTCCTCTATGCGTGGTAATCCTCAAAGTTTGGTGGCTTTTTTTGGCAGCTGGACATGAGCTATTAATGCGCATATTATCACACAGCAACTTCCCACAGCACCAAAACATCCATTCATCTCATCAGCTCTTACTGCTGACGCCAGTAAATAAACTCCAAGGCCAATCGGTGCAGCAAGGCAAGATTAGTTCCAGGATGAAAGGTCAACGTTCTTGGAATGACTCTGCTGAACCTCAGGCTAGATGATGGAAATGGTGCAGATGTAGTGAGGTATCTACAGAAAATCTAAGTCAAACCCAACAAAGTAATTATCATATTGAGTAAAAACAGAGTTTAGTTTAGAAATCTATGAAAAAAACATACCACTTCATAGGCCTTCACAGGACAGAGCCAAATAATCCATCGACTGCTTGCTTCTAAAAGCACAACTTCAAAAAAGAGTTGATTTAAGGAACTTTCGAAAACGCCAGATCCATTAGTGTCAGTAAGATCTGCCTTGGATCAAAACATCTTCCATTTAATTAATAAGTGAGCCAAAAATGGCTTTACTGAACAGACGCTGATGGATTTGGGTAGAAAGGCACCAGGACATCACGTTTTTTTCCACTGTGAATAAAGTCTACCAATTTGGATCAGCAGCGTTTTGAACTAATCTTAACTCACTGCTGTTTTTTGATAGACGCTGTTTTTCCATGGAAAATCTATCCGATAAACACTTAGCTGTTCATAACAGAAGATTATATTTAGCACAATTAAAGTGGGAGACGCAAAATATGCGCTTACTAACTACATGGAAAATATTCATGGCAATAACCCCGAATTACCAGAAAGGCAGCTACCAGAAATAAACAATAAAATAGCTGCTTAGGTCATCGTCCTCAGTGGCCTGCTTTATCTTCTGACAGCTGCGCTTCACATCTCACCCACATGCAGTGACTCCACTTAAGTGCTCGTAACAAATCATTAAAATCTGATACCAGTGTTTTCAGCTGGGAATAATGTATCTGTCAAGGCTCATTAGTGATAATGTTCTTACCTGCAACAGGTTCTTTGGTGGGGAACAGCTTGTTGTCCACCGTCATGCTGATGTCATAGAAAACTTCTTCCTCATCTCGGTCTGCATCCAGCTGTGCAGAAAAGAGAGGAAAAACATAGTTCAGCCTTACAAACTTTAAGAAGAACATTTAAGAAGCTCCTGATATCATTTATTTAAGCAATAGGACATGAGAGGGAGTGTGTTATCACCTATAACATCACGGCTGTGATGATCTACGGCGTCCAAATCACAGCCGTGATGTTATTGGTGATAACACACGACCTTGAGTGTTCTATTGCTTTCATACAACAGTTAAATAAATAGAGTAATAAATTAATAAACTGGGCCGTGAACGTGGTATCTAATACGTTTTAATGTTTGCAGTTTCCGCCAAATTATAGTTCCTTAACAAGCAGCTCGTTGCTACGTCAGAGTAACGAGCTCCGCCCACTCGCTGCACAGCCGGCAGTTTGTTCTCCAGTTCCTTACACTAAATTCCCAAACTGTCATCACCACTGAGCAGCTTTTCAGTCGGCAGCTGTGACAGAAGAACAGCTAAACAACCTGGAATCAGCCAGAAATTAACCGAATATAAACCGACTTAATACTTAAAAACGGTCTAGAAAAAAGATACATAACCTTAAATTAAGCTTGCAGCAATCTCAACAGGAGAAATGTTAAGATTTATTGACTAAATTTAAGATAATTTTACTCGACAAGAGACCATTTTTTTGCAGTGTATCCAAAGAGAACTCCGTCAAAACTTGGTGAAGGACTTGTCTTGGAGGGAGGACGTAAGTGGATGATCCACTGTTGTCATATCTTCGTCAGTTAATGTTGATTTTACATTGGAGACCTTAACATCAAGCCAGGCCTTCTCTTTGAGCCTATGCGTTTGATGTTAATACATAAAAACGTATGTCATTGTCCTACGAAATCCAACATCACGCCTCTGACTTTTAAGTTATTATTTCAGGCTTTACAGGGTGACTCACAGCAGTGCACTCACCCCATATTTTAGCCTGTTTTTTCTCCTGACTCAGTAATGCTGCCTCAATTTAAAAAAAAAGACTTATGTAGTGCAGCTTTAACGTATGTCATTATGAATAGGCCAAAACTAGGACTAGTACACAGAGTAAACAGTCCATTGTACATGTGCATATATAACTGTTTTCACACGTGCTATTTTTCCTTTATTCGTTTTTGCCTTGGCTTACCAACCATATGAGACTCACTGACTAAGAAAAGGGAATTGTGTGCTTGTAATGGAAGAGGGGTAAACAATCCAGCACACTAAATCCTAAACAACTCATTATTGGTCGTTATTGATTTGTAATAGAGAAAAAAAACATCTTAGAAGAAAGTGAAAAGAAGAAAGAAACATACAGAATAAATAGTGAATATAGCAAATTTGAATAAAAAGTTAGTACCTTAACAGTTCATTTTTGAGACCATTTCTCTCTCTAATCCAGCCTTTCTCAACCAGGGTGCTATCTAGCATAGTCAGGGGTGCCGTCAAAAAATATTCTGACATTGCTGACATAATACAATTAATTAAAATCCCAAAAAAACAACAGTTATGCGACTTAGAATGAACATGCAGATTATTAGCCGCCTCATACATGGTCAAAATTTGTCTCACAATCTTTCCTCATGTCACAACATCAACGCTGGGGTCAGCGTATGACCACGTAAAGGCTGACATAAAATAGCCTTTGACATACATTTTTAATCACAGCACAATGCAGTACAAGAGATGCATGAAGCAAACAAACAAACATGGAACGGTTTTTGAAAAGAAAGCCTCATAATTCTGAATCTCAGCCCCCAACTTCATCACCAAGCGGTAGCTCAGCAGCAGTATGTATATGTGTATGGGGTGTGTTTGTGGGTGTGTATGTATGTATTGACTGCCAGAGGGATGAAAAGTGTGTATTTTTATCTGTTTTAGACAGGGGTAACTCGAGATTTTGCATACCTTCAAAAGGTGCCGTGACTGAAAAAAAGTTGAGAAGCACTGCTCTAAACAACACAGAGAGAGTGACTGTTGCCTGACTGTCAGTCTTGGCCAATCACGTTCTTCGGATGTTCAAACAGAGATCCATGTTAATGTGATTATGGTTAATGCAATTCTGTTAGGCTAATGCAGTAAAGTTTAGTACAGGGAAAAGGTGGCAAGATTTATGAATGACGACAGGCTTCCATCGCTGGGGTAATTTCATTCACCCTCCCTCCAACCCTCACTCCTCAAAAAGAGGATGGATTGGCCAGTGGCCTGTTTATAATTGATAGCACTCCTACATCAGTTTGGAAAGCCTTTAAAAAGCACTTCACAAGACTGTTGCCCAAACACACGGGAACTGTTTGAAACAAAGATGAAAAATCTCAAGATATGGGGAGGCACAGGAACAGCCCCCCCACCAACCTCGCCACTGTTTCCATGACAACAGACTAAAAGGAGCCACCGTGTAGCATGCGATGCGTGGGAGTGTCCCTCGAACCTCAGGAGGCTGCCAAGCTGCTCCTCGGGACTAATATGGGATGCAGCAATGGGGGTCTGGGGACCAAAGATAAACTTTTAGAGACAATTTGGTTGTGAGTGCTTCTCTATTACCTTTATCGTCCCCTTTAAGTACAATTCTCACACTGAAGTGTGTCTGAAAAGAAAACTCAGGAAGACGAAAAAGAGCATCTAACAGTTACTGAATTTTTGTATTGTATGTTGTGAGCATCATGTTTAATTACATGTTCTTTCACTGTAAAAAAAATGTACATCATCCTACATTCATCCTTATTTTCTCACTTGAGTCAAAAGTTGTCTTAACTCACATTTTTAGCACTGCATTTAGGTTTAGGTCTACAAATTGCAGTTAAACCCTTGTGTGGTGTTTGTTACTCAGTGGTCTGGTGCATTATTGTTTTTTAAATCAATACAGCCAAAACAATTTATGTAAAAATACCAGATGTTTAAAATATCACACGTGTCCAGCGTAGGGTTCTCCTTTAGCAGCTGTAGCCAGTCAGCAGCCTGTCCATGTTGTCCACCCTCACACACACACACACACACATATATATAAACACACACACACACTAACAGCAGGCCATGTAGGAGGAGAACAGAGTGAAGGACACAGCACCTCCACACTTTTACTCCCCGCAGGTTCACCCAACACCACATGTGTAATATAAATGTGTGGGGGGTGAACAGAGTGAAGACACTGAAAATGGGTTATTTTATATGTTCTTCACAGAAAATGAGCAAAGACCAAGGAATCTGAGGTTGAAATAACAATAAATCACATCATTTATTCTTTTGGTAAACATTGAAAATGGGTCCCACAGACCTGAACACCACACAAGGGTTAAGTTGAGCTTAATTAACAGTGAATATGGTTGTCTCCTTGTAAGCTGAAATTGCTTACATTTTTGGCTCCATCTTCTCGTGTTTTGAGCACAGAGAGCCGAGGCATAGCTGGGATCTAAACTCATGATCTCTTGTCCTCTGATGACAAAACAGTCATGCCACAGGTAACAGTCTCCAAGCACTGCTCTGATTAATTCACCTATACATTCTTTCTTGGACAAAGACATGTGAGGGACTTTGTGGCTCCTGTGTGACGCAACAGTCTAATTATCAAGAAGTCCTAAGTTTGAATCCCAGTAACGCCTCAGTCCTGTGGTCAAAATTCTGAGAAGAAGTAGCCCCCAGCTCAGGGCACTGTGTTTTTGGGAGTCGTAGCCTACGGGTGGGAAATAGTTAATTAATTAATGGCTAAATAGGCAGGAAGAATTGAGTAACAATTCACCTAAAAACGTAAGCAATTTTATAAGTAGGCAAAAACATTCATCGTCTTGTTGAGTTTTTTCAAACTGAGAACTTCTGGCTTAACTAAGTTAAGAAAATTAAATAAAAGCTATGCAAAAGTTTGACTTGTTGACTTGACTTTTAATTCTTTACAGTGTTGGAGGTTTGGATGAATCGAGCATTCAAACGATCTAACAAATGAAAATTATGCAGGCCAATCTTATCTATTTTTAATGCATCACAGAATATACTGCAATTACAATATGTCGCAGTATAATCACAACATAATATATGATTTATATATGATATTTTGTCCGTATTTTGCAGCCCTAATCTGCAATTTCCTTTTTTATGCTATTCAGTCATTGGCTCCATAATTTCCTAAAGCAAACCAACCAATGTCGACATAACTAGTTTGTCTCAAGTGGGTGTAGTGCAATACATTTATTCTCAGTCCAGCTACAGGGAACAAGCAGTGGCTAGTGCATTGGCATTGCTGCCTCATTATGCCATATTATGTTGAGGGGGCTTGGTGAGGATTTACAGCAGCATCTGCTGGGAATAGAGCAGGGTGCCCATGCGCAGCAGAGTAATGGTTCCAATAAAGGGGTCATTTCGGTACTCATTAAAAAGACCCAAGCTTTTCCAGTGCCTGACACCATATCCCCCGTGGTGACGGTAGAGGGCTGCAGAACCTTAGCCCCTGAGATTTGTTAATTAAATCGATCTGCTTTCCTGGAATGAACGGGGAACTTCAATCAAAGCAAAACAAACAAGTCTCTGTGTGTGTGAGTGTATGTGTGTGTAAATCTCCTGTTCCCATTAAAAGGTTTAGAGCAGGCCTAATCATCAGAGGGCCCTGGCTCTGTCCTCAAAACTGCCTTTGACTAAGTAGAGGCTGCATCTGCAAAAGTGACTTCAAAGTGTTTAATTTAGTTGTGGAGTTGGTGTATTTCATGTGCACAGTCATTCCAAGAACTGACAATTTAAAAAAAGGGTAAAAAGGATCTGAGCACGCCTTCTGATGTTATAACAAAGCTAAGAAGATGGTTGTTTACTTGCTTGAACTGGTGAAAATAACTAGTCAATATCCAAATTATGAAGGAGCTAATAAAAGGTGCATAAATACTGATTGCCAGATCAGTCAATCAATCAATTATAGCTTTTTGTAATGTTTTGATTGGCTATTATGCTCCACACCATTGAGTAACAGGTTAATTAATGGCCTTTAAGGTTTCCATATTCATTATTATTGATTTTCTCCCCCAAGTAATCATGGTAACAGCGTTACCGTAGTGACACAGACAAGAAAACAGATCAAAGAAAGTTGTTTAGGATATGAATAACTCTTAAACCCATCATCCTTTCTGAACCTTCTTTGACATTTCAGTCCTTTCTCCACTCTCTCTTCTCTTCAGACAATCCACACAGAGGTTCTTCAGGGCCAGAGAGTCGAAGTTTAATTCTTACAGCTTGAGGACTCCGGCCGTTTACCACAGTTTATTAAATGCTTCTAATTAAGAAACTGAATTAAGCTGAACTCCCCACATGGCATTCTGGGGCACGCAGCTTTCTCCTTCTTGGCCGAGCATGAAGCCCAGAGTTTTTGCCAGAGCCTCAGTAAAGAGGCAGATCAGAGCCAGCCTCACAGCTCAGCGAGACCGACACTGAGTCACAGCCAAATTCTCAGATACTCCCAGGACTGTTCTGCTGTTCACAAGACTAGGTACGAACGCAAAGGAGCTGACAAAAAAGGAGCAACACAGAAAGAACAAAAAAAAAAAAAAGACGTCCTGGATGTGTCCCAGTTAGGTGCCAAAGATTCTGACTTGTAAAACACTGAGCTTGTACTTAAGCAACACAATGCTTGTAGATGGTGATGCGGCTGAATAGGAGTCACAACATGTACCATCACTTCAGTTACATAAACAGTGCTGCCCAGGCACTGTCTTCTTCTGTTTATTATTTCACCGCTCTGCATGGATGACCCCTTAGGTCCAAAACATTGTTCTCAATATTGCGCTAAATATTTCAAAATGCCACATGAGGGTTCAGTCCTTTGCAGAACCATAAATCTTTTTAAATTAAACCAAGAGAGCCACAATCTTCAAAACAGTTTAATACCCGCTGTTCCTAATAATGTGGGGAAAAAGGAAGTGGTCAGAGTCAGATTCCAGAGTGAGTGGGAACTCAGAAAAATGATGACAGGATTTGGTAACAAATAACAGGATGTTGATCATGCTGAGATCGACAACACTGGCATTTGGGGGTGAAAATATCCTTTAGATCAGAGGTATCAAACTCAACCACTAAAGGGGCCATATAAAAAAATCTTGACAAATATGTGGGCCAGAAAACACTTATGTTTTATTTTGTATTTAATTAACATTTTGCTATAAACTGAACTGACCATTCAAAATACACAGAAACCTAAATAGCGAAATATAGGCACTTGTAGTAAACCTTGAAATATTACATGAATACTTTTCTATTTTAAATGTAAATGTCCTCAGGAGCTCAGTCTTTTAAAGCTACCTATGTGCCTGAATTAGACACCTGGCATCTTTTCTTTGCTGCAAGTTCATTAAGACTTGGGCTCAATTTCTGAGCTGCTCAGCTGACGTTAAGTGTTTATGTTGGCTGAACTGCAGTTAGTTGTTTGGTGATATGACTGGTGTGGAATTATGTGGAATTGTGTAGAATTGAGGTGTAGATTGTTGTTGGGGTAGCAGAGTCAGATTACAGTACGTTACAGTGCATGCTGGGGGCTGCAGTGCAGCCACTGTGAAACAAGCTAATATTAATAGAAAATGGAAATACTTTTGTGGGCCTTGTGTTTGACGCACAAGCTTTAGATGATGCTGATGATTCTCATACAATACAATTAGCATTTTTGGGGTGAAGTCTTCCTTTAGATTATGCTTAATTGAAAAACATGTTTTTTAAAGGTTTTTCTGGCATGTGCATATCTTCACAATGAGGGTGGGATTTTTCCCGCTTGCGGCTTTACCAGCAAGCCAACTGGATCTTTTTATTGAAGGGCAGGACTTCAGATGCCATGTTAAGCGTTACAAGCTTTCCCATTCATTTTTCCACTGTGTTCTCCTCCTTTATAACGCCAACAATTACGCTGATCATTCCAAGAACAATACAATTAGCATTTTGGGGTAAATTCTTTCTTTTGATTATACTGATCATTCAGAGGAAAATACCATTTGCATGTTAGGGCAAACCCCTGCTTCAGATTATGCTAAACGGTGACTCCTTTGTCATAGATGTATGGCACTGCAATGTCCATTAAAACCCTGTGCTAAATCCTGTGGATGTTATCACACATGATGTGTAATTATCACTTCATTAGTCCTTGAAATATGCATGGATGAGCCCAGATTGCTTGCAAAAACAGTTTTCATTTTAATTTCCGCATGATTTGTTAAGAGATTGCGTGTATTTTCTCCCAGTGGTGCTGTACACAGATCTTATACATGCTGCTCTTAATGAAAGCACCAAGCTCAGCCCAAGCCTCCTCTAAAGCAAATGTAATTAAGAAATATTATTGCACGTATTAGTCATTAGAAAGTGCTGAGTCACCCCAAGCACAAAAGCTGTTAAAGCCAAAAAGCCCAAAAGTGTGAAAGTTTAGAGCACTATTTAAATGTCCGTTTGTTGTTTTTGATGTTTTTCTCATGATTCATACGCAAAACTACCCTGAACAGTCCAGGTGTGGTCTTGAATGTAGTACTGTAGTATTAGGAGTGTTTTCTTCCACAGTGGGCCTGTATTGTTGATGTTTATGATATACTATGGATTTATATTTATTTAATCCACAACACATCGTGTTAGAGCTTTACTGCTGGTCTATAAAGATATGCTGGTTCCCACATGACATCCTTTAATTATTTCCAAAAGAGACGCTAAACACTGTAATAATGAACATACTGAATATATAAATACTGAATATTTTACTGCCAATCAATTATACAATTGTACATGTTGGTCTTCCTCTCTGAGGCTTAGCATTCACTTTTTAATCACCATCTTTCGGCAGTTACATTATGTGCTTCACCTCCCACATCAGATAACGAGGGATTTTAGTTAAGTGAAACAGAACTCATCTCTGCGGTAATACATGGTAATGACACCCAATCAATTTAACCATTTTATGAGAATTTTGGTTGCTTCTGGACGGCTATGAATAACGAATCTAAAGTAATGAGTGACTAAAGACAGATACGGAAGATTTGCGCTTATTAAAGCCTCTATACAAGGATTTGTCAGTGGAAAATATCATTATAGGTGTGGATTTCGATCTCACGAATCCAATTGATAGATCTCCTACAGGCACTTTGTGACAGACAACGCAGGCAAAACATATCACTGGCCTTTTTGAAGAATTAGGATATGTGGATATCTGTAGGACACTTCACCCTGCAGACATTCTTTTCTAATCCCCACAAATTGGCCAAGAATTGGCTCTTTTTTCATTCTTAAAAAATCTTACAATCTGTTCTTGCTAAATTAGCAATATTATTATCTCTGATTGTGCTGCAGTGTATCTTAGTGTTACTCTTGTGCACTGGAGACCATATTTTTTATAACTTACTTTATATCTGAATTTAAGTCACTCTACTGCAATATTTCCTCATTGGCTACTAACCCATCTTTGCTCTGGGAAACTTCCAAGGCTTATGCCAGGGGATTGGTAATATCCTATACTGCCACTAAAAAGTGCAAAACTACAGAAAAGCACAACTTACAAGAAACAAAACGCAAAATAGCTGAAAGAGAATATATTAAAAACCTACAACAACCAAATTAAACGAAATCTAGCAGTCTACATTGGACTCTATTAACACAGAAACTGGTAAGAAACTAGGATTTGCAAAACAACAGTTATTCAAGCATGGGAATAAGCCAAGAAAATACTAGTCATATTTGACAAGTATGAAAGCAGCCTCTCAGTCTACAGACGTAGTGATTGATGTGTCAGAATGCCCCTCTTCTGATCCTAAAACAATCAACACAGTGTTTAGAAATTTCTATGAAAATCTCTATAATATGGAACAAAATAATGAGGCATAAAGTTTAGTGGAGGCTTTTTTCTGTAAGCTAGATCTCCCAACTATATCAAAACAACAAAAGCAGTTTCCCGATGCACCGTATATGAAGTGCAGTAAGCTGTAAGACTGCTCCAGACTGGAAAGGCGCCCTGGCCCTGGTGGGTTTAGTAGTGAACTTTACAATCACTCCTTTGGTTCGCCACCCTTAAGAGAGGCCAAGAGAGGCCCTCACTAATTTTCAAAATAAGGAAGCATCCAGATTAAGCACAGAAGTCACATCCAAAGTTCTGGCCAAACATTTGGAAGGCCTCCTACTTCCATAATTAAAAGTGATCAGACTGCTTTCCTTAAAGGCTGTAACTCCTCAAATAATGTTAGCAGGTTCCTAAATAATATTATATAATGGATAGTCTGCATAAGAACCACTAGATGCGGAAACGCCTTTGACCACATTGAATGGCCTTATCTGTTCCATATACTTAAACAATTTGGCTTAGGTGGGTATCAAATGGGTAAAAGTCCTATATAATACAATAGTGGTATTCTTGACTGGTGATTACAGGTCTGAAAATGTTAGAAATCCGAGTCAACAGGCAGCGAGTCAACAGGCAGTGGTGTTCATTATCACCCCTGTTGTTTTTGAAAGCAATTAAACTGTTGGCTGAGGCCATCAAGCAGGGCCCCGCAATATGCAGACTGGCTCTTGGTCACAAATTACACAAAATTACTTAGTATGCAGAAGATGTTCTGCTGTTTATTTTAAACCCTGCTGTATCAACCCAGCTGATTCCAGCTGTCACTTTGTTCGGCAGAATAAATTTCTCTAAATCTGCGGCTATGCCTTTAAGTAACCTGCAGCGAATGCCTATTGCTCCCACCCCTGGTGTCCCTCAGGATTTATCTAGGCATATTTATTACACCAAAATTTGAACAGATGTTTAAAGCCAATTTTGACACACTGCTTCACAAAATCAAACAAGACCTTGTAGAGCAGAATATTCTTCCATTTTCTTGGTTAAAGGTACTCCATTATCTACTTTACCCAATTCAAATGATACCCCTTATATTCACTGATTAAACAGTCATATAAAAAAAAAAACTAACAGCTGGTTTAGTTCTTTCATCTGGAATAAACAAAGACTCCTAATTAAGATGTCTTGTTACAATTGTCAAGTAACAGAGGGGTCATAGATTTCCCATGTATCAAAAAATATCAGTTACGTGCCCACCTATATTATATAGTGGACTGGGTGCGTGATGATGGCTTCTCCATATGGCTGGATATTGAAGCATCTCAGTCAAAATGTCTTCTCCTTATAGGCACTCTAACTACTGTTAAGGTATACTGTAATAACCAAATAACAGTCAAGATAGTCAAAGCTTAGAGAACAGCGCGAAGTATCAAACAGAGAACTAGATTACCTTCTGTCTTCATTCAGGTCGCTGATCATCCCGATTTCCTGCCAGGCGTTTGGGATGTGGGATTTAAATACTGGGCCTCTAAAGGTCTGTCTGTTTTTTGCGATTTGTCTGAAAATGGTGTTTTAATGGCTTTTAATCAAGTGGTGGAAAAGATCATATATCCAGAAATGATCTTTTCCTTTATTTTCAAGTATGGGACTTTATAAGGAAAAAATACGTACCACGTTGACTTCAATGCTTCGCTTATTGAAAAACTTTCTTGCTCGGAGGACTACGTCAGCAAGTGCTTTCTATGCCATCCTGAAATCTTACTTAATCTGTTAGGAACTGAGATTGACATAGGAGAGAAAACTGGGGGTAGAAATCACAGAAGAGATACAGAAAAACATTTGGGATATTGAAAAGACAATTACAACTTATAATCGAGCAAGAGCTTAATAACTTAAGACACTACATGGAGTACACAAATTCCCTCTCTTCATTTGTCCATATTCAAAGCTGGTGCTTCCTCTTCATGTAATAAATGCAAAACAGACACTGGAAGCCTCACTCATTGCCTCTGGTCATGTCCCAAACTGCAGAGATATAAGAGAGGTGATTTACAGGAAATATAGAAAATACTAGGGGAGAAAATGAAACTTGATCCATTCTAGGGTCTCCATAGTAAACATATTGTTGCACATAGGAAAAAAACACTCCACCACTGGATTACTGACAAAGTCCCTTCCATTTTTCAGATGGCATAGAATAATTCTGGAACACGTCCCTCTGGACTTTCTGACCTGCCTGTTTTATGAGAGTACACGGCTTTTTATAAAATATGGAAGCCTTTTTTGGACTTTTCTGATGTAAATATATCTGCTATGATGTGTGCACTCATATGAACGATGGGCTGATAACACCCACCCTGAATGATACTGTACTATTGCATTATGTAATTGTAATTTTCCAGACATGTAGAAAAATGCTTTCAAGCTTTGTGAGCCGTGCGTGTACGTTCTTTGTATGTTTTCCTATTTCTCTGTGTGAGAGTGGCCTTTAAATATTCTATGGGACCTATGTATGCAACATTTCTAATGCCACTGATGTTTTTTTCTAATGTTCAAATGCATAAATATAATTAAATAATAATGATAATAATAATAAGAAACGACTGATACACAACGATATGTTTTAGGTCTACTATTCATATTAACATACAGGACTTTTAAGTTTAGAAAAAAGAAATGATTCATAAGATATGGCTTGTTATTCATTACCTAATGCTTATATTATGAACAGTAATGTTCAGAGCTCCTTGCTGTTTCTTTGCAGTGCATTGTGAGTAATAATGTGTAATAATGGTAAAGCATATAAGCCTGATGTAAAACAATTGGCTCTACTGGAGACATCAAGCATCAAAACGTTTAGTTCTTGAGGTTTGATATGTTGGAAGAGAAAAAAAAACAGCAGTGCTATGTTTAAAAAATACCATCAAACTATGTATACAATGATTTATATTCAACATTTATTTCTATACTGCACTAATTCAAGTAAACAGGCCTTATTATGCTCTCTTTGCAATGAAACCTGTAGTTTGTTGTGTTCTTTAGGTAGTGATGATATCCACAGTACCTTCAGAAAAACATTTGTGATGTGTAATTTGTCACAATAATAATGACATGTCATCAAGTTGCCCATCTCTCGGTGAGGATTCCAAAGTGTCCACAAAAACCAAGTTTTTGCATTGACATTTGTGTTCTTTTTGGGCTTAATCAACACCTTCACACATCTGAATGTGTCAAATCAGATTTGAAAAAAAGGCAATTGTATGAATGCTTGATGACGAAAATCCATTAATGTGTCATATCAGCTTAGACAACGCAATGATTTGCATCAAATTTGCATCGGTTTTTCATTGCTTACGAAAACAACCCTTTTTACAGTATTGTGTGGAGTGACAGTGCTGTGCAGACTGTTCAGCCCAGTGCATTACGCTTCTTATTCTAATACTTCTTTAAAATTCAGAAAGCAAAAAAGTCAATATTAAAAACAATCTGCTGGTTGATTTTTGGGCTTTGCAATAAGCCAGTCATACATTTTTTTCTAATCATAGATATAGGGACAAACTGCAAGCAGTTATTCTCTTAAACTGCACTGTCTGATTCACTGCCCTAGCCCACAAACACAACGCGCAACCAAGCAATAAATTCAGGATGCAGGGTGAATTGGATTTGTGCAGCCTTGTCTCATCTGAAAATGTAGACTGGAGAAGCTTATTTTTTTGCCTTGGGGAGAGAAATTGCATCAGTTTAACTGCAGCTCAGGGAAAATCCTCATTCATTATGAAAGAACATTCAGCTGCTCCTCTGCCAGATATGAGAAATATCCCTCATTAGGCAAAACAGCCACACACTTAGACCTACAGCTGCTTAAGTTCAGTTTTTCAGTTTCAAATGGGCTAATTATGAGATATTGTAGGCACTGGGAGAAACCTGTGTCCAGTGGAGAGCTAAGTGGGGGCAGCTGAGGAGACAAGCAGAGGGAATTTTTAAGTGTATGGTTACAGATATGTTGTTTTTTGTTATCAAAATAAAAAGCAAATGTAATAATGTTATTGTTAGGATATTTGTAAGATATATGTGCTCATTACTCCCTTCTTTTCATGTTGTTTCATTTGCTTTCTGCATATCTATCCTCCATATGTCTATCACTGTCCCACAGTTCTGTTCCATAGAGTATCTACAAAGGTTTCTAGTTTGAATCATTCACACTGGACTATGATGACTATTCCATTAGAGTCTTTACTTCTACACAGATAATGACCCATACGATGAAACTGTCTTCCATTAAGTGCTGCAAATGTTTATATGCATTCAATGACTCTCTAATTACTGTGTTATCTCACAATCTCAAGCCAATTAAAGTGTATTCAAACCCTTAAACCTGATATACAATAATGCAGGAAAGAATTTGGACAAAAAGTCATTTAGGTTCCACCATTGTCTTGAATTTCAGAAACTCAAAAGCAAAGTTTTAACCACTTTATTACATTTGAAAGTGCTAGAATTGCATACAAATCAAGCTCCACATGTCCTTAGTGGCACTCTAAACCTTACCCATCAATAGGATAATTTAAAGGCAAATTAAAAAGTACTTAAAAAGTAGACAGTTTTGTAATGAAGTGTAAAAAAAACATCTAGGGACGAAGATCCAATCCCATTTCTTATTTTTACCCCATCCCTTGTTTTTGAGTGTCATCTTGCCCCTGGGAACTGAGTTACAAGTTGTAGTGGTTGAAATCTTCCCTCTGAAATGGGACCCTCAAATAAAAAGAGCATCACTTCATTAACAGCTACTAGCGCTGCTCTGTAGGTGACCCTGCCAGTCTGCAGTGACAGCAGAGGAGGGTAAAGTTCAGCTCCTCACTGCTGGGATTTAGTTGCATTTAGGCAATCATATGTCTTCAAAGAGGGGGGCAATTATTTAATAACACCCACCCCTGATTCTTCAGTGATATGAAGCTGAAGTCAGATATTCGCCAGCTTCTTGTTCAAATTTTCCTGTTCCACTTTAAATGGTGCAGCAGTTCTGATACCTGAGGCACCGGAATGTAACTGCTGGACCATTTAAGGTGCAATGGGAAATTTAGCTAGCCAGACATCAACATACTAGTAAGGATTTTTTATACTTGTTATGAGGAATCGGACCATAATTCATTGAAACAACGTTAATCTAAGACAATACAATGGTTATTATAATTTTTCAGCAGAGAAAATTCTCACATTTGTGGGTTTCTTTAGTCTCTTGTGCAGCCATCTTGCCGATTTTTCTTTGTTTCTCATAACACTCTGTTTGGAGTGAGTCTCTGAACAACCTCCGTTTGGAGGGCCATGTAGCCCTAACACTTCGCCCTACCCCTCTATCTCAACAAAAATCAGGACACCCTACTCCTAGATGTGAATGCGCAAAACAGAAGGGTAAGGGCTGAGTGGTAGGGGTGAGGGATGAATTGGAACTGGGCCAAACACTGAAAATTAGTGCACTGTTATCAATGTTGTCATATTTGGTAACAGAAAATTCCTTGTAATGTTCTATGTTCATGTATTTGTCTATTAAATAAACATTAAATTAATTAATTAATTGCTTGATGTAGAAAAAGCAGGACTGAATTCTGAACTCGGTCAGTGGTTGCAAAGAAGTTTGTCATTCTTTAGAGTCACAAAAATATGATGTCAACTGATTTAATCTAAGTCAAAATGTTATTTGTATAAAAGACAGATGTGTAAGCTTTGCTTAAATGTTACTGCTGTTGATAGATTGCCATGTCCTAAATCACTTTGCAATCGCATTGCAATGCGGATATAGTGTGAACAGATGATAAGATGGCTGTCCGCTAATGTTTAAGCATAAGTTTACTTTCAGGGGGCTTTTGTTTTGATGCTGGTAGCAGGACAAGCACTATGATGGTATTTGGATTCAGTAGAGCGCTGTGTGTAAATAACACCACAATAATCAATGAAAAATAAGGAAAACGATAAAGTGTAAAACAAAATTAAATGGTGTATCATGGTGATGAAAGGTTATCTTTGGTATAGTTAGCAGAAATGTTCACGATGTAGGGGCCGTGGAACGTTTTCTAGATAATAGAGGTCCTTGGAGGCAAATATTCCAGTAACAAATACTCAGTTAGCACTGACCTCTACATCTGCATCTATAGCAGCATTCCTGTTCAAATGTTTTGCAAATTTGAACTGACTTTGTTAAAAGAAATGCAAATGAATCTTTGTTTCCATCAACTAATCATGCACAAATACCTGAGGATCACATCATATGCTTGCACCATACTGAGTGAGACAGAGTCTCACTGTGCATGGAGGATTTCAAACTTCTATTTATACTTATCAGCTCTCAGCAGAGCAGTTTTGACAGCCCTCCGTCAGCTGTGCATGGTTGTACCACCGACAGTTCAGATACGACAAGCGAAGCTGGCAGTAGCCCATTTAATGAGGGCTGAAGTCACTGTCCCACTGTTGCCCTGCAAACCCTTGGGAACTCATCTAAATGTAAAAAAATTGTTTGCGATATTCAGGCATTTTGTTATTTCTGGCTTTCTTATCCAGTGTTTCATGCACATGTTCTAACTTTGCAGCAAGAGGTGGATGGAAAACTCTCTCATGATGTTAGTCTGTTAATGATAACATCTGTAGGCTAGTTACATCTGTACAAAATCCCTAGTAGTAATGGAACAGGGCAAAGGCTGATTTAAATGTTTTTGAGATGGTACTGACACAAAATATTGCATTTGTTTACCCACACCTACCTTGCTTTCCTTTTCTGACTTGAATAAAAGCATTTAAACTACAAACCCATCTCCAAAAAAGTCGAGACGCTGTGCAGAATGTAAATAAAAAACAAAATTTAATGATGTGCAAATCATTGAAACCCTATATTTCATTGAAAATAGTAGAAAGATAACAATCAGATGTTGAAACTTAAAAATTGTATAGTTTTTTTGAAAAATATATTCCCATTTTGAATTTGATGCCAACAACACATTCCAAAAAAGGTGGGACGGGGGCCTGTTTACCACTGTGTTTCATCACCTCTTTTAACAACACTCTGTAAGTGTTGTGAACTGAGGAGACACTGCTGTAGTTTTGAAAGAGAAATGTTTTCCCATTTTCGCTTAACATTGGATTTTAGCTGCTCAACAGTTCGGGGTCTCTTTTGTTGTATTTTTCATTTCATAATGCACCAAATGTTTTCAGCGGTGTCAGGTCTGGACTGCAGGCAGGGCAGTTTAGTACCCGGACTCTTTTACTATGGAGCCATGCTGTTGTAATACGTGCAGAATGTGGTTTGGTATTGTCTTGCTGAAATAATCAAGGCCTTCCCTGAAAAAGACGTAGTCCGGATGGCAGCATATGTTGCCTAAACATGTATATATTGTTCAGTATTAATGGTGCCTTCACAGATGTGCATGCCACCCATGCCATGTGCACTAATACCCTTCTTTACCATCATGAATACTGGCTTTTGAACTGTGCATTGATAACAAACTGAGTGGTTTTCAGCCCAGAAGACACAGTGTCCATGATATCCAAAAACAATTTCAAATGTTGGTTCGTCAAACCACTTTACACTTTTCCACTTCCCCTCAGTCCATTTTAAATGAGCCTTAGCATTACACAACTTTACCAGCCTTTTGTTGCCCCCATCCCAACTTTTTTGGAACGTATTGTTTTTGTTTTTATTTACATTTAGCACAGCATCCCAACTTTTTTGCAAATGGAGTTGTACTTGTTACTTTTGAAGCATATCTATTTGGGTCGAACTGACTAAATATTATTATAGTGTACAACATAATGTGCTGTCTTAGTTCCTATCTGTCCGAATTCTAGCAACAACATCACTTCCAGTGAATGTGCAGCTTGTTTGCCCAGCCAGCTGCTTCAGGTTCCTCACAATCTTGACAAAGTAATTGTGGCATGCGATGATTCCAAATACCACCTATCAACCCAGACTTAGTCTTTCAACGACAACAAAGCTGCTGCCAAACCAACAAAGTGCCTCTTTCCACTCGTCTCCTTCCCTCCCTGGGGTGGGGGAAGAACGCTCTGACAGGCCTGAATGACACTGGGCTAATAGCCTGGAATGCCAACGACCTGCAAAAGTCATTTTCTCCTGACAGCATACACTTGAAATGTATCTGAAAAAAACCTGCATATGAAAATAGCTGTGTGTCTAGCCATGGATATACAATTGCCATGCAATTCATGAGTATATCAACTGATTACCTTTTCACTTTGCACACATTTTCAGGGAGAATACTGAACGCAGTGGTCATGATCAGAGTCTAAAATCAGAAAAATAAACTTTAAAGTTGTTTAATTGCAATTTGTTCCTAATCAAATTAAACAAACAACAACTAGGTAACATGTTTTAGTAAACATTAACCTCATTGTAGTCTATCGACAATGCTAGCTGCAAATGGAGCGAGGCTCTTTCATTTGTAATTAACCTTGGCAGCACACGAGGAGAAAGTCCGGCGGGGGCACTTTTACAGCTTTTTAACTGTGGAGAGTAATCAATCGCTTTTAAGCTTGACACTAATGAATGCGCCCTAATTTGTAGGATTATGAGATGAAGCTCCTGTTCTTTGTCTGCTCGGGGTGGTGGAACTAGAGAATGAAAAGAAGTTAAACGGTTGAAATTACCTTGACCCTTTTCTCTGCCCTGTGTGGTTTTCACTTATATGCATTTTTAAATTCCACCCAATCAGTTTCCTGCGGGAGTTGCAACAGCATCACAGCTGAGATTACACATACATTCTATGATATAAGCTTGGACCAAATGGCTTAAGTAAAATCTGCAGCGACAGCAACTGGAGTGGAGAATATCTGCGGTACTGAACTTCAAAATAGTGTTTTAATATATTCAATGTACTGTTTTAGTTATATATGTAAACACGCAATAGGTTTTTAGGACAGCTACAGTTGAATTATGTTTAGCAAATGTTGTTATTTAGTTTCAAGGCAACTTTAAGCGACATTTGTTGCAAAAACATGTAATTCTAAGTCACTATTAAATGCTCCCATTTATGTCAGATCATCCGGTCTTGACAAATCTTAGAAATACTGTGTAAGTACAAGACGTTGACAGCACTGTTTAGGTTGCTAACAAAAGCAAATACTGAGTACACTTTATATTTTATTGTGTTATAATAATAGGACGCTTATATTATTATACATTATAAAGAGGGATGTGTTTTCGGTTGTTCTTTCGATTTAAATTACACCCAGGAATGACCTTCGCACTGCTGGTAAATTCCACATAGTGTTTAATCATTAAATTATTGATCCATATAAGTACATAATTACAGCTCCCACTTAATAATCAATTGTCCTGACTTCCCAAGGATGCAATGTTCCATTTTAATGTAAATTAATTGCACTGTTGATATCTTACGTTAACATCTTTTACACTTCCAGGGTATTCCCTTCATTTCAAGTGCATTTTTACTTCTATTCCAATCAGCAGCAGTGCAGAAAGGCAGGTGGGAATGAGGTGCTGTTCAGGCAGACAGCAGCGCTCTGGTTTATTTACGCTCTGTTGAGACGCACTCGCTCCGAGAGAGACTACACTCCTGTCAGAAGTGGAGATTTCAAGAGTTTCCACACGTCTTCAAGCCTTGTTGACAGACAATATCCACATCGGGGAGGAAGAAGAGAGAGTCCATTTGGAAAAAGTACAGTATGTTGCTTTTTTTTTTTAGTTATTCTTCACGGCGCCCACTACTGCCCTTCTCATTTCTGGGTATGATTAAGTATCTGCAGCAATTTAATGATCTAATACGTATCATGATTCAAACATCATGTCAACAAGATGGGCTGTAAAATGCTTTAAAGACTGGCTGGAACAAAATATCATTCAGGTTAATTTGGCAAATATTGAAAAAGCTAGGCTCAACCTGATATTGCGACTATCCATAACACAAAGGCTACTATTTTTTTGGCGGAAGGAATTTTCAATATTAAAGCACATTCGATGCAATGTTTGGACTTCGCTTTTGGTTTTCCTTTATTTTGCAGAACTGCACATTACCATACTGCTATTCTTATGGCCTCAGCATACTTCTTGTGAAACGAAATTCTCGATGGTTGTGCAAAGCCGAAAGCGCTTTCGCGAGCTTACAAGCTTGCATACTTTCTGCGATTTCGTGTTGCCTGTCGCGGACACTCCATGTGGCGCTATGTCATTTTATGATATGTTTCATGACCGCTGGAAAATTCTTTCACTGTTCTATGACAATGTTTGAGTTCAGAATACTGACACCATTTAAGGTGGAATGGGAAAATTCAAACAAGAAGCTGGTGAATAGAAAGCCAACTTCAGCCTCGTCCTCTTGTGAACCTAAATATAAGATAACCTGTATGTTTTGGTGCTCAGTACTAGTTAGTACTACCGAATAACAGACTTAACACCTTACATTTAGGAGATATTCATTGTTTATTTAACAAATGCACGTTTCACCGTGAAATATTATTGTGTCTGCCAAAACCGAAGCTCCTCAAAGTTGTCCATCTTTGTTTGATGGCATGCCTCTTTTTTACAGACCAATCACAGGCTTTGGCACCTAGCGTCTTCGCCTGCAGAGTTCGCCCAGCTGCCATGTGCGCGACATGGCAAACGAAGCTTCCGCTTGACCTCTGCGGTTGTACGTTTTCTCCGCAATTACGTCATGTTGTTCGCTGAAGCCAGACGAACATCGTCTCCGCAAGAAGTATGCTGAGGCCTTAAACCCGGCCTTGACTCAACCCATCATGACTGAGAATGTACTATAAGCCATGTTTTCAGTGCTATAGCACCCAGTTTGCATTTGTGGTTTGGCACACTGCAGGTTTTACAGTGTGAACAAACAGTTCTCTTCCCACTGATGGCTGCAAAGAGAGAGGCGTCTACACTGTGGTCAAAAAGGCTTGGCACAAACCAACACATCTGTTCCACTCGACACAAAACTGCAAGGCAAAGTCATTAGTCCCCACGCAGCAGTGAATGGCCTCGCCTCCATTTAAAACTGACAGTGATGCTTTCACCTCTTTTTTTAATCTATCTTTTGTTGGTATGATGTGGCTGTCTGTGTTCGTCGGTGGTAACAGCGAGAGAAAGTGAGAGATTAGCAGTGAGGGGTGTATGAATACATGAATGCAAACCAGATAAGGCTGGATCAAGGGATATTTACTACCAGGATTTATCCACTTTCCAGATAACACAAGCTGAAATTTAGTATTGTCAAAAAAAAAAAAGCTACGGTACTAAACCAGGGGATATTCCTACTGACCAGTCTCGACATTCAAGCTGTGGTCATCCACTCCTTGAGTGCATTAGGAGTCAGTTTCAGATATCTGAACAAGCTTGAAAGTAACTTGTGCTAGTTTCCCACTCTGGAAGCAAAGCATCTAACTGCCCCTCTAATTCAAATCTAGTCAGTCAAAACATGTTCAAGGTATGAAGTCTGCTTCTTTAGTGTGGCACTAGAGCTACAATGGTGGGTAAATAAGTACAACCCACCAATTAGCACAATGCAAACTGCATATCTATCATATAACAGGTTTGCATGATGCTAACTAGTGCAGTATAAGCACTCATTACTTGTTATTTACTTTTGTTCCACTGCAAAATTAAAGAAGCTCACTTCAGACAACAAACATGTCTTGGCTGACTGACTACCTTTGGGGTCAGGAGAACATGTCAAAATACCTGTTACAGATCTTGAGAAAGAGAGTTTTTCATGAGTACTGCTAACATATCTGCTTTAACCCAACAAAATGTCCCTTTACGTCTCTTTCTCCTGTAGATATGGTCTTTGTATTGATTTCCCCAATGTTCATCTCTGGCTGTATAGAGAAATTCAGCTTGAGTCTAATTTGGACTAAACGCTGCAGCATTTGCCCTCCAGCCTTCGTCGAGAAATGAACAGTTTCCAGGGAGAAGGAATGGGCTCAGCTGGAAAGAGCCGCGCTCGCTCGATATTAGTCATAC
This sequence comes from Colossoma macropomum, assembly GCF_904425465.1. NCBI lineage: Eukaryota > Metazoa > Chordata > Actinopteri > Characiformes > Serrasalmidae > Colossoma > Colossoma macropomum. The sequence goes on from NW_023494805.1 coordinate 38,747,187, forward strand.
GCGCACTTGGCCGTGCAGTACAGCACGCTACATAGATTTGACATTCAGCATAGATGGCTTCCTGTTTCTTTTTTTTTTAAAGACCCCTCCATACACCATTGTTCACAAGAATTTCAGCCTTCTTCGGTTTCCATGGTTACCCAATATACACCCGAGGGATGTGAGAAAATAGGCTGAATTTATACGTCGCTCCCCCGTTACTTGGGTTTAATTAACTGAAATGAGCTGGTTCTAGTTACAGCTGCAGCTCCACTGGGACACTGTTATCCAAGCTGAGGCAGACTGCCTCTGTTTCATGACAGTTAGGTTAGTGGCTGCTTTTTAGTGGCTGCTGAATTGCAGAGATGAAGACGATGGTAGCATGAAACAGCAGAGTCTGAATACAGGAGCTTAACAGCTGTCAGTCTTGAAGAAAAACTTTGGGGTCCTTCAACCTGTTCAGCATCCGGTCAAAGCCTTTCATCATGGTTCATTAAAGGGCTTCCCTAAGCTTACACACTTGTATTGCACCATGTTTTCATCATAGCTTACAGCCTTGCCTTTTCTAAGCAAGTAATGCAGAATGTGAAATGGCAAATGGAATGCTGAATGGCACTAATGGCATTATTTGCCTTAATCCTGATAATCATGATATCACTGTTGTCAGAAGAAAACCTTGTATCTCCATTTTTGACATTTTTCTGTTTTTGACATAATTTGAAAATACCTGTTGCCCTTTACATTGTATGTTAATTTCATGATGAATAGACGAAAAGAAACGACCCAAAATGACTTGGAAAATGGTCTGGTTCCATTGACTTACATTAAAAGTAAAGTAGGTTTTTCCTTCTCCTGTAAAGTTACCATTTTGGAGATACAAGGTTTTCTTCTGACAGCAGTATGTATGACAATCATGAATTGTAAAGAAAATCAGGATTTTTGTTTTGTTTGTATCACAAACTACCTTCTTGAACCAAAAAAGGAATAGAAATGTGTCAGTCATCAGTCACATTTTAGCAATTCTCTAATTAAACAAAACAATGAGTTTGTATACATGCACTCAATAATCCGATCATAATCAGATTTGTGCAGGTATCTGATTATTCAAATGGTCATGTAAACATCATACTCCGATTTAGAAATCTAATTAAGAAATCCGATAAAGAGAGCTGGATTTTAGCTCAGTAATCAGATTCCTCAGTGCATGTAAACTCTTACTCTGATTTCTTTCTGATTTCTCAGTCTGCGCATGTGCAAAAACCAACGATAGATGTCGAGAGATGGCAGCAAAACTTTTGGAGAGGCGCTGAAACCAAACACACAATAAAGTATTTAAATATTCTTCATTTTCTAGATGATGTATGTTCATATTTTCAGGTGATGTTTTAAAAAAGCCGCGGCATGAAGTTTGAGTTTTGCGTTAAGTTTACATCACGTCTTCTTCTGTGAGTTTATTGGATGGTTGCAAAGTAGAAATCTGATTACTGCCTGACTCATGTAGAACCGGAGTTTTATATTATTATCTGATTACTCAAGAGCATGTAAACATGTTGATCGGATTACAGACAAAATCTGTTTTTCTGCAGTTATCAGATTATTAAGTGCATGTAAACACACTCAATAATAAGCACTTACTGATCCGAACAGCAACGCATTCAAACATAAATTTAGTGTCATGTGACAGATTTCCCTCTCATGCCTCTTATAACAAACACAAACACAAAGAGCATGGTGGAGAGGTAGAACTGGACTCGAGAGTGTTTTTAAAAGGAATGCTGTCACTTTTCAGCTCTTACAGAGAGATGGCCAGAAAATGGAAAGTGCTCATCTCTATATGGCAGAGAAACATGATCTCTTGCGTAACAGTTCAGATGAAAAATAATAACAAAATTTTCTTATAAGAATGTTCTCTGGAAGCTAAACAACTTGCGATATACATGAAAGACGGAAATTAGAAATGGAAAGATAGAAATTACACTTTAGAGACGGAACCATAGCAAACACAATTTAGTTATCGATAAACCAAAAAAGAAATCATATTATTATATAAAGCATTTCTATTGCTAAAAGTCATTTTGATGGAAACAAACATTTGCATTGCTTTATGCATTTTCATTTTTGCACAGAAAGTCAATGGAAACTTAGCTAGTGTTGTTATACTAGCAGGTACACTATTCGTCCATAAGCATCCAGGCACCTCCTCTAATTAGAGAATGCAGCTACTTTAGGGGGCACTCATTGCTGATACAGGCATTCAACTGCACATACGGAGGCTGTATACTCTCTATATAAAAAAACACTGCAAATAGAATGGGACACTCTGAAGCAGCCACACATGAGCTTAAGATCGCCATGCCCAATGCCATTGTGTGTATATGTAGCCCCTGACTCTGTGTGTATCCTCATATAATAGTGGGCATTAATGACCAACCTAATATAATAGTGGGCATTAATGACCAACTTCGTATGCCAAATATCAAAGGTCTAGAGGAACAGGTAACTCAAACCTCGCCCTTACCGTGACGATGAGACCCTTCTCCTGGAAATATTTCACCAGTGGGACAGCATTTTGTTTAAAGTTGGCCAGTCGTCGCTCGGTAGCTTTGGGGTTGTCATCGGGGCGACCTTGCTGCTCCGCTCGCTTTTCTAGGCGCTCCTTTAGACGCTGATTGGAACAGGCCAGAAAGACCACCAGGTCTGGAGTACAAATCTGCAGAATCAGAAACAGTAGGCACTATGTTAAACACTGATATACATAATTGCATTTTACAGCAGCCACACATAAAACAAAACCAGGTCTGCACGATATGAATGAAATTCTACATAGTTATTATGATGTTAGATTTTGAAAACAGCGGTCACTAACCCTCTTCCTGGAGATCAACTTTCCTACAGAGTTTAGTTTCAACCTAAATTAACCCCAAAACTATTGTATCTGACTCAGCCAATCAAGGACTTATGAAGAAGTTAATCAGCTGGAGCAGGTGTGGACAACAGTGGTTGAAACTAGACTCTGCAGTAAGCAGATCTCTAGGATCAGGGTTGGAGACCACTTCCTTAAAATGTATTAAAACACACTGTTGAACAGCTGATGTAATATTTTTCCTAAAATCATTTACATTTGTCGGATCAGCTGATTGGCTTAACTCTTCAAAACACTCATTTGGATCATCTGTGTCAGCTTGGATTCTCACAGCACACAGAAAAAACTTTTGTGATTAGTTCATTAGAGTCATTTGCATATCGCTGCCTTCTGTTATGTAAGTGTGATAAAGGTTAATATCACAATAACAAATAACAAAAGATAAATTGTGCAGGCCTACACAAAGGTTCACGTGAACCGTGGTTTACCAAACATACTGATTCTAGATGTGATGCACAGGACACCACTTATATGTAATATGGTACTGTACAAAAATTCAAAGGCCATCCTTTCATTGATTTTATTTTCAGTCAAAACAGCCATTAAATACAAGTTAATCATTTTTCAGTATCAGGAAAAAAAGGTAGAAAACAAATACCTTAACACAGCCTCAACAACTAAATATAATATCATTTTTCAGTGTTTACTGTGTGGAGCTCGAGGATGTTAGATACTTTACACTTCAGGTTTGCTAATGTGCAACCACCTCCTTTTAGCATATAACTACAGGACTGACTAAAGGGTGTAGACAGCACTGACAGCGCTATAAATTTCTGTTTTTATGCTCTGTGTATCTCATCTATTGTGTACATCTTATACGCTTTGCAATAAAACATTCAATTACAAAGCAAATGCAGAGTTTGGGACAGTGTGCAGTTTGGACTTTAAAGCTAAAATATCTGAAAATCTGGATGAAAGTGAAAGTGTGTATCTGAATACTGAAAGTTACAGTTTATAGTTTATAGTTTATTTTGCACAATTTAAAATACACACAAATAGACTAAGAAAACATACAATGCAGGGAGAGGCAAAAAACCTGATTGGCTTATGTAAGGCCTCCACCTAAACAATGAAATTACACAATATAAGGGAAAATACAAAACAATATACAACATAATAATGACAAAAAACAAACATCAAATGACTTAAATATCAGCATCGACATAACACATTCAACAAAAACATTTGAATGTGTAAGCAGATGTGTGTGTTGTGCATGTGCACAAGAGCGTCCGTGCATAGATGAGATATAAATACATATGTGAAATAATAAAGATTTATACAACCATATTAACTCCTGAGCAACAGTAATAATAAACATCACAATAAATAAAGCAAATAAAACAACAGAAGAACAACTACAGTACAGATATTAAATGATCTTTTTAGCATTTTTTATAGGATTTTAAAGAAGCCTATTCCACATTTTACTGCCCCTAAATCATATTGAAAACTGACCTCTACAAGTGAGAAATTTAGGAGGATGAAGATCTGAAGATTGATGAGTTGAATATGGATGAACCCCTGAATTTGCTGTGAAATAAATTTTAAACTGCTCTGGAATATTCCGCTCACTTAAATATATCTTATAAATAAAAACACCTATTTGAAAAATATTCATATCATAAATAGTAAGAATCTGAAGTTTCTGAAATAAAGGAGCAGATGACGTATATAAATCTGATTGGGTTGCAATCCTAACAAAACGTTTCTGAAGGACCCAAATTTTGTGAAGAGTAGTGGAGAAAGTACTTGCCCAAACTATATTACAATATGAAAAATAAGGATAAATTAGACTATAATAAACAGTAAGAAGACAATTTGTGTTAACCAGATGACCAACCTTCTTTATTATACCAATAGATTAATTGATTTTTCTGCTAACCCAATCTATTTGTTCTCTGCAACTCCAACTCCAATATACCATTCTATACTGTATGAAGTGCTAGAGTATTACTTTTACTCTGGCCTTAGAGCCTCTGAGAGTTCACAGTATGCAACACCCGTGTTTAAACGAACGTCAAGCCCATTTCTCTTTCTCTTTCTCTCTCTCTCTGCCCACAAATAAGGAGGCATGTTTCTTCTTCCTTGCTGTCAAAGAATAAGTTGAGAGCTGCACAAGTACACCTTCAGTTTGCTCCCAATTCCTTCTTTTGTTCTTCCCCAGACAGCAGAGAGTGAGCTTAAGGGTGTTCAAAAATAGCATTCGGTGAGAGTGCTCCAATTGAAAACAACCCCACATAACAAGAACATCCTAAAAGATGAGACAAGCAAATCAGGTACGCTTTTTTTAAACAAAGCATCTGTTCCTGTTTAAAGTTTGCTCTGCTGTACTAATTTCGCAATTCAAGTGAGCCACATGGAGAATATGATAAGAACGGGGCACTCAAGCATTTACTCAGTGCCCATGTAGCATATTTGCAATATTTTGAAAGACAAGAGTTTGCAAAATAACTTCCTGCGTAGGCAGACATTTCACCTGAAAAGCAGCATTGCCCTCTCAAGAGTTGGCCTATTAAAATCCCTTGGGAGGGCATATGTCATGAATCATTCTCTGGAAAAACAACTGTCAGCTGAAGAAAACTGTCCTTTTATGTGCCTTTTATGCAACAGATTAATCATAATGATAATTCTTACTAGCGGTTCTGCAGGCAAAACTTCCAGATTATGAAGAGCTTCTATGCTTAGTGCAATACTGGCATTTTAAAAAAACAGCCATTTGATTCAAAACTCTCTCTAACCTTGATTAGAAGGTAATAAAAACACACTTATGCAAGCTATTTAGCAATTTAGCAACTTTAGCCCTGATGTTCATTTGACAGCAGGCGTTTACAGGTCCACTCTGTTAATTAAAACCCTGATGTGCCGAATAATAAGATGTGAAGTGGGGAAAATATCACGAGGACCTTTGTTTGACCTCACACAAAAGATGCCATGTCAGAAAAGTGAAAAGCTCTGATCTCTGGCTTTGTGCTCTTGACAGGTTTATGGAAAAATATCAAACAATCCCAAGTCCAATATTTACACGGAGGCAGGCTAATTTACGTTAGCCGTGCGATTCGGTTGTCTTCAAGGGAATATCAAACACTCCTATTAAAATGTTCGTAAAACGGCATAAAGCTTCCTCTGAGCGGAGGAAATTGTTTTTTCCAGACGGCGTACGGGGACAGAAAGAAATCGGATGAGTCCCGGAGGGGTGTCATGAGGTTAGATAAAAAGAGGGGAGAGCGCTATGCTTAGAAAAAAGTCCATGTGCCATTTTAAAGGTCGATGCAGCCAGAGGTCCTGAGCCCCTAGAGAAGCGCTGCCACTCATGCCTCCTGGTGGGTCACACTGCACACACATACAGAACCAGTCAAAATCACCTGATTGAATGTATGTGTTTCATAATCTTAAAGACATTATAATTTAAGGGCTTGTGCTTATAAGTTTGAAATTCGTTTCTACGATAAATATAAAAAGATGCTTAAATATGAATAAATTTCCAAAAAAATAAACATTTAACGTAAAATACTGATATACTCTTTCCCAACAAAGTCTCAGCATATAGAGAATTTTTACCAAGAGGGTTGTCGCTGCTCCCGGAACAAAACCTCCTTTCTCCATTTCTGTCGTTTTTCAGTTTCTGACATAATTTGAAAGTAACCATTGCCCTTTACGTTGTGTGTTAATTTCATGATGAATGGACCAAAAGACACAACCCAGAATTACTTGGAAAAAAGCCTGGTTTCCTTTGACTTACATTAAAAGAAGAGAATGTTTTTTCATTCTCCTGTAAAGTTACCATTTTGGAGATGCAAGGTTTGGTTCCGACAACAGCGACATGTATAAAGTTTAAACAGATTGAGTTTAATGTTCCCTACTTTGCCTGATTGTATGGAAATGTACAACATAGTTAAATTAAAATTCATACTACGATTTAGGCTTTTTGGCGTGTGTTGGAAAAGCATCCCAGAGTGACTCCTCATGAAGTTGCCTGAAAGATTGTCCAGAGCATGTAAAGTTGTGTCAAGGCAAAGAAGAGCAGCTACTTCAGAGTATCTAAAACAGAAGGTTTCTTTTTTTGAAAATGAATCATTTCATATCATATGGCATATGAAGACTATTATACTGAAGACTATTATAACACATATGATATGTGTTATATCAGTGATTATAGAGGAGTATTGTAACACGTGTTATATCCATCTTCACTATAACAGTTTTCATATTCCATATGATATGTAATAACAGTTACAAAAAAAGGTTTGACTTATAAACTGAGTATGTTGTTAAATAAATTGCATTTAATGTTCCCTACTTTATCTAATGGAATGGTAATGTACAATATGATTACATTAAAATTCATACTACGATTTATGCTTTTTGGCATGTGTTGGAAAAGCGTCCCAGGGTGACTCCTCATGAAGCTGCTTGAAAGATTGTCTGTAAAGTATGTAAAGTTGCGTCAAGGCAAAGAAGAGCAGCTACTTCAGAGCATCTAAAATAGAAGGTTTCTTTTTTTGTAACTGAATCATCATATTAGGCTATTATAGTGAAGACTATTTTAACACATATGATATGTGTTAAATCAGTCTTCACTATAATAGTCTTCATATTTCATATGACATGGAATTATACAAAAAAAATAACCAAGGGGGTTGTTTGACTTATAAACTGAATATGTGTAAAGGTTAAATAAACTGTGTTTGATGTTCCATACTTTATTCGACTGAATGGAAATGTAATTAAATTAAAATTCATACAATGATTTATGCTTTTTGGTGTGTGTTGGAAAAGCGTCCCAGGATGACTCCTCATGAAGTTGCCTGAAAGACTGCCAAGAGAGTGTAAAGTTGCATCAAGTGAAAGGGGAGCAGCTACTTCAGAGCATCTAAAATAGAAGATTTCTCTTTCTTTGTAAATTAATCATTTTATATCATATAGAATATGAAGACTATTGTACATGTAATATGTGTCATAATGGCCTTCACTATTATTCTGTCATGGAAAACTATAAAAATACAAAACAAATCTCTCAAGATTAGGCATGTCCAAAGTTTTGACTGCTACTGTATATACTCACAGGCTGACATGCTTAACCCACCCAGCTTTCCATCACACTTTCTCTATGGCTCTGTAATTTTAGTCTTGTTAGTCCTTCAAAACCTCTCGTATATCGCATGCTCTTTTTTATTTTATCTCTTTCATCTTCTTCTTTCTTCTCTGGTTATCTGCTCTCTCTGCTATCTTTCTAATCTTCAGCCCTGATATTATCCTTGTGTGAATTCCCCAATCTTTTTTCCCTCCATTCTCAACTGGTCCTTTTTTATTTCTCTTCAAAGCGTCTGTCTCTCTCTTTCTATCTCTGTGTTGCCACTACCGAGCTGTTCTTAGCCCATAGAAGACAGCACTGTGAACAAAAGCATTCTGTAGTTATATGAATTATTTCACACCAGTTCACTGAAACAAGCAGAGACATTATGTGAAAATCCAGATTTTAAACTTTCAATCCACACCACATTTGTGCTTGTAAGTAGATCAGAAATGTTATTGATTTGATGAAAAGTTATTATTTTGTAGAAAAAAATAAACAGCATCCTTTACATTTTGTCATATTTTGTCAAACAGAAAAAAGTCAGAAGTGTAGACTCAAATCTGCCGGTACAAGAAGCGAACTGAATGTAAATTAGCTACATAATAAATCTGGTAATTACCCTTAAATACTACAGCAGCTCAAAAATAATGACTCTAGACGTCTACGGTCAAGTAGCACTCGATGATTCAATGGATTTCATGCCATGTCCTCTTGGACCTATTATACCACTTGCCAAGCCAACGTGCACAGCAGTGACCCCAGGCCCAAAGCTAAAATATCAGCCGGTGTCGTCTCAGAAACAGTTGTCAACTGACAGGGAAACCCTCCACATATGCCACCAGTGCTCTATGTGCCCCATTCTGGCTCCACCTTGTCCTGGCCTTTCCTCTATTCTGCCGCCCCCAACTCTATATCTCCCCTGGCTCCTCCTGCTCAGTATCATTCGCACCTGTGTCCCATGTTGTTGTACTGGTCTCACCTAGGTTTAGTCCAGTTTCTACTTGTATACACTGTATAGCCTTTGGGTTTCTTGTTTAGGTGTAGAGTTTCTGTGTTGTTCTTTTCTCTCTTATTCTTCATATGTACAATCTAGGTTTCTTTTTCCTCTTGTATTTTGGAAATACTGTTGGTTTCGAAATGGTTTTATATTTCTTTTTAAAACTTATTATAATATATAAAACTTTGGCTATACACAAAATGGATCCCCACTCGCTCATTAGTATTGCACTATATAGGGAACTAGTTTACTAAATAGTGGTAAAAACACATGAATAAATGGTTGTGGACATGTTCTCATCATCAACCTGTGTCAGTATTCATCATTCGCAAAACAAACCAAAATTAGTTGCTTGCGAGGCTGAAGTTCGTAGATATTGCCATAGCATTTTGAAAAGTGCAGAAGACAAGGAAAGAGTAAACAATTCAGCTAGGGTAAACATATATGCAGTTACCAGTCAGGATTCCTGCTGTATGACGAGCAACATCAGAGTTTTGTTTTTACCTGTACAAAGCTGCTGTTTCTCCATAGAGTCGTGAGCGCCTGCTGTTTAATTTTCAATGGTCAGCAGCCATCGTTAACGTAATGTTCCATTGTCTGTTGCACAGTTACAAGAAATTCGCAAGGCACTCTGGTACACATTCAGATGGTGTAGTGACCTACGGTGTTCACTAGAAATATTACGATCCGGACACAAAGAGTAAAATGGTCGATGTATTCAGTAGCGCCGTATATAAAGAACTATTTTGGTCACAGTCACTGATTCTAAACTGTGTACAGTAGTGTACATCTGCCTGTCACTCAAATGACTTTTACTTTTTGTTTTCACTATTTCACAAATGCCTAACAAGGTTGCATCACAGCTGAAAGGCTTAAACCTGCACATAATGCCAAGCACACAATGAACACAATAACCTGAGCACTGCCTTCAGGCTAAGAGTCATTCCAGCCTATGTGTAACATGCAGGGTGAATTTGGATTATTATCACAGCCATTATCTCGTGACACAAGTCTTTTTATAAACCTGATACAACACATCACCTGATTATCAAAGCCTTCATGACTTAACTTAGCAGGTTTTAAGCAGGGAATGCATTTGAATGTGGAATATACTGCAATATGTTGTAAAAAAAATCCATTTGAATATAAAATATAATCTAAATATTGTGTTTTGTAAAGTATTTTTTTAGTACATTACATTTTTATGGTGTAGCTATCCAGTGGTTGGACAGTTGTGCTTTAAACGGTAATAAAGTTGCTGTAGAGCATCCACAAATTTAATTCTTTGTCTTTCCCAATATCTCTTATCCTCCCTTGCCCAGTGTCACATTAGTGTCACTATTTTCAATGAGGGTGCCAAAGGAAGGGTAGAAAAACAAGAAAACAGTTTTCAGACGTAGGTCTGTAAGTCAAGGTATAGTAAAAATAAAAGAAAAACTCTTTACATTTAAACGTCCTGAGTCAATAATTCTATTATGTAGGGCACCACAAGGGTATAATGGCCTCTTTAAGGAAAACATGTTTTTAAGGTTCCATAAGGTATAAACATCCATGAAATATATTTCTATTAACTGGATATTGATGGACTAGCACAAATTGGGAAATTTGATTTGATGTAAATCCATGAACACCTTATGAGAGCATCAGGAGGCATGGAGTTGTTGGAGGGGGTTGGGTTAGACCCTACACCCCATGTGTCAAACACAAGGCCAGTGTGTCAGATTGGACCTGCGACACAATCCTATCCGGCCCCCAAAAGTATTTTAATTTTCTATTAATATTAGCTTGTTTCACAAGGCTGCACTACAGTCCCCAGCATGCACTGCAACATAATGTAATCTGACTCTGCTACCCCAACAACAATCTACACCTCAGTTCTACACAATTCCACACCAGTCATATCACCAATCAACTGCAGTTCAGCCACTATAAACACTTAAAGTCAGCTGAGCAGCTCAGAAATTGAGCCCAAGTCTTAATGAACTTGCAGCAAAGAAAGGATGCCAGGTGTCTAGTTCAGGCAAATAGGTAGCTTTAAAAGACTGAGCTCCTGAGGACAGTTCAAGTATTCATGTAATATTTCAAGGTTTACTACAAGTGTCTATATTTTACTATTGAAGTTTTTTGTGTATTCTGAACAAACAATGGTCAGTTCAGTTTATAGCAAAATGTTAATTAAAATCAAAATAAAACATACGTGTTCTCTGGCCCACGGATTTGTTGAGATTTTTAATATGGCCTTTTTTAGTGGTTGAGTTTGACACCCCTGCCCTACATCAAGGGAGCGCTTTACCCCCAGTTCTATCCTCACACTTATTCCTTAATTATTGAAAAACTAATGCTTCCATCATCTTGAATGTATCTGACAATCTTATTCAGAACTTTTGTCAAACGATATATGAAATAATGTCAAGGCTTGCCCTTAAAAAGACGTCTGCAATGTTTTAAAAATAATACAACACAATCATTTTCCCTCAGGTTTGATCCTCCAGCACTGCACACCATGAATATACAGATTAGCAATCAACAATAACTCACAGTACATAATGATACGCAGCTGTTTGGAAGAAGGATGCATTGATGTTTTGTACTATCTATATTCACAGATTGTGAATGTAGATACAATTGTGAAATACAGTTTTGCTTCTTTCACCAATGTCATAACTTGCTGACTTCATTTTGTAACAGTCATCATGCAAACAACTACGGTCTTGTCTTTTTTTGCAGCTCTGAAACTATCATCTGGCCTTTAGCTTGTGACAGGCGAACTGCCTCCACATCATCTTCTTCTTTTTTTCTGCTCAACACATTAAAACATCAGTCTAACTGACTCTTCTGGCTGCCTGCTGACATTTTGGGATAATATTTGGTTGACATTTGCACGGACGAGCTAGGCTGAGTCTGTCGTCTGTTTCACTGTCATCATCCTGTCCAAAGCAGGAGTTCAAATCCCCTCCTGGACTCAGCAGTTGGCTTCTAATTGAGTTTTAAATTCCCTTTGCTGCCCTGGAGTCAATGCTACATCAATTAATACAGTTTTCTACAATGTGTTATTGGTCGTCCGATCACCCTATTACATACAGCACATTGGCCTTTGGCTGGTCAAGCCCCAGCTATAAGATTCAGCATTTCTGTTAGCTAATTCTTTCTTATCTAATTCTCATTCGTCCCGCTTCTCCGAGCATGGAGGCTGGAAGAGGTTGGAAGCACTTACAGACTGTGGACAGCACCGTACACTGTTAGAAATAAAGGTTCTGTGCAGCTACATTTTTCATTCATCAAGGGACAAACAATGTAAATGTTTCCTCAAAGGCCCAACAGTGGTTTTGAGGTCCAATTATAAATCTTAATTAAGTTTTTCCAGGTGAAAAGTTCATATTTGTACCTTTTCATAAACAAATGTTTTAAAAAAAATCAATAAAATAAAAGCCTGGAGACGAGACGGGTGTGTGGAGTCAATACGACTTAGAAAATAGAATTTCAATGGATTATGGTACAATTATGTTCCTTGACTAAAGGTACTGAGATGTACGCTTCAGGATCGAACCCCAGTGACAGGAGGGGTACTGCCCCAGTGATAGTTTCGTATTTTTATTTCTGAGAGTGTAGAATCCCTAAGGACAGGCAAAAAATAACTTTTAAGATGACTACTGCAATGGACAACTACTGCAACTGCTCTTTTTTTGAGCAGATGCGACAGTGCTTGGTTCTGCATGTAGTCCAAAGGTCTACAGTTAACCCTAAGCTAAGAAGTTGCCTTAAAGATCTCCTGTCCCTAAAGCTGTTGTACTCGTCTCCACTCCATTTCTTGTCTCTGGTTCAATTAAATCTCACCCTCCTCCACAGTGTTCTCTTCTAATTTCTCACAGGCTGGGTGTGCAGAGGCAGATGTCTGACATTAGCCTGGCAGGCACTGCTTAATTCTTCCTGGAACCGGGAGAAATAGTCTCCAACTCCCGGGTGCCATGCTGTGGGGGCGACTAGGGAACTCAGCCACGTCAAATTCTCTTTACCCAGTGTGGAGGAATTTTGTGATGATTTCTGGTGAGACACGATTTGAAGATTTCTGGTGATCTGGAGGTGGGTCCCATCATATGTCAAGAATGGAGAAGAAAATGGGCCATGAAAAGGGGCTGTAACTAAGAGTTTCTATAAGTGGTTAACCTATCGACTGTTTTTTTAATTAATAAACCAATCTAGCTCTTGTGTACCTGTTTTAATGTAAAAATACTTAATCAGTGGGAGCAGAAGACACATTGTAATATGTGTTCTTTTGTTTAATCCTTAAGATTAATGCAATGAAGCAGCTATTTCTGCCATTTAATCTACTTTTCCCTGTTAATAACATGATTTTGTAAAATTTATTTGAGTAATGAACATAATCTAATGATGCCAAGAATTACGAGACTTTGTTTTGTATCACGAAGTATCTTTGTAAGCAAAGGTTTGCTGTTGCTTGATTAATCCATTCGATAATAAACTGATCCAAAATCAATCCAAATTCCATTCTGAATGAGCCTGTGTGTTCACTCAAAAGTACTGGTGCATCCAGCAATAAAGGAAGCATGGTGCTTCTTTTATATAGTGATAGAAAATATGGTACCAAACAGAAACCTCCGGTTCCACATGCTGATCCATTTCACTATGATGAACATGGTCATGCATGCATTGTAACTACTCTAGGCGCAGGCTTTAATAAGTTAAAGGGGACGCTGTGCAAGGCCCAATCCCATTCCACCCCTGGCCCCTACCCCTTAGCCCTTAGCCCTCTGTTTTGCACCTTCACGTCTAGGGGTAGGGTGTCCCAATGTTTGTTGAGATAGAGGGGTAGGGTGAAGTGTTATGGCTACATGGCCCTCCAAACTGAGGTTTTTCAGAGTCACACTCCAATCAGAGTGTTATGAGAAAAAAAGAAAAAACCGGCAAGACGGCTAATAGCATGCTAATGTCTCGGCAGCTAGCTAGCTAACTTTCCCGTCCCACCTCAAATAGTCCAGCAGTTTTGACGCCTGAAGTGCCAGAATGTTACTGCTGCACCATTTAAGGTGGAATGGGAAAATTCAAACAAGAAGCTGGTGAACAGCCGATTTCAGCTTCATATCACTGAAGAATCAGGGGTGGGTGTTAATAAATAATTGCCCCCCTCTTTGAAGTCATATGATGCCCTAAATGTAACTAAAGCCCAGCAGTGAGGAGCTGAACTTTACCCTCCTCTGCTATCACTGAAGACTGGCAGGGTCGCCTACAGAGCAGCACTAGTAGTCTGTTAATAAAGTAATGTTCTTTTTATTTGAGGGTCCCATTTCATAGGGAAGATTTCAACCACTACCCCTTGTAACTCAGTTCCAAGGGGTTAGGGTGACACTTGAAAACAAGGGTTAGGGGTAAAAAGAAGAAATGGGATTGGGCCTAAGTCTCTGAATGTACCTCTGAGAAGACATTAGGTTTGTCAGGGTTAAATGTTCGTTTACTTTTTATATGCTGCTTTGTACCATGCTGTTACTTTCTATATAGATGAAAAGTCCCACGCTGTGAATCCTCACACTTGTCTTCATTGGTTCCTCTCCCCTCACTGCCACCATTATTCAAAGTTCCATCTCTGTGACAAGTGATGATGACTTCTCAACAGAAACCATATTGCTCACAGTGTTTCCAATATATTATTAAAGAGTTTTACAGAGTGCTTTTTCAATAAATACTCCATTTCACAAATATACACAAAATATATACAACCCCAAATCAGAAAACAGGGCGGGATGGAAAATGCAAATAAAAAAGAGAAAGCAGTGATTTTGAAAATGTACTTTAACGTATTTCATGGTAGACAAGATATTTCATGCTTTGTCTTGACAATCACATTTATTGGTAAATATATATCCCATCCTGCCATTCAGGCCTGCAACACATTTCAAAAAAGTCAGATGGAGACAATTTAGGGCTAGTAGTGAGTAAAATAATTAAATAATAATATGATTTAAAACAGGTGATGCCAACAGGGTACGCAGCATCAAGGAAAGGCCTAGTTCTTTAGAAGCAAAGATGGGCAGAGATACTAGAATATGGTGCAAGAATAAAAATTGAAATAAATATTATAATGTGCTGTTGTATTGTTTTCAATGTAATACAGGTCAAAAATAATTTACAAATCACTGCTTTCAGTTTGCCCTGCGATGGACTGGCGACCTGTCCAGGGTGTATCCTGCCTTCCGCCCAATGACAGCTGGGATAGGCTCCAGCACTCCACCGCGACCCAGAAGGATAAGCGGTTTAGATGATGTATGTATGTATGTATGTATGTATGCTTTCAGTTTTAATTTTAATTTAACATACCGTCCCAACTTTTTCAGATGTGGGGTTGTATACATTTTTCATGATTAATGTTGTCAACTTTGCCGACTAATTGTTGCAGCCTAGCCATCACTAGCATAGAATAGAATAGCATAGCATGGAAATAGCATGAAAAATGACAGATTATGGATAAAAAGACAAAAGATTATGGATAGCACTCTGTATGAATGCTGTCTTGTGGCCCACTGTGTCTTATATCTCCTGCCACTCCATCACTGTAGATTCTGTGGAGAGGAGGAAGAGAAGGCACACAAGGGACACTGCACTGTTGTTAAGTAAAGGCTGTGGAGTAGCCCGAGTCAGCCAGCCACCAGAAAGCAAACTAATTACCAGCACAGCAACACAGGAGGATAGACCTGCTTTGCCCTACAAGGAAATCATTATAGAGACGCTGCTTTTCTTTACTTTTGTTTACTGTACTATTTTTATACTTTAAAATAATAGTAAAGGCATCAAAACTATGAAATAACTTTATGCAGAGACCAAAAAAGGGTGCTCAAAAAGATTCATCCAATTTCAAAGCGCCATATTTTTACAACCGTGAGGCGCCTAGGAACCAATCACAATCCAACAAATATGTGAAAAGTTTATTGTTTTGTGGAAAGTTGTCCTGTACATTTTCACCAAACATCATTTTTTGACATCAAAACAATCAGAAAAGAATGCCAAAGGGAACTTGTCACTACAAAATGTAAAGTAAATATAATTATGTAATGAAAATGTAATTATGTAACTCAATTAAAATACAGGGTGATTCAAAAAGATTAATCTGATTTCAAAGCGCCATATTTTTACAACCGTGAGGCGTCTAGGAACCAATCATATACCAAATAAAAAGAGGGGGTCATAGAGTTTCTGACTGTCAGTATGGCAGTGAACCTCCAACAGCTTAGAGCATTCGTCGTTGGTACCAACAGTTCCAAGAAAAAGGTCACCAGAATCACCAGATCTCACGCAGTGTGACTTTTTTTTTAGGGGTACGTTAAGGATTCTGTTTATGTGCCAACAACACTGGAAGATCTCCGAAATCGCATTGAAAGAGCCGTGAGTACAGTGATACCGACATGCTCAATCGAGTATGGGATGAATTTGACTATGGCGTTGATGTTGTCCGTACAGCTGGAGGAGGTTCATATTGAGCACTTGTAAAATTACATAATAAACTATATGCTCAATTAAACCATTAACAGTTCACTGCATTGTTCTGTAATGATTTACAAGTGAAATAAATCATTTTGAAATCGGATGAATCTTTCTGAATCACCTGTATTATACAAATAAAAATGCCTGTTTTAGATTCTTCAAAGTAGCCTCTCTTCTCCTTTCTCCATCTTTAAAAACTCTTATCATTCTCAACTCTCAAGAAGCTCTATGAGGACCAACCTGGAATACTTGGATTGAAGGAGATGCTTCCTACAACTCAGTTCGACGGGTGAAGAGGAGGCAGACAGGCCGCGCTCGATCAGTTGATGTGACGTCTCAGGAGGCTGCATGATAAGCAATCTCCTTCGAGGTGCAACAAGTGGATTGCACACAGCTGTCGGCCTATGCTGAATGACCTCTCCGATAATTGGTGTGAAATGAGGAAGGATGAGCGAGTGATAAAGACTGGATGTAGAGAAGGGAGAGAGAGGTAGGAATCTGATTGTCTCCCGAAGTGTTACAGCTGGTGAAGGTAAGCAGGGATCCGATTTGTTGCGGAAGGAAAACGTGACATTTCCAGGTAGCGAATTCCAGCAAACTATCTCCGTCTGCGTTTAAAGGTTAAGGCATCACTGTTCAAATCCACCGAATTCAGGCATGGTGAGGCATCAGCCTGTGGAAGCGTAGCTGCTGCACGCCGGGGAAGGTCACTGAATCACACGTAATGTGGAATGCGCTGCTCGGGGAATAAAAGAGTGTGCGTCACACAGAGCTAATTAACTAAGATGAAAAATGGACTGAGACTGGATTGTAATTTAGATATGAGCACGCACATAGATATGAAACCAAAAGCCACGAAATATCATCTGTGTTAGGTCAACATCCTTCCATCAAATTTAAACTTACTGAAATTGCTTTGCGAAAAATTACAGAGTTTTTGTCAAATATGTGAAAAGTTCATTGTTTTGTGGAAAGTCCTGCACATTTTCACCAAACTTTTTGACATCAAAACAAACAGAAAAGAATGCCAAAGGGAACTTGTCACTACAGAATGTTAAGTAAATATAATTATGTAATGAAAATGTAATTATGTAACTCAATTTAAATACAGGGTGATTCAAAAAGTAACCAATCACATACCAATTGAAAGAAGGGGGTCATAGAGTTTCTGACTGCCAGTGTGGCTGTGAACCTCCAACAGCTTAGAGCATTCGTCATTGTTATCAACAGTTCCAAGAAAAAGGTCACCAGCATCACCAGATCTCACGCAGCGTGACTTTTTTTTGTGGGGGTACGTTAAGGATTCTGTTTATGTGCCACCACTCCCAACAACACTGGATGATCTCCGAAATCGCACTGAAAGAGCTGTGAGTACAGTGATACCGACATGCTCAATCGAGTATGGGATGAATTTGACTATGGCGTTGATGTTGTCCGTACAGCTGGAGGAGGTTCATATTGAGCACTTGTAAAATTACATAATAAACTATATGCTCAATTAAACCATTAACAATTTACTGCATTGTTCTTTAATGATTTACAAGTGAAATAAATCTTTTTGAAATCGGATTAATCTTTTTGAATCACCCTGTATTTAATGTAAATTGAAACAACAATAAAACTCGGAGGGTTAGACAATGCTTACACAGAAAGGGTGTTTTTGCCTGCAAAGGAAAGTTGTCTGAGTAGGTGTGAATTCAGCAGAGTGTGAACCATCCATGTTCATAACACAAGGCTGACTGAGCCAGCCAGCATGCCACTGGCGCTAGCCAACCATTGTTAATGACAGACAGGGCTGAGTTTGTTTCTGAAATCTTGTATAAGCAAAAGATCCACCCCACATGACAGACATGTCAAAGCAGAGATTAAGAAAACTGCTAATGGTAAACTCAACAGAGCCAAACATGCCATTTGTCCTTTTCTTTTTGGCTCACCCTCAACACTGGTCATTAAAGCACTTTTAAAAGCTAATGAATGCAAGCACAATAACGAGCGGCCTTAGCCTTCCCAGCTCCATCATCGACTCAGCAATTAGGCACTCAGCTGTGAGAGATTCAGCTCCATTAATGGTTTCGAAGTTGACATGTTACACACTGCTTGCAGCACTGCCCTGTTTAAATCAGGGACAGATAGGATGCTGCTGTGGCTGAGATACAGAACCTCACATGGGAATAGCTAAGGGTGGGTGATATGGCGAAAGTATAACGTCATGATGCTTCAAGACATTTTCACAATATGTATCACAATATTTTGCTTTTCTTTTACTTTGAAAATGAACTAAAAATAGAGTATTTACAAAGTAACCAAGGATAAATTAAGCAATTAGTAAAAATAAATAAATAAAATAAGATAATGTTCTGACATTCAATCAGTTGCTTGTCTTTATGCAGTTACTATACAGTGGTTGTTGTTGTTGTTGTTTACAGGCTCTTCATTACTGGTCTTTTTTATGATCTATACAGTAGTTCAGTGTTCCAGAAGTACTGATGATAAAGGTGGGTTGAGAATGAATTTACACTCAATTAAAAGTATTTTTACTTCATTAATGCCAATGATGTTTAGTAACTCAAGTAAAAGCACCCTTTCAAACCAAGTTGAGTACAAAAGTAGCTCAAAAAAACATTTAATTGCTGTAGAAGCACTGCAGTGAAATTCTTAGTATATTTATCATCTATCAGTGGAACTTAAGCTATTTAAGGCTCTATTCTTCTCTTTTTGATGCATTCTCAGTCTAAAATAAAAGGCTAAACCTCAGAAATCAGTGGTGTGACCAAACGCAAAGCAGTTCAGTCACCAACATAAAGAAATTGAACACAAAAAAATCCGTCATTAAATGTTAATGAGTAAATGAAACTAGTTACTTCCCCCTTCTGATGATGTGCTCAGACAGATGT
Source organism: Colossoma macropomum (assembly GCF_904425465.1). Classification (NCBI taxonomy): domain Eukaryota; kingdom Metazoa; phylum Chordata; class Actinopteri; order Characiformes; family Serrasalmidae; genus Colossoma; species Colossoma macropomum. The sequence continues at coordinate 38,766,548 of NW_023494805.1, forward strand.
ATCGTGACCTAATTTACGATAACACTAACTCACTATCATGTTGCCCACCCCTAGCAATCGCTGATTCTGAACATGAGAACTGGCTGAAACAAAATTATTCTTTCTAAAAACCTTCTGAATTACCTTCTTGTGATAGGCACTGACACTTGAGGCTGGAAATCCTACCAGAAACTTCGCTGCCAAGTGAAGTTGGGCTGTTTGGTGACATTGTGATATGAAGGAACATGGTCCAAAGAGGCCAGCTGTTTAATATTGCAAGACAACCAGGCTATTTTTAAAAGCACTCACCTGATCTTCAAAAGAAAGCGCCTGTCCCACATCCCGGGGGAAGCCATCTATGACTATGCCATTTGCATCTGGTATCTTCATGATCTTCTGCTTGATCTCAGTGATGGTTGTCTCCTATTGGGGAACAATAATGGAGTTCAGTCACACAGGAGAATTTTTGTCCAACAATATTGATTGATACAGGTTTCAGGATGTAAACTTTAAAGATATCCTCATTTAGACCCTTTGGCTGTCTCTCTAAAACTGTTCCCTATCCAATAATGAAGAACAGCCTATTTCTTCTGTTCTCCAATCCACATTAGCAACAGCTGAGTCAGACACATTTAAAGCAACAGGGTATAGAATGTGCTTTATATTTTGAGCTGCTATTTACACCATAAGCCCTAATCATTTTAAGGACCAATGCCATTTTAAAACCATGTAGAGAAAAAGTCCTTGTGCAAAGCTGAATGTGCACAACCTCCAGGGCTGAAATGGCGGCAAGTGATTTTTCAGATAAGGACGCTATCAGCATTTCAAGGGCGACGGATGTGCCGTCCTTTTCTAGATCGTTCCCAATCACGGAAACAGTTCCTGTGCTCTACATCTCGCTCCCCACATCTCAGCATCTCTGATCTTTTGTTGACAGGTTTTCCCTTGTTGCCACCGAGCTTTCCTCCCCAGAGAAGCTGGAGCTGAATTGTTAATTTTAAAGGCTGGATACAAAGAAAGGAATCCGTGACTCATGACACGTAACTTAGCATTTTAAAGTCATTTCTCAACTTCTTATATAGCAGAGTGGTGTCTTTTTAGTGTATGCTGGAGGGCAATGTGCAAGCAGTGCATATCTAATGATGCAGAGGGAATCATTTAGGATGCAGATGAATACTTAGTGTGGGACAGCTCTAAAAATATGCCCGACTTGACTTGTTTGCCCTGGAGTTAAAAAAAATGCAGGAATGGAATCTGTACAGCCTAAAGCTCTTTCTTCCCCAGGTCAGCTGGATGAGGCTGAGAACTGTTTTAACTGTAGGACATAGAGGCTGCTGTCATACAAGCAGTACCATCCTGACTGCTCTACATAACAAAATGCAGCATCCAAAAATAGTTCATTGGAGTATATTGAGATTTTAATGCTGTGCTATCCGATTTTGTGTGCTTTTCTTTAAGTAGGACGGCAGAAAAATAGCAGTATTTTGATACATATAGTACAGTGTAAGCACTGAATCAACAATAATGAATGTTCACTTACCAGCCACTTTATTAGGAACCCTTCTAATACCGGGTAGGACTCTCTTTGCTTTTAGAACAGTCTGAATTCTTTGTTGCATGGATTCAACAAGGGTGGGAAACAGTCCTTAGAGATTGCCTTATGTAATTGATGCAGATTCTTCAGCTGCACATTCATGTTAGATTCTTCTGTTCTACCACATCCTATTGGATTGAGGTCTGGTGACTGGGGATGCCACTGAAGTTCAGTGAATTGACTGTCATCTTCATGGAACCACTTTGAGATGTGCTTTGTCACCATTAGGTGAATTATCATGCTGGAAGTAGCCTTAGAAAATGGGTAAATTCTGATGCACAGGGTCTGCAACAACACTCAGATAGGCTTTGTTTCTCAATCAATGCTTGAGTGATAATAGGGATCCCAATATTCCCCACACAGCACCACCACAAGCAGCCTGAACTGTTGACACAAGGCAGGTTGTTTCCATCGATTCATGCTGTTTATGCCAAATTTTGAATCCCAATTAGAGGATAACTGCATGACTAAACAGGTGTTTCTAATAAAGTGACTGGTGAGTATATCTTGTACTAGAGCTCATAATAAAAGCTGACAACAACCACTGTTGGAACCCTGAACTTAGGCTCTGTTCACATTACCAGGTTGAAGTGGAACAAATCTGATTTTTTTGTCCTAATGTGACTCAGATCTGATGATTTCAGGGCTGTGTGGACATGCAAATCTGATCTCTCTAAATCCGACCTAAGTCACTTTCATATGTGGTCCTAGATCTGATACGTATCCGATTTGTGGCCATGTGGCCTTAATGTGATTATTTAAACAGAATGCACTTGCCCATGGCAGGTTAGCCTCAGTGAGCTAATTGGCTAGCCATGCAAATGGCAATGCAAAACTTTTTTTAAGAATTGTGAGCATAACGTACATGACATATATGAGCTACTGCTTTGTTTAGCTATAAATTTGGAGTAGAACCGTGCTGTAGTACCTTTCTTTTTGTTCTTGTTAGCTGTGTAGCCTTTGGCACGCTAATGAGCCAGCTAGCAGAGGAAAGTAATGAAGTTGTATTAGCAGTCATGTATAATAAATGTAGTAGTTCGTAACCCAAAGCCCAGCAAATCAAATAGTTTTGAAATGTGAAGCATTTTAAAGTACTTTATTGCTACAGCTTATAAACAGCTTTGTTCGCCATTATTTATGGTTTGAAAAGGGAAATGTGCTGGTTCGCTATGATTTCTGGGCAAATTTTGCTGCTGAAGTCGACTCTAGCCCTTCTGAGGCCTTCACTTGAGCTAATAAAGTAGTGAAATGGCCTTTACGATGACGCTGAGGGTTGCCCCGAGGGAAAATGACGAGGCTAAGTGGACGAGCGCTTGTTAAAACTGCTATTTAAAAGGGGGGCAATTGTATTTCCCTCAAGTAAAGGATTCTTCTACTTTGTCCACCATTGAAGGCCATAAGCAATCACATACAAATGTATTACGTATTGAACATATATTGATATTTGGTATATATTGATGAAATATGACATTATTGACAGTACAGCTGCAATCATATGAATTGCATAACAACAAAATTAGATCCTGGAATTCAAAGCACATATTTCCGAACAAATTCCTAATTATTAATTAATACTTATCATTCATAATTATGTTAGGTTTTAATACCTAATTATGTATGAGCACATAGTATAGCCTATGCTCCTTTCCTCCTTTAATGCATGCATTATATTTTATGCATAATGTACTTTAAACAGGCCAAAATTTGCTTTTCTCTCTGAGGCAAATGTGGGTTATTTTTAGCCCCTTAAAATCAAACAGCCCACACTTCAATTCCTCACTCTCAACTACACAACTTACATATCAGATTCACAGTAGTTACTGAATAATCTGTACTAGTTACTGGAAAATAGGTCTTAAGATTAATCACTGAATAATAAGCCTAGAGTTTTAGGTGTTAATTCATTTTAACAGACAATTTAATGCTAAGAAATCCTTCCAAACTTCAGAGCTTCCAAGTGTGAACCTGAGTGAGAAAAAATGACACCCACGCCCTTGTTTTGAGCACATGAAGTGATGATCCAAATTTTTTTCAAGCAAGTATTGCTTTTTGATTACACAGAATAAGCAGCAGGCATTACCAACCAGTTGGACAAAATGACCCTGTCATACTTCCGTAGACTATGACGTTAACATGTATGGCAGATGTTCCTGTTTGACCTAATCCAGTAATCTTTGCCGGTGTGTCTTTATCTCTCTGTCAGGGAAAGGAAAGCCTGACTTGTCGTCTGTCCGATCATGTTAGTATGTATCTGAGGCAGCTTTGGATTAGTGGCTCACGTTGTCCATTTCATCCTATCAAGAATAAGCCTCATGGGTTGATGCCCTTATTTCTCTTCAAACTTACACAGGGGTCCTGCTTCTGGGAACAGAAAGCCAAGCACACGTTTTACGGTTTGTTTATCTTTTAAGCCCTGCACTACAAATCTCTCAAGCTTTTGTGCTCAGCTTCCTTTAAAAATGAAGAGGAAAGAGTGTGGAGCCACATAACCTGATTGCGGGGCTGCGGGGAATTTGGTATGTGTTATTGTTGGATTTGCGAACACATTGTGGTGGTACACAGATATGTGAATATAGTGCACTAAGCAAGTAGATTTTTTCATTACAGAAGGAGCTGCCTAACCCTGTTCTTTTCATAATACGCACACAGATAGATGCAAACACACAAATCTATTCTGGGCTTTTTCCTGGTGCCTCAAGAGAAGGTAAGTGTTGTGTGTCTGCATCTGAAAGGTGTTCACAAAGGGAATGTATGATGATGATTTGTGTTTCTGAAAATGAGTCACCGCCGACAGAGCCAGGAGGGAGGCAAAGAAGATGAGAATATTTAAAACAGAGAGCTGAACAGTGATGCTGAACATCAGCAATCCATGTTTTTAATATACTGTCACCTTCCAGACAAAAACAAGTATCTCCAAAACACTAAATTTACAGGAGAGGGCAAAAATGTTCTTTCCTTTCCTTTCCTTTCCTTTTCTTTCATTTCATTCCTTTGTATGTTAATGTGAGGAGATTTTATTCCAGGCATTTTTGAAAGATTTCTATGGGTCCAATCTCCATGAAATGTGCACACAATGTAAACAACAACTGCTGCGCTCAAATGTAGAAAGGTAAAAACTGAAAAAAATGGAGATACATGTTTTTCTTTGGACAGTGACAACATATTCTTCCACAATAACAACTTAAAAGCGTAGCAGTATTAAGCATTCATAAGACAACACTTTGAGTTTGTCCTCAAAACTCAAAAAAGATTAACCCATATTTATGTTGCACTATGACTGAGTCAAAGCTCATTATAATGTCTCACTGTCCAAAAATCCAAAACCAGCCCTACTGCAACTACAACATTTGCTCTCTGTGTAGCATTATATCACAATAAGGTAGTAAAAAAAAAAGAACCCTTTCCTTTGACCTCTGAGTTTTCGTATGGTTCAATATCCAGTCATAATTAATTTATTATTAATCCTTATTATTAATAGGATTAACACCGCATCCCTAGGAGCTGGTTTCTTGGAAATGGCTTAAGCCTAGACTTGGCCTAAAAATAGCAATGTCAATGGTGTTTCTCTTCTCTGTCAATAACATGATTTCTCAGTTCTGTTGTTTCATTTATTTGATGTATATAATGAATAATAATAATTAATTAATAAATAAAGACATTTGTTTGTGTCACAAGCTACCATTTTGAACAAGAAAACACAAACAGGAATAGAAGTCACAGATTAGTAGTGTTTTATCGTTACTCTGATTAAAACAATTAAAAATAAGGTTTTAATTGTGCTCTGAATGGATTGTATGTTCACTTGCAAAAAATACAGTTTATCCAACAATAAAACCTTTTGCATCTTTCCTATAGTGATATAAAACACAAAAAACTGGCCAATGTGGATATACATGCGCCGTAACTCCCCTGGCAGCAGATGTAAACGAGTTTAAGGGGCAGCTGCCAAATTCTCAGAATGGATCGCCTGCAAGACGCTCGGTTCAACAGGGTTAAGAATCTTATTTAATCTATGTTCAGGCTAATTTGGGTCTGTGAGACCAGCCATATGTGAAACTGATTCATTTCAACCTGCTCCGCTATCAAAATGATAATATATTTTGGAATCAATAAACCCTAGATGGTTTTGCTTCCACTAGGCCCATCCGCTATGAGAAACATGGGAGAGCACGGTGTCAGTGATAACTTGACCAGGGGCCGTATTATAGAAACTTTCTATCTTTTTGTTGAGTTTGTTTAAGGTCAAGATAAGATTTTTCACAAATTCGTATCACAGAAGTAAATCTTATCATGATTTAAGAATCTTATCTTACAGCATCTTAAGTTGGGAAATCTTAACTTACTCGACAGAAGTCGACCATCAACTGTCATGTCTGTTACCTAGCAACCGACCATACATGCACCGCTGAAACGTAAACATGTAATCAAGTTAGTTAGCCAGACAGCTAAGGTACTGAGGTATAAACGTCAAATAAAACTAAAGCTAATGCTTTAGCCGAGCGCGCTAACGTTATTCCTCCTAATAAACAGACACCCGTTCAGCTCTGTCTCCTCATTATTCACCATCACTGTAATACTGTATCTGATGAGTTTTATCAAACATTAACACATTAAGGCATTAAGAGGGGATGGTGGAGATCGTCTGTGCAGCGTCTGGGGTTTTTAAAACAAAATCAAAGCAGCGTTTTTTAATGTAGATAAATGTAACGTCATTATGCTGGTTATGGTGAACTGTGCTGAGACAGCTCAGAGGTTTATCTTAAAGTTAGGACAGAATTTAGGAAATTCTGTCTAGTTAGGATGTTTCTGTAATACTGTTTTCTTATCTGGAGATTTAAGATTACGAACTTAAGAACTGTTGTTCTGTAACAGCTTCTGTCCTAAATTCAGTCCTAGCTAAAGTTGTCATGGTGACTAAGCAGATAAGATTTCAGACTTAAGAAGTTTCTGTAATACGGCCCAGGACTATAAAAAAAAACTCCCCATTTAAATAGAAAGTGATGAGGATTTGGGAATGTAGATCAGGCCAAAGGGCATATTCAGCCTGCACAAACCCAAACCCCACTTCCATCGGCCTACTACTATTCACATTATTTCCTGACTCATCATTAAATGAAAGACTTTAATTAGCCAGCATGCTGTGCACTTGACCTTTACTTATAGTTACCATTCATTCTCCATTCACTGAGGCTTTACCTGTGGAGCCAGTTCCCCATTAGTGATGATCTTGGCGATCAGACTCCACTTTCTGTTGCTGGTGGCATTGTGGATCATCTTCTTCCTAAGCAGTTCACCCACGGAGACATACTCAAAGCCATAACGCTCAGCGATCTTCAAGCTTTGTGTGCCTTTACCACTGCCTGGTCCACCTGTTCGAGGAGGAGCAGTTAGAGAGATAGGACTGCATATGAACAAAACACCATATTAGCATATACACCGATCAGGAATAACATTATGACCACCTCCTTGTTTCTACGCTCTTTGTCCATTTTATCAGCTCCACTTACTATATAGGTGCACTTTGTAGTTCTACAGTTACAGACTGTAGTCCATCTGTTTCTCTGCATACTTTGTTAGCCCCCTTTTATCCTGTTCTTCAGTGGTCAGGACCCCATGGACCCTCATAGAGCAGGTACTATTTAGGTGGTGGATCATTCTCAGCACTGCAGTAACACTGATGTGGTGGTGGTGTGTTAGTGTGTGTTGTGCTGGTACAAGTGGATCAGACACAGCAGTGCTGCTGGAGTTTTTAAACACCTCAGTGTCACTGCTGGACTGAGAATAGTCCACCAACCAAAAATGTCCAGCCAACAGCGTCCTGTGGGCAGCGTCCTGTGACCACTGATGAAGGACTGGAGAATGACTAACACAAACTGTGCAGCAGCAGATGAGCTATCGTCTCTGACCTTACATCTACAAGGTGGACTGACATGGTAGGAGTGTCTAATAGAGTGGACAGTGAGTGGACACAGTGTTTAAAAATTCCAGCAGCACTGCTGTGTCTGATCCACTCGTACCAGCGCAACACACACTAACACACCACCACCACGTCAGTGTTACTGCAGTGCTGAGAATGATCCACCACCCAAATAGTACCTTCTCTGTGGGGGTCCTGTGGGGGTCCTGACCACTGAAGAACAGGATAAAAGGGGGCTAACAAAGTATGCAGAGAAACAGATGGACTACAGTCTGTAACTGTAGAACTACAAAGTGCACCTATATAATAAGTGGAGCTGATAAAATGGACAATGAGCGTAGAAACAAGGAGGTGGTCATAATGTTATGCCTGATCGGTGTATATTACAATTGCAATCTGTATTTCAGTGTAATAAAAACACATTGGAGAACCGTAGATGTGACTTTGTTAAAGGCTGATCTGCATTACGTTTACTGAAATATTTACTGTTTTTTCAGCACTTGTGTTTCCTGGTTCATGCAAATACACTGCCTCATAGAAAAGGCCAAAGAAACACTCATCTGGAGCTGTGATTGGTCAGGATGTTCATAGCACGCAGTAAAAACACTGTCATTGGCTAGAGAGATCATTTGCATGATACCAGCATTGCAAAATCCCATATTGTGACAACGATTAACAAACAATATATATTTCTCATCCCTATAAAGGAAGCAAAACATTTTCTGTCGCACTTAGACTTCCAATTTTGAAAGAATTTTAACAGTAACACTCAGACAACATATACCTGTATACACACATATATGCTAATTTCAATCAGCTGAGGTACTCAGAGCTGAGGACAATGAACTAGGTCATCTGTGCATATGTCTTAACTTAAACTTAAGGGTTATTAATCATACGACTTATTATGCAGTAGCCTTAAATAATTAATTACTATGAAACTAACATTTGCTCTGTAGTTATGAGCGTACGCGAGCAAGATCCCTGCAGATTAAGGGATTAATTGTATTATTAATTATATGTACAATATATGTTTGGTGTTTTTCAGTAACTCAAAGACTTTTTCAATAACTTTAATTAAGAATTTAGAGTGAATAATCTTTTCAACACTTTATATAGGATCTTTCATAACTCATAACTGTAGGAGATTTCAACTGTGGGACTAGATAAAAGAGAGACAGATGAATGAACTACTGTGTGTCTTATTTGCATATAGGCTGTGCAACACATACACATTTCCATTCCAAATGAAATCAGAACTTCATGTAGCTTGTCAATCAAGGAAACCAGATAGGACATGGCGGAAATATGAAACTATTTAATTCTGAACTATCTGCTTTCCATTCGCTCACATGGAAAGATTTCATCTGCTTTTCAAAACAGTTTTGATTAACATTTAAAAAGTGTTTGAATGGATATCACGCAAACTCTCATAATGCGCAGAGTTTACTAATTATCAAGTTTTGTCTTTCAGTTTATTTACTATTGGTAAAAGGAGACGTTAACATACAGGGTGATTCAAAAAGATTCATTCAATTTGAAAATTATTTATTTCACTTGTAAATCATTACAGAACAATGCAGTAAACTGTAAATGGTTTAAATGAGCATAAAGTTTATTATGTAATTTTACAAGTGCTCAGTATGAACCTCCTCCAGCTGTATGGACAACATCAACGCCATATTCAAACTCATCCCATACTGGATTGAGCGGGTGTCACTGTCACCACGTATTTAATTTATGTGGAAGGTATTTAGCTAGGTATCACCACACTTCATAGCTGTTGGTTATACACTTACCAATTATGAGGATGACTTTGGGCCGTGGCCGGGAGGGGTCGAAGACTTCGTACTCCTCAATCAGCTCGGCCGTTTCAGACAGGTCAGAGTCACTCTCAATAGAGAACTGATGGATGGGCGGCAGCCGGTCATACCTTCGATAAGGGAAATTGGGACTGTCCGGCAAAACTATGAGGAAGAAAACAACGAACATGTGAGAAAATCATGAAAGATTTCACTGCAAATCTTGCAGTCTCCTCAAACATTCGCCAGTGTAATGTAACTCTTTAATGTGTGGCCATTTCAACTATAGCTATATCTGACACAAACCGACATATATTCATACAACCCTGTTTCCAAAAAAGTTGGGACGCTTTGCAGAATGTAAATAAAAATAGGATGCAATGATGTGCAAATCATGTAAATCATATTTTTAAAGGAAAATACTACAAAGACAACATATCACATGTTGAAACTGAGAAATTTTATTGAATTTCATGTCAATTTTTTTAATTTTAAGCCAACAACACGTTCCAAAAAAGTTGGGACAGGGGCATGTTTACCACTGTGTTTCATCACCTCTTCCTTTAACAACACTCTGTAAGTGTTTGGGAACTGAGGAGACACTTGTGTAGTTTTGAAAGAGAAATGTTTTCCCGTTGTTGTTTGTTATAGGATTTCAACTGCTCAACAGTTCGGGGTCTCCTTTGTCGTATTTTTCATTTCATCATGCGCCAAATGTTTTCAGTGGTGACAGGTCTGGACTGCAGGCAGGGCAGTTTAGTACCCGGACACTTTCACTATGGAGCCATGCTGTTGTAATACATGCAGAATGTGGTTTGGTATTGTCTTGCTGAAATAATCAAGGCCTTCCCTGAAAAAGACATCGTCCGGATGGCAGCAAATGTTGCCAAAACATGTATATATTGTTCAGCATTAATGGTGCCTTCACCGATGAGCACGTCACCCATACCATGTGCACTAAGGCCCCCATACCATCATGAATACTGACTTTTGAACTGTGCACTGATAAAAAGCTGAGTGGTCTTTAGCCCGGAGGACACAGTGTCCATGATTTCCAAAAAGAATTTCAAATGTTGATTTGTTGGGCCACAAGACACTTTTCCACTTTCCCTCAGTCCATTTTAAATGAGCTCGGGCCCAGAGAAGGTGGCAGTGTTTCTGGACCCTGTTTATATATGGTTTCTTCTTTGCGTTTTTGAATTTTAACTTGCATTTGTGGACGCAGCGCTGAACTGTGGTTTTCAGAAGTGTCAGATGGCATTTAGAGGCACGCACAAATTGCTACACTTCAATCAAAGACTACAGAGAAACACAAATCTTGTCTTTTGAATAATATGTCATACAGATCGTGTTTAATGTTACCACTGACATGAACTAACAAGGTAAAAAAGTCAGTTTTGATTTCAAGCTGACTTCAAGAATGTTTGAAATTCTTGCTGATGAGTCTTGCAGCATGAGTACCTCTCTGACAAACAGTAAGAACAGTGATGAGCAACAGCCAATGAGCGTGCTAGAGAAACGCTTGGGGAGTGAGGTGGGAACAGTTACAACAAAAACAATCATGGCGAAGCGTTTATTAAAGAAAAGTGCTGCAAATATTTACTGAGAGGCTGCTCAGCTGCTCACCGCCCCACGCTTAGGGGTAGAAGCAGTCTCTGGATCAATATTTGCAGAACCTTTCTCTTATATTCTGGAGAAAGCACTCATGTTCTGTGAGGAAGAAAATGAAGGGGAAGCTAGTAAAGCACAACATGAATGCCAGCTGAATGTGAAGAGATTTTCTTTCTTTCTTGTTCCTGCACAAACAGCAACTACAGAAAGTTGCTCAGGCTCTAATTTGGCAGGTGATATCCTAGTACTGGGCGACATGACCTCAAATCAATATCACGATTAATTGAACGTTTTACCTCAATTACGATTAATAAACAATATTTTTTGTTTTTTTGTTTTTTGCCCTGATAGTTCACAGAAAAGGTCTGTACTGTAAATATGCTCTGCATATCTTAATGTAAATCGTCTCAACAGCCAGATCAGAATTCATGCAACTTTTACGTCAATCCAACTCAACATTCGTCATAATTTCGCACTGCAGAGACCTAATAAACATTTGGGGTGATATTTCTGTACAAAAATTAGAAGAGACTCATCCAAAACACCTCCGTGTTTCAAGAGATTTCGAAAGAAACGGCCAAGGAGAAGAACGCTGCAGCATCAAAGAACAGTTATAAGTTTGAAAGCAAAGTTAAAAGAATCCGAGGATGCAAACCAAAGAAGTGACCGCGCCCTTTTTACGGCTCGAACACATTCTGGGTGATGAGCCCAGCTGTCAGTCAGTGAAGCTTCATGATGGCTCCTGTGATGCTGGCGAAGATGAAACTGAACCCTCCGGGAGCGACTGGTGTTCGTTCATAGTCATGATCGTTTACGTCTGGATGAGCCACGTGAAGCAGCTTGACACATTGTTGTTTTGCGCATGCGGGTCAGTTTAGGAGCTGATCTGTTCAGACTGATGTCGCCTATAGGTCACATTTAAAAGATTTTGTGAACAGCCAAACAGAAAAATCAGATTTGGTTAGAAAATCACATTTGGGCCACTTTTACCTGCTTTGTGAACATAGCTTTAGCTTCCATGTCGCAGAGTGGACGTGGCGGAGTCACGTGACTACACACGCAGTAGTAAGTTTTTAAGGGGACAGTACATGAACACACAGATTGGGGAAAGGATTAACAGAATTTTTAAAAAATCGAAATAACCGACATGGGCAAGATTACGTCGGTTAGAGATTCTGAATATCGGTTTCGGTTACTTCTCGATTAATCGCCCAGCCCTATGATTTCCAGTTCTTGTGCTTATTTTTGTCAGACAGCAGGATTTGGGGATCGGGTGCTATTTGTTCCAAATCCCTTCATGTGAAAATGTAGTGTGGTATGCGAGCCTCGTCTGCACCCAATTGTGGTGCACACATCACCATGAAGGACTGTTATGATAATTACATGATTGGTGGACTGTAATTTTTTGACCTGACCACAATTTTGCATAGCTGTTAGCTTTTAAATCATATGCTCACATTGCAACAAACAGAATGTGAGTTGGGTGCATTTGATCAGTTGGGTTGAGGTAAATGCAAATAAATAAAAGAAAGCAGAAAGTTCGAACTTCTGATGCTATAAAACCTTTAGAGGGCAGCAGTGAGTAATGTTTGTTTAGTTGAGCTAAAGCTGTTTCTGTTGTCATTTGGGAGCTACAAAGAATCAACACCTAGGTAGTTTCTGTCACCAAAGCCAATTAGGCCCCTTTAGGCTTGTACTTTAATAGTTGCATGCAAATAACAAAATAAGACAATTAAATTGTTAATCATCTATTTTTGATTATTAATTAATCAATTAACCGTCACCTCAAATTTGATGACTGTGACTGGTCCTCTACCACACTGACAAAAAACTGATTGCAATCGACAAAAGTTCTGTAGTGTGAGCAGTTCACTACGCAATTTTATACCTTTTTACTCAAAATCAATTAGAACAACATCATTTTACAATTTTAGCATTTTGTTATTGGTATATTGTTAAAAATGAAAAGATAAAGGAATACAAAGGAGACGGGGCCCAACTGAGAAAATGGATGAGATGGGGAGGCAATCAATTCATGGGTCATTTGTTATGAATTTAAAAGGAAACGCCACCAATTTTGTCAATTTCTGCATAATTCATAAGTTGCTATGTAAACAAAGCCTTTTAGAGTGGTTTGATGTGAAATGGTTCACTGTAAAGATATTTACAAACTCAGATTTCTTTACAGTGGTGATAAAAAAACAGGGATTGCGACGTCTGCAATGCAAATATAGCCATTTTATTTACTAAACAAAATGACAAGTGAACCCACACGTGTCCCCTTTTCTGTATGTTACGTTGGCGATTGTAAAATAGTCATAAAATGCGAAAAAATATATTTTCTTTCGGGACTATTTTTCCACACAACACTCTGCATGTACCTCTCCATCATAAATGTATTAAAAAACAATTCGGAAAACAATGCCTAAGAAATCAGGCAGCATATTCATAATCATCTCATGTAGCAGCTTTCTGTGAGGGAGGTTTTAGAGACATAAAAATTTTCAAATGTCTGGTTCCTACCACAATTGTGAACAATTCTGACCCGGTTATTTTCTGTATAGCAGAACATTTCACATCAAACCATTCTCAATTACTGTATTTATAAGTTAATAATTTAATTATACAGAAATATATATAAAGATCAGAGGAATTCCCTGTTAAGGGTTAACTCCTTAAATGGCCAGCGCCCACCAGCAGGCCCAAAGTTTTATTACATACCTCAATAACCTAAGCATAGCTCGGCCAGTTTGAATTGACGTCCTTGTAGTTACTGAATAATAAGCCTTAAAAGTAATAAGCCTGGGATTTTAAGGGGTTAACCAGTTAATTGTGGTAGGTACATAGTAGTAGAGACAGTGTAATTACACGTGGCCCAACAAAGGCCAGTAAATGTTGCGTTGTGGACTGTCTGGGGGCTTATAACACAATTAACTCAGTGTCTGGCAGTCCAGAGTGTGGATAACATATTTGTTTTGCAAAGCAAACTCAACGGGTAGGGATGCTTGGCATTCATATTCCTATCTGCATAGCCTACGGCAAAGTACATTTATGACTGCAAGAAGTGTACAGACCTATTTGCAGATGACACACAGATGACCTCCACTCATAAGTCATACAATTGGAGTAATGTATTGAATTATCAGTGTAGCTTTCAGAATGGACCATTATTGCCAAATGCAAATAACCAACAAACTAACTACAGATCCATAAATGGTTTTATGAATTTAATTTAATGTTGCCATGTTTCTCGTCAATCAAATCAGCATTTATGGGCTTTGTGACTTTCGCATAAGATAGAATTTCACTTAAAATTGACATATTTTCTTCTGTAAGTCAAAAAAACCCCTCTCACTTTTTTGAATGTAGTTTGCATATTGTCTACTGCTGGCGTACATTTGTAACCGACAAACATGTCACTCGCCTACTTCCTTCTGTACCTACCGTTTCGGAAGAAAGACCGTCGTGATTGGCCACCATTAAGCGGTGGCAGGGATTTCTTCTCCTGCCCCACAAAGGTGTCCCACCGAACCTTCTCGGTCCCTCCCAGCTCCCTGACCTTCTTCAAACAGCACTCCAGATAGTCTATAGGGTCGTCTGGACGGTAGTACATCAAACCTGTCAGCAAACTCTGGAAGGACAGAATGTGAAACAGGCATTGCTTTAGTGGACATCTGCACCAGTGTTTTGGGCGATATATATATATATGTATATATACATATATATATCTGCATACCAGTACTGGTGTCACACAAAAATAGTTAAAAACAGTTATTGACAGATTATGGAACCTAATAAACCAAACAATTTGTTGGGTGTTTCAGCTTGTGGAGATACTGAACAGCTCAAAATGCATAAAAACTAAATAAATTGGTGGTGTTATTTCTGTAAATGTGGTTTATAGATATGGTTACTGTTTACAATTCTGTGTAATGTTGCCTTTGGAGTCATTTTAAGAGAAGAAAACAGAACAAAACAGTCCAACACAAACTATGATTCCAATCAAAACAAGCCAGAACCAGTACAGAAAATGAAATATCTGATACCATCATGTATTTGGAAAATACCACCCAGCACTATTCCTCATTTTTTCCTCTATCCTAGTTCCCAACATGCCTGAACCAAGCAATCATATACAGTGAAGAGCTGGTACAGATGCCTTGGAAAGCTAGAATAGAGCAAAAATATGTAAACCGTCTGGGGGTCCTCGAAGACTGTGGTGGGAATCTCCACACTAAAAACACTGCAAGCAAGAGGAGGCTCTAATACAGCTTCTCAGAACATTTGCATATGTGATCAATGACCACAGCACGGTGGGCCACATCTCCCAAATATCTTCTCTGCTTTTTCTCCATTCCCGTCATTGCGTGATACAAACAGTCCACTTTCCTAGACACTCTTTTCCTTCTCCTTTACATATGAATGCCTTCACTGGTTGGTTCTTCAATGCTTAAAAGGTTCCCTGCATGGTGATATGGTTCTTCAGATTGATGGAGAATGTGTTTTGGAAATGGTTTGACTTCATAACAAAAGAAGAACCCTTTTTGGTTCTGTATAGAGACTTTTTCAAAAATACATAACACATTGTCCATCAATCGAACCAGTAAACTCATTCACGGTACATGCAGAGCACTATAAGGCCAAACAGTCCCAAGGAAAACTTATTTTTGTCAGATTTACCCCTATTTTACCATCATCCTCATTACACATAAAAACTCAGAAGACACATATAGGTTCACTGATGGTTTTGGATAGTAAATAAAATGTCTGTATCTGCTTATCTGCTTTAGACATTGCTCTTCTGGCTCCTATCAGAAAATCAGAGTTGGTAAGTTTCTCTATAGTGAGCCATTTCACATCAAACCACTCTGAATGACTCTGCGCACATCTGAGTGACTGAACTATGCAGAAATTTTGAAAAATCGGTGGAGCTCCCCTTTAGGCGTCCGTTTACCTCTATTCATGTTATGAAATTCAGCTCTAATTTAAAGTGTTTTGCGATGTAAATAACTTGTGCCCTCGATTGTATGCCAGCTTCAATCATTTTATCGACATAAAACACCGAAAAAGGTGAAATCTCCATCATTTTCCTCTAATTTTTCCACAGAATAATAGTTGCCGTTAACTGAAATTACAGACCAGAGCGGTTAGCAGAATTAGCACGCGCGTGAGAAAGTTCGTTATTTTTCTATATGTTAGTATAAGGGCGTTGACTTGTGTTGAGGTATTTGCTGCCAAAATATCATTACGGTTCACAAGGACCCGCAAAAAACTCCTCTCACCTCAAACAGCTGTGGTATTTCTCTTCGGGAGAGGTATTCCTTGGCGTCGTTGGTGTTCATGGTTGTCTTGAGGAGGCGAAAAGTAAAAGTGCAAGACCGCTGAAATGACCGTTTGGACGGAGAAAGCTGCCTCGGTCGGCGGCTTCTGTGGCGACAACGACCGACGTTAGTTTGGTTGGAAAACGAGAAAGAGGCGATTTAGTTGCAGTCCTGACGCATTCTCTGACTATAAAACTATCTGCAGTCAAAATAAAAGGTGTAATTCTCTCAGAGAAAGCCGTTATGTGACATGCTGCTTTCCCTCCGGCACCTCCACTCAGCCTCAATTTGACAACCGTCAACAGCGCTGTTTTCTTTTCCCACCCACACTCGGGCAAATCCCACCAACCACGCTGTGATTGGGTACACTCGCGCCTTCTGCGTTGTGATTGGCTGGTGGTTCATGCAAACGAAAAGTCAACGGTTCGGCGGGATGCGCTTGACCAATCGCAGCGCGGGAGGCGGGGTTTTGTCGGAATACGGGCGGGGAATGGAAATAACGCCAGCTGTCAAAGAAGCCTGAGTACAAGTGACAGGTAGGTGGTGTTAGTTATGTGGACCCAGCCTCTCATTTGGTGGGCAGAGAAACAGAGATTAAAGGAGAACTTCACCGATTTTTCAAAAAAATTCTACATAATTAAATGGTTGAGATGTAAACAAAGTGATTCGGAGGGGTTTGGTGTGAAATGCTCCATTCTGGAGAAACTTGCAGAGCCAGAATTGTTCACAATGGCGGTGATAGGAACCAGACGAGTTTAACGCCCCTTAAAGCTCCCTCATAGAAAGTTATTACATGAAGTGGTTATGAATACTCAGCCTGATGATTGAGACATTGTTTTAGGACAGTTTTGTGACAAAATTTTGGCTCAAAAATATATTTTAATCCATTTATTTTAATCCATTCAATAGTCCACAAAAATAGTCCTATTTTACCATCATCAGCATTACATATTAAAAACTCAGAAGACGTGTAGGTTCACTCGTGGTTTTGGACAGTAAATAAAATGGCTATATTTGTGTTGTAGACATGGTGACGTCTGGTTCCTATCACCACCACTGTAAAGACATCTGATTCTGTAAGTTTCCCTACAGTACCATTTCACACCAAACCACTCTGAATGACTCTGTTTACATTTCAAGGACTGAATTATTCTGATATTGTGGGGAAAAAAGGTGGAATTCCCCTTTAAATATTTCATTTTGTTTTTTACCTTAAAGCTGTTTTATTTTTTTCAAGTGCTTATACATCAGATTCCCAGCCAATTGTCAAATGTCTGCAAATGTCATCAATCCGCTGTTATTTTCTTCACAAAAAGCCAAATGATGTCTCAGCAGGTCATTTTTATTCACATCCACATCTGGTGGGTGTAACCTGTAGCCTCATCTCCTCCATTATCAGCTCTAAAAGTCTGATGCAAATGCTGATTAATGAATACTGGATATTTATCATGTTGAGTAGAAGGTATTCAAAACATATCTGTGAGCTGACATATTAAACATGGTCTTTCAGGCCTTATCAAGTTTTATAGACCCGACCATTTCCTGCTGACACCAGTATCCATGAATAATATGTTGAATAATATGGTATAGTATCAGCCTAAAGACTATTTGCCTAAGATTGGCTGTATTTTGTAGAAGTGGGATGGATTGTAGTTCAAAAAAGAAGCATGTAGGCTACAGACAAAGTTCAGCTTATGAGTTTACATCAGCATTGGATCCTTTGAGTTTTGCGCATATGGTACCTAAGCAGCAAACTCTGTAGGCCTCATGCAATATGACAGGCACTCAGTGTGTCGGAAACACTTATTAAGCAATAAAATAGTCTATTTTCATACTTTACTTACATCTATGATGTTTCTCCTTCTCTGTTTCAAAATTTTGACATAGCATCTCAAACCAATTACTTATTTTCTCAAAATTTTGACTTAGTACCTTGTATTAATGACTTAAAATATTAATGACTCAAAATTATAATTTCAGAAAATTCTGATGTCCAATGTTGAAATAGTGACTTGTTTTCTAAACATGTTTACTTCATGTCAGTGAAATAATTACTCAATTTCTATAAAATTAATAATTTCTAAAAAATTAAAAACTCATTATTTTATTTTTTATAGGCTTAAAGTCTAGATACTTAATAAATGTTTTAAGTTTTTAAGTATTTTTGCTTAAGTATTCATACTTAAAAAATAAAAATATATTATTTTTATATAAATTATATTTAGGGACACTGGAAGTGCAGAACGTTTAGGTGACACTGGATTACTGTGCTAAAATGTCTGCATTTTATTGATTTCACTGCATGTGTAACAATACAGATAACTGTAACACAGCTTTTTAAATCAATTTTATTTTTTTATGTCGGCATCGGTAGATATGTGAAAAATATTGGATATTGGCATCACTGTATCGAAAAGAAAGATAAAGATAAGTTGTTATTTTAAAAGTCAATATTTTGACATACTGCTGCTACTGGCAAAATATGTTTCAGCAATTTTGCTCATACTTACACGAGAACTGTCAGTTTTATTGAGCACATCTGCATGATGCATTGATACATATAATGTAAGAACCTATGCATTTTAGGTGGTCTGATGATTCTATCCCATAAGCGAAGTATTACAGCCACATAACCATTAGGAATAGTAGTGTACTCAGCCCCAATTGAATTATGGGACTTAACTACATCTATTCTCACACTGAAGGTTTTGAGAGAACGTTTATATTTTTATTATGACAGAATTTTGTCTAATTTTTGAGGAACTCTGTAGCAACCAGCCTAATCTTTTTGGACTATTATTTTGGCACACTCTTTAAAACTAGAGCATGGGACTTTACAATGCAGCCATTGAAATAATCTCCCAGCTGTGCCCTATTAAACGCAGAACCTTTATTTTGAAACCGGGGCTTTTATGCTGAAGGAGCGACTTCGCTTACCCGGCGTAATAGGCGACTGCTGTCAGATGAAATCTCACCATGGCAAACTTCATATCTCTGCCAATATTTGCTGTTATAAACTTGCTCTTTTTGCTGCCGGTGGTGCACAGCAACAGCTTTGAGGTGAGTCTGTCTTTTAGCGCTGTCATGACGGTTAACATGGGTTTCTTTTTTGAAAAAGATCGGAAAGAAGCAGCGGAGCTAACGACATAGCAGCTACAGCAGCTACAGCAGCTCAGCAGCTACTCTATCGAGACTCGTATTGAAAATGTATTGATTCAGTTTTTAGATGCTGAAAAGTGAGAAATATCAACGCTCAGTAACCTAAATGTGCAGCGTTAATGATGCTGGATAGCGTAGTTCAGTTTACATGAATAATATGCTAAGTTTCATTCATTGTTTGGTTAAAATTGGTGCTGTATTATTCAAAAATTAAACTGAACCGCAAGAGATTCTGCTTTAGTGAACCTAAATATGTGGTGGGTTATGTATTAATGCTACTGTGAATACATGACTTCCTTTCTTAAGTTTCAAATCCACAGTTTTCTGTGTTTGTCTGAAATAGAGACCCATCAGAGGAACCAGAGGGGGATGTTTTCTTCCTCTTCTTTTCCTTAACCTCGCCCTTTTTCTGTTTATTGGTCATTCTCCTGATTTAAACCTTTTTTATCTTTTACCCCATCCCTCTTTCTCCTATCATTGGGCCTCATTCACCAATATCTTCCCATGTTTTTCTTAAATGTGTTCTTGAGAAAGATCCTAAGAAAAAAGTCTACTTCAGGTTCTTGATGTGTTCTTAAGCCGCAGAACTGTTCGCACCTTTGTGCTCTTGAGTGTTTGTGGACTCTGTTTTTACCTAAGAACAAATCCCAGATAAGAAAACATTGGTGAATGTCAGAGTCTTTGACAACTGCATAAGTGGGTTTTAAGAAGATTTTTCGTCATAAGAACGGTTGGTGAATGCAGGCTGTTGTCCTTACATTTTTAGCCCAGGGTCTTTCTGCTGTAGATGATATTTAAAGGCCCATATTCTACATTTTTCTTGTATTTTCTTGTACTTTTTTCCCCCTGAGGTCCACTTATAACATCTGTGTTTGATGTTCATTTCATTTTTGAAAGAATTAAATAGGTTTTTAGTTAGCGTGAGGGATGTAAATGACCTCTGTTTTGATTGGCTGCCTTGTATTGTGCCTCATTCAAACAGCAGTCTGAGCTGAAACACTCTTTCACACTTCAGTGTGAGTGGGAGGAGCTAAACTGCTGTTTGTTGACTATGTGTTGGTTTATGTGACATGAGGTCATTGGGCCTCATTTACTAACCTTTCTTAAGAACAAATTTCTTCTTAAAACCCACTTATGCAGTTTTCACTAAGATTCTGATGTTCACCAGTGTTTTCTTATTTGGGATTTGTTCTTGGGTAAGAACAGAATCTACACACACTGAAGAGCACAAAGGTGGGAACAGTTCTGCAATTTCAAAACACATCATGAATCTGACAAACGTTTTCTTAGGATCTTTCTCAAAAACAGATTTAAGAAAAAACTAAAAGATATTGGTAAATGAGGCCCAATGAATTCAAAATGCTTAGTTTTCATGTATAGGCTGGGGGGTCAATAGTATGTTTTGAAACTTTAATAATGTAAGTTCTTAGAAGTTCTGAAGTAGTTCTTAGTCTTGCAGTATTGTCTCCAGATGTGGATGTCAGTGGCGTTTGTTGGACCACGTCTTTACTTATTAGTGTCACCCACACAGGCTCAGAAAGAAGGTCCAGCTTGATGTTTATGTCTTAAATGCAAAACCAGCATTACGCTGATTCACTCAGAGGACTTGTCCTTCTTCAAGTTTTGACTCAGATCAGAGTCATCTACTCAGGGAAGGGGACCGAAGCACAAGCCACGTTACAAAATGTTCTTCTGCTCGTTGCATGCAATTACACCTTTCCACCAGAGGGGGCTTACATAGCTGAAAAACTTACATAGCTGCATTCAAATCGTTCCCTGTTAAGGCCTCAGCATACTTCTTGCGAAACAAAATTCTGAAGGGTGGTGCAAAGGCATTTTCGGCTTCAAAGCTTGCATACTTTCTGCAGTTTCGTTTGCCTGTCGCGGATGCTCCACGTGACGCTATGTCATTTTATGATGTTTCATGACTACTGGAACATGATTCTTTCACTGTTCTAACTATGGCGACGTTTGAGTTCAGAATACTGACACCATTTAAGGTGGAATGGGAAAATTTGAACAAGAAGCTGGTAAATAGAAAGCCAACTTCAGCCTCGTCCTCTTGTGAACCTAAATATAAGGTAACCTATATGTTTTGGTGCTTTGTGCTAGATAGTACTACCAAATAATAGACTTAACACCTTACATTTAGGAGATATTCATTGTTTATTTAACAAATTCGCGTTTCACAGTGAAATATTATTGTATCTGCCAAAGCTGAAGCTCCTCAAAGTTGTCCATCTTTGTTTAATGGCACGCCTCTTTTTTACAGACCAATCAGAGGCTACGTCGCGTAGCGTCTTCGTCCACGGAGTTCGCCTAGCTACCATGTGCGCGACACGGTAAACGAAGCCTCCACACGACGTCTGCTGTTGTTCTTTTTCGCCACAATTACATCGTATTGTTCGCTGAGGCCAGGCGAACATTGTCACCGCAAGAAGTATGCTGAGGCATTGAGGCAAATGGTGCACAGTGTAGGATTGTAGCGTGTTGTTTGAATTCTTTAATGAGAACTTATTTTTTCTTCTGTATTGTGATGTGTTTCTGAGATAAACAGTATCAGGGAGGGTATTTGAGCTTGCAGAGCATTTTCTCTTGATGATAGGTAATCAAAGTATGGTGACTTTCCCATCTCTGCAATATCTTCTAAGTTTTGATTACATCACTGTGCACCAGTGGGCAGGGGACAGTAATATTAACCAATAATGTCCTGTTTCACCTCCCTCTCCCTCCACCCCACTTATCATGGAGAGAAAAAGCTCAGAGACCCTCTCTGACACTGTAATTCACTTACAAATATGTCAGGATATGGAAAATGTGTTAGAATTTCAGATTCACGTGGCTGGTTTAAAAGAAAAACTCATTCATTAAACTCTTAATAGTTAAAATCTCTGAAGTGCTTTTCATTTTTATAAGCATTAGTCATACCTGCACCTACTGACCGTAACCTGTTGCTTGTTTTTTTAGACAAAAGCCACTCAGTTCTTCAGCAGCGGTCACACCAACAACTGGGCAGTTCTGGTAAGCCTAACTTTGTCCAGCTTGTCCTGAATGCTTGTCTTATCAACATATGAAATATGGTGATCATTTCCTAACTGTGTTGTGACGCTGAGTGGTGAGACTTTGTAATGATTTTTTTTAAATGTGCAGGTTTGCACGTCTAGGTTCTGGTTTAACTATCGCCATGTTGCCAACGTCCTGTCTGTGTACAGGAGTGTGAAGAGGCTGGGCATTCCAGACAGGTAAGTTTCAACATGAAAACAGCAATGTTGTGTTAAAAGGACAGATGAAAACCATAAACCAACAAATAAACAATTGTTTGACCAATGGTATTGTTTTTTTAGAAAAAGACATTAATTTCATTTCATTTCCAGAAAACAACAGTTTAAATTTGAATATGCGAGTTTATAATTCAATTTGTGGAATGTTTTTAAGTTGCACACATGGGGGCGCTAGACAGGCCTAATAAAAAATGAAGCACATAGATAAAAAAGTGGTTGTTTGGGAACAGTTTTTGTTGAAGCCATTGCAAATGATAACAAAGGCAACTCTCTCTTGAAGTACACTGAGTCAAAGCCCCATCAAGGCATTTATGTTCTCTTTAACTAGGCTAGTAGTGAGTGAGAAATAGAACCTTAGAACTTTAGAATGGAGAACTTTCAGTGTCTTCCATTTATTCCAGTCATTTCATCAATTTTTTTATTTTTTGGTAATAAAATCACACGTAATTCATTTTCAAACATGTCGTAGTCAGCCCCGCAGTTCTTATGTAGAGGATGTTTAATACAGTTTCAGGCTGCTTACTTCATACACACAGTGTTGCCTGGTTCCAACCACCAGTACCTCTTACCATAGTCTGTACAAGGAGCACTTTTTAATATCTCGCTGTAATAATACTGATTTCAGTTGATGTGAGCTCTCATAACAAAGGTAGACATATTAAAGCAATAAGGCACAAGAGGCCGTGTATTATTGCGATTGTATCACGGGGAAAGGTGTTCTTAGGCACGATGCAAAGCAGAGTAAAACTCCCTAAAATCACAGTAATGCACAGCCTCAAGTGGCTTATTGCTTTTATAAAACAGCAGCCAACATGAAATATGATAAGAAAATAATTTAAGCTATTATTATTAATAATATTAACATAAACAAGTATTCCTCCAAGAAATGTAGTTCCTTTAGAGTATGGTATCGTTGCTAAGCAACCATGGGCTGTTGAATGGGGAGAACATTTGGTCACCCATCGCTGCATACTGCAGTCATTTCATGAACGTTTTAATTTTTTGTCAGATAACAATGAACATATGATAACACAGCACTTTTTAATACAAAACTTTTTGGTCAAATTACCACCGAGTCTTACTTAGCACCAATCCAGCGCCGCTCCTCTTCTCACGCTGGGGCTGAATCTCAAATGTCTCCATGCTCCCTACGTAGTGCACTTCATAGGAGTTTAAATACTGGATCCTGCTGCTGACCAGTGCAAAATACAGCTGAGAAATAGTTATTTGGGACTCAGACACATCCACACTCGATAAATGATGCCCTGTTTGGCTGTAGAGGCTAGAATTTCTAAACTTCCAGAGCTAGCACACTATTTAGGGAATACAGAGCCGTTTGGGATTCAGCCTGGGTTTGATGCAACTTCTGACTGAAACACGGAAATTTGAAGCATGTAAGACGTTCAAGTGACATTTTTCGACTTTTATACTGCCGTTTCACTGTTAATCTGTTTACTGTAAGTGCTTTAATTCAAGCCTGTGATGTTAATGTTGGAGTTGTTTAGGCTGTTGGCTCTTTTAGCCTGTTAGTGAGCTGACCAGCCTGGTTCTAGTTAAGAACATAAGTTGTCAGCCCCTCAGTTTAAACAAAAAACGGGTTCTTACTTCATCAGTACACTCTGTGGTCCATGGGAGCAGCATTAGAGTCAAAGATTATTTCATTAACAGCACAAGAATATTTTGTGGCGCAGCAATACAGACATCAGGTGTTGTGAGGCGGTCATAGCTGTGGGTATATTGTGTAGAACTCGGCTCTGTCAGATTTTAGGACCGGAACTATCCATTTTATAACAAGCAGTGCACAAAGCTTTGAGCATGGATCATGGCAATAAAGTGTCAGAACTAGAAGTGCCTGTTTCACGTTAGATATTTTGATGGGTTGTGTTCGTGATTTTAGGCTTGCTGT
Organism: Colossoma macropomum; assembly: GCF_904425465.1. NCBI lineage: Eukaryota > Metazoa > Chordata > Actinopteri > Characiformes > Serrasalmidae > Colossoma > Colossoma macropomum. The sequence continues at coordinate 38,791,118 of NW_023494805.1, forward strand.
TATCAGTTAATCACAGACTAATGATTGATTAATTTGCCAAAATGTGCTCTAGTTGAAAGAGTGTTTCTTATCTATTGTGAACTGAGTGCTTTTAAAGGACAGCGCTGACGTCTTGGCAAACAGTCCGTCTGTCACTTCCTCGTGTGAATGACACAGACATTGTGAAATCTGTGACGAATGTGTGAGTGAACATCATCTACGGTGTCTAAACTGAGAAATCTAACATGAGAAATAGTTTATCCTTTTAATGAAACTCAACATGATCTAATATGAAAAGAGAAGTTGAAGAAACTGTGTAAAGTGTGGATTTCACACTTCAGTCAAGACCACGTTTGTGTTTGTAAGTAGAAGAGGAGATAATTTATGATGTGAATTTGATGAAAAGTTATTGGTTTTTTTTTTTTTTCGGCCCTCTTTCATGCCCCTTTATGTTTTTACCACTTTTTGTAATTTTTCACATAGAAACAAACAGAAAAAGAGTTAGAAGTGCAGAAGCCGTCAGTATGGAATGTAAATCAAATCACTACCATTCAAAAATTTGGAACCACTAGTGAATCACATCAACTGTGTTTGTTTTATTCAGCAATAATTTATGCAATGTGTGGATTGAAATGCTTTAAGCTGGACTACAGAAGGTCTTTCTAAATGTTTTATTCAAAATTTTGTTATATTATTATTTATTTATTTATTGGAAACACGGTTTCTGCCTCCAGATTCGATCACTATTTTTGGGTATTTTTGGATATTGATTATCAGAATGTTTTTTCTGAATGTTAATGTAATTAACACTTCATTCTAGATATTAAAGTTATTATAGCTTCTTTCTGGATTTTAATTTTATTAGAACTTCATTCTGGATTTTAATTTTATTAGAATTTTATTCTGGATATTAATTTATTAGAACATCATCCTGGATATTATTGTTTTTTTTTTTTTAGAACTTCAGTCTTGATGCTACTTTTTTTTTAGAACTTCATTCTGGATATTATTTTTATTAAAACTTCATTCTGGATATTAATTTTATTAGAACTACATTCTGGATTTTAATTTTATTAAAACTTCATTCTGGATGTTAATTTTATTAGAACTTCATTCTAGATATTAACTTTATTAGAAATTTATTCAGGATATTAACTTTATTAGAACTTCATTCTGGCTGTTAATTTTATTTGAACTTCATTGTGATAAGTACATTTATTCAAACTTCATTGTGATTAATAACTTTACTACTTCATTATTGATCTTAATTGTATTAGAATTTTATTCCAGATATTAATTTTATTAGACTTTTGTTCTGAATGTAAAATTTATTAGAACTTAATTCTGAACATTAATGTTAAAATTTTATTATGAATGTTAATATGAGTGTTCATAAGAGTGTCAGCTTTGTCATTTCAGAATCATCTTCAGCTCATCATCCTGAACACATCTAACGCTTTATTATTTATTTATTTATTTATTTATTTACTTCTTACTAATTAGTGTGAAGTTGTGGAATATCAGCATCATATTATAATCATTTTTCCATTTGTCTGCAACAAACCTGGGTTTATACTGTATTATTTAAATCTCCAACCTTATATCAAAATTTCAAACTGTTAAACAGTGATTCCAAACCTTTGAATGCTATTGTAATTGTAAATTCGTTATATAACTCTGTAATTAATTACGCAATTATCCTTAAATAATGATGCAGTGTGAATGGAAAGTATAGCAAAATAATGACAATAACAGCAAGAATAGACTTCTAAGGGTTAAGAAAGGCCACCTAGTAGCTAATAACTTCCATTAGTTGTCAGATAGAAGTTGCTCTTCAGGTCGTTGTAGGACTGTGCAGTCTGCTCCTGAATCTTAATCTTAACCATTATTCAGCAATGACAGAAATTGATTTAGATCAGCCTGTAGAAGCTGAGTAGTTGAGTGCATATTGATGACTCTTCTTTGAGAGATTTATGCTTCTTTTTATGAGCTCTGATTTGTAATGAAGGTTCGACTCCCTCGGCTGCTGTTACAAATGACTGGGGAGAAATTCTGCTTCGCTGGATTTCTCACTGAAAGGCCCATTCACTCCAGACGCAGTTTAATACAAGCGTATCCACCGCCTGTCAGACCAGTGAAACATGAGGTTATTTGGCGAAAATTTTGTAGGGCCATTAATAGGGGGCAGGACGATATATCCTGAATGGCTGCTGCCTGTTTTTGTATTTAATGTGAGTTTTACACCAGTATAATTGCGTAATTGTCCTGTCACAGTTATTGCATAATCACTTCCAAAATCATAAAACACACACAATGTGAATTGAGTGTTTACCTCATTTGGGTTGAGACAAAAATATGTAGATAAAAGAAAGCAGAAACACGTTTATCGAGCCACATCACAGGTCTTTTAAAAATAAAGTTCTACTGCTGACTAGAGCTCTAAAACCTATAGAGGGCGGCGGCGATTTCTTCATTGATCATGTGTTAATAACTCCTTTAGAGGGCAGCGGTGAGTAACGTTTGTTTATTTGATGTTTGTTAATGACGCCTTTTGAGGGTGGCGGTGAGTAATGTTTGTTTACTTGAGTAATGTTTGTTTATTTTACGTGTTAACACCTTTTAGAGGGCGGCGGTGAGTAATGTTTGTTTATTTGAGTAGCGTTTGTTTATTTGATGTTTAATAATGCCTTTAGAGGGTGGCGGTGAGTAACGTTTGTGTACTTGAGTAGCGTTTGTTTATTTGATGTTTAATAATGCCTTTAGAGGGCAGTGCTGAGTAATGTTTGTTTACTTGAGTAATGTTTGTTTATTTTACGTGTTAATAACACCTTTAGAGGGCGGCGGTGAGTAATGTTTGTTTATTTGAGTAGCGTTTGTTTATTTGATGTTTAATAATGCCTTTAGAGGGTGGCGGTGAGTAACGTTTGTGTACTTGAGTAGCGTTTGTTTATTTGATGTTTAATAATGCCTTTAGAGGGCAGTGCTGAGTAATGTTTGTTTACTTGAGTAATGTTTGTTTATTTTACGTGTTAATAACACCTTTAGAGGGCGGCGGTGAGTAATGTTTGTTTATTTGAGTAGCGTTTGTTTATTTGATGTTTAATAATGCCTTTAGAGGGCAGTGGTGAGTAATGTTTGTTTATTTTACGTGTTAATAACACCTTCAGAGGGCGGCGGTGTGCAATGTTTGTTTATTTGAGTAGCGTTTGTTTATTTGATGTTTAATAACGCCTTTTAGAGGGTGGCGGTGAGTAATGTTTGTTTGTTTGTTTGTTTGTTTGTTTGTTTGTTTGTTTGTTTGACGTCAGTTGTGAGTTATTACATATTGACAGCTAGAAAGCAAGATCAAGCAGTTTGGCTACTTTAGACTTGTACTTAAGTGACCAAAAAAAAAACACATTACAAAACTACTACATTTGTTACTGATTCTTTGTTCACAGTTTGTTTTAATGTATAGATAGTATATTACATTGTACAACAAATGGATGATCTTGAACTTATTTGTACAGTTGTGTGCAGAAGTTTGAAAACCCCTGGTCAAATTACATGTTCTGTTGCGTTTGTCTTCTACAGGGAGTAAATTTAAATATGGTATTTTGTGCACAATCCTATTCACTTGCTGAGTTTAACACATTGATTTTTTTTAACATGTTAAATTCAGTTAATAAACTGCGCATTAAAATGTTCAGATGTGTGTTTTCTGTAGAGGATATGTGAGCATTTTTTTAAGATAAAATCTGTGCTAATGTTCTTATACCAACATTATCACATGATCCAGTTCATGCAACGTAATTTATAAGCTGTTTTTTCCTTTTTTACAGTTGCATGTTTTCTTTTAGAACAGCAAAATCGCTGAACTTGAAATTTTTAATGAAGTCCCAGCGAAAGCTTGGCTGTTTGCTCTCTGAACCTTTTCTAATTGGATGCGCTTGGATCCTCTCTCGGTTCTTGTATCGTTCTAATTGGACACGTTTGCTCTCCTGCCTCCACCAGTCACATCGTGCTGATGCTAGCTGATGACATGGCCTGTAACCACAGAAATCCCAAGCCAGCCACCGTGTTTAGCCACAAGAACATGGAGCTGAACGTGTACGGTGACGATGTGGAGGTGGATTATCGTGGATACGAGGTGGGTGGTAGCACACAGCCTCACATTAAGGCCCTTAACTTTCCCTGTTAACCTGGTAAAACGCACTCCATTCTGACTCATCTCCTGTCAAAACTTTGTGTGGGCTGAGAGGCACTGAACAAAATGGTGATTTTGGTCATAGTTTTGGAGATGGAGTTTGTCTGAGGGTGGATATGTTGTTCATGTTTGAATTTTTCACATTTATGTTTGAGTTATGTGGCCCAACAGATACATCAGTTGGCTGATAAAATTGGCCGATATTGACAACCAGTGATTTTATCGGTATCGGCTAAGTTCTGATGTGCATCTAAAACTATTCAGAGATAAATATTTTGGAAATTAGATATAAAGTCAAAGTAAAAAAGAGGATTTTCCAGAACTGAAGTTCATAAAATAATTAAGGCCCAATCCCATTACACCCCTGGCCCCTACGACTGAGCCCTTATCCCTCCGTTTTGCACGTTCATGTCTAGGGGTAGGGTGTCCTGAATGTTGTTGTGATAGAGGGGTAGGGTGAAGTGTTGGAGCTACATGACCCTCCAAACGGAGGTTTTTCAGAGTGTTGTGAGAAAAACGCAAGTTGGCTACACAAGAGACCAAAGAAACTCATAAATTTGAGAATTTCCTCTGTTAAAATGTACAGTAATGATTGTATTATCTTAGTTTAATGTCGTTTCAGTGTATTATGGTCCTTTTTTTCATAATAAACATAAAAATTGCTAGTAGTATGCTGATGTCTCGGTAGCTAGATAGCTAAATTTCCTGTTCCACCTTAAATGGTGCAGCAGTTCTGAAGAAGCTGGCGAATATCTGACTTCAGCTTCATATCACTGAGGAATTAGTGGTGGGCGATAATAAATAATTGCCCCCTCTTTGAAGGCATATGATGCCCTAAATGTAACTAAAGCCCAGCAGTGAGGAGCTGAACTTTACCCTCCTCTGCTGTCACTGCAGACTGGCAGGTCTAGTAGCTGTTAATGAAGGAATGCTCTTTTTATTTGAGGGTCCCATTTCAGAGGGAAGATTTCAACCACTACACCTTGTAACTCAGTAACAAGGGGCAACATGACACTTGAAAGCAAAGGGTAGGGGTAAAAATAAGAAATGGGATTGGGCCTAAAGGATACAAAGTAAATGGGACTCCTAACAACCACCTGGTAGACCAGCAAATCTGTAGCCATCGGATAAACAGCACTTAAAGCTTTCTTCTTTGAGAGAGAGGAGAAAATCAAGCCTCTTCAGATCTGGATAAATAACGCATTCTGTCCATTATTCCACTGTGAGAAGACAAAGAGGAAAACTGAAACAGAAGAACGCCGAAACTGGACATCTGAGATGTGCAGTAAGGTTTTGTGAACTGAGTCTAAATTTGCAGTTGTCCACACTTGGATTGTGAGAAGCAGAAAATGCAACCAACTTCTAAGACTGAACGTTGAAGGTGTGAAAAAATGCAGATTTGTTTGAAAAACTAAAAGCAAAACTTGAATTTAGTTGTTGAGGCTTCTGTGTAATTTTCTTTCAAATATTCTTTCTTGCAAAATTCAGGCTCCATGTGTTTAGCTATACATCTTACTTTTGTTCACTTTCATAAATGACATTAATCACACAGTACGAGGCACCGCATAAGCAAGCATATTTGCTGTATAGTTTAGCTGTATGTGATTATTTAGGCAAAGACTTTGCTCAATTGGTGGGGCATAACTGGGGCTGGGAATACGACTGTTTTTATCGTTATCAAGATTAAATATATCACAGTATACTTTTCTGAGCATATTGTAGGCATCATGCTTGTTTATAAACACTTCCCAAGGCGTGTTTGATTACAAAGAGAACATAATTAGTCCTCGTTAATTGGATTTAGTGCATTGAAGAATGTGAAATGTTCATTTTTGATAGTATTTTTAAGTGCTGTACTACTTTGTCTACGTTGACAACTTGACAGATGTCAGAAAACATATATACCTTGACATATCCTGCATCGTGAAAACTTCTTGAAGTATTGTGATATTGCATTTTTGCCATATCGCCCACCTCTTGGCATAATCTTCTGCTTGTTAGCTATGTTAGCCTTGTAGCTCCTTTGCAAATCTTAAGAGGCAAACTTTGCACAACTCCAAACTTTTCCTTGGCTTTGCAATCATTAGTGGCACATGCATTTGTAAAATGAAGCTCTGATTTTTTTTAGGTCACTGTGGAGAATTTTCTGCGAGTTCTAACAGGAAGACTCCCACCCAGCACCCCTCGGTCCAAACGGCTACTGTCTGACGACCGCAGCAACATCCTCATCTACCTGACAGGTACAGCTGGCACTGCTTGCAAACCAAAAAATAAGTGTAATTCTGGTAACACTTGAATTTGATTGTCCACTATAGCTTATAGCTCACCATTTTTGCCTGCACCCACCTGCTTGAACCACATGCCATGCCCACCCGCACCCACCTACTTCGGGCTGTGTTTGAGCTTTTCATCAACTCCCGCCTGTATTTGCTGTAATGAGCTTCACTGGTGTAGGACGTGTCCATGCAAACCTTGTGACAAAGCGGAGCCTCCAGACCCATCGCACCTCCACACACTCAGCAGCAGAAATAAACGCTTCAAGGTTGCAAAAGAAAAGTAAATATTTTATGTATTTTAGGCTAATCAAAGCCATGGGAACTTACACATGGCTCTACACAATGAGCGTCGCATCACTGACATCACTGTTGAAAGACAAGCGGGGAGGACCACAGGCAAATCAGCAGCTTGGCTTTGCTACTAACATTATCCTAACTTGTGTCAGCATAATATTATTAATATTTATTAATTAATTAATATTTTTAATAATTAATATTATTACTCTGGAAGATGTCTACAAGTCAGGTGAAATTAAATCAAAGCCGAAACAGAGACTGAGGCTGCGGCACAGGTTAAAAATCCAAAAGAACTGTCATGGAAGAAAATAAGTTTGATTCTGTGCCAAGTTGTTTATTTACTGGATGTTCTATACCTTCATGTATTGTCATGCTCGTGATCACTAACGTGTTTTTTTCTGCACCACACTTGCAGCTCATTTGTGGCTTGCCTGTTCGCTTCTACAATAATTGTTCAAGCCCACCCACTCAGCCAGCTATAATACCCGCCCACACTAGCCCACAACCAGTTGGCTGCTTACCTGGAATGACTGCAGTGCTTCAAAATGAATCCCGGCCTCATATTATTCAGCAAATCACACCGTTTACAACAGCAATAGCTACATATTTAACTTCGGCCAGTGTGCGCCCTGAAATTCAACCCTAAATCTCAACCTCAACACTCGCTCTAACCGAGAGGTCTGCGGGTTCACCTGGGGGTTCGCCTGATCTGCTAAATAATTTGAAGGTGGGATTCATTTTGAAGCACTGCAGTCATTGCAGATAAGCAGCCAACTGGTTGCAGGCTCGTGTGGGCGGGTATTACGGCTGGCTGAGTGGGGCTTGGACAATTATTGGCTGCTTGTGGAAGCAAAATACATGAAGCTATAGAACATCCAGCAAATATCTATGCACAAAATCAAATGATTTTTTTTCCACATTTTTAAATATGTAGCTATTGCTGTTGTAAACACTACTTGCCTTTTACAGCGATGCTACAGTAGTCTCTTGGACAAGATTTTCTGGATTAAAGGCTAAGAAAATCCCCTTTGTGATGATGTATCTTAATAGGAAGGGCTTTTGCAAAACCTCCGAGGGCCAGATACTTGAGAATAAGGTGTTGGAATATGTTTATTTTTCTGCTAATGCAAAAGGCTGACATTACTGATATGAAGCTAAATATTTGTTGTATCTGTTAGCCTCTACATCAGTGCATTTCTTTGTCGCAGTTGTGGGGATTCCTGATGGTTAATGAAATATAAGGCCTTGTTTACACAGCAGGTAAAAGTGGCCCAAATCCGGTCTTTTTCTTCGTATGTGTCACAGATGTGTGTCTGTGTGTCAGGGTGAACGGCAAAAAACACTGAATCTGACATTTTCTGACGATTTGAGACGCTTTCATACGTGGTCCTGAAATCCGATATCCGATATGCAGCAATGCGACTCAGCCTGAACAGCCAGATCGGAATTCATGCGACTTTTATGTCAATCCAACTCGACATTTTTCATAATTTCATGCGGCTGAGACCTCATAAACGTTTGGGCTGATGGTTCTGTACCAAAAAATTAGAAGAGACTTATCCAAAATCCTTCATGTTTGAAGAGATTTTGAAAGAAATGTCCGAACGCGGCCGTAGGAGAACGAGGCTGCAGCGTCAAAGAACAGTTAAAAGTCTAAAAGCAAGGTTTAAAGAATCCGAGAACACGAACCAAAGAAGTGACCGCGCCCTTTTTACGACAAGCTCGAACACATTCTGGGTGATGAGTCCAGCTGTCAGTCAGTGAAGCTTCATGGTGGCTTCTGTGATGCTGGTGAAGATGAAGCTGACCCTCCGGGAGTGACTGGCGTTCATTGGCAGTCGTGATTGTTTACCTCTGGATGACCCACGTAAAGCAACATAACGCCTTGTTCTTTTGCGCATGTGTGTCAGTTTAGGAGCTGATCTGCTCAGACTGATGTCTCACACAGGTCACATTTGAAAGATATATATTTAAATGATTTGGTGAAAAAATTAGATTTGGGCCACTCTTACTTGCTGTGTGAACATAGCCTATGTGTAAGGCATGCTGGGTATTGTAGTAAGAGAGCACCGATGGACAATAGCGGAAAAGGTCAGTCTGATGAGGCAGAGGGATGCGATGCTGCAGAATTGTACATAACATGATAAATACCAAGAGTGACTGTATACTAGCCTGACTTTAAGGCGAGGGTTAGAGTGAGAGGTTTTGGTTTTAGGTTTTAGGTGACCAAAACAAAGCATCTATGGTAGACTATAAAAAGAAAGCGTTACCATAATCCTTCGTATCCTGATTGTCTCTCCCGTACGTTTGCACAGGTCATGGTGGGAACGGCTTTCTGAAGTTCCAGGACTCGGAGGAGATCAGCAACGTGGAGCTTGCTGATGCTTTTGAGCAGATGTGGCAGAAGCGAAGGTACATTGATGCAGAGCGCTCCGCAGGAGGTGCATGTGCTGTTTGTTTGGCAAACAACACGATTTCATAGTTGGTTCATCTGCGTTACTGTTTGCCTCATACTCATTTTCTGACCATCACTGTTTGTGTAGTGGCAGAGGCCTTCACTGACATAATGCACTGATAAGGCTGAGCTATTACTGAGGTTTGCTCAATCAAGACGTCCTTAAAGTGTTGCTATTGAGACCAAATTGTTTGGTATCAACAAGAGCCAAACATATTGCGCACCCGGTTTGTTTCAGTGACCTCATTGCCACATCGCAACCTCTCGAGGCGAAGCACTTCTCTATTGAATCAGCCTAATCTATTAATGATGTGTTTTTAGCTGTGCTAATTGCATGTTTGGAGGCCAGTGCCGTGTAATTAGCGGAGAGGTAAATGTGATGGGCAGTAAAAGATTCCATTCTACCATTATGGCTCATAGCCCGCAGGGCCATGTCGCGCTGGCTCTGCATATCAGTCTGCGAATGCCCATCAGTGTGGTAATTGGAGGGTTGATGTACCAAATTACTGCTGCGGAATCTCCTTTTGTCCACCGCTTTGCCCATGACTTCACAATTATGTCCTTACTTCCTTTAGAACGAGTGCTTCTCTTTCCTATTTTCCTCTCCTAGATGTGGATGTTCAGGGGTTTTGCCTTGTTATTAAGGGCCAGAAACAAAGAAAAAGCAAAACAATGGCATACAAACTCCATGTTTTGTGAAAGAGTACCAGCCTCAGGTCTTTTTTTTGTTGCCGCGGCAACAGCCCGCAGAGGAGTGGGATGATTAGTTCCTGTTCTGTGGCAGGAAGTAGAGGTGGGCCCTCATGGCCTTGTGTTCTTTGTCCGTTTCTATGTTTTCCTTCTTCTTCCATTTCCGTTTTTTTACAGATCCAGACCTGTATTCAGAGCATTGTTCCTTTTCGTAGGTACAACGAGTTGCTGTTCATAATTGACACCTGCCAGGGAGCTTCCATGTACGAGAGGTTTTACTCGCCCAACATCATGGCCCTCGCTAGTAGCCAAGTTGGAGAGGACTCGCTTTCAGTAAGTCCATCAACGTTAGTAAAGCCTACACGCTTAAAAATGATGGTAGTTTACTAAAGAAAATGCTTCTATGTATACCACCATAAACACTCAGACAACCTGGAGTTTTTAAACACTGTGTCCACTCACTGTCCACTCTATTAGACACTCCTACCTTCTCAGTCCACTTTGTAGATGTAAAGTCAGAGACGATAGCTCATCTGCTGCTGCACAGTTTGTGTTGGTCATCCTCTAGTCCTTCATCAGTGGTCACAGGACGCTGCCCACAGGATGCTGTTGGCTGGATATTTTTGGTTGGTGGACTATTCTCAGTCCAGCAGTGACACTGAGGTGTTTAAAAACTCCAGCAGCACTGCTGTGTCTGATCCACTCAGACCAGCGCAACACACACTAACACACCACCACCACGTCAGTGTTACTGCAGTGCTGAGAATGATCCACCATCCAAATAGTACCTGCTCTGTGAGGGTCCATGGGGGTCCTGACCACTGAAGAACAGGGTAAAAGGGGGCTAACAAAGTATGCAGAGAAACAGATGGACTACAGTCTGTAACTGTAGAACTACAAAGTGCACCTATATGGTAAGCGGAGCTGATAAAATGGACAATGAGCGTAGAAACAAGGAGGTGGTCATAATGTTTTGCCTGACTGGTGTATATTGTTATTGTGATAAACTATGTCACAATACAATATAGTATCATTTTCTGAATATATTGTGCATATCATCATACTTGTAGAAAACTGACCAACTGTGTGTTTCATTATAAAGAGAGCTAAATTATTCCAATTTAACTGGATTTAGTGCAACATTGTATGACAAACATTGAGTAAAAATCATTATATTGACAGTTTTTGATAGTAAAGTGTATGCAGTATGAATCTCAGGTTTGATTCTACAGTATGAACTTACAGTGTCTGTGTTTACATGCAAAGATTTTTGCCAATCTGATTGAATACAATCCGATTGCAGATTCAGACTGAGGTGTTTATGCTCACTCTACTCAACAATCAGATGGAAAATCTCTGTTTACATGCTCACTACAAGTAATCAGATCCAAAATTATGCATAGAGAACCACTTAGAGTAAGTGTTACCATGACAACCAGCATCACGTGAGTCCAGTCAGAGTGAGATGAGCCGCAGTGAGCAGCGCTTGTGTTTTAATTACTTTAAAATGATGTCAGACTCAGGAAAACATCCTTCACATGTCCTTATTAAAGAAGGCCGAGAGGAAGACGTCGTGTTCTGAGACACATAAACTGGACGTCTGTCCCACCGATCAGAGCATAAACTTCGTCTCCTCTGCAGACCAGTTTCTGCTCCGCCATGCTGAACGGTACCCACCTCGTTCAGTCGGATAGAAATTGTATTTCGAATGGCCTCAGCTGGACTAGACTATTCCGATTGAGGTGTTTACGTGGATATATTCTATTCCGATTGAGCTATTAGTCGGATTATTAACGGATTATCAGGCTGCATGTAAACGTGGCTAGTATGAATCTCAGGTTTGATTCTACAATATGAATCTCTGGTTTGATTTTACAGTATTTTACAGTGTGAATCTCAGGTTCGCTTCTATGATATGAAACCTAAATTTCCCTTTTTTAGTTTGAATCTCGGGTTTGATTCTACAGTATGAATCTTAGATTCACCTTCGTTATGAATATGAATCCCACATTCACCTTTTACCTGAATCTTAGGTTTGCATTACATGTGAATCTCAGGTTTGCTTCTACAATATGAGCCTCATGTTTGCCTTTTACAGTATAAATCTCAGATTTGTTCACTTGTGGTTTCTTTCTCTGATCTGTAGCACCAGCCAGACCTTGCCATAGGGGTTCACTTGATGGACAGATACACCTTCTACCTACTGGAATTCCTGGAAGACATCCATCCTGCTAGCCAGGCTAACATGAATGATCTGGTGAGCGCATCTACACTTCACATCCACTTAAACAGAAACTCTTGTGCTTGTACTCCCGGTCCCTGTCTACTATATGAGCTCCACCTGCCTTAAAGGTCCACTATATAGGTGTAAAATTACAGACTGAATCCATCCGTTGCTGCACAGTTTATCGGAACCATCGGGATAGGGCTGGCATGAACAGCGTCTTTGAAAGTTTGTTAATATTTCCAAATCCAGATTATTACCAGCACAAAAGCCAGGGCCTATCATGGAATGGGGCTGCATTATGCCTATGGCACGAGTACCTTATACCTTATTGCTTACGCTTTTTTCAACATGACAACGTCCTGCACAGAGAGCGCAGGTGCTAGACTAACCGCAGTCCAGACCTGTCTCCCATTGACAAGGTGTAGCGCATTATGAAGTGTGAATACGACAACCAAGGCAGTGCACAATTGCACAGCTCAAGACTTGTATGATGGAAAAAACCTGTCCCATTTTTGAAATTGAGACTTGTGTATTTAAAATAATAATTTACTAAAATGTGATGATCTTGTTGGTGTGGTGGTTTCAGAGCACAATGTGTACTGTATTAACTGTGTGTGGAGGAGACTTTTCTCTGATCCAGCAGTAAAAACTTGTGGTAATTTCAGCAAAATAAACAGATGTGCTGTTTAGAAAGTATGTCAGAAAGTCTGAAAAAAGAGCTGATATTCCTGTCTGAAGCCTTTACGTGAGAGAGCCGTGTGGTTTGGACACAAGGTTGTACTCCAGTATGGATCACTGTACTGATGTGAGATGACCAACCATCTGATTGCACATTTTCACTGAGCATTTAATGATTTAAGGTGCTCCTTCACATGATTTCTGAGGCATCTCTGCTCTTTTTTCTTCAGTAGGCATGTGGAAAGTGACGTGGTTTGTTGCTCTCTGGTGACATGGATTGATGTTCAAGGTGAAGTGGTGCTTTTGGGGTTTTTTTACATACGTCAGTATCACTGCTAGGTGGTCAGAAGCTGGCCACTGATGAAGGGCTGGAGGATGGCTGATACAGACTGCATCAACTGATTAGCTGCCTCTAAATGTACAAGAGCAGGGGAGGGGTTTCCAATAAAGTGGCCAGCGAGTGCTTCTTTGGTTCAAAAAAAAAAATTTTTTCAGTTTTCCTCGAAAACTGCTATGGAGTGAGAGATAATCTTGTGTTTGTGTGCGATCTAAGGTTGAGTGCTTGCTTCTCCGAGGCCTCCAGCTGTGACAGATGAAAAAGCCCGGGCGGTGGATACTGCGGTCCCTCCGGCCGCGCTGCATTAAAAGGAATGGCTAATCCGCCCTTGGGTCAAGATGCTTTGAAACAGACAGGAGGTAGACCTTTTCTCTGAAGGCCTCGTCAGCCAGCCATTCGTTATCCACACATCTGACTTGGTCGGGTGTCCCACCCCCTCCTCCCAAACCGATTTTGATCTGGCCTTTATTTATTTATTTATTTATTTATTTATTTTTTACTGTCCTCCTCCACACTCTCAGACCGACCCAGATCAAACAGGTTCAACAATTGGGCTTTTATTCTGCACTGATGCTTTTTGCCGCCTGCGTCATCTTTTTCAGCCCGTTCTTTAGGATTACCGTCGATATTATGGATTTCCTCTGGGACGAGAGACTTTTTAATCCTGAAAGAAAGAGCCTCTCAGATGAAATTACAATGATGTCTCGTTTTTTTTTCACCTCCCATCTCTTGTTTCTCCCTCCCTCCTTCCCTCCGTCACTCGACTGGCAGCACTGACACCGAGAGAAAAGCATTGTGAGTCGCAGACGCCGTCGCAGTGCTGCCGATTAATTTAGCCCCATTTGAAACAGTTCAACAGGCATCAAGTATGCACTTAAGGAAATTTCACCTTGCCTCCAATTTGTTGCTTGCCGAACCGTTTGAAATGACTCGATTGAGTGCTCAGGAGCTGACATCTAGAAATATGACTTACTGCCAAATGCAGAGAACAGGCGTTCAGACTTTTTTTTTATGTTAATCGACATTGTTTTACAAGGTCAAAAGCCTGGCACTTAATTTGAGGAATAGACTCATTTAATTCAGTCAACTGCCGCAGTTGAACAGAAGATGTTTACAGTAGTGCCCATAATATCGCTCAAAATGTGCCAATAATTATCGACTTTTTTGGTCGCAGCATCACAGTGATTCAAACCTACAGTCTCCTGATGATTGGACAAAAACCTCACAGCAATACAGGCTTAACAGACAGGACATCCTTTATAATAACCATGTAGTTACATGTAAACAATGCATGCAACTGCTTTGTAACTACTGAGGATGTCTTCACTGTTTCAGATGGATCACGGTGTAATTACACATGTATAAAAGATAATTAAAAAGATAATTACGAGTTTTAATTAAGCGGCATGTTAAAGAGATACTAAAGGTGAGTGTAGGAGCCAAATTTGGCTTCTGTGTAATCTTGTCTTTGTAAATATTTCAGTACCGTTTTGGGAACACTAGGGGGCGAGCTGAACTAGGTGACGGGTCAGGTGACGAGTCAGGTGCTTATAGTCACAAGACGCTCGGGTGGCGGGAACATACGGTTCTTACCACAATTGCTATAACAAACAAAGCCTTGACTGGATTATAATTCTGCAATTCAAGTTCATCTTCATCACTGGTGACCATATTTATCACCTAGGGTAAAAGAGTCTTTTCTGTAGATAAATCTCTCAATAAACGGGAACACCACCCAAGAGCAAGTTTGGACTTTTGTTCTTTGGATGTGCGTGAAGGAACATTCTACGCCCCCGAGCAGGTGACTAAGAAATAGGTTCTCCGATGGTCACTACAGTGAGCACTGAGCTTGACTGCCTAATAAAAGGTGAACTGAGTTCCGCAGTTTTTTTTTTTCATTTTACTGAAGGTGTTTGCAGAAGGTCATTATCTGCAGATCTGAGATCAGGCATCAAAACATAAACAGACAGACACTGATGTACGCAGGTGCTTTAAGGTCATTTAGAGCCTTAAAGACTAGTAGCAGAAGTCAGTGTGGTTTTAAAACGGGAGTGTCTTTGTTCAGATCTGCGCTGCATTTTGTACGAGTTGTAGAGGATGTGTTGTTTTCTTAGGGAGTCCAGTAAGAAGATCATTACAGTGATCAACTCTGCTTGTAACAAATGCATGAACAAGTTTCTCTGCGTCTCTCTGAGGTAAAAAAGACCAAACTTTAGCAACATCTTTCATATGACGAAACCTTATTTTGGTTATCACGTTATTGATTCACTAGTACACTTTTATTGTATTACAAGACATATCATAGCGAGAATACATAGCATTAGTCACAATAGTGGTATTTTTGTCTTAATCATGCAGCTCTACTAGTGCCAAATGACATTTTTGCTGTGAAAAAATGAGGGAGAATCAAACAGAAAGACAGTCACAGAAAACACAGGTGTTCTACCCCACTGATCAGTCACGAGTGATGAACCTTTTCTCGTTAGCGTAGCGGGAGCTCGCAAATGTAAAAGGAAACGCACAGAATTGCTCACAAAACTGACAAACCAGTTTGATTAAATGCAGCTGTCAAGTGTTTGATATGACAAGAAGCTAATTTGAAACAAAGCTTCATTTTGGATGTGTTATCTTCAGTTTTGGAAACTGCTAAAACTTGCTTTGGAAATTGACCCATTATGCATTTTATCCAAAGCGCAGCACAAGTTGCAACAGTTCACCATTGACAAAACAAACTGTGTTTGGCTAGAACGATGACTCGCAATTAGGGATGGAGAATTTCACCATCTGTTCGAACAGCTGCATTTTTAAATGCATAGTGTTGGTTTCCCAATGAAAAAAGTATTTTATGCAGAACAGATGAATTTGGCCTTTGTTTATTGCTAGCATAAGAGGCGATCCGTACCTAAAGGGTTGGTATTTTAGTCTTTTTTATTAGATTATTTATTTTAGTGGGTCACTACCGTATGACCTACAGAACAATAACTCTGAGGCTTACAACTAAAAGACAAGGGCCAGCTGGCAGGCTTAAAGTTTTATTACACTCTTCTGTGAGAACTTCCTAAGAATAGCTCAGCCATTTTGCACTGGAGTCCCTGTAATTACTGAAAAATAAGCCTGAGATTTTAAGGGGTCAAAACACACAGCTTTTTGTCTGAGCTACGTCTGTATACAGCTGTGCTATGATGTTGCTGTTTTGCTTAACGTGAGATGCAGCTCACCATTTCCTGTGGTTCACAAGTCCAGGCAAAAACGTATTAGCTACATGTGTGCCATCTTCGAATACCTGAAATCTAAATTTTTAGATTCTTTTTACATTGTTAGTTCATCTCTTTGCTCCTATTAAGCACAATTAACCATCATTTTAAAAATTCTGTAATATTCTATTGTAATACAATGACTTTTGCAGGCTCTAAAAACACCTCTGGGGTTTTGATTACATCACTGTGCACTAGCCCACGACGCAAATTAATATTAATTAATATAATAATATTATGTTTTATTTTCCCCTCCCACCACCCCCACCGGTCATGGAGAGAAAGTGCTCAGCTAGCTCAGAGACCCTCCCTGATACCGTGTTTCACTCACAAATACATCACAATAAGCAAAGAAAATCGGTTATGGTTGTGCGTTCAACTATAAGTCGTTTATTTACTTAAGTAAAACTTTGTATTTGTCCTTTTCAGAGTACTTGCAACTTATTATACTGAGCATTTTTAAAGTACTTTTTACTCCTTACTTTATACATCTTAGTCATTAGCATTTAGTTATTATCAGATAGTTTATTTTCAAATTCCTTTTGATTAATTTGATTATGTTACATCTGTACTGCTTTGTGATTTATGAGGTTTTTCATTTATTTTAGATGAGGGCACCAAAACGTGAAAAACAGCCCCTAGCAAACTTCAGTTCCTGCTAATAGATGCTGGATGTACTAAAAAATTCCAGGCGGTTCTAAAAGTTATTCAGCACTTCAGTACTTGAGTATGCTTTTTTTGCCTGCTCTACCCACCTCTGCTATAGATTAAACAAATAAATACTATATTGACCACAGAATAGTAAATGAATGTGTTTTGATGTCCAAATAGTTTAATATCCACACCTATCTCTACTCACAATCACGGTCGTTCTTTTTATGTGCCTCATTAGACGCATTTGACATGGTTTAAAATGTTTTCATTCTCATCATTGTCAAAAACACAAATAGTGGCTCCCAGTTGGCGCAACCGTCTGAGTGTTGGCCCTGTTGTTGAGGGTCCAGTTTCTGGTGATGCCACAGACATTCATAACCAGAAGTCCAAGAGAGCATAATTGTCCTCTCTCTCTGACATAACAGATTAGGCAGTTAGCGTTCACCTCCAAATGTGTTGAGCTGTGTTGCCTTGGAGGAAGCATGTGTTGGCCTCCAACTTCCTAGCTAAGTAACTGGGTACCCAATTTGACACTAAATTGGGTTAAATAAAAATATGATTTTTAAAATAACTAAATTACGTACTACGTCACTCTTTGCTTCCTCCACACCAAAATTCTGCGACCTAAATTCTGTAAACAAACAGTCGTATGTCAGAGTTGTTTTGTCGATTTTTCTTAGTGAAAACTTAACAGAATATATAGAAATAAATAAAATGTTTGTTTTTTTGGTGAGGAGGATTTTTTTTTCCCCCAATTTTTTTCCTGATTTAAATGTGTCCACTTCCACCTACTAATTAGGACTCCCCCAATCACATGATACCACCAGCACTAGGAGGGAAGACTGTGAAAGTCACAGGCTTCCTCCAAGACCTGTGAATCTTTTCAAACTGGCACTAACACAACGTCAGTGCACAACTAAAAACGCTCGGAGGAAAGCGCCAACTGCCAGTTCTGTTAAGTCAGCTACATCGCACCTGCGCTGACTAGCATCGCACTGAGTGATGGGGGGAGAAGGGGGGCCATCCTACCCAAAGAGAGCAAGGCCAACTGTGCTCTCTTGGACTTCCAGTCATGAATGACTGTAGTATCACTGAGGATCAAACTCACGATCTCCTGATGACGGGGTCAACGCTTACACGGTTGCACCACTCGGGAGCTTAAATCTTTTACATACAACCGTAGGTTCTGTCTTTCTGTACTCAAATATATTATAGTTTCACATTAAAACATACAGCACTGTGCAAAAGTCGTAGGCACCTTTTATTTTACCATATGTCCTGAAAATAATGATGTTTTTGCTTGGAAAAACCAGATTATCACTAGAACTAATGCAAATAAACTTACAGTAAAAAGGAACAAGAATTTCTTATTTGCAAAGAAGTAGCTGTGAGCTCATTAGAAGGACAAAGTTTGGTTCCAGATTTTTCCAGGATGCTTCCAACCATCACATGGATTTCCATCACCAGCACATTTAATTCAGTATAATGAAGCACTGATTAACCAAATCTTTGTTTGGAAAGGGTTAAAAACACATTGACATACATAAAATCACTATTTATTACATAAATATTATTTGTATTTATTCTAATAATGTTTTTTTTGAGTAAACAAACCAAACTGCCCAGATAAATAGCTTTTTACTACTGTGCAGACTGACCATTCAGTTGTGGCTAAAAAGCTATTACTGAGTGGTTGGTTTCAGACACATAGCTATAAGTGAACGCTCTAGTGAATACTAATCAGACTGTAATTTTGAGCCATTGTAGCAGCTCTTTTTATGTTGACATTTACGGAGATGAAGTCTAAACTCTGGGCAATTGCTGCTGTGCTGTTCAGTGTATTTGTTTCAGCCACCTGTTATTAACAGTAATCTCGAAGGCCTTCTTCACGCATCCTGATATCTCCATATAAACTCCCTCAATTTCGCTCATAATTTAAATATGCAAACTGGTATTTGTTCCCGATAGGCAAATGCTATTACAATGCTAATGACTTATGAGTTTGAGGCATTTCCCTGATTTAGAAAGCTCTGCAGGCTGACTAAGAGACTAAGAAGCACAAAAGAATTCATGAATAAATGGCACGTAACTGCCTAGAGGGGTGGGGATGGTCTGCTCTGCGAATTAACATCCATTGAATGTTCTTGTGTGTTGCAGTTCAAGGTGTGCCCGAAAAGCCAGTGTGTGTCCACCCCGGGTCACCGCACTGACCTGTTCCTGCGAGACCCCGGAAGCGTGCTCATCACCGATTTCTTCGGAAGCGTCCGCAAAGTGGAGATCACCCGAGAAGCCGTCAATTTAACCTCCGCCGCAGAGCAGCCAGTGGAAGTGACGTAAGTGTAGTGGCTCTCTGAGAGCAGCACGCGTTTTGAACTCTGATGATGTGGTGCTTGAAGGAGTAGCTTGGCAAAGAAGCTAATTCACACAATATTCCCCTCACTGCAAAAGTAGTCAATCCACAGAGGCAAGATTGCTTCTTTGGTTGTGCAATGAATTTAATACACTTTCATATGCAGTATTGAAGTCCGATACGTATCCGATATGTGGCAATGCGACTCTGAACAGCCAGATTGGAATTCATGCGACTTTTACATCAGTCCAGATCCATATTTGTTATAATTTTGCGCTGCTGAGACCTCATAAACATTTGGGGTGATGTTTCTGTAAAAATTAGAAGAGGCTTATCCAAACCCCTCCATGTTTGAAGAAGTTTCGAAAGAAATGGCCGAATGGAGCCGCAAGACGCCAAGGCTGCAGCGTCCTGTGATGCTGGCGAAGATGAAGCTGAACCCTCTGGGAGCGACTGGTGTTTGTTGGCAGTCGTGATTGTTTCCCTCTGGACGAGCCGCGTGAAGCAGCGTGACGCGTTGTTCTTTTGCGCGTACGGGTCGGTTTAGGAGCTGATCTGTTCAGACTGATGTTGCATACAGATCACATTTAAAGATATTGTGAACATCCATCCATCCGTCCATCATCTAAACCGCTTATCCTTCTGGGTCGCAGTGGGGTGCTGGAGCCTATCCCAGCTGTCATTGGGCAGAAGGCAGGATACACCCTGGACGAGTCGCCAGTCCATCGCAGGGCAGACAGACAGACACACACATTCACACACTCACTCACTCACTCACTCACACCTAGGGGCAATTTAGCACATCCAGTTGGCCTGACTGCATGTTTTTGGACAGTGGGAGGAAACCGGAGTACCCGGAGGAAACCCACACGGACACGGGGAGAACAGGCAAACTCCACACAGAAATGACCCTGGTCACCCGGCTGGGAATCGAACCCAGGCCATTCTTGCTGTGAGGTGACAGCGCTACCCACTGCGCCACCGTGCCGCCCCGATATTGTGAACAGCCAAACAGAAAGATCAGATTTGGTGAGAAAATCGGATTTGAACCACTCTTACCTGCTGTGTGAACGTAGCCTTAGATCACATGTTGGAACATAAACAAATATTCTGTGATGTAAGTGGTGCTTTAAGGTCATTTAGAGCCTTAAAAACTAGTAGCAGAACTTTACAGACATCTATCCTGAATGATACAGACAGTATCTAAACAGGGATAACATGAGCTCTCTGTATTGTCTTTGTTCAGATCTGTGCTGCTCCATTTTGTACGAGTTCTAGAGGATGTTCTGGTTGCTTAGACAGTCCAGTCAGAAGAGCATTACAATAATCAACTGTGCTTGTAACAAAGAAATGAACAGGTTTCTCTGTGTTGCTCCAAGATAGAAAGGCAGAAGATGCTGAGTGGCATTTTTAGAATAATGCCTTACTAATGACATCTATAAAATGGACAAAGGTGCATTGCATTAGCTAAAATCAGCATTTATAGCCATGTGAAGCCTCAATTCTCTCTCTGCTTTTGTCCATTTGTATGAATAACGGTGTGTCGTACGGTGTCGGATACCACGTAAGCACATCGAGCCTCTAAATATGATTTTATTGAATAAGAAGACAGTCATGACTAGCAAAATGATAATGCCTCGCAGATCTGTCATACTTGAATGTAATTACGGATGCAATTACGGATAAAATTATGCATGACTCTTTGTTTTGTTCGTTAATTACGGGTGACTCTGCTTTGTTCCGCATAATGCACTGATTGACACATTTGCTAACTTCACTTACGGAGGACGTGCACGTGACCATTTCCTTCTAAAAGAACGCGTACAGCCGAGGCTCTGATCACCAAGCGAGCAAGTAAACATACACCTCACATCGTAAGTCACACATGCTCAGCTGGTTGGTCTAATTACCCTTTTTTTAAAATAGACTGCTGTGGAGAAAAGACTTTGGTTTGCCTTTGCTCTGCAAGCCTGGCCGGTGATCAAATAAAAGCCTTATTTGCGATATCGGCCCCTCTAATGACCTGCTAATAACCTGCCGTGCTGCTGTTGCTATGGTCACCACAGAACAGGACAAATCGGGACACGATCCAGTTTGTCCAGCGCTGAAAAGGCTCGCAGGGAGGCCACATTCCACCCAGCCCATTTCCTCCTATTAACAGAGTCCATTACTTCATTTAACAGCAGCGTTAGCTCCAGCTGTTCTACCAAACCTGTGTGTCCTGCACTGCCGCAGGATTTCTCACCTAGTTTTTCCTTTTGCCTGAATGTGTTGGTGGAAGGCTCAGTACATTCCTGGGACATAATGTGGCATCAAAGTCCTTCTCTGAGAGGATCACATTGGACTCCCATTCTAGTTATGTGGTGAATGAATGAGCCAGTGCTTTTACCCCATACTAGCACTGCTATGCTTTTAGCCTCACCAGCACTGCTAAGCTCCTTGTAGGTCAGACTGAGCCTTTGTTATGGACATCTCATGGTTTGGAAATGTCACCTAAGGACAAATTAACACTGTCCCAGAAGTTTTATGGAACAAAATGGTGAAATATTAACATCCAGCAACGTTTGAAAGAAAAAAAAAAAGGCAAAAAAAAAGATAAAACGCAGCTCAAAAATGCTAATTGAGAACTTTCTTAGCAGGCCGTAATTTCCTACTGACATCCTTCTATCCAACACTCCTAGACCGCTTCACTGTTTCTGCTGAAAGCGAGGAGAAATTGATAAAGCGAGTGCTGCATATACAAGTGACACTGTGTCCATGACTCATATAAAACAGTCCAGATTTTATGAGGCAATGCCTTAAAGAAGCTGATGTTATTGATCGTAAGTGCATCCAGGGAATGCTGGCATGGACAGTGTGGTGAGCGAATGGACAGGCAAATGAAGGACGTGCAGGCAGATGAGGTAGCTTGCTATATCAGTTGTGCTTTCAAGGTTAGCTTTCGCTTGGTTGTTAGCTTTCACTCATTAAACTGCTCATACTTGAGGAGAGGGAGATTGTGGGGGGCAAATAGTTATACTAAAGCTGTGTAGCACATCAGGCTTGTGATTGGTGAGGGTTATTGTGTTGAAATACATTGGTCATTTATTGGACATTTGTTGTTTATAGGACATGTTTTGTGCATGTGCAGTGTGCACCCACAAGACCGTGATTAGCCAAATTAGAAAGTAAACATGGATTTAGGCTTAAAATTTCAACTTGCTGGAGGTACTGAAAACCAAGTGCAGTACACTATCTCTCTCTCTCTCTCTCTCTCTCTCTCTCTCTCTCTCTATATATATATATATATATATATATATATGTGTGTATCTCGCTGTGGTCGGAAAAAAACCTTGTATCTCCATTTTTTTTTTGTCGTTTTTCAGTTTTTTACATAATTTGAAATGTAAATTTCACAATGAATGGACCAAAAGTAATGGCTCAAAATGGCTTGGAAAAAAGTCTGGTTCCACTGACTTACATTAAAAGTAAAGTAGGTTTTTTCCTTTTCCTGTAAAGTTACTGTTTTGGAGATACAAGGTTTTGTTCCGAAAAAAGCAATATATTAGCAAACCACAGTTATGTATGTTAAATACATTAAAAACGTAATCCCAACAAGTTGGTTCACCAATTTATAATGGTTCACCAGATATAAACAGTGTATAGCACCTTTTAGTACATATAGTGCAAATATCTGTGTATATATGTACTCAATGTAATATATAGAGATGCTTTAAAAAAATAATAAGAACACAGTAATGTTAAACAATGAGCTGGACTATGTCAGTTTACATATAATGGTTGAACCTCTTAATATGAATTTAATCTCAGGCATGTTTGTTAAATGTAAAAGACTGTAACACTGTGTGGACACTAGATATGTGTAGTCTGCTGTCATATACAGATGTAGCCACTGCCTTGTGGTGCTTTAAGGAGGCCACCACAAGGGGGCAGTAGCGCATCACCCTTTCTTTCCTCCTGTCTTTAGAGCCTAATGTTTACCATGGGCCTTTTTCCATAGTTAAGCTCCCATATAATGTCTTAGTTTAAGAGAAATCCCAACTAATCTGTGATCAAATACAATTACAAAAGCCTGCTTTTGCTAATATTATAATTAGAAGTTAAAACGGTTTTAAAACTGCTGACTCATGTGGCGTAACTGAAGCTGGCCAGTGTCACAGTATAGGGAATGCAATAGCTGTATCTCAGAGTATTGATGAGGGCACTGGCTTCCGTACTGGTCTGCAGATTCATTAAAAAGCCTTTTCACATAAATCCAAAGGTCTCACAAATACGGTACAAAGCATGCAACAGTATGAAATATGAATTACTCAATCGTAGCACAAAATACTAAACAAATCGACAACCTTGTTGCTTCACAGCTGTAACTCCCATTTGTAAATACGATGAGATGTTGTCAGGCCTGCAAATGTGCTGGCTGGCTTACGTAAATAGTGTTATGCCCTAATCGAATCGTCAAAGATGCTTTGCAACCAATTAGCATGTTAAATGAGGAATTAGTCGTATGGTTTTAGCCACTGCACGTAACTATTTTTTTTTAGAAAAACAAAAAAACTCCCGCCCCTCCCTCCATTCCCTGTTCCATTACCGCCCCGCTGATTAGTACCAGCGCAGCACGCTCCCTTCCCGAAGCCTCGAATTAAAATGGCCCAAATGAAGAAGCTCTCCCATTAATTGGACAAGCTGTCACTTAGAGGTGGTTGGTAATGGAGATGGCTGTTAGCATGTTTCCAGCACTAATCTTCACTTTTCCTCGGATGCGAAGTGGGACTGTTGTGAGATGAATGTTGTTTATGCTTGATCAGCAGTGTTGGGGGTTCAGATTGAATCGTTACTGTGCGCATTGCCTTTATTTGGGTGAGTGAAAAGTTTTCGGTCCGACAGTGACTGCATACAGCACTGTGAAAAAGTCTTAGTCACCTGAGAAAAAGCTGTTTATTTGGGCAGTAAGGCTAATCCCATTTCTTATTTTTTTGAGTGTCACCTTGACCCTTTGAAGGAAGTTACAAGGGGTAGCGGTTGAAATCCTCCTCTATGGAATGGAGCAATCAAATAAAAAAGAGCATTACTTCATTAACAGCTGCTAGCAGTGCTCTGTAGGCGACCCTGCCAGTCTGCAGTGATAGCAGAGGAGGGTAAAGTTCAGCTCCTCACTGCTGGGCTTTAGTTACATTTAGGGCATTATACGCCTTTCAAAGGTGGGGGGATGAGATAATTATTTATTATCGCCCACCCCTAATTCTTCAGTGAATACAAAGCTGAGGCAGCTACTCGCAGCTTCTCGTTCGAATTTTCCCGTTCCACCTTAAATGAAGCAGCAGTTTTGATGCCTGAGGCGCCAGAATGTAACTGCTGAACCATTTAAGGTGGAACGGGAAATTTAACTAGCTACCGAGACATCAACATGCTACTAGCAATTTTTTATGCTTGTTATGAATAAAAGGACCATAATTCTTTGAAACAACATTAAAATAAAGTAAAACAATGGTGATCTGATTTATTTATTTTTTTTTTTTAACAGAGAAAATTCTCACATTTGTGGGTTTCTTTGGTCTCTTGTTCAGCCAGCTTGCTGGTTTTTCTTTTTTGCTGTAGGTTTCGAGATCTACCCCATCTGTATTTCGGGGGGGGTTTGCACAGCTGACAGTTGAACTGGTTTTATTTTGTTAGTATTTCCATACAAATAAAGTAGTTTCTGTTTTCTAGGGGAAAACCTGGTTTCTGTTCTCTCCACCTGCAGTTTTTACTGCCATCCTTGAGTAGTCGACTGAAGCCCACAGCAACCTCTCATGGAGGGGTTATCAACTGATGGACTGTGGTCGGAAGTATTTCAGTGGACAAAATTAGTTTCTGAGAATAAACAGTTAATTATGTCCTGGCAATGCATATCTGTAAACGGCAAAAACCCTAGGGTGCCACGGATGAAAACAGTGTCAAGGGCATAACTTCTCCAGCTGTCAAACCATTGCGAATAATCTTTTTTTTTTTCTTTTTTTTTTTCTTTTTTGGATTTTTTCCCAATTTTCTCCCTAATTTAGTCATTTCCAATTCCACCCGCTAGTTAGGACTCCCCCGATCACACGATGTTACCAAGGCTAGGAGGGTGAAGGCTAACACAGGCTTCCTCCGAGACCTGTGAAGCGCCACCGCTTCTTTTTCAAACTGCTGCTCACGCAACGTCATTGGACAGCTGAACGCGCTCGGAGGAAAGCGCCAACCGCCAGATCTGCTACGTCAGCTAACAGACACCTGCGCTGACTAGCATCGCGTTAAGTGATGGGGGGAGAAGGGGGGGCCACCCAGAGGTCTTACCCACCCAGAGAGAGCGAGGCCAATTGTGCTCTTTTGGACTCCCAGCTACGGACGGCTGTAGCATCACCAGGGATCGCACTCGTGATGTCCTGATGATAGGGCCAACGCTTAGACAGTTGTGCCACTCGGAAGCCCAAGAATCTCTTATTCACAAAATTACTGAGTTAATTTTTCTCAGAAAATAACACAAATGTAAGAAGTTGCATTTAGAAGTGGTAAGATTTTAATATAACTAGTTTCTTATCAAAGTCAATGTAAATTAAAAAACCTTCTGGATAAAAGGACCATAATTCTTTGACAACATTAAACTAAGACAATACAATGGTTATCTGAATTTTTTAACAGAGAAAATTCTCACATTTTTGGGAATCTTTGGTCTCTTGTTCAGCCATCTTGCCGGTTTTTCTTTTTTTTCTCATGACACTCTGTTTGGAGTCTCTGAAAAACCTCCGTTTGGAGGGTCACGTAGTCCTAACACTTCGTCCCACCCGTCAGGATGCTCAGTATTATTTGTAGTTATCATTTGGCTAATTGATACTTCATTATATTTAATCAAGTGTGCTGGTGATGGAATGTAATAAATGCATGTGATCGCTGGGGGCTTCTAGAAGAAGTGTAGAATCCAGCCACTAGATATGAACAAGATCATCTACAACATCATCTACTTTTCTGAAAATAAATTTGTATTAATGTTGATGATATATGTTGTTTTTACAAGTAAGAACACCATTATTGCAAAGATAAATGGGTTTAAACAATCATTAGGTTCCTAATACTTTAGCACATTTTGTAAATATTATGTTATTGGTTACTTGGTTACTTTTTCCATCAGGTTATGTTCCACAACTTTTTGTTGGGACAAAAAAAGCGTTTTTGGATCCCTTACAGTCTGAAAAACAATTTCCCCACAGATTTATTTAATGAGTACAGTCCAGCTGTTCAAATGTTAGGCACATTAGACAAATATGTACCATCATGTTTTTTTGACGGGAGCAGAAGCTCTTCTCCTGTGGCTTTTTGCTGTTAGCAAACTGCAAATCTACTAAATGAGACGGCCTGTGTGCCGAGGTTTGGCCAGACTCATTTTTTGTTTGGTCTAATGATGGCATTCCTCACTGTCATATTTGAGAAATTCCTTTGGTTTGCTGACATAATTGGGATGCTTTGTAACCAGTCGCTGCTGCAATTTGGCTGGCTTTATGGCCTCGTTTGCAAGCACACCGAGGCAGATGACACATTTTGGTCTACTATTATTCTTCCTAAAACCAAATAGTAGTACATTGTACTTTGGAAATTTAGTCGATTCGGCTGTAGCTTGCTTGTCCTCCACGCAAAATAATCTGGTCTCAAACGTTTGCCTGTGCATTTTTATTACTTGGCATTCACGTGTTAAGAAGTGATGAGCATGGTGATGCTGTGGCATATGAGGTGAGATGTGCACAGCAGAAGAACTTTGAATTTCATTCTTGAAGTGAAAGAAATGAAGTTTCAATTTCAAGCTCTCTGCCCACGTAAGTACACAGAGCGTCTGATGTAAACTGCAGGCTAAAATCACCGCAGCTCTCACCTCTCACTGAGAATTTAAACTGGTTATCATGCTTCCATGCATCGTTTTGTTCAGTCCATTGGGAAACAAACGATTATTTATCTAGCTAAATACGGGTAGCAAGCAGTTTTAGACTCGGCCTTTTCTTTTAGAACAAGAAAAGGCCTGGTCACTAAACCAGAAAACATTTGCGCCATCCCAATTTAAGAAGTAGTTTCTGAATTTTGTTTGAAGCCGTAAATAGCAGGTAAATGAGGTATTCTCATGCGTTAGCCGACCACTACTCCACTATCTGCCACAAGTTTGGTTTTGTTGTGGAGACATTGAGCTTAACGATCTGTGGTTGGTCATATTGCATGTCTGTCAAATGGCTCTTTCCCATCAGAGGTGGCAGCTTTCAAAATCTACCCCACCTGTGTTTCAAGGGGGTTTGCACAGCTGACAGTTGAACTCGTTTCATTTTGTGTAGTATTTCCATACAAATAAAAAAAACCTGGTTTCTGTTCTCTCCACCTGCAGTTTTTA
Organism: Colossoma macropomum; assembly: GCF_904425465.1. Taxonomy (NCBI): domain Eukaryota; kingdom Metazoa; phylum Chordata; class Actinopteri; order Characiformes; family Serrasalmidae; genus Colossoma; species Colossoma macropomum. The sequence continues at coordinate 38,818,884 of NW_023494805.1, forward strand.
CTGCTGGTCAGGCAACATCCTTGAATCTGAAGCCCACAGCACCTATGCAACCTCTCATGGAGGGGTTGTCAACTGGTAGACTGTGGTCGGAAGTATTTCAGTGGACCAAAAATTGTTAAATAAAAAGTAAATAATGTCCGGGCAATGCATATCTGTCAACTGCAAAAAACTCTGGGATGCCACGGATGAAAACAGTGTAAAGGGCATTACTTCTCCAGCTTTTAAACCATTGCAAAGCATCTTGTGTTCACAAAATTACTGAGTTAATTTTTCTTAGTAAATAACACAAATGTAAGAAGTTGCTTTTATAAGTGGAGAGATTTTAATATAACTAGTTGCTTTTCAAAGTCAACGTGAATCAGAAAACCTTCTGTATCGTGACAGATTCCTGAGTGAATCATGGCATCAGGAAGGGTCTCTGATCTAGCTGAATGTTGTTGATAGTTGGAGGTGGTGGGAGGTAGAGATCTGTCACCTGAACCCAGCGAGGCATGACAAACATTTGGTTTGAGTCAGGCTTTAGTTTGTTTTCTGATGAGTAATCGAATATGCCTACATAAACTTTACACATTCTTTCACATTTTCTTTTATAATGTGTAAAATATGGGTTTATCCAGACATGACATTTTCTGTCCATCAACTGAAGCACTTAGTTGGTCTCGCAGTTGTTAGTACAAGTCAGGTTTGGACAGTTTAATACCTGTGCAGACCTCTAGAAGGAGGTGAAACATGATATTTTTGGTTAATGTTGTTTTTCCCCACCCGCTCGTGTTGAGGTGGACAATATTCACAACACTTGAATTGCATAGATATTACCAAAAACGTGAACTAGCAAGATAAAGATCAATTTTGATGCTTTAAAGTAACCCAACTCTGAAGATCTTTGGTAGTGGACACTATAGGTCGGAAGTTTCGAATCAACATTAACTTTGTTGCTGCAATATGTAATATAAGTTTTGGAGATTTGGGAAATGTGTAATTGCATGCAAAGTGTGGAAAAACATGTAACATGAATGTATGGATGCAAGATGTCAGTGATTGATCTACTATTGTCCTCATATCTTCATCATCAGTGTAATGTTGATTTTGGATTTGAGACCTAAACGTCGAGCCGGACCTCCTTTTATTTAATACCTAAAGACGTATGACGTGGTGTGAAAAAATCCCGACCAGACACCTCTGACTTTTAAATGTTTATTTCAGGCGTTACAAGGTGACTCGCAGCAGTGCACACCCACCATTTAGCCTGTTTTATTTCCTCCTGACTCAGTAATGCCAATTCTTTCAATTTTAATAAAAAAAAAACTTATAAAAATCTTAGTCTTAGAGTTTTTCACCAAGAGATGTGAAACTGTAATATGTTTATTAATGCAGAAATAAAGGGTTTTGACAAAATATGTGCAGCAGTAGTGTGTGGTTGTGGATGAGTTTAGCATCTGCTGATTCTCCTGCAGAGTTTTATTGCAGCTCTAATCAGATACACCTGATTTCCCCATTCAGATCTTCCTGAAGACTTCATCAACTCAGTCGGATGTGTTATATTAGGTGTGTCACATTAAAATTAATGTGGTCAATGTAAGAGACTGTTATCAACAAATAATGTGAGAAAGATTTCTCCATATAAAACACCACAATAAGAGCACCTCACTGCAACACCAGTGGAGCAAACGTCTCTGGTTAAACAAGATCTCATAAACATGGTGGTTGGTTGTTGGCAAAATCATTTAATTTTTAAAATAGTCTGTTAGACTCACTGCCTGCTTCCGTACTCTTGTGCTGTAGTGCTGTAGGTGTGTTGAAGAGCTCTTGGAAAAGTGCTGAGACAGAGTGGTTTGGAGTCAAGTTGAGGGTGTGTGAATGAGAGGCATCCATGCTAACATAGAACACAGTAACTCATCTGCCCAGTTCATCCAGCATTTGTTATTATACAGTGGGGTCCACAAATCTGAGACTGTTAGAGAAAATACTTCTATTTTCGAATTGACTGCAAAGTTTTTTGTGACAAATTATATTATCAGCATTAAAAAAACTGAATGAAAAGTAGAATATTTACACACATTTCAGAATTTCTCAGTATCGGTCCCCCTTTCGCTTTGACGACAGTGTGCACTCGAGCAGGTGGGAAAGAGTAGATCAGATCCACCTGAGCGTCATCTGAACACGAGTTATGTCTTCCACCGAAAGTTTTATTTTAAAACTGATGTTTTTGTACAGATGCCTTAACATGGTCGGTGTCAGATTTGGTAAAATTTCAGTAGAGACCCAGATATAGTAGAAAATTGTGAATAGTTCTTTGTCATTTTAATTGACATAACTTTTTCACTATTAAAATGTTCTGTTATTTTCAGGTTTAAACGAAAAAATCCCAAATTTTTACAGTGGTCTCAGACTTTTAGACGCCGCTGCACGTAGCTCAGATGTGTGTAGAGTAGCAGCCAAAAGTTTGAGCACAACTGACTGAATGCATGTTTTGTTCTAAAGCCGTGTGACTGACTAACAACTGTTACCAGGACAAATGTAAGCATATCATTGCTGTTCTATGAACAGTATATAGGAGCTTTACAGAAGAAGGCAAAAATGTTCAAATTTAAATTGATTTTATTACATTTATTTGATTTTGGGCCATTCAGCATTTCATGATGGTCCATATTTGATGAAATGTTCACTAAATTTGAAGGATGGCTGCTCTTTTTAAATGACAGCTAAACGTTTTAGATGCACCAAAAAATCAATTTTCATTATGTGAAATTTGGAGCTGTAAAATAGTGACAAGTACATCATTAAGAACATCACATTACATCACTCACTATTAATTACTGTTTGTTTCTCGTTAACAGTCAAGTTAAATAATGTCCTCATTAATGTATTTGAGCCAATTAGCTGTGTTTTTGTCAGGGTGGGTCTAAATATCACTATTTGACAGAAGGCCAACATTTCTTAGTAGAATAATTCCATAAGCGTTATTTCATAGTTTTAAAGTCTGTAAAATGGGGTGTAATGATACATAAATATCACGTTATGATACCTAATACTGTTCGTTCATTTCAGTGTTCATTTTCTGTTCAAAGTCGGCACTTAGCCATTAGCCATAACTGACACATTTAGGTGATATCTTCACAAATGAGGTAGCATATTTGAGGTATTAGCACAGGTCCTTGATACTTGAGCAATATGGCCACACTGTCTTCTCCTCAGGTGCCGTAACTGTTGCATACATTTAAGATAAAAAGGGTTTAATTTGGGTTTAATGTCGACAAATAAGAAGCTAATTTCAGCTTCCTCTCAGTTTTTTTTCAACGTCCATGCTTAAAATTTTAGTGATGTCATGGACTGTGTTGAATAGAACTATAGAAACCATTCGAAATATCACATCTTATAGAATAAAATCTCCAACTACATGTAAACTCAGCTCAAAACCCGTGTGTGTCATTGCACCCCTGTAATGGAATAACATTATTATACTAAACTGTAGAAAATAGTAAAAATAAAGAAAACACTTTCTGAGTACTGTTTGTTTTAGATGGATAGACAGACAGACAGACAGACAGATAGACAGACAGATAGACAGATAGATAGATAGAACAACAGAAAGACAGAAAGAAAGAAAGAATGACAGAAAGAAAGAACTTTATTGATCCCGAAGGGAAATTGCAGTGTTTCAGTAGCAACACATAATTGCATGTGAACTTACATATAATATGCAGAAAAATAGAAATACATTTAGACATAAGTTAAAGTACAGGAGAAATAAGATAAGTGTATCTATTTGCATATTTACATGGCATGTGAGACAGATTTGTTGTATCTGCATGACAGCAGGCACTGAGTGGTATGAGATAAACTAAAAGCACATATTATAGACATAACTAACTCAGAGTTGCATCAGTATTGCAGTGTGAAGTGCACAGTGAGAGTGTCATTACAGTAGTAGTTTACACTGTTGCTTTTGAATGATGTTAGAAAACATACCTGCAAAGGTTTTGTTAGCATAAAGCAGCTAAGTGCTCATGCTTTGGCTGTAGCTTTAGCTTTAACACTCAGCCTCGTGTTCATCAAGGGGTCTTCCTCAGTATGAAGAGCATTATTTCTCTAAATAATGGTTTGTCAGATTTTCTTTTCCAGACTGTTGTTAAAAGCTGAGCTTTCATCTTTGTACTTGTGTCATTTGTTCCTTCAGTTCTGCAGTTTTTGCAGAGAGAAATGCAAATGAGCATCTTTCTGTTTAATATTTGAAACTGCCGCAAAGCCAAGTAGGAAATGCTGTGATATTAAAGACGCTTTGAAGAACTAAGTGTCCTCCAGCTTTTGAGCGGTGCTGTATGTCTGTTTCAATGTTATGTGAGCTGCTCAGTCATTCAGGTGGAAGGTCCAGTCCCCGGTCCGGCAGGGTCCAGCACTAATGAGCAGAGATGCTTTGGCACAGCTGCACCTCAGGAGAGGAGGAGAGGAGGAGAGGTCGCTCTGTCTCTCACTCGCATACAGCTGTCACGGTTGGCTAGACTTGCCTCCTCTCTCTCTGTCTCTACTTCTCTCTCTCCCTCTTTCTCCGTCTCTACTTCTCTCTCTCTCTCTCTCTCTCTCTTTCTCTTTCTCTGTCTCTTTCGCTCCTTCTCTCTGTCCTCTCTTTCTGCTTTTCTCTCTCTTCTTCTGTCGCCCTCTTCTCCTCTCTCTCTCTTTTCTCTTTCTTATCTCTCTTTTTCTCTCTCCCACTCACTCTTTCTCTTTCTTATCTCTCTTTTTCTCTCTCCCACTCCTTCTCTCTCTTTCTTTATTTCTCTCTTTTTCTCCTTCTCTACCTCTTTCTTATCTCTGTCCTTTTATTCTCTCTCTCTCCTTCTCTACCTTTGTTCTCTTTATCTTTTTTTTTCTCTCTCCCTCCCTTCCTCTCTCTTCACTACCTCTCTCTCTCTCTCTCTCTCTCTCTCTCTCTCTCTCTCTCTCTCTCTGTCTCCCTCTCTTTCTCTCAGCTAAGTGAAGAGCTCTGCTGTTGCCTGTTGCTCTGACTGCAGGTAAACGGTCACCTTGTACCCCGTCTGGACCTGTAATAGTACCAGCTATTTCTGTCACATCTGGAGCAGACTGGGTCCGTGTGACCCCGTCTTCTGTCCCACATAGCAGAATTTCCAGGACCCCTGAAAGTATTGAATCCATTGAATTATTCAGATGCAGTTTAAATATAGTCCTGTTGCTCATGCCTGAGGTTCTCACGCCTTTCAGTCTCACTGTAACCTGCAGGCTTTGAGTTTACATGCTTTTAGCAAACACCGGCTTCGGCTCCCGCCTGGGTTTCACTGAAATGGCGCACACAGAGCCAAGAGCCAGAAACCATCAGTATCATTCAGAAAGGCGGCTGGAACTATTTTTATAGCTATACCACATACAGTACTGTGCAGAAGTCAGAGACCACCTTTCATTTATTTCGGTTTTTAGTGTTTCAGGGAGTTTGTTACACATCAGCAGTCAAGCAGTTTATTGTTTTTATTTTGGCAGATCTTTAGGTTTTTATGGGTAAATAACTGGCACATTATGAAAGCTGCTGTAGCAGTTATACATGATTTATATGTATAATGTCTTCACTTCTTACTTTCCATATAGTGCTTTATTTGATTTGTGCTGATTAAAAAAAAAAAGAATTTGAAAAAAATAAAATGCCAGATTGGCCCATTTAAGAGAAAATATTGTTGTTTATATTGCCAGTTTGATGAATGAAAAAGGTCCTGGAAATGTTCTAGCAGTTTTCATTTGTCCATGTAGCCCATATAGTGGTTAACTTCAGATATAAAATGAAAAAAAAACTGCTGAAAAAATCTGCCGTCGGCCAATTTGGCTATGAAGAAATCTGAATCAGAATCAGCCATAAAAAATCATGATTGGTGCCTAGTTGTAGCTTTGGAAGGTAGGATGATGATGGCACCCCTGTTAGCAATAGGCTGTAGCCTGATGTAAAGACATTGAGTGCGTTTACATGTAGTTGGTTTCAGCATCATTCCAAAAATGTTTTGCTGCATCTCTGCTCGCTTATTTCTGGTACTGCCGTCTGTTTTTGCACACGCACAGACTGAGAAATCCGAAAAAAATCAGAGTAAGAGTCAATCAGAGTTTACATGCACTGAGAAATCTGATTACTGAGCTAAAATCCAGCTCTCTTTATCGGATTAAGAAATTAAGAAACCAAATATTCGGAGTGTGCTGTTTACATGACCATGTGAATAATCAGTACATATGGTAGCGTGGAAAATGTGGGGTTGCACTGATCATGAATTTTTATTTCTGATACTGATTCTGATTTCTTTAAAGCCAAATTGGCCAATTTTAAATTGCCTGGTTGTTATGTAGCCAAAGTCGCTACATAAATAACAAATTTCTCTTTAATGGATCAAACTGACATATTTAAATTCTCAAAAAAAAAACAGTTCCCTATTTAAATAACATGAATCAAAGTGCTATATGGTAAGAGGCAACTGGCTATTTATCACAATGAGTCATGCATTATTATGTTACAGCGTTTAAATGCAACACAAGGGCACTCACCTCCTTTACCTTATTTACTTCTCAAAAAATTGCAACGGCAATTAAAATAATTAATTGGCCAATTTTTGGAACAACGATCTGTAGATTCTGGACGTTTTTGATTGCACATCCCTATTAAAATATATTGGGAAAACACTTCAGTCCCCCCCATACACTATATGGCGAAAAGAGCCTGCACTCCTCTCTTCTGAGAACACTTTTCACAAGATTTGGGAGCGTGTTTGTGGGAATTTGTGCAGTGAGGTTGAGGTCAAGGCTCTGTTCAGGCCACTGGAGTTCCTTCACATCTAAGCTTGTCATATCATGTCTTTTATGGAGCTCTCTTTGCGCACTGGGGCACAGTCATGCTGGAACAGAAAAGGGTCTTGCCCAAACTGTTGTAACAAAGTTTGAAGCATATGACTACTTAAAATGTTGCAGTAGCATCACCCTTCACTGGAACTAAGGGACCAGAAAAACAGCCCCAGTCCATTATCCCTCCCCCACCAAACTTCACTGTCTTTGTGTTCCGATTGGTAGCGTTCTCCTGGCATCCACTAAACCCAGATTCCTCCATCAGACTGCCAAATGGTGAAGCATGTTTGATCACTCGAGGGAACTCGAGGTTTCCACTGCTCTATAGTCCAGTGACAGCGTGCTTTACACCACTCCAGCCGAAACTTGGCATTGCACATCTTCCATAGGCAGTTTGGAACTGTGTACTGAGTGATGCAAGGATTTTTACTTGCTTTGAGCTTCTGCACTCAGCTGTCCCGCTCTGTTAGCGTGGTCTCCCACTTCATGGCTGAGCTGTTGGTGCTCTTAGATGCTTCCATTTCAAAATAATAGCACTTACAGTTGACCAGGGCAGATCTAGCAGGGCAGAAATTTCGCAAACTGACATCTTATGACAGTGCTGCATTTAAAGTCAGTGAGCTCTTCAGTTCGACCCATTCGACTGCCAGTGTTTGTCTGTGGAGGTTGCATGGCTATGTGCTTGATTTTGCAGACCTGTTAGCAATGAGTATAGTTGAAACACTTGAACTCAGTAATTAAAGGTGTCCACATACTTTTGGCCGTGCAAAGTTGTTCTTCTGCCAGAACTGTAGTCATCATTGTTTCTTTGTCTCATTGTTCTTCTTCTTCAAGTCTCATTGTTCTTTTTAAATAACCTTTGATAAATTACTAACATAGTTATTGGTTTTCTTTTGTTCGTTTGAATGCTTCTGTCCAATGATTATTCTCACCTGGTCTGTTTCTTCGTAATTCATATATCATTTGGTGTTGTTATCGTGTTGTATCGCCACCTAGTGTCCCGAAGTAGCAGTTGTTCAGAGTTCACGCCTTTGCTGCAGAGATTAAATTGAGAAACAAAACAGTGTAATCAGTTAATCGAAAATGCCTCAAATGCATATTGATCATAATGTTCGATTTTTATAATTGTCGTTATCAGTTTGTCACCCAAAACTAAGAGTCTCACTCTCTTTATCTACCCCTCTCTCTCCTCTCTCTCTCTCTCTCTCTCTCTCTCTCTCTCTCTCTCTCTCTCTCTCTCTCTCTCTCTCTGTGGCGAGGATTTAGTGTGGTCAGCTCTTCCCCATCAAAACCGTTTCTCTTCCTTGCTGTCTCCACCACACGGCCTCTTCCTCTGCACTGTATCCAAGCCCTCTCCATTAAGAAAATTACGTTCCACGCAGAGAGGCGCTTTAATAGACTCTCCCGTCCTCTTTATGATGTGGGCCCACTCTTTTATGAGATTGTATTGTAATTCAACTTGGCCCGGAGGTGACGGCGTCGACTGCGGCGTGCCGGCCTCAAGCCTCCGAGTAATTAAATGTCAGGTGATGTTACCAAATGAAAAATAAATCAGGAGAAGTAATAAGAAAATGAGAGCACACTATCATTACACGGGGGGGGGTCTCTTGGGGGTCCGGCTGAAATAAATTTTGAAAACCCGTCGGTTGAAAGTTCACAGAGCAGCGTAATTGCAAAAACTTCCAAGGATGTTATTGAATTCTTCAGATACAGTGCGCCTGAGATACAGTGTCTTAATTCAATGGTTATATGGAGTTATTGCTAAAATTATTTATGTATGACTGATCAATGCAGACAGTGTGTATGAAATGAACAGGTCACTGTTTTATCTTTTCATGTGGTAGTGTTAACACCTACCTTGTACTTTCGCTCACTGGCCACTTTATTAGAAACACTAACCTCGTACTTCAGCTCAGTGGCCACTTTATTAGAAACACTTACCTCGTACTTCCGCTCACTGGTCACTTTATTAGAAACACTTACCTTGTGCTTCCGCTTACTGGTCAGATAATTAGAAACACCTACCTTGTACATCCACCTACTGGTCACTTTATTATACACCTACTAGGCTGGAGGACGTCTATGACAAACTGCATCAACATATGATCCACACTCTCTAACTGTACACCAGCAAGGTCCAGCTGTAAGAGAGGGGTTTCTGATAAAATGGCCAGTGAGTATATAGGCAGCCAGAGTGACAGCCAGCTCTGTCTATTAACGCAAAGTGGCCTTATCCTCAGAGGGTCATGATTTTGAAATTGAAATACCCTTTTTTTTTTTTTTCCCCCCGGCTTTCCATCCAGCCCACTGACGAGAAGCTATTGCTCCAGCAGGCTGTATTTCTCCTCATACCTCCTTTCCTATTCTTCATGGAAATGGGTTTACATCTGTTGCTGTTTGTTCAGCTCACACGGCAAAGACGCCTCTGAAATTACCTGTCACTCACCTCCTACACAACGGCAACCAAAATTTGAAAAGGTGTTTCTTCTCTCAGTCATTTGATTCCTCTCCTCTTCCCCGTGTGTAATAGTGTTTCTCCAGCGGCTCCAGATGCGTATCGGACTGAAAAAGTAACCTCACTGAAATCCCTGCTAGCGGAGCGCGGAGAAATAAGCTAATCTAGTCCAGAGGGATTTCTCAGCCTGAGGGCCAGATACAGCGCACTCTACATTACCATCAGATCACTCTCCGCCCGTCTGTCTGTCTGTCTGTCTATACATTACCATCAGATCACTCTCCGCCCGTCTGTCTGTCTGTCTGTTTATACATTACCATCAGATCACTCGCCACCCGTCTGTCTGTCTGTCTATACATTACCATTAGATCACTCTCCACCCGTCTCTCTGTCTGTCTATACATTACCATCAGATCACTCTCCGACCGTCTCTCTGTCTGTTTATACATTACCATCAGATCACTCTCCACCCGTCTGTCTGTCTATACATTACCATCAGATCACTCTCCGCCCGTCTGTCTGTCTGTCTGTCTATACATTACCATCAGATCACTCTCCGCTCGTCTGTCTGTCTGTCTATACATTCCCATCAGATCACTCTCCGCTCGTCTGTCTGTCTGTCTATACATTACCATCAGATCACTCTCCGCCCGTCTGTCTGTCTGTCTGTCTGTCTGTCTGTCTATACATTACTATCAGATCACTCTCCGTCCGTCTCTCTGTCTGTCTGTCTATACATTACCATCAGATCACTCTCCGCCCATCTGTCTGTCTGTCTGTCTGTCTATACATTACTATCAAATCACTCTCCACCCGTCTATCTGTCTGTCTGTACATTACCATCAGACCACTCTCCGCCCGTCTGTCTGTCTGTTTGTACATTACCATCAGATCACTCTCCACCCGTCTCTCTGTCTGTCTGTTTATACATTACCATCAGATCACTCTCCGCCCGCCCGTCTGTCTGTCTGTCTGTCTACTCCTGTCTTTCTCTCTTTCTATCTTCCTGTTTCTCTGTTTCTCTTTCTCAGCTATCTAATGTGTCTGTCTGCCCATCTGTTTGTCTCTTGTTTTTTTTCTCTCTCTCTCTCTCTGCTCACTCCTCACCTGCCCGTCTATCTCTCTGCCCATCCTACGTGACTTATCTTTCTACCCTTTTGTTTATCTCTGTCTGTCTCTTTCTTTTTAAATTTTTTCTCTCTCTCAGGTAACTCTGTAACTGGAGTTAGTTAGTTTTCTTTCTTTCTGTCTTTCTTTCATTTTTCTTTCATTCGTTCTTTCTTTCTTTGAATCTCTCTTTCTTTCTTTCTTTGAATCTCTCTTTTTCTTTCTTTCTTTCTTTGTTTTTTTTTTCTTTCCCTTTTCATTTTTCTTTTTTTTTTATTTCTTTCTTTTTTTCTTTCTTTTCTTTCTTTCTATCCCTGTCTCTGTCCCTTTTTTGTCTTTTTTTTTCTTCTTTTTGGATTTCTTTCTTCCTCTCTTACTCTGTCTGGCATATTCTGTCCCTCTTTGTTTCTTTTTTCTTGCTTTCTGTCTCTTTCTCTACTCTCTAATATTTTCTTTGTCTCTGTTGCTTTCCCTCTCTCTCTCTTTCTCTCTCTTCCTACCTCCACTTTGTCATACCCCCCCTCTATTACTGAGAGTCTGTCGTGTTTTGGTGGCTCTGCTCTAAATCCCGACTCTCTCTGTAGTTGATGTGTGGAATTGAGGACTGTCTCCTGAATTTAATTCCCCGCGTCACTCATGGATGGAGTTGTTGAGCTCTCTCCCTCCCTCTCTCACTCTCTCCCTCCCTCTTTCTCTCTCTCTGAGCTCCGATTGCTGTGGACCTTGGTGGTTCAGTCACACGAGTGACAGCCAAAACCACAATTGTACACTACAACACAGCAGCCAGCGGAGGGTGAGAGGGGGTTTGTTTGAGCTGGCAGAGTTTGGCTTCCTTCTGTTGTTGCAATTAAGGCCCTGTAATGCGGTTAGTTTAGAGAAATCCCAAGGTTTAGGGCTTGTAATGCAGCACTTGTAATTTGTTGTGGTGCTTATTTAAGTTGTTTTGTCTGAAAGCTGCATGGCCTCAAATCAAAGAACCCAGCGTACGGCGAGATTTGTTGTGTCTGCAACAAAGAAAGTAACGGCTTTATATTCTGTTTCTCTTCAGGTCCATCAGAAAAGAGCCGAAGACTGAACCCCTGTCTTACGTGGACCAATTGCCAGTAGCTGAAATCATTCATCAGGTACGTATTCAATTTAACTTCACTAAAATGTGTAAATAAAGCCATTGATTTTCACAACTCCCTCACAACCGCCTCTTAGAAAAGCTGCTCGTTTGGTGATTTGTGTTAGATGGAGTCGAGGCTGCTGAAAGAGGCAGTTGATTATAAGGTGGTTGATTTAAACGCTCTCCTGTGTGTGAAATCCTCACTGGTGCTGTGACCTATTCCTCCATCTGTCTGAAGTAATGATGGAGAATGGACAATAGCTTTAGCTGTGCGGCACTCGAATTGGAATTGGGCTTCATTATACATTACCTGCTATGCCTGGACTTCAGCTATGACCATTCAGCGGCCGTATAAATATCGACATCTGGGTTTTTTGTTTTAACGCCTGACGATTAGGAACATTGACCACTTTGCTAAGCTGCCGTTGCCCCTGGCAGTAACAGAATTTTCCATCACTGCTTCACGAGAAACATGGACTATCCGTTTTGATGTAATCAATTTGTCATCATAACAAAAACAAAGCATTCACCATTACATTTAGTGCTGTAAGCATGATTTAACAAGAGATTTTATAGGTGGGGAAGTTGACCCACCTCTGCCCTTAAACCCATATTATTGTTGTCTTGCTATACATTCAATTCACATTACAAAATTACTGACATACAATTGCATAATAACATAACTAATAACATAGGCAGGCACATAATGAATTACATTTCTATTCAGTTCACATTCTACCCTTTAAATCGATAACACATATGTCTTCATAAGTTGAAGAGTTTTTATTTTTGATTTGAATATGATGAAAGTAACTTTGATGGCACTCAGTTTTATCAAAAATGGAAATAGTGTTGTTGATAACATGCTCATATTACAGACTTTTAACTGGGATTCGAACCCACAATCTCCTAACCAGGGCAAACCATAACCTTGTGTGGTGTTCAGGTCTGTGAGAACCATTTTCAATGTTTACCAAAAGAAAAAATGATGCAATTTATTTATTTAAACTCCAGATTTCTTGGCCTTTGCTCATTTTCTGTGAAGAACATACAAAATAACCCATTTTCAGTGCCTTCACTCTGTTCACCCCTACACATTTATATTACACATGTGGTGTTGGGTGAACCTGCAGGGAATAAAAGTGTGGAGGTGCTGTGTCCTTCACTCTGTTCTCCTCCTACATGGCCTGCTGTTAGTGTGTGTGTGTGTGTGTGTGTGTGTGTGTGTGTGTTTATTTTTATATATATATATATATATATATATATATATATATATATATATATATGTATATGTGTGTGTGTGTGAGGGTGGACAACATGGGCAGGCTGCTGACTGGCTACAGCTGCTAAAGGAGAACCCCACGCTGGCCACTTGTGATATTTTAAACATCTGGTATTTTTACAAAAATGGTTATGGCTGTATTGATTTAAAAAAAACAATAATGCGGTGGGTCCAGCAGACCACTGAGTAACACATCAACACCACACAAGGGTTAAAGGGGCATTCCAGCCTACAAATAGCTTTTAATAGGTCATTTGTATTGTTATGCATACTCTGTAGTGCAGTTTTGCATCCCTCATCCTCATCAGGTTGACAGAATGTCACTTTTTTGTCTGTTTTCATTCATCAATGTTCTCTCTATATAATACCCAGCATGCATTACACAAATAGATCATACAACCATTTGGAATTCCCCTCAGTATGATAAAGAAATCACAACTGCCAGTGTAGCCACTGTTGCCATGAATACAGACGTGATATTTTGCTTCCTAGTCGTAACATTTTTTCTACAAAACATTTCTAATGGCCCAACCTCAAGTATCCACCCCTAAAACCGCTGTAGTTTTATTCTTCTCACCTTCAAGGTACATCGTTAGAAGGGGGTTTTCCGAGTCTTTAAACTAGAAAACCTCACTCTAGTGCTGCAGTGCCGCGGTAATATGCAAATTGAAAATGATGTGATATGTTATTGGTTACCTGAAGTTTTGGACCCTCAAATCAAAATCAGTGTTTGCTAGCGTACAGTTTATTTTGGCTTAAGAAAAACATGCATTTTTGTGATGTTTTTGCCTTTGTTGATCTTAAAACAAGTGGGAGAACATGTCAGAAGTGCCAGCTGATGCAGGCTATAGAGAATGTACATGTAATGTAACTATGCGATTATCATTTAATTGTGTTTACATCGGATACCAAAACAAAACTGTTAAAGCTTTGGGTTCACTACGCAACTTTTAAAGTCTTAACAGATTACACACACTAAACGATTAGGGATCACACACTACTGAACTTTTCAGCTGTTTTTGAACCGAACGGAGCTCACTGAACTCATGCTAACTCACACTAACTCTCGCTAACACTCGCTAACCCTTGCGTTCTCCCATTACTAGGAGACGCAAATAAACAAACATGGAGCGGCTTGCTGCTGCTGTTGTTTTCTCTGCCGTTTGCACTGACAGTAAAGAAGCAGCAGGTAAACTTTTTTTTTTTTTTTGGGTTCCCAATTTTCTCTCCAATTTTCTCCCCAATTTAGTCGTTTCCAGTTCCACCCGCTAGTTAGGACTCCCCTTTCACACAATATTACCAACGCTAGGAGGGTGAAGGCTAGCACAGGTTTCCTCCGAGACCTGTGAAACCAGCCACCGCTTCTTTTCAAACTGCCGCTCACGCAACGTCATTGGACAGTTGAACGCGTCAAGGAAAGCGCCAACCGCCAGATCTGTTACATCAGCTTACAGACCAGCATTGTGTTAAGTGATGGGGGAGAAGGGGGGCCATCTTACCCACCCAGACAGAGCGAGGCCAATTGTGCTACGGATGGCTGTAGCATCACCAGGGATCGAACTCGCGATCTCCTGATGAGAGGGCCAACGCTTAGACGGTTGCGCCACTCGGGAGCCCCCAGCAGGTAAACATTTAAGTGAGGCTCATGGATTTAAATTGTGATCATTGTGTTATTTTTAGAGTTTTAAATGTACATAAACCCGATTGTGCCTTATATTCGGATCATTAAAAAGCTTCACTTCACACGTGAGAGTCTTTTCACCATTTTTTGTTTGTTTACTTGCTGTATTTTCTTCTTTCATTGACTGTTGCAGGAGTCTGTTCAGACTGAGTCGTCCGGTTTACACTAGATGACGCTCAGTCAGGTCGGAAAAATCAAACGTGTGATAAACTCAGACTGGGCTGAAACGCAATTGGGAGGCCAAGAGTCTGTGCCCCTCACACACGACTCGATTCTCCCTCCAGCTGTCGACTCTGACCTAAAGTTCTGCAGGCTAGACCCGACTAGCACAGACTCGGCCAGACTGAGATTCAGGGCTAAAATCGGGGTAAAAGTCATGTAGTTTCTAGGGCTTAATCTATATGGTCAGTTAGATACCCAGTTTTCAACAGCACACGTTTGAGCATGTGTAATGGAGCAGTGTGAAAACGAAGCTTCAGCTGAGGAACCTCCATCACACACTCCACCCCCACCAGCAGTGCTTCAGAGAGGCACCGCTGATTGGTGCTCCCTCCCGCTGAGCCCAGGACTCTTATTACTGACCCCACGCCGGCACCATCAAAGCCTTTGATCCCTCAGCATCACCTGAGGAAGAGAAGCAGGGTTAATGGCACACTCTCCCTTACTGTTTTTTTTTATTTTTAATCTATATATCTTTCTCTCTATCTCTCTCTCTCAGCCTCCGCAGTTCATTCTTTCTCATTACAGTGGCATGTTTCGAAAAGCCCAGCTCACAGAGTATCTCAAAGGAGTGAGGCTGGAGAGAAGCCGCTGCCCTTTCCCTCCCTCCTCTTTTGATTAAGTCTTTGTGAGTTCACAGCTGTTCGTGTGCTGGAGGGTGTCGAGGCCTAGCAGTTCAAACAGATTTAAAGGGAAGTTCCACAGATTTTTTTTTTGATTTCTGCTTAATTAAATGGTAAGATGTACACAGAGTCATTCGGAGAGGTTTGATGTGAAAGGCTTTATTCTAGAGAAACATATCGAGTTGGAATTTATTCGCTGTGGTGGTGATAGGAACCAGACGTCTGAAGAGTTTAATGCTGTTATAAGCTGCCTTACAGTAAGTTATTACATGAACTGGTTATGAAAACGCTGCCTAATGCCCGCGAAATTGTTTTACGATGGTTTTTTAGATTAACTTTTTGCCTAAAACCTTTTTTTCAAAACACATTCATGGCGAAGATGTAGGTGCAGGGTGTTCTACGGCAAAATGGTCCCCAAAGCAAACTTATTTTTTCAGATTTACCACTATTTTACCATCATCAACGTTACATATAGAAAATAAAAGAAGATTATGTAGGTTTGAGTTCAAACCACTCTAAATTATTTTGTTTTTGATCTCTTAAGTATCGATTTCTTTGATAAAAATATAAAAAAAATTGGTGGAATTGCCCATTACAGTGATTTTACACTTTCACTTTTTTTAATCATACACATTTCCATCATACAAATGCAGTGGTATGCAAAAGTTTCGGCACCCCGGACAAACGACATGATCAGACAAACTAATCACATGCTACCATGCTAGTCACAATACAACAATACCATGCATTGCATTACTGAGGCTGTGCGTTACTGTGATGTTTTCACAGGAACAGTGTTCTTAGGCACGGCGTGAAGCCAAGCAACCATGTTTGTTCGCCCTTCACTGTATATTGCGGTCATTTCATGATTTATTTTTTTTTACTTTTTGTTGTATAACAGTGATACGTGACACATGATAACATAGCACTGTTTAATGCAAAAACTTTCTCTTTATAAGTTCTTTTTGGTCACCAAATCACCACCGCAAGTCTTATTTAGCAACAATCCAGCACCGTTCCTCTTCTCACGCTGGGGCTGAATCTCAAACAGCTCCCTGCTCCCTACATAGTGCACTACGTAGCACTTTAAATACTGTATCCTGCAGCTGAACAGAGCAAAATACAGCTAAGAAACAGTCATTTGGGAGTCAGACACATCCACACTCAAAAAATGGTGCACTATTTGGCTTTAGAAGCTAGAATTTCTAAACTTTCATAGCTGGCATATTATTTAGGGAATACGGAGCCGTTTGGGATTCAGCCTGGGTTTGACGCGACTTCTGACTGAGACACGAACATTTGAAGCGTGTAAGACATTCAAGTGACATTTTTAGTCTTTTATGCTGCCGTTTAACAGTTAATCATACTGTAAGTGCTTTTATTCAAGCCTGTGATGTTAATGATGGAGATGTTTAGGCTGTTGTCTATCTTTTTGCCTGTTAGCCAGCTGACCAGCCTAGTTCTAGTTAAGAACATAAGTTGCAAGCAACATGAGAGTCAAAGATCATTCCATTAACAGCCCAAGGTCTTTTTTATTTGTCATGGCGCAGTGATACAGAGTTCAGTTGTTGTGAGGCGGTCATAGCTGTGCGTATATCGTGGATTTTACAACGGCTTCAAACGGGCTCAGCCAATCAGATTTTAGGACCGGAACTATCCATTTTATAAAATACCAATACAACACGTATATATTGTTAGATCTGTACAAATATGAATTAGTTGATTGAAAGCACTTGGTGTAAGTTTGATTTTTGGCCAAACTGTCGCTTTAAGAATGGCCACAATGCTTCTCCTTTCATCCAGCAATCTGAAAAGGCTTTTATAGTAACATTTTCAGTTGCTGTGTTCGCAGTCTGCCCCCAGGACGGAGGAGGGAGGGGAGATTAAATTTTGTCGTATTGGAGAAATGTGCTCCCTCAGAGCAGAATCCCAGAAGTCAATGCACTGCTGTGAAGACTCACTGAGGGAGCAGTTCACGTCGAGTCTTCTAAATTGAATTCTCACTTTGCACTCAATAGAAGCACTCGTATTGTATGTACAGCTGAAAAAAGGCTTTGTCTGACTCCACAACCCGGAGGTAAGCAGCCGAGGGAGCCGTATCGCTGTCTAAAGCATTTTTTGAGAGCGTTATTAGCAGGTAATCAAAAGACAGCACTGTGCAATAAATACTGCGTGTCTCATGTCAGACCGGCTCTCTCTGCGGGAGACAAGGTTATCCACATGGTGAAGACTGAGCACACTACACTCCCTCCAAGATATAAGGCCTTCTTTTATTTATTTATTTTTTTCAGCACTAAACCTGATTACTTTTCACTCCCTGTGATCATTGTTCTCACCCAAATCCCGTCTCCAAACCAACTCTTATTTGTAACGTCGGCAGTTTGATGCCGCACTTCTGTGACTATAGAAAGTCAAAGATAAAGAAAAGGAAAGGAAAGACATTTGCTTTACTCAGGGATCTGACTTGTTCGCCTACTGTTTTCTCCAGTGTCGGTGTAGGCAAAGGAAAACATAGCGTTGCTTTCTCTGAATTATTTATCAAAATGTTCAGCTTTTTTAGTGCTGGGTTATGGTAGCAGTTTACATCCAGACAGAGTTGTAGATCTGTGACGGTGTAAGTTTTAAGCATCTCATGACAGGCTGCACTATATACAGCCAGATGTTAATGAAACTTACGAAATGTAATTACATTTCTGATTACAGTTATGCAACGAATTACATTAATTTTAGTTTAACACTCTCTATCAATAGGTTTGAATCTGCACTTCTGACTTTTTCCTATTTGTTTAGATGTTAAAGGAGCTTGTAGCTCGACTACAAATCAAAGCAAATCATGTTTATTCTCACATCACATAACACAGGTACGAAGGTGAGAGAAAATCTGCATAGCCCCCTTGTAGTGCTTACATACAAATATATATATATATATATATATATATATATATATATATATATATATATATATATATATATATATATATATATAAGACTCTAAATATATGGACATATACAGTATTACCCAGGTTGAAGATATCATCATACTATACTTCCTCCAAATATCTTTGTGATCCTAAAGAATTGTGACTTGACCGTTAACCATAGTCAGATCTGAAAAGAAAGAATTGAACTGGAGTGGAAGTCTAAAACACATCTCTGCCTAATCAGTGCTGTGTGGCTGTTTTAGACCACACAATGACCGACAGTGGCATAGCCACATCAAAATCAACAACCCTATAGTAGTAGCTTTTATTTTCTGGCAGAGGTTGGGCTTTAAATCTGTGTGAGATGTCTGATTACTGAGGTCTCTAATTACATCAGCAAAGCAGAGCTACAAGAAACAGGTTACTAATGAAGTGGTCAGTTTGTGAATATTAATATTTTACACTACTGTTCAAAAGTTTTGAA
This sequence comes from Colossoma macropomum, assembly GCF_904425465.1. Lineage (NCBI taxonomy): Eukaryota > Metazoa > Chordata > Actinopteri > Characiformes > Serrasalmidae > Colossoma > Colossoma macropomum. The sequence goes on from NW_023494805.1 coordinate 38,837,589, forward strand.
TCTGTTGTGATATTGTTCATTTTTTATTCAGTAATGACGTACAAAGTGGGAGCTAAATTACTATAAGCTAGACATTAGAAGGTATTTTATGGTCAACTTAAAGGTCAAAATAACCACAATTCATCATACCGTTTTAAAAAACAAAATCAAGGTGTGATGACTTCTGCCATCCTCTTAACACCTTCTGATATTTCATTATGTCACCGTGCCCGATGTGGGATTCACTCCAGGTTCATTTTGGAACGACCACTTTTTATGAACCTATCAAATCCTGATGGGTAAAATCAAGTTCTGCTTATAGTTATTTCCCACACCAATATCTTCAGAAATGCATCAAAAATGTGTTCTGATTCAAGTTGACTTTAAGATGTTTTATTCAGTATTTACATTTTTGGTAACACCTTTAATTTTAAAATATATAAAGTTATAAATAGGAAGCTGCAATTACCCATTTACAACAGTTCTTTGGTAAGTTATCTGCTATCATTTATCTTCTATCTGTGAAAAATGCCCTAACTGGAGTATAACGCCTTGTTGTGCCAAATCAAGCTTGGATCCCTAATTGTAAATAAATGTATATATTGTTCTATAGTCACTTTAGAATCATTTACAACTCTTTTTTTTCTACTAATTAGCTGAAACCTGTGAAGCTGTAGAGTTGTAGTATCACAACAGTCATTTTATAGATGTATCTGCAAGAAAATTGATTCTGGCTTATTGAAAACATTAATTCCAAGCTTTTGAACTGTTGGGTAATTACAGTATAGCAGTAGTGAAAGTAGTAGTAGTATGTTTGTTATAAAACTATCTTGAGACCATTCCCACATGAAAAAAAACTGCTTTGTTTTTGACAGTGTTCAAACGAGGCTTCTGGCTGTATACACTCGAGGAAAGCTGCCGGCTTGTTTGGTCATGCTACAGTTGCAATGTCGGGGGCAATGCTGGCTTTGGCTTTGAAATATTTGTCTGAACCTTACACCCACTCACACACAGCTGCCACTCTGGGCATGTCTTACACTCGTTCCAGCTTCCGTTTGAATTCTTGACCCATTATAAAATGTGTTTGAAAGTGTTGAAAGGGACTGTGTGGATGTGAAGAAAGAGTTGTAAACTAGAGCTGCACAATACGGACATAAAAAGTGACGTTCGATAAAGTTGTTAGATGAATTATTGTTAGATGAATTATATATAAATATATACATTTCTAAATCGCCATTACTGTTGTGCAAAAATAAAAACAATGAAATTCTAATATCTACTTACATCAGAACTGCAAGCACATTCTTATGCACTGTACTGCTGAACAAAGACAGTGTCACTGACTCAAAGCACTACTCTTATGAATTTTGAGTGAATTTTACAATTGTGAGTGTGTTTACAATCAGGCTAGAAGACACAGATAAACATGCATATTGTTATAATTTTAAAAATATGCCTGCATAAACAAATAAATACATATTTAATTCCTTAAAGGCCTCCTTATGGTGATGCAGGTTTGTTGTAACACCACATTTATTTTACCACACAGTTTATGCATTTTACATACAGCAGTGAGAATGATTATCACCTTTTAACCATTTTAACAGGCTAGTAGTTCCTGATAGATTCATTTTTGGGCTGTGACTTGTAACTTGCCTGTTTCTAAAGCTACATTCCTAGTAATCTGATTGTCACTTTGCTGCGTACATACATGAGATAATTTGATCCATTCTGTCATCACTCATATTGTGATAATGATTAAAATATGATTTATCGTGCAGCCCTACTGTAAACACTACACATTCTTTTTCATCAGTTACCCCATCATTCTAGTAGAGGCCTGCATGGGTATGAAATTGAAGCCCGAACCCGACCTGAACTCTACGCACGTATTAACAGAGATGGACTATAGCAAACACGGTTCAGCTTTTCTAAGCGTTTAATTTAATGAAGGAAAATGTCTTGTACATTGCAATAAACTGGTGTTGTGCACATCTGTAATACACTAACAGTACTCATTTTTAGTATATTTTTGGGGAACTGCTGACTATACCTGGCAGAAAGCAGCATCCACCTTCCTCTAAACAACTGCTCGCCTCACTGTGCTAAAGTTCCTCACGCTACTGCTGCTACTGCAGAAAGCGAGCTTATCAAATGAAAGGAGAAATCTGCCTTTCCACCGACTCCACTCATCAGAACACACCTCTGCAGTTTTTAATGCACAGTTAAACATAAAATGTGGCCTGTGCAAGTTATGGCACATTTTAAATTGTGTTTTATTTTTTTTCCAAAATGTTCGATTCAGCAAATAGAAATTGTGCACGAACACGTGCAGAAAAAATGTCATAGTTAAGTTTCTTCCCTCTAGAGGGTTCTGTGAGCTTATTTTCGCTTAGACGACCTACAAGTATAATTTGACTGTGTGCATACAACTAGAGTCGTCTAAAGTATTTTAAAATATACTATTTTTAGGGTTGTTGTTTGATCAAGAACACACTTTTTGCAAAAAAGCAATGACTAGAAATGATTTGACCTTTTGTAAAACTGATTCATCACTCCAGGTATTGCACAAAAAATTCTTGAAAAGGCACTTCTTGCCCCGTTATCGAGCCAAAATGTCCTTTATTGAAGTTTCTTTTGTGCAGTATGGGCTACTTTTCCAGTCCATTTCCCCTGATTGTGTGTAGGTTTATGCATCATCATCCTGTACATAGTAATTATGGTTTATTTTAGGCTTTGATTTTTTTAAAGGACATTATAGCAGCTTTAGATAACATGAGTTAGACTGACCCTGAGTTAGAGAACATGTGTGAGGCTGCTTTGCTGCTTTTAGAGGCTGCTCTGCTGTGGGTGTCCAGCTAAGACTGCTGCTGTACTGGGAGGAAAACCGAAAGATGCTGTAGGTGGGCTCAGTCAGTAATCGTCTCTTATATGTAATTTCCCTAGCCACAATCTCGTGTAGATCAAAGCCCTGTCTGACAGCAGAGCGCCTGGACCTCCGCTCGACACATGGCGCTGTGTGATGATGTTGTTTCCATGGTGATGAGAGATCCTCTTCCCATAATAATAGCTGGCGGTCTCTTGAGCTGCTGGAGCAGGCATGACCGTGATCGCCCGGCTGTCTTGCGGCTTACCCAAATGTCAGGTGTGTGTGTGTGTGTGTGTGTGTTAATGGGTCATGAGTTCACCTTCACTTTGCAGTTAAACTCTAGAGTGACCTGAGGATTTGACATCTTCTCCTAAGCTGATGGAAAACAGTTTAAAGTGAAACTTTACACAGAATTGCCCTTACAGTATTGTGTCAGAGTCACAGAGCGCCATTCATGTATTTTATTTCTAGTCAGAACGGCCATTAGGTACAAGTTATTCAACAAAACAAGCAAAACATATATTTATCTGAGAATCACACTGAACTCTCAGCAACTATATATAATATAAACATTTTCAGTATTCAGTGTGTCACTCCTTACCTTTATTACAGCTTCTATTCTTTTCAGGAGACTCGCTTTCAGTTTCTCAAAGAATCTGCAGACACACCTCCAAAGTTCAGTCTTAGAAGCTGGTTGATCGTTTTCTGAAGTTTTCAAACCCATTCAGTGATGTTGAGTTCAGTCCATTGTTCAGCTTCTTTGTTTGATGTGTCCGTCTCCTTTTCTCAGTGAGGTTCTTCTTGACAGCTACACATCCTTTCAGACCCACAGCGCTGAGTCGTCTTCTCACAGTGGAAGGATGGACAGAAACACCTGTGGATGTTTTCAGATCTGAAGCTGCTTGATTTTCTCCTCTCTCTCAGAGATGAAAGCTTTAAGTGCTGTTTATCTGATGGGGGCAGTTTTGTTGTCTACCAGGTCTTCCAGGTGGTTGTTAGGAGTCCCTAATTCTATATATCTTTTAGTCAGTTTTTGAATACCAGTTTTAGACTCTCCTATGTTTTCACTTATTACTTTTTTTCTCTCCTTTATGCAAGTGCATTATCTTATATGTCTTATGTTATAGAAATATCTCCTTGTACTAAATGGCCACTTTTGACTTTTGTGCTGTAGTCGATTTGCCAAGACATGTTTGGTGCCTGAACTTTGCTTCTTTAGTTTTGCACTGGAGCTATGTAGCTAACATGGTTTATTTGTTTATTTTACGGGAACAATACACATTAATCAACATCAGTATTGATAATCATTATTCACAATAATGTAAATGGCTAATTTTCATCTGCAATTCCAGCTACAATTGATGTTCTTTAGGCCCTGTATGCATTTTGACACATTGGATTTGAAATGTAACAAAATTTAAGAAGCAATACATTTTGTTGTAGCTATATGGCTAAACATGGACAAAATGGATAAAATAAGCTTACTAAGAATGCATTTATTACTTCTAGTAATTCAATGCCATTATTTTTGTCATATGAATGCAGAATTCACATGAACCTTAACATGAAAATCATCTGATTTTTGAAGTGGATTTTTCCAAATTTTTAACATACCGATGTCCAGTGAGAGCAACAGTGGCTGCATGTTCCAGCTAATGAGTGACATCACATAGCGTATACACAGCCAGTGGTTCAGCTATTGTAGTGTCTCACTGTTGCAATGTTCATTAGCTTGTGGATTCTTGTTACAGTGGAGGCTTTCAAGGGTAACTGGAGCTCCACTGTGCTGTTGCTTTTGTTAGTTTGCTACTCATTGATTCACCCATAGGTCTTCAGCAAGTAATGAAAGTATCAATTTAAAAGCCATTTTAAAGCTGTATCCGAACAGGAGGGTTTAATCACAGAACCTATAATTGCGGCATACAGCTGGGCTTCGGCCTGAACTACTACACATGGTTTGAAGGGCCAAACTAGGAATAGAAATTAGTGCCACTAATTTGTCGCATTAAATTTTACAGCACTGAATTAAAGTCAATGTGAAATCAACGTTGACCTCACCTTGGTTTAATTTAACTTAGTTATCGTAAATTCTGAACTTACTTTGACTTTAAACTGCAGAATGTGTAGCCTTTGCTGCTGGTACCAGACTGAGGAACAGAACATCCTAATTGTTTTACAAATCGAATGCAAATGTTCTGGTTTTATCACTCAGGCCTGCTCTGTTGCAGGTGGTTTTATACTAAACCGATATGCAGCAGGAGCCCCTTCAGTCTATCAGACGCTGTAATAAAGCCTCACTTCTGTGAGACTTTGCTTCCGTTACATAAAGGCTGACTTTGTGAAGTGGCGTGAAGCACCCATTTCAGAATCGTCAGGATGCTCATGCCGGTAGACAGCGCTGTCTGTCAGACTCGCTCCATCACGTCTGGCTCAGCCGGGCATGAAGGCTCGCCATGTGCGGCTTCCTCTCCACTCATCACTCCTTCTCAGCTGCACCGGTTAACTATACATGCTTCTGCTGCACCTCTTCCACTGCCCTCCATAGCAGCCAATATGTATTGCCTTCATTGAGAAGTCTGTTTTTAGGCCACAGCAAGTAGAGTGAACCCTTAGAAGTGACAGTGATCACCAGCGACATCAAAAGCATGGCCTACTGTTAGACCAACCCAGTTCCAAAGAAGTTGGGACAGTATATAAGATGCCAATAAAACAAAGCAGTGATGAGCGAATTCTATTTGACCTGTATCAAACTGAAAACAGCATATTTGGTGTTTTACCTTTTGAACTTTTATTTACTTATTAATTTTTTGGTAAATATATGTTCATTACAAATATGATGCCTGCAATACATTCCAAAAAAAACTGGGACGGGAGCATGTTTGCCATTGTGCTTGTATTGTCTGCCCTATATAGTCTAGGTCAGGGGTCGGCAACCCAAATATTAAGAAGAGCCATGTTGTCCTTTCAACAAAAATCAAACCACCTTGGGAGCCACAACATTTTATATCCATTTTACCATCTTGGCTGTAAATATGTCTCAGTATGTGCTAGGGGTGGGAATCTTTAGGCACCTCACGATTCGATTCGATTACGATTCAGAGGCTGTGATGCAATTATAAAACGATTATCGATGCATCTCGATGCATCTTTATTCTCTATGCATGATTTCTGTCTTCCTACTGTCTGAGGACTTGGTAGTTTTAAAGCAAAGTATTTGTAATGATCCATAATGTAAATGCATTACGGATCATTACAAATACTTTGCTTTAATTATCCAAAATATCTTTTATTAATAAATCAAATGGAAGTGATGTGGCAAGTGAACTAGAAGGCTCTCATTCAGAGACGCTGCTGCCACTCATCTGCGATAAAATGCGCTGTTGCCCTGAAATAAGATCCAGAGGCAATGGGTGTCCACGCAGTACGCAGTAAGCCACTCTTTTGGTCTCGTTGTAGAGAGTCGGGGGCGTGTTTTCGAGACTGGACGCTGAATCTCGGCTCCAAAGTGTGCAGCATAGCGCGAAAGCCCTGGTTCTCAACGACTGAGAACAGACAGCAGACAGCAGGTCACACAGCCCCGAAGTCTGGCCTCGCCAGTAGCGAACGAAAAAACAGATTAAGACGAACATTTGGAGGACTTATTCGCATTTATAAGCAGCGCGGTTGGTTAAATCCGCTGAGAGACTGTCTTTCTCTAAAAAGTTGCGAAAATGAACTCGCTTCTCTTTCGTATTTTCCCGTTCCACCTTAAATGGTGCAGCAGTTACATTCGGCGCCTAAGGCAGAATTTAAGGTGGAACAGGAAAATTAGAACGAGAAGCTGGCGAATGAGAAGCGACTTCAGCCTCGTAAAACAGCCGGATGCTGAGACATTTTACAAGAAACTCTTCTAGTTTTGAAGAAAGGTTTTCTGGCGGAGATGGGAGGAAAGCGGCTAAAGCTAAAGCTTAAAGCAGAGCGAAGTAAATCTGCGCTCTCGTTTATATTTTTAGCCCATACTACGACATTAACACACACTGAGACATACTGGACATTAAATGTTGTGGCTCCCAAGCTGGTTTGACTTCGTTGAAAGGCAAAATGGCTCTTCTTATCATTTGTGTTGTGACTCCTGACCTAACCTGGCTTTAATGCAGAGGGAGCCGGTCGGATTTCTCGCTCCTCCAGTAGTGTTTTTGTTATGTGCCGCCACAGACTGTCCGGGCGCTGCACTTTCCCACTTACAGTTCCGCCTTTTGCGTTCCGTCAACATTACGTTATAAATTAAATATTTAGAAAATCGATTTTTGACGTTGAATGAATCGATTCAGAATCGTTCACGTCCGCATCGCGATGCATCTAAGAATCAAGTTTTTCCCGCACCCCTAGTATGTGCTAATGTACCAGTACAGGCTAGAAATAACACAGACTAACTTTGCGCTGCTTTAAGCTTTAGCTCAGCTAAAGCCATTTTTCTCACATCTCCAGCAGGAAACTTTTCCAAAAATGTGGAACAGTTTCTTGTAAAATGTCTCTCATTGTTGGACTTTTTATGAGGCTGAAGTCGCTTCTCATTCGCCAGCGTCTTGTTCAAATTGTCCCATTCCACCTTAAATGGTGCCTGAGGTGCCAGAATGTAACTGTGGCACCATTTAGGTGGAACAGGAAAATTCGAAGAAGAAGCTGGTAAACGAGACGTCGACTTCACGACGTTTTGGTGTTTAACAGTTTCTTGTAGCAGATTAAACATCTCAGTTTAACCCTGATTTTACAAGCTGAGTGCTTGTAAATGTAAACGAGTCACCATATTATCAATGTCCGTCTTAAATCTTTCTCTTTGCTTTTTTGTTAGCTTCTAGCTAGGTGACTTTTTTGTCTGTGTTGCCATGGTGACCAACTTTTTCTGCACCAATCTTCGGTGAATTAGCAGTGATAGGCTACATTAACTCCAGCGTTTAAGACCATTTATTGTTAAAACTGTGTTAGAGGAACTGTGTTAAAGCTTTTTTGCTTTTTCAATGAAATACATCCTTCTACTTTCTAAAATTAAAGAAAAGTTCTCGGCGAGCGATTAGAAACTGTTTTAACTTTCCGTTTTTAGCCGTTTAGCTCCCCAGGCTCCTCATAAACTGACTCTGGTTACATCAGCTAATAGACACCTACACTGGCTAGCATCACGCTGAATAATGGGGTAGCAATAGGACCATCCTACTTATCCAGAGAAAGTAAAGACAGTAATGCTCTTTTGGCCTCCCATGGATGGCTGAGGCAACACTTAGACGGTTGCACCACTTAATAACACTCGACTTCTCAGGGTTGAGTGATGTTTTGTTCCCATTGCTGGCGTTTTTTCCAGCTAGTTTGTCAGAGGTGAGTGGTTTGCGCAGCTGGCATTGATGACCTTGGAGCAGTTGACTTGTGAATCCATTGACACTCGCAGAAGAAAGAACCCAAAGGCCGTCTGCCCGAGTCCAAAGTGCCTTGTGTTGGATGTTGCTCAGGGCTGTTTTCTCTTTGTACTGTTTTTTAAAGATTTGTAAAAAGCATTGACCTCTTTCCACGCTCCTGTGGGTGGTGGCATCCTCAGGCCAGCTTGCGGCTGCTGGCCGGCACATTTCTGGGTCGCCGTCAGTTTCCTCCCCCAGGCGTCACTATGTTTGGCCAGATAATGAAGACTCGCAGTTTAACGGACGCTGGCGGTCACCTACAGTGTACACGAAAGCCTTTTAAGAACGTGGTCTCGCGCCCCGGCTCTAATGTAATTGGAAAAGTTATGGGGACTTTTCCTTTTTAGAGGTGAAACCTCTCTCTGTAGAATATTTGGACCACATTAGCATATAAATGCACTTCTGGTGATGCATGTTTAATAGGGGACGATTTAAAAGTATAATATCCATACACAAAGTGATGATGTGGCGGTAAATGGGCAAACACCGGCTGGGGAATGTGTCTCTTTATTTTTTTCATTATTTATTCATTCATGCATCCAACGCTCTTCTTTGATTCTTTCCCTATTCAATATATTATTAACATATTACTATATTTATTGAATTTTTCCCTTCTTTCACTGTTTTATTCATTCTTTATTTTTCACTTTATTTTATTTCCCTCTTTTTGTTTTTATCCCGTTATTCCATTAGTTTTTTCTTGTATTTCTCTTCTTCTGTAGTTTTTTTTTTTTTACTGTAGTTTTAATTTTCTATTTTATTTCTCTTTTTTCACTAATTTTATTTCAATTTTTATTCATCATTCATTTTTTCACTTTTTTATTCACTTTTAATTTTTTTTCGTTTTATTTTTCTATTTAACTTTTTGTTTTATTTAATCTTCATTTTGATTTTAATATTTTTATTTTAATTTCTTTTCACTATTTATTTTCCCTCTATTGTATTTCCTTTTTTTTATTTTTAATGTTATGCACAATTTTTTTGTCATCTTTTTTGCCTTTCTCACAACTTCTACTGTTATATTTTCTTTATTTACTTTTTTAATTTTTACTTTTTTCTTACATTCTTCCTTGATGTTTTACCCCTAGTGTCTCTTGCTTGCTGTCCACCCCCACTCCTCTCTCTCTCTCTCTCTCTCTCTCTCTCATTTGCATATCTCTGTTCTTTCACCATGTCTGTGTCTCAGCATCTAGTATATAATGAGGTGTGATCAGTATGAAGTTTAATAAAGCAGCCTCTTCTTCCTGACCTCCACAGAAACCCAAGCAGAAGGACTGGCATCCTCCTGACGGCTTCATCCTGGGCCTGTGGACCCTCATCCTGCTGGTGTTCTTTAAGACCTACGGCATCAAACACCTCAAACACATCTTCTGAGGGACCGTACTGCCCACCTTCCTGGAATGCTTGAGCAACCCTTCCTGCCTGCCTGGCGCTCATGAATTCTTATTTTTATTTGTCCGCCTAATTAAACTTTTATTGGCGGTGGGTTTATGGTCTGCACTCGTTCTTTTTAAAAGTCCTTGCTTTTTTTTTTCCTACCTGGACTGAAGGTGATCTTTGAAAAGACTTTGTCCTCTGCATTGCGAGCTGTAATCTAGTTGAATTTCAGTGCAGGGACTTTGTTTTGAAATGAAGGGGCATACAGGCAGCCTGCAGTGAGAAGCATTTTTAACGGGGGGGGTTGTTTTTCCCACCTATGTTGGTTTAATCCTCAGATACAGCCAGCCAAGGACACTTCGGTCAAACTCACTTTGGAACTTCTGCATTCATTTCAAGAGGAATTCCCGATCTTTAGCAGTGACGGTGTGCCACTGTCTTCCTTTTAACTATCAGTCATCACTTCTGTGGGGAGTAAATGTGACAACAGCTTGAAATCTCCTCTTTATCTTCTGTAAATACTGTAAAAACCTTCTAGGTTTAACTCTAATGCACTGAAATGAGGTTTATGTACTTGATCAGCTGTTTGGAATTTGCTAGACATTTTTAATACAACACCACGACTCTTAAGTGATGCTTGATTGATTGCATGTATCAGAAGTGCTGTTTCCAATCTGTGGGAAGCTTCCTTGTCCATCTAAGCATGTACAGTACAAGTGAAAAGTTTGGACACACCTACTCATAGAAGAATCTGTCCTTAATTATAAAGCGAATAGTTCTGGTCTGTAATTCAAGAAGGGGACTACAATATAGCAACATTAGGAACGACGACTGGGCCTCAGCCTGACCATTAACACATTGTTGCTGTATAGTGGATATATTTTGAAGCATAAATGTTGTTTTTAATGGTGATGATTGAGTATTCTATGGAGAGAATTTCACGTCTACAGTGAAAAAACGTGAAATGCAAGGCACACAACATTCCCATAATGACATGTAGAACACAGACCAAAATGACCAAAAAACAAAACCTCTTTACTGAAAAGCAGTGCATGAGGGTTTGCATTTTGAGCAAAGTGCTGAATTGGTGTCAGAATTGAATACGATCTGAATTGGAATGTGATAAAGGCACAACTGTATTGCTTTCCACTCTGCAGTACTTTCAACAACGGGAAATCAGTGTAATGGATCTTTTTACTTTTCATTTTGGGCCGTTTTCCACATGTTGCTGTTTCAAATACAATCTCATGTGTGCACTGCTTTGGTTGCATTTGAATGAGGCAAATACATTTAAAGTATAAAAAAGAGGACAAGCGATGTGAAAACAGTGTAGTGGGGGTTTTGCTTTTCTTTTTGGCATGTATTCCGCTTTAATTATAAAATGAATTGTTCTGGTCCTAAAACCTGTTTGGCTGAGCTGTGTTTGAAGTGAAGTACTCGCTGAATTCTGTTTTAATGCATCAGGTCACTAAAAACATGGTGCTGTGGACTGTTCAGCTGTTTTCATGGACTCCTGAGTGAACTGGTAGATGAAGTCAGGACCCAGATTTCTTTAACCTGTTGGACTCACATCTTATTTTCTAAATAATTAAGCAAAAAGAGTTCTTGAATGTCTTACACTTCTCAAATGTCCATGTATTAACCCCAGTGTTGGAAATCAGTTGTGTGGCAGAATTAGCTTGATGCTAACGCAACCCAGGAAATTGCCTATAATATGATAAAAATCTGTATTTGAACAAGTGGGCCGAAATCATGGCTTTGGTAGTAAAATACAGCGTCATCCTCCACTATTAATACTTTGTTGACGCCTAATGCATTTACAGACAACTCCAGAATTATTGGCACCCTTCATGAGAATGAGCTAAAATTAATATGTTAAATAAAAATGATGTAATGAGTAAGAATTTGGAGTAAGTTTTTATTGGATTATCACCTGGGACTTTAATAAACTTCAGAGGTTTTCCATTGGAATTGGGTTTACATCTGGAGACCGGGAGGGCTGCTGCTTTTTTAAGATGTGTTTGGGGTCATTACCTTGCTAAAAGGTCCACTTATGGCCAGCTTTCGGGCTTTTGGCAGAGGCAGGCAGATTTGGGATTAACTCTTGGCATTTAGAGGAATTCATTATGCCATTGATTTTTAGAAGAGCCCCTGGATTAAAGGTCAGGAGAGGGGGGGTTTGTATACTCATGCATCCTCTTCCTGGCAAATTTTCAACTGTTCCATACCTTTCAAACTTTTCTATTATCACCCTAAATGTGCTTAATGGTAATTTCAATTGACAACCATGTCCTAATCTGTGCAGGTCCACAACCTTCTGTAACATTTGCATTGACAACTCTTTGGTTCTACCTGTGCTGATGGATCACAGTTATTTTACATGTGTGTAACGTCATATTTAGATTATTTAGATATCAGTGAAACGGGAAATGTCATAGAGAGCAATAAAGTTCGTAGACTGCATGAGAAATGAAAAGAATTTTATCGCAAACCTTTTTTCGCAAAATTGCAAATTATTTCACTCTATATGTTTTTGAAATAGTTCACTATTCTTTAAACAAGACAACACTATTGTAGGAATGATTTCTAATAGGTAAATGGTCAGCAAATTCTCCAAACAGTTTTGAAAAACATTTGAACCATCACGTGTTGCTGATTTTATATGAATATATTTGTCCAGTTTCTTGAGAGGTAATTTTAGAGTTGACTGTATTTTGAAATGTAAATATTATTGTTGTTTTTAAGGGTGTACTTAAAACTTAGAACGAGTATTCGAACACTTGTTCAGAAATTCTAGTGTTTGAAGCCTGTAAGATGCCGTTCTAGCCAGCCTTAATCGTTTAAGATTATGAAAAAAAATGTATTCAATCTTGTGTGTCCAAACTTTTGACCAGTACTGTACATGTATGTTTCAGCTGAGGGAGCAGTGGGCAGCATTCCTGGCCAATTTGGGGGTTTGCAATTCTATCAGCATCCCATTAACTGCCCACTTCCATTTGTTCTGCCAGTAGGACATTCATTTTATCTCTGACTAGACAAAGTGCACAGATGAAAGACTGACAAATCGAGGGACCTCAACAGGTGGAAATATCAACAAACTGCACCACTTTCCTCTCGGCCATTGAAGCTAAAAGAGCAGCCATGCCTGAGCCTGTGGCTCGGCTATGATAGAGCTAAACTCGGCCTGTGTGTTGTTTTCCTTGATTTAAAAAAACAACGAACTGGAGCCGATGAAATGATTAGCGATTAACACAATGAACTTAGACTAAGACTGTTATGGTGATAAATAAAACGATAATTCTAACACCTTTAGCATCTACATGACTGATAAAACTGTAATTTAGCGAGAGGACTACAATATAGCTACAATATAGCAGCATATAGCACAACGGCTGGGCTTCAGCCTGACTATTTACACATTGTTGCCGTGTACTGGTTATATTTTGAAGCATAAATGTTTTTAAGTGTGAAAATGAGTATTATGTAAATGAGAGGAATTCATGCCTACTGAAAAACGTGAAATGCAATGCACAACATTACTTTTCCGTAGTGACATGCATAATACGTGGCAAAATACGTTCTTTCCTGAAAAGCAATGCGTGAGGATTTGCATTTTGAGCTAAGTGTTGAATTGGTATGAAAATTGAATACAGTCTGAATTTGAATGTAATAAAGGCACAACTATATTGCTTTCCACTCTGCAGTACTTTAAACAATGTAAAATCAATGTAATTGATCTTTTTTGGTTGCACTTTAATGAAGCAGATACATCTGAGGTACAAAAAAGTAGACAATCAGTGTGAAAACAGTGTAGTGGGGGTTTTGCTTTTCATTTTGGCATATATTCTGCACGTCACCTGTGAAAAAAAGTAATGCCACGTGTGCACTGCATTGCACTGTTTTCACTGCTATGCTTGCATTTCAATGAGGAAAATCTGTTTAAAGTACTGCGTAATGGAAAGCAGTATAGTCGTGCATTCGTTACATTTCAAAGTGGATTGAATTCAAATCATGAATTCAGCATTTCGTTTGTAAAATGCAATTCTGCATGCGGTGTTTTGCAGTTTAGAGGTCAAGCGATGTTATATGGGTTTTGTTCTTTTTCATTTTGGCACATATTCTGTATGTCACCAGTGGAAATTTAATGTTGTGTGCATTGCAGTTCACGTTTTTGTGTACGTGATTGCTTTTCATTTTGGCCTGAATTCCTCTCAGTAGTATTTAAGCACTCATTCTGAAACACGATAGTATTTAGAGCTTATGAAATGCTGTTTGGGCCAGCCTTAGTCTTATAAGAGTATGGAAAAAATACATGCAGTTAAATATGTGCAAACTTTTGACCCACTTTGACCCATGTATACAGAGCTCTGGGTAGCATTCCTGCACTATTCTTGGTTTAGGATTCCATCAGCGTCCCTTTGGCTGTCCAATTCCCTTTGTTTTGCTAGTAGGATGTTCTCTTAAAGTGGTTGCCCAATTCATCCCTGAATACATGAAGTGCACAAATGAAAGACTGACAAATCGAGGGACTTCAACAGATGGAAATCTCTTCTCTTTTTTTTTTCCTCCATTCTGTCTGAAGCTTTGACAGCTGTTGATGCTGGTATATGAAACGGACTGCGCTGGAATACGTACAAGAACCTGCACTGCTGCGTCAGCGCCTACAGCTCTCTGATGCATTATGAAAAAAGCATTTTCCTTTTTTCTGCTTCCCTCCTCTTTTTTCCTCTCTTTAGTCTGTTCCTCTCCAGCTTTAGTTTTGACAGAGTGAGCTCTTTCTTTCCTTTTCCAGTGTCATTTTCGTAAAAGCGCCGCTTTAGGAGGATGTTTTGAATAAAGTTGACAAAGAAGAGGCTGTAAAGACTTTTTGCTCGGCTTTCAAGGCTCCCAAACTAAAATAATGTACTGACAAAGTAAGGAAATTGAATTTTAAGCAGTTCCGAGAGATTTCAAGTGCTGAACGCGATTGTCGCAAAGGATCCGAAAGAAGCAACCAAGGACAAAAACCGTGCACCTTTGTGTTTGGTATGGCTTTGGCACCTCAACAATGATAACATCTATTCTATATCAGATTACCATGTGATGCAAAAAGCACGGAAATACCACTGCAGAAGCTCGCACAGGTTAGAAAATTAACTCACGTCTTTGTTACTCTTGGCTTAGAGACGACACGTCGAGCCATCCAGCTCAGATATTAGATTCACCCTAATTATTCTCATAATAGGATGTCGGCCCCCAGGCTGTGATAACCGCTAATTGCGACGGTTAGGCCATTACCCAAGTCATGGTCTGTAATTTCAGTCATGCAGACCAAATAAAGGCATTTCATTAAAGCTCCAACTAGGAGGATCGCATCAGAGAGACTTTGTTCTGTGGAACTCGACGCTCTGAAACCAGTGGAAAGCTTTCAAGTTTATGACTGGACTGCTATTAAAATTAGAAGAAATTTTTCCGCCAACGCCTTTTGAACAGATGCTGAAAACTTTTGGTAACAAACTCTAAAAAGGCAGCGTTTGTAAGGCTACGACACCCACATGAGCCTTTCATGACAACTGTCGTAAACTTAGTCAGATACAACCCTTCATTTATTAATTTCCAGTGAAAATGGAGTTAAAAATGATTAAAAGCTACAGAGAAAATGTGTCACCTAACAACCACCTAGAACACCTGGTAGACACCAAAACTGCCCCCATGAGACAAACAGCGCTTAAAGCTTTCATCTTTGAGAGAGAGGAGAAAATCAAGCTGCTTCAGATCTGAAAACATCCACAGGTGTTTCTGTCCATCCTTCCACTGTGAGAAGACGACTCAGCGCTGTGGGTCTGAAAGGATGTGTAGCTGTCAAGAAGCCTCACTGAGAAAAGGAAAGAACAATGGACTGACCACCCGAGAGTGGACTCCAAGCACTTGTCCTAGAGAGCTACAATCCTGCAGAGTTTAGTTCTAGCTTGTATCCAGTAAGCTGCCCTGCCCATTACTTAACTCTAATCTGATCCAGCCAATCATACACTTGGGAAAAGGTTAATTAGCTGGAGTAGGTGTGGCAAATTGTGGTTGAAACTAAGCTCTGCAGGAAGGTATCTTTCCAAGACCGGGGGTGGACACAACTGGTCCAGACCAACAACGTCATTGTCCAATGTCATTGAGATTACTTTGATTATGAGAAGCAGAAAATGCAACCAACTTTTAAGACCGAACCTTGGAGGTGTGGCTGCAGATTTCTTTGAAAATCCGAAAGCAAGTCTCCTGAAAAGAGTGGACGCTTCTTCTGCTTCTTTCCTGACACCGAAAAATCATTAACTTGTACTTATTGGCCATTTTGACTCTAAATTAAATAAATGAATGGTGGTCTCTGGCTTAGTGATGTCGCCTCACAGCAAGAAGGGCCTGGGTTCGATTCCCCGGCCGGGCAGCCAGGATTCTTTCTGTGTGGAGTTTGCATTGGCCAATTGGAGATGCTAAATTGTCCCTAGGAGTGATTATGTGCATCTGCCCTGTGATGGACTGGCGACCTGTCCAGGGCGTTTCCTGCCTTCCACCCAATGACCGCTGGTTTAGGCTCCAGCAACCCAGGAGGATAAGTGGCTTAGATATTGTGTGTTTGTGGTCTCTGACTTACACTACATAAACTTTCAGGCTTATTCCAACAAGCATGAGTTGTCGTAAAGGCTGCTTTTGCCAATTTCAATGTAATATCACCCCAGAAAGTGTTACAACAACTGATACTTGTTGAAATAAACATTTATAAATGTCTGTATTGGTTTACATCAGTTGTTATGAAAGGTTTATGTAGGTTTCATGTAGCCTACCTTCAGTAAAGTATCTCTAAACCTGCTAATATAATTCTTTCCACAGTGGAGTCTCGATATAATCGGATGTTTAATTAATTTAAACATTCCATCCAAAAGTCTGTATGACTGAATTAGGACCTTATTTGTTTCCTGATTGTGGAAAAGCATTAATTCCTTTCTGAATGCATCTGTAACTCAGAGGTGAATCTCTGATATCCTCCAGCGCATGAGAGCACCCACTCGTCTTACAATTCATAAAGGTCCACTCGTCGTAGGGCACGTAGCACTAGCGGGACACTATTCATCCATTATAAACGGATTCATCCAATATGAATGACCAGCTCCGGCGTTATCTTTGGCCCAGCGCATGCTGGACTAGCCTGGCACTCCTTTCCGTCACCATTATCTCAGTAGGCAGGGGAGCCTTGTCTTTCAGCCAGAGATTCACGGTTGAAAAATGGCTCCAGCTCCTCTGCTCGATAAAGCAGCAGGACAAAGCCCCCCTGCTGTAGCACTCGGACTCTCCCTGTTCTTCTCTATGGCTTACTTTCTCTGTCCTTTTGCACCAATTCTTTTGTTTCAGCAGGTCTAAAAACGTCTAAGTGCCTTCTAGAAGTCTCCCTGTTTCAATTCTAACACTATGTGCAATATTCTCTGTACACAGTGCACTGAATCTGCTGTCTGGAGTTTTGTGGGGGAGTACTGTATCAAATTCAACACTTCCAGTGTACAGAACTCTCTAGGGGTGTGAATCGCTGAAGACCCCACAATATGATATTATTGTAAGATTTGAGCCTTACAATTCTACTGCGATATTTATAGATTTGTTATGTGCAAAGTGTTTACACCTTCATCTCACTTCCCTCTTCAGTCTGTTCCTCTCCAGCTTTTCGACAGAGTGAGCTCTTTCTTTCCTTTTCCGGTGTCATTTTTGTAAAAGTGCCACTTTAGGAGGGTGTTGCAAATAAAGTTAACAAAAATGAGGCTGCCAAGACTTTTTGCTTGGCTTTCAAGGCTCCCAAACTAAAAAATTATACCAACAAAGTAATGAAAATGAATTTTAATAATACTAATTCAATAATACTAACTTCTGCTAGCACCCCTATGGGACTCAAGTAGCTTGTTATTGCTAAGATAACAGCAAATCACCATAAACACATTTGGCTCTAGTATATTATCTGGATATTATCAGTACACCGCATCCTGTTGCATTCCCTCATATGAACAGACTACATGCACCAATGCAACACAGCATCTGACCATTTATTTCTTCATTGAGAGAGAAGGTGACATCCAGTGTGACCATTAAAGACTGTTAAAGCTTTCCAAAGATGCATAAATTGACTTCATTTTCTCACATCCAGTATGAATTGCTTGGTTTTCTCTTTGCTAATCCAGCCCCATCCACAGGTTTCCATAAACACATTACGGAAAACAACATGTTGCTTTTTCTTGCAAAGGTGTTCCATGACATATCGCGATCAATAGTGTATAGGGGACCATTCACCGGCCTCTGTATTGGAATCCGAGATGAAACACGTGCACAGCAAGCAACCGAGGCTCTGACCAATGGCGGTGAAGTTCACATAACTCACCTCAAAGCGGATGAGTCCGAAATCGATAAGGCAGTGGCAGGCCAATCAAATAAAATAATGACCCTGTTTTGTAGGACGGAAGTCTTTTCTTAGGGGCACTCTGTCCCTGTCCGCCGCTTCCACTGGAGTCAGAACCGAACGCCTCCCATACGCTTGATCTTAATCTCAGGCTTAAGCTGGGCTGACACGCATCCACATTTACATGACAGCATCCCGTCTCTCAGAATCAATCATGCCATTAGCCGCTGACATATCTTTCAAAGCTGAGCAATATTAATGTGTCCGACAGCATTTGCAGATCTGACAGTGATCTAGTGATCTAATGCGGCTGCTTCAGAGCTCAGATGGTAATGAGGCAGTAACCGTGGCCGTCCCGACTCAGGGCTGTATATGTATGTCGGATAGGTGGGACACAGGCGATGTAAATAATGCATGGCCCTGACAGATGGAATTACACGTCAGTGCATGTGGTACATATCCTTACATATTCAAGCCGTGGAGGCTGCGAGAAATAATGGATGAGACAGTAGAGCCCAAAACCAAGAACTGTTTTTATTTCATCATTTATCAAAAGCTAATGGGAAAATTTTACTCTGTTGATGTTTCAACAAGAATACATTATACAGAGTTTAAAACAGAAACAGGTCCTGAAAAGCGTTCTTCGAGCAATGTGTTAGGAGAACCACTTTTGGTTCCCCAAATAACTATGTTTGAAAAAGAAAGAGTTATTCATGATTGATTAATATAATAACTTACTTTGTAGCATACTTTGTATGACATGTATAAACCGTTACTTGTTTGCGGTTAACAAATCAATTATTTTATGTAGCTCCGCCTTATCATGTATGTTCCCGACTTCTTGTCTTTGGTACAAGTAGTTCTCATGTTTCAGTTTGCCTTTGTCTAGGCCAGGGGTCAGCAACATATGGCTCTGGAGCCATATGCAGCTCTTTTACTGCCCTATTGCGGCTCCACAGCAGAATTAGATTTGAAGGTAAAAATAAAATAATCCTCCTTTACAGTAAAATAAAGCTCTGCTGATCGTTCAACACAGTTTAACAATAAATGGTCTTAAACACTGGAGTTAATGTAGAACTGCTAATTCACCAACGATTAACCCTGAAGGTTGGTGCACAGACTGCTGGTCACCATAGCAATGCAGACAACAGTCTCGCCTACCTAGTAGTTAAGGAAACAGCAAAGAGAAAGATTTAAGACGCACATTGATAATTTGGAGATGAATAGACTTATTTGCATTTATAATCACTCCAGCTGGTTTCCTGACGTTTAATCTGCAACGAGAAACTGTCAAACACTAAAAAGTCATAAAGCTGAAGCTTCACGTTTGACAACTTCTTGTTTGAATTGTCCCGTTCCACCTTAAATGATACAGCAGTTACGATCTGGCATCTCTGGCACCATTTAAGGTGGAATGAAAAAATTCGAACAAGAAGCTGGTGAATGAGAAGCTGACACCAAAATCAGCTTAAATCCAGCTGAGATGCCAGCAGCGAGTGAAGACACTTGTAGAGCTTCAGCTCCTGAATGAGGTGAAGAAACTCTATGTTCTCCTCTCACTGGAAAGCCTCCTGCACAACAGTACCGTTTGCCTGTTTTGTGAGGATCATAGGGCCTTTTTTGATATATATTCTGCCAATATATTCGTTTTTAACATATATTCTGTCCTTTTTTCCCAGTGAAATTCCCAAAAAAATTGCATAGTTTTGTGGTGGAAAAATCACATCAGAATATCTCACATTTTCGTGTCACTTGTTCACATCGTGTTCAGTGTGTAACAGCCTGAATGAACGGTAAAGAGTGGACACATGAAATACTGAAAAAAGAGTAAATTTTGTTGTCAAGGCTTTTATGTCATTTTTTATTAAGTATGTGACCCTGAAAACCGAATAACGCTTTTTGACTGGAATTTCTATACAGCGAGGGCAGTCTTTGACTTTAGCACATTCCTGTATATCATATTCAATATTATTGAAAAACGCTGTAATATTAAGAATATATGAGAAATACAGTTTATCAGAAATCATATTTGCTCTTCTTGGCAGTGGACCCAGACGGTTAGACTAAATATGATGTTCTTTTCTGATCATTTTTTATCTTTTCTTTTGAAAAAGGTTTAGTGGCCCAGTTTAAACCAAAACTGACATATTCAAAAGATCACACATTGCTTTTTATTCCAAGTGGACTTACTGAATAGTCTTTCCTGAGATTTACTGAAACCACATGCTTCTCACCTTTTCTATGACTCACTTGCAATTTAAAGTCAACCATTTATAACAGCAATAAGAGACCAAGTTTAAATTGAGAGCAATTCTTCATGTTCCTTCAAGCTCATCTATAAAAAGCCGGTGCCTGATTAAATGAGATTAAACACTGCGATTGAGCTGATCTATGATACTCGCTCCATATTTGGTGCCTTAAAATAGAAAGCCCTTTTCCCCCAATTTAGTCAAAGCAGGCTCATTTTGTAGTGTGAAATTGTGCAAAAGAACAAAATAGTCCTCATTTCTGAGGGATCAGAGAAAACGTACCATAGCACGCTCAGTGATGAAGATATACAGGTAAATAACAGGAAATCCCCTTTTAGCACAGACAAATAAGTCAAAAGTGAACATTTTTTAAGGGCCCATGTCTTACATTTTCCACCATAATTCATTTTACATGACCTCTCTTTGTCCCTTAGAATTCAACAGGCTGTTTTTGTTACAGTGCCTTTAAGACTGATGTGTGTAAATGAGCTCTGTTTTGATTGGCTACCCTCATTTAAAAAGCAGTTTGGGCTGAAACACTCCTCATAGCTCCAGCATGAGTGGGCGGAGCTAAAGTACTGTAGGCTGAATCAGTGGATATATATTCAAATGTGTCAGTTTTTGTGACAACACAAACATATAACACGCTGTTTATGCAGCTTAGCTTTCATATATGGACTGTATGGACTGGGGAGTGAATGGTATGTTTAACACCTCCTCCCATCATAGAATACTACCAAGATGGGAGGATAGGGGCTAGAACGTGCTCCCTCCGAGACACACTGCATCTTTTCAAACTGCTACCTATTCTAAACCAACATCATTGGACAGCTCAACACGCTGTAACGAATACACTGATGAGGCAGACAAGGAGGTGGGGCAAAAGTGCTGGCTCAGAGGGTAGGCAGGAAAGAAGGACTGGACAGGGGAATGACCTGGTAAACAGACAAGAAACTAGACAGAGAAACGAACAGGGGAAAACAGGAACCTGGTCAAAAGACTGGATACAGCTGGATGGGAAACTGGACAGTGGACTGAACGTGGGACAGGACAGGAGATGGGATGAAGTCCCGAAGAGATGGGACTAATGGCGGGTCAGGAGACTGAATTAGGTATGGGGCAGTAGACAAGTAGAAGATCGGAAATGAGATAAGACCTGACAACATCAACATCAAATATCAAACAATGCTGGCTGGGCAACAATGGAAACACAGTGGTATAAATACTAACACAGAAGACAAGGAACACCTGAGACTCATGAGAGGGCAGGGCTAGGAAACAAGGAACAGGTGAAGGCTGAAGTCAGGGCAGGACAGGGGAGGAGCGAACACAGTGTCAAAAGCACATGGCACTAGAAAACAAAGGCACATGACACAGGGAAACAAGAAAACAAAGGCAAAAACAGAGAAAGACAGAGAGTGACAGGATGTCACACACACTTGGAGGAGAATGCTAACCAAGTCTCGCTGAGCAAGACGTGAACTTGTAGCATGTATTCATCCGGGGAGAACTTGTTAAACTTTTGTTGTTTCACCACAAACAAGGATTATGTGCCCTCTAAAATGTAACCCCAAATTCCTTTAATGCTCTCTTAATGTCTGAAGAACAATCGGTAAGACAAGCAAAAACAAGCTAGCTGCTAAATGCTGACAGAACTGCAAGATGCAATGTTCATCACATATATAATGTGCTCTCGCCACATGCGACTAAAATTTCAGTTATTTAGGGGTGAGCTTTTCAGCCATGCTATCCATACAATCTTAAAAAAGATGGTTCTTCAAGGGCTCTGGTTCTATTTAGAACCATGAGTTATGTATAGAACAATTTGCATGCTTAAATGGTTCTTTGCATGGTGAAATCGTTCATCAGATTAATGGAGAATGTGTTCTGTGGTTCTATATAGCACCACAAGGGTTCTTCTATTGGTATGATGTCAAGCTTGTAACAATAGAAGAACTCTTTTAGGTGCCAAATAGAATCATTTTTGTGGTCTAAACAGAACCATTCCCTTTACTAAAGAGCCCTTATAGAACCATCTTTTTAGGTTTACAACAGGCTTGTTGACGAGTGCACCCTACGATCGCCCTCTACTTTGAGCTCCGCCTTCACAAGACATTGGATTGGTTTTGAAATTTCACTCTTGGGTTCTCGCGCTAATAAGTCCACATTCTCACCCACGTTTTCTCGTGGTTGTCCCCAAACAGTCTCATTACGAGATCACATCTGGCCCTGCAAAGCTACCCATTCAGAGAGAGCGATGCCAGTTATGCTCTGTTGGACTCCTGGCCATGGATGGCTGTGGCATCATTGGGGATCGAACTTGGAATCTCCCGATGATGGGCCACTTTTGATACATACACTCTCAGAAATAAAGGTACAAAACTGTCACTGGGGCAGTTCCCCTCTTGTCACTGGGGTGGTACCCTCAAGGGTACGTCATCTCATCTCCAGGCTTTTTATTTTATTGTTCTGTTTTAAAACATTCAGTTATGAAAAGGTACAAATACAAACTTTTCACCTGGAAAAACTTATTTAAGGTTCACAACTGGACCTTAAAACCACTGATGTACCTTTGAGGGAACATTTAGACTGTCTGTACCTTGATGAATGAAAAATATACCTGCACAGAACCTTTATTCAGTGTAGAAATTGGGCATTTCAGTGTAATTTAGTTGAACATAATTAGACATTACCATCATGTTACTCAAAATAATTACCTAGCACTTTGAATTTGATCTTCCCTGGTTCAAACCTGGTTAATACATGGAACGTAAGATCTACCAGAAAGACTCAGGAGGCAGGAGTGATGGAAGATAATATTTTAATCCTTGATAAGATTTTACAGTTTGAAGATCACAAATTTTAAGAACTAAAGAGTCTTTAGTATAAGTCCCATCCTCAGCCCAGCCGAGTGCTGAGACCCTTGCAGATCCTGCTGGACAGGGACAACAGGGGCCGAGCCCACTCCCTGGACAACCAGGTGGGGACCAAACTGGTGGTGATGGGGAGGAAGGAAGAGAACATTGAAATGTCGGCACCTAAAAGCAGCAAACAGGTACATGAGTTAAGTCATTTTAACGACAGGTGGAGTTGATCAGAGCAACGAATGAATGAGTAGCATTGGAGTCTTCCTGGCAGAACTTGCGCTAAAGCTTCCATGAACTGCAAAAGAATGTAAGCAGTTAGAAAGTTGGCTGTTTCAAAGAGGCTCTAAAGTCAAGTGCTTTTGCTTTTGGCAAATCAACACACAAGGTCAAATGAAATTCTCGACAGTGAATCATTTATAGCAACAAACAACATACATGATATATCTAAACCTCCACTAAGATGGGTTTAAAACATCCTGCTGTGCCAGAACAGGATGCAATTTATCAGCTATTTCAAAAATGTTAAGGCAATTAAGTTGGATGATGAGTGAGATCATCATTGTAAGGAAGATGAATGTTTGCTGAATCCCAGAATCTAGGATCATGTTAAAATGTGAGTAAGTAGTCCAGGAATGCAAGAAGCTGCTGAGTCCAGCTGGTCAGCACCTGGGAATTACTTCTTATCTATAGTCAGCGAGGCAAAGATTTTACTTTAAACAGATTATGACAAACCTTCAAACTTGCAGAGGAGGATAGGCTCTCCTTTTGAGTCTTGGTTCCCCTCAGTGGTTCTTCCTCATGCTCTTAGAGAGTTTTTCCTTTTGAGTCTTGGTTTTTCTCAGTGGTTCTACTTCATGATCTTAGAGCTTCTCCATTCGAGTCCTGATTGCTCTCAATAGTTCATCCCCCAATCCTTAGGGAGTTTCTCCTTCTGAGTCTTGGTTCTTCTCAGTGCTTCTTCCTCATGTTCTTAAGGAGCTTCTCTTTTTGAGTCTTGGTTCTTCTCAGTGCTTCTCCCTCATGCTCTTAGGGAGTTTCTCCTTCTGAGTCTTGGTTCTTCTCAGTGCTTCTTCCTCATGTTCTTAAGGAGCTTCTCTTTTTGAGTCTTGGTTTCTGTCAGTGGTTCTACCTCATGATCTTAGGGAGCTTCTCCTTTTGAGTCTCGGTTCTCCTCAGTGTTTCACCCTCGTGCTCTTAGGGAGCTTCTCCTTTTGAGTCTTGGTTCTTCTCAGTGTTTCTCCCTCATGCTCTTAGGGAGCTTCTCCTTTTGAGTCTTGGTTCTTCTCAGTGTTTCTCCCTCATGCTCTTAGGGAGCTTCTCCTTTTGAGTCTTGGTTCTTCTCAGTGTTTCTCCCTCATGCTTTTAGAGAGGTCTTCCTGCTACTGTCTCCCGCGGTGTAGCTCATTAGGAGGCTCGACCTGGATTTCTGTAAAGCTGCTTTGGGACAATGCTTGTTATAAAAAGCCCCATACAAATTAAATTGTCTGGTCCTCCATAACATTTATCTGAAACACTGATGCAGAAAAAAACAGAGTAGGGACATCTCTTAAATTCTCCTTTTTGATTTCAACTCACCAATAAACAAAGGCTCATTCAAGGTATTCCAGCTTTCTTCTCGGATATAATACCACATTCCAGTCTGATTGCTTGGGAAGAGATGTAACAGTATAGTGCAAGTAGAGTTGCACAATATGTGATGTATGGTTAATGTCTCATTGGTTTGTGAGTGGCTGTAAAAGGCTGTAGTATAAGACCTCTTGTGCTGCATAGTGACCAAGCTTAGATGACCCTGATAGACACTCATATATATGAGTGATCTGATAAATCACAGGCATGCTCATGGTCAGACATACATTTTTCCCATTGAAACCTTGCTATCTTTAACCATGTCACACAGAAATGCAGTTGAGCACTGATGTGTTTTGTCATATGACAAATCATATTGCATTGCAATATATGTAGTTCATGCTGTGCAGCCCCACTGCAGTGTCCTTGACAACACAGGTTATGATTTGTTCTCTTCCTTTGCGGTTGTTGGAGAGATTTATACATGGGAAGGCATGTAGATTATAGGGCAATATACCAACAATGTGAAAAACGAAAGAGAAATGTGAAATATCTGAATTCTTTTCTTTTTTTTAAAGTCTTTCACAAGAAATTTGTCAGCCTAGGTTTGACCAGTAGCTCCAACCTGCCATTGCCTGAATGGCATCCACTCGGATATGATGCATCTGCCAACGCTACACCCATTTTCTACTTCATTAAAAGGAGATAAATGAACAACAAGCTCATTTTACTATGTAATGATGTTTGCCTGAGCTCAGAACATCTGCTTGGCGAAATGTTATGTGAGTAATAAAAGCCGAACAGTTGGCGCGTTTGGTCTTTGATTTTTTTTTTCTTACTCATAAATCAGAGAAATTCATATTGATGGCATGCTGTTGTTAATTGGAACACAGATTTTGATTATTGGAGCTATACTGAGCACGTTAACACAACCTATATTAGTGTTTATGCAATTGATGTCTAGATTCTGCTATTGTGGACGTCAGTACTTTATACTGTACATCATTGTGCTGTAGGGAATGGTGAAAACCTGTCAGCCAAACAAAAGTGCTGTTAAGAGCCATGGCGAACGACGTGAGCTCAGAGCCATGCCCACATGCACTGATGAGAGGTGGCTTGAGGCAAGTGCCTGAGCTGAACATGCCGAGAAGAGCCACAGGTAGCTGCAGTCCAGTGGCCGCTATGCTAGACATAAGGCCCAGGAGGCAATGCCATAGAGTCACCCATGGCTCTTGTCGGCACTTGGGGCTTGGATGTTGACTATGTTCCACTCACTGCGGCTTTCGTTGGCACTTAAGGCTCAGGCACTGGCCTCAAACCGCCTCTCATGACTCTAATCTGCGTTTGCCAGGTTTTCCCTGATGTCCATGGTGCCAAGAGGCTTGGGCGCCAGCCTCTCACTGGCACATTATGTATATACATAGAAGGTTGCTAAAGGAAAAACCAACATAAAGAGTCTTAGTGAGATGGGCCAGCACGAGCTAGCAGAACAGCATCAGTGCACCTCGGCATAGATTCTAACTCTGGAACTCTACTGCAGGGATGCAGGGACACCGTTCCTCCACAAGATATTCCCTCAGTTGGTGGTTTGATGATGGAGGTGGAGAGCACTAAAATCTTCCATAGGTGTTCAACTGGGTTGAGATCTAAAGACTGGCTATAGCATATGTTTTACATCATATTGATACTCATCAAACTATTCAGTGACCCCTCATGACCTGTGGATCCTGAAAGAGGCAGAGCCGTCAAACTCCCTCACTGTAGGGGTCAAGCATTCAGACCTGTACTGTTCTCTTGGTGTACGCTGCGCATGCACTCCCCCACTCTAAGACTATGGTGGAGTGACTCATGTGACTATATTACTGTTGTCCACATCCCTGTAGACCAGCGCTGGTGGTTTGGACATAACCAAACTCTCAAAGGGTCAGTCATCTTTGTAATGAGGGGTTCATGTACTGTAGCCCTACTATAGCATCCCTCTCTATATAGTTGTGGATGGACTGTTCTTGCAGAGTCTGATCATGCTCTGTGTAGACATTCTCAGTCTCTTTTTCCAAACATATCGCATTAATGTTCGAGCATCACACTCACTGGAAATTATGCTTTCAACCACAATTACCAACAAAAACACTTCCTGTTTACTGTTGTCATTTCTACAAATCTAAATGCAGATGTCACTCTAGTCACTACTCATAGTGTTCGACTACGTCATTAAGAACACGTCGCCATGTTGGTAGGTCAGCTGTAACTCTGACTGTGCTCTGAGAGAGCTTGTCTCATCACTGTTACTGAAGCTACAACCCAGCAGGTGGATGAAGACCAAGCAAAATAGACCAGAATGACCACAAAAACATGAAAGGAAACATGAAAGGGTATGTGGACACTTTAGAAAGTCTCCAGAAAATGCTATAAGGAGATATAGATAGGATATAGGAGATTAGCTAGATTCATTTACTGTATACGTAAAGCCTGCACATCTCCAGAGTTCAGAACATTTAAATGTGTGAGATATTACAAGAACTCATAAAAGTGTCTACCAATACTGCCAAAGCATCATCAGCTTACCTCAATAATGCACACATCATTAATCAGGAAATGCATCAAGCTTTTGCTTGGAATTGTTTATTGAGCAGCTACCGAGCAGCACAGCAGAGCTATAATCGGCTACTGGAACTGATGGACTGTTGAACGCATCTCACTGGATGATCTAATGCTGCGTCCAAAACCAAACACTTCTATACTTCACCTACTACACTAATGAGTGCACTTCTAATGGTATATGCACTATTTTTTACAAGCTATTTAATGCACTACTATGCAGCTTGGTGTGGCAATAATAACAGTGGGAATTCTCAGCCATTTAGATTTCAGTTTTCATTTCTTATCACTACAGCAACAAATCAAATAAGTAACTTCATTATAAAACACTCAAATGTAATAGTTATATAATGTATAATATGTCTTAAAAATAGTTTTAAACTGCATATCCTGAAAAAAATGTGTTTTACTGCCTTTGCTGGATCAGTTATGGCTTTGTTATCTCATGCCCGGTTAAGTTCAAGTTATCTACCAAAATGGTGGCAGCGTGATTGCATGACGTCAGTGGAATACTATGAATTGCGTCAGTAGCCAGTTGAGCCCTCTTTGTGACTAAAGCTCTTGTCATTTGCACACCTATAATAAAACCTCTTTCAGAGTCACTTGGACCTTTTCCTCCTGCCATCTTGATCCAAAATCGAGGTCAAGTGGACCTGCTTAGCGCGCTACAGAGCACGGCAGGATGTTAATTGCTCAATTGCATCATGCGGTACACCTGACTCATCATGTTTACCCACAAATTTATTCGAGTTTTCTCCTTTCCTTTTTTGTTTATCCGGTGTTTAGCAACGTCTACCGGCTTTTCAGGCAGTGTCAGGACACGTTATGGTCAACTCCATGGTGAATCTGTCCGATAGCTGAGAAACAGTCCATATGTCATGCCCAGGCTGTCGCAAATCTGTCAAACAGAGGCACAGTTTTCATCAAATCAACCCAGCATGCAACAGAGGTAGAGGCGCAGCAAACAAACGAAGCAGTTAAAATGCTTAAAGCACTCTTTATCCAGCATTTTCGCAATTAGTATTGTTCTGTTTGTAAGATATTCACTTAGATGACTAACGGCACTATTTGTATTCATGAATTCATGTTTGCATTGCAAATGTTTGTTAATAAAAAATCTGTGCCCACTATGAAATACATTAGTGTTTAAAAAATTTTTCAGGGTGCTGAATGTGAAGCAGTGGAGCTCCAAAACAAAATAACAGATCATAACTGTGATGCCAAGGACGCAGATTGTATGTCTAATAGGACTAATGTTTAGTAAAGCCGCACCTACACTACGATTATATTTCATATTCCAAAGATCACAAAGATAACTTTGGTGCGGCATGATACATGGACTATAATTAAACATTAATAAACAATACAGAAGCAATAGCGAGACGATAATAAGGCTGAAAACGCTGAGACAAACATTAAAACAGTTCAATTACTGGGAATAATTCTAGCAAAACAAACAGGCATTAAAAATTAAAGTGTAATAGACAAACACAAATTGCTCACTGAAGTCCACGTTTAAATGGATTGAAGTGACAGTGGAGGGAATGAGCTACTTAATAGTGACTGTAGGAAGAATATAAGTTAAGAAACTCATTTAGGCGGCTTGTGCTGGACCAGATGCTCCAGTACCATTTGCCAGATGACACCAATGTGCTCTCGTGGGGTTTCTTATAGATTTCAGTGGAGTGATAAACCAATATGTTGGGCCAAATTCACTTTCTGGAGGGCTGAAGTGCAACTCTGTGATGCTGTAGGTAGGAAAGTGTTCTACAGTGATTCTGTGGGAGCTGTGAAGAGTTCTCGCAGACAGCTTAGCTCTTTTGGGTCTCCTTAGGAAGTGAAGGTAGTGTTTGTAGGTCAGGTGACCAGGTTCTCCAAGCTGGTGATCTTCTCAAAGGCTGACCTGCTGAATGATCCGTCCATTTTCTTCTAAAGCTGATAACCAGTGCTTCAAATTTGTCAGTGGCTATCCATCAGGCATCAAGTAGGTTGACTTAAGAGCCCACATAGAAGTGATGTACAGGTTGGCCGGTAATATCAGCCAGTATTGAAGATGGCATCATTGGTATCAATAATGCACTATATTACCAACCTTTTTGAAAGCGGCATTGCTGGAATTCAAACCTGTGGCCTCCTGGCAAAAGGGCAAATCCTTAGACCAGAGGTCTCAAACTACCAGCCAGACAGTGTTATATGACCCATCACATATTTAAAATTTATTCTGCCCATAAATAACTTTTTATTTCCATTTTTCTGCTAAATATTCACATTTCAAGGGTAGATTTGCTTCACCCACCAGACACGGAGGCTGGTTACCCAGCATAAGCTACATAATTAGTAAGCTAATTGAGCGGGAATTACTGTAATTTAGCCATAACTGCCATAACTCTCTAGCTAGTAACTATATAACTATAGTCGTAGTGGTATTTGACGCTTGAGAAAACCCCTCCCAGTACATCCGAACCCCCTCCCAGAACAACCGAAACTCCTCCCAGTACAACCAAAAACCCTCCCAGTACAACCTAAACTCCTCCCAGTATAACTAAAACCCTCCCAGTACAACTGAAACCCCTCCCGGTACAACCAAAGTGATTGAATGATCTGCGTCTGCGAGGAAGATGATCATGGAGGATGCATATGGTTGGGGACCTGGCGAAAGAAAATGCTTAATAGAAATATGGACAGACAGTACTGTGCTAAACAGGAAGAGGCTAAATGGATAAAAAAAATTGGTAATTGGTTGCTGCGTAACAAGCAGATTTGCATATTCTGTCCCACAGCAGTTGGATTTCAGCCCGACTATCCGGACATGCATCTGGCTGTGAAAATGCATGTGACAATCAGGATACAAGATGTAAATGGGGTCTGAGAATTCCTGCTGTTAATTTCTTCTACTGAAGTATACCATTAAAATCTAAAATCTGCTGATATCAGAAGTCCCTTTAAAAACATTATAGTTATCAGCCACAAAATGTACATTTCTATAAGCTTCTGAGAAGTACAGGATTGATTTTCAGGATGTAACTGGGTGTATTTTGCTCAGTTCAAAGCTGTGTTCAGAATCGCTCCCTATTAAAGAACTAGCACACTATTAAATAATGTGGCAGCTGTTCTGTGTGTTGCGTGAATGCTCAACGATAAATCTTTCGGTTGCTTCCCAGTCAGTTCAGAAAGAAAGCTATGTAGTGAATAGTGAATGAGGTAATGAGAGAACCATCCCAAAAGCAGAGTGCAACTGTGCCAAGTTCGGTCTCTCTGGGATGAGTGATGAAGGCGAAGCTGAAATGTTAAAAAATCTGGACTTAATTTTGTAAAAGACCCAAAATTTGTGCACCAAGGCCTTTCTGATTACCAAAACATTCACTTGCCAATACCCAGTGTGCATCTACACATACTACACCTATTTACTAATTTATTGATCAGATATAATTCAGAACATAATGACGTTTGTCTGAACTGAGAACATCTGCACACTTGAAATGTTGGTGTGAGTAATAAAGGCCCAACATTTGGTACATTTGTTCTCATTTATGGTATGTTGGTAATAGGGACACATCTGGAGTCTGAGTAAGTTAACTCAACCCAAAGTTACAATTGATCTTCCCAGGGTTTACAAAAATAGATACTTCGAAATTATTATAGTACTACAGCCGATCATAATCCTGATGCTCTCCTCATCTTCCTTAACGTCCACTTCATTTTCTCCTCCAATCACTGCTTAGCAACTATCCGCCAGCACTTCAGTGAGTTAGTTCCTTCGATTTTCTACTTTAAATTTGAAGCTACAGATATATGCAAATGATTTGCATGGGGGGTTTGTAAAAGTGAGACCTGATAGAGTAGAGTCAGCCACCCAAGTTAGAGTTGTATTGTCCTGGCCCATAGTGATCTATGCACTGCCTACTTCTGTACATAAAAGTTATTAGAGGTAATATAAATGGAAAAAAGCTCCACGCCCGTTGTGACAGTGTGCTTTAGTTCAGGATGTTTGA
Source organism: Colossoma macropomum (assembly GCF_904425465.1). Taxonomy (NCBI): domain Eukaryota; kingdom Metazoa; phylum Chordata; class Actinopteri; order Characiformes; family Serrasalmidae; genus Colossoma; species Colossoma macropomum. The sequence goes on from NW_023494805.1 coordinate 38,868,916, forward strand.
TGATTTGGGTTTTTAAGTTTGTTGCTTTTTCCGTCTTTATTATGTACATCTCAGCTGTCCGACTTGAATTTGTGTCCACTGAGATGAACATATTGCTTGTTGAAATCAGATGCATGCTTTATTGGGAAATGTTACATTTATTATTGTGTTTATTTTGTGTTTATTATTGTGTTAATTTTGTGTTTTGTGTTTATTTTGTGTTTTGTGTTTATTTTGTGTCTTGCTATTATCTTGTTTCTAAAACAATATGTGATTATTATTATATAGTGGTGACGTGCCCAGCACTGCAGTTAGTGTGCTGCCATTGTGGTGCTGCATAGCCCTCATTGAACCTGGGACCCCGGGGATTTGCTAATTCGTCTACACATGCTGGGTATCTGTATTTGGCCAAATTATAGTGGTCCTAGGACAGCGCCCTGTGGAACACCATCAGTCACATGTACTGTATATGTATGTAAAAGTGTCAAGTATCAATAATTACTTCTCATGGATAGGAAATGTCCATGCATTCATAGCACAGACCGGACAATCACATGCTTCTTCTTGAGCATGTGATTCTCTGATCATTCCATTCCGTTGTAACAGTGTGCTTTAGTTTAGGATGCTTGACGGTTTGGGTTTTTAAGTTTTAAAGTGTTGCTTTTTCCGTCTTTATTATGTACATCTCAGCTGTCCGATTTGAATTTGTGTCTTCACTGAAGTAAATGCATTGCTTGTCAAAAGCAGATGCATACTTTTTTGGGAAATGTTGCATTTATTATTGTGTTTATGTTAACTTGTGCGTCTTGCTATTATCTTGATTGTAAAAAAAAAGATGTGCTTATTATTATATAGCACTGACGTGCCCAGCGCTGTGGTTAGCATGCTGCCACTGTGGTGCTGCATAGCCCTCATGTAACCTGCTGTGACATCGTAAAATTTCCCTGACCTCTAGGGGTGGGCAATATGATGATGCTTTATTGTTATCAAGATAAACTATGTCACAGGGCGCTCTTCTGAGCATATCATGAACGTTGTCAGTACTTAAAGAACACTGACTAACTGCAACGTGAGCACAACTAGGCCTGTTTAAATTTAGTGCAGTGCAGTTTGTAAAACATTGAAAATCATAGTAGTTGTAGGTTTATTATTACTGTAGTATGTTTTATATGCCATTACAGTTATATATTTTATGTATTTTGTCTGTTCCAACTTTCATCTCAGAAAAACTAAATACCATGATGTGCATAACGTATTGTGAAAATGTCTTGATTTATTGCTATATAACATTTTTACCATATCGCCCACCCCACTGACCACCCAAAAAAGGTAGCCACCTAACATTTGTGCCCATGGGCTGATAACTTGATGATCCGGGACTGATTAAACCTAGTCCTGGACTACATAACATTCATTCTCCACTGAAAGGAAAATGTAGTATTAGGAAACCAACCCCATTCTTCATTATTCTCCATTGAGAATATGCCTAATTGATTGTGTTGTGACATTAACCCTGTACTGTAAATCCTGAATTTAGCATGTCAATGTACTGCTTATACTGTAAGATAGTTACTGTATACTGTAAGAAGTTTCAGCAATCTGACATTAGCCCAGGGAATGGAAAGCATACTAATGTGTTGAGCTTAAACACACTCCTTTCAGGACTTGGAAAAGTGTGGAAATTGAAATCCTACAATATAATTATATAGACATGTCCAACATCCGACACAGCTCAAACCATATTTTATGACCTCACACCATATTTAATTACTTAAGAACTTGTCCACACTTTGCTGTTTGAATAGCACAGCCTTTCATAAATTCTTATCAAGATATCATTTCCCATTTTAGGCTTACGAGAAAGATTGCTCTCATTTTTAAGAGAAGCTATACTTTAGCAAGTGAATGCCATTCAATGACAAAATGCTACTGAGTTAAAGCTAACATTCTAGTTCTGTTTCATACATTAGAACGTCTCTGTATTGTGGGTTTCAGTTTCCAACAATGAAATTGTTTCTGTTACAAAATGAAATTCAACTGCAGTCTTTAATTTGGGCATTTCAAATTCATAACAATGAAAGTTCAAACCATGACGTTTCGATGCCAACACAAATATGGCTCTAAAACATTTCATTAAAACTGTAAATACAATTTGATAACTTCTATGCATCCTTGTGTGAGTTATTTTCTACTATGTACAATTCATTTTACAAAAGAAATGACAGATCCTGAGAATTCAGCAAAGTAAAACAGAGACAAAAACAAGCTCTGCTCAGAAAAATAAACATAAAAAGAGAAATCAATTAAATTCAATAAATGAGATGTCTGCTTAAATTCAATTTGTATGAGATTGAATTAATATTTTCTTCTCATAACCTCTTTTAAAACCTTTCCAGTTTGGCTGAACTCAATTTTCTTCTCCTATACATGGTGTTCAAATGACATTCATGCCTCAATTTAGTGCACTTTTGTAGATATCTTCCAGGCAGTGACGGTGGTTTATTTTCTCCATACACACCTCAAGGCCAATACGTTGACATATTTTACCCTGGGATTTGCTAACTCTTCTACACATGCTGGGTATCTGTATTTGAAATTATAGCGGCCCTAAGACAGTGCCCTGTGGAACACCATCAGTCAAATGCACTGTATATGTATGTAAAAAGTGTCAAGTATCAGTAATCACCTCTCATGGATAGGAAATGTCCACGCATTCATAGCAGAGACCGGACAATCACATGCTTCTTCTTGAGCATGTGATTCTCTGATCATTCCATTCATTCAAATACGAAGAAACAGCGATGTGCAAAAGGAAAAGGCGTCCTTCTTGGAGCTGTCAGGCACAGCACGAGTCCTCTCAGAGCACTGCCCTTTCTCAGTCTATCGAGCAGCTCTGTGCACATGGCAATGGGGCTTAGTCAGCCATGTTTAGTCAAGCATTTCGTGCTCTTCTGAACATGTCCCACTTGGAGTCACGTTCTCCGTGACTGAGGCAAGACTGTGGTCCCTGTGGTGTTTTTGGGCAAAGGCGGCGGGCTCCAGTCCGGCTGGTAGAAATGGATGTTGAATGTCCTTGCCCAATTAGCAAAGACGCGCTTCTCTGTGATGAAGCGGTGATGGCTGCCCCGCCGCCCGCGCTCGTGGGAGATGTACATGGCACATTCGTCCGGCCCCAGGGGCTCGTAGTAGTGATACGGGACGGAGGGGCGTTGAGCTTCCCTAAGGAGAAGAAGAAGACAGAGTAAGTTAAGGAAAAGATGTTCCAGCAAAGTTAGCCATACACGAGGAAGTAGATTCCCAGATTCCCAAATTAATCTTGAGCTGAATATCCATGGGCAAGGCAATTAACCTGAATGTGTCTAGAGAATAAGTGGCAATAAGCGGAATAAATTGATTCCATGTAACACAATAAGGCTTCAGAATGGCCTGGGAGAGGTCATGCCTCAGTGGGAAAGCGTAATAAATCATCTCATTTTCTGCTCTTGGTTATTGTTAGACTGGAGTCGGTGTGCAGCAGGGCACCGTTGACACGGGGTGGGTGTTAAATGCTATGGCACAGTGCTTCAAGCAAATAAAATAGATTTTACTCTCATACTCATTATGCGAAAAGATTACATTTATTGTAGTACTTACTTGCAGAAATCTGGAGGCACCATGCCGTAAACGTTGATTCGGTCGCACAGCTCCAGTGCTATGGTCATTGTGAACCATCCCGTACTCAACCAGGAGTTGGATATCTTCCTGAGAGGTAAAGAGAAAGGATGGGGATTCACTGATTGATCAAGATGCTATCATCACATTATGCAAATCTAGAAAAAGAATAATGAAATAATTCCTGGGGGCTGGCGAGTCGGAAAGGCGGCACCACACGAGCCCAACTATCGGCAGCATTTAGGAAGGGTGCCCACCTGACAAGATCGTTTCTATAACAGAGTGTTATCATCAACTGCTCATCAACTCCGCTGTCCTGCCATCTGATACGGAAGCCCTAATGATTTTCTGACAAATAACATAATAACGGAAGAGAAACAAACACCATTAGGGAAGAACAGCGAGGGACGTGATTGATTAGGTGGCGTGATTGCTGGTAAATTACCTCTGCCAACAGAGAGCTGCCCATCTGGCAGCTGTCACATCCATAATCTCCTGTGCATACGTGCCGAGGTGGAATATAGAGCACGCTCGTGCAACGTTACCACTTCTTCCTATCTGTCCTTTTCCAGGAGTTTGGATTTAAGACCTGGTAATTAGCCTCTAGTCTGGCCTCAGGGCGGCTTGACAAAGGTTACCAAGCCTGCTTTGTAAGGGCAGATCATTAGGTAGGAAGATGTTGGCCGGCTCATGCGAGAAGATGAGAAGGTCTTGCCTTTAGCTGTGTTGTAGATGACCTACAATATATCAAACCCCCAGAACTCTCTGTGGTGTGCTGATTGGAGTTTCTCTCTAAAGCTCAGGGTCCTTTAGAAATGCAGAAAAAGGGAGCAACTTGTTCTCGGGTAAGAGTGCCATGGAGACAGGCTTTGTGCTATGGTGAGTCAGCTTCAACAGTACAACCATCAAAATTGTGAACATAACTTTGGTGTGATTGGATTTCAAGAGACCAGTCGCTAGCTATATCAATGGATGTTCTTATATATTTATTTGACTGGGAGATTGGGCGGTTCACTATCTTAAAAAAAAGGACTATCTAAGCTTGGCTGGATTATTTTTTTTAAGTCAATGTTTACAAAATTAACTAATAGCAAAAAGGTAAACGGTTGGGAAAAGTATACTATTAAAGTATGACGTTATGATGGACAGCCAATCAGCTACTTGTTATTATGCAGTTACTATATCGCTGCTCTCAGAACAAAACCTCGTATCTCCAATTTTTGTTTTTTTTCAGTTGTTGACATAAAATGCCTGTTGCCCTTTACATTGGGTTTAAATTTTATGATGAATGGACTGAAAGAAACAGCCCAAAATGGCTTGGAAAAAATCTGGTTCCATTGACTTACATTGAAAGTAAAGTAGGTTTTTTCCTTCTCCTGTAAAGTTACCATTTTGGAGATACAAGGTTTTGTGCCAATTGTGATGTCATCATATTCCCCAGGCCTACAATTTAGCGTACAATCTGAGCTGGAATAACTGAATGGCTAATCTTCAACCCATAATCTGTGAACTTTAAGATGCTTCAAATGTGAGAGCATGTTGCCTCCTCCAGCTCCACAGATCCACACCATGGTTAACTCTCAGGTCCTTGTTTTATTTCCATAGCCTACAGTGAAAGGACAAAGCAAATGGTGCTTCTGAAGGCAGCTGCCTGAGTTGGCAGGACTCATAAGTCCATTCGATTTGAATGGCCAGTCATGCTGAGCCACCGTAAAATGAGCCAGAAAGAGCACTTACAGCAGGGGTGTTGAATTCCAGTCCTGGAAGACTGGACTAGAGCACAATCTGGTGATTTTCCAACTTAAACACAGCTACTAAACCTGGTAGCCGTGCGGAATGGGTGATGACCCTCAGGCTAACCTTTCACCATTTACTCAACTATGTAGTCCAATCATTTACTTATTATCCTACAATTTTAAAAATTGACATGCTAAACTGGGTCTTTGGGGTGATGCACCTTTATACCTCTCAATAAATGGTTCCTTAAAGAACGTTTGTTGTCAATAACAAATGAATAATGATGAACTCTAAATCCATTAAACATTCTTATTTATTTTGTTTTACCTAGAACCAAATGTCCAAATCAAGAGCAATTCGGAAATCTGAGAAATCTTTATTTTTGAGTCTTGCATGAAAATAGAGACACTACCAAGAAAGTGTTGACCCTCTTGTCAGCGATGCCATGGCCACCCTTACAAAAAAGAAATCTATTCAGGTGTGCTATTAGTATACTTCTTTTAAACTATAAAATAAGTAAGTATGCTTTAAATGTACTTTTTATATACTTATCAAAAATATACTAAATAAAATTACACTTGAGTATACTTGGCTTATACTGACAAGCATACAGAAAAGCCTAAGTATATTTGGCCTTATATTTATACTTAATCTTTTGATTGAGATGTACTTAAAAAAGTATAATTAAGTATTCTTGCATAAAGTTTAAGTATACTTGGCTTGTAGTTTGGGATGGAATAGCTCAGAGAAAACAGTACACATGTGAAACTCAACCTGATCTTTTATGTAAATTGTAGAGATGTACAACCTGTTTGTGGGCAGCCAGGGACTGATTTCACATCGTCACGAATTCCATTATCATTTAATGTGTTTTGTTTTGAACTGGAATGTCGATTTGAGTTCTTATGTTCTTATATTTTGGCGTCATATACAATATATGTTTGAAAATTCCGATTTATGTCTAGTGAATTTTGTATGTGTAGTCCACTGGTAGTGTTCATATTAGTAAGTTCAAGTCTACTTAATGTACAAAAAGTACAAAGAAATACTACCAGTTTACTTTAAAGTGCAAAAAAGTAGTAAACTATAAGTATCAATTAATTTAAAGAAAACTTACAAGTATACTTGCAGTGTAAAAACTATTAAACTAGTAGTTTACTAAGAGTATACTTAAGTGTACTTTCATAAACTAAAAAGTGGAAATATATAACTAGTACACTAACAATACTATAAGTTTACTTTTAGTGTAGTACTCAAAGTTTACTACTCTTACACCTAAAATATACTTGAAAGTATACTTTAATAACCTAAAAAGTGGGCAAATTTACTTCCAAGGAGTATTGAAATAGTACACTTAGTACACACAAGTATACTACTAGTACATTTATATCTGTATACCTACTACACAAAGTACACTTGGTAAATATACTCACTTAAGTTTACTTATTAAAATGAACTTTAAGTATACTTGTTTTGTAAGGGCATCCATGACTGGGAGTTCAAGACAGCATAATTGTCCTCGCTTTTATTGGGTGTGTAGGATGGCTAGTCAACATGGGCATCAGAACAGAATTGCTAGTAAGCAGTCTCCTCAAAATTAGCGGCAGTTTGAACAGATGTGGTGGCACTTCATGTATCTCAGAGGAAGCTTGTGCTGGCCTTCACTCCCCCAGCTTGATAGCATCGCATGCATTGGTCAAATGGTAAAAAAATGGAAAGGTTCAACTGACAACCGAGGGGGTGGCGTGTGTTTGGAGTCCTCTCAGATGTGTATTTGGGGAAACACGATACAAGTTTCAACCTCATCCCGTTTCGGACTCCGAGCTATTTTGTGGTTTCTGGGAAGATGCTCAGCTCGCTAACGTAGCCATCTTTCATCTTCAATAAGACTGTAAGACATGAGCTACTCAGCGCCGCTCACTGATCGCAATGCTAGATCATTTACTGGTGCCTCTTGACATGTTAGTCCTTTAATCAGCATTTTATTCCCTCTAACAAAACTGTCCACAGCAATAACCAACAACGTTCAGCATATCAGGCATCACTGCAACACTGCAGCAGTTCTCATTCTGGAGATCTTTTATATTATTTTTTTCTTTTAGTGAAATAAATGTTATGATAATCCCCACAGATTTTAAATTCCAATTTTCAGTTTAATTAACTTCAAAGATATCTCACTGGTTAAAGCTGGTTATCACACTTGTCCACAGATCTTGTTGTATTTTTTAGCTTTCAGCTCTACAATGGGCAAGGTTGCCAGATCCAACAAAAAACCTTCAGCCCAAAGTTTGATGAAAAGCTGACCATCTGTGTGTTCGGGACTGCATTTTCAAACTATCCCACTTTTGTGGGAAAACCATGGACCTGGTAACCCTGACAACAGGTATTCACAAGCTGTACCAAACACTCCAATGAAAAGGAAGGAAAATATGGATTGTCATTCATAGGGGATAAAAAGGGGGGATGGTTGTTTTAGAAGGGGGGTAGTTTCTATCATTTTTTATGACCAGAGGGATGTCATCCCCTCATCACCCCCCCTCAAATTAAGCCCTGATTCTGTGATAAAGGGGAGGCCTAGCAGGTGGAATTGGCTTTGACTTAATTCAGGAGTACAAGTGGGTAAAAACAGAGGAAAACAGACAAAGACAAAAGAGACACTTAAAGTTAAAGGCCTGATTCTGCACTGATTTAAATGTAAGAACCAGGTCACTCTCCACAGAGTAAACACACTGTGTCACCTTCATAACAGGGTGGGATGCCTGACCCCACCAGTCAAAATACCATGTGTAGTCCATGCTGGTAACTATCTGTTAGTTGAATCACACAGACATTTTCTAAACCGCTTATCCTTCTGGGTCGCCTATCCCAGCTAACTGGGCGGAAGGCAGGAAACACCCTGGACAGGTCACCAGTCTATCACAAGGCAGACAAACAGACATATACACTCACACTTTCACCTAGGGGCAATTTAGTATGTCCATTTGACCTGACCGCATGTCTTTGGACTGTGGGAGGAAACCCACACAGAACGGAACTGAACCCAGGCCCTTCTTGATGGGAGGCAACAGTGCTACCCACCATGCCACCGTGACACCCTTATAAATGAAAGAGTGTAATCATAGATAAGTCAACAGGAGACTAAAACAATACATCCTATTATCTAAGTCACTAAAGTATACAGAGAATACAGGAGGAGGGAAATAACCAAGACATACCAATATAAACCAACAACTTCACTCTGCCATAAAATAAGCAGAGTTTAAAGCTTCCACATAACTAAGAAAAGACTGTCACATTGACGTGAACTTATCAGCTGACCCCTTAACTGTGTTACTCTAGCTTTATGAAATACAACATATCCCTAATCCATTGTGCAAATACCAGGGGATGGCTGTCTTTCCTTCTAACCGTAATTTGTTGTCTAGCCACCAATGTGGCAAAAGATAAGACATAATTTGTTGCTAATTAAAATAAGATTTTGTGATTCCACACCAAATAAGGCAAGGGAGGCTTAAGGTTCTAAGGATTCATCAATAATGTTAGAAAGCATATCAAATATTGATTGGCAGAAATTAAATAGTTTAGGACAATCCCAAAACAGGGGAATTAAAGTGGCTTGGTTCTGCTTGCAACGATCACATACTGGGTGAATCAGGTGTGTTTAAGCAGAGAATTTACCCAATGTGCTGGACAGTACACTGGCCCCCACCAGGACCAGAACTGCTTTACAGACTTGGTCTTCTATAGAATTTAAAAGCCTGCCCTGCTCTATCCTCTGGGCGTGCTTGAGGAAATCAGTCGGGTTTGACACTGAAGCTATTCTCACAGCGTCCTTTGAAGGAATGGAAAAGCCCACTTGAACACACGACCAACGCGCATCAGAGAAGCTGAGCCTGTAAGCCTTTTATTTGAGGATAATCATGCCTGACAGAGTTTAGCGCGACTACAGCACTTTGGAAAATGGGGTGTGTGTTCGCGTCTGGGCGTGGGCCTTCGCTTCAGCTTCTGATTGTGTGTGTGTGTGTGTGTGTGTGTGTGTGTGCTGTACTCTGTGGGGAGAGTAATGGCTCTCGCTGTCATCACAGATGATGATTACCACTGATCAAGTTCAGCAGTCCAGAGAATTAAAGTGCAGGATAATGTTTTAGCCGTTACTTAAACCCACAGAAGTCTTTCTTCTCCGGCCAGCAAACAGGATCAGAAAAAGGCAATAAATAATATTAAGTAAAATGTGCACATTTTATTCACTTTTATTTAAAACATTGAGTTATCATGTAAACTTCCCACTGTCTGTGCTGCATGTGAGTAACATTTGCCGTATTTTCTGTACAGCTTAAGTGTGCCGGTGGTTAGTTATTCATATATAATGATAAGCTCCCGAGGCAAAAAGATTTGTCACCTTGCGTGTTTAAGGTGGTAGTAACTTCAGGCTCCTGCAGATGGCGCTGCATGAGGATGTTAGGGCTAATAAACATCTGCGGGGTGTGTGACAGGATTCATAGACTGAGAAAAGGTGGTACAGTGCAGTGAATGTCTCGTTCGATGTGTGGAAAATGGGTCGCAAAGCAAATGTTAATGATTGGCAAAAAGGAGTGACTGCATTTGGGCGGCCAAAGTCCACAGTGTGAAGGAAGTAGGTGAATTTGCAGGTTTCAAAGCATACAGTCATACGGGTCAACCAGCAGCGGCACAAATCCCAGTCTGTAGGAAATACTCGTCAGAATTGACAAAACTGATGGACAGAGACTGCCGATGTGTTTTACGGCTTGTGAATAAAAATCGCTTCCCTGTGGAGAGTCCTTTCAGAAATTGGTTGTGAGGGACCTGCATTGACTTCTAGATGCAATTCTTGCCTGGAAGCAAAGCGAAAAAATTAGTCACCACCTTAAACACGCAGGGCTACTTATTTTTGTCTGGGGAGCTTATTATATAATTATGAAAGCACCGCTGTAAAGACAGAAAACAGGCTTAACATGTAAAGCATGTGGATGTGGCTTTGGAAACTGCTTTCAGTCTTAAGTTCCTAAAGCAGGGAGTGCTATTAGCACGTAAATGGCCACGAACCTACACCAGAAGAAGCTTGTTAATGCAAGTGTTTGCAGTAATGTTTATTATAATAATGGGTGAAGTAGCTTTCAAAAGCTGTTGGGCTACTCAATAATATATATACATATATTTTAATACTGGGTTTCATTAAAGATTTTCATTTAAACAGTTAATGTTAAAAAAAAGCATATACACTAAAAATAGAATAGAAAGTAGGTCCTGCATGTATTTGTTTGGGGGAAGGGGTTCAGGAAGTGATGAATTATGATTTTTTAACTAGAAAATATCATGCTAATTATTTTTAATATCACCCAGGCCAACAGTACAACAGTAAATTTTCAAATTAATCAAGATAAAATATCTTATCCTTACAAATATAATATATAAAACCACATAAAATATAATATGTAATATATATATATAATATATAATACCATATAAAATAAAACATGTATGAGATTGAAAGGTAAGAATCTGCACTTTCTATAGAATTTCTCTACTTGTTTGAATGTGCAACATGTAAGAAATAACTCATGCAATATGCTTGATGAGGGTTCACACTGTGGCATTGGGAAATGATGAGCGTTTGCAACGCTAAGGGAACCTGTTTAGCGGCTCAGAAGAAAGAACTCACACAGTTTCCCATTATTTTCCACCAGACTGCTGCACGTTCTCTTTAGTTCAGCAGAACGTACAGCAGATCCTCCAGAGCAAATGCTGTTTGTATTCCTCACCAGTGTGTTCACACAGGAACAAATCAGTGTGAGGGCATGAGGACGGGAAAAACACACACAGAAATAAAGTTCCATGAAGTGTCTGCTTGGTGTCTGGCGTGCTGGGCTCATTCTCTCACCCCTGCTGCCACAACCGAACCCGAAGGCATCGCTATGCAACTGTCAAGGGCTTTATTCCTTCCAGTGCCCTGCAACAATTCAGTGCTGCAGTCAAAATCGTCACAAATGCTTTCAGTCAAGCCTGGATTCTCGTGCTCGTTTCTCGACGCTGAGCCAAACTAGGGCCTCGATATGCAGCGAGCCAATCTGCTGTTGGTTGGAATTGCAAAGCACATTCACGATTACTGCCAATTCAACACGACAAGCATGAAACACGGTAAAACAAACAGGAATAATCCTCGGAGAGAATTTTCATCATATCTATTTGTCACAGTTCAAGCCGCTTGTTCTTCTGATTGAGGCAGCAGCTGGAACGTTTGTTCACTGATGGGTTGCATTATAGCAAAAAATCTCAAGACATGTGTGGTTTGTGCTTGAGGCTAAGAGGCTAATGTACTTAGCAAGTAATAGAAGCTTATATCCCACCAATTAGCACTGTGCAAACTACATGCATTTGAGGTAAGTAATCTTAAAAATACTTGCTTATATGGTTTCTGACCGTTATCTATACATCTATCTGTACATCTATCTACACATTGTTATCTCCATTTTAGGAGACATTTTTATCCAAAGTGACTCAGAAAACAGGCGAACAGTAGAAGCCAAAGGGATTCAAAGTGCATGGAAATACAAATGATTCATGAGCGACTGAAAGCATTTTAGGTATTTCACCCTCTCTGGTGCAGAATATCATCAAAAGATTCAGGAAATCCAGAGAAATCTCTTTGTGTAAAGGGAAAAGATGAAAACCAATGTTAAATGCCTGTGACCTTCGATCCCTCAGACAGCACTGCATTTAAAATTGACATGTTTCTGTAATGAATGAAACCACATGGGCTTGGGAATGCTTCTGAAAAACCTTGTTAGTAAGCACAATTCATCGCTGCATCTACAAATTCAAGCTAAGACTCAACTTCACAAAGCAGAAGCCTTATATCAATAACATCCAGAAACGCCGCCAACTTCTCTGGGCTAAAGCACATGTGGATTGATGCACAGTGGAAATGTGTGCTGTGGTCTGACAGTCAACCTCTCAAATTGTTTCTGGAAGTAATGGATGTCATGTTCTCCAGACCAAAGAAGAAAAGCACCATGCAGATTGTTATCCAACATAAAGTTCAAAGGCCAACATCTGCCATGGTGTCAGATGGTAACTTGAAGGCAGCATTAATGCTGAGGGATACATGCATATTTTGGAGCAACAAATGCTGCCTTCTAGACGACGTCTTTTTCAGGGACATCCTTCCTTGTTTCAGCCAATTCAGACAAAGCCAAGCCACATTCTGCATGTTTTACAACAGCATAGCTTTGTAGTAAGATGACTAAGACAAGTGCAGGTGCTACACTGACCTGCCTGCAGTCCAGACCCATCTCCTGTTGAAAATGTTGCAGGCATCAAATTTAGAATAAGCGTGTATATACAAAAAACAATAAAGTTAATTAGTTAAACTTTAAATATCTTCAATTAATTCAGTGGAACATAGGTCAAAAAACATTTGCAAATCACTGTTTTCTAGGGTTTTTGTTTTGCATTTTACCTACATCAAAATCGTATAACATAAGAGACAAGAGCCATACCTAGCTTAGTCTAGATAAATGACATTGAGCACCTGCTGACTTTCACTTTGTATAAAAACTTCATGAAGAGCAGACCAATAAAATTGGTCCAAAATTACCTTAAATAAAATCTTCCTACATTCCATCATTTGTTAGCTACGTTAGCCTCGTAGCTCTAGTACAAAACTTTGGACATCAAACCTCACAATATGATACTTCAAGACATTTACTCAAAGCACAATATGGATTGATAAGTTAAAACCGATAAAAAAAAGAACCAGTAGTGCCAATATTATCAAAAACTATGAATACAATTTTGTTTTGTCCAACCTTTCACATACTACTCTGCACTAAGAAAAGCATATTGCGACATAATGTGACTACTACAATAAAAATAAATATCGTTTTATTGCCCACCCCAACCAAACAAGTCTTACCTGATCAATTGATGTATTGTGCAAAAATAGCATTTAATTAACTTCAGGTTAAAATGAACAGGACCAGGAAAAAAGCAAAAACTTATCAATGTTCAATGAAACATGTATCTCCTTTAGAGGAGAAAGCAAAACTTTTTCTTAATTTTAAATTTAAGTGACTGGAAAGAGATTTCATTCCAAGTAATTGTGGAACATTTATCTTGCTCCGTTCGTCCTGAAATTTTCACACAATGTAAAGGAGAGGCGGCAAAAATAAAAATCATAAGAAATGGAGATACGTGTTATTTTTGGACAGTGATGAAATATTTAACAGAAAATGACACAGAAGTAATAACTAACTTTTTTCACTATTTAGTCTGTCCACTCTTTCCCTTCATTGCAGCTCCCATTCTTTTCAGGAGACATGCTTTCAGTAGATTTCGGGGTGGTCAGTCCATTATTCCAAGAACAACAGCAGCCTTTTGTCATCTTTCGAAGATTTAAAAAAGCTTTAAGTGCTGTTGATCTGATGGGGACAGTGTTGGTGTCTACCAGGACTTCCAGGTGGTTGTTAGGAGTCTCATTTTCTCTGTAGATTTCAATCATTTTTTGAACTTCAGTTTTGGAAACCTGTGTCTTTTTTGCTTATTGTCCTTTGACTTTCTCCTTCCTTACGCAAAAAAGGATATCACTGTCGTCGGAAGAAAACCTTGTATCTCTAAAATAGTAACTTTACAGGAGAAGGAAAAAACATACTTTACTTTTTTACAAGTCATTTTGGGCCGTTTCTTTTAGTCCATTCTTCATGAAATTTACACACAGGTATTTTCAAAAACTGAAAAACAACAAAAACGGAGATACAAGGTTTTCTTTCGACAGCAGTGATCTATTGGCATTGATTTGTTTTATTTGATTGCATTTAAAATGATTGGGTCAGTAAAATCTTGTGTAAGGGTGCAAAAGCTCTTGTGGTCAGTTTTGTTAGCCACGGAGTTGTAAAAGGGAACAGATCTTGCTATGGCCATTAATTCCTTATCTGATATGTAACCTCCTCAGAGATTTCTCCTGAAAAATGAACAACCTGTGCTGTTTTGACTAGAATTGTAATAAATGAAGGGTGGTGTAGCGCAGCAGTGTATATTATAAAGGAAAAATCATGCTATTTCCTTGCTTGATGCCTTAAAGATACTGAAACGCAAGCTTTCCTGTACACTCTCCAAGAATACACGGTCTTCGCATGTTTTTTCACATGCAGCGCATTAATGAGATTTCCATCCAAACCAAGGCTGAATCCGCCCTCCAGAAGGAATCAGTCTGTTTCATATAGGCTTTGAGTGCCTCTTCAATGTGCAGCTAAATAAAAAGGTTTTTCAAACCAGAGAACACTTCAAAAGTGTGAAATGGAGTTTAAACAAAGAAGTCTTTAATAGCGGAATTTTCTGTGCGTGTACCTCGCTGACGTGAATCGCACTTAAACAAACCGAGATGCGCGTTTGCCGAGATTCATTTTTTTCCCTCTCTTGATTAAAGAATTTTCGCGTTCAGAAGAGACGACAACGACAGCCTTGGAGCTGTTAAATAAGCAAAGGCCTCATCAAAGTTTCTCGGGAACAACTTTCTGACAGGGCGAGTTGGCTCTGATGAAATTCTGAATGTGTCAAGGAAACAAAGATAAAAACTGCAGCAGCAGCTGGCCTATCTAACGCTGACATCTTACAGAGGCTTCGGCATGTTCCTCATAGCTATCTTCATTCCTTCATCCTCACGTCTTCTTCCCTTTTCATTTTGCTCACTTCGGAGAGTTACTCTGAGTAAATAGCAGATAAAAGAGGAAGAGGCGCCGCTGATTACATTCCATCGTATACAGTGTGGTGTAACTGTTAACACAATATAATAGGGAGCCAGAGATACCAAGAACCAGACTAATCCAGTTTGTCACTCAGACTAATTAATCAGTGGCAATATTTGTTTTGCTTTTGTAATTAGTCTCCACTGAGTTTGCGGGAAAGCTCCGCATCATTAAATTAGGCTGATTAGCTGATATGCCATGTTGA
This sequence comes from Colossoma macropomum, assembly GCF_904425465.1. Lineage (NCBI taxonomy): Eukaryota > Metazoa > Chordata > Actinopteri > Characiformes > Serrasalmidae > Colossoma > Colossoma macropomum. The sequence continues at coordinate 38,884,249 of NW_023494805.1, forward strand.
TGTTGCATTTCAGAATTACATACTGATTTCCACACACAAACAGTGCCAGCTAGACATGTTGCAAGAGTTGGTACTTCAACGTCAAATTTGACACCAAAAAACCTTTTAAGTAAGGTTTAGACTAGGGGTCAGCAACATGTGGCCCTTATACTGCCCTGCTGCGGCTCCACAGCAGAATTAGATTTGTAGGTAAAAATAAAATAATCCTCCTTTACAGTAAAATAAAGCTCTGCTGATCGTTCAACACAGTTTAACACTAAATGGTCTTAAACGCTGGAGTTAATGTAGAACTGCTAATTCACCCTTTAACCCTGAAGGTTGGTGCTCAGGCTGCTGGTCACTATAGCAACACAGACAACCATCTCACATAGCTAGCAAAGGAAACACTTACGATGAACATTGATAATTTGGAGACGAATAGACTTATTTGCATTTATAATCACTCCAGCTGGTTTCCTGATACGTTTATTCTGCAACGAGAAACTGTCAAACACTAAAAAGTCATGAAGCTGAAGTCGGTTTTTCGTGGATTTTCCCGTTCCACCTTAAATGGTGCAGTAGTTGCATTCTGGTGCCTCAGGCACATTTTAAGGTGGAACAGGAAAATTCAAACAAGAAGCTGGCGAATGAGCCATCAGCCTCGTAAAAGTCGAACGTCGAGAGACATTTTACAAGAAACTTTTCTACTTTTGTTTCCTACAGAGATGCGAGAAAAGTGACTACAGCTGAGCTAAAGCTTAAAGCATCTTAACATCTGGATTGCCGACCCCTAGTTTAGACTAAGATCTTTTTTGATTGAGTGACCCTATACCTTAATTACATTACATGACAATGATACAGTCTCACTTTCTGCTCTAAAATGCAGGGGCATGGCGAAAATAAGGCTTCGTCTTATGTAAGGGTGCAAAAGCTTTTGTGGTCAGTTTTGTGAGTCATGAAGTTGCGAAAGGTTGGGAACCCCTGCTCTTTAGAATATCATTTTAATTAAAATACTACAAGTTAATTAAAAAATGCTTTTAAATAATTGTTTCATAGCAAGCTGCATTAAAATGCTGATCCCACCACAATCTGGCAACCCTGATTTTGCTCTGAATAGCCATGAACCTTAAAAATGAATACAACGCTTCTCAGTGAATGGGGGACTGATAAGAGTTTTTATCTGAATAATTGTCCTACTACTCTGGACAGCTAGCCACCCAGCATGCTCTTGTTTACTCTTGGTAATAAACGCAAATGATATTTGTTTTACTGCTTTTCTATGGCATCAGTACTACAGAGTCAAAGTTGGTTCCAAAGAAAACTCTTAAAATCTAGGATTTTACAAATAATTTTAAAAGTAAGTGATTAGAAACGCTGCTTTACGCATCTCTTTAACTTTTTAACATTTAACATTCAATTCTTCTGATTCTAAATAAATAATAATGATTTCTTGTATAACTATGTTTTATCACCTGTCTATAAAGCACTTTGAGCGGCATGAAAAGTGCTATATAAATAAAAATTATTATTATTATTATTATTATTACCTGAAAACATGGCACCCTGCTTCCTAGGCAGAATACAAACAAAGAAAAGAAAATGTCTCAGCTAGCATGCTAACGCCATCTGTAGCCACAAATTTGAAATGATAAAAAAATTGACAATTTATAAAATTTATTTCATGTAGAGTTTTTATTGACTGTGAGTTTTTTGGGTTTCAGTTTTGGTTTTTGGCCGTTTGTGATGTTAGTAAACCTACTTCTAAATGTGCTGCTGCAACAATAGTGCTGTTAAATGACACAAATCTATCTAGAATAATAAAAAGCGTTCTCATAAAGAAATGCATGCACTGGATATTCAGTTGTGATTATTCATGTTTGTCTTATTGCTCACATTTGAACCAAAAGAAAGATTTTCCTTTAAAAAGCAGTGAATTGAATTATAGGAAAGTCACCAGGTAGACCACCAGAACTGCCCCCATCAGATAAACAGCACTGAAAGCTTTCATCTTTGAGAGAGAGGAGAAAATCAAGCTGCTTCAGATCTGAAAACATCCACAGGTGTCTCTGTCCATCCTTCCACTGTGAGAACACGACTCAACGCTGTGGGTCTGAAAGGATGTGTAGCTGTCAAGAAGAACCTCACTGAGAAAAGGAGACGGACACATCAAACAAAGAAGCTGAACGATGAACTGACCACCCCAGAGTCCAGACCTCAACATCACTGAATGTGTTTGATTACTTCAGAAAATGATCAACCAGCTTCTAAGACTGAACTTTGGAGGTGTGTCTGCAGATTCTTTGAGGAACTGAAAGTCTCCTGAAAAGAGTGGAAGCTGGAATGAAGGTAAAGAGTGACACACTGGACACTGGAAAAAATATGTAATATTTATTTGTTAAGGCTTCTGTGTAATTTTCTGTTAAATATATGTTCTGAAAATGCGCACTCTGTAATCTCTGACTACATGGTGGCAATATAATGGACACTTTAAAAGCAAAAGGAGTAATCAAGCCTGCACCCTGACCCTAACCCAAAATCAATACAGTACATCTGTGAACAGCATGATAGAGTGAGTACATAATGAATAAATAAGTAAATCAAAATACAGCCGCAGAACTTTGGCATTATTTTGGATTCGCTGGAGACTTCAGCTTAATGTGAGAATCTTAAATCCCTCAGAAATTGATTTCCCCTGTGATAGCCCCAGCGCCTCAGTTCAAATAGGCTGAAGCTACTCTGTGTGCTCATAACTCAGAAATGAGAATGACCTCAGCACACTTCACTCTAGGGCCCCAATCTACGTATTTCTCTTCCTCACATTTTCCTCTTTTCTCTTCAAATAAAACAGGTCACTGATTTCGCCGCTACAGTTTTGGTGAGCTGGTGAAAAGTGGAAACTGAGGCTCGGGAAGTGGAGACAACTACATAGATCAGAAAAGCAAGAATATAGAAAAAGAACTCAAAAATATATGAATATTGAGGGTCAGACAGGGGTGATGCCACAACTCCAAAAGTGGTGGGGTAAAACTTACTGACTGGCTGACAAAAACAAGCCTTTTTCATTACCTGCGTTTTTCATTTGCTTCGGTTGGCTTCACGCTACAACGGCTAAAATGGACTAAATTGCACATGCAGGTGTTTGTTTATTGATCAGAAATTTTGCAGGAAAACAAGCAATCATGTCAGGGGTCGGCAACATGTGGCTCCGGAGCGACTTGCGATACTTTTACTGCCCTGTTGTGGCTCCACAGCAGAATCAGATTTGTAGGTAATAATAAAATAATCCTCCTTTACAGTAAAATAAAGCTCTGCTGATCGTTCAACACAGTTTAACAATAAATGGTCTTAAACTCTGGAGTTAACGTAGAACTGCTAATTCACCCTTTAACCCTGAAGATAAGAACAGACTGCTGGTCACCATAGCAACACAGACAATCTTGCCTAGCTAGTAGCAAACGAAACGGCAAAGAGAGAGATTTAAGATGAACATCGATAATTCGGAGACGAATGGACTTATTTGCATTTATAATCACTCCAGCTGGTTTCCTGATACATTTAATCTGCAACGAGAAACTGACAAACACTAACAAATCATGAGGCTGAAGTCGCTTCTTATTCGCCAGCTTCTTGTTCAAATTTTCTCGTTCCACCTTAAATGGTGCAGCAGTTACAATGGTGGCACCTCAGGCACCATTTAAGGTGGAACGAGAAAATTTGAACGAGAAGCTGGCGAATGAGAAGCGACTTCAGCCTCATAAAAAGTCAACGTTTTACAAGAACCAAACCTGGCAGATGTGCAAGCGAATGAGTTTGACTATCTGTCTGTTTGCGATTGTATGTTATCAGTTTAGGCAGAGTTGCGATGGAAGTGGTGGGTGGTCGTCCTAGTACTTTGAAAAGTGGTGTGTCGAATGCCCACTCACCCCGTAGTTCCAGTGGCCAGATTTACCAAAAACTGTCTAAAGAAATAAGATCTTCTTTAATGTGCTTTGTGTTCATAAACACTCATTAAATGTTATTCTTCAAGGTTATTCTTGCCCTTTCTCTAAGAACAAGTGATTTTTCTCTTACATATTTTTTTAAAGCTAATTAAAGCTTTAATAGTCTCACACTCAGTCTGAGACTGAATGAGTTCACAAGGTAAATGCTCCAAAACTGTGAGTTGACCATTTATCTACCATGGCTTACGATGTGCCTGGCATCATCCACTTGGAAGCTGCTGAAGGCTGGAAATTTAATAGGGATTTTAAAACAGAATTCCACAAATTACTGCATGATTGTGTCATCATTCAGAGTGGTTTGGTGTGAAACGCTCTGTTCTAGAGAAACTTACAGAGTCAGAACTGTTCACAGTGGTGGTGATAGGAACCAGACGTCCACCTCTAAAAGCTCCCTCACAGAAAGGTATTACATTAAGTGGTTATAAAAACATTGCCTGATGTCTGAGACACTGTTTTTCATCTATTCATGGTGGAGGGGTACATGCATATATAAATGTAGGTTCACTGGTGGTTTTGGATAATAAACAAAATGGCTATATTTGTGTGGTAGCCATAGTGACCCCTGGTTCCTATCACCACCACTGTAAAGAAGTCTGAGTCTCTACAATCAACCATTTCACACTAAACCACTCTAAATGACTTTGCATCTCAGTGACTAAATTATGCAGACATTTGAAAAAATCAGCGGAATTCCCTGTTAAGCACTGATGGCCGTAGGGCCGCAGTGGTGACCGCACACTAATTAACGCCTATAAAATGTCCGAAAAGTCATGGGCATGTGAAAGCTGAGTTGCTGTGATTGCTCTGCACTACTATCGTCTCTGGTATGATATGAGCAGATGATTAATCTACATAAAATTGACTAAATTAACCACTGTCTTTACAAATCTGCTGAATTCATTTGCTCAGAGGGAACTGAGATTGAACTGAGATTAAATAGTATAACAGGATGTAAAATGAATATTGCCGTGTTACATAATAAACAACCTCAGAGCTTGCATAAAAAAATAATTAAGACCTAAGAGAATACATGAGAACTTGTTTTTTTTCAAGAATTGATTATAGGAACATTCTTTTGAACTACACAGTGTTTTCGTTTTTTTCTTTTTTGAATCCAGCCCCAGTTTAGCCGTGCAAAAGACCACCCACCATCTCAGCTCGTCAGAAGAATTTTAATCACACCCCACCTGTCTTTGCCCGTCTCTCTCTTGAAGAGGTCATCGAACTGCAGCATCTTCTGCCAGGAGATGATGTAGACCTTGAGCTTGGGCAGCACCTGGTTCATGAGGCGCAGGTTGTTGTAGACTAATCCCTTGCCGTCTCGCCTCATGTAGCTGCTGGGGCCCCAGAAAATGAAGACGGTGTCCTGGCTGGAGTTCAGCAGCTCGTGGCGGCTGCGAAGGACCCGCTGCATGCTGGAGTGCGCGATGACCCTCAGGCTGGTGCGGCGGCCCACGTCCTGTGCGAAGCCACGGCCGGTGGGCGCGTCGTTCATGCGGATGACGCACTCTGCCTGGTCGATCTCCTGGCCCCGCCCTCCGCCCGTCAGGTGACCGGAGCTGGTGACCAGCGCACAGCTTCCACAGTGCATCTTCAGGGGCTGTGGGGAAAAGAGCCACAGGTCAGAGAGTGGCCAGCTTCAAATTTAAATAAGAATATTTTTAACAATTATTATATGATGTTAACTACAAATTCATTTAAGCTAGACCCAGAGGGCCCATGAGCAGAGGTAGTGCTAATCTAGCTAGCTAATTACACTCGATGGTAGTTAGTGAGGGTGTCTGTTATCTAGTTTAATGGAATTGGCAGTTAGTGTTCTCCTTCAAGCGTGTTGAGCTGTCCAATAATGTTACTATAGTGGCAGCTCACATTCAGCCACCTTGCTTGGTAGTACTGTGTGATAAGGGGAGACCTGACTAGCAACTGGAACTGAGAGAGAAAAATTAGTAGAACTCCAATAAAATGGCACAGATGAAATACAGGTATTACATTTGCAAATGCCCATTAAAGTTGCATGATATGGGGACAAAATGTGATGCTCAATAAAGCTGTTTTACGTCATGATGATGGTATAAGAAGCTTTCTCTATGTTGCAAATCAAAAACCTCACCTTAGATAACCCCTGTGCACAACAAGGTACCTGTCTCTCTGAGACAACTGCCTTTATTAGAATAAGAGCCACAAGTGAGGTAGCTACAGCTGTTCCAGTTTCTCAAACAATACTATGGCAGCACACATCACAGGCAGAACATCTTGTAAGGGAGGAAAATAAATGTACCCAAATAGCAGACAAGAATTCAAGGGCTCAGTTGGTCTGTCATTACCTTCTTACCTTGAATTGTAGGTAGTTTCAATTTTAGGCCCGTGAGTGGGTTTTTAGCAGCGACCAGCCAGCAATAACGACACTATAATATCCCGGACAAAAGGTACATTTATCACGCTTTTTGTTAGTAAACTCAGACGTTCCTTGAGCGGCCGAGACCCAGTTTCGTAAATCCTTGACACCGGGGGATTTAACAAGAGACTCTGCCCTTTCTCCACACCTCCTCATTCATACCAAGCACTATTTCACCATCCATTCTTTATGCCTCTCCATGAATTATTCCAAGCCCACGTAAAAAGTACAATTGGTATTCAGGTGATGATAAGGGCACTTCCCTTTCACCCTGCCTCGTAATACAGATAAAGAAGGAAGGGGGTGTTTTTCTGGGATAAAGGCCTGTATCCGCTGCTCAAGGAAGTCTTGCATTTATTGCAAATTTTCCCTTCCCAATCCCGCCGTTCCGCTGCTTAAATCAATGATATGCAAAGAGCCCATACAAAGCTGTGTAATTTGTCCTGGATGGCGGCATCTGCTCTGAGAGAAATAATAATAACAAATGGCGCTGGTGCACTCAGCGGCCCGCGGGCGCCACCGCGGCATTTGCATGCGTTCCTGGTTTTGGCATCCGCGCCTCTGTTTCTCTTGTTAATGGAATCCGTCGGCCCCCCTCCGGGTCACCGGAGGCCCGGGCGCTGCTCCACTGACATAATGTTTAATGAAGCCACGAGTTAATGAGGTCCTGGTGGCCCCATGTGAGCTTCCCATGTCTCTTCAAGCACTCCCTTCAACATTCCAGCCAGCCGTGACAAAAAATAGCAAGGCTTCCGCCGAGAAATCCAGGGACAGATGCGCGGCTGAGCTCTGGAGAGCCGTTCTGTTCAGGTGTTGAGAGTAACAGAGCCTCCTGAATGAGGACACCAATCAACGAGCCAGTCAGTCATCACCTTCCATATATATGTGCTGGGCAGGGAGGGAGCAGCCTGAGGATATGCTTTAACAACATGAGCACATTTCCAGAGGCTCAACCAACCTGCAAGAACCAAATCAGTCATATCTGTGCTCTGCACGAGGGTGGAGGACAAAGATGGAGTAGACGTTTTTTTTTTTTTTTTACCCCCTCTCCCAGCGGAATCGGAGCCATTGGCGGCGGCAGGGCTTGTCCTTCACGCGCTGAGGAACATGTTGCGGAGAGGGGCAGAGATGCTGGCAGCAGGCTTGAGAAAACATCATCTCTGGCCTAACAAACAGATTAACCTTGGGGAAAGGGCATGAGCGCAGCAGGGGCTAGCAGTGGGGTGGGCATGGTGGGTTCTTCCACTGCGGTTGGAGGGTAACCTTATCAAATAACATATCAGCCCAACTCCGCTTAGGGGCCGACCCGAATTGAGACGAGTACGTGGCCTGTACAAGGTCTAGCATTCCATTTTGTAACTCGTACCTGGTCACGTCTGTGGTCAAAGGTGAGGGACCAATGCAGCATCAGTGCCAAACCATTAAAGCAACAGTTAGTTAGACGTTTGTCTGCAAAGCAAAATCCCTTGAATTAACGCCTACAGTGTTCATTTTACACCAACGTTCAAAATTATGGAATTACTGTATATAGAACATTTTTTGCAGCTCATGTATGAAGTGATTCTATTATGGTGCTCATGCTCTACAACTTTATCGATTTCAATTAATTAGTAGGAAGCTGTAAAACAATTAAGAAATGTCATGTGTCCACAATGATGAGATGATTCTGAAATTACTGAGGAAGCTGTAGAACACTGAGAATGAATTTCTACTGAATGCTACATTTCGAGTGCTCGTATTTGGAAAGTGGTGATCAAATCTCAGGCAAATAACTTTCAGAAATTTCTGTAAACACATAATTATGGTTGCACATTGCAAAGCAACCTTATTATATTATTATTCTTCTCTTTTACTCGTTTTTCTGCCGGATTTTGCCGCATAACTCGTCCTGCAGTTTTCAAGATATCAACACCATTCCAGACTACCCGGTCTGAATGTGTGATTCAGGCTTATATACAGCTTTTTGATCGGATGCACAGTTTTTGTGCAGCAATGGAATTTTGTGGATTTTTTTCACATAGGAAAGAATGGAGTGCAAAAGTTCTGGTTCTTTCTTGTGCCACGATGATACAAATATACTAACACCCACACTCAATACACCACACACTCCACAAATACACTCAACACACCACACACACACACCACACACTCCACACATAACACACCAAACACACCACACAAATACACTCACCACACACACACACACCACACACTCCACACATAACACACCAAACACAAACACTTTTAAGGTAGCAGTGTATTTAAGGTGGCACTGGATTTAAGGTGGCAGGAGATTTAAGGTGGTAGTGGAGTTAAGGTGGAATTGGATTTAAGGTAGCAGGAAATTTAAGGTGGCAATTGGTGGTTGCTATGGCCTTAGCAACCACATAGCAACCACATCTGATATCAGAGCAAGCACCGTAGATAAAGAAATAAGTAAAATGTTAGCATGGTTTCTCACCTGGTTTTTAGGAAACCAAACAGACTAAACTAAGCTAGCCAAATCATGCCACTAAAATAATATAAAAGTCAAAGTCATCAGATGAAAAGATGCATTAAATGTTAACACTTCCAGGACTTCAGCAAATGGGAAAGTGCAGCTCAGCTGTATGTTAAAGCATAGTAGAATGAAACTTTTAAATTATGAAATACACACTTGTGATTGCTTTATTTCACAACTATTCAATAACAAAAGTGAAGAAGAAAACGCACAACATTCCCACACTCCATTGTATTTCCTTCAACGTCTTGCTCGCAAAAATTCCGTTGGCAAAATGGAATCTCTTTTTGTTCTGCAACAACAAATGCTTATCATCACAGAAAAGCAATCACAGATGTTTTCCATTCCATCATGGTTTACTTTAAAGACTGCTGCTCTGTGGTTCGGTGCTTTTCAATTTACATCTTACAAAAACACAAAAGCAGCTTTGGTAAGACATCAACATAAAACAATTCAAACGAAAAGTGTTAACACTGAAAATGTCACTTTACAGAGCAGTGTCTTCTTAAACAATGCAGTGATGCACATTCCTTTTTTCGTCTTTCAGATTCCAGTTAGAGAACCAAGGACAGAAATTGTTTATGTGCTGGCGTTTATTGCAGGGATGGTTGTCATGGTTAGACCTACAAACCACAGCAAATGCTGCCAACAATATTCAAAACTTCTTTCTTTTTCAGCCTGTCTCCTGTCCATCAGTAGTCATGGGGTTCATGCACTCGTTGGACACAGCAAATTTAAGTTCACTGTGCCCGTTGGATGGGTTTACAAGCTGATTCGTCCTTCCTCGTCTTGCTCAACAGTTAAAATCATATCTGCTTTGCCCAATAAAGCACAATAAAGGAGAAATAAGAAACAAAGGCAGACACCTCTGTGACACTTTTGCCTTTAAACCAGTTCTTTCTACTGGCAATAAACTTCATGCACACGCCTGCTACTGAGGTGCTGCGTTGCCTGCAGCGTTGCTGGTGTAAAGGGCTACTCTGGTTTAAAGTTATGTAGAATTTTCTATATTTCTGCGTAAATTTTACCTAAAACTTCAAGAGTTTTTCACCGAAGTCCTAATAGTACATAAAGAGATGCAGCAATAACTGCAACTAAAAGTGCTGCACATCAGCTTGGTGGAATTTTAACCCATTCCTCCGTACAAAACAGCTTCAACTCTGTTATGTTGGTGGGTTTCCTCCCATAAACTGCTGCTTCAGGTCCTTCCACATTTCTATAGGATTAAGGTCAGGGCTTTGACTTGGTCATTCTAAAACATTAGCTTTATACTTCATTAACCATTCTTCGGTAGAACGACTTGTGTGCTTAGGGTCATTGTCTTGCTGCATGACCCACGTTCTCTTGAGTTCCAGCTCACAAACAGATGTCCTTACATTTTCCGTCAGAATTTGCTGGTATAATTCAGAGTTCATGTTCCATCAATGATGGTAAGGCCACATTCAGCAAAACAGGCCCAAACCATGATACTACTACCACCGTGTTTCACAGATGGGATAAGGTTTTAATGCTGGAATGCAGTGTTTTCCTTCTCCAAAGATAACACTTCTCATTTAAACCAAAAAGATCTATTTTGGTCTAAAAGGTTCCTTTGTAAACTCAGGGGCCAATTACACGCCTTGCTCTTGGTGTAGTCTTTGTTGGTCGACCACTCCTGGGGAACGTAACAGTGGTCTTGAATTGACTATGGATTGGTGGAGTCTAAACTCTTTAGAGATGGTTTTGTAACGTTTTTCAGCCTGATGAGCAGCAAAAACTCTTCTTCTGAGGTCCTTCTGAGGTTTGTGCCATGATGCACTTCCACAAACATGTGTTGTAAAGATCAGACTGTGATAGATCCCTGTTCTTTAAATAATACAGGGCGGTCACTCACACCTGATTGCCATCCCATTGATTGAAAACACTTGACTCTAATTTCACCTTCAAATTATCTGCTAATCCTAAAGGTTCACATACTTTTGCCACTCACAGATCTGTAATATTGGATCATTTTCCTCAATAAATAAATGACCAAATCTAATATTTAGTTTAATTTGGTTCTCTTTATCTACTTTTAGGACTTGTGTGAAAATCTGATGAAGTTTTAGGTCAAATTTATGCAGAAATATAGAAAATTCTGAAGTTTTCACAAACTTTCAAGCACCACTGTAGGAGCATGCTGCAAGCAGCACTCAACGGCCCAGTTGCCGGTACTGGCCTGAGTGATCTAAGCTGGTCAAGCTCATGTTTAGTGTGTCTTGGTGGCAGGGCTGTTTGTGGTTTGCTGTATTTGGGCTAATCACTCGATCTATGGTATGGCATCATTCCAATAGTCACTGTCACACTGGAAAATCTTCCACTCCTACAAGGAACTATTTTATACAGTGTACAAGATTCTGTCTACATACACCATTACCCATGTATCCCCTGTTTTATATCTTGATGTAGATGTGTCCTGCTCACTGCATAATGTTCAACTTTGGTGACCTGCCGGGCCCTCATCCCATCATACCTCATTCATTATGATTCATGTTTAAACACACACCAACAAGGAAGAACTTGGCACAAGGCCGGTGCAATGAGCGAACCCTGCAAAGGTAATATTATGTTTGATGAAATTTTCCTTCAATGACAATTCCAGGTCCTTAGTCCTCAAGGATGATAGCTATTCTGTCTCTGAGGTTGTTTTCTTGCCACTGTCACCTCTGGTTTGTAGCTCTGAGGCGGGACATTGTGTAAGGCAAATTTCTGACAAGAACACTGCAAAATGAATTTTGTTTCTTATACTGTTCCTTAGCACAGCAGTATTAACACCACTGAGCTATTCTGTAACAGCTTGAGGTCACGAAGGTCAAGTCCATTTTCTGTATAATTACACCACTGAGTAGGATGAAAAGTTGAATAAACACAAAGACACCATTTGGTTTGCACCCATTTTGAGGAGGAAATGAATGGAGGAAAAGCCTGAATGAGAAACACTGAAAGCGAAGAACGCAGGGCGCCCCTATGAATAATCGCCATGCAGTGGCACGACCCAGTAAGATCTGCTGTAGCGTACAAGACATTTACGCTGTTTAATTATCCTGGCACGTTATTTAGCGAGCAAACGCTGAAACACATGCTAAGAAATACAGAAACGACACAAAGGGAGCGCTTGAGTGTAAACGCTCCGAGGTGTTTCCGAGAAGAGTGGGGGGAAAAAAAAGGCAAATATTGTTTTCAAATGCGCTATTGAGGGGAAATCAAATTGCATTTGCATTATGGGAGGAAAGGGGCTTAGGGGCATAGTCGATTAAGAGCCCTGCTGGGAGAGCTCTCTCGCTCGCTCTCGCTCTACTTCTCTCTCTTTCTCTCTTTCCCTGCCAGCCTGCTGATCGGAGATGCCCACAGAGCAGCGATACAGCGAGCTAATAAAGGTGAACCGTTTGGGCGTGCCAACCTTACCAAAAACCGAGCACCAATTAGCCAAATCCCTTCGGCCTCCCATCATCCTGCTTTGATGGCAGCTGCTGCATGTTCCGACTGTAAGCTCTTAATTAGACAAAAAGCTTTTTCTTCCACCTCGTCTTGTCGAAGATCTTCCCTAAAAAGAAGCAGGGCCCAATTATCCAGGGCCGAGAGGAACGGCGCATGACCCAAAGATGGTTAATTAAAAGGAGTCTGCAAGGGGTTGGAAGGACTTTTGTGGAGTCGGGGTCTGGGATAAAGAGATGGGAGAGGTTTGTGTAGGTCAGGTGAGAGCTGGGCTGACTCGTGGACCCCCGAGAAGGAGGGTTTGATCTAGGTCTGCGGTTACGCAGAGGGAACTGGAGAAGAGGGGGCGTGAAGCTTGGAAAGGTAACAGCGTCCCTAAAGTCTGATTTTTCTTCCGACAGTGTCTCTCACCTGCAAACTAAACTCAGTCAAGGAGCTGACTCTAATTTCAAACTGTCTGGCAGGTCTGATGCTCATCTCGTCTCCCTCTCGCTTAAGTGCTGCATCAAATGTTGGTCTTGGGTAGCTTCTGGTAAGCAACACGACACACTGCAGTAGTGCATCTCATGGGGACTGCAGTGTTATCCAAGAGTGCTGCAGCGCTATCCTACCCACTAACGCTCCTCAATTACGCATCAGGCAGCCTTTACACGTCTCTTGGCTGATTCGCTCAGCTTTAAAGCAAAGGCATAACCAGAACTCGTACAGTGGGGTAGGCAGGTCTGTCAAAGTGAGTTTTGGTTGTAAATGTGTTAGAGAAAGAGAAGAGGGCAGTGATGGACAGTAAAAATAAACTGCAGGCCAGTCATGTTCTTCAACACCAACCTCAACAAACCTCCCTCTTGGACCTCATTTTGTTCACAGGGGTATTGTCAGGCTGAAACAGGGGGTCTTCCCCAAACTACTGCCACAAAGTTGGAACCACATGATTCTCTAGAATTTCACTGTATGCAGTGGCCTTAGCCCAAACCATAAAAAACAGCTCCAGACTGATTATTCCACCTCCACCAAACTCAGCAGTTGACGCTATGCACATGGAAAAGTGTTGCCACAACTTTGACAACATGGTGGTCTGGACATACCCAGTAATTTATGGTAGGACACTTGTTAGTGAAAAATAACTCCAGCATTACAAAAAGAATTTATGTCTTGTGTCATTCAGATAAAGAAACTACAGTAAGCAACATTCCCTTTTCTATATTATGGAATGGACCTTTGCATTTGTTTGGTTTTCTGACAGTTAATCTAGGCTTTGTTAATATTAATTTAACTTAAAGTTAACACTTGTTTGTCCAATCAGAGCATGAACAAACTATTAATTTAGTTAAAACTGTAAATTCATTATACTCATAGTTATGCTTATATTACACTGCTGATACTCAGTTATGCTTATATTCATTGTGTTGTAACTACCTCCTATCACTTAGTGCAATACCTGCTCTCACGTAAATACAACAAATCTGTTTTATATGTGATGTAAATATGCAATAGATATACTTTTATTCCTACTAATACCCAATATATATCTGTTATTATTCCTATTTTATTTCTGCCTAATATATGTAAGTTTTTGTGCAATTATATTTCTTGCTACTGTAACACTGCAATTTCCCTTTGGGATCAACAAAGTTCTATCTATTAATCTATCTATCTATCTATCTATCTACATATATATCTATTATAGCTTTAGAAATGTAATAGCTAACAATGTTTCTATAAAGTTGTTCAGTTCAGTGACATTAAGTAGGCTAGCCAACTAACTAGTGCTACATGCTAATAACATTAGCCAGTGAAGTGTAGGTTAGCCAGGTATGTTAGCCGCTTCCTTTACGTTTGAAATTTTTTTGACTGCCTGCTCAAAAACTGCCAGGAAAGAATCACCTAATCTTTTAAACATAGTAGAGCATCGCTCTCCACGATGTTAAACCTTCACCAGCGTCCAATACCAGTTATCTGTAGAGTTAGCTCATTAGCTCATCTGAAGAGGCAGCTTACATTACTCACCTGACAAAATACTGATTTTCATTCAACTCCTATGCGTACCCGAATATCAAAAATTAGAATGCAGATTCCTGCTAATTACATCATTGAATAACCTGCAATCCCTTGAATAATGTGCTAAATGCTTAGCTATAAACTATATTTCCTTTGATGACAGTTAAAAAGCCAAAAATGGCCAGGCGGTTTTAATGGACTCCTGTCAATGTTGCATTTGGGCTCTCTCCTGGAAAAACATGTCAGTGCAGTTGGTCAGGAAGTGACCTTGCCTCCAGCCCCTGTCTGTTTTGCAAGTGGCAGCTCTAGCCTCTTCCTCTCCAACTCAATCTGTGAGGTGCAGGGACTCGGCTCAACTTCATGTGGCAGGCTCATTGTCTCCACAGCGGGAGTAGGAAGAGAGAGCGAGAGGGAGGAGGAGAGGCAGAAAGGCGAAGACACTCCCTGTCGAGATGACTGCCGCACTGCAAACTCAGGGCTCATGTGGCTGGAGAGACCAGTTATGGGCGGCTACAGACGATTCCTGGCCATTAAAGCCCAGTGCACGTGCGTCTAACGAGACAAGATGGTCTTATACCGTTTTAAAAGCAGTTTGATCAGTGTGAACTTGAGGTCTGTGAGGGACTGTTTTTCAGTCCCACTCCCGCCCGCTCCCGCAAGATTTCACCCCGCTCCTGCAGAAAATCGTAATCATCTGTCCCGCCCACAATGAAATGTTTTGGCCCGCTCCTGCTCGCACAGTTCGGTCAAGGTGAACTGACATCCAATATCTGACACAGTCCAGTCACAAATAGTGAATAGTGATTTCTGGTGTTTTGCTGGGCAGCTGTGGCCGTCGGACTGAAAGCTCTGCCTAAAGCTGTAAACTACAAGAATTTGCGTGTTGTTTACGTGATCATCTGCTTCGCAACTCTTTAGAATGACTTCATTTATTTTAACTGTTTTACTGTTATTTTATATTGTTTACATTTATGATTTAGTGATTGTTCTAGTTTATTTAGGCTATTCATTCATTGGCCGGATTTCTCTTCATGCGTTCCTGTCCCACTCCTGCCTGCAGTGTGCTGGTTTCCCACCCACTCCTTCACACAACACCGAAAATTAGTCCCGTGCTGCAAGATATTTTGGTGAGTCCAGAGGGAATCCCAAGGGAGTGCAGACCTCTAGCTTGAACTCTCTAGTTTAAAACTCTGGATGTCAGTGGTTCAACTTAAAAAGTTGAACGTTCATAGCTAATCAACACACATCAAGCTTACAACACATTAGAGAAATCTGCAGAATGTTTGATGGGAGAGAGAGGAGCTCTAAAGATCATGCCTCATTGAACGAGTGAAAGTTATAGTAATAAAATCACTAAAGCCAATGCCATCTGGATTAGAGTAACAGGTAAGAAAGTGCTATAGGTAGGTAAAAAAGCATAAATAACATCAGTGACAGCAGCATAGACCACCATAGGGGAATGTCTTTTTATGGACAGACTGGTTCCACATCGACAAATGGGCCCACTATCAGCTTACCTCTTCAACCTGTATGCAGAACATATAATGAGAGAAGCAGGACTGGAAGAAGGTGATGGAAAGTTCAGGATTTGTCCATCATCCACGATATCCCATTATCGCCCTATCGCCTAGGCTAAGGTTTGAGTACTAACGATATCCACAATTCGCTCAGGTATGTCAGATTAGGGTGGGAGATCTCCAGGACAGGACTGGGCTCCCGTGATCTACAGCATTGCTGCAGACGTGATGTTATTTCTGGTAACACTAACACTTAATTATTTCCCAGTCAGACGAGTATTTTTGAGCCCTGATTTCCCAAAAGAGCGTTTTAAAAAGAATGTGAGATTTCTGAGGCTCTCTGTAACTCTCTCTGGTCTACACTCTAAATTCTCTGTAACTGCCCTCATTAGAATAGGCTGAACAGCTCTGCAAGCTAACAGGTCTAACAGGCTTCTCCAATAATAAAGCAGGCTTTATGTTTTGATCTTTGCTGAAGGATTCACTATAAAATCTACAAATTTGAAAAAATGTAACCTGAATGGCAGGCTACAAGTCTAAAATGTTCGCTGCTGTCGGAAGAAAACCTCGTATCTCCATTTTTGTCGTTTTCCGATTTTTGACAGAATTTGAAAATGACTTGGAAAAAAGTCCGGTTCCATTGACTTACATTAAAAGTAAAGTAGATTTTTTTCCTTCTCCTGTAAAGTTACCATTTTGGAGATATGAGGTTTTCTTACAACAACAGCGAAATAAACTACTGCTAGTTTGGTGCTAGCATAACATAAGGAAACCCTTAGGGGTGCTAGCATTATGCTAGAGGTGTTTATTGAATAAAAAAGACTGCTTTGGTGGCACATTTTCATGATGTTCTGACTAACATTATGTGATTCTGAGTGTAAACAAAACTTAAAAAGAAAAAAAAAGACTTTTTTAGTACATACTTAGACATTTCAAGCAATTTGTTAGCAAGCAGCTGGCAGAAAGACATGTCAGACAGTAGGTCTAGTAGAAATTCACATTTTTTATGTTGTGAAAAGATAAACTACTTGGAAACAAACGAGGGGCTCACTTTGACACAAAAAACATAGGAGGTAAAATCACTGGTCAGCAGGATAATATCAGTCTTGTCCACAATACATAAGACAATTTAAAGAGAAAGACTGACTGGAAGGAAGGACACCAGACCAAAGTAAGTGAAAATGTATATTCAATGTTTCAGAAGCTGTTGTGTGAAACCATTAGTGTGGGTAGCATATCTTAAAACGTTGCCTACAACATTCTAAAGCCCCACAGTCTCGTCTCAGCGGATGAGTATGAGCAGGGCTTAACAAGAATATCTCTCTGAGGAATCCGCATCCCAGCCCAGCTTTGGAAGCCTGTGATGGGCCACAATGATAACAAGCTCTCCTCAGGGGGATAAAAAGCAGTGCCAAGGGAGGCGATAGAGAAAAGGGGGTGTAAGGGGGTGGCGATTGCATCAAAATGAGCGAGGAGCAGGGGATTGAGAGAGCGTGTGTATTGAGTGGGAGTCGGCAAAAAATAGGGCAGAATCCTTAGCATGACAAGATTTCAGAGGGATTCTGTGGAGAGCTTTGAGTGGCAATTTCTCTTAGTGGCAATTCAGGTAGAAAGAGCAAATGGATGGAGGTGAAGAGGAAAGGACGTCTTATTACTTCATCTTACTGGGAAATGCTAGGGGTCTCTTTTCCCTGAAGCAGGCTCGCAGAAATATCTGAAGGTTCGTTCGCCATTCTCCCTCTTTCATACGTCTATACTGTGTCCCAGCAGGAGCGCAAACTGATGGTCATTATACTGTGTTCCAAATCATTATGCAAGAGATATATCAATAGGATTTCAGTATAATGAGCATTTACGTTTTGTTTTTGTGTGTTTGTTTGTTTCTCAAACTGCTGTTGTTGGAACAAAACCTCCAAAATGATACCTTTACAGGAGAAGGAAAAAACATGCTCTATTTTTAATGTAAGTCAATGGAACCAGATGTCTTTCCAAGTCATTTTTGGGACACTTCTGTTGGTCCATTCATCATGAAATTTACATACAATGTAAAAAAAAACGGGTACTTTTAAATTATGTCAAAAAATGGACATACAAGGTAGATAACTGGTGTTTAGGTAACGGGTGTTAATCTCAGACAGGTTTGTTCATTAGTTTGCCAGGTGATCTTGATTAAAGTGGAAACTTAAACAGGTTGTTCCACATTATTACGCAAGTCACAGTTCTCATGCAATATGGGTAGAAAGAAAGATCTCTCTGAAGACGAAAAGCGTGAAATAGTGCAATATCTTGCAAAAAGGCTAAAAACAACTGATATTTCACGAAAACTGAAGAGAGAGGTCACCAAACTGTGAAAAGATATGTGAGAAATTCAGAGCATGGGTGAATTACGGTCAGATAAAGGCTTATTAAGGAAAGTTTCTGTCAGACGAATTAATCGTATTAAAAGAGCAGCTATGAAA
Organism: Colossoma macropomum; assembly: GCF_904425465.1. Classification (NCBI taxonomy): domain Eukaryota; kingdom Metazoa; phylum Chordata; class Actinopteri; order Characiformes; family Serrasalmidae; genus Colossoma; species Colossoma macropomum. The sequence continues at coordinate 38,902,548 of NW_023494805.1, forward strand.
ACGCCACTGTTGAGCAGCAAACAGGTGCTTAAAGCTGCTGGTGTCTCTGGAGTCTCAAGAACCTCTTGATGCAGGATCCTCCACAGGGTCGCAACTGTGCATAAAGCTGTATCTCAGCCACCCCTAAGCAAGGCTCACAAAGAGAAATGTTTGCAGTGGGCTTACAAATACATGAAGACTAATTTTCAAACAGTGGTATTCACCGGTAAATGCCGTGCCACACTAGATCCAGGTCCAGATGGATGTAGTTCTGGATGGTTGGTGAATGGCCACTCTGTTCCAACAAGACTGCGACGTCAGCAAGGGGCTGGCGAAGTGATGATTTGGGCCAGAATATTGGGAAGTGAGATGATAGGTCCATTTAGGGTCCCTGAGGGTGTTAAAATGACCTCTGCAACATATGTAGAGTTCCAAACCAACCATTTTCTGCCGTGGTATAGAAAGAAGACTCATGCCTCCGAAATAAGATCATTTTCATGCAGGACAATGCACCATCCCATACTGTGAAAAACACCATTGACTGCGTGGCTGCTATGGGCATAAAAGGAGAAAATAATCATGGTGTGGCCACCATTATCCCCTGACCTCAATCCCATCCTTAGAAGGAAGATCTATGAGGGTGGGCATCAGGATACCTCGAAACAGCAGCTCTGGGAGGCAATACTGGCATCTTCAAATGAAGCACAGGCAGAAACTATACATGGATTTATAAGTTCAACTTGATCTGTAAATATAATTTTGGTTTGTTTTTACTTGTTTTTATCTTTCGAAAAATGATCTGTCCATAAAGCAAATATGACCGATTTCTGTTTGAAATGATATGAATGTCATTATGACCCAGTGAATGTTTTCAAAAATTGCATTCTGCATAATATATGGAACAATATATTCTGTGTTCTTTTCAAAATATCAATAAAGCACTTGCCAGTATCATTACTTCCACTTGCAACAACATCCACATTGTGATATAATTGTGGAGGATAAAGAAATCCTTACACATATTGACTGTTCAGGAAAAACAAACAAAAATGGCGCATGCATAATAATTTGGAACATGGTGTCCATTAGAGCTGCACAATTAATCATAAAATGCTTAAAATGTGATGATTATTCTCACTCTCAAGGCTCGATGTACTAAGCCTTTGGAGCCAGTTTCAGAAGCAAATCAAGAGCATGTTATGAGCGAGTGTTATTAGCTAAGTCTAAACAAGCGGTCTGAGCTCCTCTGCCTCCTGCATGTGCATTCAAATGAGGGCCACACAAAATGGGGGAGGTTCACGCGAAACATGGGTGGAAATGTTGAAAGTGTGGATTGTCTCCATGCGTAAGAGTTTTAAAAAGGTGCTGCTGAGAACAGACACAGCCTAAGCAAAGACCAACGGAATAACATCCTTAAACATCATTAGATTTTGTACTGTTTTAACTATGAACTGGCATAAAAGAATGGTCACAGCACTGGCTGCTGTTACAACAAACCTGCATCACCATAAGAAGCTTTTAAAAGAATTAAATACGTATTTATTTGGTTTTGTAGGAATAAAAATACACATATTTATTCGTGTTCATAGGCCGATTGTAAACACAAAAGAAAAAGCAATTTAAGGAATTCTGACTTTTTATAGTGAAGCATCTCATGGAACGTGAAGGCTGCACATTCTCCAAACAAGGGGGAGCCAATAGCGGTCAAATAACCTTAAATGCTTATTAAGATGCAAAAAATCTATACTTGAGGCACACTATCGTAATAATAATTTATCATTTCTCATATCGTCATTGTGACATCCAACAGCTTTATCAAAAGCTGGCAAGTGCTGACTGGACCTTTATCATTTATGTAAATGAACTGATTGTAAATGTTCTGATTGGCTGCCTTGTATTCTCCCTCATACAAAAAGCAGTTCAGCCTGAAACACTTCTTACAACTTCAGCATGAATGGGCGGAGCTTAACTGCTACAGTCTACAGTTATGTGCAGAAGTTTTGGCGCCCCGATCAAAAGACGTTTTGTTGATTTTCTAAGTGAAAATAAGTGAACACATCTTCTACAGAGAACACAATTCTGCACATTTAAATACACAATTACTGCTTGCTTGCTGAATTTAACATACTGGGAAGAAAAATAAAACATAAAATGTGGCCTGTGCAAAATTATGGCACATTTTATATCGTATGTTTGTTTTTTCATGCACTGAATTTTGTTTTTTCATGCACTGAATTTTGCAGAATATTTTGCAGAAAATGTCATATTTAGGTTTGTTCCCTATAGAGGATATGTGCATTTATTTTCACTTAGAAAAACAAGAGAAAATGTCACTTGACAGGGGGTGCAACCTTTGGCATACAACTGTATAGACCAGTGGTCTCCAACCCTGGTCCCAAGCTACCTTCCTGCAGAGTTTACCCCACCCCTTTCTTAACTCTAATACATCTGATCCAGCCAATCAGGGACTTGGGAAGAGGTTGATTAGCTGGAGCAGATGTGGCAAACTGTGGTTGGCACTAGGCTCTGCAGTAAGGTAGTTCACCAGGACCAGGGGTGGACACCACTGGTATAGACTGTATGGACTGCGAAGTGAAGGATATGTTTTGAAATAAAAAAGCTGTGTTTACATACCAGATCAAACTCTTATTAAAAAAGTGTGGAAAATTCAGTTTTTCATTATATGGGCTTTTTAAAATATGCGTGGATCAGCTCTGATCCCAGAAACTAGAGAGACAGTATGCAATGCATTGCTATGGAGGAGAGCACAGGCACACAACCCTGAAGGCAAAAGGCTTTAACTCCAATGATCAGTCACACTCACACCGCCACTGCATCCATTACAGGCACTGTACACACACACACACACACACACACATGCTGTGCCAGTCATTTACTTCACAACTCTTTATCTGATAATGATAATGATCCTGGCTCCTGCGATGCCGTATGCTGCAAAGCGGATCTCGCAGTGATAATGGCCTGATGGTCCACAGCTTTTTCCTTTGTGGACTTATTGATAGCTCTCTTACATTGATTTCTCACTTTTTTCTATGAGACACACCTCTGACATTTCCCTCCATCCACCCACTCTGGCCTGCCAACAAACAGCGCGACCACTCATGTGGTCTGAGTAAAACTGACAATGATGGCCGTCTGGAGCAACAGCTTTTTAAGTAACAAGTGCATGAATAATATATAGCGGATTTGATTATGAATGAGCGCTATACATTAATAATCAACACATATTAAATTTACATCATTCAGATACACAGCCTGATGGCGGTTCATTCATTTCTAGGTCAAACTAGGCCACGGCTGCAAAATGATGGACTCAAATGATAAAGAAATGACATGCTAAAAACACATATAGACTCACACTGGCAGTATGAAAAAGACCGAGACCTTCATTTATTTAATTTCCAGTCAAAATGTGCATTACATACAAATTATTCATTTTCAAGAGATATTTCTATTTTTTAGATAATCAACAAGCATGGAAGGGGTGAAAGTCAAAGGAAAATAAGCAAGTTTCCAAAACTGTTCATAAAATGATTAAAAGCTACAGAGAAAATGAGACTCCTAACAACCACCTGGAAGACCTGGTCGACACCAAAACTGCCCCCATCAGATAAACAGCACTTAAAGCTTTCATCTCTGAGAGAGAGGAGAAAATCAAGCTGCTTCAGATCTGAAAACATCCACAGGTGTTTCTGTCCATCCTTCCACTGTGAGAAGACGACTCAGCGCTGTGGGTCTGAAAGGACGTGTAGCTGTCAAGAAGAACCTCACTGAGAAAAGGAGACGGACACATCAAACAAAGAAGCTTTGAACATTGTCCAGAGCATCGCAGGTCCAGTTTAGATGCTTGCGTGCCCTTTGTAGGCTATTTCAAAGGTGGACAGGGGTTAGTGTGGGGTTCTGACCTGTCTGCGGTTATGCAGTCTTATACACAGCAGGGCGTGATGCACTGTGTATTGTGACACATTCCTCTTATAACCATCATTTATGTGACTTGGGCCACAGTAGCCCTTCTGTTGGTTCGGACCAGATAGAATAGCCTTCGTTACCCTCACAAAACGATGAGCCTTAGGCACTCAACACTCTGCCGCCCGTACATGGTTTGTCCCTCCTCTGACCACTGTCATCAGGTATTCACTACTGCTGACCGGAAGCATCCCACAAGCCATAACAAGATGCTCTGACCCAGTCATCTGGCCATAACGATTTGGACCTTGTTAAAGTCGCTCCAGTCTGCATGCCTGCCCATTTCTTCCACATTCAACACGTCCACTACTAGAATCGAAAGTCTAATATATCCTAGACCTCGACATGCGCCACTGTTATGAGATAATCAATGTTATTCGCTTCATCTGTGAGTGGTCACAATGTTTTGGCTCATTGTTGCACTCAGTTTTTTGACAATTTTGCCTTAGGGGTACTTAGGATATTTCAGGCAAGCGGCCACATGCCGCCTTTTTTGCCAGAAAGTTCGGCACATTCATTTTTTCAGTCTTGAAGCTTGAATGCTGAAGGAACTGCCAGTTTGTGAGCTCTGCACAACCAGGTTAAATTTCCTGGCTTAAAACTTATGACAACTTTGAATAACGTAGGACGTTGCGATTTTGATACAAACCGATTAATCATTCAGGCCTTGATAACACTGCTGGAGATGAGACCCTACTAGCCCATCCTGGGGGTTTAGTCGTTTAAGTGGCATAATCAGAAGACTTGCCATTTCTGGCTCGCCTCCCTCATCTCGGAGACAGCCGTCAGCGACAACACTGATCCTGAATTACTGTCAACTCCCAGCGGGGCTCTGAATATGCATAAGAATGGGAGATAATGCTCAGTTTGTACAATAGCGCTCATGAAGTCCCAGACAATAGACTGTCAAGGGTGTTTGAGACCAAACCATTGTTAAGACGCTTTATACTGTCATGTTGTAAGCGCCACCGAGAGCTGCTGACAGCACCTACCATCCGCGGGCTCATTAGGGGGTGAAGAGTTGTGGGCAAAGCGGGTGAATGCCTTTGAGAACATCACTTCTATTTGGGTTTTCTCTGCTCGGAGAACGAGAAAAAAACGTGAAGCTGTTTCGGGAGCGCCACTTGTTGAACCCAAAGGGAATAATGCTAGATAAACAGATATAAAAATGATTCTCCGCCAGCGAGAGAAGGCAGTGTGATTAAAATTGCACTGCTTGAAATAGTCGAGGTCTCCCAATGGCCATAACTTATCGCACTGCAATAGCTGTAACTCATCGCCATCCCCTAAGTGTAAAAAAGTGATTTGGAGCAGCTCCAGAGCAATACAGCTTTGGCAGAGCTTTAATTAATAGCCTCTACATGCAATATGCCGCTAATCTCTTGGGAAATGCAATCGGCATACAAACTTATCACAGCCAAATTACATAGAAAACACAAATAATAGCTTGATCATTCCTTTTTTCTGCGCCAATGACAGCCTCATCAATCACACCTAAACAGCTGAATAATGCCGCCGGCCCTACAAACACATCGGGGGTAAAGAAAAGCATTACTGAACAGCACTCATCTGTGGCTTTTCCACCTCACAGTTTCTCATTAAGGAAAACCCCCTGCAATCTGCTCAGTTTATCTGCTCTATATGGCCACAGAACCGGTCAGAAGTTTGGACACATCTACAGACATGTTTTCCTTACCTTTCAGACATCAAAACAATGAGACAACAAATAGACAATCAGGCAGAAATCTTTTTAGACTCTTCAATGTAGCCTCTCTTTGCTTTGATACAACTCAACATGCTCTTGATGTTCCTCAAGCAGCTTCATGGGGTACTTTTCCAACCGGCTTTGAAGAAGATACATCTATTTTTCAAATGGTGAACAAAAAAGCTGACATTAGCTAATGAACATATCCTGGAGATTTCAAAAAAATGTTTTTTTTGTTTGTTCAGAAACAAATTCATTGGCCTTAACGTCACTATCTACATTTGTCTTAGAAACAATGACCAAGCATTTAGACTTTGACTGTTATCACAATAAATTATTAACATCACTAACAGTTTTAACACATTTTCCGAGTTTGACCCTCCAATTCGTGGCAGGCAGGCTGAAGCCCAGCTGCAGTGTGCTGTATGTAGTTATGAGAGAATCTACCACTGTAGTCCTATCATTAAAATACAGCTTCTAAATGTATTTTAAGCAAAACCTTCAGTACCTTCCAACAACCAGCAGCAAAGTAACAAAAGCAACGGCAAAGTGGAGCACTAATTCCCCTCGGGAGCCTCCACTGTAATATAATATCTTTTTTTATAATGTACTTTTCATAAGCTCACTGTGCTTTACAGACAGGTGATAAAGCTTAACTTTAATAGAAGAAACAGTGTCTGTGTTAATTTAAACTCATGTAAGACAATGACACGTCAAATTAAAAAGATAAATATCAAATAGATAAAGAATTTTAATTAAACGCTAAGTTATAGAGATATGTGAGCACTGAGCTTGACTGTCAAATTAAAGGTGGAATTGAGTTCCACAGTTGAGAAGCAGAATAACTGAAAGAGTCTCTCCATGTCTAAGATCTCACGCTGGAACATAAACAGGCAGACATTCTGTGATGTAAGCAGTGATTTAAGGTCATTTAGAGCCTTAAAAACTAGAAGCAGAACCTGAAAGATACAGGCAGTCAGTGCAGTGTCTAATCGGGACTGATATGATGCTGATATGATGATGATAGTGCTGCTGAATTTTGTACAAGTTATAAAGGATGTATTGTTTTTGTTGGAAGTCCAGTAAGAAGATCATTACAGTGATCAACTCTGCTGGAACAAATGCATGAACAAGTTTCTTTGTGTCGCTCTGAGATGGAAAAGGCCGAACTTTAGTGATATTTCTCAAATGATACTTTAGTGACTGAAAATCTTGTAACAAGAATCCATGAGCTGAACGAACAATAGTGAGAGCAAGAGGCTACAATCACAGAGGAGCTGAACCATATATATAATAAGCTACTAAGGCAAAAAATAAGTCACCTTATGTGTTTAAGGTGGTGATTTTTGTCCGGGGAGCTTGTGAATAAAAATCGCTTCGCCTCCAGGCAAGAATTGCTTCTAGAACTAAATGCAGGTCTTTCACAACCAATTTCTGAAAGAAACTCCGCAGGGAAGCGATTTTTATTCATAAGTCGTGAAACACGTCGGTGGTCCCTGTCCGTCATTTTCATCTTTCAGCCACAATTCTGATGAGAATTTCCTGTAGACTGCGATTTTTGTCACTGCTGGTGACCTGTATGACCATACGTTTCAATACACCTGCAAATTCAGCTACTTCCTTCACACTGTGGACTTTGGCCTCCCAAATGCAGTCGCTCCTTTTTGCCAATCATTAACATCTGCTTTGCGACCGAGGTTTCCACACATCGAACGAGACACTCACTGCACTGTACCACCTTTTCTCAATCTATGAATCCTGTTACACACCCCGCAGGTATTTATAGCCCGATCATCTTTGTGCAACGTCAACTGCAGGAGCCTGAAGTTACTACCACCTTAAACACGCAAGGTGACTAATTTTTTGTCTGGGGAGCTTAAAAGTGTCTGCCAAATGCCATAAATATAGGTTGAAACATGCAGCCACTGTTGCTCTCACTGGACATCAGGTCAAATTTGAGCAAATGAATCATGACTGATTACTTTTATATCTTTAACATTTTCAAAAACATCCAATCAGGTGTGTCCACATTTCTGACTTATACTCAACATCTGTAACCTCAAAAATTTCTACTGAAAATCTCATAATCATTCTTGATGCTCCTCTGGCAGGATTTCTCCACCCCTAAGGCTAAAATGCTTCCGGCATGCCAGAGATTACCCACGAAACACATGAAAAATCACTATTCTGAACACACCTCGCGTTTAAAATCATCCCCCGCCATGCTTTGGGCAGAAGTGGATGAATTTAGCGCATGATGGCCATGGCGAGAGAGCGATTATTCTGACGAGGGAGCGCTTATCGAAAGAGAATGAAGCGGTGCGTCTGGAATTGCTTCCCCACGCCCCATGCCGGATGCCCCTGGGCTGCCTTTTGCTTGGCAGAGGAGGGCTCCTCTGATGTTTGTGCTGTGGAGCTGGACGTGCTAGACTGGCATACAAAAGCCTGGCTCTACAGGGGTGTTTCATCAGAGCGCACCAGGATTTCAGAGGGTTCACTAAGAACAACTTCAAAAGTGCTAATCTACAGCATTAGCATGGGTTAAGTTGAGCTGGTGAGCTGCAGTGACTCAAAAAAACAGCACTGCTCGTATATATTCTTCACACAGCTACAAGTTAACTTCTGTAGTCCCTTTCAACGAAATATGTCATATGAAATGTCATAGCCTTCAAGATCTTTTGAAATTAGTTTGAAAAATTAATTTGTGCAATTTCTCCCTACCCCTAAAATTGTGATCGGGGTGAGGCATGTTTGGTGTCTGAAGTTTGCCTCTTTAGTTTGGTACTGAAGCTTCAAAGCTAAGGTGGCTAATAAGCAATGGAAGAGTATACCCCACCAATTAGCACTGTGCAAACCGCATGCTTAAATAATAATAATAATAAAAATAAATCTTTATTTAAATAGTGAAGTCACCGGCTCGTGGCCTGGTCATACTCCGCTGTCATTGCGTAAAGTCCCCAGCTCATGGCCCGGTCAAACTCCGCTGTCATCGCATGAAGTCCCCAGCTCATGGCCTGGTCATACTCCGCTGTCATGGCGTAAAGTCTCCAGCTCATGGCCTGGTCATACTCCGCTGTCATGGCGTAAAGTCTCCAGCTCATGGCCCAGTCAAACTCTGACTCCGCAGTCAGGGTGCAAAGTCCTCAGCTTGGGGCCTAGTCAAACTCCACTGTCACTGTGAGAAGTCACCAACTCACAGCCCAGTCAAACTCCACTATCGCAGTGAAAAGTGCTCTGGCTCCCAGGCCCAGTCAAACTCCAGCGTCACAGTGCGAAGTCACTAGCTTGCAGCCCAGCTTGCAGCTTGCAGTGAAAAGTGTCTTGGCTTGGTTAAGTTATCTAAAATAAACTTACTGATGTAGTTTTTAACACTGTATGACACACTGTTATCTAGGGGTGACCAATATGACAATATTTTATCATTATCGTGATAAATCATCTCACAATTATATTTTCTGATCATATTATATGATCTTGATATTGCCAGTACTTAACGAACACTGACTAACTTAGTGCAGTGCAGTTTGTCAAACACTAAATAAAATCATTGAAGGTTTATTACATATTTTATACGTTGAGTACGGGTTCTATTTTGTCTGTTCCAACTTATTCAATCTCAGAAAAACGAAATATCACAATGCATATTGTGTATTGTGAAAATGTCTTTATTATATCATGATATAATATTTTTGCCATACTGCCAATCCCTAATGTTGTCTAAAAAAAATGGAAAAAAGCACAAACATCAAAAATAAAAGCTTCTTCTTTTTACACCCTCATCCACAAAAATGCATATTCCTTCACTGTCTGGCTCATAACTAGAAACGGTCAGCTCAAATAACAGAATAATAGCCCAGAGCTTTCAGGGCTGATTAGTGACTGTTTGTTCACTGCAGTCTGCACTTAGAGATATAAGATACAACAGTGAATGAGTTTTCCAGTCTGAGGCTGAGACACCCTGCCATTCTGGTAATTGACAAAGGGCAAAAGCAGTCGGAAATGACTCCCTGTGTACTGTGAAGGTGGCTGTGCTTATTTAAATATACAGACATCTAAACTTACCCTTCAGGGGAATTGAAACTTACTGCACCATTAAATGAACAGGATGTAAACAAAGTCACTCAGAGTGGTTTAATGTGAAGCGTGCTACTCTAGAGAAACGTACAGAGTCCACAGTCATGGTGATAAGAAGACACTAGACATCCAAAAAGTTTAATGCACCTGAAAGCTACTTTCCTGAAACTTATTACACAATAATATTGAGATCTTTAATAAGCTGCATAGGGAGTAGAGAGCCATTTGAGATTGAGCCTTTGTTTACATCTTAATGATCTAAATGACTGTCCAATAATATAGAGCCTGATATATCAGTTGACTGAAAATATGGACCGATATCAGGAACCAGAGGTTCTAATAAGGCGGCAATATTTAGCAACTTTTTGTTGTTGCAGCATCATCAGCATTCCCGATAAACTAACAGGAAAACAGGTTAAACTTGATCCAAACCTAACCTTTACCATGAGAATAGCATGTTATAGCAAACAAAAAACCTTTTTTATGGTGAGAACTGATTCTGGGTAGCGCCGCCCCCAGCTCTACAATATTTATATTATTAAGAACGAGAGTTTCTGCTCTTTATTTGAGTTTAAGTGTGACATTTAGGACTGGACAACAACATATGTTTAGACAAATGATTATCATCTTCAAAATTATCACAATTGTCCCTGCTTGAAATATTATCATCATATAATTACCAACTGGACCAGCTTGAAATCCTACTTAACAATTTATAATGATAACTGTATTCTGCACATAAGGCATTTAACACTGTTAATATGCAGTGGTAATCAGCATTTGACTGGTTTGGAAACTAAACCATCTCCAAACTGGTGCTTCTTTTGGAGAGCACTGTCCACTTTACTCTCCACCAGAGAGCAGATCTCATGAGTTTCTTTGATTCATTTGCATATTGTCAAGCTGTTTAAAGTATGTATATGTGTAGTTAATTAGCTGATGATGTTCTGTTTTTACAGCTTAAAATTAGGTGCACTTATTTAAATTATCACGATATTCAGTGTTGTCAGTTATGAGCCCAAGGCTAGTGGCAAGTGACAACTGGCAATCATAGGAAAACAGGGTAAAACTGTGTAAAACAGAAAAAAAACTGTGTAAATAAAACTATTGGAGTAAAAACTTAAATTAAAAATGAAATCTTACGTTATTGTGGATGCAAGATGGATCATCAGTATAGGCAGATATTTGCCTGAAAAAAGGATCCCCTACCATCTGTGTGCCTTAACAGAAATCGAGATTCATTAGACCAGGCTACATTATTCCAGTCTTCAGCTGTCCAGTTTTGGTCAGCCTGTGCCCACTGCAGCCTCAGCTTTCTGTTCTTGTCTGATAGAACTGGAACCTGACATGGGCTTCTGCTGTTGTAGCCCATCCACCTCAAGGTTTGAAATTTTGTGCATTCTGAGATTCTTTTCTTGCTCACTACAATTGTGCAGAGTGGTTATCTGAGTTACTATAGCCCTACTAGAACCAGTCTGGCCATTCTCCACTGACCTCTCTCATCAACAAGGCATTTCCATCCGCAAAACTACAGGATGTTTTTCCTTTATTGTACCATTCTGAGTAACTCTACAGACGTTGTGTGTGAGAATCCCAGGAGACCAGCAATTATAGTAATACTTAAACCAGCTCATCTGTCACCAACAATCATGCCACAGTCAGAGACCACATTTTTTCCCATCCTGATGGTCGAAGTGAACTTTACCAGAAGCTGCTGGCTGTATCTCCATTATTTTATGCCATGCTGCCAGACGATTGGCTGATTAGATAATTGCATGAATGAGTAGTGGTACAGACGTTCCTAATAAAGTGCTCGGTGAGTGTTTAGCTTTGACCAATATTTCAAACTAATATTTGATGATGTATTTATTGGTTTCTGTTGAAGGTTTAGGTGCTGCTGGACTGCTACGCTATAAATATCTGCATTTTATTCATATTACTGCATTTGTAACCCAAAAGAAATAAATGTTATGTTTCTCTGTAATGCTAATCAAGGTATCATGTAGTCCCAATTTCTTAATTTTATTAAAGTTTATGCATCTGCATCACTATCAACATAGCCAGATATATGCAAAAAAAATTTCTATATCAGTGCATCTCTAAAAATACATCGACCTGTATCATCGATTACAGGGAATTTTGCGCCCTAAAATTGGTATCGGTCGCAATATTTTCATATCGGTCAGACCCTACAACAAATGTAATAGGTTTGGGTTAAAATTATGGAATCTTTAAACCATATCCATTCAGTGGTTCACCGAAGTGTTGTAATACATAGCAAGGTATTTTACAATCACAATACATATTAATATAATTACAGTATTGTATGTTTTCCACATCGTTCAGCTCTAGACTCTATAACATGTTACATTAACAGTTGTATCAGTGTATCACCTCTACTGCAGCCAGCTATGAGTCAAAGCAGAGAGAGCTTCAGGCTGAGAGCACATCTGCCACCACTAGAGACATCAGGCTGCTACCGTGTGTAGAGAGAAGCCCTTTGGGACCCCCCTCCACTGCTCACTATCTGTCCCCCCCCTTCTCTCTCTATCTTTCTCTCTCTCTCGCTCACTCGCTCTCCCCTTCCCCCAAACGTACACTGACTCACAGATGCTCTGCACTGAGAGGATTCAAAGAAGCAGCCATCCAGCAAATGAAAAGCAGAAAGAACTGACCAAAGCCTCTCTCCGGTCACCCATCAGGAGCGACTGTATTGATCAAACAGACGAAGATAAAAGGTCAACGTTACATACAGAATGGCTAAATCGAAGGGCGGCACAACGTATCATTGATCATTTTCAGAATGTCGGCTGTCTCAATGCTGAAGATATTGCGAAGTATGTAAAAGAGCCTCTAACTAATCAGTGAACGACCTGAACAGATGGAAGCAATCATATTTTCACAGTCAAACAGTCACACAGATAATCACAGTCACGAATGTTGAACATTCTGTTTTATATTCATAATATACAATATTTTCTCATTGGAATATTCAAACCCTACGCTGTAAAAATGAGAAGTCAGCTCATCTTTAAATGATATCGTACCTGATTACACAGCTTTTTGAGTTAACTCAACTTGAGGTCAACGGAGTTCACCCAACTCAAACTTCTTAGTTGAGTCAAAAGTTTTTCTCATTTCTAGTATCTCAGTTAAGAAGTTTTTGGTTCTATATAGAACCATCTTCAAAAAGGTTCTATATAGAACCATATACAACACGTTCTCCATTAATCTGAAGAACGATTTCACCATGCAAAGAACCAATTAAGCATGAAAATGTTTCTATATAGAACTCATGGTCCTAAATAGAAACACTGCCTTGAAGAAACTTTGTGTGTACCTTAAAGACAACAGCACGTTTACATGCAGCCTAATAATCCATTAATAACATTAGTAAACTAATAGCTCAATTGGAATAGAATACGTCCATGTAAACGCCTCAATCAGAATAGTCTAGTCCCGTTGAGGCCATTCAGAATACTGTTTCTACCTGACTGATCGAGGTGGGTAATCCTGTAAATAATCTGTTAAATAGAAGAATAATATCCGTGTAAACGCCTGTATCTGATTACATTCCCTATCAGAAAGTTTAAGTCCGTTCTGATCATGTTCGTCGCGTCATAGTGAAAGTTTATAAAGTTCAACATGGCGGAGCAGAAACTGGTCTGCAGAGGAGACGAAGTTTATGCTCTGATCTTTAAAAGACGGCGGTGGGACGGACGTCCAGCTTATGTGTCTCAGAACACGACGTCTTCCTCTCGGCCTTCTTTAATAAGGACATGTGAAGGACGTTTTCCTGAGTCTGACATCATTTTAAAGTAATTAAAAACACAAGCGCTGCTCACTGCTGCTCATCTCACTCTGACTGGACTCACGTGATGCTCGTTGTCATGGCAACCTCTACACAGTTATACATACATCGCTGTTGTTGGGAGAAAACCTCGAAATAGCAATTTCCAAATTTTTCTGAAATCTCCAAAAATAGTAATCTTACAGGAAAAGTTTATTTCGCTGCTGTCAGAACAAAACCTTGTATCTCCAAAATGGTAACTTTACAGGAGAAGGAAAAAATCTACTTTACTTTTAATGTAAGTCAATGGAACCAGACTGTTTTCAAAGTCATTTTGGGCCATTTCTTTTGACCCATTCATCATGAAATTTACAAACCATGTAAAGAGTAACAGGCACTTTCAAATTATCTCAAAAACTGAAAAACAAAAAAATGGAGAAGTGAAGGTTTTCTTCCTACAGCAGCTATATATATATATATATCCAGGAGCTCAGTGAATTCCAGCGTGGTACCATGATAGGACGCCACATGTGCAACAAGTCCAGTCGTGAAATTTCCTCGCTACTAAATATTCCACAGTCAACTGTCAGTGGTATTATGACAAAGTGGAAGCGATTAGGAACGACAGCAACTCAGCCACGAAGTCGGCCACGTAAAATGACAGAGCGGGGTCAGCGGATGCTGAGGCGCATAGTGCGCAGAGGTCGGCAACTTTTTTTCCAAACTTCACGTGGCCTTCAGATTAGCTCAAGAACAGCGTAGAGAGCTTCATGGAATGGGTTTCCATGGCTGAGCAGCTGCATCCAAGCCTTGCATCACCAAGCGCAATGCAAAGCGTCGAATGCAGTGGTGTAAAGCGCCGCCACTGGACTCTAGAGCAGTGGAGACGTGTTCTCTGGAGTGACGAATCACGCTTCTCCGTCTGGCAATCCGATGGATGAGTCTGGGTTTGGCGGTTGCCAGGAGAACGGTACTTGTTTGACTGCATTGTGCCGAGTGTAAAGTTTGGTGGAGGGGGGATTATGGTGTGGTGTTTTTCAGGAGTTGGGCTCGGCCCCTTAGTTCCAGTGAAAGGAACTCTTAATGCTTCAGCAGACCAAGAGATTTTGGACGAATTCATGCTCCCAACTTTGTGGGAACAGTTTGGGGAGTTTGGCCCCTTCCTGTTCCAACATGACTGCGCACCAGTGCACAAAGCAAGGTCCATAAAGACATGGATGAGCGAGTTTGGAGCGGAAGAACTTGACTGGCCTGCACAGAGTCCTGACCTCAACCCGATAGAACACCTTTGGGATGAAATAGAGCGGAGACTGCGAGCCAGGCCTTCTCGTCCAACATCAGTGTCTGACCTCACAAATGCGCTTCTGGAAGAATGGTCAAAAAATTCCCATAAACACACTCCTAAACCTTGTGGAGAGCCTTCCCAGAAGAGTTGAAGCTGTTATAGCTGCAAAGGGTGGGCCGACATCATATTAAACCCTATGGATTAAGAATGGGATGTCACTCAAGTTCATATGCGTGTGAAGGCAGGCGAGCGAATACTTTTGGCAATATACTGTATATGTACTACAGATGCACTGATACCACTTTTTCCTTTCTGATACCGATACCTTTAGTATCGTTTAATACGTCTAATACATCTAATACGTCTAAAACTTATTTTCTTATTTTTTTGGTTAGTGGGCTGCTATCCTAAAGGCTAAATCGGGGCTAAAGGCTATCATTACGGCAAGAGTTTGGCGGTTCCTTCGGCTCTCTCAGTAACATTACCTCAGACTGTAAGTGACCACACAGCGGCAGACGAGTGATAACTGAAAGAAGCAGCTCAGCTGTTCAGGTAAGCGGCTCCGTTAGCGTGTTTTTCGCTCCAAAAATTGCTGTTACAGGTTCTGCCATGCGCATTTTGTTGTTAAGTTCTGTCTACTGACACACATGCATGTGTCAGAAATTGCTTTGTGTGTCAGTCATAGGTATCGGTATCCCCATCACCGGCACTGCTTTTGCGTCAGTATCGGCGCTGATACCAAAACAGTGTTGGTATCGGTGCAACACTAATATATAAACTGTGATCTACATATTTTGCCATACCACCCACTACTATTCATGACTGATGCACCTCTCAGTGTGTCTCCTCAGTCACTGGTCAAACAAAAGAGCACATCAAATTCGCAATCAATATGATATTACTATGCTTTTGCACTGCTTAACCATTAGATGAGATGTTATTGTCATTTTGCTGTACAATTTTAATGTAATACAATCATTTCACAATCAATTACATAGTTACATAATGTATTACATTTACATTATATTCTGTATCAGCTTGTTTCTGTTTGTTTTGGCATAAAAAAACATATTACTTTTCATCAAATTCATATCATAATGATGTGTTTTTGACTGAAAGTGAAGAACCTGCACTTTCAATGGAATTTCTCCACTTGTTTCTATGAGCTATGAGTGAAAAACACGGAGATGATTCGTGTTTTGTGATTACAAAGTGCTCGCTGTGCATTGAACGCTGCACAGAGAGACAGAAATATGCAGGTCAAAGCCTACTTTTAAACAAAAATCTGAGAAACACTGCAGCAAAGTGGAAACACGCAAAACTGAATTTCTCTCATACAGCATTACGTTTGATGGTAGAATTTGCATTCAGCTTTCAAGGCTTTCGTATGAAGCCCTGCTCCTCAAATCCTCTCAAGGCAAACACTGAGCGAAAAAAAAGAAAAACATGCATCTAGAAAAACCTTTTAAGCTGACACATAAGAGCACGTTCGCCTCGACAACCGCATGAATTAAATTTCCTACAAGGACCGAGCAAAAGAGCACTTAGACATACATTTGACATAAATGCCAGCATGCATGACTTCATAATCCACCGAAATAATCCCGTCACACACAAACAATGCATGACCTCCACGCAGTCCATCCAGCAGATAACGTCGCCTGCCTGTTTAGGGGTCTTTATGTTTCAGAGAAGATGGAACTCACTTATGTTTATTGTTGCAGTGCAGAACAGGATCATCTCGTGACTAACAGTTTTCTTTGTGCTATGATGCTTTTAAGAAACCCTATTGTAAAGATGCAGAATCATAAAAACCAAACACAGGGTGCCTTTGAAATGTCATACTACTATACTACTAAACTACATACTGCCCTAGTATATACAATGCACTACATGCTAGACTGCCCTGTGATGGACTGGCGACCTGTCCAGGGTGTATCCTGCCTTCCGCCCAATGACAGCTGGGATAGGCTCCAGCACCCCACCGCGACCCAGAAGGATAAGCGGTTTAGATGATGTATGTATGTATGTATGTATGTACATGCTAGACTTCATAGTCGAATACTGTACGATGTCCAGTGTACAACAAACACCATGTGCCAACTAGACTGCCAGCATCGCGGACTGAGCCAATCAGAACCATCTCAAGACCCGCCCCATTTTCTTCAGCTCTCCAATCACTTCTTGGCAACTGCTGCTAGCCGCTTTTCAGCTCTTTTTCAGAGATTTGTTGCTGGTAACATATCGCTGCTGTCAGAACAAAACCTTGTATCTCCGAAATGATAACTTTACAGGAGAAGGAAAAAACATACTTTACTTTCAATGTAAGTCAATGGAACCAGATGTTTTTACAAGCAATTTCGGGTCATTTCTTTTACTCCAATCATCATGAAATTTACAAAAAATGTAAAGTGAAACAGGTATTTTAAAATTATGTCAAAACCTGAAAAAACATCAAAAATGGAGATACAAGGTTTTCTTCAGACAACAGTGAAATGCTAGTTTAAGCAGTGTGGCTCTACACATCATCCTGAAAAGCAGATGCTGAGCAGATTGTTTGGTTGAGATCAACTTTATTAAGTCACTATTTCAACTATGTTATATACGTAGTACGTTAGACATGCATCGATACCACTTTTTTCCTTCCAATACCAATACCTGATTCTTTAGTATCGGCCGATACCGAGTACCGATACTAACTCTGTCTAACCTTACTCACAGAGAAGTCCTGGCACAATTACTTTTTAAAATATTTTATTTTGGTAAAATCTGTGTTCTGCATCACAAATAAAACGCACTCAGCTTGGCTAGATGGCATTTACTTGTTGGATTATATTTTTTAGATGCTTAAGAAGACTCATTTTTGTTTATTTACTGTATGTATTTAGTATTTACTATCATATAATTAGTTTAACAATCATTTATCATAAAGGTTCAGGCATAAATGTAAAAATATACGGTCATATATGTAGTGTACATATATGTACGTGTCAAATATTGGACATATGCAAAATATATGAATGAATATGCAATGGTTGAAAAATGGCTAATTTGAAATATGTTGACATATACACCGATCAGGCATAACATTATGACCACCTGCTTGTTTCTACGCTCATTGTCCATTTTATCAGCTCCACTTACTATATAGGCACACTTTGTAGTTCTACAGTTACAGACTGTAGTCCATCTGTTTCTCTGCATACTTTGTTAGCCCCCTTTTACCCTGTTCTTCAGTGGTCAGGACCCCCATGGACCCTCACAGAGCAGGTACTATTTGGGTGGTGGGTCATTCTCAGCACTGCAGTAACACTGACGTGGTGGTGGTGTGTTAGTGTGTGTTGTGCTGTTATGAGTGAATAATAAAATAAGTTGGATATAAAGGAAGTTTATATCGCTGCTGTTGGAACAAAACCTTGTATCTCCAAAATGGTAACTTTACAGGAGAAAGAAAAAACATATTTTACTTTTAATGTAAGTCAATGGAACCAGACTTTTTTGCAAGTAATTCTGGGCCACTTTTTTTGGTCCATTCATCATTAAGTTTACAGACAATGTAAAGGGCAACAGGTAATTTCAAAATATGTTAAAAATTGAAAAAAGTTCCAACAGCACTGATATATGCTAATATAGTTGATATTCATATATTGCCATAGATCAGATTTCCATATGGGGCTTCTATTACTTATTAGCTACAACAGCCTTGTAGGTCCAATGCAAAACTAAAGATGCAAACTTCAGACATCTCTGAGATGAATAACAGAACACCTAGTTAATTCCAACAACCGAAACCTGCATCTCAGTCTTCTTTTCTACTGAGATCACATCAAGAAAGACAGTGGATTTGTCTCGGGGTCGAGGTAATTCATCATGGCTGAAGTCGATCCGGCCAGCAGAAAGACCTCTATTGAGTCTGGGTGTGAGGAAGCTCCATTGATAACCAATCCCAGATAACTCCCAATCGAACCGCAGCGCCGTTCGGGTTTTCAGCGCAGCATCAAAGACATGCTGCCACTTCTCATCATGACTGCGTATTTTCCGGCAAGCCTCAGCAAAGAAAACAGCCCAAGTCACCTGCCGGAGCCGAGACGAGAGCTGTCGAGGAGGGAGCATTCCGGATCCATCAATAGGAGATGGAAGAGAGGAGCGAAAGCATATTCGGCAGGCGGTTATTGAGTGGGCAGTCTGCATGTGCCGGGGTAAATAGTGATTAATGAGAAACAGAAGGAGATGTTTTAGGGTTGTGGGGTAGGGTTTCCGTTAAATACTGGTATTTGAGCAGAGAAAAACTCAGCAAGACTGGCCAATTAAAATTCTGGGGCTGGTAAATTTTCTATCACCCAAAGTACATAAAAAATGTAAGTACATAAAACACATTCCATCATTTCTTCTTTTTAAAAAACGTATTTTTAATTAATATAATACTATAAATGAAGCCATATAGCCAATTTCTACATTAATAAAGCTCAATCGGATTGGGTGCTGTGCCTACACAGCTGCTATACATGTAACCTTAGGCATGAAGACACAGAAAAAGTAATGACTGTTAGCAGCCACATCATAAGCCAACGACACAGAGTGGTAAGCTTCAGCACTCCATATGTCCAAGAACCACCTACTTTGACAGGAAGGGGTCATCTGATATGCAAAACACGTCCACTTTAAAGGAATAGTTTGGTGAAAAGTCTAATGTACACAATGGTACACTTATCTCAGATGTTGTTGATCTGGCAAGATGTGTTTGGTGTCCAAATTTTGCCTCTTTAGCTTAGTGCTGAAGCTATGAGACTAATGTTGCTAACAAACACTGTAAATCAATAGTCACCCAAATCTTTTCCATACATACATCTCCAAAACTTCTCTCAACCTGCTCGATCTGCATCTTCAAAAGTCAACATAGTTATTATACACAGTTATATTAG
Organism: Colossoma macropomum; assembly: GCF_904425465.1. Taxonomy (NCBI): domain Eukaryota; kingdom Metazoa; phylum Chordata; class Actinopteri; order Characiformes; family Serrasalmidae; genus Colossoma; species Colossoma macropomum. Next base: position 38,922,290 of record NW_023494805.1, read on the forward strand.
CTGTTATTTATAAAAAGAAATAACAGAAATCCTGAACGTAATCTGTTCACGCAAATGTGAATTATTTCGGTGCCTGTTGTCTAAAATGGCTGCTCCCAGCATTCAGCTACACGGCGGAGTTCTGTTCATTTTTCATGGGTTACAGAAAAACATACTGTATTCTAAACCATATCAAGTCTGCACACACTTAATAAAGACCTGGATGCGGACCGAGTGGGTTAAAATTCAGTTTTAGGATGTATTTACAAAAACTATTTGGGTGACTATTGACTTCTAGTGTTTGTTAGCAATGTAACTCCAGCCCTAAGCTAAAGAAGCACAATTTAAACACCAGACGTGGCTGGTTGACTACATGTGGTGTAAATATAATAGTTTGCCAAACTATTCTTTTAAATTTAGTATTAAACAATATTGGCTGTTTAAAACTCTCTCACAATCCAAAGTCTGAATCTAATCTTACTCAACAAGCTAGCAGAATAAGTAGCCTTGTTCTCATTAGCCAACCCTGTTAGCCAGCTAGCCAGCTAATGTTATTTAGCTAGCTAACCAGCTAGTTGAGAGGGGTATAAAAAATCAGTGGGAAAGTAACAAGTAATAAATAATTGCAATTTTCTAATTGCAATTATTTGAGATGATTAGAGTTATTTAGGAGTGCAATAGTGTTTATCTATTTGCTAGCTAGCTATTTCTAATGTTTTTAGCATGAATGCTAGCAGAATGAGTGTTTTTTGTCCTTATATTTTCACTGTTGTGTAGTTTTCCTTGACTCAACACTTAATTCTTTGTGACGGTAGAGATCTGTGTGTACACTCAACAGTATATAGTACATCATTTTGACAGTACAACCGGTATTAGCTGTTAAACTTAGCTAAGAAGCAAGATGTCTAATCAGCCAATTTAGGCTGTACTTTAGTTCAATCAGTGAGCAAAACAGACAATTAAATTGTTAATCGCAATTTTTTATATGGCAATTTATTGTCATGTAAATTTTCAGGAGCGTGACAGCCGTAATCTGTTTGTTGGTTCGCTAATGCTAACGATTTTAGCATGTATGCTAGCAGAGTGAGCACTTTTTCCTCATATTTTCACTCTTGTGTAGCTTTGCTCGACTCAACACTTAATTCTGTGTGACGGTAGAGATCTGTGTGTACATTCAACAGTGCATAGCATTTAGACTTTACAACCAATATTAGCAAACAAACACAGCTAGGAAGCAAGATGGCTAATTCGCCAATTTAGGCGGTACTTTAGTTCAATTAAAGAGCAGAAAAAGAGAATTAAATTGTTAATCGCAATGACTTACATGACAATTAATTGTCAAGTAAATTTTCATGATCGTGACAGCCGTAATCTGTTGGGTTAGCTAGCTAAATCTAACATTTTTAGCATGTATGCTAGCACACTGAGCACTTTCTCCTCATATTTTCACTTTTGTGTAGCTTTGTTTGCCTCAACACATAATTCTGTGTGACTGTAGAGATGTGTGTGCACACTCAACAGTATATAGTATATTATTTTGACAGTACAGCCAGTATTAGCTTTCAAACATAGCTAGGAAGCAAAACCGCTAATCAGCTAATTATAGTCTATACTTTAGCTCAATCAAGGAGCAAAAAGGACTATTAAATTGATCGCAATGAATTTTCATGATCGCGACAGCCCTAATTTATTTAGCATGTATGCTAGCGCTGTGAGTGTTTTTGTCCTTATATTTTCACTTTCATGAGTCTTTGCTTGACTCAACACATGATTCTGTGTGACTGTAGACATTTGTGTTCACACTTACAGTATATCGTGTATCATTTTGAAAGTACAACCAGTATTAGCTAATAATCAAATATAGCTAGTAAGCAAGATGGCTAATCAGCCGATTTGGCCACTTTAGGCTGTACTTTATTTCAATCATTGAGCAGCAAAAGACAATAAAACCATTAATCGCAATTATTTATACAACAATGAATTGTCATCTATAATTTCATGATTGTGATAGCCTCAAAAATAACGTTAGCAACATTAGCAACATTCCTGCTTTCTTTGGTAGTTAGAGCCTTTCAGATTGAAATTCCACCACTGTTCACTGGCACAAAAAAATTTCCAAGTGGAAAATATTTGTGGGTGACTCCAATCTCACTTTCCCCTTCAGCTCAAATCTCTAAGACAAGTTCAGGTCCAATACAGGGCGCTAGAACTGCAAGTAGCTGTAATGAAATAAAAACACTTGTGCCAAAAAGGCCATTTTCCAATTAATGCTAAGCAAAAGTTAACTAGAAACCTTTCTCATTCTCAACTCACATTACAGACGCCATAAGCTGACTTGTTTTTCAGCCTAAAGTAGAAGAACAATAACTAGCGGCGAGCAAAACAAGACATTTAAAATAACATCCACACAAACAGCAGGAAAATGTCAGCCCTGTTACGAAATGCCACCGATTAATTTTTAGCCACACAATTCCTTCCTCGTTATTCATGCGTTTAATTCCTTAATGCATTGCAACAGAAAAGTGAATTATGAATACCAACGCATTCATCACTAAAATGCACCTCCATATTCATCACCAGTCTGCATAAATTTAGTCCAATCGCAGTCAAAAAAAATGGAATATTTTAAATGCAAAGCAGGACAGGCAGGCAGACGTCTGTCCTCCTTCACTGCCGTTTAAGTATTGGGTGATTGCACTGCTGAGGATCATCTAATAAAAACCAATCGCCCCAAAAATAAGCTGTGTTTTGGGAACATGGTTTTCTTGGTTTCTCATTTCTCACTGTTCACTGCTGTCCTTGCTCTACAACATCCATTTTAACATCATATAGTGCTTGGTAATGAGTTGATGAGTTGGAAAACATACTTTTTACTGGAAAATCTGACCCTGGCTATAGCTTATAGATAACTTTAAATGAGTTTTCAACCATTTTTTTCAAGATTTCTTCATATTTAAATGGGTAAAAAGTTTACAAAGTCATTCAGAGTGGTTTGATGTGAAAAGCTCCTTTCTAGAGCCAAATATGTTCATTGTGGTAGTGACAGGATCCAGACGTCTGAAGTGTTTAATACCTTAAAAGCAGAGGTTATTACATTAATTTTTAATGAATTTGTTGTGTAATATCTGAAACACTGTTTCACAATAGTTTGGAGATACGTTTTAGCCTAAAACCATTTTATTTAACCATGCATAGCGGGGAGGGTGTTGTAAGGCAAAATAGTCCCCAAAGAAAACTTATTTTCCATCATCAACATTACATATAAAAACTCAGAAGACTTGTGTAGGTTCACTGGTGGTTTCGGATAGTAAATAAAATGGCTATATTTGTGTTGTAGACATGATGACCCCTGGTTCCTATCACCACCACTGTAAAGAAATCTGAGTCTCTACAATCAACCATTTCACACCAAACTACCCTGAATGACTTTACGTCTCACCAATTGAATTATGCAGAAAAATCAGAGGAATACCCCTTTAAAAGTCTGTAAAAACTATCTCAGGTAGCATTTTTTTGGAAAAGTGCACTGTGCTAAACCCAAGTCACTATATGAGCCGAGCTTATAATAACAGACAAGGTGAAACTGCACACAGATACTAGATCAGCACTCCTGATCTGAGAAGCTTTGTGGATACGGGAGCTGGACCACACAGGACTCTGAACGGTGATTCCCCATTGAAAGCAAACTGCAATCCAGGACCAGTACTGAAATAATTATTCGTCATTTTTGTTAATGTCGACTACAAATATTCCCGTTTTCGATTTTCCGTTTGAAGTGACATCCAACCTAGAGGCAGTTAACGACTTGACCTGAAGAGGGCAGCAGTACACCTCAAGTGTTGTACCTCTGTGAGCAGATAGCAAAAGAAAATAATCAATTTTAGCTGAAATTTGAAAAGAAGTAAAGACTGGGAGTTTTTTTAACATAGTAATGTAATATAGTTCTAATAGCATGTTATCGCCATTAATATTATCACACATTTTTTAACTTTGTTGCATCATTTGACTACGTGCCACTGGCTATTTAGCTTAAAACACAACTTATACTGTAAACACAATTTTCACGTGGAAAAATGGCGTCCTAGAAACCTGTTCACACAGAGCTCTTCTCGTGAACTAGCATATTAAAATGTTGAAAAAAGTTGATCTACATATTTATTATTACATGACTTATTTTTAGCTATAGCTTATTATGTATTGTAGCTCAAAGTTATAAGCAGGTTTACACATCAGATTTTTTCTGTGATGGTAGTTTAGCTATTGGTGAAACAGAACCTCAGTTTGCCAAACATTTTATTAGTACAGTTCTTCACATTAACAGGCCACATTTAAGCCGATTAATTCATGTCAGATTTTTTCAGCCCTACACTCAAGACAGCTTTGGACCTTGCAACGTGGGTCAGGTTGGGTCAGTTTCAAACAAAATTATGTTGGACACGGGTCAGTTTTGGACTCAAAATTGATGATGTGGGTCAGGTTGGGTCAGTTTCAACAGAATTTTGTTGGACATGGGTCAGTTTTTAACTCAAAATTGACGATGTGGGTCAGGTTGGGTCAGTTTCAAACAGAATTTTGTCAGACATGGCTCAGTTTCGGACTAAAAATTGATGATGTGGGTCAGGTTGGGTCAGTTTCAAACAAAATGTTGTTGGACAAAGGTCAGTTTTGGACTCAAAACTTGATCTTGGTCAGGAAGTCAGGTTTGGACTGTACTTCAGGTCTGATCTGGCTCAGACTGAAGCTTCTCAGGCTGTATTTGTGTTTGGACCAACGCTTCAGGCCCAGTCAAACCTCTATTAAAGAACCACTGGACTAGTGGAAAAGCCCCCTGAGAAGCTTTCTGAACAAATGAAGCGGTGCGCACTTGTTAAAGGAGTTTTGAACCTGCATCTGTAGCGCACAGTCATTTCCCAGCATCTGCCCCATTGGCTTCTCTTCTAAACACTCTGAATTAATGGCTTTTCAAATGCCAGATTCAGATAAGGTTTCAAAAAAATGCATGAGTGTCCATTCAAAGCCATGTGAGGACTGGTACTCACACTGTGGTCGATGATGCTGGTGTAGCCCTGTAGGGCTGGAGGAGCTGGCCGGGCTTTGGCTGGAGCTTTGGTGGTCTTCACTGTCTGGCCGGCCCCATCGCTGGATCTGCCCCCATCGCTGTTATTCACGTTATACACAAAGAACAAGCTGGTGCACATGGTGATGGCCAGAAACACGGCTGCTCCATGGCGCTGAAGAGAGAGAGATCCCAGGTCAACAACATCAAGATGCGCAGCTTCCAACCTGTCAGCACTGCAATACGTGCAAAAGCATCATGCACTGCGAAAAGAAAGCTCCAAAAACTGCATCACAACAATGCATGTTGTACTTCAGTGCTGGAAAAGCACAAATGCAAGCTTGCAAAGTTGTCTGTGCAAATGGGAAAACTATTTTTCTGCAAATCAGATATTGATTACACCCTGTTGGCAGCTATAAAGGAGACAAGATCTTTGAAAAACTCCATCACAGGTTGATTACAGGTTGCTTTGCTGCAAAAAGAGGCCAACATATCAAACATAATAACTGAGTTTTTAATAGCAGAGACTGAAAATGCAGAAATGTTTTGCCCCCAGACTTGCATTTGCAAATTCACGAGGCTGAAACTGGCTCCTCATTCTAATTTTCCGTTCCACCTTAAATGCCACAGGCGCCAGAATGGAACTGCTGCACCATTTAAGGTGGAACGGACAATTCGAACCAGCAGCTGGCAAATAACAGAGCAACTTGTGCAATACTGGATGCCTCGTGCTACAAACTCTAACCCCAGCGCGAGCGGGTCGCTTAGGGCTGCTTTCTATTGTTTTAAGCTTTAATCTCTGATAATGCAATGTGCCGTTGCAATGCAATCGCCGCAGCAGCCCCACTTCACGAACAATGCAACGAGCAGTGGTGGAAATAGTTTGAATTTAACAGTAAAAAGGAAAAGTGCTACCATGGCTGTCCTCATTTTGCAGAGCTGGGATCTTCCCCCGCAGATCGGCGCTTGCAGGTCCACTTTTGTGTCCTCGATGTTGGAGCGCTACATGAGATTATGTGGACAGAAGGGCTCCCATCCTCATCTGCACAGCGCGCTCCGCTCTCTCCTCCGTCAGATTACTGTGTGAGTGTGAGAGAGAGAGAGAGAGAGAGAGAGAGGGAGAGAGAGAGAGAGAGAGGGGGAGAGAGAGAGAGTGTGTGAGAGAGAGAGAGAGAGTGTGAGAGAGAGAGAGAGAGAGCGAGAGAGAGAGAGAGAGAGAGTGAGAGAGAGAGAGAGAGAGAGAGAGAGAGAGAGAGAGTGTGTGTGAGAGAGAGAGAGAGAGAGAGAGAGAGCGTATGTGAGTGAACACTGGCTAAAACCCATTCTTATCGTGGAGCGGCAAGCAGATGTTGCCCGCTGTAAAGCTCCATGGTCTTAAGAGCCGCTGGATTTCTGGCTTCCACGCCGGGCCCTCCCACCAAGACTCCAGTGCACCTTACTGCATTCATTTCTATGGACGTCTGGTGACGCCATGAGCTGAGACAACGAGCTAATTGTCTCCTGATCCCAAGATAACAAAGATGTTATCTTGAGACAATGAGTTAACTCTCTTGTAGTACTTCAACTTTGTTACCTTGAGATCACAATATAATTAACACGTAATCTCAATATAACAACTTTGTTGCCTTGAGATCACAAGATAATTAACTTGTTATCTCCAGAAAACTACGGAGCTCTGCTGGTGACACCCTTTATAAAATAAAATAATGCGTGGCCATGACTTAGTAAGGCATGCGAAAAAGATAATTAAGTTGTGGCAAGTAGTGGGAACGAGATCCTAATGCGTGGCCATGCGTGGCCATGACTTAATCATCTCATTCCCACACCTTGTTAAGTCGTGGCCACGCATTAGGACCTCGTTCCCACGTCTTACTACGTGGTGGCCACATAGAGCCCTGGTGATGACATCCTGTATAAATAAAAATAATGCGTGGCCACGACTTAGTAAGGCGTGGGAACAAGATCATAATGCGTGGCCACACATTATTTTTATTTATACAGGATGTCACCAGCAGGGCTCTGTAGGGCTCCGTATAGTAAGGCACGGGAACAAGATAATTAAGTCGTGACTTAGAAAGGAGTGGAAACGAGATCCTAATGCATGACCACGACTTAGTAAGGCATGATCTTGTTCCCACACCTTACTAAGTCAAGGCCACGCATTAGGATCTCATTCCCATGCATTAGTAAGGCCATGCATTATTTTTATTTATATGGGATGTCATCAGCAGGGCTTCATAGTAAAACAATTTTGTTTTCTTGAGATCACAAAATAATTAACTCGTTATTTCAAGAAAATAACTTAAAGTTAAGATAGTTAACGCGTTATCTCAAGATGACAACCCAGAAAATTATAACTACCTCATGGCCTCTCTGGACTACAGTACATTTCTGCATTCATTCACAGCCACAGACAAGGTTGGGCAGAATAATTTGAAAAAGGTAGTGATGGCTGAATACTTAATACACTTAAATACTTCATATTTCATTACAATGCATAATGAAGTAACACACTCAGAATGCATTTAGAAGACATATTGATAAGGCACATGCTGTTGTAAATTTTATTTAACTCTCACCGTTCCTCGCTGTCCTAGAGTAGGACACAGACGAGACCACGATTTCCACCATGAGGAGTGCTTTTTATTAAACACCAAGGAAGAAAGGCACATACAAAGCACCAAACTCAAGGTGGAGCTCACCACCAGCTACAGGCTTCACCCTGGCGGTAAACCAACCCCCCAACTCAAAACACACTAACTAAACCCACACCCTGATACAAAGCAACACATAACACATCTTTACACTAACAAACAACAACATGTAAACACTATGTTTAATGAAATGTCCACTTATCATTTGCAGGAAGTTACAAAATTCCCATTTTTTGCTGCTCCACTACTGCTTCCACAATCCCCCAAGCAGGAGTCCAGTACAACACTGATGCTGAGCTTATCACTCATGAACATGTCAAAGATCATTACTCAAAACAGTTTAATAATGCAGAGATTAATAACTGCTGATCACATTGATTTATCAGTCTACTCAGGCTTTAGCAGAACTAATTAACACTGAGATTAATAACTGATCACATTGATTTATCAGTCTACTCAGGCTTTAGCAGAGCTCAGTAACACTGAGATTAATAGCTGATCATTACATTGATTTATCAGTCTACTCAAGCTTTAGCAGAGCTCAGTTACACTGAGATTAATAACCGATCACATTGATTTATCAGTCTACTCAGGCTTTAGCAGAGCTCAGTAACACTGAGATTAATAACTGATCACATTGATTTATCAGTCTACTCAGGCTTTAGCAGAGCTCAGTAACACTGAGATTAATAGCTGATCATCACATTGATTTATCAGTCTACTCAGGAGTTATATGGGTGATTGGTTGGCATTACTGCTACTGAGTGCTAATTGGCTGGCATTACTGCTACTGAGTGCTGATTGGTCGGTGAGCTGATCAGCTCATTGGCGCTCACTGACGTCATGAATATACATAAGACACTGTTAGAAAGTCCTATAATTGGAGTTCCAACATCAGTGGTGTTGATATATTTTATATTTGATTGTTCTGTATGAAAGTTATTAAGCATTTACAAATAATTATTTTTTATACAAAAGCTCCATAGGATCCCACTCATTTAGGACTGGCTTGGGAGCGCCCTCTAGTGTCTGACAAACCCAAAACACACTACTGAGTGGCAATTGTCTACACTAGAAATTCCGTATTGCTGGAAGTACAGAATTAATGGTGTCCATTTTTCACACACTTCAACTCTTTGTCAGCTCTGTTGTCCAGTTAATGGATTTTTGTCTGTGATTTTCAATGATTTTGGACACTGTAATCTTTCTAAAGTACTATGTTGGCACACTATTTAAAGCAGAAATACAGGATTTGGACACATCCTTAGTGTTTTCCTGTTCTACCACACTCATTTTACCCTCATGAAGGGCTCCGTAATGAGCTGGTGAGTTGAGTCAGGCATGTTGCCAACAGGGAAAACATTAAGACTGCGTCCAAATCTGGAGAAACATAAAATGCAGGAAATAAATCCATTTGAGCTTGAATAGGTCTGCAATTCATACTGTAGTAATACCTCTTCTAGCCCAAATATAATTTCATGGATTGGACATCATCAAGCTCTTAGTGAGATTAATCAGAGATTACCGAGGGAGAGCGGTAATTTAGGTCTTTTGTCAGAGATGATGATGGTGATTATCTTAATGGATAGAGTTGTTGTTTTGTTTAAAGGATAGAAATCATCCCCAAATGACACACATTGCGTTCTTATTTACTGCTTAGGTTTGTGATGTCTTTCATAAATGCGAGGGATTGTTAGCGTTCATGACTTACGAAAAGCTGCTTTGAAAAAAAAAGACAAAGGCCTTATTACTAAATGACTGCAGCTGCAGATTTATTATGATGTTCTACTGCTGTTTTAATATAGGAGGGTGGGCCTCATGTCCACCGCATACACAAGAACACATCAAAACTTCGGGTTTCCCAGTGCCGGAGTGGGAAATTGGAAGAGTCGGGAGAATTCCCAGTGGGCCGGTAGCATTTTGGGCTGATTACTGTGTGTATAAACTCATGAATATGAGCACAAGACACACAGACAAACTATAATTATCCCTGCTGAAAAAGACAGTACAACTGGTTTATGCTGGTCTAGTGCTGGTTTAGCTGGTCACCCAGCATGGTCGACAAGCATACCAGCATCCAGCATCCAAAACACAACATATGCTGGTTTTGCTGGTGAACAACATGCTGCTTTGTGCTGGTATGCTGGTCACCCAACATGGTCAAGCTGGTTGACCAGCACACCTGCATCCAAAACACAACAAATGCTGGCTTTGCTGATGATCAGCCATGCTTGTTTGTGCTGGTTTTCCTTGCAGTAGTTACATCCGAGTGTATATCTGTAGTAATGTAGGGGATAAACCAGCGCCCCCAACCTCAAGTGGTGCAGCCTCGGTTTGCTAATTCTAACTGATTGAGTCTCGTACAGTGAATAAGAATGAGATAAAGCTGAAGTTCCACCTTAAATGTAGCCGTCACGTTCAGACGCCTGAATTTAAGGTTGAACAGAAATTCAAATGAGAAGGTAACATCAGCCTCGAGAGATTAGCATATAAAATTCAGTGCAATGGTGTGAATCTGATGCTGGTGCTCTAAAGAGTTCCTAAATGGTTTTGCATTACCGACATAGCAGTTTTCATATGTGGATCATGTGAAGATGGATAACAGTGGAAAAAGTGGAGCTGAGAAGACAAGAATGAAAAAGCTACTTATGAAGGATGACGACATATCCGAGCAGGTGGGCAGTGAGAAATGCATACCTTAACTCGCTCAGCTAGCATGAGTTTGCAGCGGACTGAGGGTTATGACTGTCATATTTAAGCTTTCACAGTTTTTATTTTATCATTACTAAACCACCCCGGGAAAAATTAGGCCCAACCCTATTTCTTATTTTCACCACTACCCCTTGTTTTCGAGTGTCATCTTGCCCCTTGGAACATACTTACAAGGGGTAGTGGTTGAAATCTTCCTCTATGAAATGGGACCCTCAAATAAAAAGAGCATTACTTCATTAACAGCTACCAGCGCTGCTCTGTAGGCGACCCTGCCAGTCTGCAGTGACAGCAGAGGAGGGTAAAGTTCAGCTCCTCACTGCTGGGCTTTATTTACATTTAGGGCATCATATACTTTCAAAGAGGGACGATTATTTATTATCACCCACCACTAATTCTTCAGCTATTCCCCAACGTATTTTCCCGTTACACCTTAAATGAAGCAGCAGTTCCGATGTCTGAGGTGCCAGAATGTAACTGCTGCACCATTTAAGGTGGAACAGGAAAATTAGCTAGCTACCGAGACATCAGCTACTACTAGAGATTTTAATGCGTGTTATAAAGAAAAGGACCATAATACACTGAAACAACATAAAACTAAGATAATACTGTGTTTTTTTTCTCATAACATTCTGTTTGGAGTGTTGCCTCTGAAAAACCTCCGTTTGGAGGGCCATGTAGCTCTAACACTCCACCCTACCCCTCTATCTCAGCAACAATCAGGACACCCTACTCCTAGACATGAACACGCAAAACGGAGGGGTAAGGGCTGAGTGGTAGGGGCGAGGGGTAAAATGGAATTGGGCCTTAGTGTAGCGTATAAATAATAAATGAGAGTAAGAAATGAAGAAGATGAAAATGCGCTGAAAGTTTGCACAAAGCCAATGCTGTGTATGTAAGGGAGAGTCTGGTGTGGTCTTTGGGGACTATTTTGCCTCACAACACCTTACACGTATCCCTCCACTATGAATTGATTAAAAACCATCTTTAAAATCTTCTCAAGACTACCATATAACAATGTCTCAGGAATCAAATGGCACATTCATTACTATATCATGCAAGCCAGGTGGCTTTTAGAGGCCTTAAACTCCTCAGACGTCTGGTTTCCATCACCACCACTGTGAATAATTCTGACTGTTTGAATGGACCATTTCGCATCAAATCTCTCTGAACGACTTTGTTCACATCCTAACCATTAAATGAAGCAAAGCGTTTGACAAAATGGTGTAATTCCCCTTAATTTCAGGTTGACCTTCACAAAGCTGCAGCTTCTAAAGAAAAAACTACACAACCGGAGCTACTTATCAGGAATCCTTTAATGTTGGTCAAGCGCCTGCGTGTTACTGGCAGATCTGAGGGCATGTTCAGTAGAGGCTAAAACGTGTAAAATGTGTTTGGACCCAAAGCTCGCTCTGAAGTAGGCTTGATGTACGACATGGTGTAAAAGTATCAGCAACGTAATCAGCATCAAAAGCTCCGTCATTAATATCAGTCTGATGTCCGGCGATAGAGGCCCGTTCGGCCGAACAGCAGCCCAACAGCTTCTGTGTGCTCATCTCATTACATCTCCCGCCAGCAGGCACATGTGTGGATGTTGCTATGACAGCCACGAGGGGGGGGGGCGGTTTGGGGGGGTTGGATGGGTAGGGGTGGGGGTTGTCGGGCTACTGATTTGCAGCTGCACTATATGTCATCTGCTGCCTCATTTCATGTATATTTCATATTTCTCTTATGTTTCGATGTGTGAAAAGCTTCCATACAGGACACTGAATTTTGAGTAAACGAAAAAGTAGATGACACGAGCCCAGCAATCGAGCAAGCCGGGGCGATTTTACACTTGTGTGCAAAAGTTTTGGCACCCCTGGTCGAATGATAGGTGAAAATAAGTAAACATCCTCTACAAAGAGCACACAGTTGTAATGCACAATTACTGTTTATTTGCTGAATTTTACAATGTATATATATATATATATATGTGTATATATATATATATATATATATATACACACATCGAAACACACTATATATGTATATAAATATCGCTGCTGTCAGAACAAAACCTCATTTCTGCAAAATAGTAACTTTACAGGAGTTTTTGTCCAAGTAATTTTGGGCCTTTCTTTTGGTCCAATGATAGTGAAATTTACACACAATGTAAAAGACAATTTTCAGATTATGTCAAAAACTGAAAAACAACAAAAATGGAGATATGACATTTGCAGAAACATCTGTTTTCACTTACAAAATCAACAGAACATGAAATTCGACTGGGCGCACTGAAACTTTGGCATACCATCGTACTTGTAGTATAACCTTGCCATCAGTCAAGGGCTTATCAGTTGAAGCAGCTCAGATGAATGATAAAACATTTTCAAGTGCAGTAACCTTGATTTACGAGAGGAGAGCGGGACGCAATCCAGCACTTATTCGTTTTTGCTAAACAAAAAATAAATGAAAAATAGGTATTTGAGCAAGATGAATATTTTTTATTAACATGTTTATGCAGGCAGCCTACATGTCTCTGCTACAAATCAAAGCATGAACTGTTTATGTGCAATTCAGCTGAAAGTGACAGGAGTGCAGATGTTACAGCCACAACACCACAGGCACTGTTAATGGTAACAGATGGAGGGGCCTAGTAGTAACAGTCTCTAAAAAGTCTGGTAAATCGATGCAAAGACAATTAATTCAATGCAAATCTATGCTGTTTGAACCTTATGAGCTTTCCAACCTAAATACATGAAATAGAGATCCATCAAAATAAATATGAATAAGTCCCGGACATCACATTAGTCTACAAAACACAAAATAAAATTCATTTATTCATTTATGCCTTGCAAAAAAATGTCAGTTAGTGCGACCGTCCAGCTATATATGCAGATTAAGTAAACTTTTACAAAGAGTAATTTAGTCATATATTCCTTTAAAATCATTTAAAATAATTACATGCTGCATTACAGTCTTTAAAAGTGTACACCTCATTGAAAAAGCTTTATCCATAAATTCCGATTTCCTCAAATGTCATGTGGCACAACCGGCAACAAAGGACTTTTACTCTGACATGCTTTTAAGAAAGACTGGGCAGGATATTGCATCATAAAGAAGACCTCAAGTGACCTTCGTTGTGCAATGGCAAGGTCAGTTGCCCTTTCACAAATAGTGAAAAAATTCATGATTAAGCTGGGTCAGTTTACCAAGTCATATGGTGTGACCCCAGGAAAACAATGAGCATGTGTATTATATCATTATAATAATGTTTAATTATATGAAAAATGTTAAAGCTCCTGGCAACATGGTTTCAAATGGTTAAATGTTTGTTTTAATAGAAAAAATATATATCTTTACTATTATACAAACACACACACACACACACACATGTATATATACATAAATACATATATATATATATATATATATATATATATATATATATATAACTGAAATGTGAATAAAAAATGCAAAATGGAGAACAAGCTGTCTGATGGTCACTGGTCTGTGCTGGTTTATGCTGGTCTGGTGCTGGTTTAGCTGGGCACGCAGCATGGTCATGCTGGTTGACCAGCATACCAGCATCCAAAAAACAACATATCCTGGTTTTGCTGGTGACCAGTTCTGCTTGTTTATGCTGTTTTTTTTGTAGCAGAATCACAAACATACCGTGTCTCAAATTTGAACGTTCAGCGCTAACATTGTATCCGTAACCTGTAGACACCGTGCAGACAATGTGCTTATAGACGGCAATGGGCTAATGTAGGTAGGAAGCAGCATCAAGCTACATTACAAACAACAGTGTAATAAACCTTTATAATAAGGTTTATTATTTGCAATTGAGACCTAAACATCCAGTCAGACCTTCTTTTTGAGTCATGTGACATTTAAATGATTATCTCAGGCTTTACAGGGCGACTCGCAGCATCGCATTACACCATATTTAGCCTGTTTTCTGCTGAATGCTAATACTATCATTTTTTTTAATAAAAAAAAAACATCTTGCATAGTGCAGCTTTAGGCCCGAAACATGCTCCACGCAAGGATGTGACGCTTCAAGCTACACAGACAGAGTTTCATGCGTATTTGCGTTAAAAAATGTGTCACAGCGCATTTCATAATACAACACAAGCGCGAGCTGCATAATGAGTGTGACAGCAGGGGGTGCTATAACAACAGCCAACTCTTACGCAAAGACGGCTACATAAACATAAAAATATGATGCATTATCATCTTTCCATTCCAACAGAAGAGGTAAAGCAGCTCACTCTCCTCTATTTGTCTATGTTTAGCTGTTGAGGCTGTTGGAATAACAGTAGATCCCTCTCTGATTTGTCCTCTAGCGCCCCCTTCAGTGCTGACTGCATAAGAACACACAGTGAGTTTGTACAGAAGGACCAAGTGTTTGCAATGCATTAGCCGAGCGCTGTTATTTGCGTTCATGTACTTGTGTTGAGAATGTTTCTGACCTTAAGCTGACCATCATTTTGGACTGTTAACAAATTTAAACAAAGCTTGCTTGCAGGGAGTTTTGTCTGGGACTTTTGTTTTGTCTGGACCAGGGAGAGATCAGTCACTTAATGTGAGGAAGAGGAATGTTATATATTATAATATAATATATATTATAACTCTAATTGGTACTTTGGCACATCTGAGGTCAACTTTGCCAAATTTAGTCCCACCAACTTGCAGAAAACAGCAAAAAAAGTCATTTTAAACGTCTCTCTACAGAAAAAAAAACAACAGCATTCTGTCTCTGCCAGCTCACAGTAAAAATAACTATAGATAATAGAAGAATATCATGAAAATGAGTACACAGGAGCTTTAATACACATTTTCAGTAGTGATAAATATGTGTAAATGTGTGTCTGAATGTTGGTTTAAAAATGAATACACAAAAATGCACATCCTTTTAAATAAGGCTTTTTAAAAGATCACTGTAAAAGCCTAATTGGTCATTGACTCATAGATGTCATGCTCAGTGTAGAGTCATCCACAGACCGCTGCTAGTTTGTATAAGAACCTTTAGGCTCTCTAAGCGAGGTCTATATTTTTGGTCAGAGCTCTTTCGTGTCTAATAGTCTCCGGCACGCGCTCTGCCTGCAGTTTCCTGGGATGAAAGTCATTAGAATTCAGTGGATGAGGAGAAAAAGAGGGAAACAATATTAGATTTGGAGTATATTCGCTGTTTATCCTTTCGATCCCTCCGTCTCATTGGTGATTCAAGCTGACTAGACGCGCTGGCCTTTTTTTGGATCTGAGTAAAGCCCTAGATGACTCAGTTGTTTCTTTGCAGATAATAGAGAGCGCCTTTTGGATGAGAATCAATATTCAGGGTCAACATAGGCTTTGCAGATAAAGCATTTCAAAAATCAGCAACCAGCAAAGCCGAGAGCAAATTGAGTCTTGATATTAGAGAAAAAGATTTCTCACCAGGGGCGTAGACGTGTCACCAGCAAGCTATCGCACATCTCTTACACATTACACAGACGTGGAGTGCGAGTGAGTTAGAGGATATTAAATCCAGGAGTGACAGATCACACCATCGTGAGGAAGAGTGGGAAAGCGTAGGCAGGATATGTGCTATAACCAGCCAGAGGATTGTTCCCCTAATGGGAAAAGCTTGGTTGTGAAGAACACTTGGTTCTCTACAATCCAGCAGTCTAAAGCACTGTTTCTTAATCCTGTTCCTGGGGACCCACTGCGCTATTCAGTTTCAAATAGGCCTGCCACAATTATTACCGCCTGATCGCAATAATTTAAGCTGATTATAATTACTTAAAGCCGCACTGTGTAAGATTTGGGGATTTGGAGACCTCTCTGGTGGAAATGTGTAATTGCGCTCACAGTGCAGAAGAACATTTTGTAATGTGGGTTGTGCTTCGGACCCCTTCCCCAAAGGGATGAACTGAATTGCAAGAACGTTAAAAGAGAAATCAAAGAGAACTTGGGGGATGTGAATGAATGAATGATCCCCTATTGTCATCATATCTTCATCAACATAATGTTGATTTGCATTTGAGTCCTAAACATCGAGTCGGACCTCCTTTTTGAGTCGGTGCGCGTGACGTTCAAATGATTATGTCAGGCTTTACAGGGTGACTCGCAGCATTGAACACACACCATATTTAAGCCTGTTCTTTCTGCTAAATGCTAATGCTACTTCAATTAATTTTAACAAAACCATCTTTCATAGTGCAGCTTTAGGCCTGAAACATACTTCATGCAAGGACGCAAACGCAGATGCTTCAAGCTACGCAGACGGGCTTTTGTGTGTAGTTGCGTTCAAAAATGTTGACACATTTCATGACACAATGCAACCACCCTGCATTCTGAGCGTTACAGCTAGAGGCGCTATAACAACAGCCAAGCCTGTGCAAGCGGTCTCGTACCACCAGCGTGCTTCTCAACTGCCATAGCAGACGAGCAGTTGAGTCTCACGAAAGACGACTACTTTAACATAAAAAAATACGATACGTTATCGCCTTTCCATCCAACAGAACTTGTCCACGTTTAGCTGTTGAGGCTGTTGTAATAACAGTAGATCCCTCTCTGATTTGTCCTCTAGCGCCCCCTTCAGTACTGAGTGTTTTAACCGCAGTAACATAAGAATGCAGGGTGAGTTTATACAGAAGGACTGAACATTTGCAATGCATTGCCCAGCGCTGTCATTTATATTCATGTTTTTGTGTTCAGTGTGTTTCTGGCTTTAAGCTGACCACAATCCTTCTGAACAATTGTTAGCTTTGTTTATGTGGCAACAAACGAAATGTGAACTTGCTGCGCTTTCATCTGGTGAGTTGATGTTCTGGAGACTGTAGAATCTATGTCAAGGTGAACTGAAGCTGAAGCTGAAGTTTGTGGCGGCCCGACAGTTTATGGTGTTTTTCTTTTAATTGTCACCTGTCTGCATTTTATGTCGAGATCTGTCAGGCTGAACAGGCTCCCAAGTGGTGCAACCTTCTGCATTGGTCCTATGTTTTTTTTGGCAAGTTTGATCCCCAGTGATGCCACAGCCATCTGTATCCAGGAGTCCAAGACAGCATAATTGGCCTCTCTCTCTGGGTGGGTGGGATGGTCCTTCCTCTGCCGCATACTAGCCAACACAGGTGTCTATTAGCTTATGCAACATAATTAGTGCGTTGAGCTATCCAATGACGTTCCTTTAGTGGAAGTTTAAAAGATGTGGTGCCTCAGAGGAATCACGTGCTAGTCTTCACCCGCCCAGTTTTGTGTGATGGGGGAGACATAACTATAAGGTGGAATTGGACATGACTACAGGAATGGTTTTCTGAAAAATCTAATTTACACAATTTTTTACTTACCACAGATGTAGTCTATCAGCCAAGACATGTCTTCTTTAGAATTGGCCCGGCGAGGCTAATATTGCTAACAGATACTAGAACTCAATAGTCACCCAAACCGTTTCTGTAAAAATGCATCACCAAAACTTCTCTCAAACTGCATCAAGGTGTTCATTAAAGTCGCACAGACTTGCTAATGTGGTTTAGGACACAGTATGACTTACTGTGAACTATAAAAATGAACAAAACTGTGGGCTACCGCTTTACCCAATAGAGTCTGTATTCACAAACCACCCCAGGAGGAGCAGTTCTGCTCTAGAATCAGTATTTGTGACAATGGCCGTCATAAATATGGAGGATCTGATGCAAGATCAGTCCTGCTTTATGAATATCAGCACTCGTGTGGTCTGAAATGGCTCCCCAAAGCGGTGAGGTTTTATTCATTTTTATAGCCCACAGTAAGTCAGACTGTGCTCTAAATCACAGCAAGTCGCTCGGCCTTAATGAAGACCTGAGCTGGCTGAGAGCTGCTTTGGGGATGTATTTTAACAGAAATGATTTGGGCTCTTTGGATGAACAATCCAAACTATTCCTTTAAGCAAAAACACAGTAACTGTGGGTTATGGCTACTGATTGTTTTGTAGTGGGTAAAAGCTGAAGTAAAAACATCCAGTCTGTAAAATGTTACATGACATTGTACATGACAAATTAGTAGACGACCAAAATCACAGGCATATTCTGGTCATAATTACATCGTCACACTTCCCCATGTTCAATTAATCCTGTCTGAATAGTTCTCAAGAAATCTGAGCTAGCCTGCAGAGCAGTTTGTGCGTCCACAGCAATTTCCTCGCTGTCCAGCGTGCCATCAGAAGCTGCGAATGAAACAGAAGCTACATCTACAGAGCAGCGTGAAAACACACCTCCAGCAGGGGGGAGGCCATCACCAGCATTGTTGTCTGTGGGGAGTTGCTCTAGTGCCAGTTCCCGTCTGAGGCTGTTCATCAGCGACTAAGCGTGATTGTTCAAGCTGAGCTTCAGATGGGGGCCTCCTGCTCAGAAATCCCATGTAGTTTTGTAGGACCTGCTCGGAGATTAGCTGAGTAACCACAGTCTGTTACAGGCCAGGATCCCACAGGAACCACGGAAAGTTGGAGAAGGTCCACCAATACCTGCAATAGCGGAGGACTAGAACAACAAAGAGAATTTGAAGAATTCAAAGTAGAAACAGAGCTGTAAAATGTACCACCCTGTTTGCAAAAAAGTTGAGACAGTGCGCAAAATGTTAATAAAACCAGAATGCAATGATGGAAATAGTAAAAAGACAACATATCAAAAATTGAAACTGAAATTTTTTTGTTTTCGGAAAAATATTTGCCCATTTTGAATTTCAGACATTTAAAAAAAAGTTGGGACGGAGCAACAAAAGACTGGTGGAACATCTCACAACTAATTGGCTGCTTAATTGGCAACTGGTCAGTAACATGACTGGGTATAGAAGAGCATCCATCCCAGAGAGGCTGAGTCTTTCAGAAGTAAAGATGAGGAGGGGTTCACCACTCTGTGAAAGACTGAGCAAGCAAATTCAAGAATAACGTTTCTCAAAGTAAAATAGCAAAGAATTTGGGAATTTTATTTTCTACAGTACATAATAACATTAAAGATTCAGAGAATCTGGAGAAATCTCTGTATGCAAGGGAACGAAAACTAATATTGGCTGGCTGTGATCTTTGGGCCCTCAGGCAGCACTGCATTAAAAACAGACATGATTCTTTAGTGGAAATCACTGCCTGGGCTCAGAAACACTTCTGAAAACCACTGACTGTGAACACAGTTCATTGCTGCATCCACAAGTGCGAGTTGAAACTCTACCATGTAAAGAAAAAAACATATAAAACAGGATCCAGAAACACTGCTGCCTTCTCTGGGCCCAAGCTCATTTAAGATGGACTGAGGCAAAGTGGAAAAACGTCCTATATGTATATCTATATGTAGAGGACATAAAATATATAAATATATAGTTTTAACATTTGATATGTTGTCTTAATACTATTTTCAATTGACACAGGGCTTATATGATTTGCACATCATTGCACTGTTTTTATTTACATTGTGCACAACTTTTTTAGAAATGGGTTTGTAGAATAAAGTGTTATTTAGGCTAGAAATGGTTACCTTCTTATTTGTTCAGCTAGTTTCATTCTCAGAGTTTCTCAAGAATGTAGAAACAGCAAATTTCTAGAGTTGAATGTACTGTTTTATGCTTAATCAATATTGGAGAATTAACATATTTCAGCAACACTTTCTGGACCAAGTGTGAAACTGTTCAAAGGCATAAAACTAGGGGTAATCATAATTAGTGTGCTGAACTACTATTTGTAACATATCCTATATCATATATATTTCAGCCTCGTCAGTTTGATCGAATTCACAATTTTATATCATTTTCATGTTTTTGTAGGTTAATTTTCCTAAACTACAATACCCAGCATGCATTATTCAAATACATCTCAACAAATCCTAAGTCTGATCTAGAGAGTAATAAATGCATCTGTGGTGCTAGATAGCAATTGGCCTGCCCCCCAGGTATCCACCCTAATGCCCTTGTAGTCTTTTAAAATGTACTTCCTCCTTCAAGATGCAGCATCAGAAGGGAGTTTTCATTGTCTTCAAATCAGGCGCTGCTGCAGGAGGCGAGGAGGCATGTTTGCAACAGATGTAGTGATGGTTACGTTTTTCATTGGGTCCAGAACTGTCCTTTCCAAGAAAGTATGGACATTGTTTGGGTGGCTGTATGAGGTGACTAGACAGGTCCTTTCTTCTGGTATGAGCCCATGGTGACTTATTAAGGCCTGTTAGCAAGCTAGTCTCCTTGTAGTGTTACTTAGATGAGCGGGGAGTTTTGGGATGTTTTGTTTCAGAAAGAAAAGAACTGTAAACTATCTAAACTCCAAGCTAAAAGCAGAATGCATGAAGGGAAACACCTTCTATACCAAACTGCTTCAAAAGCATGAGCAATGATCTTCAGAGTTTCCCAGGAAAAGAGCATTTCAGTCTACACAGCTTGTCCTGAGTAATAAAATAACTGAATACGTCAACAGAAAGTTTTATGTCATAAACAGGGCCCGGTTTAATATTTTGATCTAAAAAAACTATATTAAGAGCCGTGCTCAAATATATGATCAAAAGAGAAGCAGCCGATGTTGCTGCAGTATGTTTGTATTATATAATCTCTCCATCAAAGATATGGCACTAGAAGGAGATTTCCTAGTAATAATCCCGATTTGTGTCATTAAGGAAGCACTGGAAGAAGACATGAGCTCTCGAAAAGCACAGCGCAGTGAAAGAACTTTCCATCAAGCCTTTTAAAAAAGTGTTTATCAGCATTGCCAGCGTTGCAAGAAAAATGCTGTAGTTGTGTTTTCTATAATACCTTCAGAATTTTCTACACTCGCTAGAAAGCACCAGTGACTTACATCATTAGGCTCAAATGATCACTAATGAATACTATGAGGTCTTTGACCCTCAGAGACTCAAGCACTGATTTTGTTGATGTTGATTTAAACAGTTTTTAGGACGCCACTCACAAAAAACATATGATTTTGCTTTGAAATGGATTTTTGGGGAGATGTTGCAAAGAAAGAAATAAAAATACAGCACTGTGTAAATGTCGGAGATCACCCTTCATTTATTTCCCTTGCATAAAGTAAAAAAAAAATAAGTGAAAATATAAGAGTTTCCAAAACAGTCATTAAAATGTGGCTCCTAACAACCACCTGGAAGACCTGGTGGACACCAAAACTGCCCCCATCAGCTAAACAGCACTTAAAGCTTTCATCTTTGAGAGAGAGGAGAAAATCAAGCTGCTTCAGATCTGAAAACATCCACAGGTGTTTCTGTCCATCCTTCCACTGTGAGAAGACGACTCAGCGCTGTGGGTCTGAAAGGATGTGTAGCTGTCAAGAAGAACCTCACTGAGAAAAGGAGACGGACACACCAAACAAAGAAGCTGAACAACGGACTGACCACCCCAGAGTCCAGACCTCAACACCACTGAATGGGTTTGATAACATCAGAAAACAATCAACCAGCTTCTAAGACTGAACTTTGGAGGTGTGTCTGCAGATTCTTTGAGGAACTGAAAGTGAGTCTCCTGAAAAGAATTAAAGCTGCAATAAAGGTAAAACATTTTAGGTCATTTTGCAATAATTTGCATGAGCTGTTTATGAATATCCATGCACTGCTTTACGAACACGTTATTCAGTGCTTTTCTTGGTAGCCTTCAAATAAAGTTCTACCTAATTTTGCAACAGGGGGTCTCTGAGGGTTAATGTAGTGATTATGAAGGCTTACTAAATGCCTTATTAGGACCATGTTGTGGCTTAATTCTTTAAATAAACACATTCTGGGGCTTGTAAATCATTTCTAATAAGTGGAGTCTTTTACAATAATTGTACAATAAAATGACTCATTAAACACAATTATTCGTTATAGTATGAGATACATCACAAAAACCTTTACTGCTGTTCAACAAACTGCAGCACAGGAACAAGAAACTGAAGCTCGGCAGCTTTTTTCCCACTGCAGTAAGAGCGACATATCTTAAAAAATCTCATCCTTACTGGTTCTTATGCTCCCTTTCCAATTTATGATAAGACGCACTGTCGTCCATCACTGTAATGCGCTTCGCCTTGGCTGAGGCCGTATTTCTGAGGGGAGCAGATATTTGTGTGCGAAAACAGGCCTCCCTGCCATTTGTCACCAGCATCTGAGTAATGAACGAGGAGGACTGGATGTACTCGCTAATTATGTAGAGGACGGCGAGCCGGCCAAATCCCTAGTCAAGGTCCCCCCCCAAACGCTAGCGCTGAACACCGGCTCATGAATTAGCGGCCATGCCGCCATCTCAAATTAGCCACGGCACAAAAGAGAAATGTAGGACGGTGCTCATTACAATCAAGCCAGAGATCACAACGGCCTCCGGAGGTTCTACAGAGCAGCGACTCTGGGATTTAAAGGCAATAGAAATTTCTTACTATTGTCAGGCGGCTCTTTCTGGCTTGATGAGAAGTAAAACCATAAAGATTCCATGGCATATATAATCTAGGGCAGCAGTTCCCAGTTCCTGGTCCTGCTGGTTTTGCTGTGTTCCCTGCTTTGACACACTAATTAGCTCACTTACCCAGATGTAGTTAATCAGCCAAGACATATTTGGTGTCCAAATTTTGCTTCTTTAGTTTAGCGCTGGGTGGCATGGTGGCGCAGTGGGTAGCGCTGTTGCCTCACAGCAAGAAGGGCCTGGGTTCGATTCCCAGCCGGGCGACCAGGGTCGTTTCTGTGCGGAGTTTGCCTGTTCTCCCCGTGTCTGCGTGGGTTTCCTCCGGGTACTCCGGTTTCCTCCCACAGTCCAAAAACATGCAGTCAGGCCAATTGGACATGCTAAAATTGCCCCTAGGTGTGAATGTGTATGTTTGTCTGTCTGCCCTGCGACGGACTGGCGACCTGTCCAGGGTGTATCCTGCCTTCCGCCCAATGACAGCTGGGATAGGCTCCAGCACCCCACCGCGACCCAGAAGGATAAGCGGTTTAGATGATGGATGGATGGATGGATAGTTTAGCGCTGAAGCTATGAGCCCAGTATAGCTAACAAACACTACAATTCAATAGTCACAGTCACACAAAACAATAGTGTTTTTCTCTTAATACATCCTCAAAACGTCTCTCAACTGTCAAGAAGCCCTCGGTGAGTGTTTACATGTACTTAATAATCCGATAACTGCAGAAAATCAGATTTTGTCAGTACTCATCAATACGTTTATATGCACTTGAGTAATCAGACAATGTGAAACTACTAGTCTGCATGAGTCAGACAGTAATCAGATTTCTGCTTTTCAACCAGCCATTAAACTCACAGAAGAAGACGTGACGTAAACGTAATGCAAACTCAAACTTCATGTTGCAGCTTTTTTTAAACCATTGCACCACTTTACCTGAAAATATGAACGTACATCACGTAGAAGATGAAGAATCGTGTTGTGTTAAAAGCTGCTTATTTCCAGTAGCACCGTCTGTTTTTGTGCGCAGACTGAGAAATCCGAAAGAAATCAGAGTAAGAGTTTACATGCACTGAGAAATCTGATTACTGAACTAAAATCCAGCCTCTTTATTGGATTTCTTAATCAGATTTCTAGACCTCACTCTGATCTAAGAAATCAGAGTATGCTGTTAACATACCTGCAGAAATCAGATTATGATTGGATTATTGACGATTATTTTCTCACTGAGAAAAGGACAAAAAGAACATTTGCAAAACAAGCAAAGAAGCGGCTGGTGAAGGTATATGTATATTCTCTGAGGCTTTGTTGTGTGACATACATATTTAAATACAATACAAATTGTTGAAATATTGTTTAAATTGAATCATTTTGATAAATACTGTATGAATCATCTTGAAGGTTGTGAAGGATTCATTTGAAATGAGCTGCATGAGGGATAAGAGGGAGATGAAGAGATGTCAGAGCCGTCTGTGTAGTGTTAATGGAAGCTAACTGGTGAGCTATGTTGTACACAAGCTGTGAAATATAGGGGGTCCTGGGGTTTTTAGGACCTCATAATTAACCACTTGGACCCTATAAATGTCTCAGAATCAAAAATCTGGTGGGACCCTGACAATAAATGTATGATGTTCTGCTGACCATTAAAGAAAAATACATGCTTAAATGGAAATTCAGGACAAGGTCATTGTTTAACTGCTTCACCCACAATCAAGCTTCTGTCTTTGGTATTCTTAACTACATAGAGCTGCAGCACTGCTCTGCCTCAGGGTGGCGCTGCAGCAAATTGGGTTGACCCAGGTGGTCCTTCATAGCCTAGCAACTGTAACTGTGCCAAGAATATCTTTGAAAAAATTGCTATAGAAAATAAAAATTTCAAAACTTTGCCCAGTTTCCCAAGAGTTTGGTGCAAAAAGTGAATTTTTACTGATTTCTCAAACTAAAGACGAAAGAGGAGAGTTAATGTGAGGAAGAGCACATTACCAAACTAGAAAAGAGCATTTCCAGAAGAAGAACTGTTAAACCAAACATTTTGCTGCCATTGAAGGTAGCATTAGCGCTGCTATGGTGAGTTAGCAGCCAGGCTACGCTGGAGTAGCCAGCCAACATGGCATACAGGTTCACATACAGGCTGTGAGGAACCTTAAGCACGCTTACATCAGACCATTTCAGCCTCAAGTAGCTGTGGCACATTGATTCACTGAAGCCAGAACTAGAAGCAGCACAGCTCCAACATTTTTATCCGAGTTTGCTTGGAGCTGATGATTGTCCTGCGCTCGGAGCAGAGCGTTAATTAAATTGCTCCCCGAGGCATGATGAAGCCGGAATCAAGTTTCATGGGCGACTACACCAACGGGGCCTAGGGACTCCCAGCTCCGCACGCCTGGCCGACTTCTGTACACTAGAGCTCGTACCCGCTCGACATTCTTCCTCCCTGATAGCCAAAACTCGAGAGTAACAACCAAAGAGTTCTTATTCTTTTAAATGCAGAAAAGTCCTCAGCTTGATCCAGACATCTGGGACTCGGATTTGCTTTGCTAAATGAGAGACAGGTGCGGACGTCCCTCTGAGACACGGGGGGAGCCGTCATGCAAATATGTACCATCCATGGGGAAGTAATTTGTGTGCTTATCAAATTTGGTTCATTAGTGGAGAGACATTTTGTACTAGCCTCTGTTCACAGACTTCCCGTACTTAGTGAAAGAGGGCAGTGATGGGAGCTTTTCTTTCCTGCAAATTATATCAGATTGTGTTAATTACCACTTAATTCACACCTTCAGTCTCTAAAAAGACCATCATGCGAATATGCTGGTGAGTCTAAAGTGCTGACCACATGATGGCAGCGTGCTTTACCACTCGTGAATACAGTTACCTGCTTGAGTTTTATGACACATCTGTCACCTCCCGAGAGATAACAGGTGCTAATTAGCCCTTTCCTGTCTGCTTTTCTACATGTTGGTTGAAGTTGCGCATGTACAGTCATATGCAAAGGTTTGAACAGCTGTAGTTAAAGAACATGTTTTTGAAGTGAAAATAAGTTAACATCCTCTACAGGGAACTTAAACAGAGAACTGTATGCTAATTTTAGTGCACTTCAATCTAGAACACATTTGTGTGCGCCAGCGTTAGCCTAGCACTAACATACTATTGGAAATCCCATAAGGGTGCCGGCACCATTAATAGATTTTCATTTATTTCCATTTATTTGCTCAGTTGAACATATTGGAAATATTTTTAGTTTGTGCCACTTTTTATTTTTCTTTTATATCTTTTATTTTATTTTCCTCCTAATATATTAAAGTTAGTAAATAAACAATAATAGTGCAATACAAAATCAACAAAACATGTCATTTGACCAGGGGCAACAAACTGGCGATCCATGACTATTCGAACTAGGCCTTCAGTTTGGGTCATAACTGTCAATAAAATAAAATAAAATAAAATAAAATAAAATAAAATAAATCACCCACCTCTACAGTAATGCTCATTTCTGCTAGCAGTCTTGTGGGATTTCCAATGGTATGTTAGTGCTCGGCTAACGCTGGAGCACATTATGGTGTTCTAGATTGAACACAGAAATTTGAAGCTTGTAAAAGACATCAACATATCGTCACTGTTGGAGCAAAACTTTGTATCTTCATTATTATCGTTTTAAAATGTTTTTATATAATTTTTAACTGCTAGCTGCTGTTCACATTGTATTAAAATATCAAGATGAATAGAGCAATAGAAATGATCCAGAATGAGAAGTGAAAAATCTTGTTCCATAAACTTCCATTAAAAGTTAAGGTTGTTTTTTTCCTTCTGTAAATCTACCATGTTGGAGATAAAAGGTTTGTCATGATGGTGATGATATACATTCACTTGCATGTATCAGTTTTACAGTGACTCAGTAAAGAGTTCTGGCATAGAGCTGCTGCCACTGTTTTCCATTCCTAACAACTACCTGAAACCTGCTATGGTTCATATTCACAGTTAGTGACGTATCCAGAACTTCCAGAGGGCCTGGAGTGACGATTCATGCTCTCATGAAATTAGTCCCACACACTGTAAATCATAACCTGATTTGTTGATTTTCACTGTCATTTCCTGATTGTGTTGGTGGTCAACCTAGAAAATAAGGCCTTCTGTTCAGCTCCTGAAGTCCTAACCAATCGGAGAGCTCGCTTGGCCGTCTTTCTTCATACCACCAACCTTTTTATTTCCAGACAAAACTTAATAACGAAATGCGAGTTTAAATACAACAAGCATGATGCTTATATTAAATTACAGGCATGTGTTTAGTTCCCAGAAGTCACTGGGCCTTCACTGAAGGTCTAGAAAGCCCAAAGTGTTCCACTCTGATGTAAATCCTGAAGAACTAAGCCATGTTTTTTGCCCATCGCCTGTTTTTTTTAGTATTCTGAGTATAGTTTTGCATGCAGGCACTCTGTGTACCAATGTTTTGACCCCAGCTTTGTATGATAATTCGATTTTTGGATTAGCCCAAATGAATTTAGCATCCTGCTGCCTACGCTTTCCATTTGTATTCCCTTATGACATCTTCCTCTTCTGCATGGGGTCTGTAGTGCCAGTCACGTTCGTCGCTTTTCTCAAGTCATTTCTTATTAGACTTATTTGTTTTTATTTAAAAACTGGTACCATCAGCCTGACTTAATCACAATCCCAACACTCCAATCAGAGCACTGGAGTGTCAGGATTGTACAGTGTAACACTGACATAACCATGACATAAACATGTCATAAGCAGCATTGCAGTGATAATTTTCACCTGTGTCAAAACAGATGTAGATACCTGATTCGTCCATAGCACGGTGTGACATCGCGTGGCTGTTTGAAACATATAAAAGTCTGTGTAGATAACAAAGTTGGCCAAAGACTCTAACTCAGCACGGCCCTTATTAAAATTCATGACGGAGCTCTATAGTCTTTGACTTCAGACGGTACCGCGCTGACTGAGATTTCCGAAGACTTTTCTGAGATAAGAACTCTTTAAAAGGCTCAATTACTGAAATCAGCAACACGCCAGAAAAGACTTTAGCCTCGGCTATACCAAGGTTAATGACTTATTCATTATGTATTAAGCAAAGGTATTCTTGAGTCAGATCATGTAAAATTCTTGTGGAAATTCTCCATGTAGGGGTGTTTTTGTATGAATTTCTCATGCAGTCCCTATTTTCTGAAAAATGAAAAGAAACTGAGACTGGCTCTAGTTTTGCGCACCCCTGCTCTAATGACATGTTTTGTTGATCCCCTGCTTGAAAATAGTCAGAGAACACACTTCTCCACATTTTAATGCACAAATACTGTTTATTTGCTGAAATGAAAATGAAAACTGTGGAAACATTATGACACATTGTAGATTTTGTGCTTTATGTTTCATTAAACTCAGCAAATAAACAGACTTTGTGCACTAGAATTGGCAGATTTGTTCTCTGTAGAGCGTGCATGGGTTTAAAGGGGTGTCCGATGTGGTCTGTGCCACCCCTAAGATCTAATAGGCCACCCTCGATGCCACCCCAAAATTTCGGCCACGTCACCGGCCTCCACCTTGCTGTGGGGTGGGTGTTTGTGCCTTTACGGGGAGAGCTGTTTTACTATCAGCACGCCAACTCTCTAACCCCTCTCAGTATATTTGACCATGAATTTTTTAACTTTTGCCTGTAGATTTTAGTTGTAGGCCCAAAAATATTGATATTTCAGTCAAGGGCAAAGTATGGTGTGTCAACATGGCAGGATCTATTCTTTGCCTCAGTGAACTCCTCTTAAACGTGGCACGATCCAGAATTTCCAGACCTGGACGTGTCAGATGTGTCATGCATGTGAAGAATAGTAAAGCACTTCATGCTCTAGCACCAGCAACCATGTGCGGTCTCCCTCTCTAGCCAGCAGAAGCACCGATTCTGGTCCGAGTTCATTTCTGTCGGCATGTTGTGACCCAGAAAAGTCTCGCTTTTTATCAGCCGTGAGCAGAAACCAACCACGAAACGGGAAAGTCCCAGACAGAGGCCCTATTTTTCAACTTGTTATCGCCAAACACTTTGGCTCGCAGGGCTATGCATTCGGACGAGAGGGGAAAACAAAAGGAGCTCTTCATCTTTGGCTGGACTCGAAAAAAAACATAAAGGAGGGCATTCATTCTAACAATGAATGCAGGGGAGAATATGCTTGCAGAGCGATGGGCACATGGCTGGATCTTTGAAGCAATCTGTTGCAGTGGACCAGGGAGTCGTGTTAATTGGGCTGCGGCAGGGAAACTGGATACTGAGTCCAAGAAACTTTGGATCAAAGTAGAACTCGTTGAAACTTTGAAGCAACTCTTCATCCAAAAGCTACTACTTTAGAATAAGGCTATCGTTATAAAGCATTTATGAATGGTTTAAAATTAGTTTACTGATGGTTATTGATAGAGACGCACCGATACCGATACCTGATCCTTTAGTATCGGCCGATACTGAGTACCGATACCAACTCTATCTAACCTAACTCACATATAAGTCCTGATATTTATACAATAACATTTTTTTTTCAGCTTAGCTAGATGGCGTTTACTTGTTGGATTATATTTATTAGATGCTTAATAAAACTTGTTTTGTTTATTTACTGTATATATTTAGTATTTCCTGTCATATAATTAGTAATAAGAACCATGTTTAACAACTTAAGTAACTAAAATATCTTTATTGTGTGAAACAGTTAAACACAGAGCTGAACAGTAAACAGATAAACCTGTGGTGTTTACACATCAACACACAGCAGCTTCTCTGGCTCAGAAACGGAGCTGAATGTTGTTTTACATCCAAATTTCGCGAGTCGCTTGTTTCATATTTGCGTCTTATTCACTTCCGCTGCATCTCTGTCAGTTCAGTAAATATCACCGTCGTTCTCGCTGTCAGTATCAGCGACGTTCAGTGTTTTTTCTGGCTTGGTTGAAGCGACGGGCCGCGAGACCCGCTGCTGAGTGATACAGCTGACCGATGGAGGCGCACTGCAGCTGGGGCTAGTGAACGCACAGGCCCGACTAGTGGGCTGCTATGCTAAAGGCTAAATCAAGACTAAAGGCTAGCATTACGCCGAGAGTTCGGCAGTTCCTTTCGCTCTCTCAGTAACATCAACTCAGACTGTAAGTGGCCACAGTGGCAGACGAGTGAATACTGAAAGAAGCAGCTCAGCTGTTCAGGTAAGCGACTGTTAGTGTGTCCTTCACAGCAAAAACTGCCGTTACAGATTCTGCCATGAGTGTTTTTACTGCTGCTTGTCGTTCCACACCGCCGGCATGTTACGCTCTGTCTATCGGCACGTATGCATGCATCAGAAAGTGCTTTGTGGTATCGGTCATAGGTATCGGCAGCCCCATCACCACTTCCGTTTAAGTGCCAGTATCAGTGCCGATACCGATACTGTGCAACACTAGTTATTAATAAGGTCATAAACACCTTATAATCATTAATAAACAATTACAACACATGAATAAAATGAGTACAAGGGACCTGCTACGTCTAATAAACATGCATTTCTGATGAAGCTAACGGGTTTAATGCTGACTGATGAAGGCAAAGTAAAAAGTAACCAGTAAAATCTGAGATTCAGTATAAATGAATGTGTGTTTACTATAAGGCAAACAACAGATCCCTGTTACCCTTGATATTTATGTGTTGTAGCTGCTTACTAAAACATCTTAAAGTCTTCATGAACTAATTAAAAACCATTAATAAACTCATTTTAAACCATTCATAAACCTTTGTAAGGGTAGTCTTATTCTAAAGTTGTACCATCCAAAATGCTAACAATGTAGCTAACAATGGCTACATGCTAGCAAGAAGCAGTTAGCATAGTCTCATTTCCAGAAATATTTCTTATGTTTTTTTAGTGCTGTGAAAACAAGCTTTGAAATTTTGAACATTAAGTGAATTTAGTTACAAAATGTACATTCAAACGTATAAAATGTTCATTATACGGTTTAAAGCATGTGTCAGGCTCCAGTCCTCGCAGGCCGAAACTCTGCAGACTTCAGCTCACCGCCTCATGAAACACACCTAATTCAGCTCATCAGCTAAATAGCAAGGCCCTCATTTACTGAATTCAGAGTGTGAGATGATGGTAAATGCTAATCTCTGCAGTCTTTCGGCCCGGAGGACCCCCAGTTTGACACGCCTGGTTTAAAACCTCAGCTGCAGCTCCTACCAGGCCAGGAGTTTTGTGACATCATCATACAAAACGACCACAAATGAGAGGACGAGCATGAAACTGATGACGTATATTACTAGCACTTAATACGTTATTTACAGAGCCCTGCTGGTGACATCTGGTATGAATAAATATTAAATAAAAAAAATAATAATAACAATACTTAGTAAGACGAGATCAAACAACACTGATCTATTTTGCCTTTAGTTAGTTTGAAATGTATTTCAATTTGCATACATTCTACAGCTTTTCAGCTGACACAAATTGTTGGTTGCACTTTCTGCTTCTAATCCAAGTAAACACATTCAGTGGTGTTGAGGTCTGGACTCTGGGGGGGTCAGTCCATTGTTCAGCTTCTTTGTTTGATGTGTCCGTCTCCTTTTCTCAGTGAGGTTCTTCTTGACAGCTACACATCCTTTCAGACCCACAGCGCTGAGTCGTCTTCTCACAGTGGAAGGATGGACAGAAACACCTGTGGATGTTTTCAGATCTGAAGCAGCTTGATTTTCTCCTCTCTCTCAGAGATGAAAGCTTTCAGTGCTGTTTATCTGATGGGGGCAGTTTTGGTGTCCACCAGGTCTTCCAGGTGGTTGTTAGGGGTCCTAATTTCTTTTTTCCTTTTAATAGTTTTTTGAATTCTTCTTTTTTTACTTATTATTTTCCTTACTTTCTCCTTCCTTATGCAAGAAATATGTATCTCCTCACAAATAACTCCCATAATATTAATAGCTTAAATAAATGAAGGGGGCTCTGTGACATTTGCACAGTACTGTATGTTCTGATCTGAGGAAACTGAATGGTCTGCTTCAAATGGAAGATCTTTTCCTGAGAAGTGTGGGGGGTTTATGGGTTTATGGGAAAGTCATCCTCAATCATATGTCAAAATAAGCCTGTGTTCTTTTTCTGACAACCACTCTGCTCTGGAGACGCCTGCTGTTTATGCTAAGACGTAACACTGACTCAGTGACGTAAACAATGGATTTAAAGTGGCATTCCAGCCTAAAACATTTACTAGCACTTAATACGTTATTTACAGAGCCCTGCTGGTGACATCTGGTATGAATAAATATTACATACAAAATAACAATAATAACAATACTTAGTAAGGCGTGGGAATGAGATAATTAAGTCGTGGCCACCACTTAGTAAGACATAGGAACGAGATCCTAATGCATGGCCATGACTTAGTAAGGCACAGGAATGAGATAATTAGGTCATGGCCACGACTTAGTAAGACATAGGAACGAGATCCTAATGCATGGCCATGACTTAGTACAGCATGGGTACAAGATCCGAATGTGTGGTCACGACTTAGTAAGGCATGGGAACAAGATCCTAATACATGGCCTTGATTTAGTAAGGCATGGGAACGAGATAATTAAGGTGTGGCCACGACTTAGTAAGGTGTGGGGACAAGATCCTAATGTGTGGCCATGACTTAGTAAGGCATGGGAATGAGATCCTAATGCATGTCCATGATTTAGTAATGTGTCCTAACAAAGTGTGTAATTATCTCATTCCCACACCTTACTAAGTCATGGCCACACATTATTTTCATTTATAAGGGATGTCACCAGCAGGGCGTAGTGATTTGTCATTTTCTACAGCATACACTCCTCAAAAGGCGGTTCTTCAAGGGTTCTTTAAAAAAGAAAATGGTTCTATGTAGAACCATGAACACTAAGAGAACACTTTGCATTGTTAAAGGGTTCTTTGCGTCATGAAAGGGTTCTTCAGATTGACGGAGAATGTGCTGGAGATGGTTCTATATGGAGCTTTTTGAAAATGGTTTTATAGAGCACCCAAAAGGGTTCCTCTGTTCTAACAAGGGCAAGCTTCTATCAATGGAAGAACCCTTTTGGGTGCTATATAGAACTCTCTTAAAAAAAGTTCTATGTAGAACCATCTATAGCAAATTTATGCACATTCTCATCAGTCTGACGAATATATATATGTTTATGTAGTAATATGTTAAACAAACTGTAACGAGTCAGAACAAATAAGACGCTCGTGGATAAAAACCAGGTTTGAGGTTTTAATGAAAAGGGAAGATCCAAACTCGTAGTGACTAAACAGGCGAAGGTCAAAACCTAAGAGAGCACGAGCAAAAGCCAAAAGGGACGTCCAGCGAAAGGTCAAAAAACACAAGAACAAAGCAGGTCAAAAACACAACAGGACAGGCAGTTAAACAACCCTCAGTGAAACTGGGGCAACACTTCACAAAGTGAGGACAAACAAACAATATATATAGGGCTGGACCAGGTGAGGAGAAGCAGTAATCAGGCACAGCAGATCTGGATAGGATGATGCATGAGAGTCATGTGGTCCTCCTCTGAATCCTGGGAGTTGGAGTTCGGGAGTAGAAGAGCAGCAGCAGAGTTGGTTAAATAGCTGAAGTTAATATAAATTGCCATATTTAAGTTCGTTCTCATGTGTTGACTTATTTTCCCCTTCAGTTTAAATTACAGACTCTAGCACATCTGTCGCTGTCAGCCCCTGTCTACTGCATTCAAATAAGCTCCTATACACCAGCAATGGTGGGTGTTTCCAATAAAGTGGCCAGTGAGCGTGAAGTGGCCTTCAGGAATGTCAGCTGGGGAGGATGGTTCCCAGTTTAATTATGCTAAGCTGAGACGGCGATATAGACAGGTACCCCATCACAGTATTCCCAGGAAAACTGGATGTTTATGTCATTTAGAGGGGCCCAGAAAAGCGGTGCTGTGATAATGTGACTGAGTTCAGTGCAGAGGCATAGGTGGTGGCACGGTGCATATGGTAGAGCCATCTGTTCGGCAGAGAGCAGCCACACTTTATTAAAAATAACATTTTAGGTGGAAACTGCCGGCCACGTTTTTGATGCTTTTCATGCTGGCCTTAGCATGGAAACGAGACAAGGGCCCAGTCCCATTTCTTCATTTTACCACTACCCCTTGTTTTCGAGTGTCATCTTCCCCCTTGGAACTGAGTTACAAGATGTAGTGGTTGAAATCTTCCCTCTGAAATGGGACCCTCAAATAAAAAGAGCATCACTTCATTAACAGCTACTAGCGCTGCTCTGTAGGCGACCCTGCCAGTCTGCAGTGACAGCAGAGGAGGGTAAAGTTCAGCTCCTCACTGCTGGGCTTTAGTTACATATAGGTTTATATAGGAGCCTCCATATAGGTTTTCAAAATTCCTGCATAATTAAGTGGTTAAGATGCAAACAAAGTCAGTCAGAGTGGTTTGATATGAAATGCTCTGTTATAGAGAAACTATAGAGCCTAAAGAGCAGCGCTAGTAGCTGTTAATGAAGTAATGCTCTTTTTATTTGAGGGTCCCATTTCATAGGGATGATTTCAACCACTACCCCCTGTAACTCAGTTTCAAGGGGGAAGATGACACTCGAAAACAAGGGGTAGGGGTTAAGTATTATTTGAAAGGTAACACTCTCAATTTTGTTTCCCAACCATCAGAATAACTGTAGGAACTACTGACACAGAGTAACAGACTGATCTTTGGAGGTGTGTCTGCAGATTAGCCTTTTTGGGGTTGGGTGGGTGTTGAGTGGTTGTAAATCAGGCCTGACCTTTAGCTGGGGTCGTATTCTGTGAGTGACGCAGGGGGAAACATGCTAAGGGATTTTGAAAAAGCTCGCGTTCCTTCACTGTCGCACACTTCATTTACACTTAAATGAGAAGAGCCGCTTCACTATTAATCACGTCCTCCGCCCTCTGAAGCACATACGTCCACAAAAACAACGGTCCCGCACCGTCATCTTCAGATAATACTGCAGAAATGTCATCAAAGCACGGACACACACCGGCCTCGTCTGCAGTTCACCCAGCCAGGTCCATCTCCATCCATTTAATGCAGGTCTGGACCACCAGGACGCTCCAGCAGGGCGGGTTTATCACGCTTTCATAGTAATGAAGTAGTGACTAGTGCCTAATGGAAACTCTTAATCATGCTGAGGTCTCTTAATTTGGGACGCGAGGCTATTGATCACTGCTGCTGTGTGGAAATGTGTTCTAATCACAGAGGAGAACCGGCACATCTACGCTACCTTTAGTGTCTACAGTTAGTACTGTTGGTTTGATACGCAGTGTAAACCCAATTTATGAAAATATGTAAGGAATTGCAGATAAATGAGAACATAGGAAATTACTAGGGTTGCACGATATATCGGCTGCTGATATATTTACTGATAAATATATGCTGTACGTACGAAGTATAACTTGCAGATATATGGAGAATTTTTTTTGTATACTGTACAAAAAAGGGAATTACACAATAAGAATCCTTGGGAATTTATGTAACTATGTAAGAAATTACTCAGGGTGCACAATATATCAACCACTGATGTATTATTTGCAGATAAATTGAGAATTGTTTTGTATACTGCTATATGAAAAAGAACGCCACAGTAAAAGTCCTTGGGAATTTATGCAAGTGTAAGAAATCCCAATATATAGGCCACTAAAATATTATTTGCAGATAAATTTAAATATTATTGGTCTGATATTGGAATTACTGATAATTACCAGTAATAATTTAACGCCCTATTTTTCATATAATGCTGTGGGAAAAAGAGAAGGCTACAATAAGAGCACTTGAGAATGTTTGCAGTTATGTAAAAAATTACTCGGGGTGCACGATATATCAGCCAAAGATGTATTTTTTTCAGATGAATGGAGAATTGTTTTGTATATTTCTGTATGAAAAAGAAAATGCCACAATAAAAGTCCTTGGGAATTTATTTAATTATGCAAGAAATTACTGGGTGTGCACAATATATCGGCCACTGAAATATTATTTGCAGATAAATAGGAAGATTTAAATGTTATCAGTCTGATGATGGAAGTGATAATAATTCAGTATACTTCATAATCTGCTGTACAAATGGTTGGCTGTTGAGCTGAGCTGGTTGAACATGCTTGGTGCTTCAGGCAGACGTCATGCCTGCAAACTCTCTGTATGAAACGGTGTATGTTTTAAGATGTTCTCAGGCCACAGAGTCAGGTTTCACACATCAAACAAAACAGCTTCAGGTCTCTGGAAAAACAGTCATGTCTCAGCTGTACAATCAGGCCAAGCTAAGCAACTACAGACACCACAGCTTTGGATGGTAAACTTTGTGTGACATTCACAATTGCATTCTATATTATGTTACCGGTCCAAAGATTGTTTTGTCCTCTGGGAGAGGAGGTTCAGAGCTGACCGCTGTGGCTGTCGCTTGGTGCCAGCGAGCCGGAGTCCAAAGCTTCAGTTAGTGCGCTCTACCTGTTCCTCGGTGCAACCGTCTCACTTCTTTGTTAGTTTCGTGGCCAAATAAATGATTTACCACCAAAACTTTTTACTGTAGTCAGTGTTTATGTTCTTCTATTAGACATAGATTAAGCTTTATCTGTGTTTGCTCCCATGTCCAGTTTAGTGTTAGAGACCGTCTCAAAATCAGCAGAAGAAAAAGCATTATTATTGTTATTATTGATAGTAGCAGTAGTATATCTGTAAGTACATCTGCTGTAGATCTGGACACATGGTCAGTGACGTCCCTTTAACATCAGCAGATATATTAACAGAGGTATTAATAATAGCAACACTTTCGCAGTCAGTCGTTTTGAGACTCAGTGACAGTGCGGGAGCTGACGCTTAATCAACTGATCTTCAAACCAGAACAGGAGGATTATGTTAATGACACAGGTGCAATGATAATTTATTGACATCTGTATTGGCTAAAATGAGGTGTTAATTGTTGGTTATTATATCAGAAATTCCATATCGGTACTTCCCCATAAAATACACTGTTAGTTACATAATGAATTACATTTATATTCTGTATCAACAGCTTCAAGTCTACTTTTCTGACTTTTTCTGACTGTTTCAATGTCAACAATGGCAAAAATGTAAAGGATGTTTTCTTCTTTCTGCGAAAGTAGACTGTATGGACTGTTCACCAAATTTAAGTTAATTTAAAATAAAAACATAAATAAGATAATAAATAAAAGTATCTCCTTTTACTGTTCATAAACACAAATGTGGTATAGATCAGAAGTTTAGAATCTGCTCTTTCAACATCATTTCTTCGCTTGACTCAGTAAGCTATGAATGAGATAAAATTCATATAAAATTACTGAATGCTTTTATCATTAACAATAACTGTGACTTCTAAGGGATTCAAACTGCAAATAAAGATTTTACAGATTTCTGATCTATAAACAGTTACTGCTCTAATAATCCACATGGCTTATTCCTGAGGAAAATCCCTCACTGCTGCCTCAGTGTGGGGCAGGTTGTCACACCATTAACAGTTTCCACAATATTACTAACTAAGATACAGCTGAAGATATTATCAATGGCGATATAACATTAATTTATGACCATGTTTATTAGCACGCCAGCTCATTACAACACAAAGGAGTGGAGAACAGGCTGAATACAGTCTTCCGAAAATGAGCTGAAATTTTTAAACACATAAGTCTCAAATAATTGTGATTGTTCATTTGCGCCCCATTTCAAACACATAGAAAAGCATGTTTTTGTTCGCATTTAAAAAAAAAACAAAATGTCAAAGCACATCAGCACATCAAAAAAAAAAAACAAACCAAAACCATAAATGTCGCAAGTGATTCACAAATTCACTTCAATTCCAAGGCAATTTCCAAAACACGTCAAAGTCCACAACACAGGATGATAAACACTTGATCCTTCGTGAGGCTGCACTAACACTGGAGGGATAAAAGCACTCATTACAAACCATTACTCGCCAAAAAAAGAGATACGTTTTCATACATTTACGTAAAAAGCTCGATCTATAAACCGTGTGCAGACATACGCGATGTGATCGACCTCAAAAAAGAAAAAAAAAAGGACACTTGATGTGTTAATACTGTACATTTAAACATGCAGCCTTTCACAAGGTTTAAAAAAGCACTTAAGACACTTAATAAAACAACATGAAAAGGAAGGAGGCTTACAGGTGACTAAAAACACAAAGTACTGAACATCTGAGAGATCTGAAGTGAACATTCACAGACTAGCGCTCTTGGCTTGTGTACCACTAATGCTGCCACAGAACGGTGAAAAGGCATCGACTGTGTGAAAAAAAGAAAGACTTGGTGCGACCTGAAGCTCGGTGCGACCTCAAAATAGGCAGGGGCGAATTCCACAAAGAGAGCTGAGTATTCTTGCTGATTCTTAGCACGTAGTCATCCAAACGAAAGAGAAATCCAGGATCGGTGAAAAAGTGTCCCGGCGCGACCCCTTAGCTGAGAGTGTCAACAGAGCGACCGACCAGAAGAGTGTCTTTGTCCTCTAGGAGAGGAGGATCAGAGCTGACCGCTGTGCCTGTCACTTTGAGCTAGCAGGCTCAAGTCCAAAGCTTCAGTTAGTGCGGTCCTTGGTGCAACCGTCTCGGTGCCGGTCGCTCCGTTACCTGCGGTGTGACCGACGGAGTGCTTAAGCTGAGACAATGCTGCGCGCCTGCAGAATGGATTAGCGCTGTAAGTGAAGGCTGCTGGAGAAGGTAACAATCACAAGCTGATTCCGAACAATACGCTACGTATGAGTGCCTGCTTTGAAGCCACATGCTGCTTTTGAGACCAAATGCAGGAGTCTCTGCGCAGTGGCAGCCCTCAGGGGCGCTGCATTGTCTGCTGGTTAACAAGGTGCTACAGCACTTAGCTACAGTAGCTGAACAGTTAGCCTGCCCTTTTGACAAAAGACGGCACCTTGTCCTAGCAGGCTTCGGAGGGATACCGACAGATTATGCACACAGTGGTCTTTTTTTAGGCAGATAAGGCCTAAGGATATGGGGTAAAGGCGGATGGGGGCATTGCACTGAGTCTACATTGGCTACTAATGTATACAGGCACAAAATCTTAAACATAAAGAAAGGAACTTCACGTGGAGCTGTCCGTATACTGCACGTTGCCCCAACCTCTCACGAAGAAAGGACTTCCGTCTACAGTACAAATGGCAAACTTCTTCAAGTCAGTTGCACTCTTAGCGCTGACGATCTTGCTAGCTAGCTGTGGCACATGAAAACAGAGCTTCACGCTATCGTCTTTAACAGACTTGAGGTCAACTTACAAATGCCTGCATTTGCTTTCCGTTCTCTCAGTTCACAGCAGAGATGATAACTTAATATTAAGTAATAATACGAACGCTTCAATGCTAATGCTAAGAATGCTAAAACGTCAATGCTAATGCTATGAATGCTAAAACGTAACGGCTAATACTTTTCGTCTTGGTTCAGAGGGATCAGGGCCAGCTCTGTCACATTCATGCTCAGGACAGAAAGATACTGGAACCGATTACAAATGATCTTTGTAAGAAAAGCTACGAGTGGCAGGGCTGAGTTGGTTAGCATTTCTCATGAGATTCTTCATGTTTTTTGTCTGGATTTGGATCATTTTGCTGGTTGTTTCACTCCACCGAAAACCGGCGTGTAGCAACATAAGCTACTTAAGGTTAGATTCATGCAAGGAGGGGACTCCGGCACAACCAAGATAAACTTAAGAGTAATGCAGATCCATCTAGGCTAAATGAATGTGGCCCTCTTACAACCTTCGCCTGGTGCTTCAAGGTTTATCTGTCTGATGAAAGGTAATCAGTGCTTCCTATTACACTTTGTCTCCGCCAGGGTTGTTTTCTTCAACACCGTGTCCTTCCCTTGAATGACATCGTCTCTTGTCCAGTGCCAGAGATAAAGGAGAATAAAAGACCGAGGCTT
Source organism: Colossoma macropomum (assembly GCF_904425465.1). NCBI lineage: Eukaryota > Metazoa > Chordata > Actinopteri > Characiformes > Serrasalmidae > Colossoma > Colossoma macropomum. Next base: position 38,961,930 of record NW_023494805.1, read on the forward strand.
TCCAACGGTATAGTATGTAGTGAGGCTGTCTCGACTGTCCTGTTGAGGAAAGGATGTCTTGCAAGATCCCACCAGCGACAGGGTGTCAGTTCCGTACCAGAGTGACTCTCTCTTTAAACAGAGGGCAGATCAGTAATCAGTATGTAGGTGGTTTGTGGTGATTGTCCAGGCCCGTGCATGGCTACTTATTTGTGCATTAAGACAGGGAGTGTGTTGGCCCGACAGGCCTCAGTGCTTTAGGCTTCCTGGAGAAGCCGTCGTCCTCCACTGGTCACGACAGCTGCCATTCTGGGTAGAAGAACTTGATGGGGTGGGTCTTGGCCCACTTGGCAAAAACAGCCTTCTCTGTTATGAAACGGTGGCCACCATAGGGGGCGCTCTCGTGCAGGAGGTATTCGGCACACTCGTCGCGGCTTCCGGCTTCGTAGTAGTGGTACGGCACCTTCCTGTAGCCTTCGGATCTGACGAAGCAGGGGAAACGGGGTGGCAGACCGAAAGAAAAGAGAAAGAAAAACATTTTTAGAACCCACCATTTTACTACCATTCTTTCGTTGTAAAAAGTCACTTGCTCTTTTAAAGGAATGGTCAAATGGTCAAACTGTCCACTTATTCCAGATCAGCCAAGACACTTTATATTCATTGGCTTCTTCAGTTTTGCGCTGGAGCTATGAGGCTAACACTAGAATTCAATAGTCACCGAAATCTTTTCTGGAAATATATCTGTAAAATTTCTCTCAAACTGCATCCAGGCCTTCATTTAGGTTGGTGATGTGGTTCAGGGCACAATATAACTTCACTGTGAGCTATAAATATCAACAAAACCTATGGATGCATATGGACACTACAGATAACACTCGCAATTTTTTGTTGTTTCTTTTCGAAAACAGTGCTGGGGGAGTTATTCAAAAAACATTGTCCATTAAAAGTCACTAATTACATCTCTCCAGCTGAAAATGAATTACTTTACTCATTAATTCCTGGGAAAAGTAATCATGTTATTCACTACTTCACTTCTGTGCTAGTCTCTAAAACACAGACAACTGCAACAGCACAAAAGAAAAAATAATTCTTTCGTTTAAAACGCCTGTCAGTATCCCTGTCTTTGAACAAGATATAGTCATGCCTGATAAAAATGAAGAATGGCTCATACTGTTCAGAGAAACTAGCCCAACTAGAAACAGTTTAAAAGCAGCTGCCTCAAAATAAAATCTTTATGAATCAAACGTAAAGCCTAAGGAGCAGTTTCGGAATAGAAATCGAGGCTGGTCTGCTGAGGTATGGTTGGTTCTCTCTCGTCTTCAGTAAGGGGATCTTCATCCATCAGGTTCATATTAGCATGATTAGATTTCTTGATAGAATTTACCCGCTGTTCATATTCACGCAGTCACGCCGTCAGCTATCGCAGGTGCTGCATGCTCAAAGTACATGCAAGGGCACCTGTGGATAGTCTATACAGAGAGGACATTTATGTTTTAAATGCACTGTGCATAATTAATATTGCTCTGTCAGAGACATATGAGCAATGCAAGCAACAGAAGTTTTACTGAGTTACTGTAATATGATTATAAGAAATTAACCAGTAATACGCTACACTACACTACTAAAATAACATTACTGTAACATGTTACTATGTACTGTTACCCTCAAGTCTTTTTACAAGCAACTGTTGATTCATGAATTTTCAAACTGAAGCTGTATGTTTATAAATAGAAACAACGGAAATCACTAATTTAATCTATAAATTAAACGTTTATGCACCTGCATGACGCTCACATGAAATATCAGAATTGCATTATCTAAATGGATGTGTCATAAACCACATCCACACTGTGTGACCGTAATGAAAACCTGGCTGCGGTTTGAGTGGGATGAGAGACGTTTTGGGGATTTATTTACAGAAAAGATTTGGGTGACTTGACTTCTAGCATTTGTTAACAACATTAGCCTAGGGCAGGGGTCGGCAACATGCGGCTGTGGAGCCGCATGCAGCTCTTTTACTGTCCTGTTGTGGCTCCACAGCTGAATCAAATTTGTAGGTAAAAATAAAATAATCCTCCTTTACAGTAAAATAAAGCTCTGCTGATCATTCAACACAGTTTAACAATAAATGGTCTTAAACTCTGGAGTTAATGTAGAACTGCTAATTCACTATTTAACCCTGAAGACTGGCACACAGACTGCTGGTCACCATAGCAATGCAGACAACAATCTCACCTAGCTAGTAGCTAACGAAACGTCAAGAAAGATTTAAGACAAATAACAATAATTTAGAGACTAATGGACTTATTTGCATCTATAATCACTCCAGCTGGTTTCCTGATACATTTAATTTGCAAGGAGAAACTGTCAAATTCTAAAAAGTCGTGAAGCTGAAGTTTCTCGTTCGCCGGCTTATTGTACAAATGTTCCCGTTTCACCTTCAATGGTGCATCAGCTGCATTCTGGTGGAACAGGAAAATCTGAACAAGAAGCTGGCGAATGAGAAGCGACTTCAGCCACGTAAAGAGTTGAATGTTGAGAGACATTTTACAAAAACTATTCTACTTGCGTAGAGCAAAGTAAGCCTGTGTTTTCATTTATATTTTTAGCCTGTACTGGTACATCAGCACATACTGAGACATATTTACAGCCAAGATGGCAAAATGGACATAAAATGTTGTGGCTCCCAAGGTGGTTTGATTTTGTTGAAAGGACAAAATCGCTCCTTACCATTTGGGTTGCCGACCTCTGGCCTCGGAGCTTCAAAGCTAAATTATAGAAGCAAAATTTTGACAACAAACATGCCTCAGCTGACTACATCTGGGATAAGGGGACAATTGTGTCAATTAGATTCTGGGGCAAACTATTCCTGTAACCGCAAACAACCTGTTTTAGTGATGAAAAGATTCAGCATTTAAACCCCAACTGTTCTGAATCAGCAAAGTCAAAGAGTGACAGTTCTCCTGTCCCTTTCACTTTTTTTCACCTCGCCAACCATCCCAACGCCTGAAACGTTACAAATGAATTCAATTTCACTCCCCTCCCCCCCCCCTCCTGCAGCACCTGTTGAATTTCAATTACGGGCAAACCAGTGAGGTCAATTGCTACGATGGCTTCACACATCATGTTAAAATAGATACTTTCCCGCTGCACTGCCTTGCATCGTAATGACTCTGTTGTGGCCACTGTTCCCCCGCGTTCCAGTCTATGCTGGCGGCTGAGATTCGCCATAAAATGAAATGGCCCATTGTTTTGGAGCAGGAGTGGAATGCATAATGGACGCTAACAGCGGAGAGGATAATGACTACTTACAAACATGCTAATCACACCATCGCATGCTTTGCTTATCGGGGATATTTAGAACTTCAGGGGTTTTTTTTGGATTACAACAACCAGACCGTTTTGGGATTTGCAAATTCGCACTCGGGGGCATTTTTCTGTTGCTAACTAATGGCTGAAACAGCTTCAGGTGAAGCATAAGACACTCCGTGGATGAACCCGACTCATTAAAACATGAGCAAAAAGGCAGTAAAACGTTGATTTTATATTTCTACACATAACTAAGGGCTATACAACTAGGTCAGAGACGTAAAGTTTACGGTCTTTGATGTTCAAAGGCTCAAAAGGCACGGGGCAGGTTATAGCAGTAAACAGATGCATGCACAGGAGGAGAACAAGACCAGTAAAAATAACCCCTCAAGGATGGTCAACAAGGGAAAACATTAAGAGCACATTATGGGCAAAATATGTTGAAAACCTAGATCTCACTGGCTTTGCTCAAAATTATTACTTATTATTGCCTCATTACCTTCTCTCATGAAGTCGTCTGATCCTCAGTGGAACTGTGTTGCCATCCCAATTAAGCAGTGAGGAAACAGGCTGAAAATGTCAGCACTATTGGGTGTCTGTGGGTCTAAAACTGGGCCTTTAACTCAAGGTTCGAGGTTGGATTTACAATATTCTCATAACAAGTCTGCTGGTTATCAAGGGTCTGCCTTACCTCAGATTTTGCCAAGACATGCTTGATGCCCAAAGTATAAAAGTACAGACAAAATTCAGGCTTTCGCAAGATGGTAGTAAGGGCGAAATCTCGCATGTGCTTCCTATGATACACATGAATTTAGCCACTACCTCTTATCACTGCAACATCACTGGACAGCTCAACATGCTTGGAGGAGAACGCTAACTGCTACTGTCCACAGACCAGCATGGATGGGGGGGTGGGGGAAAGCCATCCGGAAACATGGGAGGAGAATTGTAATCAACTTGAAATATCTATCTTGGCAGAAAAAGCACAGATCAGCTTGAAATTGTACAGGCCAGCCAGCCTCTCCTTTTCCATCACCACTGGACTTCTGGAACTGGAGATTTGGTCCTGATACTTCAGAGCTCCATCACCCAACGTGAAAGAGGCCTAGGGAGACCAAACTCAGCATGGTAAGAGTTACTGAGAGGCTCTACCAAATGACCAATTTTGGGACCCATACAATCTGTCTATGGGATGCTGTGGACCTCTGGTCTCAATAACGCCTCTATTTGGCTACCTTCACAGAGTTACTTCCTCTGCTTGCCTTGAGTCGTCATTTGGCAATCAAAGCTTACATTAATGCCAACATTAGAGTTGCGGAGAGGAGGGCCTGGGTTTTAGAATGAGACTCCTTCTAAACATCTAACCCCTGGTGAACCAGAGATACAGGCCCAGGAATTTGGTGCCCCATCACTCAGAGAGTGGGGGAGCGAACTCTGCATGGTTAGAGTTGTGGAGGGGCTCAAGTAAATGACACTTTTTACTTTGAACCTACATTGGTGGAGGAAAGTCTGATCAAACATCATACTCTAGGGGGACGTAGTGCTTGAGTGCCTCTTTTCACTGACCGTCTATCCCATGAGGAACCAGAGGTACAGGCCCTCAAACTCCTTACGTTTGGAGCCTTGGAACTCAGCCAGAAGAGTGGCAGAGGCGAAACAGTACTTTCCAACGAGACCGACTATGTGGCTTAAATCCCTGTGGATCCTGAGAACTAGCTCAAACTTGGAAAGGGGGTGGTGAAAAAGTTTGGAACTCCATAGGTGGATGAGGGAAACTTGTTCCGATACCGAAGATCCAGGGCTTTCAAATGAGACCAACCCCAAACCTCTCTGCCTGGACTCCTGGCCATGAATCACTGTCGATCTTCTGACAATGAGGCAAACATTTAGATGGTTGTGCCACTCGGGAGCCCATGCAACATACTTTTGTATGTTTGTACAGCTATAGTAAAGTATATATAGAACAAATATAGTACACTGATAATGTTGACAGCAAAAAATACAGTCAGATGCAAAAGTTCGCCACCTGGTCAAATTATGTTTTGTTGATTTTGTAAGTGAAAATAAGTTAACCTCTATAGAGAACACACTTTTGCACATTTTAATGCACAATTACTGTTTACTGTACTAAAACACAATATGTGGCCTTTGCAAAAGTTATGGCACATTTTATAATGTATGTTTTATATGTTGTTCCTATATATTAAAAATAAATTAAATTGTGCACTAAAATTTGCAATAAAATGACATTTAAGTTTCCTGTGGCAGACGTGTTCACTTATTTTCACGTAAAAAATTCAACAAAACATAAATTGACCAGGGGCACCAAAACGTTTGCATACAACCCAGACAGATAAAATGTTTCAGCCTTACTTGCAGTAAGTGTCGTTGATCATTCCGTACACTCGGATCTCCTTGCACATGTCCATGGCCAGGATAAGCGTGAACCAGCCAGTGCTCAGGTACGACCCTGACTGAATCCTGCCAACACACACACACACAAAAATAACATCAGACGTCTGCATTCAGAACTGCCCTATTCACACAGCGCTATTCACGTCACTCACAATGAGCAGCGTTCACAGAAAGTGGCTCATAATGAAAGATGCGAGGCTTGGCAAGCGACTCTCTCTGAGGCAAAAGTATCTCCGTGTCCCTGTCGCCGGGGGACGTGTCACGCAGAGTGACAGCACTATGGTTTGAGACCAGATTTCTATGCCGGAGGTTAATGGCAGTGCTTGCTGACAGCGCTGTGGACTGACACGGCCACAGTAAACATGAGCTGTCAGAGAGAGGTAACCAGGAGAAACAGAGACGGAGCCTTTCAGAGGCTGAGCCTGAATATGACTGATAACGTCTTCACGTTTGTAAGAACAAATCACCGCTCAGTGTTTCATCCATTAGTGCAAACTGCCATTTACTTTGTTTGAACAAGAAGTTGTGGGTGAGTAACAAAGTTGGGGGGTGTGTTTTTTTTTTTTTTTGCTACTTTCAAAATTTACCACAGGCACCGGAAAGGCTTGACTGCACACTGTCGAAAATTAAAATGAGATGATTTATGAATTCTGATTAATGTTCAATAGCTGGCAATGGAACAGGCAGGTACATCAGACTACATTTAAGAGAGGGAGGGAGAATGATTGAAAATTCTATCAGCTCCTCTGACCATAAAGGAGCACTTTATAGCTCTACAGTTACAGATTGTAGTCCATCTGTTTCTCTGTACACTTTGTTACCCTGTTCTTCAATGGTCAGGACCCCCACAGGACCCCACAGAGCAGGTACTATTTGGGTGGTGGATCATTCTCAGCACTGCAGTGACACTGACGTGGTGGTGGTGTGTTAGTGTGTGTTGCGCTGGTCTGAGTGGATCAGACACAGCAGTGCTGCTGGAGTTTTTAAACACCTCAGTGTCGCTGCTGGACTAAGAACCAAAAACATCCGGTCAACAGCGTCTTGATCACTGATGAAGGACTAGAGGATGACCAACACAAACTGTGCAGCAGCAGATGAGCTATCGTCTCTGACTTTACATCTACAAGGTGGACTGACAAGGTAGGAGTGTCTAATAGAGCGCGGACAGTGAGTGGACAGTGTTTAAAAACTCCAGCAGCACTGTTGTGTATGATCCACTCGTACCCGCGATGTATGTATCGCTGCTGTCCAAACAAAACCTGGTATCTCAATTTTTGCTGTTTTTCAGTTTTTGACATAATTATAAGTATAATTATTTTTCAAATTTTTTCAACAATTTTCTTAGATGCCTACATTTATAAATGGTATTATACAGAATTGTGAACAGGCAGTTAAAACCAAATTACACCACTGGTTTAATCAGAACAGTTTACCTCTACAGTATCAAGACACTTAGACATCTAGAGTTATTAAAGTCAATTAATTATTTATGTAATTACATAATTAATCCCATAAAATCCCACGCTTCAACACAAACATATGTGATGTTGATGATGGTGGTATATCTGGAAAAATAATTTTCCTGTGGGGACTATTTTGCCTTAGAACACACTGCATGTACCCCTCCGCCATGAATGGGTTTAAAAAATACATTTTATGCTAAAATCTTATCTCAAAACCATAAAACAATCTCTCAGACATCAGGCAGTGTAGTCATTACTATTTTGCCTATTAGCTTTCTGTGAGGCAGCTTTTAGAGGTCTGGTTCCTGTCACCACCACTGTGAATAATTCTGTGTTGGTCAGTTTCTCTAGAACGGAGCATTTAACACCAAACTACCCTGAATAACTTCATTTACATTTATGCAGAAATGCAATTAAATTTTCTTGCAAACATACACAGTCACAATGCGACAGTCGCAGTAATAATAAAAAAAAACAACAACAAAAAAACGTGTTGCGCAGGAAGTTTGACACTGAAATCTTCACCAAGACCAAGAGCTGATAACTGCTGGCTAAAGAAGAGCCCCTCAAATGGGCCTCAACTGACCGGCCTGGAGGCCTATGGGTAAGTGAGAGTGATTGAGATGGACACTGGCAGAACAGCCTCTGCGTTTCTCGGCCAGGAAATAAACAGTATCTGAGAAATGAAGTCTGACAGTCGGAACGGCGCTCAAAGTAAATAATGTACCGCGCCTTCGCGCCACGCTTTACCTGCCTGCTCTCTGGACCAGCCTCAAAGCATACATCACTCCTCTTCAGCCCGCGCTTTCATATTTGCCGCAACCTTGAGGATATGTGCTCAGCTTTGTGTCCCCCGGCTTGAACTGCCAATCATCGAGACGGAATGGTGGTTACGCGTCCATTTGGAGAAGCGATGGGAACCTATGGCTAAATCCATTTGGCGGCAGCTTTGTGCGGAACGGAGCAGTCTGGCTTTAAAGTGCAGACATTAATTCCAGCTCTCCTCCCACCCAGTGCAGCCCCGGCTCACTACATTGCTATCTAGGCCGAGCTGCAGGGCATTGTTCAGCCTTAAGTGTTGCGTGATTTGCCTGGGGGAACACAATGCCTTTTTAATGACCGATCCTCCAGTTGCTGGAGCAGTTTAATAGCATTGATTTTGGAGAAAAGAGGCTGAACCTCAACCTGTCTGCATCTCTGGAAATGTTTCATACTCATCTCTGTTTCACATCCAGCCAGCGCGGCAGGGTGGCGGTCATTTGATGCTTTATGGCCATTTTTAATGGCTTAGGATGGTGTTGGGGAAAATGAGCTCATTTATATCATGATATTATCACACTTTAAAGAATTATCATGACATAAAAAATAAAAAGTGTTCATTATAAAAATGGCTCAGGCTCATGTTTAATGAATAATATGCGTTTTTCATATTTAAAAAGTCCAAGTTTTTAAGAAAAAGTCCATCTTACAATATAATATTCATATCATTGAACAGCGTCAAACTGGTGTTCCCCTTTTATACCGGTAACTTTCCCACCCAGTAGCATACACTAGGGACTGAGTTTTTACAGTTTGTAAGGAGGAAAGCCTTACAATTAGGAAAAGAATAAATACATGACTGATAAATGATAAATAACACTAACTAGATTATATTATGTCCTCATTGCTGTAGCTAATAGGTTAACAGGCTCCTCCAATAATTTTCAGGTAACAGTAATTTTAAGAATATGTCACCTAAATGTTGATAAGTTTTTAATGTCCATGTTCAAGCTAGAGCCTGGAATAAAGGCCATAAAATGGTATTCAGCCAAAACTTGCTAAGGTCCAGTCATATCAAATTTCTTGCTTACAGAGTTCCAAACAAACTAACATGAGTGAATGGCAAAAATGGGGACTTTTAAATGCTTAACCCTTAATGACAGTCCAGCTAACTAATAAAATAAAATAAGACACATCAAATATGTTTTGATAAAATGTTTTATTTAAACTACTGCTGCGAAATATGACAATATTTGTCGTTATTGTGATTAATTACATCACAATATGTCACAATATGCTTATCGAGTAGTTGTGTTTAACTGGATTTAGAGCAGCACAGAATGTGTTTTTGATAGTAGTAAAATGTGGCACTACTTTGGCTGTTCTGATTGTTGATGTCAGAAAAAATAAACATTGTGACATTTCATGTATCATAAAAAACGTCCTGAGGTATAGTGATATTACATTTTGCCATATGGCCCAGCCCTATTTTGAACATGTCTTTAAAATCTAATGAATGTTTTACATTTGTACTGCCACTGGCTACTGTTTGTTTAAAAAAAATGGAAAATCTTTTGTGAAAGTCTAAATAAATCATTACATTTTTTGTCCACAGAAGAAACAATCCTGTCTTTGCATAAGATTAAATAAATTAAATAAATTAAAAGTCAATTGAAAAAAGAATAATAAAGGCTTCTCTTAATGAGCATTTCTCTCTGGTAGAGCTTTCATGTTGAGCTTTGAGTTTATTTTATTCATCCTCAGAACTGAATTTTGTCAAAATGTTCATTTGCAGTTCATTTGTTTCTTGATTGTTTTGTTTTGCAGAGGTGCTGAACATTTCCACTATTGACCAGCGCCACAGGCAGAAAATGTCATTGTTTTCTGAACGATCATTTTTAAACTTTTAAAATTGTTGACTTTCCTTTTTTTAAAAAAGCCAGGTTGTCATTTCACAACTCAGACCAGCAAATAGCAAATAAAATACAAATATGTTAAATTATGATGATTATGATTTTGCGAATATGAATGGATAACAACCAGCTGGGGTACGATAACACTGGCTTAGCAACTACCTGGGATACCATACCAACAGCCCAGTAACACCTTAGCAAACATCTGGAATACCATAACATGAGCTTAGCAACACCTTAGCAACTACCTAGGATACCATACCAACAGCCTAGTAACACCTTAGCGACCTTCTGGAGTACCATAGCAATGGCTAAGCAACACATTAGCAACCACCTGGGATACCATAACATCGGCTTAGCAACACCTTCGCAACTACCTGGGATACCATACTAACAGCCTAGTAATACCTTAGCAACCATACGGAATACCACAGCAATGGCCTAGCAACACCTTAGCAACCACCTGGGATACCATAACATGAGCTTAGCAACATCTTAGCAACTACCTGGGATACCATACCAACAGCCTAGTAACACCTTAGCAACAATCTGGAATACCATAGCAACGACCAAGCAATACCTTAGGAACCATCTGGGATACCATAACATTGGCTTAGCAATACCTTAGCAACTGCCTGAAATACCATACCAACAACCTAGTAACACCTTAGCAACCATCTGGAACACCTAAGCAACTACCTGGGATATCATACCAACAGCCTAATAACACCTTAGCAACCATCTGGAGTACCACAGCAATGGCTTAGCAACACCTTAGCAACCACCTGGCATACCATACCAACAGCCTAATAACAGCTTAGCAACCATCTGGAGTACCATAGCAATGGCTTAGCAACACCTTAGCAACCACCTGGGATACCATAACAAAGACCAAGCCACACCTTAGTAGCAACCTGGGATACAATATCAATGTCCTAGGAAACCTTAACAACCATGCAGGATACCATAGCGGTAGTCTAGTAACACCATAGTGAACCATAACAACCACCAAGCAACATGCTGGATACCATAGCAAGCTCATAGCAACACCATAGCAACTCCCTGGATTACTGTAAACTGAACCGAATTCTTAGTGACTGAATCACTAAGAAACCACTACGCCACTGTTCCCACCCCTACCTCAGTACGCTTGGAGGCACCAAACTTGCTCTGCTGAGGCATCACATACTGGTAGCCAAGGCTGGATCCTGACAACCCAGCAAGTCAATCAGTTAAGCTCCATAAAAGGCACATTACGCAGCTGAAATCCAAATCTGAACCTTAGCAGTCTGGCTCACCTAAGCCCTGGCCAATTACCACACTTCTGACACAACCCCAGATGAAGGTCCATCACTTGAAGACTTTACTACTAATGAGCTTCATAATAGGCACGGCTAACAGAAGCTTAATGGTTTCTTTTTGTAAGTGTAAACCCGCTCTCCCGAGGGACGAATCCGCCATAACGTTCGGCATCGAGCCTGGGGGGAAATGGTTCTGCTTGCTAGTGCTCTTAAGCGGGCCAAACCAATTTATTTTAATGATGCCGCAAAGTACGGCCATTATTACCTGACACATTAGAGCAGGCCGAGCGCTCCTCCGAGCTACAGTTGTGTTTACTTTCATTCTGCTGAAATCTATTAATAACCCCCGAGGCCATCGGCAGCCACCGTTCAAAGGCAGCCCATTTATTACTGCAGCGACTCCATTCTTCAGCCGAGTTTCAGCCAGGTCAGCAGACGCCCATCCGCCGAAGTCTATCGGCCAACAGCTAATGGCACTGTTCTGCTTTCTTCTAGGCTCTCTGTCAATACAGGCGAGGAGGAGAACCGGCTCTCTTGCGTTTTCTTTGAGCCATCAGCAACAAACCCGAACTCTACCATATTCATACCTGTCATTGTGCATCAATTTGTGGATCAATACAAAGAAACCCCATCAACTGGCCAGTGGAAAAGATCCTTTTTACCATGGCTGACCATTCAACAGTGTGAATTTGGCAGGAAACTTATGGAAATAGATGAAATATTCACTGTAATTTCAACAAATACTACTCCACAGACAAGGCTGCTACACCACATGCTGAACTAAACACAACAGTGTGACTCAAGCGAGGAGAAATGACCACTGCATATGCAGGTGGTGTTGTAGATTATATAATATCTATTATGTGGCAATGCCTTATGTCGGGATCAGACTACATGAATTCAGACCGGCTTTGACATGATTTTGTCCCAGCCGTCAATTTTCCAGCGCCAGGTCCAAATATGAACATTGGGAACGATGAACGGGTCATGCAGTGCCAACGACACCCCAACGAAAAGTCCAGCATGTCCGAATTTTTTGTATTTTTCCACCAAGTCTGACATCTCCTACATCTCTTATGTTTCTTGATGTTATAGGATGAAAAAGCACTGTCTGGTGCACATATGTAAACATAGAGAAGAGAAAGAGGGATGGTCCTGTTGTAGCTGTCAGATGGAACAACGAAACAGAGGAATGATTTGTTGAGCTGTGGTAACAATACCCCTTGAGGGAGACCATGACAAAAAAGATGAATGTTGGCGAGAAATAGCATTTATAGCATCTGTTTCCATACAGCGAACCTGGCTGCTATCTACATTTATGTAATGTTCTTTATATGTTAGCACTTTTGTTACCTCAAGTTCTCTTTAAAGGACAGATGGCCCTTGCTGTCCTCTTCGTGATACCCAGGAAAGGGTCTGCAATCGCTTTTTCTTTCTTTCTTTTCTTTTTCTTTTCAGAAGACAAAACCGTCAGCATCACAGATAGCGCTTCTGTAGCCATGATTGACAGTTTGTTGACCCGCCTCCCCAACGACCTGGGAACTCACGCAAGAACGTGAACGATGATTGTTCGGCATCAAACTTGTAGTGCTGCCAGTCTCCCGACCCAGACATGACAAATTTATGACACTATGTTACCCATTTCACCTTAAATTGTTCACACACACTGTGTGGGCGGTCACTGTCTGGGGAGGGCAAAACAAAACGTGGGGAGGGCGGACATTTTCACAGGAAGGAACTAACATGCATGTGAAGCTGGACTGGCTATGAAAACGTATCAAATGCAGAGAGATTTGAAGAATTCATGCAGACAAACAATATATAGTATATATACTGAGAATAGTCCACCAACCAAAAATATCTAGCCAACAGCGTCCTGTGGGCAGCGTCCTGTGACCCCTGATGAAGTACTAGAGGATGACCAACACAAACTGTGCAGCAGCAGACGAGCTACTGTCTCTGACTTCACATCTACAAGGTGGACTGAAGAACAAGATAAAAGGGGGCTAACAAAGTTAAACCTACATTAATTAACACTAAAACCTCGTTTCTACACTCATTGTCTATTTTATCAGCTCCACTGACCGCATAGGAGCACTTTGTAGTTCTACAATTACAGACTGTAGTCCATCTGTTTCTCTGCATACTTTGTTAACCTGCTCTTCAATGGTCAGGACCCCTACAGGACCCCCACAGAGCAGGTATTATTTAGGTGGTGGATCGTTCTCACCACTACGTCTTTAGTTGTTTGCTGCTATATTAATGTTTAAAATGTCATATATATCACCTTCATAATTTTGCATCAATTTGATGATTTGTGGCAGTCAATAAAAATCCAAGCATAATCAAGGCTCACCTTGAACACTGTCATGCTCTTTACAGAGGCTAACCATTCAACAGTGCACATTTTGCAGGAAACCTCTGAAAACGTTAAAGGGTTAAGGCTATTGGTCCCTACAACCAAAGTCCAATGAAATCACTAAAACTTCAATGAATTCTTCAAATCCTTCTGCAACTGATACAGCTTCAATGAAAGGCTTTGCTTCTCCACCCCTAAGGCCAATATCCTCTTCTGAGTCGACTACTATCCATTTGTTCAGCTGTGTGCTGCCGAAAAGGGGGAGGGGGAAATTAAAATGCCCAACACGAAAGAGTCAAAAAGCTAAGGCAGAGATATATATCTCTCCCCAATCTCCCTCTATTTCAGATTCCTCACAGCGCGCTACCTGGGCAGAAATATTCATTAATCCGTGAAGAGCCAAAGCCTTATGCCCTGATCTTTATCTACTCAGACCGCCGGCGTCTAGCGGATTTTAGCCGTCCGTTCATGCTCAGAAATAAAGTTTGCGACGCTAGCGCGGCCTTTATTCCACCCAAGACGGGCTTATACGCCTTAAAGCCTGGCGAAGGATTTGAAAAGATCTGTATCACACAGAGATTCTGATTTGGTCAGATATCAAGACTTTACATTGAGTGCAATGTACACGATAGCCTTAACAGTAGCGCTTACCCTCCAGCGGCTTTATGAGCGAGCCGCTAATTCTGACGTTCTGCGTGAACGTTATTCCTTTTAACACAGGAAAGCTGAAGAAAGAAGCCTAATTATGCTCAAGTTATCAGCTTTTGCATTATTCTTTCACTTCGTTTTGCTAATTGAGTTCATTTTTCTGTATATGAATATGCGAATATGAAGAACGGGACATTCACAAGAAAAAAAAATCATGTTTATTTCATCCTTATGCACGACTGACTTTCAAGGCCTAGAAAAGTTTCTCCTATTTGTTATTTTAATATCTTTATATGCATCATTAAAATGCATGAAAAGGAGTGTGAAGAGCTTTAAAGGCCAAGGAAGCACAGTGTAAAATATTAAAAATGTCTGTATGATACCAACATTGAGTTTATTATTATTAGACATCCAGCAACATTTAAATGAAGATAAAAAAATTAATAAAACACAGCTGATCTGAGACGGTCTACAGTGTGTGGCTAATATTCTAATGAGCAAGCATGATTGACATCCTTCAGCCCAACACACTGAACTAAACAAACAATCTGCATTGTATCTACACTCATCGTCCACTTTATCAGCTCCAATTATCATATAGGTGCACTTTGTAGTTCTACAGTTACAGACTGTAGTCCATCTGTTTCTCTGCATACTTTGTTAGCCCCCTTTTACCCTGTTCTTCAGTGGTCAGGACCCCCACAGGACCCTCACAGAGCAGGTACTATTTGGGTGGTGGTGTGTTAGTGTGTGTTGCGCTGGTATGAGTGGATCAGACACAGCAGTGCTGGAGTTTTTAAACACCTCAGTGTCGCTGCTGGACTGAGAATAGTCCACCAACCAAACATATCTAGCCAACAGTGTCCTGTGGGCAGATGACCAACACAAACTGTACAGCAGACGTGGTGGTGGTGTGTAAGTGTGTGTTGTGCTGGTACGAGTGGATCAGACACAGCAGTGCTGCTGGAGTTTTTAAACACTGTGTCCACTCACTGTCCACTCTTTTAGACACTCCTACGTTGTTGGCCCACCTTGTAGATGCTCATCTGCTACTGCACAGTTTGTGTTGGTCATCCTCTAGTCCCTCATTAGTGGACGCTGCCCACAGGACGCTGTTGGCTGGATGTTTTTGGCTGGTGGACTATTCTCAGTCCAGCAGTGACACTGAGGTGTCCAGCACCAGTGCTGTGTCTGATCCAACATGAAATGGGCTGATAAAATGAGCGCAGATACAAGGAGGTGTACTAAATGTGGCCAGTTCATGTGTGTGTGTGTGTATATATATATATATATATATATATATATATATATATATATATATATATATATATATATATGTTGAACATACGCTAATCCTATATACAACAGCAATGGCCTAGTAACACCTTAGCAACCACCTAGGATTTCATAGCAATGGCCCAGCAACACCTTAGCAACCACCTGGGATTTCACAGCAATGGCCTAGCAACACCTTAGCAACCACCTGGGATTTCATAGCAATAGCACTGTCAGGCCAACTTAAGGTTTGTTCGCAAACTTTCTCTTTCTAAGTACTATTATTAATAACGTAATTAATATTTTTTATTAATAATTTTTTTGTTTTAATAATATTTTCATAAAGTACTTCTATGGATTTTGAAACATTAGCCCACATTTCATCTCTGTATGATCCTCTAACTGGAGATGAAGTAAATGACGGGTGGTCTCACTTTTGCACAGTACTGTAAAAAGTTAAGACCTTAAATCTTCAGGTCAGGGCTGTGGACGGTTCTACTGACTATAGCTTTTCTAACTAGACAAAAGGCCTAAAATATGGTCAAATATGGTCAAAATATAGAAATCAGCTATGAAGTCATATTAGTTTCAATATCACTACATTCATCAGTTTGACTGCATTTCCTCACTTCAGCTATTTCCTTTTTTACTAAGACAGAAATAGCCATCCCAATAGCCATTCCGAATATCTACCACTTTATGAAATTGTACCTTGATGAAAGAATCCCATGCAAATATTTATAATATTTGATTAATATTCGCTCAGTAACAGGCTCTTATCGCTCTGCTGGAACAGCCTGGCTGAGCTGCAGACTTTGTCTTAGCCTGGGAGAAAGGACACTGCGCCAAAACTAATATTTAATATTCAGAGGTCCGAGATCAATGAGCGAGTGGTAAATTGGATGTTGGATATTGTTGGGGACTGCCGAAGGGGAAATGTGAACAACTCGGACGGGGAATGGAATAATCTCGCCGTTCGGAATTCTGCTCACACGTCTGCTGGGTAATGCCTCCTTCAAAGCGTCCAGAGTTAATGCAAATAACAATAGCATATAAATGATGAAGTCTGCTGAATGCATTACAGCCAGGCCTTTCCTTTTCATGCCATTCTCTCCTCATACGGTACGGAACACTGTAGGCCTTCCATCCACACATGCTGTTGATTCAACAGCACTGGAGGAGGAATACAAAACCGCTGAAGGTGCTTCGAGGTTAACGAGATGCCGCAGCTGCCGATTAGTGAGCCGGGTTTTACAGTCATATTACTGTAATTATCGCGGCGGATAAAAAAAGAGAAAGAATTCACTAACAATCCAAACGCCAATTCACACATTAGACAGGTGCTTTGATGCGGAAAAGAATACATACTTAAGCTTTCTTTCATCCTGAACGATTACAGTCAATCAAAATCAAGCGAAACACACGCCTCAGAAATCTTTCAAGAATGTTCCGACGATAAACGAATATTGAGGCAATCATCAAAACGAGTTCTTTGGGACCCTCGGCATGCTGCAAGGGGGTGAAGCAAAAGCAAAGCGAAGGGCACTGTTTTTTTTTTATATATATAACCGAGACAACCGAAAGGATTATACTCCACATTCTCTATTTGGAGTGAAAGAAAGGACAAGGTGCCCCATGGGGAAACACTGCTGGGGTAAATATGATGAAGTGAGGTAAGACAAGAGATTTTCACAAGTCACTCTGTCTGAGTCCGAGTCAAGTCTTGAATCTTGAGTCTCAAAATGAAGCCAAATCTGCTACATGTCTATGGATTATTCCACCAAATTGGAGTCGGAGTTGAAAACACAATTCAGACTTTTAACTTGAGCTTTAGACTAAGCTTTGAGTGACCCTATAACTATTACAATAAATGACTGACACTAACAAAACAATCATGTTACCAACCAAAATTCATCAAATGTTTCAGTAGTGACCATTTTAGCTCGCTTTGAGCAGAACCTAAAAATGCTAGCCAGTACATGACTAGCGAACACAGTTTTGAACAGCTGTACACACATAATATCGTAATTTTTTTCACTAAAACATATTTAAGTTTACTTCACTGCAGAAAATGTGTTTCAGTAGTGACCATTTTTAATGTTCCACACTGATTTTCAGACGTTGGGACACATTTACATCAAAACAATGGGATCTAACTGCTCACCATGTGGCCACAAGGGACAGGGATGCAGCCTCACTTCCTGCTCTAAAATGCAGGGGCGTGGCTAAAATAAGGTCCTGCCTACTGACTAAAGCTATTTGTGTTCCGGTAGTGACATGAAAACATGGGACAGCATGTTCACTCATCATCTAAGCTGCTTATCCTCCTGTGTCACAGGGGGTGCTGGGGCTTCTCCCAGCACTCAGTGGATAGAGGGCAGGAAACGCCCTGGACAGGACCCAGGTCTCCTGGCCAGGGAATTGAACCCAGGCCCTTCTATCTGTGAGGTAACCCAATGGCATCAAAAGCATCTTACAAAAACATGGTGCATGCAGGGTGTTGTAAGTCCAAAAAGTCCTCAAAGAAAGCTTATATTTCTGGTTTATCACTATTTCACCATCATCAACATTACATAAAAATACTCAGAAGACACGTGTAGGTTCACTTTTTTGGGTGGTTTTGGGTGCTAAATAAAATGTGAAAGAATGGCATTGCAGTAAAGTCGTAAAATTGGAAGGCACGTGTTCAATCAGACAAAAGGTTTCAGTTATCACAGTGAGTTTTGCTGATGTTTTTCTTTGGTAGAGTCTTTGGTTCGAAACGAGCTGTGAGTCTTCGCCTTTAGTGAAAACTGATGCAACTCGAACAACCAGACATACAGCCTGGTACTGACAAATATCACTTCCAACCTAATGTGGAAAATGTTATAATGGAAAAACACATTAGCCACGTCCGCCACATAATGAATGGTAAGCGCAGGATTATAAAATTGGGCCAGTGAAAGGAGGATGGAGTGACCAGCTAGGAAAGCAAGTATAATTCCATTTAGAGCCTCAATTACTGGAAATCTAACAAATGGCACGAATAAAAGATACGAGAAAGAAATTGCATTAAGTTGCAAATAAAAAGCCCCAGCAAATAAAACATAACTATACTGTTACCTACCCTTTACAAATGTCCAGTGCTGCTGGACATTTAAACACCTCTGTGCCAATGTGGGCATGAAAACAGTCCACCAACCAGAAATGTCCAGCCAACAGCGTCCTGGGAGCACAGATGAAGGACTGGAGGATGATCAACACAAACTGTGCAAAACTGTCTCTGACTTTACATCTACAAGGTGGACCAACAAAGTAGGAGTGTCTAATACAGTGGACAGTGAGTGGACACAGTGTTTAAAACTTGTCTGATGTCTGTGTCTGATCCACTCGTACTAGTGCAACACACACTAACCATGTCACCACCACCATGTCAGTGTTACTGCAGTGCTGAGAATGATCCACCACCCAAATAGTACCTGCTCTGTGGGGGTCCATGGGGGTCCTGACCACTGAAGAACAGGGTAACAAAGTATGAAGAGAAACAGATGGACTACAGTCTGTAATTGTAGAAATACAAAGTGCTCCTATGCGGTCAGTGGAGCTGATAAAATAGACAATGAGTGCAGAAACAAGGAAGTTTTAGTGTTAATTAATGTAGGTTTAACTTTGTTAGCCCCCTTTTATCTTGTTCTTCAGTCCACCTTGTAGATGTGAAGTCAGAGACGATAGCTCATCTGCTGCTGCACAGTTTGTGTTGGTCATCCTCTAGTACTTCATCATGGGTCACAGGACGCTGCCCACAGCTCCTATATGGTCAGTGGAGCTGACAAAATGGACAAAGAATGTAAATACAAGGAGGCCTCTATGGCTATGTTCAGACTGCCAACCCAAATCTGATTTTTGGAATATACAGATTGTATCCAGATTGATTTTGATAGTCTAAACAGTAAAAAACCACATGAAATCGGATTTTTGCAAATCAGATCCCAGCCACTTTTGGAAGTGGTTCGAAATGTAAGTCCAAACAGATTTTATAGACGTGTGTCAGTCTGGATGCTCCAGCCACACAAATCAGATTTAAAGTCTTTCGCGTCACTCGCAACGCAACAAATAATGACGATGTCAAATCCAGAGTGATGGAAGTCCGAGAACGGCGCCAAAGATTCATACTTATTCCAGAGATTTCTAGAGTTTGGAGGATGAGATGCTGCATCCCCATCTCTCCTGAATCCCCGTTTGAAATCCGCATCACCAGTGTAGCTACGTAGTTACTGACGCCTACGTCATTACCGCAGCGGATAGGTTGGTGATGTCTGGACGCACAAATCCGATCTGATCACTTACAAATAGCAGTGCGGCCAGTCGTCTCAGAAGATCTGACTTGAGCAACAAATCCAATTTGCCTGCAGCCTGAACACAACCTATAATTTACACTTTCTTTGTTCCAAATGAATATCTAATCCTTTACAGTCTCATACATTAAAGCCTTTTTGATGTCAGATCATTGTAATTAGTAAGGCTCTTCTCCAAGAATGCAATGAAAAGAGCTCTTTGTTTCAGCACAGCGAAGGCAAAGTCAAGCAGCGAGTCAGTAAGCAAGCGGTGGATAAGAGAATCCATTAGTCACTGAGAAGTCATTACTCAGTGTGACTGTGTGTGGCTCTGTGGAACCATACTGTCTCCACAGCCTGTTTGTCTTCTCTGCTTTACGCTGGCTCCTAATGGCGTTCAGCAGGGCTCCATTTGGAGCTCTCCCTGTCTGTACACACTGTGTATTTAGGCAGATTAATTCCAACCAAACAGTCAGCTGATCTAATTATACCTAATCACATTTGTCACATTATATTATATGACATGCAGGTGCACTCTTTACTGCAGTGGGCAATGGGCCTGATTCAATTAGCTATGGAGCAGAGCACTCCTGAACAGCACTCCTTCTGGACTAATGCTTCTAGTACACAGTGAAAGAGGTACGCGTGTGCCTAAGCCTTTAAAGCGGAACATCCTAATTGATCTCTAAAAGAAAGGTTTTGGTCAATTTGATTATGCAGATTTATTTCTTGAGGTAAGTGAGATCTGTTTGGCACAACAGGTCCAGTCGATAAGCAGCAGTTTGTTTGGTTGAGGACCTTAACACTAGCCCCAACCATAACCCCACACAATAACCCTAAGCCCTAATGTAATCTAATGTAATCCCAACCTTAACCCCAGCTACAACTTAAATCCCAACTCAAACCTCAACCTCAACCCCAGATGTAACCTAAACCTCCACCCTAAACGTAACCTATACCCCAACTCTAAATGAAACCTCAACCCCCAAGCCCAACTGTAACCTAAGCCTCAAACCCAACTGTAACATAAAAACCAATCCAAACCCCAACTGTAAATTTAAACCCAACACCAAACCGACATCAATCTCAATTGTAATCGAAACCCCAATTCCAACCTCTAGTCTAACCTCTAGTCTAAGGTAAGTCTAACCTCAACCTCCACCCCAAATGTAACCCAAACCTCAACCCCAATCCCAACTGTAAACTAAAAACCAACCCCAATCTGAACTCCAGTTGTAACCTACACCTCAACTGCAACTGCAACCTAAGCTCTAGCTCCAACCGCAACCTCAACTCGACCTGTAATCTAAACCCCAACTTCAACCCTAATTGTAACCTGAAGTCAAACTCCAACCATAACTTAAACCGCAACTTCAACCACCTGTAACCTAAACCTCAACCACAACTGCAACCTAAGCCAACCCCAACCTAAACCTGCAATTCCAACCCTAACCATAACCTAAACCCCAACTCCAACCCTAACCTAAACCCTCAAATCCAACCCTAAGCTAAACACTCAACTCCAACCCTATCCATAATCTAAACCCCAACTTCAAACATAACTTAAACCCCAACTCTAACCATAAACTAAACCCTCAACTTCAACCCTAACCATAACCTAAACTCAAACCCCAACTATAACCTAAACCCAAACTCCAACCATAACCATAACCTAAACTCCAACTTCAACCATAAAACCATAACCCAAACTCCAACCCTAATCATAATCTTAATCCAAACTCCAAGCATAACCTAAACCCAAATTACAATCGACCTAAAGCCAAACACCAACATGAACCATTGTCTAAACCCAAAGTCCAACCATAACCTAAACCCCAACTCCAACCATAACCTAAACCCAAACTCAGTCAGAATCTAAACCTCAACTCCAACCTAAACTCCAATTTCAACCTAAACCCTAGCACCAACCCCCACTTCAACTCCAACTGCAAGCTAAACCTGAACTCTCACCTTAACCATAACTGTAACCAGAAAATTCCAACCGCAACCACGACTCAAACCCAGCCCCAACTGACACTACAATCTCAGCCCAACTGTAACCCCATTTCAACTCCATCTCTAAGCCCAACTGTAACACTAACCCTAACATATGCTGATTATGGAATCCCATATGTGATTTAACAATAACATCCAGTCCCACATTAATAAATATGAACTACATCATATTAAACTAGACTTATCCTCATGCTTTAATAATCAGCCTTGTAGCTCACATCTCAAGACTTCTGCCAGACAATTTACAGTGTATCTGTAATATCATTACACAGATAAGTGCAACTGTACAAGAGTATTACCAATGCAAAGCACAGCTTAAGTCTTAGAAACAGGCATGTGCAAGCTAGCTGAAAGATTAACATCATTTATTCATCTTACTTGAACCACAGCGCAACAAATGTATTTTTATCTGAATATCATCTGCAGATGGAGGCCTGCCAAGCTTGTAATGCTAATAACCACATATTTCCTGGGATTACAGCTACTGATTATATAACGTAGATGTTTTCATCTAAATTACAGAGTAAAAATAGATAGATAGATAAATAGATAGGATGGGGGTCTTATTGGTGACACAAAGACACAATTACATCTTGTCTAGAGGACAGTTTATGCCTGAAACCACAGACCTCAATACTTACATACAGAAAAATACAGCTGGTAAGTTTTAGTTGGTAATTACAATGTTATAGACTTCACCCAGCTTGTAATAAAGCTCTCCATGTGCTGTAGCACAGACCGCCGGTCACCTGTCAGCGAGCCTGAGCCCCCAGGCTATCAGCAACAATATCTACAGTGACTTAGTACCTCGCGAGGCGGTGGCAGCCGAGGGGTCAACTGGTCTGCTGTAGCCACATGGTAATGTGACAGCATGATTTAGGAGTGCTGTCCACTGTTATCTTCACACAGTTTACGAGTCTGCCCACACACACGTATGCGCGCACGCTCACATGGCTGCGGCTGACAGCGAACAGCTATATTCCGATAACAAAAACGCAGGACGTGAGGACCTGTCCTTCATGACAAGCAAGCACAGGGACGCTCTGAATATATATTAAAAAACATCTGAAAAAGCTCAAATAGCAGTGAGGTCACAGAAGGAAGGGAAGTGGAGGGAAGGAAAGAAAAGGCATAGAAAGGCAAGGAACATAAGCTACAAAGCAGGCAGAAGAAGGGAGGGCTGTGAACACAATGATACCACGTCCATATGAGCAACTCCGGCCCAGTACTGGCTCAGCCCCCTCGTCATCACCATCACCCGTGTCTTGTTTAGCAGTCTGGTTGTGTACATCGTCACTGTAACAACAAAATCAAGGCTTTTTCATAACTTGAAAATATCAGCTGCTCTTACATGGCGTGAAAGTCATGATGAATGGTCCAACATTGTTTGGAACACAGTATTTTTCCATTAACACTTTCAATCCCAGGCTTATTATACACTAAAGCTTATTATTCAGCAACTACAGGGACTTCAATGTAAACTGGCTGAGCTATTCTTCAGGTTATAGAAGTGTGTAATAAAACTTTGGGCTTAACTTCCATTCAAAGTTAGAACATCTGTTCATTATCCTGTAAAGCTTTTTTGTTGCTGCCCGTTTCTGTGTGCATGGCTCGTGGGTATGGGGGTGTCGGAGTCCAGCACCCAGGCCCACCAGCACTCCAGGAATGCAGTTTGCCACCCCTGGTCTAAGCATTTGCCCTCTCTTCTGGAGACTGCGACTTCAAACCTGATGATGCAACAGCCATCCATGGCTGGGAGTCCAAGACAGCATAAATGCCAGCTCTGTTATTCCAGTTACATTCATGTTGGCTGGCATTGCCCATCACTGAGTAATGATGGACAGAGAGGGAGGACCATTCTACCCACCCAGAGAGAGAGTTGCGCTGAGTGATGAGGGTTGGATGGTCCTCCCTCTTGTTCTCTCCGTCACTCAGTGAGATGTTAGCCAATGTGGGCGTCTATTAGCTGATGTAACACTATTGGCAGTTAGCATTCTCCTCCAAGTGTGTTGAGCTGCCCAATGATGTATTAGTGGCAGTCTGAAAAGATGCAGTGGTGCTTCATATGACTCAGAGGAAGAATGTGTAAGCATTCACCCTCCCAGTTTGGGAGCACTGTGTCATGGGGGGGATCTAGCAGCTGGAATTGGCCACTACGACATTGGGGAGTACTAGTTTATCATATTTACTGGTATCAGCAAAAATCCTGGTACACAGAAATGGAAAAAATACGGTATTCTGAAGCTTTAAAACATGTTTACGATGTATGTTAAGAACTACAATATTTAGTTTCTCTGAGGCTTCATAATAAGACAGTGCAACAGTAATGCCACGGTTAAAAATGCTATAATGAATTACAATATTAGTCAGTTTTTTCACCTTTTTCAGCATTTCTCATACTGTGCCAAGCTAAACTCAATTAAGCAGCACCGATTATGGACTCCCAACATCATATACAACAAACTCTAACAGCTACATCACTTGGAGCTCCTTATAAACCTGTTTAAAGCATGCATTTGTCCAGTTTTCTAAAACACTACTGATATCCACAATATGCTCAGAATAAATATTCTGAAGTTGTTTGACCAGAGGGGAACCCTCAGGGCCTTTAGAGAAGGCCTGCTGATTTCTGTGAACTAAAAAAACGCAAGTCTGTGAGTTGAATTCCTTTTTATTTAATAGAATCATGCTTCCATTTAAACTCTGCAAGTATTACAGTACTACTCCTCTTTCTTTTTTCAAGTGTAGAAACAAAAGGGTTTAATTCTTAAAGTGAAAAATTGGCCAATCAGGAATTGGTTTTCTCTGTGGTCTCTAGGTAGATATAGCTAAGCGAGCTCTCCTATTGGTTAGGACTTCAGGAGCTGAAGAGAAGTTATGAAGTAATAGAGGAATCAACCAATCATGGTTTGAATTCCAATAGGTGGGACCAATTTCATGAGAAAAACATCACTCTAGGCTTTTTGGAAGTCCTAAATATGTCACTGGCTGTGAATATGAGCAACAGATTTATCAGTGGGTTGTTAGAAATGGAAAACTGCAGCAGCAGCTCTATACTAGCCTCTCTGCTAGTCACTGTGAAGCTGCTACAAGGTAAAATATATGCTAATATGACTGTCACAGCCTTAAAGTAAAACATGTAATGTCTCTTCATCATCATCAATCAATCAATCAATCATCTAAACCGCTTATCCTTCTAGGTCATCTGGGGTGCTGGAGCCTATCCCAGCGCTCAGTGGGGAAAAGACAGGAAAGACCCTGGACAGACTGCCAGTCCATCACAAGGCAGACACACACATTCACACCTAGGGGTCATTTAGTATTATCAATTCACCTGACAGCACATCTTTGGACTGTGGGAGGAAACCCACACAGACACTGAGAAAACATGTAAACTCCACACAGAAAGGACCCTGGTTGCCCGGTCGGGGAATCGAACCCAGCTTGAAATGTCTGTTTTTGATCTAGAAAGGCCAAAAACCATTCAAGCGATTGACCGAGTTTTGACACGGCTCAAACTGAAGGCCTAGCTCCAATGGTCATGGTTCACCACTGTCTGACACCAATCTTTACAGAGACTGCATAGTTGAGAGAAACCAGATGCTCATCTTTGTTACAGTAAAACAGGCTTCACTGGTAAACATGACCACTAAACATCACTATGGTTAACGACAAAACATGTCAATTGAATCTACATTTAATTTTTGAGCATATCGGCCAACATCATCCGAAATTTTGCTACGTCAGGCCATAATTCTAGGCCATGTTTCTAAACCAAGCTAGCCTGTTATAAGCTTGCCTCAACTACCCAGGTCTTGCCTTGTTCTGTTTTTGTTTGGTCCGTGTATTTTTCCTAGTTTTGAACTTGGCCTGCTCTTGTGAGTTTACAAATCTATGCTAACTTTACCTACCTGTGCCTTGGTGCCTGCTGAGGCTGTTGACCATGCCTGGAACAAAACTAATAAACTGACTCTGCACTTGCATCAAGTGTCCTGCCTCACTCGCCACAGCTCCATCATGGCGTAATGAGCCAGCCTGGTCAGTCGGAGCCCCTTTAAAGATGCAACAGGAGCCAGCCCTGTTGAGTCAGGGGCCGGTTCACTCAGCAGCAGTTTGTCTGGTTCGGCTCGCGGCACCATGACGGTAATTAAACTTGTCTGAAGTGTCGCGTCACCAGACGGGCATGCTGATTATATCCCGGCCTGCGCCGCTCCGCAGTAACAGGCTTTAACACAGATGTGGGCGGACATAATAATGAGTGAGTAATGCCTGGCAGCTGTGCTGCCTCTGTGACAGCATGCTCTCTGTGTTTACTGTGCAAGTTCAAAGGTCAAGACCATGGAACAGAAATACAAATTAGAGCTGACATGAAGAATAGCACGTATTTTTGGCCTTTGGCCTTTTTTGTTTATGTGTTTGTTTTTCATAGGAAGGCTTGATTTATGATACAAAAAGAATACGATGTTATGATTGCAAATTTATACAGCAGTTATTTACACAAGCTGACAAATGAATGACTGTATAAATAATAACTGTACACAGCGGCTAGATTATTGTGCTGTTAATAAGAAAAAAAAAAAAGATTTCCAACAGCATATGATCCATCAATTCATAAGCATAAGCTCTGCAACAGTTCATTGTTTATACCCGTCTTCATTTTCTTCCAAGATGTACAGCAGTCTTCTGGACAACCCAACAAACGCATGGTTAAACCTCTTAGCATTATGGCTAGGTTTAAGTTTCAATATTGTAGCTTTCAGATGACCCTTATGAAGGAATTCAATACGATTTGATCCATCATATATAATTTTAAGCAGTTTATTTTTTTCAAGATATAGAATAGTTTTTCCAAACAAACAACAAATGCAAGGTTTAACATTATTAGTGTTTTGGCTAGTTTTAAGTTTCGATCTTGTAGCTTTGAAGGCCATTAATATGAAATCCAATCAGAAGTCCAACGAAAAAACATGATCTTTCTTTTCAGAAATTCCGCATCATGTATTTTTTATGCTTTTCTTCATTTTCTTTTAGAATTTGTAGCAATTTTTCCTTAGAAACCAACAAAAGCAAAGAAACGGTTAGCATTAGGGCTAGGTTTGAGTTTAGCTGCCGTAGCTTTCACAAGGCAATTAGTAAGAAATCCAATAAGAAATCCAACAAAAAAATATGATCTATCCTTTCATAAATTCTGCAGCAT
Source organism: Colossoma macropomum (assembly GCF_904425465.1). Taxonomy (NCBI): domain Eukaryota; kingdom Metazoa; phylum Chordata; class Actinopteri; order Characiformes; family Serrasalmidae; genus Colossoma; species Colossoma macropomum. Next base: position 38,988,877 of record NW_023494805.1, read on the forward strand.
GCATTTTTTATGCTTTTCTTCTTTTTCTTTCAAAATTTGTAGCAATTTCTCCTCACAAACCACCAAAAGCAAGTTAGAAACAGTTAGCATTGGGGCTAGGTTTGAGTTTAGCTGCCGTGCTTTCACAAGGCAATTAGCAAGAAATCTAATAAGAAATCCAATCAGAAATTCAACAAAAATCATGATCTATCCTTTCAGAAATTCTGCATCATGCATTTTTTATTTTTTTCTTCCTTTTCTTTCAGAATTTGTAGCAATTTTTCCTCACAAACCACCAAAAGCAAATTAGAAACAGTTAGCATTGGGCCTAGGTTTGCTGTAGCTTTCAGAAGGTCATTAATAAAAAAAACAATAAGAAGTCCATTCAGAAATCTAACAAAAAACACAATCTGTCCTTTCATAAATTCCGCATCATGCATTTTCTATGCTTTTCTTCCTTTTCTTTCAGAATTTGTAGCAGTTTTTCCTCACACACCAACAAAAGCAAAGAAAAGGTTAGCACTGGGGCTAGGTTTGAGTTTAGCTGTCGTAGCTTTCACAAGGCCTTTAATAAGAAAATCAATAAAAATCCAACAAAAATCATGATCCATCACTTCATAAGCTTCGCACGATGCATTTTTAGGCACTTCGTATTTTTTCTGACAAGATAGAGAAGGATTTTTCCACACAGATCAACGAAGGCCAGGTTAAAACCTGCTAGCATTATGGCTAGGTTTGAGTTTTTGTCACAGCTTTCACAAAGCCTTTAATAAGAAATCCAATAAAAAGTCCCAAAATAACGCATCATTTCATGAACTCCACATCATGCATTTTTTATGCCCTCCTCCTTCTGTCAGGATATTGAACCTCATAGCAGTTTTTATTTACTGCAGATTAACCTTAACCTTCTGTTTCCCTTTAATCCAACCATAATTCACCCCAAAATCACCTACAAGGTCAAATGTCACTAAGACACCACTCGAATCGGACCTCCGCTCTTTACAGAAGGCCTCGTCATGCAGTCAGAGCACCAGCATCTCTCTGGAGCTCAGCAAATTCCATTCATCATGTGCTTCGTTAGGCCTGTCATCACACATATCCACAACACACTGCTCCCAATCTGGATATGGATGTGTGACACCAAGAATAATGGGCTGTCTCTCCATCATTTCCCCCGCAGATCCACGATGATGGATCACACAAGGCCTAGCAGAGGGAAACGGATATTCTGCCTTGAACTCAATAGTCTATCTTGGTTTTGACAAGCCTCAAAAACTTTGATCAGCTAAGTGGTGGATTAAGAAGGTGAGCAATGCTGCAGTCTGTAAAGGCAAAGGTTCTGCTTTGGAAACCTCACAGGTGGAAGGCATCTGTGATCAGAGCATTCATAGCCTTCATACTGTAGCACTTAAAATACACTCTAATGTCGGTCTCAGTGTTTTGCAACTATTCCATGTTTCACGTAAAGTCATATTACACTGCGCTTTTGTTTGATACTATTGACTTCGCCCACAAATCAAACAACAAAGAACTCCTCTAGTGCAGAAGCATCTTATACACCGCAATAATACAGCGTTTATGTTATTTTAGGACAGGGGTCGCAACCCAAAGCTTAAAAAGAGCCATTTTGTCCTTTCAATAAAAATCAAACCACCTTGGGAGCCACAACATTTTGTGTCCATTTTACCATCTTTGCTGTGAATATGTCTTAGTATGTGTTGATGTACTAGTATAGGCTAAAAAATATAAACGAAAACTCAGACTTACTTCGCTCTGCTTTAAGCTTTAGCTTAGCTACAGCCACTTTTCTCACATCTCGAGCAGGAAACTTTTCCTCAAAAGTAGAATAGTTTCTTGTAAAATGTCTCTCAACTTTCGCTTTTTTACGAGGCTGAAGCTGCTTCTTGTTCTAATTTTTTTGTTCCACTTTAAATGGTGCCAGAATGTAACTGCTGCACCATATAAGGTGGAACGGGAGAATTCAAACAAGAAGCTGACTTCAATTTTGAGGGCTTATAAACGCAAATAGGTGCGTTCAGCTCCAAATTATCGTTTGTCTTAAACCTTTGTCTTTTTGTTAGCTAGTAGCTAGGTGAGATTGTTGTCTGTGTTGCAATAGTAACCAGCAGTCTGCGAAAACATTTAGTTTATTTCACATTTCATTCTGTACAGTCACTGTAATCTTAATGCTATAATATTTTGTCAGTAGGGGGAGCAGTGAACTCACCTCAAACTCTGCCTACGAGCACAGCCATTGGCTCACAAGCTGCTGAATGCTGTTATTTTTTTAGCTGCCTACTGAAACATCTGCATGGTTTAGGGCATATATATATATATATATATATATAGATATGTTTATTTCCCCATTTAATAAAGCCATTTTTCCACTGTACATTCAAAAACAAGACTGACCGAAACATAACTTGCAGTTCTTGTTGTGGTTCACCTTTCAACTGTTTTACAGACAACTGGAACCGTCATAATAACTGCATCATTTGGCTAAAATAGCTACCTTGCTTGCTAGTTATCTTAACTTACTGTTTACACTAGACTGCACTGACATGAAATGATATAATGCACTGTCCACACATATCGAGCAAAGTTTCAGTTTTTTCTCGACAGTGTGAATATATTAATTATTAGCTATCTTGTTCACTAGTAAGCTTAGCTTAGCTTAACACTATCTGTGCTGAGATGAAATACTTTATTGCACTTTTCTGCTCACACACACTGATGTCTATAATTACAAAGAACTATATATTATTATATTTTTCTTTGATGAGTGTACAAATATGAGCAAAACCATCCATTATGGAGAGGCCAAACACAGAGGTGAACCCCCTCGAATACCATCAGGTCCTGTTGGTAACAGTCTTAAACAGGTACCAAACGCCATATAACTGGACCCTTCAGTACTGGACCAACAAACAGTGGAAAAAGCACAGTTCTAGTCTGGAAATTCAATGTTTTATTCATTTATTCATACATTGATCATTTTTAGGGCAGCGGTATACTTACTTTTAACTATGTGTACACACGCACCAGATGTATTTGTATGTCCTCCGAATATGTTCGTGAGATACAATGCCAGCATAAACAGTAGGGAATACCGCAATATGATAGTGACATCAGCAGCACACTGAACAAACCATAAACAATGGTGTCCATGGCAGAAACTGCTGTAGAGAGGCTGACAGAGCTTGTCTACTTTTATTTATATGACATTTTTACGCCACCCCACTGGGACAAATATATCCTCGTCAGAACAGTTGGCGTGAAATCGCTGACAATTCACAAGTAGACATTAAAACTTGCAAACAAAAATGGAAAAAGGTTGCAGTGGTGATCAGGGATTTATTTATTAAGTGCCCCCTGGGGGTAGGAATTTTAGTCCTCCAGATAGACAAGAGCTACGCCAATGAGTATGTGGACAGAGCTACTGTGTATGGGCGTCTATGTGTTGTTAAAAGCAATTATAAGAAGGCCATTAGACTCTCCTTCATACTGTAACACTTCCAGGTGGGACCATTTCCTTTAACAGACTCAAACCATCTTGATTTATTAGTTTTTCAGCATCTCCGATGTGGCGAAACAGTTTAACTGTCTGGTTGGAATACATTTTGTAAGCCGACTCGCAGGCCGAAGCATTCAGTTAGCCTCCTTCCCTCCTCACCTGAAGAGCAGCTGAATATCAAACCAAACATGGTTTACAAGCCCCTCTGGGGCGGTTGGACCAAGCGTGGTGGATGATATAACCGTGCTGAAATCAGACCCACAAACAGTGCTGGGATGTTTTCTATCTCTCTGCTTCCTTTTGAAACCTCTGCAGACACAGCTAATGTATTTCAAAGGAGAGGCAGGCAGGTAAACATGGCAATAGTACATCATGCCTCTTAGCACAGCCTCAGATATGCCAGGTTTGGACCTCTTCGGTAGGTCAGTGTCCTTCAGTTTACAGATACATGGTTACTAAGGGTCTGACAATACTACTATGGATCCTACCCAACTGTATTGCGTCGGTTATTGCACCTTTTTTGAAGCTGTCATTTGCACAGTGTTGTAAGACAGCCGAACATGCTTGGAGGAGAGCACTAACTGTCTGATGACTTAATGGACACCCACGATTGGCTAACATCACTCTGAACTGATAGGGCAATAAGAAGTAAGCCATTATTTACACCTAATTAGAGCACTGCCAACTGTTGGCCACTTGGCCAACTAGACCATGATGTTTTTAAACAGTTACATTTTAAAGCGGTTTTTACCTGAAACCAAAAGAACATCACAATTTATTTATATGCAAGTTACTTATAAGTTTAGCAGAAACAAAAGTTAGCTTTCAAACGTTTGTCCTTAATAATTAAGACAAGTTTTATGAGCCTGAATGCACTAAATTGCAACCAGTCAAGCAATAAACAGACTCAAATTGCTACAGACTATCATCGAGAATTTTTCGACTCTTATAATGAATTTCAATGCTTTTACTCTCTCATGACTACTTTTAGCACAATTCAGTTCATGTTCTTAGAATCAGCACACGTCATCCGACGGTTTGATCCAAAAAGGCTCCTGCCACATCTTATCTCTTACACAGAGCTCCGAGAGAACACGCAGGCCGGCTGATAGGTGCAATTTGATGCAACTTGAAAATGACAGGAGTAACAAGTCCTTTTCCCAACGATGGAAAAAGGCTTAAACCCCAACACCCCCCCTCTCCCGCACCCCGTCTGATTGCACCATCTTTTCAGACAGCACTGCTGAAAACACCTTCTGGAAGAAAAGGCCCATTTACAGCACCATGCTGCTGAACCACCGCACCGTAATTCCACTAACAGTGCTCGCTGCTTTGCTTCCCTGTGGTGAAATGTTTCAAACGGGTGTAAAATCGTACTGATTATTCATGATTACGGTCTGACCAACCCTTTGCACAATTAAACACGTTGCAAACTCACAAATGCACTGCAAATACAGAAAACACAAAGGCGCAAAGCCAGTCACAACACAGTCGAAGTGAGACAAAACAACAGCAATGTTTCTGGAAGGTTCTCAAAGGTGGATTTTTGTGATGGAAAATCACTGACAGAAGTTCATTAGACCACAGAGACTCACATTCCAGTAAGTTTATGGTTAGCTTGGCTTGCTAGTTAGCTATCTGACATGTCATAGCTGTACCAGAGAACTTGTAGAGAGGAGAATTACCACTGTGTAAAGTCTTGCGGGTTTCTCAAATGCTAGAGGGCGCTCCCGAGCAAGTCCAAAATGAATGGGTTAAGATGGAGCATTTGAGCAAAATCATAGTTTATAAATGCTTTAACACTTAATGTAAAAGAATAGATTCATTTCCTGAACACTGAACAGCATAAAACATTTTAGAAAACAGGAAAAAAGGAAAACTACAGGTATGTTTTCTTTGCTTTTTTAGTGAAATACAAACTTCTACTCTCTAAAATTAAAGGAAAGTTCTGAGCGAGTGATTAGGAACTATTTTAACTTTTCGTTTTTAGCTGTTTAGCTCCATTCGCCCCCATTCATTGAGGACTCGCTCGCGGATGCCGTCTGGCATTATGCAGTCATGTTTTTGATATAACGAGGGAAATAGGAAGTGGCCGGACAGCTGTGGCTGTACTACAGTAGTTATCAATGCTGGTATTACTATTTGAAATGGTGCAGTTACACTCTACAGCCAATTCCCATTGTTGTACAGTGATGCCACCTGCTCAAGTTTTACCAGTTTACTTACTTTTACCGGTGAATTGAAATTGAAACTGAAAGTCTAGAACCAGACAGTTTCTTCCCCCGAGCCATCAGCCTGCTGAACAGCCAATAGTGCTGGTGTATCGGTCAAGGGGCCTGTCCCTGCACCTCTGAATCATCATGATGATGATGGACAATCCATACTGCATTCACACCTCAAACAGACTCACTCTGATCTCAACATAACTTCAGTATAGCAAATCTCTACCTGCACATATAGACTGACATCTTGTGTATCTTCTATCCATATCTTGTATAATCTGGAATATTTATATATTAATGGCGCAGTGGGTAGTGCTGTCGCCTCACAGCAAGAAGGGCCTGGGTTCGATTCCTGGCCGGGTGACCAGGGTCCTTTCTGTGTGGAGTTTGCCTGTTCTCCCCGTGTCTGAGTGGGTTTCCTCTGGGTACTCCGGTTTCCTCCCACAGTCCAAAAACATGCAGTCAGGCTGATTGGACATGCTGAATTGCCCCCTAGGTGTGAGTGTGTGTGTGACTGTGTATGTCTGTCTGCCCTGCGATGGACTGGCGACCTGTCCAGGGTGTATCCTGCCTTCCGCCCAATGACAGCTGGGATAGGCTCCAGCACCCCACCGCGACCCAGAAGGATAAGCGGTTTAGATGATGGATGGATGGATTTATATATTAATATCCGATCCCCTTGCGTACCCTCCATCTCATTTATATATCATAGGGTTAATTTCATATATTACTGTACAAAAACTGTACATTGGAAATGGTGCAATACTGGTGTATATTAATGTGTACATTCTAATGTGTATTTTATACATACTTTCAATATATTTTTGCATTCAAGGACTACAAGGGGGCTATGCACCTAAGTTTTTCACTTACCTGTGCAAAGGTGATGTGACAATAAACATGATTTGATTTGATTTGAATGTTTATGCTGCAAGCCTGAGTGGTTCCATCCTCTTTGAGTGTCCTCCAGAAACATTTCCACCGCGCCATTATTACGCTTGCAGTGTTTCTGAAGTTGCATGTGTTTTTTGTATTTACAGCATGTTTGTGAAATGAAGCGCTAGTGTCGTCATTTTGATGATTTTCAGAGTTTGCAAAGCGTCTACGTATTTGCAACGTTTTGTTAATTTGCAGAGCACCTGTAAAAGTGCATATGTTACCATTTTAACGACAGTGTTTTCTGCTTTCGCAGTTTGTTTTTTATTTGCAGTTTGTTGGGTCTTCTCAGTCACCGTATGATAATTTTACAGAGCTAAAAGCTCTAAAAACCAATAATAAAGACTGAAATAATTTGACATGATCAAAAATAAACACTCCTCTACACTCTCAGAAAAAAAGGTATGAAACATTGACTGGGGCAGTGCCCCTCTTGTCGGTGGGGTGGGACCCTCAAGGGTACATCTCAGTACCTTTAGTCAGGGAACATAACTGTACTCCACACACCCCGCCTCGCCTCCATTTTTTAAATTTTATTGTTCTGTTTTAAAACATTCGGTTATGAAAAGGTACAAATACAAACTTTTCACCTGGAAAAAATTATTTAAGGTGCACAGCTGAACCTGTACCTGCACACCTACCCATAAAATGCATATAGCCGACAGGATTCTTTGCAGGTGAACAAGCAGGTCAACAGGTCAGGTCAATTTTATCTCAGCATGGCCACCTTTGTGGAGAGACGTGAACTGTTTTACACAGCAGTGGGTTCCTAGTCCCCCCCTTTCACCCCTCATTGCTCGCTAGCAGCTCAACAGGGAGCAAACAGTGTCTTAGTTCATCTGATATTAGAGTTACAGGGGAAATATTTAATTTCATCATATTAACTCAAAATATCAGTCAATTTCCGTCCCTACTGACTGATATATACTGTATATATATACTGTATATATATGAGTAGACATGCGTTTTATGAAACTATTCTCATTTCTGCAGAAATATATGCAAATTACTCATTATGAACTATCAGACATGCCTTTGTATTGAATCCGTTTGATGTGAAGTTGACTGACTTTTTCCTTCTTAGACTCACATAAGGCTGCTCAAGTGTAGCACCCCCACCCACTCAGACAAATGCATAGGCTGAGTATCTTTCCAGTTCTAGCAGGGTTATGCGAAAGGCGTGTGCGCTGCTGATGACTTCTCGCCGTGTGTTCCAGTCACAGACGGTGACTTTAAGAGGAGCTTCTCCTAAAATGTGATTCGAAAGCAGAGGCTTTACCGCCAACTGTTCCCTGACACACACCCCGCTCTATTAAAGCTGATTTATCACCCACATTACACACACATCTGCTCACAGACAAGCACACACAATCACTGCCTCGTCTGACTGCAGTAAACGCCCCGTCTCTCACGTCCTGGTAGCATAAACTGCTCCATGCTGTGGTGAAGGCTGCTTTCTGCTTGTCCTCCACTGTAGTAGAAGGTAAAGGATGAGGAGGAATATCTTTAAGCCTTCTTCTTCTAGAGGCGTACAGTACTGTACAAACGTCAGAGACCACCCTTCATTTATTTCATTTACAGTCAAAACAGCCATTAAGTACAAGCTCATTTTTCAGTGTCAGAAAAGCAAATAACACAAATGCTTCAATAAACCAAACATAATATCACGTTTTTCAGTGTTTAGTGTGTCAATCTTTACCTTTATTCCAGCTTCCATTCTTTTCAGGAGACTCACTTTCAGTTTCTCAAAGAATCTGCAGACACACCTCCAAAGTTCAGTCTTAGAAGTTGGTTGCACTTTCTGTATTTCACAACCTGGCTAATATAACACTCAGTGGTCACACTGAGATATAGAGTGAGGAGCTTGGTCATCCGGGAGGAGCTCAGAGTAGAGCCACCTCTCCTCCACATTGAGAGGAACCAGTTGAAGTGGTTTGGGCATCTGTTCATGATGCCCCCTGAACGCCTCCTGGTGGGGCTTTACCAGGCACGGTCTACTGGGACGAAATCCCGGGGTCATCCAAGGACCCACTGGAGGGATTATATCTCCAAGTTGGCCTGGGAGTGGCTTGGGGTCCCCTGGAATAAGCTGGAGGAAGTTCCGGGGGACAGGGATGTCTGGGAATCTCTGCTCTCCCAGCTGCTACCCTATTCTGGATTAAACGGTTTAAGATGATTTTCACAATTCAAGTAATCAAACACATTCAGTGATGTTGAGGTCTGGACTCTGGGGTGGTCAGTCCATTGTTCAGCTTCTTTGTTTGATGTGTCCATCTCCTTTTCTCAGTGAGGTTCTTCTTGAACAGCTACACATCCTTTCAGACCCACAGCGCTGAGTCGTCTTCTCACAGTGGAAGGATGGACAGAAACACCTGTGGATGTTTTCAGATCTGAAGCAGCTTGATTTTCTCCTCTCTCTCAGAGATGAAAGCTTTAAGTGCTGTTTATCTGATGGGGGCAGTTTTGATGTCTATCGGGTCTTCCAGGTGGTTGTTAGGAGGCCCATTTTCTTTCTTTCTTTTTTGGAAACCTGCTTTTCACTTACTTTTCTTTGATTTTCCTCTTCCCGCAAGGGCATTTTCTTATATCTAATCTCAGTAATATGAATATCTTCTATGTACTGGCTGGATATTAAATAAATTAAAGGTGGTCTCTGTCTTTACCCCCTCTTGTCACTGGGGTGGGACCCTCAAGGGTACATCTCAGTACCTTTAGTCAGGGAACATAACTGTACCATAATCCACTGAAATGATATGTTCTAAGCTGTACTGACTCCACACACCCCGTCTCATCTCCAGGCTTTTATTTTACTGTTCTGTTTTAAAACATTCGGTTATGGAAAGGTACAAATACGAACTTTTCACCTGGAAAAACTTATTTAAGGTTCACAGTTGGACCTTAAAACCACTGTTGAACCTTTGAGGGAACATTTACATTGTTTGTACCTTGATGAACAAAACAAAGTACCTGAACAGAACCTTTATTTCTAACAGTGTATGTCACACAATTGAGACTGCTTAACAACTCGACACGGTTCAAGGCAAATGTTTAAAGAATTAGGCTCGCCTTTTTGCATGATGCTAATTGGTACACATAAGCTGCCATTACTCGTTAGCCACATTAGCCTTGTAGCTCCAGTGCAACACTAAAGAAGTAAGCTCTTCTCAGCTCATCGACTACAGGGGGAAATTGTGTCTATTAGATTTTTTTTTGCTCTTTAACTTTGGTAGTCATTTGTTGCTCTAAGGGTCCAGACAAAGACCTCACACTAAGCTTTCAGCGAGGAACAGGTTAATCGACTCTTTGCCAACGGCACAAAGGCGTCGCGGCGCGGTCCGATGTGTGCTAGTGGAACAATGTCCACATCTTATTAATGCCATCTCTCCACACGAGCCGCGGCTCATTAGCACACAGCGAGCGCACTTCAGCGCCCAGGTAACCTTGAGCTCCCATTGATTTCATCTGGCTGGATGTGACTGCAGCGCAGGAGAGATTTCTGAACGGTAAGCGAGAGATTGGAAGCTCTCTCCACTACAAAGCAGAGCGAGGGACTGGGAGTCAGGCTCAGATAGAGCGAACGGCGCCTCAGAAAAAGAAACCCTAACAAGCCCACGGTGCCCGGTGGGGCTGCAGCTGGAAGGAATCAGAGAGAAAGTTTCAAACCACCTTTGAAAGCTGACTTTTGTGGATCCAAGGACTGTCAATGGCAACAGCACTGCTCCGCTCTGTCCAACAGAGGGCATAAACTGCATACCATACCCATAGGAGACGAGGTCTGCACCCTTTATTGGGTTACTGTCTGGTCAGTTGGACATGGAGATGGAAAAGACAGGAGGTTACAAAGACAGTATCTCATCATTAGTGTGAGAAACTGGATTCTCTCAGAAACCTCTGGGCAACACAGTTTGGAGTTTCTGCCAAACAGAGAACAATTACATACATAAACCAGCCTGGTTTCCTGTACTGCATATGCCAGTACTTTCTGTAAAACAAAGATTTGAATTTGAATGAGTTGAAGTCATACTGGCCCTTATTCATCAAAAAGGAGCTCAGATCTGACCATTTTTAATGATGTACAAACTACTCTGTGTCTGGTTCATGAAACATTGGTATTACAGGGAAACGAGTGGAGGTTTGAGAGCAAATGATGTCCATGAAATCAAATGCCAGCCTACCAGCACCTCATTTACATATCATTTACATGTAGCACGCCCCAATTCATGTAGATGTTGAGTAGGGAGCCAATAAACCAACAGCAGCTTGTGAGCCAATGGTTGTGCTTGTAGGGGGAGTTTGAGCTAAAGCCAGTTTATGAATTATGATGACTGAGAAAAATAAAATGTGAAATAAACAAAACATCAACAAAAAAACTCTTTTTGTACTGGATTTTGCACAAATTATTGGTATTATTTTCTATTTTATCCTTATTATTGGCATTGTAGATGATGTTATTACATATATTATGTTTTTTGGCATATTTGCTACTATTACGCTCAAGTTTGCATGCACTCCTACCAAACTTAGTTTGATTATATCAATACGCCAAAGATGAAATTAACGAGCAACAAAACTGTTGGTGAAATTTTGTGTGCACTCATTTTACGGTTAGATTTTGACTCTGATGAATTGGGGCCAAAACCGTAGCTGTTACTACAGCATGTTTCATCAGCAAAGGCCTCCAAAAAGAACCATGACTGTGGAAAATACAAAAAATAGGTAAATTATGGCTGGATTAGTTCAAAGCATCATAAATTCACGCTGAGCATCCACGGCACTTTGCCTTGCTAAAGCTAAAGGAGCAAAGATGTCTACGAAATCATAGGTGTGAGAGTAAACTGAGTAAATAAAAATGCTCAGTGACAAATGTATGATAAGAGGTTGGTGTGCTAGGGAGGCATAGCAAATTAGATAAATAAATAAATAAATGCTCTTAAAAAAAGATGGTTATTTAAGGGTTCTTTACAAGAAAAAAAAAAAGAAGGTGCTATAAAGAACCATTAACATTCAAAGAACCCTTTTCATGATTAAAGGGTTCTTTGAATCATGAAAGGGTTCTTCAGATCGATGTAGACTGTGCTGAAGATAGTACTATATAGAACCTTTTTGAAAAGGGTTCTATATAGCTCCCAAAAGCGTTCTTCTATTGTTACAACCTTGACATTGTAACAACAGAAGAACCCTTTTGGGTGCTATATAGAACTCTTTTTAAAAAGGTTCTTTATAGAACCATCCACAACACGTGATAAAGAACCCTTTTGTGATGCAAAGAACTCTTTAATTAAGCAACGGGTTCTTTGAGTGTTCATGGCCCTCCTGCTTTAAGATGAACCTGTAGCTCTAAAAGCTCCACAAGCCCCCTCTCCGCTCTCAGTAGCCAAACTGCATTCCATGCTAAAAAACGGCAAAGCAGCCAAAGAAAATAACTAAAACAACTAAACAAAATCTCAAACTGTGATGGTGATGGATAAAACAATCACTCTTTAAACTGTTCGTTAAATTTGTCAAACCTTCAGCACCAACCTGAATCAGAACGCTGTATCTGAACTGCAGTAACAGGCACATTTAAAATGATGGGTAATTATAAAACCTAAACATTGTTGTTTTTAAGTAAGTAATCAAGTGCTCATTCAGAAACACCAATCAGTATTCAAAGCCTGTGAACTGCTGTTCAGGCAAGCCCTAGAAATAGCCACTGATGGACACTACGGATGGGCGATATGGTAGAAATGTTATATCATGATACCTCACGATATTTTCAATGTTATATATTGTAGTGCCATATTAGGGCTGGGCGATAAAACGATAACGATAATTATCGCGATATAACTTTTCCTCAATAGAGCGATACGACATGTTCGATAAATGTTCGATATAATACTCCATTCACACACTTCCATGTTCAGCGAAAGCCTTGGAGGCGTTTTCTACTGCAAGGAAAGCGACACTACTCTGTTGTCGCCAGGAGAGGGCGCACTTCCGAGTTTTTCCACATGATTAGAGAGGGAGGGGCCACGAGTAAGATGAGTCTTTAGCAACGGCTGAAACGCGGAGTTATACATTCCCTGTTTGAGTGGAACGACAGGCGATCTGTTCTCCTGTGACCGAGTCTGAGTGACGAGGTCAGTGGTGTAACTGTACTGACCTACAGTGAACTCACCTCTTTCTGTACATCCTAACCAGCTTTAGCAGCGTTAAATCACAATCCTCACAACTACAGCGCTGTTGCAGCGCTCGGACAGTCATATTTAAGTATGAGTGCATTCCCAAGCAACGAAAGTGAAAGAAAGAAGTGGGTTCATGTAAATTACAGCCCTGATTTAAACGACAGTAAACTGAGGAAGCTGTGAGGCATTGGAGAGCGGGAGAGCGCTAGCTTTCCAGGCTAGCTGTTTTTAGCAGCTGGCTAACTTAAAGCAGCGCTTCGTCATTCGCACAGCACGGCGAATTAATGATACTGTAGATCAAACACGACACAAAAGCACCGCTTTCAGTTTAAACGTACCTAAAAGTCGGACTCTGTTTGTCTGGTGTTGATATTTTGCGGTTCACCACTTAAACTACTACAATTGAATATCCAGTCGTCACTAGCTGCTGTCTGAATACTGTGATGTCGTTTGTAACGGGGTAGCCGAGCGCTCGGCACCAGCTAAAAATAATCTGTTTTCTTTCTTAAATTATGACTATTACAAAACAGCCGTGCTTTTCCAGCTGGTAAAAACAGCTCAGCAGACACTTTCTCCCACTCTCCCATGACAGATCTGAGAAATGTTCCACTGTTTGGTGAGTGTTTGTCGTGTTCAGACCATAAAGGATAGTTTAAAACAGCAGTTAACCCCCCAGGAGCAAAAATCAGCCTTCAAACTTGAAAGAAATAATGATTTGACATTTATTGCGGTATGTATCGATATCGAACGATATGAATTCTGTTTATCGTGATAACATTTTTAGCCATATCGCCCAGCTCTATGCCATATATAACAAACACTATAACAAAAATAATAAACATGAATACGAAAGCACAACAGAACTGTCCGTAGCCGTGGTCAGTGATAAACCAAGTTTATATCAAGTGAGTGAGTAAAATCTAACAATAAGTTAGCGAAGTCTAAAAAATGTTGAGTAAACACCACTTCAAATTTTAAAAGGAACCTAAATGTTTATGTGTTTACACTTCGCTAAATGTCCGGCTGTGGAGACAAACAAAACCAATAGAAATGACACTGATTTCTCCGGCTCATTTGTCAGCAGCTGACAGTCTATTTGCGCCGAGTATAAACAGTGTCCACTGTACGGCATCAATAACGTTAACTGTTGTTTGCATGTTCTCAGCAGACCTGAGACACATTTCCAGCTGCAGCAGCTGTTAATGTCCTCTAAGCTTTAACACTGCAGAAACGCACACTCTACTTTTCAGGCTTGAAATGCGTCCGTCTTGGTGTCATAGCCGCCAAATGTCCGGCAGGCAAAACAAAAAGCCCAATCAATCATGGAGCTGCTTTCCAGCCAGTCGTAAATTTCGTACCATTCTCCGCTAAAAGTCGCACATGCACTGGAAATGTAATTAATGGTTCATATTTCCCACTCGCAAAAAAGTTCACACCATTTTTTACTGCCAAGGACTGAATCTCACTGAGCTGACTGCTGTGGGCTGGGTTTTGAAGTATGGCTTAGATTTCTCTTAAAAAATCTTCACTGTTTTCTTATGTAGGCTATGTTGTATTTTACCCACGTACCATAAATGACGCGAGATACAGTCTGAATTCGTATTAACTGTTATTTCCATTATTAGTTTAGTCCGCTCAGAATGAGGAAAAATATCAAACCAAGCGTTTTAAAAAATTAACAAACAAGAACTAGAGGTGATGGTGGAAGAAACAGTCAACAGAAACAAAATCCTCACTGGGAAATATGATAATTGTGGGATGACGGATGAGGACGGGCAGGAGTAGCAAAGACAGCGTCCGTGAGAAATTTAGAGGCTATTGTAAGGTTAAGAAACCATTTAAGAACACAACATTTTCAAGAATAACACTTGTTCCTAAAATTATTCTTAAGGATAGAGTTAACAAAAAAATAAGAGAATTCTCAGGAAGTTCTTCGGAGAATAACAATTTCTCCTAACTTTTTTCTTAAGAATGTTCGATCCCTGGTGATGCTACAGCCGTCTGTGGCCGGGAGTCCAAGACAGCACAATTGGCCTCGCTCTCTCTGGGTGGGTAGGATGCCCCCCTTCTCCCCCCATCACTCACTCAGCGCGATGCTAGTCAGCGCAGGCGTCTGTTAGCTGACGTAACAGATCTGGCGGTTGGCCGTTTCCTCCGAGCGCGTTCGGCTGTCCAATGACGTTGCGTGAGCAGCAGTTCGAAAAGAAGCGGTGGCGCTTCACAGGTCTCGGAGGAAGCCTGTGTTAGCCTTCACCCTCCTAGCGCTGGTGGCATCGTGTGACTGGGGGAGTCCTAACTAATGGGTGGAATTGGAGACGACTAAATTGGGGAGAAAATTGGGTAAAAATAAAAAAATAAAAGATTTTTTTTCCTAAGACACTTTCGTGAATCCGGCCCCAGATTTTGACCTTATTAAGAAGTAACCGTCCAGCATATTGGTTGTTTTTCCATTTCCGCCACTGACACACATTTACTTTTCATACCTTTGACAGTGGCAGACAGCTACAGTGCCCGCAGAGTGTATGGTTGTATGCAAAAGTGAACACCCCTGATC
This sequence comes from Colossoma macropomum, assembly GCF_904425465.1. Taxonomy (NCBI): domain Eukaryota; kingdom Metazoa; phylum Chordata; class Actinopteri; order Characiformes; family Serrasalmidae; genus Colossoma; species Colossoma macropomum. Next base: position 39,004,246 of record NW_023494805.1, read on the forward strand.
AAACGATGCTTTGTTTATTTTCAGATAGTAAGTGAGGTAGTAAGATACAGTAAGTGGAGCTGATAAAATGGACCGTGAGTGTAGACACTAGTGTTGCACCCCTAGCGATACTGCTTCAGTACAGATGCTGATACTGGCACTTAAACACAGGATCGGTGATGGTGATGGGGATACAAATACATACATAAAAAAGATATTTTTTATTTACTTAAGTTGTTAAACATGATTCTTATTACTAATTATATAACAGTAAATACTTATTTCATACTGTAAATAAACAAAAATGAGTTTTCTTAAGCATCTAATAAATATCATCCAACAAAAATGCCATGTAGCCAAGCTAAGTGTGATTTTACCAAAACAAAATATTGTAAAAATGTAATTGTATAAATATCAGGAGTCATTGGTGAGTTAGGTTAGATAGAGTTAGTATTGGTATCGGTACTCAGCATCGGCCAATACTAAAGGATCAGGTATCGGTATCGGAATCAGAAGGGATAAAGTGGTATCGGTGCAGCTCTAGATATGAGGAGGTGTAATGTCGTAACAGGTGTAACTCTGGTATGTGTCTCACTCACCTGTCTTTTCCCGTCTCCCTCTTGAAGACGGTGTCGCAGTAGTTCATGCGCTCCTCCGTGGTGACGTAGATGCGGGCGTGGGGGTAGTTTTCGGCGGCCTGCCGCAGCATGTTGTAGACGATGCCCTTGCCGTCCTCCCTCATGTTGCGCAGTGGACCCCACACCACGTACACCGTCTCGTTGCCCTGGCCGAAGAAGTGCTGGGGCTTCTGCAGCAGCAGCGGCACGCTCGTGTGCGAGACCACCCGCAGGTCGGTGCGGCGCCCCACGTCCAGCTCGAAGCCGCGGGTTGGCGCGTTGTTCATCCGCCACACGCAGGATGCACGCTCAATCTCATGTCCCGCCTGCCGACCGAGCATCTGACCCGAACTGGACACCACGCTGCAGACATCACAGTGCAGCTTCAGAGGCTACAGGAGTGGAGAGAGAGAGAGACACGTCAACTAATGACATCATTCACACACGATGTGACATCATCACCATTTAAACGTTATGTTTTCAATGACATAAAGAAGAAGATGCGGCAGATGTGTAGAAAGGTGTAGAACATGAATGTTCTAATAGAATTAAACATTCATTAATACAGTTCTAATAAAATTCATATACAGAATGAAACTCTAATAACATTAATATTGAGAATTAAGCTCTAATAAAAGTATCTAGTATGAAATAAATAAAATTATTATCCAGAAAGAAGCTCTAATGAAATTATTTTCTCGAATGAAGTTCAAATAAAATTATTATCTAGAATGAAGTTCTAATGACACTATCCAGGCTTGTTGTTCTAATGAAACTGACATCCAGAATTAAGCTCTAATAAAATTACTATCCAGAATTAAGCTCTAATAAAAATTACTATCTAGAATTAAACTCTAATAAAATTATAATCTAGAATGAAACTCTGACAAAATTATTATCTAGAATGGAGCTCTAATAAAATTAATATCTAGAATTAAGCTCTAATGAAAGTATCTAGTACGAAGTTCTAATAAAATTATTATCTAGAACAAAGCTCTAATAAAATTAATATCTAGAATTAAACTCTAATAAAAAATATAATCTAGAATGAAACTCTGACAAAATTATTATCTAGAATGGAGCTCTAATAAAATTAATATCTAGAATTAAGCTCTAATGAAAGTATCTAGTACGAAGTTCTAATAAAATTATTATCTAGAACAAAGCTCTAATAAAATTAATATCTAGAATTAAACTCTAATAAAAAATATAATCTAGAATGAAACTCTGATAAAATTATTATCCAGAATGGGGCTCTAATAAAATTAATATCTAGAATAAAATTCTAATAAAATTATTATCCAGAAAGTTGTTCTAATGAAACTGGCATCCAGAATGAAGCTCTAACAAAATTACTATCCAGAATTAAGCTCTAATAAAAATTACTATCCAGAATTAAGCTCTAATAAAAATTACTATCTAGAATTAAACTCTAATAAAATGTTTATCTAGAATGAAACTCTGACAAAATTATTATCTAGAATGGAGCTCTAATAAAATGATCATCTAGAATGAAGTTATTATAAAATAATCTAGAATAAAGTTAAAATAAAAGTACTATCCAGCATGAAGTTGTAAAAAAGTAAACAATTGTCTAGAATGAAGTTCTAAAGAAAGGTTTATATGGAATAAAGTTCTAATAAAATAAATATCCTGAATTCTTTGGTAATCAAATCTCAAGACAAGACAAATCTGACAGGAAATTACTATAAACAGATATTTAAAATGTATTGTTTTTCTCTTAAAACACTTGAAAAACCGAATAAAGCATCTAAATAAGGTGTCGAGTTTCTAATATTTAAATGCTATTACTGAATAATACAGCATTTATAAATATGAGAGGTGACACTTTTGAAGAACAGGGTATCAGTGAGAGCTGAATGACAGCACACTGCACACACCAGCACAGCTACGGCGACTGCAGGGCACGGAGACACAGCGACACACAATGGATAATAAGATTATTTACATAATTACACTGAAAATACTCTGAATCACAAATATATATAAATAATTGATGAATCAACTGTGCATAATGCATAAGGACCAGTTAACCATCACTGAAGCAGAACTGGGCGCTCGTTTAGGTCTGCTGAATATTCCAGCATCTGAGTAATACAGACAGGTCATTTCATTTCTGTTATTTTATATACATTAATAACATACAGTGTAGGTTTAAACAAACTACATCTTTCTACATCAATATGAACATATTAAATAATAAATAATATCTTATAATGATCTATTTAAGGCAACAGCTATTATGCTATCTTTCACATGATACAACCACCACTTTTAAAAATACAAGACATACTGAATATTAATTTTAATTAGAACTTCACGTTAGATATTCAGTTTATTGGAACTTTATTCTGGATATTAATTTAATTATTGCTTCTTTCTAAATATTTATCATGTTAGAATTTCATAGCAATCTTCCTCAATTTATTAATCTATGCTTTCTTGGTACTGGCTTTACGGGTCACAGTTTTTAAACTAGAACCACAAACCTTTGGAGGATCCTAGAGCCCATATGACAACCACCTGGGATACCACAGCAATGGCCTAGCAAATCCTTAGCAACCACCTGGAATGCTACAGCACAGGCCTATCAACACATTAGCAACGGCCTGAGATAACACTGCAACAGTCTAGCAACATTTTAACAACCACCTGGGATACCCTAGCAATGCCCTAGCAACACCTTAGCAACCACTTGGGATAACATAACACCAGACTGGCAACACATTAACAACCACCTGGGATAATATAGCAACATCTTAGCAATCACCTATGTTCACTCACAAACGTTTAGCATCTCCTGCTTCTCACGATCCCAAAGTAATCCCCAACACATTCAGTGATGTTGAGGTCTGGACTCTGGGGTGGTCAGTCCATTGTTCAGCTTCTTTGTTTGATGTGTTCGTCTCCTTTTCTCAGTGAGGTTCTTCTTGATCAGCTACACATCCTTTCAGACCCACAGCGCTGAGTCGTCTTCTCACAGTGGAAGGATGGACAGAAACACCTGTGGACGTTTTCAGATCTGAAGCAGCTTGATTTTCTCCTCTCTCTCAGAGATGAAAGCTTTAAGTGCTGTTTATCTGATGGGGACAGTTTTGGTGTCTACCAGGTCTTCCAGGTGGTTGTTAGGAGGCACATTTTCTTTGTAACTCATTTTTTGAACTCCAACTTTTGCTCTTTTCACTCATTTTCTTATATCTAATGTCATAATATCTAAAAATAAATATTGGAAATACTTTTGGAATAACCTTTGCACAGTACTGTACACAGTGTATATAAAATATATAATGTCCACTATAGGTGTACAGGAAGGCTAACCAACAGATGCACCAACATATGAGCTACAGTCTCTAACTGTACTCTGGTAAGGTGGAGCTACAAAAGAGGGGTTTCCAATAAAGTGTCCGGCGCATGCATTTCGCAGTAATACATTCTAAAGCCAAAGTAGAACTGCAATGATGACAAAGCCTTATTTGAAACACAAGCTAGAACACATTCTCTCTCTTAATCATGACTTTCCAATCTTTCTGAATGACGCCAAACATCAGCAGCGACTCTTCTGCACGTATTATGTGAAGCATTGTTGAGCGATTTCTTTACTGCAGTTTGTAGGCGCCAAAGACAGCTGTCCCATCAGCTTGGGAGTGGATTTTGTGCAAACCTTGAATAATTAGCCTGCTAAGCTCCAATAAAGAGAAGAAAATCCTCCCCCTGAAAGTCCACCAGCCATCTCGTCCAAACAGGCAGTGAAGCTAATTGGAGGCAGCGAGAGGACAGACCGCTGTCATTCCGCGCCAACAAAGCGCTCCGCTATGCTAACCGAGGCGACATCAGCCGTCGTCCGAGCGGCAGTATCATTTCCATCACCGCGCTCTCTCGATTTAGGTGGCTAATGTAGCAGACGGGTGCGCAACGCTATCAGAACGCCCCTCCCTACAAATTACAGCTTGTTCGTCCTGCTTGGCTGGTCAGTGGAATTGGGAGACTAACTGCCACCACGCCAGGATAATAGAGGCAATCGATACCATATGACTGACCAGCAGCCTGAGAACGGATAGGAAGACATCTCCCTCACGCCTCTCTGTGTGTTGTTACTGATGTTTATCTGCTCCAGTGATGAGACCTGATAACATCACGTCCATTTATCGACCACAAGTGCGAAAACAGCATTTCAATGTGGGTCTTGTGGTATCAAAAAAGTTGTTGTATAATAAATGCATTCACCTCTTTTCATAGTCGCCATCTGTCCTCATCTATGCTTTTTTGTCTTCAATAATACTGATGTGGTACACTATATGGTCAAAAGTATGTGGACACCTGACTATCACACCTACAGGAGCTTGTCGGACATCCGATTCCAAAACCATGGGCATGGATATGGAGTTTGCCCGCATTTGTGGCAGCCTAACACTCTTCTGGGAAGCTTTCCACAAGATTGTGGAGAATGTCTGTGGGAATTTGTGGCCAGTCAGTCAAAAGGCATTTGTGAGATCAGGCACTGATGTTGGACGAGAAGGCCTGGCTCACAGTCGATGCTCCAGCTCATCCCCAAGGTGTTCAGTGGTGTTGAGGTCAGGGCTCGGTGTGGGCCACTGTAACATCCCCATATCAAACTCAGGCCTTCACCAAACTGACACCAAGTTGGAAGCATGTAATTGCCTAAAATGTATTTACATGCTGTGGCATTAACATCACCCTGCACTGGAATTAAGAGGCCTGAAGAACAACCCCAGCCCATTATCCCTCCTCCACCAAACTTGACTGTTGGCACTATGCAGTCTGGTCAGTAGTGTTCTCCTGGCATCCACCAAACTCTAATTCGTCCATCAAACTGCCAGATAGTGAAGCATGATTCATCGCTCCAGGGCGTGTTTCCATTGCTATAAAGTCCAGTGGTGGTGTGCTTTACACCTCTCCAGCTGACACTTGGCATTGCGCATAGTGATCTTAGGCTTGTTTGCAGCTGCTCAGAAATGGAAACCCAATTCATGAAGCTCCTGATGCACAGTTCTTGCGCTGATGTTGCTTCCTTAGGCAGTTTGGAACTCTGTAGTGAGCGATGCAACAGGAAATAGGTGATTTTAACGTGCTATGCGCTTCAGCACTCGGTGGCCCGGCTCTGTGAGTATGTGTGGTCTAATGTTTTCGACTGAGCTGTTGTTGCTTCTAGACGCTTCCATTTAACAATAATAGCACTTACAGTTGACTGGGGCAGATCTAGCAGGGCAGCAATTTCACAAACTGTCTTGTAGCAAAGGTGGTTTCCTATGACAGTGCCATGTTTAAAGTCACTGAGCCCTTCAGTACGATCTATTCTACTGCTAATGTTTGTCTATGGAGGTTGCATGGCTATGTGCTTGATTTCATACACCTATTAGCAATGGGTGTGGCTGAAACACTCTAACTGTTTCTGTATCAACAGGTTTGCGTCTGTACCCTGAATTCTTGCATTTCATGATAAAAACAGTGCTCATATAAATCAAAACATAATAAAATGTCTCCTCTTCTACTTACAAACACAAATGTGGTATAGATTGAAAGTTAACCTGCTTGTTTCAATGAACTACAGGTGTGGAATAATCAATAATACAGCATGCTTTTGTTATCGGCAGCAATAATTGCAATTTCTAAGGATTAACTGTGTCCTCTCGCGTTTGTCCAGTTGTTTTGGCCAGTATTAAGTCAAGCTCCGTGTTCTTAGATAGAGGTTTTGTAGACTCTGGCATGAGTCCCTGAGGAAAAGGCTGAACATGAACTTCAGCTGAAGAGCAAACGCTTGACCTGAGACTTGAAGATTGCTTTTCGCAGAAAGCTGTTGTAGCCTCTAGCCTCTCGGCGGAGAGAGCGAAGGACAAACGAATAGACAGACCTGCCTCTGTAGCCTTGGACTGTCGCTGGTCCCCCTGCATTAACAGGCGGTGTGTCCTAGCCCGCCACGCTCCACCAATCTTCACAGCTCTCTGCACATATCGATCGGCCGGGGCCCAGCTGAGGACTCGCTCTCGATCTGTATCATCTCAGAGACTCTATACGTCTACACGCAACCGGAGACTAAGAACATCCCCCTATAGCGCTGTAAACCTCTGACATAGTACAAGATTAAAGTGGAAATCCACAGATTTGTCAACATTTCTGCATAATTCAAATGCTGAGATGTAAACAGAGTGTATTTATGTTCATTTAATGTCGATAATGGTCAAACAGTGTTAAATTAGAACAAAATAACCTTTCTACAGGGGCTATTTTGCCTTATAATGCCCTCCACGTATTCTTCCACCCTGCATGGATTTAAAAAATAGATTTTAGGCCACAATCTTCTCTCAAAACTACTGTAAAACAATGTTTCAGACATCAGATGCTGTATTGACGACCATTTCATGCCAGAACTTTCTGTGAGGAAGCTTTTAGAGTACCAAAATTAATTGTCTTGCTTACTAAGGCCCGGATAAACAAACATAAGCGAATAGTGAAAACAGTTACCTTTAAATGTTCAACCATTAATGATTAGTCCAGGGTCGGCAACGTGTGGCTTTGGAGCCGCATGCGGCTCTTTTGCTGCCCTGTTGTGGCTCCACAGCAGAATCAGATTTGTAAGTAAAAATAAAATAATCCTCCTTTACAGCAAAATAAAGCTCTGCTGATCGTTCAACACCGTTTAACAATAAATGGTCTTAAACTCTGGAGTTAATGTAGCCTATACCTTTTAATTCACCAACGTTTAACCCTTAAAACTGGCGCGCAGACTGCTGGTCACATAGCAATGAATGCAGACAACAGTCTGGCATAGCTAGTAGCTAATGAAAAGGCAAAGAAAAAGATTTAAGATGAACGTAGATAATTTGGAGACAAACAGACTTATTTACGTTTATAATCACTCCAGCTGGTTTCCTGATACGTTTAATCTGCAACGGGAAACCGACAAACACTAAAAAGTTGTGAGGCTGAAGCTTCTCAGTCACTAGCTCGAATTTTCTGTTCCAGCTTAAATGGTGCAGCAGTTACATCCTGGCGCCTCAGGCACCATTTAAGGGAAAATTTGAAGCTGGTGAATGAGAAGAGACTTCAGCTTCATAAAAAGTCAAATGTTGAGAGACATTTTACAAGAAACTATTACACTTTTGAGGAAAAGTTTCCTGCCGGAGATGCGAGAAAAGCGTAAAGTATTAAAGTAGAGTAAACTAAGTCTGCGTTTTCATTTATATTATATATCTTAGTCTATACTGGTACATCAGCACACAGTGAGACACATTTATAGCCAAGATCGTAAAATGGACATAAAATGTTGTGGCTTCCAAGGTGGTTTGATTTTGTTGAAAGGACAAAATGGCTCCTCTTAACGTATGGGTTGCCGACACCTGGATTAGTCCAATCTTCTATATCTAATGCACTTATATATCTAATAAGCATGTTCTTTGTATGGCCATGGGCTATTGTTTGTTAAAAAACCAAAACAAACAAAAAAAACAACACAAAAAAAAAAACACAAAAACTTTTTTAAAGAAGAAAAAGTCGTTTAAATATCTGTAAAATATTTCTCCACAGAAAAAAATTCCTGCCCTTTCAAAAGGAAAATGAATTACATAAATGAAAACTTAATTCAATTCAAATAAAACAAAATAAAATCTATTCTTAATATTTTACACTTTAGTAATTAGACAAATGAGCTTCAGGTCTTGGGATAAACAGTCATGTCTCAGCTCTCACAATCAAGGCTAAACTACAGAGGCAACGGCATTGGACAGTAAAGTTTGTGTGACATTCACAATTCTGTTCTTTATTACTAGATTAAGTACAGTTTTGTGGCAAAATTAAAGATGATAATAAACTACAACCACAACTTTTACTGAACTGTGCTATTATTATGTTCTTTTATTAGACAGACACAGCGCGACAAACCAATGGCTAAAACAATACAGAGTGAAATACAAAAGAAAATATCACATGTTCATGAAAGTTAATCTAAAAAATGAGCTTTTAGTAACATTTTAAAGCAGACCAAGGTAGACACATTCTTAACAGTGTCAGGAAGGGCATTCCACACTTCCATACTTAATGATAATAGTAATAATAGTAATAAGAGTAATAATAATAATAATAATAATAATAATAGTTGCACTTTTTCTTCTGGTAATTTTGAGATGGTTCCTAATTCTGAGCATTAACAGTGATACGTTAAAGAAAACAAAAAAGTGAATTAAAAAGTAAAGCAAAGGAATAAGACACTCCTCAAACTACTATAATCAAAACAACTGCTTTTGTTACACCTTTAATACTGATATATTTAAATGAGCTCCTTTCTGATTGGGTGCCTTTTGTTGTAACTTATTTAAAAAAACTACGTTAATGTATGTATAACAACTTATAATAATGTGAATGGGCTGGGCCTAAACTGTTGTAGGCTTAACAGGAAGATGCGTGTAAATGTGTTGTTTTTGTGACATTATAAAACAAAACAAACATAAACACATAAAAACTTTATACAAGACAAAAAACTGAGCCCTTTAACAGTGTTTACATAGTATATCACACATTTTTCATTTAAAAAAAATCAACTAAAATGAGTTTTTCTATGATATGGGCCCTGATGGGTGCTGATGATAATGAGCTGCTGGCACCATCCTGTGGTAAGACACGACACAGTGGTAAGAATGGAAAGTGGAAAAAGGAAAATACCCCAAAAGCCCTGCTTAGAGACTGATGAAAAGTGTCTGCTTTTTTTTTCCAAAACACTAATGGAAAAGCTGGAGGCATGTTCACCCCAGACATTTCAGAGCGTGAGCAGAGACTACACAAAGAGATAAACATTTTAAGGTTTTAAATGCTGTTATGCTTCTGAAACACTGTCTGCAGCCTTCCTGTTTAGGCTTATGGTGCTGTATGTGTGTAAGTGGGGCATGTGGGGCGATCCCAAAGCTGCTTTAAAGCTTTTTATTATTTGAGGCATATAAGGATTCTCTGCGATCTACTGAAGCACCCACAGGTCCTCTATTGTTCTGTCCTCAAACAGAGCGTGAATGGAGCTGGAGCCGAGAGAGAGTTACAGCAAAATGCTGCGACAGGACAGTTAATCTCTTATATAAGCCCAGCGGCCAGTGGCTCAGCTCAGCGCTCGCATTTTTACTGTCGTTTTGGGCTGAGGCTAGTAGAGGGCGGAATAGCCGAATAATTATATTGTGGTATAAATACAATGTCTGATGGTCACAGTATTTATATATTGTATATACAAATATAAGTATATATACTGATCAGGCATAACATTCTGACCACCTCCTAGTTTCTACGCTCATTGTAGATTTTATCAGCTCCACTTACTATATAGGTGCACTTTGTAGTTCTACAGTTACAGACTGTAGTCCATCTGTTTCTCTGATACTTTGTTAGCCCCCTTTTACCCTGTTCTTCAGTGGTCAGGACCCCCATGGACCCTCACAGAGCAGGTACTATTTGGGTGGTGGGTCATTCTCAGCACTGCAGTAACACTGACATGGTGGTGGTGTGTTAGTGTGTGTTGTGCTGGTCTGAGTGGATCAGACACAGCAGTGCTGCTGGAGATTTTAAACACCTCAGTGTCACTGCTGGACTGAGAATAGTCCACCAACCAAAAATATCCAGCCAACAGTGTCCTGTGGGCAGCGTCCTGTGACCACTGATGAAGGACTAGAGGATGACCAACACAAACTGTGCAGCAGCAGATGAGCTATCGTCTCTGACCTTACATCTACAAGGTGGACCAACAAGGTAATGTTATGGCCGTTTCTTTATGTATTTTGCTAGTTTTGGGGTGGTTATATATGTAGAGCAACAGTATGGCTTTATGAATTAGTTGGAAATGATGCTTCGTAACAGTGTTATAAATCACATCAAATTTCTGTCCTTTTAAGGGTCACTTTGTCTTTTACTTCAAAAAACATCTTAGGCTATCTTGCTATTACTGACATAAGCCGCTTATAAATACTGAAGTCCTACTTAATAAATGTTATTCAGTGCTTATGCATGCGTTGTGCTGTTTCTATGTAGGCAGCCTACGTAGGCATATCTTTAAGGATTTTGCTAGTTTAGGGGTGGTTTTGTACATATGGAAGGACTTTAGAAAAGACTTTGGAATGATGCTTCATAGCAGTGTTATAAACAAATGTCTGTCACTTTAATTCAATTTCCTTACGTCTATACAGTCATTTACTTCATAAAATATCTTAGTCCACCTTGAAATTACTGACATAAGCTGTTTATAGTTGAAGTACTGCTTTATAAATATGTTATTCAGTGCTTATGCATGCGTTGTTAAGTGGTTATGTATGTAGAAACATTGCAGGCATTTATTTATGATTGTATGTATGGAAAGACAGGCTGTCAGGGTGAGGTTCATGCATGCGCAGGTCTAAAATCTGTCAGGTGCCTTGGGTCCCTTATTTTTCTCTTCATTCATTTCTGTTCTGTACTTAACAAAGAGAAAGAGAGTGAGAGAGAAAGAACAAGAGAGAGAGAGAGAGAGAGACAGAGCGAGACAGAGAGAGAGAGAGAGAGAGTAAGTTCCCTCTCACATATAAAAGAGCACAGTACTCACTAAGTCACGCTAAATGCGGCGAACATGAGCATCATTAAATTATGCCCTCCAGGCCTGTGTTTAACCTTGAGATTCATTACGATGCTGAATAAACCATTATCCATTAACAAGGAGTAATTAGTACAATTGCGTCCAGTGTCGAATTAAGGCCCCTGCGTGGGGGGGTCCTGCTTGGAAGTGTTAGATGCGCTGGCACAACGCTGTACTGATCTTTACTGCGTCTATCAAGCTGTGATATACCATCGCGCTGATGACTCGTGGCTGTTTGAGCGCCAAATAAAGTGCGTCTTTAAGGTCAGATATAAAATAAGTCTCACTAAGCATAGACGAGTTTTACGGTTCAGTACCACGACCAGTACTGTGGATAATGTAGGCACAGCGTGAGAAGAGCGGAAACATCCAGTGCTGTTAAAGGCTCAGAAACACATTTCCGTCAAATGGCCCTGAAGACTACAGCACGTCATGTTGTGAGCTGATTGCTCGTTAGGGAATGCAGTTCTGTGCTGACAGCTTAAAGCAATGAGGTATAATATCAGTGTGCAGTACTGTCATCAAGACATTAAGACTTCTCAGATAGCAAAGCCAAAGACATAAAAGAGGCTATTCATCCGACAAATAGGGACGTTCCAGTCCAGTTTTCTTCCTTTCAATTCAATCCAAGCACTTCAATACTGAGTACCAGCCAATACCAATCGGATCCGATCTTCATGTTCTTTGACTGGATTCGTTTTTCAGGGGAAATCTGTAAGAACAAATGTCCACTTCTGCTCAGTGATGGAACTAATGGTCATGTGTCGAATGCAAGGCCCGTGAAATTAGTAAATATTAGTCTATTTCACAAGGTTCTGCACTACAATCCCCAACATGCATATGGCGCACGTTCCAACCCCCCTTCCCCAACAACAGTCTATGGGACAGTGGTTACACCACAATTCCAGTCATATCACCAAAACACCAGCAGCGTTTCAGCAACAGTCCAACCAAAATAAACAGCTAAAAAAAAAAACAGTAAGTGACCCTTATTAGTCCCACAACAGGGAAATTTCACTTCCGCATTTTAACCCATCCGTGCAGTGAGAACACCCACATACATTCTAATGAATGCACACACACTAGAGGGCAGTAAGCACACTTGCCCAGAGTGGTGGGCAGCCCTATCCACGGTGCCCGGGGAACAATTGGGGGTTAGGTGCCTTGCTCAAGAGCACTTCAGTCACATACCATCAGCTCAGGGGATTGAACCGGTGACTTTCTGGTCACAAGGCTGCTTCCCCAACCTCCAGCCCACAACTGCCCCATATATGCCCCAAATACCTAGTTCGCTAAAACTTAAAAGTGGACAGTGAACGCTGGGGATTTCAAAACAGCTGGGAGACCGAATACCCTTTTACATCCAGTAAGGATAAACCTGTCTTGTTTGTGGAGATGGTGTGGATGTAATGAACAAACAAACAAAGAGGAGCAAGTTCTGGGCTGGGAAAGGTTTTGGTAAGTTGTTGATATTGTGCATATAAAGAAATGCTTTGATGATACGATGCGATTATAAAGTGCTTCATCACTAATAGACTTTATTGTGTTTCTCCTCCTGCTGAAGCTCTCCTGGTGTGGAGAGGATGGAGATGAAGTTCTAATCTAAAGCCCAGATCAAGTCAGACTGGTAAGACTCCACCTTTTTGTGATTTTGAAAATGCTCGATATGGATATGCAGGGCACTAGGACACCAACATGGCCAAATCAGATAGAAATAGAGTCACCGAGAAGCCAGTAAAAGAGGAAATTACCCCAGGACCCCATGTACCCATCTGAATGTTCCACTGTTGATCATACTACAGTACAATCCCACTTTTTAGTATGTCTAAAATGTGACGTGTTTTGTTTTTGGCCTATATTTAATGACCATGTTAAGAAGTATAATAAAGACCACATTAAAGTGTGTTTCAGTTTGATTATACTTCATTTTTGATATGTGCACACAACACTCTTATCTGATATCTTTTCTTTCAACTACTTACATAAAATAACCTTTTGATAACAGTGCTTCCACTATATATATTTTGTAAATATTCAATATTCGGAAAAAGGTCGACCCAGCCTTCTCACGGTGTGCCAAGTTAGCCAGTTTAGTAACAACAGCTTGCTAAAACCATCGGTGCTTCAGCTTAACTCGACTGTTCGAGCAGTGTTCGTCCATTTCCTGTAACTGTTATTTCAAATTAAAAGCCCTCTGCAGAGTTTTGTAATTGCAACATTTCATGTCATAAAATTGTGATGGCAATAATTTTGCAGGAGTGGGCCACTGCTGCTGAACTCTGATGTAATGTAATTTAAATAGGGCCTTGTGAGTGGCTAAGAGGTTTGCACCTTCCAGAACCCAAGCTTGAATCCAGATGATGCTGCGGTTACTTGTGGCCAGAGGTCCAAGAAAGCACAACTGGCTGAATCCCCGTATGACCACAGTGCCTGATGACATCACCTTCTCCACTGCTGGCCCGCTTTCAGTCCTGCAAAGCTCCAACTTGCCGGTCTCAGTTTGGTTCTGTTTTTCTCTCCTCTGCAGGCATCTGATAACCTTGCTTTCTCATGTTTTCTGTTTTGACCTGCCTACTTTAATCCCAGGCGTTCCTCTGCAGAGGCCTCCGCACTCAATTTGGTCACAGCTTATCCAGAGCTGCCTCTCTTCTGTCCCCTCGCCTTCTCCGTCCTCTCCCAACACCTCCCTTTCATTACACTTCTTTAGTAAGAGGGTGCCTGGTTATGTTTGTCATTTATGTACTTGGTAGGGATGGAAATGATCAAGCGATTCAGTGTTAACCAACAAATACATCGCTGTTCAACCAATGCTATTAATAAAAAACGATAATTTTATTTCCATTAAACAACAGTTCCTCTTTAAATAGACAGGCGTGTCACTGAAGTTGAGGAACGTTCTTAAGTTGCATGTATGAGGATGCAATATACACATGCTGATGTCTGTCCACCCCTATCGGTGTTTTAGTCACTTTTTAATTTCTTAGTACATTAATACAGAACACAACTTTTATTTTTACCCGATTTTCTCCCCAATTTAGTCGTCTCCAATTCCACCCGCTAGTTAGGACTCCCCCAATCACACGATGCTATCAACGCTAGGAGGGTGAGGCTAACACAGGCTTCCTCCGAGACCTGTGAAGCCAACCACCACTTCTTTTCGAACTGCCGCTCACGCAACATCACTGGACACCCGAACGCGCTCGGAGGCCAACCGCTAGATCTGTTACGTCAGCTAACAGACGCCTGCGCTGACTAGCATCGCGCTGGGTGATGGGGGAGAGGGAGGGGCCATCCTACCCACCCAGAGAGAGCGAGGCCAATTGTGCTCTCTCAGACTCCCGGCTACGGATGGCTGTAGCATCACCAGGGATCGAACTCGTGATCTCCTGATGAGAGGGTCAATGCTTAGACGGTTAGACTCGGGAGCCCAATAGGTAGCGTTCTTGATTTCAGGCTTGCTGGGTAACAATTTATCACCGACTAATGACAAGCAGATATCAGCGAAAATAATTTTTTATAGCACATAGATGCTTATGTGTTTAACTTACATTCAACTTAATATCTGTTCAATTCTCCTCAACTTTCTCTGACCTTAACCCCAGTCCTTAAAAACTCCAAACCCAAACATCAACTCAAAACCTAAATCTAACCCAAAACCTGGTCCTAAGCCTAGTCCTGATCCTAATCTTAACCTTAACCTTAATCTCAACCCAAAACATAAACCTAAAATTAACCCTAGTCTTAGTCCTAACCCTAACCTTAACCTCAACTCAAAACACAAACCTAACACTAACCCTGGTCTTAATTCTAACCCTAACCTTAACCTCAACCCAAAACCTAAACCTAACCCTGGTTTCAATCCTAACCCTAACTTTAACCTTAACCCAAAGCCTTAAACCTATACCAAATGCTGGTCATAAACCTAGACTTGGTCTTAATCATAACCTTAACTTCAACTCCAAGTCTAAATTTAACACTAACTCTGGTCCAAATCTCAACATTATCCTCAACCCAAAACCTAAACCGAACCCTGGTCTTAATCCTAACCTTAACCTCAACCCAAAACCTATACCAAACCCTGGTCCTAAACCTAAACCTGGTCATAATACTAACATTAACTTCAACTTAAAACCTAAACTTAACACTAACCCTGGTCCAAACCCTAACCTTAACCTGAACACAAAACCTAAACCAAACCCTTGTTCTAATCCTAACCTTAACCTCAACCCAAAACCTATACCAAACCCTGGTCCTAGTCCTGAACTTACCTGTAACACTGCTGAGAATCTGCTGATTTTCTCCAGACAGTCTGTTAACAATTTAAACACTTGTAGATAATCTAATTTAATCTATTGGGCTAATCCCAATACTGTAGGACCAAAGTATCTTCAGAACCTGTATAATAATTTTAATAGTGTCTCAGTGAACATAACTGAAAAACCTGGTTCTTCCAATTTCCAGCAGGTTAAAATGTAATGAGATACCTGTGTTACCTGTAACTGATCCAGTCTAAAAAGATAACTCTGTATTTAAAGAACAGATCTGAGTCATTTCAGGCTTGGCTGGCTGCGGCTACAGGCTGAATCTCAGAGCCATAACTGAGATACACCGAGGATTCAGTTTGCTTTAGTGTTGTTAGAGACTTGTTTGTCTCAGTTGAGTATTTTTTTCTCTTTTCCCTTTTTTATTTGTTGCTCTTTATTTGAGTTTTTTATTTATAGCACTGTGCACTCATCACTGGACTTCGGAGAAAATAAACCACCACAGCTTCCTCCTTCTGATTAAGGCTTTTCAAGCACCTTTCAGAAATCCATCTGCACTGAGGGCCTTACAGCGGGCCCATCTACACTGAGGACCTTTCAGTGGTCCATCCACACTGAGCACCTTTCAGTGGTCCATCCACACTGAGCACCTTTCAGTGGTCCATCCGCACTGAGCACCTTTCAGTGGTCCATCTGCACCGAGCACCTTTCAGTGGTCCATCTGCGCTGAGGACCTTACAGCGGTCCATCTACACTGAGGACCCTACAGCAGTCCATCTACACTGAGCACCTTACATCGGTCCATCTACACTGAGGACCTTACAGCGGTCCATCTACACTGATCACCTTCCAGCAGTTCATCTACACTGAGGACCTTACAGCGGTCCATCTACACTGAGGACCCTACAGCGGTCCATCTACACCGAGCACCTTACAGCGGTCCATCTACACCGAGCACCTTCCAGCGGTCCATCTACACTGAGCACCTTACAGCGGTCCATCTACACTGAGGACCTTACAGCGGTCCATCTACACTGAGCACCTTACAGCGGTCCATCTACACTGAGGACCTTACAGCGGTCCATCTACACTGAGCACCTTCCAGCGGTCCGTCTACACTGATCACCTTCCAGCGGTCCGTCTACACTGATCACCTTCCAGCAGTTCATCTACACTGAGGACCTTACAGCGGTCCGTCTACACTGATCACCTTCCAGCAGTTCATCTACACTGAGCACCTTTCCGGGGTCCATCTACACTGAGCACCTTTCCAGGGTCCATCCACACTGAGCACCTTCCAGCGGTCCATCTACACTGAGCACCTTACAGTGGTCCATCTACACTGAACGTCTTTCAGTGGTCCATCTACACTGAGCACCTTCAGGAGGTCCATCTACACTGAGCACCTTACAGTGGTCCATCTACACTGAACGTCTTTCAGTGGTCCATCTACACTGAGCACCTTTAGGAGGTCCATCTACACTTGACTCTCAGACTCTCTTAACTGTACATTCCAAGTCTTCATTCCAGCCCCTTAAAAATAATCTCAAGCCATTCCCTGTTGTTCTTTTCCTCTTCACAACCCCTCCTGCATCCTACACTTTTACCTGCCACAACAGGTTCTCTGAGGTACTTCTGGTTTCCTAAAAACCAAGTTTGAAAAGAACCTTTTAAAGGTTAAAATGTTTTATATATATATTTTATATACATATATATATATATATATTTGTTAGTCAGGCCAGTTTAGCGTCATCCCACAACGGAGGACTGGTGTTTCTTGGCAAAGCTATGCGCCTGAAGGTACCCGGAAAAAACTGCTCTACGGAATTCTGTGATCCTTCTGCAGTGTTTCAAATAAAGCAAATGTAGCTTCTATAAAGAGTCACTAAAGAACACCAGTCCATCTCTGTGTCATGTTTTGAAAGGAGTGTGAATTTGAGATGAAGAACAGGTGGTTGTTTACCATCTGGAGGAGAATCTTTGCCTGGTTGAAATGGAAATGTTTCCTGAATGTCTTTATCAATTTAAAGGCTCTTCCTAGAATGTGGAGGTTCTTTAAATAAAAAAAGGTCCATCTTTACAAAAATACTTCTGAATTCATCTACTGAAAGTGTTTAGGGAAACAAACATTTTGTTCAAAAAAACCTTTTTAGCCATTCCATTTTTAGATGCGAAGCACCTCCTGAAAACACCTCACTCACTCAGGTTGTGCAGGCTAACAATTCTCCACAAGGGGGTGCTATCTCCCCAGTGGCTTTTGGTGCTTCATGAGTGTGGTGCTTCACATCAGTGACACTGTGCATCCTTGTTAAGAGTGCTGCAATTTTCTATAACTTCTACAACTTCCATTCCAATCCCAATTCCTTCATCCCACCCTCTTCCCTTATAATCCCATTCCCTTCCTGTGTACTTGATGATCAACTGACTGCATTTGTATCTTCCAAGCCTGCTGTATTCACCCTGGAACATCTAACCCTGACACATCCATTCTCAGGACACTCGTTAGGATTGTTGCAGCTCCTCTGAATCTTGTACCGATGGCTTATTTTGCATTCGAACAGCTGTGCTTCAGTTCACAATGTCAACATCAATTCATGTCAATATTTCAGTCAAATTAATTGCAATTCCAATTATTTTGTCCATTTGTCATATCAGTTTCATATCAAAAGTCAGTACTGATAGTGATGCATCAGTCGATAGATTACGTTGCCCTTAAAGTGGTCAATTAGAACTATTCCATCCAGTTAGTGGAGGCCTGTACTCTGGAATGAGTGCAGTCTCTGTTCAACACCAGGCCTAACTGTACGGACTTGGCTGCTTGCTATGAATAAAACATGAGGCCGAGGTTCCTGACCGACCTGTAAACAGTGCTTAAGAGCCGCATGAGCGCCCTGAAACAGCTCCTGACGGCTTCCACTGCGGCCCGTCACTCACAAGCGCAGCCTCTGCTGGGAGCTGACACAAGGCCAACGCCTCCACCCTCCTGACCAGCACTTAGGGACGGTGTGGATGATTCATAAAGCTTACTCCACTTACTAACTTCTTCAACAGCGTTCATACACTTTAACCATTTTTCAAATTCCAGGACTCTTCATGACTTACCTAGTACAAAAAAATTCAGGACCAAAGGTGAAGTACTGAATATCCACAAACAAAAAAACACGAACCTAATTAAAAGTGATTTTAAAATGATAACGGCTTACAAAGGCCGACAAAGTAGTATGTGCTATCAACGTAAGGCAAACAGGAGCTCTCACCACCCATAGCGCTACTGCTGGTGGCTAATCCACAGGTTCATGAAGTTGAACAGCATGCTGGTGTGGTCGTCAGCTGCAATGTTCTCACAAATGGTCAAACATAATTCCCAAAGTTCCAGGGAACGTTAACTGTAGGTATAACTCTGTATGATCCCAGTGCCTCTGTTAAACCATCCTTGTAAACTTGTTTTACTTGAACCCTAACCCTAACTGCGTCCAGCGCAAAGGAGGATGAGTTCCCCTTTTGAGTCTTGGTTCCTCTCAGAGGTTCTTCCTCATGCTCTTCAGAGTTTCTGCTTCTGAATCACGGCGCCTCTCAGTGGTTTTTCTCTGTTTCTACTTTTGGTCTTGGTTCTTCTTAGCGGTTCAAACTCTTTAAAGGTGCAATGTGTGAGGTTTAGTGTCATCTAGTGGTGAGGTTGCAGACTGCAACCAACTGAATCCCCCTCCCTCACCCTTCCACTTCCAAGCGTGTAGTAGACCCTACGGTGGCCATCAGCTTTCCCGATTTCACAGGGTCGCTGTGATAAACATTTACATGCGTCTCAGTTCCAAACCCATTAACAGTTTCAGAGAACATGCATTTAGAAATATAACATGTTACAGAACGACTTATATAAATATATACTAAACATTAAGATTAGCTAACTAGCTTGCTAGCATTGCTAACTTACAGAGATGAATCTTCATCGTCCAGTGAGCCGACGAGTTTCCTCTTCAGATACTCCAACATGGAGGATGTGCTCCCATAGCCAGCTGAGGTCGGCTTTAGTACAACTGACAACCTTTTTTTCGGACTTTAGCGTGAAATGCTCCCTCACTTTTTGCTCTTGAGGCTGCCATAATGCTTTGGTTAGCTCTCCAGTAAGCGGTAATGCCAAAACATTCCTAGTTAGCGCGAGAAACATGTGTGATGACATCACCAACTAATCGACTATACCAAGTCGAACAATAGTTGCACCCCTAATGTGAAAGCAAATACGATCCACTTTTATTTGATAGGGATTAGGCCTGGTTCTACACTAAAAATGATTCTACGAACAATTTCCACTGACGCCATAATGTAGCACCAGACTAAGCTTAACTCATGTCTTAGCAATTATACATAATCAGCTTTCTAGGTCTTATCTAGTACAGCCGTAGCCTAATCAGCACTTAATTCAGAAGCATATTTTCTTCTGTAAAATGGAAGAATTTTTTTGTATGGGGAGCACATCTGCACACCAGACACTAAATATTCAACACATACTCCCTGCGGCTTCATAAGGAGCTTAGTAAACCCTGATTTAAGAACAGCATTGTTTTTTGACCGGGGCAATCAGCCGGCATGCGAAAGATAACAGATTCAAGTCCTGCAAGCAAATTACATTCGATTCATGTGCCGTTCCGGACCAATGCGATTTGGAATGTAGACAGACGTGGCTGTGTTTGGGTAAGACTCAGAGGCTCAGGTGGTACTGAGATTGAACCCTGGAAAGACTGCACAGCAGTACTTCAACACACCAGGGGAAACAAGACAGCGCTCTTTTTCATCTGAGGTGAGAAGAGAGGGACTAAAGGTGGATTGGATGCGGAGTCTCCTGATGTGCCGTTTGAGACGATGCATACAAATCTAAATGAAAAAAACCTGGAAAAAGAACAAAACACAATCAAGACTTACGCTTCACTGTGCAGGTGCATCTTCCGGAGAAGGATGTTGATACTTGAGTCGAAATAATTCAATATTTCCAGAGATCTGATGGAAGATGCGTGCTCTTTAGTTGTTTTTCATTTTGATATTGATTGCGCTCTCCCTGCGGTTCCGCAGCTTTGATATCGCAATTTCCATAAATGCCGTTGGGAGTGTGGAAAGTTCAAAGCTGTTTGATGTCCAAAGCATAACACCACGGACACGGTGAAGTGGTGAGGTGCAAACAATCCAGAGACTCAACAAAGAACCCGAGAATATAGCATCTCGGATCCTTGTCAGGACACGCAACGAATGAGAAATTTGCTGTGCCAAGTGTGCTCCCATTAAAATTTGATGAAATGCTTGGAAAGACTTGCAGCAGTGTGTCTGTACAGGCTGATGAGAAGTGAAAGCTCACAGTGGCCTATTACCTGGGAAAACATCGTTCCTTTCCTCCAGATCGAACCTGCAGGCAGTCCTGTTTAGTCATACAGCCGGAGACTAACTGCAAACCAGTGATATGAAACGTATAAGCAAAATATGACAATGTTGCTCAGTGTATCATTAACGTGCACCTGCACAGCTAAAGCATTTAGACCAGGTACTTTTTTTATCAGACACATGAACTCATTAACACTGAAACAGGGGAAGAAACCAGCCCTGTGTAGCCGAGTCCGTCGACATCACTCCTGGGAGAACATTTCAGTGATTTTAACACAAAATTCTGGAGCACTCAAAGAATAAAATACAGGGGTAATTGCTGGGGGAATATTTCATTGAGTTCAACTATGCAAATGCAAGTCATGCCCAAATACTGTACTATTTTATAGGTATTTTGACTTTTTATTGTTCAGTTGCTTACCATTCCAAGGACAAATAAGTGTATGTAAATCAGTGTGTTTTTGCAGATATCTTCATTTGAGATCCCTTATTTATTTTAAAGGCCATTCTAAAAACTTTGCCCTCCATTCTGTGTCCTACTGGCTCCATAAGGGCCCCAATGATTGCCACCTGCAAAGTAATATACAGTCACTAAGCTCTCATAGCAGCTATGACAGTCCACAGAAATAAACACGCTCTACAACCATAGCAAAGTAGGTGAAAACTGATCGTCATGGTTTCCAGCAATGATAATTTACATAATTCAACGTTTTTTTTTAAGCTGCTGATAAAAAAAGCTTAATATGTGAAAGGTAAATCCTCTCTCATTTCTCTGGTGGAAATAAACCACTCCCCGCTTTCCAAAATGAAAAACTCATCATATCTACATTATTTATGTGAATGGCATATTCAGCATTCGAAATGGCAAATTTTACCAAAACATAACAAATTTGCAGGTATGTTAATGGGAATTATGCTGAAAAGAATATTTTAACTAGGTTAATGTATTACCAGAATAAATTAACACCACTGTTGTTATTAATGCCACTATTGTTTTAACATTGTTCACACGCTGATTATTGTTACTGCTTATTATTATTATTATTATTATTACTACTACTACTACTATTATTATTATTGTTATTATTATTATTATTATTATTAAAGTTAAATTTTGCTTTTAAAATTGACTCCCCATCTACAACCCCATTTCCAAAAAAGTCAGGATGCTGCATAAAATGTAAATAATAATAGAATGCAATGATGTGCAGATCATTTAAACTCTATATTTAATTGGAAAAAGTACAAAGACAACATATCAAATGTTGAAACTGAGAAATTGTATTGTTTTTTGAAAAATATATACCCATTTTGAATTTGATGCCAACAACACGTTCCAAATGTTCCGTTGGGACGGGGGCATGTTTACCACTGTGTTTCATCACCTCTTCTTTTAACAACACTCCGTGAGTGTTTGGGAACTGAGGAGACACTTCTGTAGTTTTGAAAATGAAATGTTTTCCCGTTCTTGTTTGATATAGGATTTCAGCTGCTCAACAGTTCGGGGTCTCCTTTGTCATATTTTTCATGTCATAATTCATCATTTGTTTACAATGGGTGACAGGTCTGGACTGCAGGCAGGCTAGTTCAGCACCCTGACTCTTTTTCTATAGAGCCATGCTGCTATAACATGTGCAGAATGTGGTTTGTCATTGTTCTGCTGAAATAATTAAGGCCTTCCCTGAAAAAGACGTTGTCTAGATGGCAGCAAATGTTGCCAAAACCTATATATCATCCAGCATTAATGGTGCCTTCACAGACGTGCAGGTCACCCATACCATGTGTACTAATGCACCCCGTACCATCATGGATGCTGGCATTTGAACTGTGCGCTGATAACAAGCCTGATGGTCTTTAACACGGAGGACGCAGTGTCCATGATTTCCAAAAAGAATTTCAAATTTTGATTTGTTGGACCACACGACACTTTTCCACTTTGCCTCAGTCCATCTTGAATGAGCCTGGGCCCAGAGAAGGCGGCGGTGTTTCTAGATTCTGTTTGTATACGGTCTCTTCTTTGCATGGTAGAGTTTTAACTTTAAACGTTTGTGGATGCAGTGATGAACTGTGTTCACAGACAATGGTTTTCAAAAGTGTTCCTGAGCTCATGCAGTGATTCCCACTCCAGAACTCTCTGTTTTTAATGCAGTGCCGCCTGAGGGCCCAAAGATCACGGCCATCCAATGCTTGTTTTCAGTTTTGTCTCTTGCATACAGATATTTCTCTGAATTCTCTGAATCTTTTAATGATATTATGTATCATAAATGATGAAATGTTCTTTGCAATTTTACATTAAAAAATGTTATTCTTGAACTATTTGCCCACACAGTCTTTCAGAGTGGTGAACCCCTCCTCATCTTTACTTCTGAAAGATTCAGCCTCTCTGGGATGCTTTATTTGTACCCAGTCATGTTACTCACCTATTGCCAATTAACCACTAGGGTTTTTTTTGAGCATTGCACAACTTTTTATTTTTCATTGCATTGCATTCTTCTTTTATTTACATTTAGCACAGCCTCCCAACTTTTCTGGAAACGGGGTTGCGTGTTATTTTGTCCAGCAGTCTGACGTGGAAATGTAACTCAGTCCAAGAACCCATCAGCAGAAGGAGGAGAAACATTCATCTCACAATGGCCTGTCAAACACGTTCTCCTGACAGCTGACCTTGCTGAACTGGGTGCCTGAGCTGAAAGCTAGAGGACGACGGCCTTACTGCATTCGACATGAGTCTGACCTGGTTTATTGGGAATCGAGGTTTGAGCCAAAAAGGCCAAATGTCGTATGATGGGTGTTATTGATGTTGGCTGTTCTACAAAAACACTTTCAGAAGCATGGCAGTCTTACAGCAAGAGAAGCTTCCTGGCATGCAGCTCGGTCACGGTGACTGTGACCACTGTAGCATTGAAACTCCAGAGACAATCTCTCTATCTGTCTATGGGGCTTCAGTCTACCAGGCTTCATTACTTCAGACAGGTACATTCTCTGAATGAACCAAGTAAGATCATGTTTTATTGTTACAAAACGAAGAGCAATCTTGAATAAGCTCTTTGGTCTAATTCATCTTCATCACCATTATACCATCATCACTACCATCACCACTATCATCATCATCATCATCATCATCATCACCACATTCATTAGCCGGAAAATCTGTCCTGTAATAAACCACTCAATCAGCGTGTCACTGGACAAGGCTGCTTGTACTGGTTATTTCCACATATGTAGCAGAAAATATGACTTATTTGTGTCTCAGATGGCTTGGAATAAACTATATTTCTAATAAACTACATTATTTAGTCAAATTAGCTATACATTCGCTGACTAAGGCAACTTGTTTAATCAAATAACTAATGTTCTCTGCCATGGGCTACTGACACTGCATTTCAATTGTATTTATTATAAAGATTTATTTTATATTTACATATATTATATCTACAGTACCAGTCAAAAGTTTGAACACACCTTCTCATTCAATGTTTTTCTTTATTTGTATTATTTTTCTAATATTTTATGTAGTGAACTATTATTTAGAATTATGTAGTAAACAAAAAGTGTTAAACAAACCAGAATAAGTTTAATACTTTAGATTCTGGACTGTCATTTCTCTTTACTTAGCTGAGTGGTTCTTGCCATAATATGGATGACAAAAGTAGTCAAATAAGGCTATTCACTGTATAGAACTGTATACCAACCCACCCTCCGCACAACACAACTGATGGTCTCAAACACATAAAGAAGGCAAGCAATTCCACAAATGAACTCTTGACAAGGCACACCTGTCTGTTAAATGAAAACCATTCCAGGTGACTGCCTCATGAAGCTGAGCAGAAGGTGACTACTTTGAGGAATAGACTTAAATAGTCTTGAATAGCCCTATTTAGCTACTTTTCTAGAACAGACAAACCAAACACTGCTCTAGAGACGTCTTTCACGTTTTTACATTGAAGCAGCAGCACTAGTTGGAAGACAAAGGAAGAAAAAGAATCAGTGGTTGCTGCTGGTGTTGGCTAAAAATTTTGTGTTGTGAGAAGTTTGAGAACCCAAATTTTGTAGGATCAGACATATTATTTAGCACTAGACAAAGTGAGGGAGGGTGAATCCTCGTCGTCAAAAAAGCAAAAACACGGAGAAGCAAAACGAAATCGAAACAGGCGACAGCAGAAAACCTGACAGCCATCGGAGGTTCTAATATACGCTTGGAAAGGGAGGGGTGAGGGAGGTCCATTCAGTAGGTTGCAATTTGCAACCTCACCACTAGATGCCATTAAATCTTACACACCACAACTTTAACAGGTAAGAACGTTTTTGCCTTCTCCTGTAAAGTTACTACTTTGGAGCTCATTTTTTCTTTTTTGACAGTGACGATAAACTGAAAGGTGTGTTACAACAGCAAAATGAAGCCATATAACTCTATCCCTGTCGCGCAGCCTCAGAAAGTGCTGCACTAATTCCAGCCGTAAGTCGTGGAGCTCTGTTAGAGGACATTTACATTATTCCCTGCTGCTGCTGTGAATCAAAATTCTGCCTCACGCAGCCTCCCCGTTAACCTTGGTCATGTGAGAGCGCTTGCCTTGGCAGCCCTCCATGCGGAGATGTTTTCACCTGTAACTTAGCGCTGGCGCTCTCTTGTGAATGATGCGGGAGATATGAGGTCAGACCATAAAAATGATGGGCAGGCTATTATTAACGTGAGCAGCAGACTTCCAAGCAAAAGGTCTGGCTATACAGATTAGCCAAACAGCACTTCACCTACTGGAGGGCTTTACAGCTGGACGCACCTTGATAACAGGATGATTTCTGGAGTTCACTCGAAAGTAGAGCATCTGAAAGTTGCAGTAATGAGTTCAGAAGGGAAAACCACCAGATTGCAAAGAGACAGCAGGAGTGCTGGTGTCAAGCAACATAAGCACCAAGATAATGTAAACAGTCTATAAGCCAAAGCATACAGCATTAAATCTAGAAGAAAAACAGTCAATAAGGCCCAGCATACAGCACTGAAATCTAGAAGTAAAACAGTCAATAAGGCAGAGCATACAGCACTGAAATCTAGAAGTAAAGCAGTCTATAGGCCAGAGCATACAGCCTTAAATCTAGACGAAAAACAGTCTATAAGCCAGAGCACACAGCATTAAAACCTAGAAGTAAAACAGTCTATAACCAAAAAGGTGGAATAGTTTCTTGCAAAATGTCTCTCAACGTTTGATTTTCACGAGGCTGATGCCAGCTCGTCATTCGCCAGCTTCTTGTTCGATTTTTTCTGTTCCACCTTAAATGGTGCCTGCTTCACTTTTTAGTGTCTGACAGTTTCTCATTGCAGATTAAACGTATCAGGAAACCAGCTGGAGTGATTATAAATGCAAGTAAGTCCATTAGTCTCCAAAATATCAATGTTTGTCCTAAATCTTTCTCTTTGCCTTGTCGTTAGCTGTTAGCTAGATGAGACTGTTGCCTGCGTTGCTATGGTGCAATACAGACAACGCAGATCAGCAGTCTGTGCGCCAACCTTCAGGGTCAAAGGGTGAATTAGCAGTTCTACATTAACTCCAGCGTTTAAGACCATTTATTGTTAAAACAGTGTTAGAATGATCAGCAGAGCCTAAAAGTCTTGTTATGCTGTCGAGCCGCAACAGGGCCCTAAAAGAGCTGCATGTTGCCGAAACCAGTGCTAAGAGAAAGTACTACACCATTAGGCCAGCCACAGTTTTGCACCCTAACATCATTAATAATGTACTCCTAAAAATATTAGCAACGTGGGTATATAAAAACGCTAAATTCAAAGACTGCATATGAAAACTCCTGGCTAGTACCCTTAGAAAACCAGTACAAACACTCAAAATGTGATGTCAAATAAAACAAACAGATTACAGGCTAATAAAGAGAAAACAGATCAACAGGGCTGGGCAATATAACAATATTCATCATTAATATTGATCATTCGAATTATGTATGAGAGCAGGTAGTGGCAAAGTGGTGTGAGTGTAACGCTGCACTCACCTCCTGTTTGGGGACGCTCACATAGCCAGGGTGGGGTCGGAAGGCCTTGTGCGGCTGCCGGGAGAACATCCAGTGGCTGCTGAAGCTCTGGCCCAGCACAGGCTGCAGCAGGAAGTAGGGCTTCTCTGAGTAGTTGACCACCACCACGAAGAGGGACACGGCCACGATCAGGCCAGTCGCTATCACCGACTTCTTCTGTGGAAGGAAAGGAAAAAGAGAGGTCATCTCACCTGATCAACTCATAACTCACTGCTGTGGTAATCAGGATGGGAGAAGTGCTGGAAAATGTCATCACCCAAACATTTGCAACCCAAAGTTTGGCTAATAAAAAATGACAGAACGTTAAGGACAGAACATTAATATACTGCATGTAAATACCACCGAGAAGGACATGAAAACAAGGAAATACCAAAGTAAATGCCAACGCTGATCTCAGTAATTATTCTCTGAAGAGCTTACATTCGGCTTTCAGTGGCCACTTTATGAGCTCCACTTACCTTAAAAGTCTACGATACAGGTGTACAATTCCAGACTGTAGCCCATCTGTTGCTGCAGAGTTTATGAGCTCCCCTCTAACACATTCATTAATTGTCAGTTTCTGGCTACAGAGGCAAGGCGGTGGACTCAGACATGTTCACAAGTCACTTTAAGTTTACAAGTCCCAGTGGAGTTGGGAGTCAATCAAAGGCTAGTCTGAGTCGAGTTAGGAGTCAGTCAAAGGCTTGTCCAAGTTGAGCTGGGAGTCAGTCAAAGCCTAGTCTAAGTCAAGTTGGGAGTCAGTCAAAGGCTAGTTTGATTCGTGTTGGGAGTCAGTCAAAGGCTAGTCCGAGTTGAGTTGGGAGTCAGTCAAAGGCTAGTCCGAGTCGAGTTGGGAGCCAATCAGAGGCTAGTCTGAGTCAAGTTGACAGTGAGTCAAGGGCTAGTACGGGTTGAGTTGGGAACCAGTCAAAGGCCAGTCCAAGTCGAGTTGGGAGCCAAACAAAGGCTAGTCCCAGTCAAGTTGGGAGTCAAAGGCTGGTCCAAGTTGAGTTGGGAGTCAGTCAAAGGCCAGTTAGTATTGAATTGTGAGTCAATCAAAGGCTAGTTTAAGTCATACTGCAAGTCAAGCAAAAGCTAGTCTGAATCAATTTATGAGCCAATTAGGTGTCGAGTCAAGTCAAGCTGCAAGGCCAGTCTGAAGTTAGTCTGAGTTAATTTGGCAGGCAAGTCCAAGTCGAGTTGGCAGTCAGTCAAAGGCTAATCCGGCCTGAGGTGTCAGCCAGTCTACAGCTAGTCCAAGTTAAATTAGGAGTCGAAGGCTTGTCCGAGTCGATTTAGGAGTCAAAAGCTGGCCCAAGTCAAGCTATGAGCCAGCCAAAAGCTAGTTCGAGTTGAGGTGGGAGTCAGGCAAAGAGTATTTTGAGTTAAGCTGAGAGTCAATCAAAGGCCAGTTTGAGTCATAATGCAAGTTAGTCAAAGGCTAGTCAGAGTCGAGTTGGGAGTCAGTGAAAGGCTAGTCCAGACAGAGTTGTCAGCCAGTCTAAAGCTAGTCCAAGTTGAGTTGAGAGTCAGCTGAAGGCTAGTCCGAATCAGTTTGGGAGTCAGTCAAAGGCTGGTCTGAGCGGAGTTGCAACCAAGTCTAAAGCTAGCCCGAGTCAAGTTTAATCACAGTATCTGAGGTACAGCGGTGTCGCTGGGGTTTCTACACACATCAGTAGCACTGCTAGGTTAAGAGTGGTCCACCACCCAAAAATATCCAGCCAAGAGCTGGCTCCACGAGAAACTGATGAAGAGCTTGGGGTCAAAACAACTCAACTGTGGTCAATACAAACAGTGCATCAACATACGAGCCACAAACGGCCTCCAAGGCTCCACCTTGCTTGTGTACAGTTAGAGGCCATTTGTGGCCCATACGTTGACGCCCTGTTTGCGGGCTGGAGGTTAGGGAACCAGCCTTGCGACCGGAAGGTCGCCGGTTTGATCTTCACTAGAGTGTATGTGGTGTTTCACTGCACGAATGGGTTCGATTGCGGAGGTGAAATTTCCCCATTGTGGGACTAATAAGGGTCACTTAATCTTACTCTTAATCAAGCAGCTAATGAAGAAAATATAATTGCAATATCTATATATGTCAAGCTGAACTGGCCGGTGAGTGTATTTTTTCTCCAGTAACTCTGGATGCAGCGCATGATGCCTTTCATCCGTTGAGAATAGACTAAAATGTGTACCAGGTGCTGAAGTCAATTTGCTCGGCGAGTTATTGCCTTGGTGTAGCACCTGCCAAGTGGGAAGTGTGTATGATTACATTCGGAAGCCAAATTACACACCAGCATCTCTAGTGTAGCATTCCTGCTCTCGTTCAGGCTGTGAGGAGCGAGACATTAAATAAGAATAAGGCAGCTTTCCGGTCCGCCTCCCGCACAGCTCCACGCTGGAGCGAAACCACAGGCAGCGAGGTGGAAAAGCACTTGGCCCAATGAATACTTCATCTCCTTCTCTCAAGGCTCAGCCTTCTACTCCTTCAGCTTCATCTGATTTGACACATACTGTGCCCATCCAGTAGTCCATTCCAAAAAGCGTTAAAGCAGTACACGTCTAAAAAAAGATCTCTTTATATACTCGTGTTTAGACGCTAGGAGGAGAGATGTGTTATTTATGTCTAGATAATGAGCTGTCCTGGGAATTGAGGCCTAATAACTACCCACGGCAGAGCGGACTAACTCAGAGCACAATGAATATACATGTGACGGCACTCAGTCAGGTGTTGTCCCAGATGTTGCAGTCTCAAAAACTCATTATTAGTTGAGATGAACAATATACCTATATTAATGTGCTGTAGTTTTATCGGCATCAATCAGCGACTATCCTCATCGGAAACAGAACTCGCAACCTCCCGAGAATAGGGAAATTTAGATGGTTGTGCTACTGGGTAACCCAATAAAAGTGATTCTCCAATTAAGTATATGACAGTAATACAGGCTGAACTGCTCGATCCAAACACCACTGTGGTTATTACAACACAAATATATGAAGATAGCTAATATAAATAAGAAATATAAGTGGTAACAGAAAACAAAACTGCTATGAATTCAGAACAGCTCCACTCCCAGGGCTACAGCATTTATTGATATAGATATATTTTAGACTAACAATGTACTAAACCATATGGAAAAAAAAAACATATGGGCATGTATTTTTATATATTTGAAATACATTTAAAATACATTGCAATCCATGCCGAAATACATCCCAAACACTAAAATGTATTTCAGAATATTTTGCCACATTACCCAAATATATTTTAAAATACATTTATTTTATGACGTATGGGGAAATATTACACATAGAAAAGTATCATCACTGTTGTCAGAACAAAACCTCATATCTCCAAAATAATAACTTTACAGGAGAAGAAAAAAACCTACTTTACTTTTAATGTAAGTCAATGGAACCAGACTTTTTCCAGACTCAATTTCTTTTAGTCCATTCATCATGAAATTCACATACAATGTAAAGGGTAACAGGCATTTTCAAATTATGTCAAAAACTGAAAAACGTCAAAAAATGGAGATACAAGGTTTTCTTCAGACAGCAGCGATATACAAATATGTATGTAAATGTATTTATCAAATACATTTGAAAATGTATGAAAATAGCCAAAATACAATTTACTGTTTGGATCAACTAAAAACTAAAAAATCCAGAGCGCGAAAGCTACCACCGGCACAGCCAGCGCCTCCAGCAGTGTTCAGTGCCAAACTCTCCCTGACCTGACAGTGCTCAACCAAAAACAAGGATAGCAACAGATCGATTCGTTGCGTTAGATATACAGCCATTTTAAATTGTAGAGAATGAAGGACTCTGATTGCTGTAAATAAGCTTAAGCTGCAGTAAGAAACTCAAAGCACATTCCATTTCAGTGCACAAGCAGAGCCAAAGACGTGGAAAGCAAGACAGGCCAAACTTTGTGAAAAGCTGGGTGAGCACAATTCACTGCAATTACGGTGGACAGCTGGACATTTTAAGATCTTCTACCAGCTACTTTCCTGATAAAAAGAAAATCGAAAACTGAATGCTGGTTAGATTTATTTCACTTGCTCACAGTCGCTTTACCTCTCGATGTTTATATGTATTATTCCAGCTGTTTGTTTCACCTGCTGATGTTAATATTGAGTGTGTTTATTCAAATGGTCACGTAAACACCACACTCCGATATAGAAATCCGATTCACAAATCTGTTAAAGAGGGCTGGATTTTAGCTCAGTAATCAGATTTCTCAGTGCGTGTGAACTCTTACTCTGATTTCTTTCGGATTTCTAAGTCTGGGCAGGTGTGAAAACAGACGGACGTACCAGCAGTGCTGCCGCGAGATGGCAACAAAAGACTTTTGGAGAAGCACTGAAATCAAACATGAAATGAAAGATTTAAATATCTTTCATCTTCTAGATCATGTATATGTTTAAAAATGCCGAGTCATGAAGTTTGAGTTTTACGCTACGTCACGTCTTCTTCTGTGAGTTTATTGGCTGGTTGTAAAGCAGAAATCTGATTACTGTCTGACTCATGTAGACCTGAAATTTCCCCATTATCTGATACCTCAAGTGCATGTAAACATGTTGATCGTATTACTGACAAAATCTGATTTTCTGCAGTTATCAGATTATTATGTGCATGCAAACACACTCACTGATGGGTCCATCTCTAGTATCAGCCACACAACTATCATATCGGTCGAGCCAAACATATTGAGGAATGATTCCTTCTTTTCCCAGACAAGAAAATATAGATGTCTAAGCTGCAAAACACCATTAACACTAAGTCCTTCTGCGTCTGCATCTGCACAAAACTGCTTAAATGTAACGAGTGAGAAAATAATACTGCAAGACAAGATCCAATTCAAGGCTTTCGGAGATGACAGACATTTTCAATTACTGATAACGAGAGTCGGGGCTTAGAAACATCACACTGAGGGATCGCTGTCAGCTGAGCTTCAGCTCCTCGTTGGGCAATAAACCCGAAGATTTCATGCTGAGGCTGAGCCTCGAAGCACTTGACTTGTTTAAATATTTTAAATATCTTGAAGAAAATGAAAGGACTTTATGTTCCGGATTTCACAGGCTCAAAATATAAGTGAGATGACCTTCTCAGAAGACGAGAGCTGACGCCAAACAACGTATAATAGAGATTACTTAACTCCACACAAGTGTGAGATGATTTAGGCATGCAGTTAGCACATACCGGCACATAAGCTTCCATTACCAGGGTAAAGCCACAGAAGCAATCTTCAGATGTCCAATATCTCTTGGCGGATTGACTCTGGAGTCAGAGGAACATGGGCTTTTTCATGGACTGTTACTTTAAGATAATTAGAATCATACTAGACAGCACAGAAAGAAAAGCCTGATAACAGACGCCCTGCATACCCTGCACGTCTAGCCTTCATCTGCAGGCAAAAGGACTGGCTGGACATTGAGTAAGGGAAGTGTTTGGCCCAAAAGTGGGGCTAACAGCTGTGAGTACAGCCTTCTTTGTTCATCTCATCAGTTAGATGCCAAACACTTTACACCAGTGGTTCCCAGTCATGGTCCTAGAGTCCTAGAGTTCCCCTGTCCTACACAATTTACTGTTTTCCTGCTCTCAGATTTCCACGTCAGCTCAGGAAGGACTTGCTAACTGGCTGATGAGTTGAATAGTGTGTTAGAGTTGGGAAAATACCAAATACCAGGATTGAGAACTTTAGTCGAGTGAAACCTACAAGAAACAAAACAGCTCTCAAGTAGCACAATGTAAAGCGTCCTGCAACTTATTTGAAACTCAGTTGCGAGCAGAACTGCGACAAAATCAGCCCATTAATGGTTCATTTTAAACATCTATAAGATCAGACCTCGGAAAATCCTGAAGGCTGAATCTCAAATGGCTCACTGCTCCCTATTTAGCGCACTATGTGAGTGTGCCCTGCGCCCGTACCCCAGGCCCCGATGACAGCCGTGAGAGCCGGCAGGAAGGCAGGACCCAAATCCCGAACACCGCCGAGGGACGTAAGTGATGGCGGGAGGAGAAGGTCAGCTGTCAGAGAGGGGACGACAGCGATAACGGCCATGAGAGGCACGAAAGCGGGAAGCAAGCCCTGAACTCTGCCGCCCAGGCCCCACGTCCTATTCCTCAGCGAGGCTGCCAGACTACACCTTACACTTGGCCCAGCCGGCCGAGCTGCGGGGCAGGGGCAGTGACGGGGAGGCGGAGCAACGAACTCTCCTACTTCCAGCCAGATCAGCACCTGAGCCGAGAGGGAAAGAGAACTTGGGACTGAACCCCAGTCTACAGCATAGATAGCAGAGGTGCTACACGCTACCTTATACCGACCATACTGGTTTGTATAGTGTTATATACCAACCAATATGGGTGGTATAACACTATTCATATTACCCCCCCACCCCCCACCCTCCCACATCTAAAGCTAATCACGCCTGAACAGAACTTCAGGCCAACTCACTGCAAATGCTACTTTTGAAACAATGAAACAAAAGCCGTGAGCCTGAAGCCCGTCCCTCAGCGCGGCGGCCGAAGGTGTGGACAGGGAAGGAGTCTTTGAACTCGTTTGATGGCTCGAGTGATACTCGGCTCATGTGTGCAATAATGGGAGGGTGGCTGTCAGTGCAGCCGGCGGGCTCAGATCTCTCACTTCAAACGTCTCGGCGCGGTTCGGAGGCTGCGCTTCTCAGGAGCACATCAAACGCGCCGCGATGGCACAAAAAAACGGCCATTTAGAGTTCACGCTCAAATATTTTGCAGCACGTTACATCACTATCTCGTTCCTCGACTAAAAGAAACTTCTGACGCAAAGAGAGCGGCTGCTCAGGGAAGACGAGGGAGATCGTTATCTCAGCGTAAAAGGGTCTCACGCATACAGGCCGACGTGATTTTTGGAGAAATCTCACACTTTATACACGCCGTGATGGCGCTGTAAATAACGGCCGCTTTAATGATGCAACGATCCACACTTCAGCCGGACTGTGAGCAACTCACAGGGGATGCTGTTAGGGCTGTCAGGGTAGTTACTGTAAGATAGCAGAGAGAAAGAAAGAGGGGGGAGGGAGGGAGGGAGAGAGGGAGGGAGAGAGAGCATCCATCTGGCCCACACTTGTCACTCTCATCTGTTCTCATGGCACGAAGGAGGAAAAAAAAAAAAACAGAAAAAATCCTTCACCTTCGATTTCAATCTGAAACCACAAATCACAGCAAAATGATGTGTCAAATCTGGGGGCATTGCGAGGGCTCGGGGGGGCCGAGGGGGGAGCGGAAAGTCGATGAACTTCCACGGACGGCCGACATATGACTCGCCTCATCATCCTACTATCCATCAGGATAATCATCGCCCAGGCTCTACGTTCTGCACAATTTCACCCATTTACCGCCCTTTCAGAGAGAGAGCGAGAGAGAGAGAGAGAGAGAGAGAGAGAGGGGGAGAGAGAGAGAGAGAGAGAGAGAGGGAGAGAGAGAGAGAGAGAGAGAGGAGCGAGACAGAGAGTGAGAAAAAGAGCGAGAGACAGAGAGAGAGAGAGATGCAGAGAGAGACAGAAAAGAGAGAACAAGAGAGGAAAGAAAGAAGAGAGATGAGAGAGGGAGAGAGAAAGGGAGAAGAAGGAAGAGAGAGACAAAGAGAGCAAAGGAAGAGAGAGAAAAAAGACAGAGAAAAGAGAAAGAAGGGATAGAGGAGAGACGAAGAGAGTGAAGAAAGAAAGAGAATGAGAGAAAGACAGAGAAAAGAGAGACAGAAGAGATGAGAGAGAATGAGAGAAAGAGAGTGAAGGAGGAGAGAGGGAAGAGAAAGGAAAGGAAAAAAGAAGAAAGAGTGAGAGACAAAAGAAAAAGAAGGGAGAGAGGAGGGAGGGACAGAAAAGGAGAGAGAGAGGGAGACAGAGACAGAGAAAAGAGAAAGAGAACAGAGAGGAAAGAGAGAGAAGAGAATGAGCGAAAGTCAGAGAAAGAGAAAGAGGGAAGGAGTGAGAGACAGAGAAAAGAGAGAGAACGGAGAGGGAAGACAGACAAAAGCGGGAAAAGAGAGAGAGTTAAGAGAGGTGAGAGAAGAGAGGAGAGAGACAAAGAGAGAAAGAAACGGAGAAAGACCAGCGAGAGAAACAAGAGAGAGAAAAGGGAGAAAGAGAAAGAGAGAGAGAGGAGAATGAGAGAAACAGAAGGGAGAGAGGAGAGAGGAGAGAAAAGAAAGACAAAAGAGAGAGAGAGGAGAGAGGACAAGAGCTCATAGAGAGAAAAATGAGAGAAAAGGGGGAGAGGGAAAAGAGAAAAAGGGAGGAGAGAGAGAGGGAGAAGGAAAGAGAGAGAGAGAGGAGAGTGAGAGAGAGAGAAAGGACAGAGAAGAAAAAGAATAAAAGAGAGAAGAGAGAAAGAAAGAGGAGGACAACAGCGCCACCACTGGTCTTTACTATGATATTAACTATTTCAGGCTCCGGTTGTCGGCTGTACTGAGAAAACCCTGCAGTAACTGTATCTGAGTAATTTCTCACTCTCAGGTCTTTAAAACGAGTAAATGAATCCTACTGAAAGTGCAGATTTAACCTTCCAGCCTGAGCACATCTGTGTTCGTAACAGACGAGGAGACGTTTCATGATGATAGCAGACGTCTTATTTTAGAGAGGGTGAAAACATCAACCTTTGCAAAGTTTCTGTCAAGTTTTGACAGCAAAACGAATGGAAAAAGTCAGAAATGCGGTCTCGAGTGACGTCCTGATCCCTGCGCTGTCAGAGATGGTGACATAAACAGACATTATCCACAAACTGTGTCAAAGAGCTGCATTTTCGGAAGATAACAATGCTGACTAATGTCTCACTATTTTACAGTGGAATATAAATAATATCGGTATTCTTACCATTTCATCTGTGCTGGAACTGACCATTTTAATGTAAACACAGGCATGTAAAACATGAGCACAACTACATATATACACCAATCAGGCATAACATTATGACCACCTCCTTGTTTCTACTCTCATTGTCCATTTTATCAGCTTCACTTACTATATAGGTGCACTTTGTAGTTCTACAGTTACAGACTGTAGTCCATCTGTTTCTCTGATACTTTGTTAGCCCCCTTTTACCCTGTTCTTCAGTGGTCAGGACCCCCATGGACCCTCACAGAGCAGGTACTATTTAGGTGGTGGATCATTCTCAGCACTGCAGTGACACTGACGTGGTGGTGGTGTGTTAGTGTGTGTTGCGCTGGTCTGAGTGGATCAGAGAGCAGTGCTGCTGGAGATTTTAAACACACGTTTACATGCAGCCTGATAATCTATTAATAATCTGAATAATAGCTCAATCAGAATAGAACACGTCCATGTAAACACCTCAATCTGAATGGTCCAGTTTGATTGAGACCATTCAGAATACAGTGTCTATCCGATTGATCGAGGTGGGTAATCCTGTAAATAATCCGTTAAATAGAAGAATAATATCCGTGTAAACGCCTGTATCTGATTACTTTCCCTATCGGAAAGTTTAAGTACGTTCTGATCATGTTCGTCGCGTCATAGTGAAAATTTATACCGTTCAACATGGCGGAGCAGAAACTGGTCTGCAGAGGAGACGAAGTTTATGCTCTGATCTTTAAAAGACGGCGGTGGGACGGACGTCCAGCTTGTGTGTCTCAGAACACGACGTCTTCCTCTCGGCCTCCTTTAATAAGGACATGTGAAGGACGTTTTCCTGAGTCTGACATCATTTTAAAGCAATTAAAAACACAAGCGCTGCTCACTGCTGCTCATCTCACTCTGACTGGGCT
Organism: Colossoma macropomum; assembly: GCF_904425465.1. NCBI lineage: Eukaryota > Metazoa > Chordata > Actinopteri > Characiformes > Serrasalmidae > Colossoma > Colossoma macropomum. The sequence continues at coordinate 39,040,855 of NW_023494805.1, forward strand.
CACGTGATGCTCGTTGTCATGGTAACTGCTACTCTAAGTGGTTCTCTACACGTGTAATTTTGGATCTGACTACTTGTAGTGAGCATGTAAACGGAGATTTTCATCAGATTGTTGAGTAGATTGAGAATAAACACCTCAGTCTTAATCTATAATCGGAATGTACTCAATCAGATTGGAGAACATTTTTGCATGTAAACACAGTCATCATTACTTTTAAACAGCATAGCAAAGGGACAGTAATAACCGCAGACTTGTAAGGGTTAAGACTATAACAAGGCGGGTGCAGGAGTAATGCTGCTGCTGAGGTCTTGGCAGACGCTGCTATTTAGAGACACCAATTTCAGCAGGAGGTGAGGGAAGGAGCTGTGATTGTGTGGAGCTACTGTTGAGCGTCACGCTGCCCTTTCAATAATTCACGCTTTGACACTTTTTAGAGCGGAGATTACATTCGTGGTGAATCTCTCGTACTCAAAAAAGGGTTTTTGTACGGACCTTCATGGGTATAACGCACATTCTGAGAGAGACTCAATCGCTCTTTCACGGCTTTACAGGCCTCTTAAACCCTCAGGGTTTCTTTCCAAGGCTACGGGCAACTCAATCGGACGAGTCCGGCTGCTTTTTATGAAGCTTTTCTTTTTAACGACCGAGCCTGACAGAGAGTTTTACTGTAGCGGAGAGCAGCGGCAGCACCGTAATGGCTTACAGAGCCTATTTCTGGACCTTCTTGCAACCTCATTTGAGCAGCTATCGATCCCTGCTCACAGCCTGAGATCCTACACAGCCGCCCGCCAGCCTGTTCGGGGTGTGTACGTGTGTGTGTGACTCGTAGAGTCGAGTCAAATCAGAAATATTTTCAGGCTGTGGCTGTGAATGTATGAAATAATGGGAAATCTGTTTGAGTCAATTACTACAGCAGATTTGCAATTAACTGCTTCTTTATTTTGTACCTGTATAGTTTCCTTCATTAATACCTTAAGGCTACGTTCACATTACCAGGTTGAAGTGGCTCAAATCCAATTTTCTGCCCTAATGTGACTCAGATCTGATGTTTTCAGAGCTGCATGGACACGAAAATCTGATCTTTTCAAATCTGAGTCGCTTTCATATGTGGTCCTAGATCGGATACGTATCCGATTCGTGGCCATGCAACCTTAATGTGACGCTCAGATCGGAATTCATGTACTTTTTTCCACTGCGCGTGCGCCTTCATTCAGCGTTACCATGGCAGCAGCGCAAAATCCAAAGTTAAAGCCTGTAAACGGTGGAAAAGCAGCTCATCTCATCTTTTTCTCCTTCGTCTCGCTCTAATAATGAAGCTGAGAGCTGATCAGAGTTAATGATCTTCTCAGTGAAGCTCGTTCTGCTCGTTAGTTTGTGCTGATGATGAACGTGATTCATTCACGTGACGTTACTGAGTAGGATGTGGGCATGAGGGTCATTTCAGGACGCCGGTTCGTTCACATTAATGACAGATTTAAATCACTTACCTAAATGAGTGTGAACCATCGTGTCAGAGAGATCGGATTTGAGCAAAAAATCGGATTTGAGCAACGAGGCTTGTAATGTGAACGTAGCCTAAATACATACTTCTATAACCTAAGAATAGCTCAGCCAGTTTGCACTGAAGTCCCTGTAGTTACTGAATAATAAGCCTTAATATGTAATAAGCCTGGGATTTTAAGGGGTTATTAGTAACAGTACTCTTACATCTTACATTTTTCAAAATGTCTGCATAATTCAGTGGTTGAGATGCCAATTAAGCTATTCAGAGTGGTTTGGAGTGAAACAATTCATTGTAGAGAAGCTTACAGACTCAGATTTCTTTACAGTGGTGATGATAGGAACCAGACATCACCATGACTACAACACAAATATAGCCAATTTATTTGCTATCCAAAACCACCAGTGAACCTACCATGATTTCAGAGTTTATATATGTAATGTTGATAATAGTGAAATAGTGGTAGTTTTCTTTGGGGACTATTTTGCCCCGTAACACCCTGCATGTACCCCTCCACCATGAATGAATGCATTTAACACATTTTAGGCCATTCTGAAACACAAATGAATCATATGACAATCATAAAACAATGTCTCAGACATCGGGCAGTGCATTTATAGCCATTTCATGTAGTAACTTTCTGTGAGGGAGCTTTTAGAGGTGGACGTCTGGCTCCTATCACCACCACTATGAACGTTTCTGACTCTAGAATGAAGCATTTCACACCAAACCACCCTGAATGACTTTGCTTAAATATTAACCATTTATTGATATTAAATATTATTATTTATTGACGCAGAAATTTCCCTATAAGTAGGGATCTTCAGTACTCTCTCCACCCCTGCACAATGGGTAGCCTCAGCTATCACCTGATCCATTTCCACATCTCATCACTGGAACTCAGATTGAGCTTCGGAGTTTCCCTAAACGGCCTGGGATTTAGACTACGCATCACCGCCGCCTCAAACGCACCTGCTGCCATTTCGGACTGTACACCTGCCACAGCGACGCTCCAACCCTCTTCCTCCCTCAATTCCGAGCACACCTGCTCCTAATAACCACAATCAAGATGGACTGTTAATGCCTCAGCCCAGCCCTGGAATCTGCAAAGTCTTGGAATAACTGGTTAACTAAACTCTGAGCTTTATTCCTTGTATATTCTGGATTAAGTCAAGTCAAACAGGTGTTATCACAAAGCAGCTTTACAGAAAATACAGCTCAAAGACCCAATGTGTAAACGACATGTGACACCCTCAGGAAGGAGGAAGGACCCTTAGGAGGAACCAAGGCCCAATCCCATTTCTTCATTTTACCACTACCCCTTGTTTTCGAGTGTCACTCTAACCCCTTGGAACTGAGTTACAGGGTAGTGGTTATAATCTTCCCTCTGAAATGGGACCCTCAAATAAAAAGAACATTACTTCATTAACAGCTACCAGCGCTGCTCTGTAGGCGACCCTGTCAGTCTGCAGTGACAGCAGAGGAGGGTAAAGTTCAGCTCCTCACTGCTGGGCTTTAGTTACATTTAGGGCATCATATGCCTTCAAAGAGGGGGGCAATTATTTATCATCACCCACCCCTGATTCTTCAGTGATATGAAGCTGAAGTCAGATATTCACCAGCTTCTTGTTTGAATTTTCCCGTTCCACCTTAAATGGAGCAGCAGTTACATTCTTTAAGGTGGAACAGGAAAGTTAGCTAGCTAGCTAGCTACCGAGACATTAGCATGCTATTAGCAATTTTTTATGCTTGTTATGAAAAAAACGACCATAATACATTGAAACGACAGTGAACTATGATAATACGATGGTTATCGTGATTATTTTAACGGAGAAAATTCTCACATTTGTGGGTTTCTTTGGTCTCTTGTGCCGTTTAACACTTTTGGAGTGAGCTTCTGGAAAACCTCTGTTTGGCCAAAATCCGATCTTTTTCTTCATATGTGACTCAGATGTGTGCCTGTGTGTCATTGTGAACAGCAAAACACACAATGAATCTGACATTTTCAGTTCCTATTTGAGACGCTTTCATACGTGGTACTGAAATCTGATCCGTATCTGATATGCGGCAATGAGACTCAGTCTGAACAGCCAGATCGGAAGACTTTTACATCTTTTTTTTGCTAAGACTGTGAGCAAATCACAGGGGATGGTGTTTCTGTGCAAATTAGAAGAGACTTATCCAAAAACCCTCCTTGTTCAAAGAGATTTTGAAAGAAATGTCCGAACGCGGCCGTAGGAGAACGAGGCTGCAGCGTCAAAGAACAGTTAAAAGTCTGAAAGGAAAGTTTAAAGAATTAAAAGAAGTGACCGCGCCCTTTTAACGGTGAGTTCGAACACATTCTGGGTGATGAGCCCAGCTGTCAGTCAATGAAGCTTCTGAAAGCTGGTGAAGCTGATCCTCCGGGAGTGACTGGCGTTCGTTGGCAGTAATGATTGTTTACCTCTGGATGAGCCGCGTGAAGCAGCGTGACACGTTGTTCTTTTGCGCATGCAGGTCGGTTTAGGAGCTGATCTGTTCAGACTGATGTCGCATACAGATCACATTTAAAATATAATGTGAACAGCCAAACAAAACAATCAGATTTGATGAGAAAATCAGATTTGGGCCACTTTTACCTGCTGTGTGAATGTAGCCTTAGTTTCTAGGACAAGTGTCAACAGAGCACAAGCAGTGAGCCAGGCAGGCTAAAAGGGCAGAGCAAGAAGGTAGCAAAGCCATGAGGACTCCCTGAGACGCCAGCATTTAGTAGCTACACTGGAGTCTACAGCTTAGATTTATGCTTACGACAGCGTCCACGTGCACAACGATCCAGAAACACCAGAGAAAGCATTCTGATTAGGAGGCAGATTTGTGTTATATCTGTACAATGAACAATCCAGACAGCTCATTTAAAAGCTCAGCATCAGGAGAGTCCAAAAATAATGGCATGCCTCATACATGCATGGAACCGCGTTCTCGCAAGCCCTCCAAAGCGGCGGCGAGAAAAATGAAAATTACATTAGCAATGCAAAAGCACCGGCGCCTCACCGCACGCCTCCTGCACTCATGGTCGAATGAGCCGTTAAAATCCAATTTCAATTAATCAGGGACTCGAGAAATATTTACAGAGCACTCCTCCTCCTCCTCCTCTCTCCTCGCCCCGCGTCTCCTGCTAATTTCTGCACGTACGGACTCGTCAGCTCTCCGAGGGAAATGAGGTCGGACGAAAACATAAACAAAAACCCATCTTCTGATGGAATGTGTTTAGTCACATTACTTTATTCATAACCTCACATGTACCTGAAGAACCTCGCTTCTCGAAAGTCAAGGCCTTCGAGGAATTGCTCCGAACTTTTGGAGACTGAATTCCACCTCCTTTGCCAATTTGCGGAAACATGAGAGCCTCTAGTGCTGAGTTCTCCCATTATGAGATTGCACAGTCTAGTTTTCTCTGCTTTAGTGATCCTTGCAGAGCAAGTAAAGGTGAACTTTGAGCAAAGAGCTTTCTGAAGAAGATGAGGCTGTCGAAATATTCCAAAAATGGAAAAAAGAAAAGTGGAAAAAAGAAGTGGAAGCTTTTTATCATCCAAGACCTTTTTAAAGTAGGTCAATATCTGAAATTATGGCAATTTAACAAAAAGCAGACTTGATTTGAAGGCAGTCTTTAGGCCTGAGTGATGCTTAAAAATAATTATCACATATTTTCTTGTTAAAAAAATGGGGATTTTCCCCATTTATACTGCCCCAAGCCCTGCTTTCCCATGTTCTATGCTATCTTTAGCTTGTATGATTTTTTTACTGTTAACTAATTTGATGAAAATCTTTAATAAAAATCACAGAGTAAATAACATAACATTGAGTAACTCAACATCTTTTCGTAATAAACAATTTCAATTTTGAAAGATGCAAACACATGCACTCGAGAGCTCCTGCTGGTGTGGGTTCATGACTGTTTCTTCTCTTTAAATGATACACACAAAAGTGACCTAGGTGCACAAGCTCCCCCTTGTGAAGAAACATCAGACTGCTAAACATGCACGAGTGAGTGTGTACTGAATGTCCATGTTTTACATATTAAAAACGAGGTGTTTCCATTGTTATCGCAGATTCGTTCTGGAATTCAGCTCCAGCTGCCTGTGGGAAACCATTATGTATTATATTTTCAGAAGTTTACAACTCGAGCCAAGCTGTATGTAAAATGTTGATTATTTTGCTCAGATGGGATGTCACACTCAGCATTAACAATGCCTGATAATAACCCATTGTTTTAACAGTAAAGGGAATAAAACATGACATCTATATTATTTACTATCATTTACTTAAATTAGCCATCTCAGAGGTAACTTTAGCCCTTTATATGACATTTGTGAATATTTAAAGCTGACTATTAGTTATAAATAGAATATCATTTGAACATTATTTGTGTAATTATTTCATTTTCATTTCATTGAAGTTACACAGCTAATCTAGCATCACTCATCACTCAATGTGCAGTAAAACATTAAATAAGATTAGAAAAGATGTTATTTTTTAATTCAAAATGTTTATTGTGTTTACCTTTTCTATTTACAGGTAAAATGACCATGCCTGATAATTTACAGCAAATTGAGAAGCTTAAATATAGACTTTTTTATAATACTTTTTTTAAAGACTTTATTTATGTTTTTACACTTTGAACACTTTTACATTGATTCTATTAGGTAAAAGATAGTAATAGAAAATGTTTAAAAACATGAAAAAAACAAGCCAACAACAAATAACAGGCAGTAACCCAACAAAAGGGCTAAAATGAACCCAGTGTTGAGTCACAGTAATCATATTTTAGGCTAACTCTAATGACCTAGCCTTGGGTTACTCACATATCCCAGTGATGCAGATTAAGCCAATGTATGCTCTGTTATTTAGTGACCCAGCACTGGGTTATAGATATGACCTATACTGAGTTGTTTTTAACCTGTTATTTTTTGAGTGAAACATTGTTTCCGAGTATCAAAACCTGTGCTGGTTGTGCTGACTGATTTATAGTAATGTGGCTAGAAAACAGCCAACACTTGATTCCAAAGCACACGTGCGGCATGGCTGCGCTCCAGATGTACAAATGATTACAGTAGATTCTTCTTTGACCTGCGGATGTTTAATAAATCCAGTGCTTCCCAGAGAAGCATCAATGATGCAATGGGGTGATATCAGCACATTGTCACCGGCTGCCTCTCCTCGGCAGGAACGGAGGATTTGCTCAGGATTAAAAAGAGCGAGCGAGGTTCAGGCAGACACGGCGGGAAAAGAGCAGCTGGGGTGAACGTTCACCTCAGACCGGCAGTCCCAAGCACAGGGCCAAGCAGATGCCTGAAAATGATGAAGGGAATATCGCTGAGAGGTCCAGTCACCCTGACCTTAACCCCACGGAGAATCTGCTGCACAGCTCTGGAGTTTGCGGTTTGGAAGTGATGCCGAGGCAACTTCAGGGAAAGTGAGAAAGCAAAGTTGCTAAGAAAAAAAGTAAATACTGGAGCCATTTTTGGGCAAAGCCAGTGGACAATTATCTTTAATCTATATTCTGGTACCTGTACCCAGTAGCGGATCAGGGGTGGCAAATGGGTGTCGGGGAGGTTTGACAGGGTAGTTATTTAGTACAGATTTCTTTTTTTACCCAAGTATCTCCCCAATTTAGTCGTCTCCAATTCAACCCGCTAGTTAGGACTCCCCCAATCACACGATACTACCAACACTAGGAGGGCGAAGGCTAACACAGGCTTCCTCCGAGACCTGTGAAGCACCACCGCATCTTTTCGAACTGCCGCTCACGCAACGTCATTGGACAGCCAAACGCGCTCGGAGGAAAGCACCAACCGCCATCTGTTACGTCAGCTAACAGACGCCTGCGCTGACTAGCATCGCGTTAAGTGATGGGGGAGAAGGGGGGGCATCCTACCCACCCAGAGAGAGCGAGGCCAATTGTGCTCTCTTGGACTCCCGGCTACGGATGGCTGTAGCATCACCAGGGATCGCACTCGTGATCTCCTGATGAGAAGGCCAACGCTTAGACGGTTGCGTCACTCAGGAGCCCTAGTACAGATTTCTATTCCACTGAGAACTGAGCAAACTTAAAAAACCCTAAAACAAGAATAACCAACAGAGTCTATGTATTCTGACCAGCTGTTTCAAAAATAACAGTTTTGTACTTAAAATCAATTGTGTCTGCCCGTGACATACTTTTGCTGAAGGACAACGACATGATAGTTAAAATCTGACAGCTGTAAGATGTAAGATATAAATGGCCCATAAACAATTTTTCATGCCCTCTGCGGCAGTATGCTTTAGCCTTGGTATCTGTACATCGAACACCCCAGCCGGGGGGGTTTAAAAAATATAGCAAGCCTCACACATGCATGGAACTGCAATGAAGATGACATTATTGAATCCAAATCGGACAGCTGAGATCTTAGGAAAAACAATACAGCAAACTTAAAATCCAAAAACGTGTCCCTACAGTGCCGCAAGCGAGCGACGGCAAAACCAAAACAATTATAATCAGGGAAGCTACACCAGCTGCAAAAATGTACAGTCTTCATTCACTGAAATGTACTTTTGTTATTTTTTGTCCATTTAACTTAAACCGGTTACCTTAAAATTTTCAGTTTGTCGGTCAAACCACCTCATTCATTCTTTTTTTGCATGTACTAATACTCTCTATACTAAATTACTCTTTCCATAACGAATGAAAATTCTACAGGTTACAATGTTTTGCAAAGTTTCTTTTAGGGGACCATCGGTTTTCTAGGACAATGTAATGTCCTGTAATGTACATTCTCAGAAAAAAGGTACTAATATGGTTTCCCTCTTGTCACTGGGGTGGTTCCCTCAAGGGTACATCTCAGTACCTTTAGTCAGGGAACATAACTGTACCATAATCCACTGAAATGATATGTTCTAAGCTGTACTGACTCCACACACCCCGTCTCGTCTCCAGGCTTTTATTTTACTGTTCTGTTTTAAAACATTCGGTTCTGAAAAGATACAAATACAAACTTTTCACCTAGAAAAACTTATTTAAGGTTCACAATCAGACCTTAAAACCACTGTTGTACCTTTGAGGGAACATTTACATTGTTCGTACCTTGATGAATGAAAAATGTACCAGCACAGTAACCTTTTTCCCTAAGAGTGTACAACTGAGCTGTCCAGGGCAGTATAATGCTACTTTAACTACACTCTTAAAAAAGATGGTTCTTCGAGGGTTCTTTGGTAGAGAAAATTCTACATAGACCCATGAACACTTAAAGAACCCTTTGCATGATTAACAGGTACTCTGAATCATGAAAGTGCTCCTTAGATTGATGGAGAAAGTGCTCTAGATGGTTCTATTTAGAAAGTTTTTGAAAATGGTTCTATATAGCACCCAAAAGGGTTCTTCTGTTGTTACAAGCTTGCATCGTGACAATAGCAGAACCCCCTTTCTGGTGCTATACAGAACCATTTCCAAAATAGCTCTATATAGACCCCTATACAACACATTCTCCTTCAATCTGAAGAACGCTTTCACGATGTAAAGTATCTTTAGTCATGCAAAGGGTTCTTTGAGTGTGCATGGTTCTAAATAGAACCATTTACTTTATTAAAGACCCGTTGAGAAATCATTATTTTTAAGAGTGTACATTATTTAGACAACTGATGTTTAATATGGGGATAAAACACAACCCCCACTCCCCAGCTGGACAGACTACATTTTGACTTGATACATGCACTTGACGTTTGCCAGTATGGACGTCCTGGAGGCTTTGGGTCCCAATGCGATACTACATTTGCACGCTCACTTGCTGTTAGGAGTGCAACACCTCAAGCATTCAAGACTAAAGCGTACTGCCACGCAAGATTTAATATCACAGAAGGTTCTTGTCCATTTTAAGGCTTCTGAGAGTACAGACACATTGTACTTTATACAAATTTGCATTATATTTTAGGGGCTGCAGAACTGAGCTGGACCCTGCCACCCTTTGCCACCCCACAGAGCCGCCCCTGCCTGTATTAGTTCGGCGATATCTCTAAATGAAAACGTTTATGTCAGAAGAGATTCGCAGAGATGCAGTTATTCCCAGAGAAATCCAATTACTTCTGCGGCGAACTGTCCCTCTATCAACACTGGTCCTTGTGCGAGTCCCTCAGTGGGTCAGCAATGAGCTGTTAGCACTAAGCTGCTCCTGTTCTGCTAGCGCTCAGCACCAGGCTGACATTGTAAACCACTTTGCCAGCTCAGCCACCTTCATACCGTATGCAGTTTCATTACTGTTAACACAGCTCAATTCAGTCCAATATTGTAAAGCAAAAAGGTCAAGCGCTTAAAGGGGAATTCCAACCATGTTTCAAAAATTTCTGCATAATTCAATGGTTGAGATGTAAACAAAGTCATTCGGTTTGTAATCATTTTAAAAAAAAACTTTGACTCAGATGTCTTTACAGTGGTGGTGATAGGAACCAGGAGTCGCCATGACTACAACACAAATATAGCCATTTTATTAATTATCCAAAACCACTAGTGAACCTACACGTGTTTACTGAGGTTCTACATGTTATGGTGATGATGGTAAAATAGTGATGAATTTGAAATACATTTGTTTTCTTCGAGGACCGTTTGCCTCACAATGCTTTGTACGTAACCCTCCGCCACAAAAAGTATATTTTAGCCCCAGATCTTATGTCTAAACTATTGTACAACAATGCCTGTCATCAAACAACATATTTATAATCATTTTATGTCATAACTGTCGACTGACGTCTGGTTCCTATCACCACTACCATGAACAATTCTGACTCAGGAAGTTAGTCACCAATCCACTCCGATTTTTTTTACATTATAATGATTTAATTATGCATATATATCGAAGAATCATTAAAATTCCCTTTTAAGACACTGAAAACAATGCTAAAGATACTTTTGTGCAAAAGGTACAGCAAGGCGTTCTGCACAAATGAATGTCCCTCCAGCAGCTGCTGCTTCATGAAGGCTCCACTGCTACCCCAGAAATGACCAGCAGAGGGCTCCTCTCCCTCTCTGTGCCCTCTCTCTCGGAGGCGGACAAGTGCAGCGTTCAAAGGGCCCATTAAGCCCTCGTCACTCCTCGTGGTGAGTGCAGCTTTTTTAGCACTCCTGACCGAGAGCGAGCAGGAGACTGTGATTCATTCAGTCTTGGCTGAAGTGTGAAACTCAGGGGCTCAGGATGAAGCTGGGAAAGCTAAAAGAGCTCAGTGAGCACCTGGATGATCTGTACTGGCAACAGACGAAATATGTGAGTGAGTGACAGGACCATCCAGTGGAATACGGCCAAATTAACGTATTACGGGAAAATGGGAGAAAACATGACTACCTGTGGCAAAACCAGTACAGCCAATTAATATGAAGTTTTGGTGGGCCACTGTCCTTTTTTGGCTCATGCGTTCAACTCAATTTCACACACACACACACACACACACACACACACACACACACACACACACACACACTTTCTAAGCTGCCCCAATTCAATTTAATTCAATTTCAATTTGGTACAATTTTCTTGTTTCCCTATTTCATGTGCTTTTGTTTACATCTACCATGTGCCTTTGTTTTCTAATGCCATGTGCTTTTGTTGCTGTGTTGGCTCCTCCCCTTCCCTGCCATGACTTCAGCCTTCACCTGTTCCCTGTTTCCTAGCACCACCCTCTCATTAGTCCCACGTGTTCCTTGTCTCCTGTATTAGTATATATAGCCCTGTGTTTCTTTTGTTCCCCAGCCAGCATTGTTCCTGGTTTATGTTTATCATCTTAGTGTACTTGGTTCCCTGCTTGAATTTTCTTTGTGTAAGTTTGGCCTTAGTGTTTTATAGTTTTATTCATTTCATGTTCTTAGTGGTTCCCTTTGTTACCATGTTTTGGCATGTTCTCCATGGATCCCAGTACAATTTATCTGCCTGCCAGTCATTTGGATTATCTACGTACAGACTTAAATAAAATGCATTCAAATTTGTTCTCCACCTCCTTGTGTTCCTCGTCAGCCCCTACGTTACAGAACCATTGTGGAGTACCGAAACTCAAAAGGAGAAACTTCCCACGAGCATGAGAAAGAACCACTGAGAGTAACCAAGACTCAAAAGCTGCAAGAGCATGAGGAACAATGAGGGGAACCAAGCCTCAAAAGGTAAAACACCGCAAAAGCATAAGCAAAAACCACTGAGACCTACTAATACTCAAAAACTACCTTAAAGCACAAAGAAGAACCACTGACAATAACCAAGACTCAAAAACTCTCTAAGAGCCTGAGGAAGAACCACTGATAGGAACGAAGACTCAAGAGGAGAAACTCTCTAAGAACATGAAGAAGAACCACTGAAAAGAACCAAAACTCAAAAGGAGAATCTCCCCAACAGCATGAGAAAGAACCACAGAGAGTAACCATGACTCAAAAACTCCAAGAGCATGAGGAACAATGAGAGGAACTAAGCCTCGAAAGGTAAATCTCCCCAAGTTCATGAGAAATAAACACTAAGAGGAACCAAGACTCAAATATACATAAGAGCATGAGGAAGAACCACTGAGACGGACCAAGACTCAAAGGAGAAACTCCCCAAGAGCGTAAAAAAGAACCATTGAGAGGAACCAAGACTCAAAGGGAACCAAGACCATGAGGAATAAACACTTAGAGGAACCAAGACTCAAAACAGGATCCCATACTCATCTGGGCTGCACCAGAGAGTGTAGTTAGGATACAACTGGGACAAATTTGCAAGAACAGAGCAAAATCCCAGTGGAAAGATCCAGAAAATAAACCAATAACAATGGACAGCTTATCAGGATTTACTGATTGTGTCTGACACGCACCAAATGTCCAAAAGTATTCAGACACCCCTTCTAATTAGGGAATTCAGCTAATTTAATGTGCACCTAATGATGACACAGAAACCCACTGACCAATAGAAGGGGACACTCTGGAGCAGAGGCTGTTACTGCAGCAAAGGCGGAAAAACTCCCTATTAATACCCAGAAGAAACGCTGGATATGCAGCGTCCAAACTTTTGGACATACAGTTTACGTAGAGACCTTGCATTCCTGTTGAGGTCTGTCTACGTCTTAGAGAAGATTTTAGAGGCTTTCTGCCTCTGAAAGTACTTTTTAATGCACTTGTTCCCCTCTAGGTAGAGTAAAACACAATTCGATGTTGGCTCTGACTCCTGTGGACCACTACGCATTTTAAAAGCTCTCTCAAAAAAACAGGTCACTGAAGATGTAATCCTGGTCTCATGAGTCCGACAGATGAAAACTCGCCATTTGGGCCATCACGGTTAAATCAACCTGACTGCAAGGGCTGGAAAGGGGCCACGTGTGACCCTTACACCAGCCCCGTCCTGTATCCGATGTCAAGCGTAAGCGTAATCCCGAATTCCGGGATTTCAGCCCTGTTTTGGCAAAGCATCCCCGCTGCCATATGTCCAGTGAGAACGGCAAGAGGCCGGGGGATTTGACTCCGGACGCGGGGGCTATGCAGATAGGTATGTTTATTTGGATCTTGTCCTTTCGGCTCCGCTACTTGTTCTGTGAGGGCTGGAAGGGAAAGAGCATTAGGTAAATCCTCCAGGTGGTGAAAATTCTGAACGACTGCCATGGGACGGCTGGGACGGCTGGCTTGTTTTTACAGTTATGCTCCTGGAAATTTGGCTCCATTCGCGAGGAAGTAAGATTTGGCTCTCTGCTTCAGTCCCAGCAGGGAAGACTGAGTAATCACTGGCATGAAAAACATGAAGAGCAGTTAAAGGGACATATTTTACCTTTTTTGTTCCAATTTAATACACTGTAAGAGTATGAGACAAATAACAGCTTCATTCAGTTTGTTTTACAACTGTATGCAAAGGTTTTAACAGGCCTGGTCAAATTACATGTTTTGTTGATTTATTAGGGTGAAATTAATTAATTCCCTACAGAAAACACATTTAATTTGTGTATTTTTCTGTAAATTTTAGTGCACCTTGGGCCTCATTCACCAATATTTTAATTTTTTTCCAATATCTACCTGGACCAGACAGTGTTTTTAAACACCTCAGAGTCACTGCTGGACTGAGAACCATCCTCCAACCAGAAAAACCCAGCCAACAGCATCCTGTGACCACTGATGAAGGACTAGAGGATGACCAACACAAACTGTGCAGCAGCAGATGAGCTATCGTCTCTGACTTTACATCTACAAGGTGGACTGACAAGGTAGGAGTGTCTAATAGAGTGGACAGTGAGTGGACACAGTGTTTAAAAACTCCAGCAGCACTGCTGTGTCTGATCCACTCGCACCAGCACAACACACACAACGTCTGTGTTACTGCAGTGCTGAGAATGACCCACCAGCCAAACAGTATCTGCTCTGTGGGGGTCCATGGGGGTCCTGACCATCGAAGAACAGGGTAACAAAGTACGTAGAGAAACAGACAGACTACAGTCTGTAACTGTAGAACTACAAAGTGCTGCTATATGGTCAGTGGAGCTGATAAAATGGACACAGGAGGTGAACTTAATATAGTATCTGTCAATGTACCGAATGTACATTTAGTACAATGTACTAAATCTATCTGGATTAGCATTACAGAGAAATATAATGTTTATTAGATGTGGCCACTTCCACCAGCTAGCTGAGTCTTGACCAATCAAACCATGCTATTAAGCTGGGAGGGTGAATGTTAGCCTGTGCTGGCTCTGAGACACGTGTTCCACACATGGCCTAAGACTTTTGCACAATACTGTGCAGCAGAACATATCGACTGTATCTAACTGTGACTAGCAATGTAAACTAAGATGGTCATTTAAATCCCAGATTGGCAGTAAACACCATTCAGCCTCAGTGCGAAATGTTTTTGTACAGGTGCTTTAGGCTGAAGGTGCAGGCCGGGCCCAAGGCTGACCCCACCCTAGCCTGGAAGCGACTACTGAAGAGTAGCGAGTGCTGGTCTGGCCCGGCACGCGCGGCTTAAGCCCGTCTCTGGAAAAGAGGCTGACGGGAGGCCAGAGATCAGTTTAATTCAGAGGATCAAAGACAGAAATAGCTGTCTCAGCACACACAGCGGCAGCGCTTTCGGAGCCAGGGAACTCTCCACAGCTCCGCGGCAGCAGCTGCGGGCCGGAAAATTCACAGCACGTAACTGCTTTATTTGCTTGGCAGCTCTCAGAACTCTCTCCTCGAAAACTCCAAATCAAAAGGTCCCCAGAGAGGACTTAGAGTCAGCAAGCGTCCGGCTTAGCGAATGCTAATTAAACAGAGGAGAACCGGTTTCATTTTTCCTCACGCAACTTGATGTCGACGTCTTGAGCTCAGAGGGATGCGCACGGGTGCCAGAGTACTCGGCTAACTGTTCTAGATAGCAATGTTTGAGCAGTGAAATCAGTATTCAGATATGGACCATTCTACTGAATTAGTTCAAACTGTGAGCCCAGAGTAAAAAATTTAATTAATTAATTAAAAAAAAAATGTAGACTCAGACTTAGATATTTACAAGGATTATACCTTTATCTGTTTAACATATTTTTTATATACAATTACACGTAATTATATATAACGTTTTATGAAAAAAAATTACTTTATTAAAAAAATGCTGACCCACAATTTCATTTTAGTTTTTCAATAAAAAAGCTTGACATGTTTCCATCTATAATTTCATTTCCCTCACTGTCCCACAACCAACTAATAAGGAAATTTTGTTTATTTTTTATTTTATGATTTATTTTTTTCCCCTGTTTCTATTTAGAAAGTGCTCTAATATGCGCTATATGGCTTTTCAAGCAGCTCTATATGGCTTTTCTTTATGAGAAACTTGGTTCTTTAGCTTCACATACCAAAACTGAAGCTGAGTGTGATGTTAGACTCTGCTTTATCCCGCATGTAAATACAGTCACTAAAGTAGCTTTTTATCATTGGAAAAATATCGCTAAAGTTTGGCCTTTTCTATCTCGGAGCGACGCAGAGAAACTTGTTCATGCATTTGTTTCAAGCAGGGTTGATCACTGTAATGATCTTCTTACTGGGCTCCCTAAGAAAACAATAGATCCTCTACAACTCATACAAAATGTAGCAGCGCAGATCCAAACAAAGACAAAACAGAGAGATCACATCACTCCTGTTTTAAGAGCTGCACTGGCTGCCTGTATCATTCAGGATAGATTTTAAAGCTCTGCTACTAGTTTTTAAAGCTCAAAATGACCTTAAAGCTCTGCTTACATCACAGAGTGTCTGTCTGTTTATGTTCCGGCACGTAATCTAAGATCTGCAGATACTGACCTTCCGCAAACACCCTCTGTAAAATAAGAAAACATGGAGAGACTCGTTCAGTTATTCTGCTTCTAAACTGTGGAGCTCAGTTCACCTTTTATTGGACGGTCAAACTCAGTGCATGCCTTTAGGTATGAAAAGTGCTCTATCAATAAAGATATTATTATTATTATTATTATTATTATTATTATTATTAACAGGCTGTAGACTTTTCTGGATGAGTGAAAAGTGGCAGCATTCCTTCTAAAAACACTCTCGTCTCCTCCTCAGTGCATTTCCACTGTAGGCTTTTGCAAGATTTCAGGTATTGATTAGAGATGTGCACGGGCACTCAGCACACACTTAACCGATCAAGATGCCAGTATTCGGGCACTCGTTCAATTTCAGCAAAGGAAGACAGGGAAAACCTACAGACCAAAAATTCAATAAAATGGCAGATTAATGTTTTAACAAGACAGTAAAATATTTTTTTTGCTCGTATTTGTGTGTATGTACCTCTCTAAAACACTCCAAGTGCCTGAAAGTGAGCACACTGAAGATGACATGTTAAGGATGTGATTGAGAAGGCAGATGTAGTGTAGCTTTATCGCTAACTAGGCTAACAAGCTTATGTTAGTTAGGTCCAGAAACAGTGAAAATAGATTTCTCTGGTAAACTAACATGTTGGCACATCGTACACTGATGAGAAAATACCTCATATGGAAGACGACAAGTCCTCATCAGTCAGGCCTCAAGTGGTACAGCCAGCATTGTACCTGCTAGCTGTAATTTAGCTCATCCGAAGAGGCAGCCTCTGATACTCATCCAGCACCTTTTTGGAATAATAAATATATATTTATTCTTCTGCTTGCAACTAAATTTTTGTGCTACTAGTTTTTATAGCATCCTAACAGCTAAAAGAATGAGCCTTAATTTTCCACCCTACGTTAATTTTGTCCAAAGTAGTCTTTTGTGTTTTTCCTTGGTTGCAGTTAACCGGATATCTGTTCATTTCCTTTTGCGGATTCTCGAAAATCAAGATTAGTCCGAATGCACATCCCTAGCATGGACAAACAATTCTCCCACCAATGCTGAACGGAAAAAAAACTTTTGTCGATAGTCATAAAATATTCCAGGCAATTTCCGTTTCCACAGCCTACATCGACAAACTTTCTGCAGCGTTAAAACGTTTTTTACAAAAAAAATCTTCTGGATGTAAACACAGCTGCTGTCCATTTATGATCAGATCACTTGAGATGGATGTTAATGACAGGAATGCGCAGGGCTCGTGTTTTATGGATATCAAAATTGGTCAACCGTAGTTCAGAATTCTTTCTCGGGTATATATCGCTGTTGTCGGAAACAAAACCTCGTATCTCCATTTTTGTCGTTTTTTAGTTTTTGACATAATTTGAAAATGCCCGTTGTCCTTTACATTATGGGTCAAGTTCATGATGAATGGACCAAAAGAAACGGCCCAAAATTACTCCGAAAAAAGTCTGGTTCCATTGACTTACATTAAAAGTAAAGTATGTTTTTTCCTTCTCCTGTAAAGTTACCGTTTTGAAGATAGGAGGTATATCGCATACTATATATAGTTGTGCAGTGGATCTTTGCCTTTAGGCCTAATTCTAAGGAATCCTGTGAGTTTATGGTGAAAATCTGAGATGCCTTTCATGCAGGAGTTTTGGATCAGGCCTCAGACGTGGGTGGAGCTGCGGAAATCAGAGAGGAAATACAGACTTTCTCTTTGAATTCTGGCGCAGCGAATTTCAAGGATACTGAGGAAGCCGGCTGGCTGGGTCTGTACAATAACCCTATGAGTCTGTCTGCTTCAGTGGTCTGTGTATAACTGCCCTGCATAGTTTTAACATTTCTTTTTGGGCCAGAACTACTCAAATAAGAACGGTGCCCATCATTCTCACATCACATCTGCTGTCAAACTGGCTCAAACCAGCTGAAACAGATCACAAACTACTGACACACAACAAAATAAGGCTCTGACGATAAACAAGATCTCAGAGCAGTATTGGCAGGACACATTCTGGACTTCTGCTCAGTTTCAGCCAACCATCCGTCACCTCATCTGTTACAGCCAGCCAAGCCCACTGAAGCCCTAGAAATGCAAACAACATGGCTTTCCCGTTGGTCAGGCAGTCCTCTTAACATCAATGGCATCAATGGTCCAAACCTGTTATTATACTCTGCTGAAGTCCATCATATATCATCTCGGCAGTTTTCTAGGAACCTGCGGCTTCTTAGGGAACGGCTGAATTCTGTACAGTAACTCTGAAATGTACACAGATCAGGCATAACATTATGACCACCTCCTTGTTTCTGCACTCATTGTCCATTTTATCAGCTCCACTTACTATATAGGTGCACTTTGTAGTTCTACAGTTACAGACTGTAGTCCATCTGTTTCTCTGCATACTTTGTTAGCCCCCTTTTACCCTGTTCTTCAGTGGTCAGGACCCCCATGGACCCTCACAGAGCAGGTACTATTTGGGTGGTGGGTCATTCTCAGCACTGTAGTAACCTGATCGGTGTATTTGAAAGTGTATATTGTTTCCTAGAACTGGATACAGTTCAAAATGTTTGGATAATAATACCAATACTGATACCTTGACTTCGATACCGATTCCTGAACAGTACTTTTCAGGGCTGGGACGATAAGCAATTTATCACTAATTATCAATATTGTCATTGTTTAAAACCATGATATTTTATGGTATCATTCCATATATCTAGGACAGCTTTCATTTGCATACAAGTCAAGTTTGGAAAATGTACATTGATGATAATGGTTAATGATCAGCTGATCAACCGACTGAGAAATACATAAATGTTGAACCAATGCTTTCAGTTAAAAAGTTCAATTTGTGATAAACAACTGATTTTTGAATAGACGGGTTTTTCATTCAACTTGAGGACCATTTTTGAATCGTACGCATGAGAGCGCAGAGACTCGACTCTGACTCTTGACTCTCCTTTAAGCGACTGTGCCAGAGCCGTCTATTGCAGCCAGGATGTTTAGCCACGACACAGTGCTAAGCTAGGCTACAACTGACTCTCTCTTTAAACATTATGTTGTTTCTGTGGAGTGTAGGCTTAACCTCTTCAACTCGAGACCACCGGTGGTTCCAAACGCACTTTGTCATATTCTTCATAACTTTCATATTTCATAAGCTACATTCAGAAGGTGGGTGCCATATGAGAGTCTTCTTTCCAGTCAAATTGATGGATGATGTAATTTTAAACCCTTATAATAAAAGAAGTTTTTTGTCTACTGAAAGTCGATCCATTTTTCCACAAATCTGGTCTATAAACTATAAACAGATGGCGTCTCTTCAGTGATCTGCTCTGTAAAAATGATTTTTATAAAAAAAATACAAAGAGCGTCTAAGATTTTTGGCTTTCAGCAGTAAATTGTAATCATATAGCGATATGTGTGATCATAAAACACGTTCTGTGCATTTGAGGGGAGCTTTAAAAATAAATAAATCAAATAAAAATTTGCATTTATTTCATGCAGATACTGAATAATTTGCCTTATGATTTGGTCATGCAAATTCAGATGGACAAACCAAGGAGAATAAGAGGATAAGCAAGCCTGCAAATGTGTTTCTCAGCTAACGGTTAGCCTGTGTGTAGTTAGCGTAACGACAAATAGGCATAAAAGCTGTGAGCTACAGACTTTATGTTGACTGTTGTTTAACCCTTAGTTACTCTAGGGTAATTTGGGGTGATTGTTTGGTATTTGAGTCAACTGCAATTGGAATTATAAAGTATTTACATGTGACACTCACACATGCCATATGCTGTTATTTTCAGGAGACCCTGGGCTGCTCAGATATGCCATTATTTGACATGTAAATGCTAACAGAGAATTGATATCTTTATGAATTTGGCTCATTTTTGATCAAAAATTTACCTAGCGCCTGCAAAATTCTGTCAATTTTTGCTTACAGAGATCTTGAAAACAAGTGACATAGATACCTTACATACCTTTTCACAAATTGTTAGTCTGGAGTGTCTGTGAGCTGAAAGTGCAAGAATTTTGACAGTGATTCCATCTATTGGTCATTATTGAGTAAAAATAAACAATTAGCATAAGGGGGCCATGTTTTTTATTGATTTTCTGTCCTCTTGGATTCAGGCTGAGTGCTAAAACTGATACACAGCAAGACAGGCTTTATTTTTGATAACAAATATTTAAAACTATGTATATTAACCATAGGCTAGCCTCGGTCAGGCCATATATGTGCCTTAACCTGGGCTAATAATGTGGTAAATGTAAGCAAGTTGAATACATTACGTCACTGCCGTATCTGACAGTCTAGGCTGTGTTTTTTTCATTTAATAACACCTAATAACATCATATCTGCTGGGTTAGGCTGCAAATTTTGTCAAATTCCTCAAACTGGACTCCAGAAAACTGTCCCCACTACCCACTGTTCCTAGAAAAAACAGCATGGGCATGCCAATGTCCGTCTTAACTCTCACTAGCAGGACTGATTTTATTACAGCTTGTGAAAATGGAGTGAATTTTAGTCTTTTCTTTCTGGCCCAGTCAAAATCGGCCTAGGTTATAAACCCCTCTAGCTCAAAAAATGTCATCATGATCCTCGAACACCTGCTAAGGAGCCTTTTCAAGTCTACTGAAAGACTGGTTTCCCACCATGATGCCTTTAATGGAAATCTCTGCCATCTGTGTCCATTTTGATCAGCCAAGGCTTCAACAAAAAAAAAAGCATCGTTCCAATTTAATCTTTAGAACTTTGGAGAACCGCGTAAAACACTGGCCTTCAGTATAACAGCCTTAGCCTCATACTGAATCTGCAGACTGCAGTAGGTGAGGCACTTTTATGGACGCTGGGTATGATCTTGCTACAACATGCTACAACACAGCCTGAACTGCGAAACGTTCCTGTAAAACATGACGAACAGCCGGAGTAGATACACGGGGAAATCCACAGGGCAGGTCTTTTGAGGTTTTGACGAAGCGTGAATGGAAATGATTCTGGTGTCTAAAGACTCGGCTTGAAAAGCCCAGGGAAGCCGCTGTAGCTCTCAATGGACAAGGTTAATGCAATTACAGGGATTTGTATCCCAGGGCAGAGAGCTAGCTCAAGGGCAGAGAAAGGCCAGACCACAGCATGAGATCCAGCTTTAAACCAATCAAAAAAAATAAATAAATAAATATAAAAAAAAGAACACAACAGAAGGCCACCGATGCTCAGATGGATTAAGCATCACAACTTTCATTAAAAAAATAAGTAATTTTTTCACATCAAAAATATAAAAACATGACATGAATTGATTTTTTTTTTTTTTGAATAACAAACCAAAATGTCTTTAAACGTGCAAAAATATGTCTCAGGCAGGCTACTTTCTATTTTGGAAAGGCCAAAGGGGAACAGAGAGTTTCAAGGCCTCATTCAAGAGCCAAAATCCAGGAGTGTATATCTCGGATGTCTGTAACTCAGCTTGAGCTGCTGTTGGAGATGCAGCTCTACACGTGACAAACACGAGGCCAAAGAAATCCATTTAATATTTGTTAAAAAGTTCTAGTTGCTGGCTGGGCTGAACAATTTGGAGAAAATTAAGAATATTAATTAAAATTAGTGTGATTAGGATTTTCCTGACCAGTACTGCAACTCCGACTGGAAAGCAGATATTTCCAATGAATTACGCTCAAGGCCTTAAAAACAGCATGCAGATTTTTTCAGGCTTTAGACTTAACAACGTACACCATGATATTTAAAAATGCCGCCGGCCCTTTAAAATGACAACTATTTCAAAATTATGACGTTACATTTCTATTCCACATCTGAGCGGACGAATAAACACATTCCACCCATTTATATTTTAGAGGGGTCACTGACTGGTGGTGTGGGAGCTGACTGATAGGTGGCCCTGATGGACAAAAGGGGAAAAATCAGAGCCAGAAAAAACTCACATGATAGCAGCTCATCAACGGCTACACTGACCACAGAACACATTCAGTTTCAGCTTCCACTCCAACACCAGTCATTCGACTCTGCACCCTCAGAAATCATCTAAACTGGGATCGTTTTATTTTCAGTTAGCTGGAACCAAGTTTGGCCTGCCAAGTAAGCTATCGTTAGCTAACACTACACTCCCAAATACCACAGAACAGGTATATCATCTATTCTGTCACTGAAACACCGGTCACTCAATTTTACTCTCTCAGATTTTAGTTTTATCATCTACACTGGTTTCAGCAGAGCAGCAGTTACAGTCGAAGCTGTACTAAGGCCTGTGTTTGGATCTGTGGCATAACTGTAGCTAAGCTAACGGATAGTTACGCCACAGACCCAAACACAACAAAACACTTTTGTTCAAACAAAAAAACTCAAACAAGAAGCTGAGGTGCTGAAATGTAGTCTAGCTGCTGCGCCTTTTAAGGTGGAACGGAAAATTCAAGCAAGAGGCTGAGGCGCTGAAATGTAGTCCGGCTGCTGCGCCTTTTAAGGTGGAACGGAAAATTCAAACAAGAAGCTGAGGCGCTGGCTGCTGCACCTTTTAAGGTGGAACAGGAAAATTCAAACAAGAAGCTGAGGCGCTGAAATGTAGTCTAGCTGCTGCACCTTTTAAGGTGGAATGGGAAAATTCAAACAAGAAGTTAAGGCGCCTGACTGTAGTCTTAACTGCAGAAATGTAGTCTAGCTGCTGCACCTTTTAAGGTGGAACAGGAAAATTCAAACAAGAAGTTAAGGCGCCTGACTGTAGTCTTAACTGCTGCACATTTTAAGGTGGAACAGGAAAATTCAAACAAGAAGCTGACTTCAGCTTCATTGAAATTTGAAATGCATGAAAAGGGATGAGGAGGTCGCTCCTGCTGGACAGGCGGGCAACATTAACTCTTTTTTGCTGTTTCACAGAACCAATTGGTCAGTGTTGTTTGACCTGTTTACAAATGTTTGTGATAGCAGCTGTTTAGCTTCACGGTACAAACGGTACCGACAGTTTGCTAACCCACAGCCGAGCTAACGTTAGCTACATGACTTGCTGTGTCACTGTTCACTCTATCTTAAAAAAGTGTGTTGATCTCGACAATGCACATCCATGAATTTGGGGGCGGAGCTTCTGAAGAAGTACTGAAGGGAGGGGTGTGTTTTTTGACAACACTACTGTACGGTTGTTTTAATAGTATCTCTAATGTACAAATGTTTACATAATAACATGAGGAGTACAGGAGCTACATCACCACTAGCTGAAGTAACTGAAACGATATTGAGATTTATCGTGGGACTGTTGACAGAATGCACATAAACGCACATGTACACACTCCCTCGTGCAACACACAGTGCCTCGTGCAAATCCTCACGCAACCTTGACAGGGGCTCGCTTTCCCTCTCCCTCTCTCTCTCTCTCTCTCTCTCTCTCTCTCTCTCCCGCCTCCTCACATTCTCCTTAAGCTACTTACACACAGTCACACCGCCACCGTTCCAAGTCAGATTACGCTTAAAATGAGATGTCACTCAGTCCTGGTGGACCAGCTCTCCATCCAAACTCCTAAACAACGCAGAGTCAGCATTAGAAGAACAGAACTAATGCAGGCCGGACCTACAATGTGACGGGGTCAGGATATCAGCTAAGTTGCTGGCAGATGTCTTGATGGATCATGCGTCTCAATCTCTGTTCTGTCCTGATGGGTGATGTTTAAAGAGGTGATAATCCTGCTCACCCATGGTTTCTTAAGCCAGGCTCATTCACTGCAAGCCAAATACGCTACACTGCCTGTGCCACACCTGAGGATAAACAAGAGCTTTTTTAAAACCGTGACCATGCCAGAACCTGAAATGAACCTTTTTAAGCCTGTCTTAAACGAAGCTGTTGGCCTGTCATGAAATCTTAGCTGGTAATTATTTTGCTAATATGGTCTCTTTCTGCAGCCACCTTAGTGGCCAGTCTTTTGGGGGAATAGAAATAGCTTATTTTAAATAATGTAATCAATGAAAGTATTTGTTCCCCGTAACTCTGTGAGTAGCCCTGCCACAATTATCACACAACTATGTGAACGCAATTATTTGAGATTATAGGCCCATTTCACATTTTTTATGCTGGAAGGTCACACTGCCTCCAGAAGTGTTCAAGCTCAAAGCAAAAACAAACAATCTTACTTCAGTTTTGATGGCTTTTGTTTAGCAGGAATGCATCGAAATATTGGTTACAGGTTTCACTCCAATACCGTGCTCTTTTAGTCATATTTGTACTCATAAAAATCCATCTATACCAAGGTCTGATACCACCTGATGCCACGTGACGTAAGCCAAGTGTATGCTGACGTGCTAATGAACAAACGACTCAAGCTGGCAGTGAACGAGGATCTGCTCTTACAGAGAAGTGTTACTGACTTTAAACATTCTGCCTTACACCGATCAGGCATAACATTATGACCACCTCCTTGTTTCTACGCTCATTGTCCATTTTATCAGCTCCACTTACTATATAGGTGCACTTTGTAGTTCTACAGTTACAGACTGTAGTCCATCTGTTTCTCTGATACTTTGTTAGCCCCCTTTTACCCTGTTCTTCAGTGGTCAGGACCCCCATGGACCCTCACAGAGCAGGTACTATTTGGGTGGTGGATCATTCTCAGCACTGCAGTGACACTGACGTGGTGGTGGTGTGTTAGTGTGTGTTGTGCTGGTACGAGTGGATCAGACACAGCAGTGCTGCAAAGTAGGACTTTTAATGATAGCAGGACAATCCAAAGTCACACCGTTGTTACAGGCCAGGATCAATACCGAAAAAAACAGTAATATAAAAACATGAGGCAAAGAGCAAAAACCAGGAATAGTCTGATATCAAACAGGGGGATAAACAAAGTCCAAAAATACCAGCAAAGGTCAAAACACGGAAGAGACAAACAAGGAAAGAGCAATACTTCGCAAAGTTTGAGCGGTGAGCAAACAGTATTTAAGAAGTCCTAATAACAAGCAGCTGCTGTTTGTCAATACTCAGGTGAGCTAGATCTCTAGACAACTGGCCGACGGTTCTGACGTGATTGTCCCGTGATTGGCTGCTGCATCCTGTGAAGCCTCTGAACTGAGCCGGAGGGAAGCATCACAACCCTAAAGCCCTTGATTACTTGGCTCAGGTGCGTCTGGAACCGTAAAACAACATAAATGTCTTCAAAGACTGGATTGAAACGCCTTTAGATGCTCAGCATCAATCCCAGCATCCTGTGTGGTTTCTGCTACTAATGATCCAAATCTTCATCATCCAGCTAAGGGCCTTTCAAAACCTGCAGTCAAACAGAACACTGTGTAAAAAGACAGTGAAGGGTTGGAAACACTGTGGGTGGGCTTGTGTGTTTTAAGGGGTTTTAACATTTGTAGCTTGGTACTCTTGGTCCAGAGCAAAGCAGAAAACAGTTCTCTGATTAATCCCAAAATAGATCACTTCTTGTGGTGTCCCACAAGGTTCAATTGTAGGGCCTCTGCTTTTCTCTTTGTACATGTTACCTCAAGGTGATCTCATCAGGACACATGATCAATTTTCACACATTTTTACATTTCCACTCCTGAAAATCAAAACTGTTGACACAAAAACTGTGGTAATGTTACCAATAGGCCTAAATTTAGTGTAGTTTAATGAATAATAAAATTGTGATTTTAATTTGGTCAGCATTGTTAATCAAAATCTGCCCTGCAATGGACTGGCGACCTGTCCAGGGTGTATTCTGCCTTCCGCCCAATGACAGCTGGGATAGGCTCCAGCACCCCACCGCGACCCAGAAGGATAAGCAGTTTAGATGATGTATGTATGTATGTATGTATGTTAATCAAAATACCATTCATGATAACAAAACTCCTGCTTTAGGTTCATTCTGCCAACTCCATCCCATCTGAAAGCTCAACCATAGATCCATCTTAGGTAGCTCTGAGTAACCAAGTCTTTCAGGTCAGGAAGGATATCAAAAAAGGAGAACTTTGGAGAACACGATGCAGCTTCTGGCTGAAAAAAAACTCCCACTACCCAACAGTGCAGGGTGTACACCGCACACAGAATCACAGACTGAGAACTACGACAGCTCGACCATGTACTGTGAGAAAAATAGCATCTGAAAAAAAGAAACAATCCACAGTGGATGCTGTAAGAGAAAAGAGAATCAGGAGAAGCTTGGCACCATATTAGAAGAAGACAGAAGCTAGCCAAGAAGACTCTCTCTGGGGATGAGAAACAGCGAGCTGCCAAGAACTGAAAACACTGGAACAAAACTCACTGTAGCCTTACGGAAAGGCCCACCCGGGACAAAGATAATTAAGCAAATGCACCGCTATGTCAGTTCAGCTACATTTAGATGTGTTTCCCTGGGCTTTAAACACAGTAATGAAAGCAAGATCATCCAAAGAACCCGGAGGAAAAGTACTGAGCTAAGGTGGCAGCAGTGCTGTGGGTATGGATTTGACAGTTACCAGAAGGTTGTGGGTTCAAGTCCAAGAACCCATCCCTCGACTGGTGCCAAAGCGGTGTGGCAAAATGCTTTGTTCTAAGGACAATAAACTGTAGTACCCACTAGGGACACGCACGGGTACTCAGGTACTCAGGTATTTGTCTGAGATACCGGTATCTGAATACTGAAATCCCTATTTGGGGATTTGTTATGTTTCATAATGGGAAGATGGAGAAAATATACAGGCCAAAAATTCACTGATACATCAATTTTGGGTTTTAACAGGGCTGTAAAATGTGTTTGTATTTGTGAATATGTACATTTGTATGCAAAAAATTTTACACCCCTGGTCAAATGACATGTTTTGTTGATTTTCTAGGTGAAACTGAGTTAACATATCTTCTAACGTAGAACACATTTAATTTAAAATATGGCATTTTGATGCAAATGTTAGTGTGCAATTTGTATTTATTTGCTGAGTTTAAACCCTCAAATGGCCAGGGCGTGCTGGTGGGCCCACAGTTTTATTACACACTTCTATAACCTAAGAACAGCTCAACCAGTTTGCATTGAAGTCCCTGTAGTTACTGAACAATAAGCCTGGGATTTTAAGGGATTAACATACTGGAAAAAAACCATAAAACATAAAATGTGCCATAACTTTTGCAAAGGCTACATTTTTCCCAATATGTCAAATTCAGCAAACAAACAGTAGTTCTGAACTGAAACGTACAGAAGTGTGTTCTATATAGAGAACTTATTTTTTTTTACTTAAATAAGACTAGGGGCACCCAAACTTTTGCACATGCCTGTATATTAAATGAGACTTTGCCACTCTGAGTGCCAAATGTTAAGAGCCATTTTGTCCTTTCAACAAAAATCAAACCACCTTGGGAGCCACAACATTTTATGTCCATTTTATTGAAGTAACGTTTTACCATAATGGCTGTAAATATGTCTTAACATGTGCTAATGTCTTAGTATAAGTTAAAAAATATAATATAAACAAAAACTCAAAACTTACTCTGCTCTGCTTTAAGCTTTAGCTCAGCTATAGCCGCTTTTCTCGTATCTCCGACAGGAAACTTTTCCGCAAAAGTAGAACAGTTTCTTCTAAAACGTCTCTCAACGTTCGACTTTTTACGAGGCTGAAGTCGCCTCTCGTTCGCCAGTGTAACGTGCCAACAAGAGTCAGACACTCGCGGTTAGAAAACGCAAATGAGGCTTTACTGTTAGAATCAAAATCCAAGTACGTAGTCACAAAACAGGCAAGGGTCAAATCCAAAAGGAGCAGCAAATACAAACAGACAATCACAACACAGGGCAAACAATCCAAGAGGGTTAAGCAAAAATGTCAGTGTTGAGGAAAACAGGCAAAAAGGTCAAAAATAGGAGTCAAACAAGAAAGGCAAACAGTCCAAAAGGGTAACGCAAAAGGCAGAGTCGAAAAACAGAAAGCAATGGTCATAAACAATATACAGGCAAATAGTAGCTAATACCTCGCAATTAGCTATGGCTAAAGCCCGGGCTTATAAACTAAACTAAGGAGGTCATATGACATGAGACACAGGTGAACAGAATCAATATTCCGGAGATCTAGAGCGCTGATTGGAGCACAACGAAAGGTCAAGAGTCATGTGATCTCCCACAGGATTCTGGGAGATGGAGTCCAAGTGAGACTCGGAGTGCGAGGGAAGCTCAGCAGTCATGTGAGTCATAGAGTTCGGGTTCATCTTAGAGCTTGACGAATGCGTGAAAGCCAGCTTCTTGTTCGAATTTCCCGTTCCACCTTAAATGGTGCCTGAGGCGCCAGAATGCAACTGATGCACCATTTAAGGTGGAACAGGAAAATTCGAACAATACTTCATCTTTGTGACTTTTTAGTGTTTGACAGTTTCTCACTGCAGATTAAACGTATCAGGAAACCAGCTGGAGTGATTATGAATGCAAATAAGTTTGTTCATCTACAAATTGTCGATGTTCGTCTTAAATCTCTCTCTTTGCCTTTTCGTTAGCCACTAACTAGGCCAGATTCTATTCTGCTATGGTGACCAGCAGTTACCAATGATGTTCAACCAGCAGTTCTTCATTTTAATCCCTAAAACACTACACCTCTGCTGTTAACAGCTGCTGTCTTTCAAAGTGCATTAATCCCTGGCTGCAGGGCTGACTGACGGCCATGTAAACTGGTTAGGTAGATTTCCATTAGTTAAAAAGGAAACCCGAGCCAAGCCAGAGGACGCTGACCGACAGATGAAGGTCACGTTACCATCGCCGACTCTTTCCCTAAGCAAAGCACCACGATTAAAGCACGGCACATGAAACGAACACTGGCTGAGCACCATTATCAGTCAGCACGTTCATCCCCTATGGATCCCTTTAACGTAACCGAGACTATAAATTTTACACAAACTGCGTTCAATAGTTAATTTCTGCTCCTCTGATTGCAGGCTGATTGCAGCCCGCCAGAGCCTGATGACCCTGGCTTGAATAACTATGGAGGCTGACAGCGGAGTGTCCTTTCAGACTCGAGACCACTTTTAATCAGACAGGCCTGCAGCCCATTCAGGCTATTTATAACCACAGGCCGATTGTTGGGGTTTGCAGACAGTGCAGCTCCTCCTCTGCGTCCACATATACAGCCCTGATTATCCATCTGCACCGCCTTAACAGTGGCAAAGGCTCACGATGCCCTCGCTGCTTTAAAACATACACCAATGCTCATTAACATGCCTGCAGCTTTGAGAGAGACAATCTCGCTGAACTAAACCATGCAGGAGTAGAGAAACTGGAAATATAACAGTGTCGGGAGATATTTGTTTTAAAAAATATTGGCCAATATTCCAAATAAATATTTGATTATGTATTTATTACACTCCAGGGCCCAGTTGCACCAGCTGTATGTAAGTGCAGATGTAGGCTAGTTATAACAGTTATAAGTGTTAAATTCAGGTTATTATTATTCAGTAACTACATGGACTTCAGTGCAAACTGGCTGAGCTATTCTTAGTTTATAGAAGTGTGTAATAAACCTTTAAAGGGGTTAATAAACCATTTAAGGGGTCAATAAACAAAGCCACTCAGAGTGGTCATTTAAGTTGTTGCATGAAACGGCTATAGTGGAAGTGGAATTTCCTTTTAATACACTGTAAAGCAGCAATAAAAACACAAAATGGTGTGTTATCATGCTAAAACAATAGTTTGTTGACTCATGACAGGGTGCTGGGATTTTCTGAATAGCTTGCGATCAAAATTTAAAACCTATATTAAGTACACTCTTAAAAAAAGATGGTTCTTCAAGGTTCTTTAGTAAAAAAAATGGTTCTATATAGAACCCTGAACACTCAAAGAGCCTTCTGCATGAATAAAGGTTCTTTGCATCATGAAATGGTTCTTCGGATTGATTGAAAATGTGCATAAATGTGCTACAGATGGTTCTATACTGAACCTTTTATGACAAGGGTTCTATACAGCACCCAGAAGGGTCCTTCTATTGTTACAAGTTTGACATCATAACAATAGAAGAACCCTTTAAGGTACTATGGAGAACCCTTATCATAAAAGGTTCAATATAGAACCATCTACAGCACATCAATCTGAAGAACCATTTCATGATTCAAAGAACCCTTACTCATGCAAAAGGTTCTTTGGGTGCTCATAGTTCTATATCCCATGTGTCTAACACAAGGCCCACGTGCCAGATCAGACCCGTGGCACAATCCAATCCGGCCCTTGAAATTATTTTGATTTTCTATTAATATTTGCCCATTTCACAATCAGTAGCACTACAATCCCCAGCATGCAGTGCAATATACACCGATCAGGCATAACATTCTGACCACCTCCTTGTTTCTACGCTCATTGTCCATTTTATCAGCTCCACTTACTATATAGGTGCACTTTGTAGTTCTACAGTTACAGACTGTAGTCCATCTGTTTCTCTGCATACTTTGTTAGCCCCCTTTTACCCATGGACCCTCACAGAGCAGGTACTATTTGGGTGGTGGATCATTCTCAGCACTGCAGTGACACTGACGTGGTGGTGGTGTGTTAGTGTGTGTTGCGCTGGTATGAGTGGATCAGATCAGTGCTGCTGGAGTTTTTAAACACCTCAGTGTCACTGCTGGACTGAGAATAGTCCACCAACCAAAAATATCCAGCCAACAGCGTCCTGTGACCACTGATAAAGGACTAGAGGATGACCAGCACAAACTGTGCAGCAGCAGATTAGCTATCATCTCTGAGGTGGACTGACAAGGTAGGAGTGTCTAATAGAGTGGACAGTGAGTTGACACAGTGTTTAAAAACTCCAGCAGCACTGCTGTGTCTGATCCACTCGTACCAGCGCAACACACACTAACACACCACCACCAGATTAGTGTTACTGCAGTGCTGAGAATGATCCACCACCCAAATAGTACCTGCTCTGTGAGGGTCCATGGGTAAAAGGGGGCTAACAAAGTATGCAGAGAAACAGATGGACTACAGTCTGTAACTGTAGAACTACAAAGTGCACCTATATAGTAAGTGGAGCTGATAAAATGGACAATGAGCGTAGAAACAAGGTCCTGTGGCCCTCAGATTAGCTGACTTTTTTTAATATGGCCCTTTTAGTGGTTGAGTTTGAAACCCCTGTTCTATATACAACCATTTCTTTACTAAGGAATCCTTGTAGAACCATCTTTTTTAAGAGTGTAGACCTTCTGCTACCAGCATAG
This sequence comes from Colossoma macropomum, assembly GCF_904425465.1. Classification (NCBI taxonomy): domain Eukaryota; kingdom Metazoa; phylum Chordata; class Actinopteri; order Characiformes; family Serrasalmidae; genus Colossoma; species Colossoma macropomum. The sequence goes on from NW_023494805.1 coordinate 39,071,739, forward strand.
CATGTGACATACCATCAAACATTACAGCATCTGTCATAACAAATACCGGTAGTGGTGATATGACTGTTATATTACTGACCCAAATCTAACATGACAGCTCGTGACAACACGACACCTGCTATTACAGCACGGCTATGTCAGTGTCGTAGCATTTTATGTTTTTTTTCACAGAATCACCCCCCGTCTGCAGAATTCAGCTGTTTTGTGCTGAACAGTCAAGGAACTCTGGATGTTTCCAACCTTATTTTGTTCTCTACTGCACAGCTGACACTAAGACAGTGTGGATTACAGAAGGGCGATTTGCATACAACTGGCCTGTAAGGGAGGGTGGCTAGAAAGAAACCATTACTAAAGAAAAAACACATCAAAGCACGTCTGGAATTTGCCCTAAAGCATTAAAGTGACCCAACTAAAATGTGCGATAAGGTTTTGTGGTGATATTAAACCAAAATGGACCTTTTTGGCCAAAATTCATAATACTATGTGTGGCACAAACCTAACACTATCCATTCCTCAACAAACACAATCCTGGCAGTGAAGCATGGCGGTGGCAGCGTCATGTTGTGGGGGGTGCTTTTTCTCAGCTGGGCTAAGCATCTTATTAAAACTGATGGATGGATGGTGTAAAAAGGAGATACTGCAAGGCAACTTGCTTCAGTCTGCTGAAAAACTACAGCTTGGAGGAAACTTTCAGAAGAGCAGTGATCCCGAGCACGAGGCCAAAGCAATGCACAAGTGGTTGAACAACAAAATGTTCAAGGTTAAATCCACATTTCAATCCAATCTGAAGTCGGTGGCACTGTTTGAAAATTGCGATCCACAAGCGTCACCCAACCAACCTGAACAACCTGGAGCTAATCTGCCAGGAAGAATGGGGAGAAATCTCTCCCAAACACTGTGCAGAGCTGGGAAACTTAGGCCGATGTCACTTTCATACTCTCTGAAAGCTGAGCGGTGAGCCACAAAGCTGGAAGTCCATCAGCATTCCTGTGGCCTTTGTAGTTTACATCACGCCTCACACAGTTTCATAACAGAGTAATAAACAGCTATCAAGCCATGTTTGTTTAAATAGTTCAGCTGTGGTCAAACACATCCTTACTGAAGACACACACTTCACTGTTTGACCCTCAGAACAGTGCTTTTCTGTAAGCAGCCACTGGAACTGAAATATGAATGTTTGTATATGGATTCTGCATTACAGACAGGAGAAGGAGAATGAGGAGAGGAAGAAGAAGAAGTAGAAGAAAGAGGAGGAGGAAGAGAGGAAGGAGACGAAGAAAACAGAGGAGGAGAAGGAGGAAAAGAAGGAGAAGAAGAGGGAAAAGAAGAAAAAGAGGAAGGTGAGTAGAAGAAGAAGTAGAAGAAGAGTAAAACAAAGAAGAAGAAGAAGGAGGAGGATGAAAGAAGAAGAGCGAAAAAGAGGAGTGGGAGGAGAAGGAGAAGAGGAAAAAGAAGAAGAAGAAAAAGAGGAGTGGGAGGAGGAGGAGAAAAAGAAGAAGAAGGAGAAGGAGACGAAAAAGGACTGGCAGGAGAAGGAGAAGAAGAAGAGGAAAAAAAAGAGGAGTGGGAGGAGGAGGAGGAGGAGAAGAAAAAGAAGAAGAAGAAGAAGAAGAAGAAGAAGAAGAGGAGTGGGAGGAGAAAAGAAAAGAATGAAAAAGGAGAAGAGGAGTGGGAGGAGGAGGAGAAGAAAAAGAGAAAAAAGAGGAGAGGAGAGTAAAGGGTAAAGGGGCAGGAGGAGAAGAAGAATAAGAAGAAGAAAAAGAGGGAAGGAAAACAAAAGAAGAAGAAGAAGAAAAAGAAAAAGAGCAAGGTGATGAGTTGGTGATGAATTGGTGATGAGTTGGTGATGAGTTGGTGATGAGTTGGTGATGAATTGGTGATGAATTGGTGATGAGTTGGTGATGAGTTGGTGATGAATTGGTGATGAGTTGGTGATGAGTTGGTGATGAGTTGGTGGATGTGGTGAATGTCATCAGTATCTTAAGAACACTGACCAACTGCGTGTCCAGATCAGGTAGAGGCTGCATTAAAGGGTGATTCCACCAATTTTTCTAAACTACTGCATAAGTAAATCATTCAAATGTAAACAAAGCCAAACGCTCCATTATATCACACTAACGTATCAGGTCAGAACTGCTCCCTGTGGTGGTGATAGGAACCAGACGTCTGGTTTAGTTTACTGCCTTTATAAGCTGCCTTACTGAACATGAAATGGTTATGAATTTGCTGGCTGATCCCGACACATGGTTTATGGCAGTTCTGAGCAGGTTTGGGCCTAAAATGTATTTTTGTTAAATGCATGCATGGCGGAGGGATACACAGACGGCACTGTAAGGCAAAATAGTCCCCGAAGAAAACTATTCGACTCGTGTAGGTTCACTGGTGGTCTTGGATAGTAAATAAAATGTCTATGTCTGTGTTGTAGTCATGGTGACCCCTGGTTCCTATCACCACCACTGTAAAGAAATCTGAGTCTCTACAATGATCCATTTCACACCAAACCACTCTGAATGGCCCTGTTTACATCTGAATGAGTGAATTATGCAGAAATGCTGGACATTCAGTGGAATTCCCCTTTAAAAGTATGACTAAGAGACTAAAGCGGGTCACTCTCCTACGTTCCTCAGTAAAGCACATGTGAAAGTGACCTTATCTGTTTCCTGATGAAAAGTTAATAAGATCGTAAATCAAGAAGATTCTAAAACATCCGACCCACTTAAGGTGTGTGTCTGTGTGTGTGTGTGTGTGTGTGTGTGTGTGTGTGTGTGTGTGTGTGCGCACTCAAAATGGAAAAAACACACACTGTTGATTGTAAAGCTATTCTAAATGAAGCAGCGCAGGCTGCCCTGTGTATAATCTCCAAAAGTAGTTCTGCGTGCGGGCAGACAAGTCACTGACCGTGACCACCCCGTTCCTCTTGCAAACTCTCACAGATCAGGTGGTCCTAATTAAAATGCCATCTCACAAAGAATCGGCTTTCTACATTTCCAGAAAAGATACTTTTTATCCAATTAAGGCGCATTTCACTGAGAAAAACTAGGCCACAGACAGAAACGTCTGAGCTCAGAATCTGGAACAGCAGCCAGAGGAGCCGACAGGACGAACACGTTTACGTGTACATTCTACAACACACGATTAATAGAGCACTGTACTGACTACAGACAGGAAGAAGAAGAAAGAGGAGGAGGAGGAGGAGGAGAAGGAGAAGAGGAATAAGAAGAAGAAGAAGAGGAAGAAGAGATTAAGGAGAAAAAGTAGAAGAAGAAGACGAAGAAGAAGGAGGAGGAGACTGAGAACAAGAAGCAGAGGAACATGAAGAAGAAGGAGAAAGAGAAAGAGATTAAGAAACAAAGAGAACAAAAAAAGAAAAAGAAACAAAAAGAGGAGGAGAAAAGGGATAAGATGATTAAGAATAAGACGAAGGAAGAAAGAAAAAGAAAGGAGAAACAGAAGAAGAACAAAAAGTGGGAGAAAGAGAAGATTTAGAAGAAACAAAAGGAGGAGGAGAAGAAAAGGAAGAAGAAGAAGATGATGAGGAGGAAGAGAATGAAGAGGAGAAAAAAAAGAAGAAGGAGGAGGAGGACAAAAAGAAGAAGAAGAAAAGAGGAGAAAAAGTAGAAGAGGCAGAAGAAGAAGAAGGAGGATAAGGAGAACAAGAAGCAGAGGAACATGAAGAAGAAGGAGAAAGAGAAGGAGATTAAGAAAGAGAACAAAAAAAGAAGAAGAAACAAAAGGAGGAGGAGAAAAGATGATTAAGAATAAGGAGGAAAGAAAAAGAAAGGAAGGGTGAGGAGGAGGAGGAGAAGCAGAAGAAGAACAAGAAGTGGGAGAAAGAGAAGATTAAGAAGAAACAAAAGGAGGAGAAGAAAAGGAAGAAGGAGAAAAAAGAAAAAATGTTAGTCTAAATTTAATGCAAATTTCATATACTGGTTCAAGATAACAACAACAACAATAACAATAACAATAACAATAATAATAATAACAAAACAGTGAATGAACTGTCATATAAACATATATAGATTCTGAATCTTTGTACTGTAGTTAACCTAAGATGACAACAACAACAACAACAACAACAACAATAATAATGATACTAGTCAATAAACTCTCACTGTACTTACACCAGACATCACAATATCACAGTATTAATACTATCAATACTATTACAGCGTTATTACAGTACTACAGTAATAACAACAATAATACAAGTCTGTGATGCTGTACTGACCCAAGACAAACAACAACAACAGACATTTTACAAAGTCAGCAACAGGACAGCACTGCAGAAGAAAAGACCCCACAGCTTCTTACAATAACCTATTATTCTCAATTTAGGTTATTTTGGCTCTGAACCCCCCTCAGGTCGTCCTGTCCCACGGTCAGCAGTGTAGCACCCTGCATTACCAGCAGTGAAGGACCATCCAACACAATGTCCAGCAGTTCCACACCATCTGCAGCAGTCTAGCCACACAGAACCAACAGAAACACGTGTGCTATTTACACTGTACACTCGTAGAGCATTACAGCGTCTCTCCCCGAAGAGCTCACAGATGCACTGCACTGATTGAGCTGCTCGGAAAGACAAACAAAGCGGAGAAAAAGGGGCACAAAATGGCTCGAAATGTTGTGTATGTGGTCATTTTCTGCACAGGAGAGCAGCATAATAGTGGACAGAAGCAACAGAGATGAATTCAGGTTCTTTTTCGACACCTTCTTTTTCGAATTTCGCCGTTCCACCTTAAATGGTGCAGCAGTTCCATTCTGGCGCCTGAGGCGCCAGAATGGAACTGCTGCACCATTTAAGGTGGAACGGGAAAATTCGAAAAAGCAGCTGAGCAGCTTCACGGCTGGAAACGATGGCAACGAAAAAAAAGACCTCTCAGCTTACCTTCCACATCCAGGCCATTCTTAACGGGGACGTTCCGGCCCACAATGTTCGTTTTTACCGACTAGAACCCGACCGGGTCTCTGCTGTGTCCGTTAGAGCCACGAAACGTCCGAAAAAACGAGGCATTTTCTCTTCCTTTCCGTCCAAACCTCCTCCCGTTATTCACCATTCTCTGTCCATTTTCTAAAAAAAAAAAGCCTCGGTTGACGGTTGACGTTTGCTCTCATTGGCTGGCGGTCACGGAGGCCCCGCCCCCCGCTCGCGTCATGTGATTCCTGACTCTTGTCGGCGTTGCTTGTTTATTTATTTACTTTCACGCCCGTTTTGAGGGGCCAGGCTTGTCTGAATACGAGTGGAGACAAACACAAATAAATGTTTTTGAGCTGTAAATTGTTTCTGTTTTCTGATTTAAGGCAGACAGCAGCTCGGGAAATGTTCTGACTATTAAAATTCAGACGTAGCTGGGAATAAGATCAACATTCCAGATCAATATTCCGTGTTTTTTTTTATACTGTATTATCCTATGTGTGGAGCGTGGCCTTGTGAGATGTAAAGCTGTACACGTAATTCACCGGACAAATTAAAAATGAGCAAAGGTTTTCACTGGTGTTAAAGGGACAGTCCAGCCAAATTGAAAATTGGAACCCTCACGTCTTACAGTGGTGCTGCAGTAGCGCCCAGAGTGAGATTTACCAGTTTAAAGGCTATTAAAAGCACCTTCTGGTGATGTATCTTGAGGGTAGGAGCTTTTGAAAGCCTAAAATGCATTGGAGTGGAGTTTTAAGGAGGATTTTTGGCTTCTACTCCCAGTTTGGCATCTTTTCTCTGGCTGAAAGGGTAAAAAAAACTTCAGGGAAATACAGGGAACAAACCTAATACAGATTTTTTTCTGCTTTTTTTGTGCAAATTTTCATTTATTTGCTGAGTTTGACATATTGGAAAAATTAAAACATACCTTTTTTCCCCAGTATGTTAATTTCAGCAAATAAACAGTAATTGTGTATTCGAATATGCACAAGTGTGTTCTCTGTAGAGGATGTGTTAACTTATTTTCAACGGTTTTATATAATGTAGTATAATATGTATATGCATATAATAGTATAATGTACATAACGTAATATAATATATACATATCAGCATGGAATGAGAATAAGATGCACTATAAAAGCGAATGCTCAGCCATGAAATGGCCGAGACAGCTGGCCGGTCACTTCTCGCAGTACATCTCTACTTGACGATAGGCACTAACACTGCACTACTACCTCACAGCCCAACACAGGACAAATAACACATGTACACATCTCACACTGAACCACAACAACTTATCTACTGTAAAAGTCTCTCCTACCGTGAACGTGGCACTTCCCAAGAGCCTCTTTGTGCGGCCACTTTGTGTGCTCATTGCTCTATTGTACTCTGCATTGCCCACGGAGGTGGGCCCACGGCAACGCAAGCCAGTAGTGGGACCTACAATACATATATAGTAGCAGGTATATGTTGTTAGGAGTGAGCTTTATAAGACATATCAATGCTATATTATGATTAATACCACCTTTACTACAGAAATAAAAACGTGTTTTCTATTACATATCAGCTTTCAAAAAACCCATCCCAAAGCCCTGATGTTTTGGAATGAAACTAATATACAGATACGAAGATACAAAGTTTAGTTCTAACAACGGTGAAATGCTAGTTTTGGTTATTAGCTATGCTAGTCTATGCTACTTTAGTCTATGCTACTATCAGTTAAGCTAGTCTGTGCTACTTTTTCTAGCGGGGATGTCAGGCTAATTGCCTGTTTAAGCTTCAAATAAAACGTGAAATGTCTTTAGTTACAAAGTTGATATATATACATATTTAAACATCAAACATCAAAAAGCAGAAATCTGCATTATTGTCAAGGCGTTTTTTTTTCTTGTTTTTGACCAAGTTTTGATGTGTATGAGCTGAACTGAAGACCTGAGACTGACAGTCATGGTTCTCCACTGCTAATTATACCCACCTCTCCTCTTTCTGCTGCTTTTTAGAGAGGGTAGCAGCATCATGATGCACTAACAAAAGCAGAATGCACTCCGGTGAGGCTCCAAGACTGACAGTGCAGAGACTTCAGAGCCCTGAAAGTGAAAGAAAGATTTTTTTTATACAGAAAAGCAAACAGAAGGATCAGAAATGTCAGATCAGCCTTTAGTCTCGTAGCGCAGAGCTTCAGTTCACCGACCTTGTGGCAGAAACACATCATAAAGTGAAGAGGAAACTCAACCCATGTGGAAATCTGATACATGGCAAGATAAGGATTTCAAATATATGACATATAACAGCATATAAAAGTGGGAGATTTCTCTCACATTAGCACAAACAGGCCAGAATTTGGTCTTAATAGAATCATCTTAGCCTAGAACCATACAGAAATCTGATATATGGCAATATTTGGGTTCAAATTATATGACATATATTAGCATGTATGGTTTTCCCTTATATCCAACTTATTAGTCACATATGGACTTATATGGGAAACATAAGCCAACTTATTTAAAACTGTCCATTTTTAAATATGGGTCAAATATTTCAGCCATACATCAGCATACACAATCATTGAATTCAGATGTTCCAATCACTTCTATGGCCACAGGTGTATAAAACCAAGCACCTAGGCCTGCAGACTGCTTCTACAAACATTAGTGAAAGAATGGGTCGCTCTCAGGAGCTCAGTGAGTTCCAGCGTGGTACTGTGATTGGATGCCACCTGTGCAACAAGTCCAGTCGTGAAATTTCCTCGCTACTAAATATTCCACAGTCAACTGTCAGTGGTATTATAACAAAGTGGAAGCGATTGGGAACGACAGCAACTCAGCCATGAAGTGGTCGGCCACGTAAAAATGACAGAGCAGGGTCAGCGGATGCTGAGGCGCATAGTGCGCAGAGGTCGCCAACTTTCTGCAGAGTCAATGGCTACAGACCTCCAAACTTCATGTGGCCTTCAGATTAGCTCAAGAACAGCGTAGAGAGCTTCATGGAATGGGTTTCCATGGCCGAGCAGCTGCATCCAAGCCTTACATCACCAAGCGCAGTGCAAAGCGTCAAATGCAGTGGTGTAAAGCGCCACTACTGGACTCTAGAGCAGTGGAGACGTGTTCTCTGGAGTGACCAATCACGCTTCTCCGTCTGGCAATCTGATGGACGAGTCTGGGTTTGGCGGTTGCCAGGAGACGGTACTTGTCTGACTGCATTGTGCCAAGTGTAAAGTTTGGTGGAGGGGGGATTATGGTGTGGGGTTGTTTTTCAGGAGTTGGGCTCGGCCCCTTAGTTCCAGTGAAAGGAACTCTTAATGCTTCAGCACCAAGAGATTTTGGACAATTTCATGCTCCCAACTTTGTGGGAACAGTTTGGGGAGTTTGGCCGCTTCCTGTTCCAACATGACTGCGCACCAGTGCACAAAGCAAGGTCCATAAAGACTCGGATGAGCGGAGTGGAAGAACTTGACTGGCCTGTACAGAGCCCTGACCTCAACCCGATAGAACACCTTTGGGATGAAATAGAGTGGAGACTGCGAGCCGGGCCTTCTCGCCCAACATCAGTGTCTGACCTCACAAATGCGCTTCTGCAAGAATGGTCAAAAATTCCCATAAACACATTCCTAATGTGGAGAGCCTTCCCAGAAGAGTTGAAGCTGTTATAGCTGCAAAGGGTGGGCTGACATCATATTAAACCCTATGGATTAAGAATGGGATGTCACTCAAGTTCATATGCGTGTGAAGGCAGGCGAGCGAATACTTTTAGCAATATAGTGTATGTGGGTCATTCTCCATTTGCAGTGGGAAACCATGTCACAAAGGTTGCAGGGCTTAAAAAGATGCTTAAATTATTAGGCACAGCTCCAAAAGTCAGTATTTACATTTACACAGCTGACCTAATATTCAATAACACACTTCCTTTACGATTTCTTTGATTTCTCAAAATCGCTCTGCATATGTAAAACAGCTCGCATAACCAATTTTCAACATTTGAGAAGCCATTTTTAATATGAAATAATATTTTTAAAATGTTTGCTTTTGGAAACTGCACAAAACAGATTAATGTTTACTTTTTATATCATTAACATTATACTACATTAAAAAAGGTGTATTTTTTTTTTAATTAATTTGTCACAGAGATTTTGGTCATTGGTGTCATCAGGACTCTTATGTTACATTTTAATATAGTATTTTCAGCTCTATTAAACTGCTTCCTTATAAAAGGACCAAGCCACTTGAAGCTGTGCGTTACTATGATTTTATCACAGAGAAGGGAGTTTTAGGCACTTCGTGTCATGCCTAACAACACCCTTCCCTGTGATAAAATCTCAGTAACGCACAGCCTCTTGTGGCTTATTGCTTAAATATATGCCTGATCTATTATAGCATATGCACGTTTATGGCCATATATCAGATTTCCGTACGAAACGTGCTGGGAAAATGACAGCTTTAACAACATTCTCTGCAGGACAGACCTCATGATTTAGTTTAGAGTGAAGTGGACCATAATTGCGAAGTCAACAGAACATAAGAGGTTAGCACTCAACATCTGACTCTGCTGTTAAGCTGTTAGCATAGAAATGAAACACATTCATTCTGAGTGGAGAGGGTTTGTTTAGAAGCCTGAAGCACTTTCTGTTCGCTTTTGCCAAGACGCATAGCGTTCTCCACCCAGGGTCACATGTACTTCAATTACAAGTCATCATGCTGAGTTTAGGTCATTAGAGTGGAATTCCAACAATTTTTCAAAATTGACATGTAAACAGAGTCATTCAGAGTGGGTTTGGTGTGAAATAGTTCATTGTAGAGACTCAGATGTCTTCACAGTGGTGGTGATGGGAACCAGCGGTCACCATGACAACAACACAGACATAGACGTTTTATTTACTCTCCAAAACCACCAGTGAACCTACACAAGTCTTCTGAGTTTTGTATGGAATGTTGAAGATGGTAAAATAGTCATAAATCTGAAATAATAAGTTTTCTTTGGGGACTATTTTGCCTTACAACGTCCTGCATGTATCCCTCCACCATGAGTGGATTTTAAAATATTTTTTAAGCCTTTTCTAAATTACTGTAAAACAGTGTCTCAGGACTCAGGCAGTGAATTCATAACCAGTTCATGTAGTAACTTTCTGTGAGGGAGCTTTTAGAGGTGGACGTCTGGTTCCTATCACCACCACTGTGAACAATTCGGTAAGTTTCACTAGAACGAAGCATTTCACACCAAACCACTCTGAATGACTTTGACTTTGTTACATCTCAGCCATTCATCTTAACAACTATTTAATTAGGCAAACATTTTTCAAAATTGGTGGAATTCCCCTTTAAAAGTGTACGCCCATGAACACATTTCTCATAGTTTATTTTATTCCTTATTATTTTTTTATATGTACCAAAACCAGTCATATTTCACTAACGGACTATTCTACCTGAATTAGTTCAAACTGCTTTTAAAAACTATTTAAAAAACAATTAAGTAGTCAGACTTTAGAAATTTGTAAGGATCATGTTATGATCTATTTACATGCAAAGTATTAATCAGCTACATATATACAAAAATATATACATAAATATATACAAAATCATCATTTATAGGGTACTTTCTATGGGGAGGTGTCTGCCCCTTACAGTGTGTTCAACTCTGACTTTGAGCCAGTTCGGTAGAATGACCCATATAAAGATGACTCTTTTCCAACCTCTTTTAATCCCTTAGAATTAAACGGGCTGTTTTTGTTTCTGAGCTTTTAAGACTGATATATGTAAATGAGTACTGTTCTGATTGGCTGCCTTGTATTTTGCCTTAACTAAAAAAAACTGTCAAATCTAAAACACTCCTTATAACTTCAGCTTGAGTGGGTTGGGCTAAACTGCTGTACACTAAATAAGTATGACAAAGTCACAACAAAATGACCACAAAAACACTTGAAATTAAAAATAGGCTGTATGTGCTGCTTAGTTTTCACACATGGGCTGTATAGACTGGGAAGTTTAATGGTACATTGTGAAACTTTAACCATATATATATTATATTAATATGTTACATTAAAGTAGCATTGACTGTACAGACTTCCAAAGGTCCTGTGTCGTCTTCTGCTGGTGCTGAAAGGCTTTGGGTTGGATTATATTAATGTAAGGCTTGGCAAAGACTCCAATCTGGGACATGTTGTGTACGTGACCTAAAAACATACATTCAGCTTAACAGCCCATTTTTATAGGCTGATTAAAGAGGATCGGCCTCCAGTGCACTTTACACATCCATCTGAAGGTACAGTTCATTTTATTACAAACACCTACCCTGTACTTCCACTCACTGGCCACTTAATTAGAAAAACTTGCCTTGTATTTCCACACACTGGCCAGTTTACTAGAAACACCTACGTTGAACTTCCACTAACTGGCCACTTTATTAGAAACACCTACCTTGTACTTCTGCTCACTGGCCACTTTATTAGAAACACCCACCTTGTGCTTCTGCTCACTGGTCACTTTATTAGAAACACCTACCTTGTGCTTCCACTCACTGGCCATTTTATTAGAAACACCCACCTTGTACTTCCACTCACTGGACACTTTATTAGAAAAACTTGCCTTGTATTTCCACACACTGGCCAGTTTACTAGAAACACCAACCTTGTACTTCCACTAACTGGCCACTTTATTAGAAAAACCTGCCTTGTATTTCCACACACTGGCCAGTTTATTAGAAACACCTACCTTGTGCTTCCACTCACTGGCCATTTTATTAGAAACACCCACCTTGTACTTCCACTCACTGGCCACTTTATTAGAAAAACCTGCCTTGTATTTCCACACACTGGCCAGTTTATTAGAAACACCTACCTTGTTCTTTAACTCACTGGCCACTTTATTAGAAACACCTACCTTGTACTTCCTGCCAGTGTTAAAGTACTACATGAGCAAAGTAGGCCACGGTACAACTAAGCCGAACAGCGTGAGCAGCTTCCCGCAGGCCCCCTGGTGATGGTGTCTACACTTCAGACACTTTTAGAAAACATGACTTGTATTAAGAGAACAGTGACACTATCACCAAAAGCTGCATGTAAGCTTTTAAAGTAGTGAAAGTTCTTTCAACATGCAGAAGTTTTCACAGAGACTCTGATGACTCGCATTTCAGAAAAGACTATTTCTCTTTAGCAGTTTTTTACAGCCCACCTGACTTCCTGATAAACCTTTAAAATGATTGAGAGATCACAAAGGAATAATTTTATCATCCTAACCTCGTTTGCATTCAAAACAAGAACAAATTACACCTGGCAGGTAGACCCTGTATGTGGCTTTGCCTATTCAATATATGTGTAAAATGTCAATGTGTTTCCACTTGATGATATTATAGTATGAAATGTTATTGCATGGCCAAAGTATTTAGACAGCATTTCTTCTTGGTTTTAGCTTTTGTTGATACACCTATTGCGAACGTGCATAAATTCAAGAATAAGACCCTATAGACAAACACTGGCAGTAGAATGTGTCTAACTTAAGAACTCACTGTCTGTGTTTACATGCAAAGAATTTTGCCAATCCAGTTGAATACATTGATTACAGATTCAGACTGAGTTGTTTATGCTCACTCTACTCAACAATCAGATGGAAAATCTCTGTTTACATGCTCACTACAAGTAATCAGATCCAAAATTATGCATAGAGAACCACTTAGCATTACCATGACAACCAGCATCACATGAGTCCAGTCAGAGTGAGATGAGCAGCAGTGAGCAGCGCTTGTGTTTTTAATGACTTTAAAATGATGTCAAACTCAGGAAAACGTCCTTCACATGTCCTTATTAAAGAAGGCCGAGAGGAAGACGTCGTGTTCTGTGACACATAAGCTGGACGTCCGTCCCACCGCCGTCTTTTAAAGATCAGAGCATAAACTTCGTCTCCTCTGCAGACCAGTTTCTGCTCCGCCATGTTGAACGGCATAAACTTTCACTATGACGCGACGAACATGATCAGAACGGACTTAAACTTTCCGATAGGGAATGTAATCAGATACAGGCATTTACACGGATATTATTCTTCTGTTTAACAGATTATTTACAGGATTAGCCACCTCTTTCAATCGGATAGAAACTGTATTCCGAATGGCCTTAATTGGACTAGTCTTTTCCGATTGAGGTGTTTACATGGATGTATTCTATTCCGATTGAGCTACTGTCGGATTATTAACGGATTATCAGGCTGCATGTAAACATGGCTACTAGGGGTGCGGGAAAAACTCGATTCTTAGTTGCATCGCGATGCGGACGTGAACGATTCTGAATCGATTCATTCAACGTCAAAAATCGTTTTTCTAAATATTTAATTTATAACGTAATGTTGATGGAACGCAAAAGGCGGAACTGTAAGTGGGAAAGTGCAGCGCCCGGACAGTCTGTGGCGGCACATAACAAAACACTACTGGAGGAGCGAGAAATCCGACCGGCTCCCTCTGCATTAAAGCCAGGTTAGGTCAGGAGTCACAACACAAATGATAAGAAGAGCCATTTTGCCTTTCAACGAAGTCAAACCAGCTTGGGAGCCACAACATTTAATGTCCAGTATGTCTCAGTGTGTGTTAATGTCGTAGTATGGGCTAAAAATATAAACGAGAGCGCAGATTTACTTCGCTCTGCTTTAAGCTTTAATAGCCGCTTTCCTCCCATCTCGGCCAGAAAACCTTTCTTCAAAACTAGAAGAGTTTCTTGTAAAATGTCTCAGCATCCGGCTGTTTTACGAGGCTGAAGTCGCTTCTCATTCGCCAGTTTCTCGTTCTAATTTTCCTGTTCCACCTTAATTCTGCCTTAGGCGCCGAATGTAACTGCTGCACCATTTAAGGTGGAACGGGAAAATTCGAAAGAGAAGCGAGTTCATTTTCGCAACTTTTTAGAGAAAGACAGTCTCTCAGCAGATTTAACCAACCGCGCTGCTTATAAATGCGAATAGGTCCTCCAAATGTTCGTCTTAATCTGTTTTTTCGTTCGCTACTGGCGAGGCCAGACCTCGGGGCTGTGTGACCTGCTGTCTGCTGTCTGTTCTCAGTCGTTGAGAACCGGGGCTTTCGCGCTATGCTGCACACTGTGGAGCCGAGATTCAGCATCCAGTCTCGAGATTTGTGCCCTGCTAGGGTTGACCTAGTCAACTGTAAGTGCTGTAACTGTAAGTTATCATGAACTGGAAATATCAATAGTTCAGGTGTGAAGGAGTAAGCCACACAAGCTTAGGCAAAATGACCACTGACTTGTCCTCGGTAGCGGGAACACCCACTGCCAAGTTCCAGACTGCCTCTGGAAGCATCATCAGCACAAGAAATGTTCGTTCATTAGCTTCATGAATTAGGTTTCCCTGGCCGAGTAGCCGCCCTTATGCCAAAGATTACCATGCGCAATGCCAAGCGTCGGCTGGAGTGATGTAAAGTACACCGCCACTGGACTCTGGAGCAGCAGAAACATATTCTCTAAAGTTTCACCATGTAGCAGAACGATGGATGGATCTGGGTTTGGCGAATGCCAGAAAGGCGCAACCTGCTCCAATGCATGGTGCCAACTGTAAGTTTGGTAGAGGTGGAATAATGAGTCTGGGGCTGTTTTTTCCTTATTCATTGGAAATCTTTATGCTACAGCTTAAATCCACTTTGTGGCAAAAGTCTGATGCAGGTTTTCCTGTTTCACCATGACAACGCCTCAATTAAGGTCAATAAAGAAATAGTTTGCTAAGTTTGCTGAGGTTTTGAAATGAGATGAAGTACATATGGATATAAAGTTCAAGTGTCTACAAACTTTTGGCCATGTAGTGTATAAACCAGAGTCAAAAAAGAAGTCCTCTGCTTAAAGAGGTTAATATTCTGAGTGCATAAACTATGAGAAAAGAAAAGAAAAAGATAAAATGTCACTCTTATGTACAATAGGACCCCATAGGCTTTCACGAAGGTATAAGCTAACCTGTGCTGGTAATATGAGGCAATGGGAATCTGCCAGTTGACTCTTGTCCCACTGAGCATCACTCAGGGTCAGGTAGTTCAAACAGCACAATGCCAGCCTCAGCACTGATTCCCAGGCCTTATTGGGCTCAGACAGACAGAGTGATGGACCCTCCTGAGGTTGGTAATTCTGGGCCTGTGCTGACAGACCACCACAATGCCCACTCTAGCCAGACAGACTCCCTTGTGAGGCTTCCAAGCCACTTCTGAAAATCACAGAACCTTAGATCCTTTTTGCCTTCTCAGTTGGATTTTTTAGGATTTCCTTTTCTTTTTTTTTTTTTGGAAAAAGATTTACTTTCATTCATGAGGTTGTGCTGCAGTTCACAGAGCACTGTTCACAATCGCTGTTGTAGAAAATGGAGCAAATTCAAGTAAAAACTTGATGTTTATTTTTTCACTTCAAAATAATTTGTTTGACCGAAAGCTTACGTTGAATAAAGTTTTTCAGAACAAGTCAAGCAGAATAACAATTTTTCCTTCTTGGCTTGTATTTTCCAAAGATGAACGTTTCTGTATATTCATATTCTTTGTTTAAAACAGTAGATAGGAGACTGATACCATGTTATAATCATCATATGTCCTGGTTATATCTCCTATTTCTGATTTTCAGAATTTAGTAAAAATTAGAGTACAACTAAAAAGTGTTCATGTGATTTAGTCAGTTGTGTAATTTCACATTTGAATAAAACAGCAAAGGGCCTAGTATTGAGCCCAGGGGCACTCCTGCAGCTAGAAAGTAATCTTAAAGCAGCCTAGCCGTATTATTTAAAAGAAGCAATTAATTATTCAGGAGAATCAAGCCTTCCTTTGCTTTATTCTATATTTATGTTCTATGTTTAAAACAATAGATGTTACTATGACATGATGACAGTGCATCTCTACATTCCAGTGTCCTAGAAAACAGCCCCCTAAAAGAGATCTTGAAGAACATCAGGTTCAACATGCTCCGGTTTACTTCAGTGAGGAATTTTCATTGATTATGGAAAGGGTAATCAATATAGAGATTATTAGTGTACTAAAGACTTGTCGTTTGTAATTACATTATCAAAAAAAATAAAGACTGCATGGCTTGATCGTGCATTTACTGCTAATACGGGTGTTCAATTGCAAACAAATAGCTTGTACAATCATTATAGAAAAGCATTGCCAATGGTAAGCAATGTTAAAAAAGAGCCATTTCAACAAAAATCAAACCACCTTATGAGCCACAAAACTGTATGTCCATTTTACCATCTTGGCTGTAAATATGTCTCAGTACATGCTAATGTACTAGAATAGGCTAAAAAATATAAACAAAAACACAGACTTACTTTGCTCTACTTTAAGCTTTAGTTCAGTTATAGCCGCTTTTCTCACATCTCCGGCAGGAAACTTTTCTGCAAAAGTTGAATAGTTTCTGTAAAATGTCTCTCAACGTTTGACTTTTTACAAGGCTGAAGTCGCTTCTCATTCTCCAGCTTCTTGTTTGAATTTTTCCGTTCCACCTTAAATGATGCATGAAGTACCAGAATGTGACTGCTACACCATTTAAGGTGGAACGGGACAATTCAAACAAGAACCTGATGAACGAGAAACTGATTTCAGCTTCACAACTTTTTAGTGTTTGACAGTTTCTCGTTGCAGATTAAACGTATCAGGAAACCAGCTGGACTGATTATAAACGCAAATAATTCCATTCGTCTCCAGATTATCGATGTTCGTTAAATCTTTGTCTTTGCCATTTTGTTAGCTACTAGCTAGCTTGTTGTCTGTGTTGCTATGGTGACCAGCAGTCTGCGCACCAACCTTCACGGTTAAAGGGTGAATTAGCAGTTCTACATTAACTCCAGAGTTTAAGACCATTTATTGTTAAACTGTGTTGAACGATCAGCAGAGCTTTATTTTACTGCAAAGGAGGATTATTTTATTATTACCTATAAATCTGATTCAGCTGTGGGGCCACAAAAGGGCAGTAAAAGAGCCGCATGCTGCCAACCCCTGTGCGAAGGTCACCATACCATGCCAAATGTCAACATAAAGCCCCCCAGCATTGGGCTGTGGAGCAGGTGACTAAAAACATAGGGACAGTGTAACGTCTATGGTTCATATGCAGTTTCTGTTAAGAAGCTGCTGTAGAACTCTTACAGAATGTTCATCTACGGTATATGAATTTACTTCCAGCTGTGGCTCACGGACAAGTCGCAGAGGGATGCTGTGTTGCTATGAATCTGCAGAATCAAAACCAGAAGCCCGATAGAGTACAGCATCAAGCTTTTCCTGGTTTTACGCGCAGCAGAGGAGCATGACTGTGCCATTTCAGTGATGCACTTTGAAACTCAAATTGTTATCCAGCGGGGTTCTAAGACTGACAGCCTGGAAACTTCTGAAGATCTTTTTCATGTGGGGAAGGAAATGTAAGTAGCAGAAAAGTCTGTATTTCCAAACTCCTAAGTTTAGTGAAATGAACAGTACAACTATAAGAATGAGTGATTTGATAAGTCTTGCAATTTCTCATTTGAATAAAACAGCAAAGGACCTAGTATTGAGCCCAGGGGCACTCCCGCAGCTCTAAAGTAATCTTCTTACAGCATCCTGGCAGAAGGGCTACGTGAAAGAAGAAAGTAATTATTTAAGAGAATCAAGCTTTCCTTTTGCTGTCCTCAGTGTGAAGCGCAGTGCAATGCCAAGCCTTAAGCATAGTTGAACAGAGTTTAACTGCAGTTCTAAAAATGCAAAAAAGCATTTTTTTCTTGCAAAGAATGGACTATATTTTACAGGAGACAAAGTGGCTCAAACATGTAGAACTTACTTGTTGTCCAGCTTTGGCCTCCACAAAACAGATAGCATTATTATGGACATCAGAACAGGGCTGGGTCTAGCATTTTGGGGGCCCTAAGTAGGACTTTTTGGGAGACATTCCACCCAGACTTAAATCCTGTAAATGGCAGAGACAATAATTTTTCTAATTTAACCTATTTGATGTGTCCTATACACATATCAGTGGCGGCATGGTGGTGCAGTGCTGCAACCACACAGCAAGAAGGGCCTGGGTTCGATTCCCCGGCTGGGTAACCAGGGTCCTTTCTGTATGAAGTTTGCATGTTCTTCGTCTGTCCATATGGATTTCCTCCCACAGTCCAAAGACATGCAGTCAGGCCTGTGATAGACTGGCAACCTGTCCAGGGTGTTTCCTGCCTTCTGCCCAATGACTACTGGGATAGGCTTCAGCACCCGCTGTGACCCAGGAGGATAAGTGGCACAGATTGTGTGTGTGTATTTATATATTAGCTCGATTTGACTGTATACTGCCATAACATTGATTTACTCCCAGTCTAATTTTATGTTTAATATAGAAAAGATTTGCTGAACTGTTGTTTGAGTAAGGACCGGTCTTGATATAATCCAAATATTTATACATATAAATGTTATACATAGCCTTAAATAAGCATTCCTAACGATCTTAACTTATATAACAATAGCAAGCAAAGCTAGCTTGCTAGCTGATGTACTATAAAATTAGAGGCTAATTAATAACAGTAAATACCACTAAGGGTGCAAATTATATTTAAAAAAATGGTAGTTTTGTGTGTTGCTGTTGACTAAATGTTAACGGGGTGCTAACGGCATCTCAGCATTTTCCTTCCAGACCGACTACCGTCTTCTCCTGTTTAAGACATGATTAATCAGTTGCTTTTCAACCCCATTATTCCAGCATTTCTTATTAGACAACACAATGGTAACTTACAATAATTTCTTAAAAGTTGTAAGGGAGTCCCCTGGTGGCCGCCGGGCCCTAAGCAGCTACTTGTGTTGCTTAATAGGTAGAGCATCACAATATCCAACCAAAGCTGTGAGATGCATCAAATCCTAGTTTAGGGGGTCGGCAACATGCTCCCTTTTACTGTCCTGTTGCAGCTCCACAGCAGAGTTAGATTTATAGGTAAAAATAAAATAATCCTCCTTTACAGTAAAATAAAGCTCTGCTGATCGTTCAACACAGTTTAACAATAAATGGTCTTAAACTCTGGAGTTAATGTAGAACTGCTAATTCACCCTTTAACTCTGAAGATCAGACTGCTGGTCACTATAGGAAATGCAGGTAACAGTCTGGCCTAGCTAATGGCTAACGAAACGGCAAAGAGAAAGATTTAAGATGAACATTGATAATTTGGAGACAAATGGATTTTATTATTATTACAGTCACTCCAGCTGGTTTCCTGATACGTTTAATCTGCGCCGAGAAAATGTTAAACACCACGAAGTTTTGAAGCTGAAGTCAGTTTCACCAGCTTCTTGTTCAAATTTTCCCGTTCCACCTTAAATGGCGCCAGAATACAACAGCTGCAACATTTAAGGTGGAACGGGAAAATTCAAACAAGAAGCTGGTGAATGAGAAGCTGGCATTTGAGACATTTTACAAGAAACTGTTCTACTTTTGAGCAAAAGTTTCCTGCTGGAGATGTGAGAAAAAAGGTTACAGCTGAGCTAAAGCTTGAAGCAGAGTCTGCATTTTTGTTTATATTATATTTTTTAGTCTATATTAGGACATCAGCACATACTGAGACATATTTACAGCCAATATGGTAAAACGTTACTTCAATAAAATGGACATAAAATGTTATGGTTCCCAACGTTGTGGTTTGATTTTTGTTGAAAGGACAAAATGGCCTTTCTCAACATTTGGGTTGCCAACACCTGGCCTAGTTCACACTCTATTTCCCAAAAATACAAGCTTTTAAGAGTAGAAAGGATCCCCACAACATAACCGAATTTTGTAGGAGCCCATAATCAGACATCTTGTCCCGAGACGGATCCAGAGAGGAAGGTTATTTCTCCTTCACCCTCATAAATCCCTTGGCTTCACTCGTCTCTGGGCTGGAGGCTGGTGTTTCGTGCGCTACCAGCTCTAAGCCCCGTAGTGCACTGAACCGCAGTGACATTGCAGCATTTCTCAGAGCCACAGTCATGAATAGAAATGCGTTCAACCACTTCTTCATGGTAGAATGCAGAAGCTGTTACCCAGACAAATGAAGTTTTAGATTTGCATTGCAGAGAGGTGCCACTTCTGTGAGTCCCTTCAAGCTCAAATCAAAAATTGTCCAAACAATCACCGCAGGCCTGGACCTGCTCCACAAACTAAAACACATCGGCCCTCAAATATGGGAAAAAAGGAGGAATTTTAGTTCAAACACAAATCAGCCCTTTTATTCTAGTGAATCAAACAGAGTGACTGCAAGGTGTGATGTGTCGCTTTGTATTACATTATATGAAAAACAAATATGAAAAACATTGCTCATAATGTCGGACATACCGGCACAATCTGCTTTGGCAATTCTACGCTCAGTATGAAGTGCTCCACCATGTTCGAGGCAGATCATGGCTCACAGAGTGGGTGTGGCCACGTGTTCAGAAGACCTGTCACTCCAAATCTGTTGACCAATAGAAAGTGCAGGTGAGCGCCCTCACCCCCTCTTAAAAAGTGCCAAAAGTCAGAGGCAAAAGAGCAACTCTGGAAGCAAAAAATAGATCAGCAAATTTAAAAATTCAAACAAAAATTGGCAAAATTAGTAATAAATTTATATCAGAATGAGAAAAAAATAGTAATTTAGTAAGGTAATGTACTGTAACCTTTTAACTCTAATTATTTGTATTTGCAACAATTTTGGACACTGTAATATTTAATATTTTGCTTGTGGCTTGTTTTATTTTTTTTTTTTGAGACAAAACGAACTCCATACAAAAGCACAGTGCAGTTATGGCTTTAAAGAAAACAGTGCAGTGTGTAAGATTTATGGGGATATATTAGCAGAAATAGAATACAGTATACAAAACCATGTTTTCATTACTGTGTAATCACCTGTAACTACGACTCATTGTTGTAGCCTTCATATCTACATAGTGAGTGGGCCATGTTTTTACAGTACGTTTCCCAAAATGGACATACCAAACACTGGCTCTAGAGGGCGCCTTTCACATGTTTTACATTGAAGCAGGAGCCTGAATGTGGTGGAGCTGTAGCTCCAGTTGGAAGATGCAGAAAGAAGAAGAATCAGTGGTTGCTGCCGGTGCTGGCTAGCGATTTCGTGCTGTGAGAAGTTTGAGAACCAATATTTTGACAAATGAAGAATTAACTTATTACTGCGCACGAGAAAAAGCAAGTGAGGGTGAATCCTCGTCATCAGAGAAGCAAAAAACATGAAAAAGCAAAACGAAATCAGGACAGGCGACGGCAGAAAAGCTGACGGCCACTGTAGGTTCTACTACATGCTTGGAAAGGGAGGGGTGAGGGGGATTCAGTTGCAATCTGCAACTTCACCACTAGATGACACTAAATCTTTCACACTGCACCTTTAATAGCTCAAAATAAAATAAACTGTATGTAGTTACATGTCAGATATGTTCAAGCTACATCACTCAGGTCATCCTAAAACACTTATTTAATTCTTTATTTTAAAAACAAGAGTTTTATTTTACTCTGTTATTCTTCCCCTTTGTATTTTGTCTTTTTATACCAGTGATTTGTCCTTTTGTATTTCACCAAGCTGTTTTCATCTCGCTATAAAACACTTTAGATTGGTTTCCTGGGTGATTCAGTTTAGACCTGGACTGAATGGAGATTCTCCATTTCAGAATTAGGACTTGGCTTAATGCCTGTCTGGGAAAACAACCCTAGGAACTGGGGTGATAGGAACTATGGAACCTTGCAAGGGTCATAAATGTCTACAAAAGCATAGCCATCCAGTGAACCTACATGGGTTGATGGTAAAATAGTGATAACCTGAAAAAATAAGTTTGCTTTAGAGACTATTTCTCTTACAACGACCAAAAAACCCAGCCATCGCAACTTAATCATAAACATTTCATGTAATGTTTCCTTGATGAAGCTTTCAAAGGCTCTGAATGACTTTGTTTACATCTTAACCACTTTATTATGCAGGTAATTTGAATAACTGGTGGCGTAGTTTCCCTTTAAGAATGGTCACATTGGACACCCTTGCCAGGTTATTTAAAGCTGCACTTGGTAAACCAATTTCGGCTGCAGTGGCGTCACACACTGTAAAGTAACTGTACTTTACTGCCATCTAGTGTCAGTGAGCAATACTGCAACGATGAGGCAATGCTCAACTTCACACAGCCTGTGGCAGTAAAAAAGTTTAATAATTTTACTTTTTAATTATGAATGACTAAAGGCTATTGCCAGTTCAGAATCTGCAGCGGCTCATTACCATCGAATGTGACTTTTTAAAAAAATCTCACATTTCCATATAAACTCCCATCTCAGACCTTGAAAACATACAGAAATATAACCTTTTCAACTCCTTGGGACCACCAGTGATTCCAAAATGCACTTCATCATATTCTTCATAACTTTCATATTTCATTAGCTACATTCAAAAGGTGGGGGTCATATGAGAGCTGTACTACTTTCCTGTCAAATAGATGGGTGATGTAATTTTAAACCCTTATAATTAAAAAAAAGCTTTTTTTCTACTGACAGTCGACCCATTTTTCCACAAATCTGGGCTATAAACTATAAACAGATGGCATCTGTTCAGTGATCTGCTCTGTAAAAATTACTTTTATTATTTATAAATAAATAAAATAAAAATGGACTTTTATTTCATGCACTTATTGAATAATTTGCCTTATGATTTGGTCATGTAAATTCAGATGGAGAAACTAAAATATACCCTGGAGAATAAGAGGATAAACTACAATATAAAAGAAACAAAAACGATGCAATAAGAAATCACACGATAAACAGATTTATTTGACAAGTATACAGGAATGCTTAGAGAAATTATAAAGGAGTCAGAACATATTGTAGACGATAAAAAAGGGACAAATGTCCTGTGATGACCGCTTTCAGAAGTTACAGGAGACTTCGAGAAGAAAAGCTGGAGAAGGACGACATCAGCCGTTTCAGGCACTGGGAGCGTACTGCATGGCGAGTCTGTCAAATTCATTCTCCTGCGAAGGACACAGGTATTAATTAAGGACTGAAATATCGTGAAAGGGTTTAGAAAGGTCTGTCAGGAACATAATCATTAGCATTAGCCCGCCATTATAATCACGCTCAGCATCAAAGTAAAACTGGAAGTCATTATTTCCAACCACAGCAGTAACGAGGAAATGCTGCAAAGGCTTTTATTCTTTTTTCTAATCATTTCTTTTATGAGTTCAAGACTTTGGTTATTAGAGAAATCTTCCAGTTTGAAGTGCTCACCTTAGTGAGATATTCCTTAATAAAAGGATGTGATCTGTGGGCGTCTTTGAGTTGGGACAAGTAGCGATTTGTAACCTGTACAGGCACAAGAGAAAAACAAGAGGTTAAAAAGGCAAGTTCACCGCACACGTTCTCACGATCTAGAACTAGAACCATATCAGCTAGTAAATATTCCACACAACGATATTACATTTGTACTGCCACATGTTGTGATACGTCTTGAAAAACATTAAAGGAGGCAAATAAACAAAACAGCATTTTCCACTGAAACACAGTTTTATCTCCATCTAAGAAACAATGGAATATTAAGTCTCTGCCACTGTGCAGTTTTTCCATTTTACAAAAAGCAGGATTTTACATGCTGTTAGGAAACCTGAAGAAAATGTCCTGCCCCACTCGAATAACCACGCCCACTCAGCCTTAATACAGTCACCGAATAACCACGCCCACTCAGCCTTAATACAGTCGCCGAATAACCACGCCCACTCAGCCTTAATACATTCACCGAATAACCACGCCCACTCATCCTTAATACATTCACCGAATAACCACGCCCACTCAGCCTTAATACATTCGCCGAATAACCACGCCCACTCAGCCTTAATACATTCACTGAATAACCACGCCCACTCAGCCTTAATACATTCACCGAATAACCACGCCCACTCAGCCTTAATACATTCACCGGATAACCACGCCTACTCAGCCTTAATATATTCACCGAATAACCACACCCACTCAGCCTTAATACATTCACCGAATAACCACGCCCACTCAGCCTTAATACATTCACCGAATAACCACGCCCACGCAGCCTTAATACATTCACCGAATAACCACGCCCACTCAGCCTTAATATATTCACTGAATAACTACACCCACTCAGCCTTAATACATTCACCGAATAACCACGCCTACTCAGCCTTAATATATTCACTGAATAACTACACCCACTCAGCCTTAATACATTCACCGAATAACCACGCCTACTCAGCCTTAATATATTCACTGAATAACTACACCCACTCAGCCTTAATACAGTCACAGAATAACCACGCCCATTCCGCCTTAATACTTTCATCAAATAACCACGCCCACTCAGCCAGCCTTCAAACTGTCACTGAAGGACGTCTTTTTCCCATATGGACGTCTTTTATGGACAGGACAGTGTTAAAAAGTGACAGCAGACTCTTCTGAGTTGATGTTATCAGGCTTTCTGTGACACACTCCAGTAATATTCAGAGAGAGGCTTCAAGTCCAAATCTTCACTGAAGGAGTCAACATGTCTGTTTTAGAATTTCAAATGTCTGAGATTAAGTTAAAGAGCTGCTATAAAGCAAAATGTCCCAATCAGATCGGTTGGGAGGGCTGACCATCGCTCAAATTTTTTGATACGATACCAAAACTACTCCCTGGACTTCGATACAGATTCCCAGACAACAGCTTTTCTGATACCTTCTATTAAATTACACACTGAAGGTGGGTGTGGCTTAAAGCAGAAATGAGTATGAGGTGCTGGAAGTGGGTACATTTACCAACTGTACAGGTATGCAGACTAATCAAGAAGAGCTGACAACCATAACATATACAGAATGAAATTTAGACAGCCAATCAAGAGTCTAGATTTATTATGCTTATTGGCTCACAGATGCTGATCAGACTCTCCTTACTACAGTACCATAGCTCCAAAGACAGACCCTAAGAAGTTTCACACAGACTTAGTGGTTTTATCTACTGAAACTCTACCCAGGAATCCTCAGACTGCCCCAGGCTAATTCATATGCAGACTGTTCCCCTGGCAGATCAGGAACGGGACAAGAACAGTCACTCACCTCGGGAGGCTTGCCCAGGTGCTGTGTCAAGACAATCAGATTGATGAGTGTTTCAGGGTGGCTGCTGTCCTGTGGTGGATTAAAAGAAGAACACAGTGACTGGACATATTGGAGAGTCTCATCTCAGTTAGCTGGCTCCAGAGTGCCACCTGCACGTTTTACTGCTTTTACAGTTTGGATTTTGGGCCTATACTGAACAATCTGAGACTACCTACACCTTGTATTAACATATATTTCATGTCCCAATTGAATCATTTTCCAGATTCCATTTACACTCTTCAGTAAAATGTGTCCCCAGTGTGACCAGATGAGCGCCGATTGTACTTTCCCCACATAAAAAGTGCATCAACACCTACGTCGAATGGATTTTTCCCGTTACCATAGAAATCGTCAAGCTTGGCTTAGATGCATTAGCCTAGAGTGCAAGAAGGCTCTTGATTTGGGGAACTCCAGCCTTACGTATCCTCAGTCCTGCTTTTCCTTGTTCATCCTCTCACCTGCTAGTTAACACTCGGCAGACGCACGGCTGCAAGTCTGTAACCATGGGTGATGGGGGTGGATGGGAGTGGGGCAATTGGCCCCCGCTAAAATGTTCATCAACTCACTTTAATTATGGAATATTGACATTTGTCCAAACTATATTCTGTGTAAAGAGACTGATCTCCATGACACTAGGGGGCAGCCTGCATTCTGATGTGATGAGTTTTCATGCAATGCAATGTACTATCGAAAGAACTGCGGTCACCAAGTTTAAATTATGCTGCAGCCTCACTAGTAGCACAGTCTCTACTCTGCTAGGAGATTTTCAAAAACTCTAGAAGCCAAAAGTTGACTCTGCGCTCAAAACAACTACCGAGGCCCACAGCGTCCACGGAAGAGGTCCGGCAAAGTGACAGTGACTGGATCAGATGATGACTCTGCTATGGGTCACTACAAGGAATTGTATTTTGTTGTACTGGGCAAAACCAGTCAAGAAATCCATGAGCGTTTTCAGGAAAATGACTTGGAAAGCGTAATTGCACTGAACTACATTCCCAGCTCTCGAACACACACTGAAGCGGACCTGGCGTCTGTCATCGCTGTGGATTTCTCAAAGAGGAGACGAGTGCAGAGCTGTCCCTCTTCAACGCTATGCCATCAGAAGAAATCAGCTTCAATCCGTGATTAGCACTTTTTAAAGCGTCAGATCTGTGTAATAGCCTAGCAAATGTCAGAACTCTTCAAGTTGCTCCTGCCCGCGACAGTGAGCAGCACATCATGCGAAAGGAACTTTTCTTACTTGCGACTGAAAACTTATATGGGAAACACTATGAGTCAGAAGAGGCTGTCTGACACTGCAGGGCTGAATACTAAATGGGTCATTCACATGGATTTGCAAAAAACAGTCAGTGTATTTGATGCTGTGTCCTGTGGCCACCATCTTGCACTTCACTAAGGTAGGACATTGTTTATACTTTGATAAATACAGAGTATTTTCGAAAAATAGGTTTTATACTTCCTATATAGTTGACTGAGATGGCTTGCCCGACCCCCCCATCCATTTCTACTTGTGTTAAAAGCGTGTCCTGGGTGTGTTTAGACCTGCCCTTTTTATGCCTTTCATGTAGTCAGGCGAAATCCGAACACAAGTCGGTCACCGAAAACACACGGATGCAAGGTATAAACAGTCTGTTTAAAAGGCAGCCAGTATAAAAGGGTTCACTGATCAACTTAAGAGAGTACAGCTTACTGACGTGCTGATGGTCTAAAGCAATTCTCTTACTTTGTCCAGGGCGTCCTGCAGGACAGACTCCGCCTCGTCCCATTTGTTCTGGGCCATGTGGCAGGCAGCCTGGCCATTCAGCAAGATCAGAGTGGGAGAGTATTTATCAGCCATCTCCTGGAAGATGTAGAAGGCGT
Source organism: Colossoma macropomum (assembly GCF_904425465.1). NCBI lineage: Eukaryota > Metazoa > Chordata > Actinopteri > Characiformes > Serrasalmidae > Colossoma > Colossoma macropomum. Next base: position 39,098,557 of record NW_023494805.1, read on the forward strand.
CCTGCAGCTTCTCTCCTCCCTGGCAATAAAGGAGAACAGAATAAGAGACATTTTGTTTACAACGTACAGCGTTCACCAACACGGTTTCATACAACATAGAACTGAATGGATACATGGAGAGTTTATGAAGGGCAGAAACACGCATTCTCATGTGGTACCTAAAGTAGAAAACGTAATAACTGAACAGAGATTAGGGAAAATTCTCCAAAACTGGTAGTTCTCTAGTGTCAGATTAGCATGTGTTATACACTACATGGTCAAAAGTATGTGGAGGTCACTTCTAATTAGTGGGTTCTATGATTTCATTCACACCCAGCAGGGTTCACCGGGTTGCTAACGGATTCACAGTCAAGCATACAGCCATGTAACCTCCATAGACAAGCACTGTCAGTAGAACAGGTCGTACTGAAGAGCTCAGTCTGTCATATTCCCGCCCTGCTAGAGTTACCCTGGGCAACTGTAAGTACAGCTACTGTGAAATGTAAACGTCTAGGAGACACAGCAGCTCAGTCGTGAAACGGTAGATCACAAAAGGAGAGCGTTACCTGTATGAAAGCAGTGCCAACTGTAAAGTTTGGTGGAGGATGGATAATGAGTCTGGATTGGGAATGGGGATGGATGAATGAGGCTCTTTAGTTCAAAGGGAAATCTTAATGTTACAGCATGCAATCACTTTCTAGGGAATGGAAACCGTGGAAACTGTCCCCACGCACAAAGTGAGGTCTGTGAAGAAATGATGTGGAAGAACCCAACGATGTTCGGGTGTGTACTTTTGGCCATGTAGTGTACGCAGGGCAGGAACTACTGAGTGTTTTCTCTTCAGAATATTCTATTGAATATTATGTCAAACATTCCTTAAGGATTAGAAAAGGTAAAGACGTGTGTTTTATTAAAACGACAAATCAACAGTAGAAAACATAATCTGAAAAACTCTTGAGACAAAACCCCTGATATTAACTCTGTTCTACAGCTAACACCCAACAATTTGAATATTTTCCAGCAGCTACTGAGTTATGGCTATTGTGTTTAGCGTTTATGGAACAAGTATTGTGTAACAGACTGGGGGGTGTTTTGTCTGTCATTTTCACTTCTTTTCTCCTCTTTTCCTAGACTAGTGGTTCTCAGGGAGCCCCAGGCGGTCCACATTTTTGCTCCAACCTAACTCCCAATGCTTAGGGATAGAGCAAAAAATGTGGACTGTATGGGGGTCCCTGAGAACCAGTTTGAGAATCACTGTTCTAAATTATGAAATTATATTACAGATTCAGATACAGTTTTAATGCTTCTCCACGCTCACTTATATCGATCTTAACACCAGGTGCAGTCTGAGGTTTTCTACTGCTAGCTAACTAGTGGCTGCAATTTATTACAAGAAAAAATGCACATGAAAGCATGCCAGGTAGCCGTCCACAGCAGAAGGACAATTATTTGGATTATACCTAACATTAAACAAAGATTTGCCATAATAAGTGTGTAGAAGTTACAGAGAATTCAAGTTGTAAAAGGATCAAATACTGAAATGACTGACGTTAAGAGTTTATTAATATTTGAAACTCAATTTTATTGAATATCAGTTGCAGACAAAGTAAGATGAAGTGAGGCAAGAAGTCAAAGGAAGTCAGGACACACAGATACTCACCACGGCGAGGTTGACCCAGGCTGTGGCCAGCTGAGTGAGCGTAGCGTCTTCATCCTGTTCCTGCATCTTTTTCAGCTCCTTCCTATGAAGTTGATATTCAACACGTTAGCAGCAACATGCGCACTTAAAATGATGGTTCTTCAAGGGTTCTTTAGTAAAGAAAATGGTTCTATATGGAACCACGGACACTCAAAAGAACGCTTTGAATGATTTAAGGGTTTTTCTGCATTGTGAAAGGGTTCGTCAGATTAATGGAAAATGTGCTTTAGATGGTTCTAAATAGAACCTTTCTGAAAAGCTTGACATCCTAACGATAGAAGAACCGTTTTTGGTGCTATAGGGAACCCACTCAAAAAAGTTCAAAATAGAATCATATACAACAGGTTCTCCATCAATCTGACGAACCCTTTTAATGATGAAAAGAACCCTTCAATCACGCAAAGAGTTCTTTACGAGTTCTTTAATTCCTGACTGAAATTCAGCTGAATTACCACATTAACTATTCAAAATAACCAAATTCATACACAAAATCATGTAAGAATTCGTTTATCAGAAAAATATGGTTGCTCATAGAAAGACACATCTGATGCACCAAGCATGCAAACACACACTAGACTAAGAAAACATTACAGCCTACCTTGCCATGTCCACTCTGTCCAGCTTGAGAAGTACCTGGACGGTCATCCCCATGCTAATACATAAAAAAAAAAACAAAAAGAGAATCAAAATAAATACATAGAATCAAATGTGTGACTCCTGAAGGCAAACTGAGGACCCTCCCAGCACTGACCACTCAAGGCTGTCTCCCTGGTGAAGCGTTCGCAGGGCAGCGTCTGTGTTCATCTCGTGCAGGTAGATGGAAGCGGCCATCAGCAGGAAGGTGGTGTTTGAGACATCTACACTTTTGCTCATCTTCTTATCCAGCTCAGCCACGATCGCATCCCTGCAGAAAGCACCGTATTTTCACCATGCAGTTTCCAACAGTTTCATTACATTTATGTAATGTACTCTACAAAACCAGCACATTTTACAAAACATAATTAAAGTGACTGTTTGCTCAAAAATAAAAAAATACACCAATTTCCTGATACCCTAAATCACAGTCCATCACCTGATTTTGCACAATCATGAGCAAAAAGGCTGACCAATAATCCACCACAGAGGTCAGTGGTAAATGCACAGTGCCTCCCAATACTCTGTTTATGATGTACAACAATTATAATGGGTCACACTGGGTCAGGCTGACCTTTTGGCCTCATTAGACAGATAGTCCGCGAACATCCTGACAGCCTTCAGCTCCTCAGAGGAACTGGGCTTGATGTCGTCCAGCACCACTCCATACTTTCTCTGCAGAGACAACAACACAAAAAAACTGTTAACCTGTGTTTCTAATTCATGGAAGACAGCCACAAATCACTTGGCAAGTTTTCATTACAGCCCAGCTCAAAGAAAGGAGATCCCTGGTGCACATAGTGATCTTGGGATCTTCAATCTGCAAATTAATGAAAAAATGAAAAATGTAGCCAAAAAAAAAAAAATGGAGCTGCATTGCTTGAAACTAACCTGTGCAATGTAAGCCCTGTAGAGGAAAACGTCCTTCTCCAACTCTTTGTCTGGTCCTGACGTCTGTGAAAACAAAAGAACTGACAGTCAGTCATTTGGACATTAAATATATAGCACCAGTTTCCTGGATTAAGCCTAGTCCTGGACTACACAGCATTCTGAACTGGGAATCTCCATTAAAAAGAAAGTGTAGTCATGGACTGGGCTTAATCCCAGTCCGGTATATAGATTTTTTTTCTGGACACTGACTGGAGCTGAGAATCTAAACGCGTAATTGATAGTGCTGCTATTAAATTAGGGCTGGGCAATGTGACAATATATATCATTATCGTGACAAATCATGTCACAGTACAATTATAAACACAGTACATCTCTTGAACATATCATGTATATCGTCAGTATGTGTAGAACACTGATCAACTGCATTTTTCATTACATAAACCACAAAATTAGTACCATTCAACAGCATTTAGTGCAACACAGTATACCAAATATTGAATAAAAATCACTGTATTCACAACTTATGATAGTATTTTAAAAATGTAGCACTACTGGTTCTCTTTTCTCTGCTCCAACTGATTAGAAATCTGAAAAAATAAATATGGTGACATATCGTTTATTGTGAAAATGTCCTGAAGTATCACAATATTTTTGTCATATGGCCCACCTCTATATTAAATAATAAATAAATAATAAATAACAGGTAAATAATATACTTAAAGGGGAACTTTAATGCTCCGTTCCAGAAAAGCTTGTGAGTGAGAATTGCTTACAGTGGTGGTCATAGGAACCAGATGTTTAATGTCTCCAAAAGCTCCCTCACAAAGATACGTTTAGATATATGCTGCCTGATGTCTGAGACATCGTTTTATGATCAAGTGATCATAAAATGTATTTTAACCCGTTTATTATAATCTGGCACAGGTAAATGCAGAGTGTTGTGAGGCAAAATAGTCCCCAGATTTATGACTATTTCACCATCATCTACATTCCATATAAAACCTATAAAAACTCAGAACACATGTCGGTTCACTGGTGGTTTTGGATAGTAAATAAAATGTCTATATTTGTGTCGTAGTCATGGTGACCCCTGGTTGGGCTGGAGGTAAGGGAACCAGCCCTGTGACTGGAAGGTCGCCGGTTTGATCCCCTGAGCTGACAGTACGTGACTGAAGTGCCCCTGAGCAAGTCGCCTAACCCCCAACTGCTCCCCGGGTGCTCACTAGTGAGTATGTGGTGTTTCACTGCATGGATGGGTTAAACGCGGAAGTGAAATTTCCCCGTTGCGGGACTAATAAGGGTCACTTAACTTAACAGACTCAGATTTCTTTTCACTGTAAAGAAATCTGAGTTTGTTAAGTCACTTAACTTATCACCACCCCTGTAAAGAAATTAGTCTGTTAAGTGACCCTTATTAGTCCAGACTCAGATTTCTTTACGGTGGTGGCGATAAGTTAAGTCACTTATAACCACCACTGTAAAGAAATGTGAGTCTGTGTAATGTGTTTCAACAACTGCAGCTTATTTAGCCCGCTTTTAGTCTAAATCTGGGTCTGGGAATCAGCCTCTTAGCGTTGAGAAACGTGTTCTCTGAGTGGCAAACGAGACTGAAATATTCTTCTTATCCGAATTTTCCGCTCCACCTTAACTGGTACGTGTAACTGCGGTACCATTTAAGGTGGGACGGGAACTAGAAGTTGGAGTACTAGCTAGAGGAGTCTGAGTCTGTTAAGTCACTTAACTTATAACCATCACTGTAAAGAAGAGTCTGTTAAGTGACCCTTATTAGTCCAGACTCAGATTTCTTTACAGTGGTGGCTATAAATTGAGTCACTTATCACCATCACTGTAAAGAAATCTGAGTCTGTTAAGTTTCTCAACAATGAACCATTCCACGTCAAACCACTCTGACTCTGTTTACATCTCAAGGACTGAATTATTCATGAACTTTGGGGAAAAAATGGTGGAATTCTCTTTTAAAGCTAGCTTTGTGGACATGGATTAGGCCAGGTCTTGGAACTGCAATGTAATGTGGTTCACCATTAACAACTGCAGCTTATTTAGCCCGCTTTTAGTCTAAATCTGGGTCTGGGAATCAGCCTCTTAGCGTTGAGAAACGTGTTCTCTGAGTGGCAAACGAGACTGAAATATTCCTCTTATTCGAATTTTCCGCTCCACCTTAACTGGTACGTGTAACAGCTGCACCATTTAAGGTGGAACGGGAACAAGAAGTTGGAGAATCAGCTAGAAAAGTCAGACAGCCAGTCTCCTGCAATTCTAAGAGCCGCTGTGGTCATTTGTTATATTAAAAAGCGGAATATATACGCAGTGTACAGTAAAATATCCACAAAATGACCGCTATTCAACAAACCCGGACAGCTGACTAATGTTGTGTTGACTACGCTAAGCTAACGGCGGTTAGCCGGTTGACAGCACGAACACAACCGCCTCAAACTCGCTTAAATCTCCGCTGTCGACAGTGTTAAAACGCTTTAAACCATCGTTATACCTTCACTTTCTGAGCTTCGTTAATGCAGTGCTGGTAGCTGCCGATGTAAAAGGCGTTTTTCACGTCGAAGAGTTCATCCACTTCGCCCTGCTGCGACGCCATGATGCTGGAGATCAGTACACGTCACACCGGCCACATCATCCGGCCCGGAGGAGGGAGAGTGGGCGGGGCGAGCGGTGATTCCTATTGGTCGACAAAGATGTCAATCACACGTACCTTCATCCGCCACTTTATTAGAAACAGCTACCACTGCAGGTCCACCTTGATTGTGGACTGACCTGTTATTGCTGGAAACCTTCAGTGGTGTGAAAAAACACATACACAGATGTTATACTTGAAGGGGAATTCCACCAGTTTTTCTAAATTTCTGAATAATCCAGTCTTTCGGAGTGGTTTGGTGTGAAATGGCTCATTGTAGAGACTCGGATGCCTTTACAGTGGTGGTGATAGGAACCAGGGGTCACCATGTCTACAACACAAATATAGCCATTTTATTTACTATCCAAAACCATCAGAGAACCTACACATGTCTTCTGAGTTTATATATGTAATGTTGGTGATAGTGATAAATCAGAAAAAGTAAGCTTTCTTTGGAAACTATTTTGCCTCACAGTACCCTGCAAGTATCACATCACCATGAATGGATTAAAATAAATGGATTAAACTACATTTTAAGCTGAAACTTTATTACAGAAACTAGCATAAAACAATTTCTCAGACATCAGGCAGTTTATATCTAACCATTTCATGAAACTCTTCAGACATCTGGTTCCTATCACCACCACTGTGAACTATTCTGACTCTGTAAGATTCTCTAAAACGGAGCATTTTACACCAAACCACTCTGAATGACTTTGTTTACATCTCCAACCATTTAAATATGTAGAATAAAAAAAAAATAGGTGGAGTTCCCCTTTGAGTAAGTACTTTGCCAAAATCTCACCAATTAACTGTGGAAGTATAGAGTGTGAAAGTAGGTGGAACTTGTTGATACTCTTAACAAATAAATGAAAAGTTTTCTTTGGTGGTCATTTAGCCCTGATATAAACGTGGCTGGATGTTTCAATAAAAATGATAAATGAAAACGCACAGAAGCTTGACCGGTTGGTAAGAGAAAAAAGAAAGAAATCTCCTGGCCTTTTAAAGTCTGAATGAAAGTTTGAGGAATTCTGTGTTTTTCTCTTGGAAAATGTAACTGAGTAAAAGTGCAAGTATTCAATTCCAATAATACCTGAGTAAAGTACAGATCCCACTCCTGTTTCAGTACTATTTTAAAATTCCCTCTCCACTCGGAAGAAGGCCAGACCAAAGTCCTTATAGGACAGTCTGTTCGCTTGGCGGCCTTCTTGGTAACATCGCTATACAGTTATTTCCAGCCATACAAGACCGGACTCCTCTCTTTCTGAATGAGAGACTGGAAACCTCAAACCTGAAGGCCAAATTACCGTTTAAAAACATTTGAAATCACTGATAAAATCTGACAAACCTCATAAATAGTCTGTAGCATTTGGCTCAGTAACACAATAAAAATGTGTTTTTAGGTTGTTTTGGCTACTGTGCCTGCACAGATCTTGACAATGAGGGAGGTCCTTCCCCACTCAGGGCATAACCAGCAAGGCCTTTTTTTGGAGGGTGAGATTTTCGGACGGACGCTGTGTTGAGCGTTCCCATTTATATTTCATCCAGTGCCTGGTATCCTCCATTATAACACCTTTGGCCAAATCTACAACTGTGTCCAAAACTGAAGGGAGCTATCTCGATGCTTTGCTGACTGCACTGACCTTAAGGCAGCGTTGTCCACTGTGACGTCAACCACATCAGCATGGACACAGGTATACATCTAAGCTGCCTTTAAAAAATACAAGGTAAAATATATGTTGGTATGACTGTTAGAAGCTTCAGATAAAACATGGAATGCCTTTTACCGGCCTCAAAGGTTCACGTTTAACCTACAACAGCTGAACAATGTTCACGTGAATTGCTGTTGGAATGTTATAGGGGTGCTAGCAGCAATTAGCATTATTGCAGAGGTTCTTTTGTCCTTCTTTTTGTCCGAGTTTTGAAATTTACAGCCTAAACTGAAGGCCTGAGGCTAACAGCCATGGTTTGCCGCTGGGTACTGATGAGATCACACTGATAAAACTGTACTGAACAGGTGGCTGAGAAACCTTATACTTCCACTCGCTGGCAAAGCGGTATTGCTGGGGTTTTTCCTCACATCAGTGTCAGTGTTAGGTTGAAAATGGCCCACCACCCAAAAATACCCGGCCAAGAGCAGCTCTGTGGTCAGAAACTTGACCACTGATAAAAGGCTAGAGGACGACTAGCAGAAATCATGCATCACCAGGCTATATCTATAGTGCAGGGGTGCACAACTCTGGTCCTGGAAGGCGTCCAGCACAGTTTAGTGATTTTCCTGCTTAAACACACCTGATCACACTCACCTGTTAATTGCCAGGTTTAGTGGGTGTGTTTGAGCAGGGAAACCTCCAAACTGTGCTGGACAACAGCTCTCCTGGAGTTGTGCACCCCTGCTATAGTGTGTCCTTATCTATAAATATTATCCAGCGAGTGGAAGCAGAAGATTTCTAGCAAATGACAAGGCAAACCAACACAATGCCTTTCAGGTAGGCGTTTCTAATAAAGTGGCCAGTGAGTGGAAGTACAAGGTTTCTAATAAATGATCCACAAAATTTCTAATTTTTTACCTTAATATGTATTGATGGAGCACTATAAGCTGCTATCATGCTGGAAAACGAAATGTATTTAACATTGATCATTGCATAGCTCACACCCAAATGCTTTGACAACATTTACATAAAGTCTAACTAACTAACTCACTCACTCGTGTTTAGCAGTCTAAAGATTCTCCACAAGGACTCTAGAAGCTTTTGGTGCTTTGTAAGAGCAGGGCTTTGCATCAGCGACACTTCATGTTCTTAGTAAACCTCTTTTGTGCATCCAAGCTGAATAGACAGCTGAATAAGCTGATGGCTTATCAACTTTAATCAAGTGACAGAAAGTAAAATGCCTGAAAGCTCGCAGACGCACACAAATACAAGACACATCTAGTGTTTGTCTATGCAGATGTTTATTCTGCATCAGAGATATGAGGAGAGCAGCTCTTCCAGTTTAGAGATGAGGGTGTAATTCAGAAGGGCGCACGGCACGGCCCTCACAAAACTAGCCCCCATCCCGCTGTAGAAGCCTCGCACTCCGCTCTTCTCATAGATCCCCGCCAGTGCTTGAAGGATGTTGGTAGATGTCTGTGAGTTTGATGTAAAAGCTGAAAGAGAGAGATTTTAGTGATTAGTTCATTGAGAAAAGACACTGGTCATTAATGAAATATAAAGCTTTTTATAATCAGCATTAATGTTGCAAATGTAAACATTTCGTTTATATTAAACTTAATGTATCATTTTTTAAAAATGTTCTCATTGTTTACTTTTGACCACATCATTAATAAACTACCAGTAAATTACATGTTTACATCCCACACGATCAGCAGAATACCAGTAAACTACAGCGTCTTTGGTTTTTTTTTGGTATTTTAATGCCATCAGTGTCTGTCAGTTTGGTGTGCTGGTTCCTCTGGTTTCATAATATCTGACACGCACCCATCCAGCACATTCAGTAGGCAGAGTATGAAATTTTTCCATATAATATATGGGCCCACTCTTTTACTGCTCACCTTGCGCTTGCTGCTGGGTTCTAATGACCGCCAGAGGGTAGCTGCTGGCCTGTCCACTCGCAAAGGCCACAAAGCTGAAGAACAGCAGTTTGGAGTCACTGCTGTTGGTGGGGTTTCGTCTTGCCCAGCTCATTATCGACTGCCCGGATAAACAAGAGAGACTGACATGACTACAAACTACTAGTGAAAAGTTTGCTGAAAACTTTTCTCTCTTTTTTTTTTAAACCACATAATAATTTTGGGAGTATTTTCACAAAAAATAAATAGTTTAACAAATTTTTTTTGTGCTCGGATTCTTCAAAATAGCTACCATTCAAATTTGTAATAACTTCAAACATTCATGCTTAACAAGTTTCAGCAGGAAATCATGCAACGTGTCTAGACTCTTAACTTGTGCTCCAGATTACACTCTTAAAAACGATGTTTCTTCAAGGGTTCTTTGGTAAAAATAGTGGTTCTATTTAGAACAGTTCTATATAGAACCATGACATGCTTGAATGGTTCTTTGCATGGTGAAATGGTTCTTCAGATTGATGGAGAATGTGTTACTTATAGAACCCTTTTAATATACCTTTTCTATATAATATCAAAAAGAGTTCTATTGTTACAAGCTTGACATTGTTATAATAGTAGAACCCTTTTTGGTGCTATATAGAACCATATCCAACATTTGCTATCTGGCCTAGCCTCACCACATCTTAGCAACCACCAGGGATTCCATAGCAATGGCCTAGCAACATCTTAGCAACCACCTGGGATTCCTTAGCAATGGCCTAGCAACATCTTAGCAACCACCTGGGATTCCATAGTAATTGCCTAGCAACATCTTAGGAACCTTCAGGGATTCCATAGAAATTGCCTAGCAACATCATAGCAACAACCTGGGATTCCATAGTAATTGCCTAGCAACATCTTAGCAACCACCTGGGATTCCTTAGCAATGGCCTAGCAACATCTTAGCAACTACCTGGGATTCCATAGTAATTGCCTAGCAACATCTTAGGAACCCTCAGGGATTCCATAGAAATTGCCTAGCAACATCATAGCAACAACCTGGGATTCCATAGTAATTGCCTAGCAACATCTTAGCAACCACCTGGGATAACACAGCAACATCTTAGCAGCCACCTGGGATTCCATAGTAATTGTCTTGCAACATCTTAGCAACCACCAGGGATAGCACAGCAACATCTTAACCACCACCCGGGGTTCCATAGCAATGGCCTAGCAACACCTTAGCAACCATCTGCGTTTCCATAGCTTTGGCCTAGCAACACCCTAGCAACCACCTGGGGTTCTAGAGCAGTGTTCCTGGCCCTGGAACACCTCCGCAATCACCTGGGATACCAAAGCAATGGCCTAGCTACCATCACACTACTTAAACTAATATGCTGGCTACTTGTAGTGATGCTACTGCCCAGCACTGGTGAACACTGACAGAACTCACCGTCAGAGTCCTGTTTACCTGATGGACGGCGCACTCCACTCCAGCATAGGGCATCATGCAGAGGAGGCTCGGCCTGAAACCTCTGTAGAAAGCTGACACAGACTCGCTGTAGTAAATGGACTTGGCGCATCCCAGAAGTCCACTGTAAGTGCCGGCCTGCTGCACGTTAAGCCTGACCTTCAGCACCTGAGATCGAGAAGCACTCCGCTGATTTGTAATAACACCTTTATACATGTCTATTAAATATTTAAATTAGCAAAGTGTGCATTACTGCTATTAAATTTCAATGGTTAAGATGTAAAAGGAGTCATTCAGAGTGGTTCGCTGCAAATGTGCCACTCAAGTGGTGCTGAACGGTCAAAAGCACTTAATGCCTCTAAACGCTGCAACATAGGAAGTCGTTAAATAAAATGGTTATGAATACACTGCCTGATGCCTGAGACATTATTTTATGACAGCACTGAGATGAGATTTTGGTCTAATACATATTTTTTAAATCCTTCAGTCCATTAAGCAGAGGGTGTTCTAAGGCAAAGTAGTCCCTAATAGTCCCCCCAAACTCTTTTCTTTTCAGATTAACCACTATTTTGTCATTATTATCATTGCATAATAATAACTCAGAAAACATATGTAGGTTCACTGGTCATTTTGGGAAGTAAATAAAATGGCTATATTTGCGCTCTAAACATTGCAACCAGTTTCTCTACAATGCACCATTTCACAATAAACACTCTGAATGACTTTGTTTACATCTCAGTGATTCAACTGTGCAAAAAATGTGACAAATCTGTGAAATTCTCATTTCATGTCTTTGCCAATGCAAGGCTGTTTGTGCTAAAGCAACTATTTCCCATTGTAGAAAATCACTGGGGAGAAAAGTTTTAGTAGCACAGCATAAACTCAGTTCTCTTTTTTTCACAGACTGTGCTGGCCTACATCTTTTTAAACTGTCATGCATCTACTTGGGGGCTAATGAAAGTAAATGATACTGAAACACCACGTCACACAGGTAAAGGAGAAAGTCTCTAGTTGGGTATTCAGACCTGTCATGTTTCTGCGATACCTCTAGGGGGTAAAAAGCAGCATGTGCCACAGCTCCAGACACACAGCCCAGTCCAAACCTCTGCTCCACTGACAGATAGTCTCTTTCACCCAAGACCTGCTTCCTCATCTGAGAGAAGGACAGCAAAGAGCGGGGAAATTCATGAGAGAGACAGAGAGTTAGTTGGGGAATACTGTAACATATATGATTACAGACAAGACTGTGATTTTAATCCAGTGTGTGTAGTTTTACAGTCTGACTGTAATATTTGTGGAGTGATTTTAATCCAGTGTGAATCTGCAGTGTGTGTAGTTTTACAGTCTGACGGTAATAACTGTGGAGCGATTTTAATCCGGTATGAATCTGCAGTGTGTGTAGTTTTACAGTCTGACTGTAATAATTGTGGAGTGATTTTAATCCAGTATGAATCTGCAGTGTGTAGTTTTACAGTCTGACAGTAATAATTGTGGAGTGATTTTAATCCAGTATGAATCTGCAGTGTGTGTAGTTTTACAGTCTGACTGTAATAATTGTGGAGTGATTTTAATCCAGTATGAATCTGCAGTGTGTGTAGTTATTACAGTTCGACTCTACATACCTGGGCATAAAGGAAACACTGCAGTGTTGATTGTGGAGTTCCTTTAAGCACATTGACTGCATTTCCCTGCCACATAGACCTCAATCCTCCAGTTTTCAGGTCTTGCAATCCCAAAGAAACAGCCTTGGATCCATAAACCTAGATAAAAAAAGGCATCTTGATCACAGAATCTGTAACTCATAATGTTGATACATGTTTGTAATGCTCACATTATCACCTTGCTTATCTACTGTTGTGCAAATTAACAGTTTTTTTACTATTAAAGCCTCCGAAACATCTCCCTGTCACAGATTTCAAAGTCACGTTTGACTTTCTTTCCAGGATGTGACCTATTTTAGCAAAAACACAATGTGCAGTCTTTAAATTGATTGCATGATCTTATTTTTATTTAGAAAGCAGTGATAAATAAATGCTGTCATGTTGATCAGGGCTTTTAACCAGTAGAGGCAGTGTTTTATGTGGTGCTCGCTCTACCATTCAACAATGACCTTTGTGCTGGGATGCTTTTGGGAAGTCCAGCCCAGATGTGAGGAATAAAGCTGTGTCTGTGTCACTTGCAGCTGTTGAGTCAGATTAATACCTGTAGCTGAGTTTTCAGCCGGTCGATTGGAGCTGTAACAGTTCTAGAAACAGCATCAGCCGCACCGGCAGCCAGGATGAAGTTTCTCCACACTGACAGGTCCGTCTCCTCCTGAGTTAACTCTATCGGCATAGATCGACTCTCACCAACATCAAACACCTACGGACAGAAGCACTACGTGCAATCAGACACCCACTTCTTCACACTTGGGGATCCTAGGCCAACTAGATAAATCTATCATAATGCATCGGTCTGAAGGTTCAACTTCATAGGTTTTAGAATGTTAGAATCTACTATAATGTATTATAATTGAACAACAGAACATGAGAGATGAATAATATCACAGTAAGAGGGACGAGTCAAAGTTGAGTAACAGATTAAGTGCACAAAAAAAGTGCATAAAAACACTGAGTATCTATGCTTTATTACAACATGAGCATAATTAGGCCTGTTTAATTGGATTTAGTGCAGTGAAGCTTGTGAAACACTGAATAAAAATTATTGTAGTTGCAGGTTTATTATAATAATTGTTATTATTATTGTTGTAGTATTTTTATATGTGGTGCTACAGTTGCTATTCTGTCTGTTTCAACAATTAAATCTCAGAACAACTAAATCATGGTGCATATCGTGTATCATGAAAATGTCCTTAATCACTATTACTTATACGACAATTAATCTTCAGAAGTTCATGATTAGCCACGTTTACATGCAGTTTGATAATCTGTTAACAATCCGACTAATAGCTCAATCGGAATAGAATACATCCATGTAAACACCTCAAGCAGAACAGACTGGTCCGATTGAGGCCAGTCGGAATACAGTTTCTATCCGATCGAGGTGGGTAATCCTGTAAATAATCTGTTAAATAGAAGAATAATATCCGTGTAAACGCCTGTATCTGATTACATTCCCTATCGGAGAGTTTAAGTATGTTCTGATCATGTTTGTCACGTCATGGTGAAAGTTTATAACGTTCAACATGGCGGAGCAGAAACTGGTCTGCAGAGGAGACGAAGTTTATGCTCTGATCTTTAAAAGACGGCGGTGGGACGGACGTCCAGCTTATGTGTCTCAGAACACGACATCTTACTCTCGGCCTTCTTTAATAAGGACATGTGAAGGACGTTTTCCTGAGTCTGACACCATTTTAAAGCAATCAAAAACACAAGCGCTGCTCACTGCTGCTCATCTCACTCTGACTGGACTCACGTGATGCTGGTTGTCATGGTAACGTCTACACTAAGTGGTTTTCTACACATGCGAAAGTTTGGATCTGATTACTTGTAGTGAGCATGTAAACAGAGATTTTTCATCAGAGTGTTGAGTAGAGTGAGAATAAACACCTCAGTCTTCATCTACAATCAGTATGTATTCAATCGGATTGGCTAAAATCCAAGGATAACTGCACTCCTTACCAGCGTGTGCTTCCATGAGGACACAAGCTCTCCGATATTTTCCGCTGGGTTGATGATAACATGGTGCAGGAATTCCCCCCAGTCCACAGTCATGGAGTTGTCCTCATCCATCCTAATGATGAACACAGAGAGAACATGAAACAGGGATATACTAGCACATGATCAATCACACCAAATTATAGAACTATACCGGACCAAGCATGGGGAAAACTCAGAGCGTGAAATATGACAAAATAAAATTGTGATCATGATACAGTAAAGCACAGTACAGTGTTTCCCACAGGTCTGAGACAAACCTGGGGGGAGCACCAAGAGGGGTTGGGGGAGCTTATTTGAATATATGAACTCATCACAGCGTTTGTTTACTCGTTCAGGTATTCATATTAGGCAGGTATTTTGGCCTTCTTTTTTCAAAGAAGGCCAAAATACCTGGGGGCCAAAATATTATTCATAGATGTTTCCAAATATTATGTTTGAAAAATATGAGTGCCTAGAATCGAAGCTTTCTGTGAGCTACTGTGTTTCCTATCACTGTATAAAAGATGCATGAAGCTTCTTTTATTGTTGAATTGTTCTGAGCTGTCTGGGTCAGTAAAGCACTTATAACAAATAATCAAAGTGTTTAAGACAGTCGTCAACGGTCGTCAACATGCAGCCATATGCGGCTCTTTTGCTGCCCTGTTGTGGCTCCACAGCAGAATCAGATTTGTAGGTAATAATAAAATAATCCTCCTTTACAGTAAAATAAAGCTTTGCTGATCGTTCAACACAGTTTAACAATAAATGGTCTTAAACACTGGAGTTAATGTAGAACTGCTAATTCACGCTTTAACCCTGAAAGTTGGCGCGAAGACCGCTGGCCACCATAGCAACACTGACAACAATCTCGCCTAGCTAGTAGCTAAAAACCAGCAAAGAGAAAGATTTAAGATGAACATCGATAATTTAGAGACAAATGGACTTATTTGCGTTTACAAGCACTTCACTTAAATGGTGCAGCAGTTACATTCTGGTGCCTCAGAAATTATTTAAGATGGAACAGGAAAATTCGAACAAGTAGCTGGCGAATGAGAAGCGACTTCAACCTCGTTAAAAATCCGAACGTTAAGAGACATTTTACAAGAAACTGTTCTACCTTTGCGGAAAAGTTTCCTGCTGGAGATGCGAGAAAAGCAGCTACAGCTGAGCTAAAGATTAAAGCAGAGCAAAGTAAGAGTTTTTGTTTGTATTATATTTTTTAGTCTATACTAGAACATCAGCACATACTGAGACATATTTACAGCCAAGATGGTAAAATGGACATTAAATGTTGTCTCCCAAGGTGGTTTGATTTTTGTTGAAAGGACAAAATGGCTCTTCTTAACATTTGGGATGCTGACCGCTGGACTAAGGGTAACAATAAAACATGTCTAATGTATTAAGTATAGTTAATACAGGCCTATTCCCATTGAAGTGTTTGCTTGTTTAAAAATATAATTTGTGGGACAGACTAAACAAAAATCTACAATTTTTTTTCAGTTGTGTTAGATCATGTTCTTTATATATCAAATAAAAGCAGTAACTGTGTTCAGAAATCACTTTAGTAAACGAGAAGAGTGGATTAAACAGCATAAAGAGCCACTTTTTATCAGCTATAAAGGGTTAAATATTAACTGAACTACTGAATTTGCTCTGAGAAAAAGTTTGTGCTGTGAGACTCTCCTGAATATTTATTGTAACGTCTTTGCTTTGTGTCATGTGTATTGATATTAAACTCATGACAGTTGCTGTCGATGAAAAAGTATTCAAATTTTCATTTGGCCAAAATCGCCGGTTCTCAAGTTTGTGCTTTATGGCTGTATTTTTAACTAAATATTATTCAGTCATATAAGCTGCAAGTCTAGTCAGAAAAGAAAGGCTCTTAAACTTTAGCTAACTTCGTTACCACAGTGCAGCGCATTACACTGTAATTTTGTGTTAATACTACCACCACCAGGTGAAAGGAAAACTGCAATGCATTGACTGGCGGGCCATTTATAACATGCTCATAAACTAAAGACATGGGCCAATTAAAATCTGTCCACGAGCCGCATTTAGCCCTGTGGCTGCACTTTGGACACCCCTGAAATAAACTGAATCAGTGAATGCTAAGCCTTCTGTGTTATTTGATCTTAGATGTGAAGCACATCATAGACTTGGCTGAAGGGCAAGAGGCTGTAGAAATGACCACAAGGACTGGAAGAGTGATACTTTTCATCAGTGACACTGTGTGCTCTGTTCATTCATAACAATATAAATATTTTCTTATTGGAAGTTATGAAAATGGGAGAAAATGCAAATTGGACAAATAAACGCCCGTTATTGGGCTAATTATTCCAGCAGGAGTGAAAGCAGGGCTGCAGCACAAGGTGTGACTATCAGTATCAGGGTGTCCACCCTAAAGCGATGGGATGTGAAGCATGCAGTGATGTCCATGGCCTTTTTTGGTGAACAAAACAGTCTTTTCTCCATCATTAAACTTTTGTGGGAAACTGTTTTGTTCCCAGCAGCTGTATTCATGTGAAACGGCCATGACCATCAAAAACAGGTTTGTAAAAAGAGCAGCAGCAGCAGCGGATCTTACATCTGGATTATTCTCTTTGCGTTCGTCTTTGATATGACCACCCCTAATTCCTTAAACACATTTATGATATCCTCCTGGTCAATGGCTCCTAATCAGAGAAGAGATTATTGTAAACGACACAACATCTCACAAATAAACTGAGGCTTTTACAATTTTAGAGTCAGTAAACAAGACATGTATGCCTAAAGTTGGGGTCTATACACTGTAAAACATGCAAATTAAAACAAATGTCCAGAGCTATAATTAAGGGCCTAATACAGATTACTTTCTAATCTAACAAGGCAATGGCATTGTACAACGTCTCCAACAAGGCTGCTTCTTGCTGTGAGCAGTATAAGCAATTGCTCTGGACTCCTGAACCACTAGAGGGCCCCAAATATGCACTTTTACATGTTTTCTATATTGTTTGTAGAAAAGTGCTGTGAGTCTAGAGATGTTCTTAATTTTTCCCGATCAAAATGAGTTAAGAATTCATTCTTATGGAAGCCCATTCCCACCAGATAGAGAAGAACCTTACCTATGTATGTCAAAACTTTAACTTAGCAACTAAATAATGACATATTATCCCAAAATATGACTGCATAATTAGGAAAAGACTAGAAGTGGACAATATGGCAAAAACATATTGTGATACTTCGAGAAATTTTCACGATACATCTCACAATATTTATTTTTTTCAGACATCTGATTAGTTGGAACAGAGAAAAAGGACCAGAAATGCTACATTTTAAAAAGTGTCAATATAATGATTTTTATTCAATGTTTGTCATACTGTGTTGCCCTAAATCCAGTTAAATGGGAATAATTTTGCTCTCTTTATAATGAAACATGCGGTTGGTCAGTTTTCTACAAGTACTGATGATAAACATGATATGTGACATAATTTATCACAATAATGATATATATTGTCATACTGCCCAGCCCTAAGAAAGATCCCCCCCCTCACAAAAAATATAGTTTTTTTGTTACCCTCACAGCCGACCTATTAACAATCTGATCCAATTGAACTGGGACTGTATTAAAATACAGAGAAGACAGACGGGACACTCTGGAACAGGGGTATTTAATTAAAATTCAGTAAGGTCCAGTTAGAGAAAATTTCCTCAAGCAAAGGTCCAGAACATCATAATGTCTAACTTGGGTAGCGTCACATGATATTTACAACGCATGCGATTGGTCTGTGAGTCTCACCGGCTGCTAAACCGGCACCGCAAAGCCTAGAAAAGCTTCGCCGATTAAAATAGTAAAACCCTGTCGAAATTAAATAATTCTCCATAGTTTATCAGTTATAGGTCCAGGTCCGCATAGGACAGCGTCTGGGTCCGGACTCGGACTGCAGTCCGCCTATTAGTGACCTCTGCTCTAGAATGTTTATTTAATAAATCCTGTGTTACAGTACATCTGGGTATAGAAGCCTACCAGATGGTATTGATGGGAACCAGAGGTCACACCACAACACAAATATAGCCATTTTATTTACCATCCAAAACCACCAGTGAACCTCCACATGTCCTCTGAGTTATTGCATATAATGTTAATGATGGTAAAATAGTGATAAATATGAAAAAACAAACTATTTGTATGCACTTCTCTGCCATGAATATGTTTTAAACTATATTTTCAGCTAAAAAAAACTCAACACTCAAAAATCATAAAGCAATTTGTCAGACAACAGGCAACATATTTATAATCATTATATGTAATAACTGGGTAACTGAGTAACAGCGTTTTGCTCTTAATGTGACCTGTGTGTCAGTCAATAACAAAGTTTGACTGAAAATAAAGAAAAATATGAGACGTTTTCCTCTAATGATCTTCTTATGATCTTAGGACATTCAATAAATGTGAATTCCTGTTAAATATGTTACTTCAAGATATTTCAGCTGTTTCATAGTCGTCAATGTGTTCAGATAACAGCACTGAGGGAATGTTGTTCATGTTTCATAACCTATGATGGACACCTAATGAAAAAGGATGTTTCATGCATGAGATTAATTAATGCTAATGCAAAAATAATATGACTTTTTAAGTATTAAATAATCAATGATTATATTTCAAGGCAAAGTGCAGCTGTAGTGGGCTGGTACAGGCTATCATAAACCGTCATAAAACAATGTTTCGGCCATCAGGCTGAGTATTCATAACCATTTCATGTACTAACTTTCTGTGAGGGAGCTTTAGAGGTGGACGTCTGGTTCCTATCACCACCACTGTGAACAAATCTGACTCAGAACAGAGCGTTTCACACCAAACCACTCTGAATGACTTCGTTTACATCCAAACCATTTGATTATGCAGAAATGTTGAAAAATCGGTGGAGTTTCCCTTTAGGTTAATTACTTGAAAAAAATACTCACCACAGTTTTTCTTATCAAGAGCCTGGAAGTCTATTTTCCACTTCTGTTCTCTGTCCATCATGTAGCCGAGGAACTCCTCATAATCCAGCCGGCCGTCTTTATCACGGTCACTGTTTGCCACGATCGTCTGATAAAAGTGGCAGATTTTTATCATGTTAACACAAACAGGCCATATATTGTCTCAGCACTGCAGTAACACTGATGAGGTGGTGCTGTGTTAGTGTGTGTTGTGCTGGTCTGAGTGGATCAGACACAGCAGTGCTGCTGGAGTTTTTAAACACTGTGTCCACTCCCTGTCCACTCTATTAGACACTCCTACCTTGTCGGCTTGTAGATGTAAAGTCAGAGACGATAGCTCATCTGCTGCTGCACAGTTTGTGGTGGTCATCCTCTAGTCCTTCATCAGTGGTCACAGGACGCTGCCCACAGGACGTTGTTAGGCTGGATGTTTTTGGTTGGTGGACTATTCTCAGTCCAGCAGTGACACTGAGGTGTTTAAAAACTCCAGCAGCACTGCTGTGTCTGATCCACTCAGACCAGCGCAACACACACTAACACACCACCACCATGTAAGTGTCACTGCAGTGCTGAGAATGACCCACCACCCAAATAGTACCTGCTCTGTGGGGGTCCTGACCATTGAAGAACAGGGTAACAAAGTATGCAGTATATTTAACTCTATCTGACAGATATCATTATTCACATATGAAAGGCATATATTACTTCAGAAGTCTGAAGAGGCCATGAGCTGTTGCTTTAATTTTCCGGATTGTTAACTTGAGATAACAATTATCTCGTGATCTCAGGATAACAATGTTCTCTGGATTTCCATATTACTGATATATGTTGGCTTCATGTTTGTTTTATTGACAATGAAGTGAACATTTGTATACCGGCTACATAACCCTAAATATATGTACATTATAAACTACGAAGTAGAAGCATTAAAACACAACAATAAAGAAAATATTGTTCACTGACACATTAAATTAAATATTAATTAATATTTAAAAGCAAACAGAGTAAAACTGATAGAAACAATTAAAACTGTACGGGTATGTATTCAACCACGTACCAGACGTCTATGTATGGTCCATACATTGTGATCAAATATCCAATATTCGATGGACACAGAAAATATCTAGATATTTTTTTAAATATATGTCTGACCCTTTATGATATACGCACATATGTCCATGTATCAGATGTCCGTAAACCACGCGGCTAAACTCATCTTCTTATTCGAATTTTTCCGGTCCACCTTAAATGCTGCAGCAGTTATTACTGTAGCTCATCAGACGCCAGGGTGTAACTGCTGCACCATTTAAGGTGGACCGGAAAAATTCGAACAAGAAGCTGGAGAATAGGAAGCCAACTTGACCCCCGTCGACTCACCCGAGCTTTTTCATCCGCACACACAACCCCGACCCTCCTCATCTCTTCGTGGAGCTCCTGGACTGAGACAAACCCGTCCCTGTTTTTATCCAGCTTCGCGAACAGGCGCTGGAAGTGACCCATGCTGAGGGACCGGCTAACCTCAGCTAGCCAAAACGGCTAAACCACTGTGAGAAATGAAGAGCGACCGCCTGACGTGGGGTCCTTTTTATTAATTAATTAATTAATTTATTAATAAATAATGAAAACTCGGTCTGTATATTGTGGCTACAAAGCACACAAATGAATACCAACCGTCACACAAATGAAACAGACACAAAATCCTATATAACGTAACAAAAACCATTGGAATTTTCCGCTCCACCTTAAATGGTGCAGCAGTTTTAACTATAACGCCTCAGACACCGAATGTAACCGCTGCGCCATTTAAGGTGGAACGGAAAGTTCGAATGAGAAGCAAATTATTTCAACTGTCTTATTTATATTTTTACTTTTTATTCCGCATTTTTATTTTTTGGGGGGGCTGGGGTGAATTTACATTGGTTTGAATCATGAAAGATAAAAGATTTAACAATTTCTGTATAAATAACGGCTACAGTATCAGGTCCAAAACGTGGTCGGATGCATATAAAATATTTTTCTTAAAAAAAATAAAATAAAAATTGATCATAAATGACGTGTCTCTTTCTCAAACAGCATCATGACTGCGCTTCGTGTCTCTGCAGGCACCGCTGAGTCATGTGGGAAATGTCTCCAGATCTGTAATCCGCTTGAGTTGTTGCAGTTCCAGTGGCGGACCAGGAGGCGGCGCCAGAAACCGCAGCTTATTTGGTAAACGCAATGAGTACGAGAGCGATTGGGGCGCTATTGTAGCACTTGTAACTCCTATAAATGAGGTTTTTAAATTATATTTAATGTTTAATGTTTTATTATTTAATTTTACAGTGTCTTTAAATGAGTAAGACTGACAGTGTCAGGGTTGTTTTTTTAAGCATAGGAGTACACAGATATACAAAATGAGGTTAATTAGCATCCATGATAACAGCTTGAGAACATCAAGGCTATTCTAATGATGCTTAAAATTTTTATCTATTTTTAATGAATAATTTACTTTCAGTCTATAATTTGGGCAACATGCTAGTACTTTCAAAGTGAAGTATTTTAATGATTATATTTCAAGGTAAAAATGCTGTAGGTGCGGTTTATTAATAGGCCCATACCATTGAAAACTGGATTTTCCTCACCTTTTTTTAAATAAAACACTTTGTAAACACTGGTAAACCTTCAAATCGTACCATTTACTTCTGTGAATATATAGTCCACGTGGAAACTTAGATGTAAAACCAGTCCATTTTAATCAGTTGTTTCTGTGATGTCACAAAAACCAACACATATATACATTCAGCCAGCAACAGTTTAGCCCCACCCATTAACACTGAAGTTATAAGAAGTGTTTCATCCCAGACTGGGGCACAGTACAGGTCATCCAATCAGAACAGAGCTCATTTACATATGTCATACCTAAAGGCACAGTAACAAAACAACCTGTTTAACTTGTGGATTAATAAAAATAATGCGTGGCCACAACTTAGTAAAGTGTGGGAATGAGATGATTAAGTCGTGGCCACGACTTAGTAAAGCGTGGGAAAGAGATCCTGATGCATGGCCACGACTTGGTAAGCCGTGATCTCGTTCCCACACCTTACAAAAGTTATGGCCACGACTTAATCATCTCTTCCCCACACCTTACTAAGTCGTGGCCACGCATTAGGATCTCGTTCCCATGCGTTAATAAGGTGTGGCCACCCATTATTTTTATTTATACAGGATGTCACCAGCAGGGCTCCGTAGGATATGGACCTTAAAGTTGTTTACAGATAAGCAAATACATCCACTTACTGTCCACTTTATGAGCTTCACTTACCTTAAAGTGGAACTCCACCAATTTTTCAAAATTTCTATGTAATTAATTGGTAATTAATTAGTAATGTAATCAGAGTCGTTCAGAGTGGTTTGGTGTGAAGTGCTCTGTTCTAGAGAAACTTACAGTCAGAGCTGTTCACAGTGGTGGTGATAGGAACCAGACGTCCACCTCTAAAAGCTCCCTCACAGAGAGTTATTACATGAAAGCTTTTGGCCTAAAACATTTTTTTTCAAACTCATTCATGCAGAACGTTGCAAGGCAAAATAATCCCTAATGAAAACTCAGACTTTCTTTTTTACCATCATCAACATGACATAAAAAACTCACTATAGGTTCACTGATGGTTTTGGATAGTAAATAATATGTCTATATCTGTGTTGTAGTCATGGTGACCCCTGGTTCCTATCACCACCATTGAGTTGGTAATCTTCTGTATAATGACCCATTTCACGTCAAACCACTCTGAGTGACTTTGTTTACATCTCAACCATTTAATTATACTGAAATTTGGAAATATCTGTGGAATTCCCCTTCCAGGGTCCACATCTACATATAGACTTTAGCCTGTCTGTTGCTACAGTATATTAGCCCCCCTCAACCTTTATCACTGGTCACTTTCTGATCACAGGATCTTCAGTGTCACTGCTAGGTTGAGAGTGGTCCACCACCCAGTAATGTCCAGCCAAGAGAAACTGACCACTGTTGAAGGGTTAGCGGATAGCTAGATAACAGTTTGAGGGTCTTTTACTCTTTAATGGCAGATGTGTTACACATATTAATAGCCAGTCAGTTATGACGACTGTCCTTTCCGTCCTCTAAGAATGGTGGGGGGAGATGGGGTCCTGTCTTTTAATATCACAGATATCCCACATGCTATTTATAGGGAATGACCCGCAGTAGCCTACATCTGTGGCAGCTTTGTTTCCTGCTCGCTGACGTAGCCAGTAAGCTAGCCGTCTACAGTGGCAGCTGGCGATCCTACACTTCTGGGTAAACTCACAGTTTTAGGCTGGTGGGGGTCAGCAGGGGCTACACAATCATCACAAAGTGTTTAGAGATGTTACTCTGGCCCAAGTCAAGACAAGAGAGCACAGGACGGTGGGCAGGGTTTGTGTCTGATTCGACATTAAAGGGCCCATATATTGTTTTTTTTATGTATTTTTCCTCCATTTTTAAGATTTGTGTGGTTTTGGGTTCCAAAAACAATTGTATTTTCTCCTTACATGATCATTTTCCATGAGAATGTGCTGTATATGGTTCTATACGGCACCAAAAAGGGTTCTTCTATTGTTACAAGCTTGACATCAAAACAATGGTTCCATAGGACCATATACAACACATTCTCCATCAATCTGAAGAACCATTTCAGTATGTACAGAACCATTCAAGCAAGAAATAGAACTGCCTTTACCAAAGAACCCTTGAAGAAGTGTGTAGAACTAAATGGGCTGTTTTAGTGACTTAAGAATGATGTATGTAAAAAGCTCTGTTCTGATTGGTTCCCCTTAAAAAGCAGCCTAGGGTGAAACACTCCAGCATAAATGGGTGGAGCTAAACTGCTGCAGGCTGAATAGGTGAATGTCAATATATTGATATTTGTGACATCACAAAAACAGTGAATTTCAATCGGGCTGTTTTTGTAGCTCACCTTCCGTATATGGACTGTGTGGGCAAGCGGGAGTGAATGGTGGGCTTTAACACTAACTTTATATATTAAACAGTTTTCCATGATGAAGTAATGGATATAGGCCAGAGTTTACTGACAGTCTGAGTTTACTGTTGGTTGAGGCACATGGCAAGGATCGGATTCCCAGATAGGGATTAAGCCTAGTCCTGAACATATTACATATCACTGCTGTCAGAAGAAAACCTTGTATCTTCATTTTTGCCGTTTTCCAGTTCTTGACATAATGTGAAAATGCCTGTTGCTCTTTACATTGTGTGTAAATTTCATGATGAATGGACCAAAAGAAACGACCCAAAATGACTTGGAAAAAAGTCTGGTTCCATTGACTTACATTAAAAGTAAAGTACATTTTTTCCTTCTCCTGTAAAGTTACCATTTCGTAGATACAAGGTTTTGTTCCGACAGCAGCAATATGCATTTCATTGGATGATCTCCATTCAGAGTGCTGTACAGTCCAGGTCTCGGCCTAATGCCTGTCTGGGAAACCGACCCTAAATGTGATTTTCAAGTAGGCCTAAGCTAAACAATTCCAGGTATATCATAGTATAGTCATTATAAGAGAGGGCAAAACAAGACACATCAGTCCGATAAGCAGTCCAAAGTAATATGCAGCACTAGTATTGAGCCATGCTGAGACAAAACTGCAAAGCAAGCATCTGATTTCTGGCTAAATCTCAGATGGATTATCTACATAGGCCTTGAAAAAAGGGGCTGCTATAGCCAAACACTATGGGCTGGTTTCACAAGCATGGATTAAAAGGGGAGTTTAGAATTTCTGTACAATTCAATGGTTGAGATGCAAACAAAGTTATTCAGTGTGGTTTGGTGTGAAGTGCTCAGTTCTAGAGAAACTCAGAGAATTGTTGTGTGGTGGTGATAGGAACCAGACACTGGGGTGTTTAATGTATTTAAAGGCTCCCTTACAGAACGTTATGACATGAAATTGTTAAAAAGGAAGGTTATGAGCTTAAACCTTTTTTCCAGATTCACCATTACACCACTATCAATAACCTATAAGATAATGTATATAAACTCAGAAGACACGTGTAGGTTCACTGGAGGTTTTGAACAGTAAATAAAATGGTTATATTTGTGTTGTAAGCATGCCGACCCCTGGTTCCTATCACCACCACTGTACAGAAATCAGTAAGAGCCAGTAAGCTTCTCTACAAAATGAGCCATTTCACCATTTTACAGTGAACGACTTTGCTTAGGTTACATCTCAGTGATTCAGTTAAGCAGGAATCTTGTGGGAAAATCAGTGGAATTGCCCTTTAAAGGGGAACTCCACCAATTTTTCAAAATCTCTGCATAATTAATTGTCAATTAAAGTCATTCAGAGTGGTTTGGTGTGAAACGCTCTGTTCTAGAGAAACTAACCAAGTCAGAATTGTTCACAGTGGTGGTGATAGGAACCAGACGTCCACCTCTAAAAGCTCCCTCACAGAAAGTTATGACATGAAATGGTTACGTATTCTCAGCCAGATGTTATGTGATGAAGTTTTGGCTTAAAATGTATTTTAGTCCATTTATTTAATCCATTCATGGCAGGGGGGGTGCTTGTAGGGCATTGTAAGGCCAAACAGTCCCCAAAGAAAACTCACTATTTGACCATCATCAACAGTTCATATAAAACTCAGAACACTTATGTAGGTTCACTGATGGTTTTGTCTAGCAAATAAAATGGCTATATTTGTGTTGTGGACATGATGACCCCCTGGTTCTTGGTTCCTATCACCACCCCTGTCTTACACCTTAAGAACTGAATTACTCAGAAATTTTGAGAATTGGGTGGAAATCCCCTTTAAGCCTATTCTTGCCTGTTTAGCCCGGGTTTGGACTGAATCTGGGTCTGGGGAAAAAGGGGGTATCTTTTTTGTGTTAGTAGCCATTTGAGGCCATCATTCCTGGATCTCCAAAGCTTTTTGTGGTCGGATCCAGAACTCAGCTATGTGGACGTAGGAGATGACGTGAAGTTTGGCGTTAGCTTTCTAGAAAGAGCCAGGGGTGCAGCGCTGGTAGCTACGAGGGAGGGCGGAATGGCTATTTAAAGAGGGGGAACCAGGGAGAGGAGGAGAGGAAAAACAGAGTACAACACAAGCCACAGCATCGAGTAACCGCCTCCGATATAGACAGACGAGCAGAGGGAGAAAAGCCAGCTAACAGTGAAGTCAGCTAGCTGCCTTCGTCCTGCCATCACCCTCCACTCATAACGGTTAACGGTTTTTCTCCACAGGCTAACCGGCTAATTCGCCTCGGGGGGGCAAGATGGGGAAAGACTACTACAAAATACTGGGCATTTCGAAAGGAGCGGCCGAGGAGGACATTAAAAAGGCGTACAGAAAACAGGCTCTAAAATGGCACCCGGACAAAAACAAGGCGCCCAACGCCGGCGAGAAATTCAAGGCGATAGCCGAGGCTTACGAGGTCCTCAGCGACCCGAAGAAACGAGAGATATACGACCAGTACGGAGAGGAAGGTAAGTTAGGAATGAAGACTCTTTCTCGGTTTTTCGTGTCTTCTTCCATGTCTGCTGGCTTAAAGGCTTGAGCAGCAGCCAGGCAGCAACATTTGTCGTCGTGTCTGCCTCATATTTTCGTCGTTTTCAGAGATTTATTTGCGTTTTTTTTCCAACTCTCCGTTCCACCTTAAATGGCGCGGCAGTTACGTTCTGGCGCTTCAGGTGCCAGACTGTAACTGCCGCACCATTTAAGGTGGAACGGATAGTTAGTGAAAAAGCCCATTTAGTCTAAAACAAAACCACTTATTTCAACACACAGGCTCAAAAACCCTAGTTTGCGTGCTCACAACCCTTATTTTAGCGTTTAGGTGAGACTTTTAGCACAATTTGGATCACTTTAGTGATGATATAACCTTAGGATACTGAATATATAACATAGAATAGGCCTATATAGGGTTTGGTTTGTCTCAGTGTTGTCAGTGTAATGTGCTGTTATCTATAATCTGCTCCACACAGGTGTCTGAATTGGCACCATCAGTGCCGTCAGTTACTGATGGCCCTATTTAATTTGTATTTCTTGGCACATCCTTACATTTTGGGGAGCTGGCTGGTCACTGAGCTATGCAGTGCTGCACGATCTGGAAGGGACAGGTAGGGGGCAGCTGTGGTACCCCACCGAAATTAAGCTGCCATGTCACATCAAGATGCACCTCTGCGTCACTGACATGAACATAATCTCACAGGTTTCACCTGTTCTAGCTTTTTGTGCTGCCTGATCCAGTACAGTCTTAAAAAAGATAGTTCAAGGGTTTAGTAAAGACAGTGGTTCTGTATAGAACCCTGAACACTCAAAGAACCATTGGCATGCTTAAAGGGTTCTTTGTGTGGCGAAATGGTTCTTCAAATTGATGGACAGTGTGTTGTATATGGCTCTATATAGCACCAAAAAGGGTTCTTCTATTGTTATAAGCATGACATGGTAACAATAGAAGAACCCTTCTTGGTGCTATACAGAACCATTTTCAGAAAGGTTCTATATAGAGCCGTACACAGCACATTCTCCATCAATCTGAAGAACATTTCACCATGCAAAGGACCGTTAAAGCGTGCAAGTGGTTCTTTGAGTGTTCATGGTTGTGTATAGAACCATTGTCTTTACATCTACAACATTTTTTTAAGAGTATATATAGAACCATTTCATGCTTAAATGGTTCCTTGATGGAGAATGTGTTGTATATTTTTCTATATGGAACCTTTTTGAAAATGGTTCTGTATAGCACCAAAAAGGGTTCTAGTATTGTTATGTCTTATTCAATGTTAAGATTGTAACAATAGAAGAACACTTCTTGGTGCTATACAGAACCATTTCCAAAAAGGTTCTATGTAGAAAAATATGCAACACATTCTCTGTCAAGCTGAAGAACCACTTCACCATGCAAAGAACCATTTAAGCATAGAACCATTACCTTTATTAAAGGACCCCTGAAGAACCGTTTATTTTGAGTGTAGGGCTTCAGCCAAGTCAATTATGTTGTTAACAGTGCTGATTAAGATGGAAAGTAAAGCTCGAAGATCTTAAAATAGATAAGACCTCCCAAAGTGAGGCCCAGTGGGCCAAAGTTGGCCTGCTAGAAGGTTTGATTTGGCCCATCAACTTCTTCTATTATGTATTTCATATGAATAGAATATCATAGAATATTGGCATTGGAAAAATGTTTAGATTTGATCGATATTGCAAACTGATATTGATGTTGATGTATTTATTGCACCCCAGAGGAGCTGAGTGTTTAGACGACTGGGCTACTGCGCTAAAATTTCTGCATTTTATTCATTTTAATGTATTTGTATCCCTCTATAGATAAATATTACATTCAGATTTACTAGATTGACCACATTACAGGTAGATTTATCAAATTTCTGTGTTTTATAAATGTTTATATATCAACATCATCAGACAGGCACTTGAAAAGTGTCGGAAGGGGAAGGAGGTGGGCGATTATGGCATAAATATAACATCGCGATACTTAAGGAAATTTTCACGATACATGGTATGTAACGATTTTCATTTTTTCTGACATCTGATCAGGTGGAACAGAGAAAAAAGAACCAGAAGTGCTACATTAAAAAAACATAGCAAAACTGTAAATATAATGATTTTCATTCAGTATTTGGCACACTGTGTTGGGATGAATCCAAATAAAACTAAATCTAATTTTCAGACTAATTTTGCTCTGTTTTCCAGGAGTAGGCTTAATCCCTGTCTTGAAAACCTACCTTTAGTTTAATGAAGTATGATAAATACATAAATATCCAGTTATAACTAACCATAACACGGATATGACCACATGGTAGTATTGTATGCAAATCTTTAGGCACCCCAATTAATGTGAAAACACCATAGAAGAAGACACTGCTTATTGCCAAAGATCATATGTAAGGTAAACCAAGATGATGCATGCCTGTTCAAATCATTAGGACAAAAATGATACAGTTCTGTGTGCTTAAAGGGGAACTCCACCAATTTTTCAGAATTTCTGCATAATTGGTGAACATGTCAACAGAGTCATTCAGAGTGGTTTGGTGTGAATTGCTCCGTTCTAGAGTCAGAATTGTTCACAGTGATGGTGACAGGAACCAGATGTCCGCTGGGGAAAATAACTAAATAGATGGTTCTTCAAAGGTTCTTTAGTAAAGAAAATGGTTCTATATAGAACCATGAATACTCAAGAACCCTTTGCATGATTAAAGTTTTCTTTATATCATGAAATGGTCCTTCAGATTGATGGAGAATGTGCTTTAGATGGTTCTCTATAAAAACCTTTTTGAAAAGAGTTCTATATAGCACTCTGTATAGGTTCTATTTAACAAAAGCAGTGCTATATACTATACAGTGTCAAGCTTGTAACAATAGAAGAACCGTTTTTGGTGCTTTAGAGAACCCTTTTCAAAAAGGTTACCTAAAAAAACCAACAGGCTTAGGTTGCCTAATGAAATCACAAGACTAATGTAGCCAAATCTCATGATTTCCAGGTCTGAAAGGAGGCGGAGGACCCACCGATGGACAGGGAAGCAACTTCACCTACACCTTCCACGGAGACCCCCACGCCACCTTCGCCACCTTCTTCGGTGGCGCCAACCCGTTCGAGATGTTTTTCGGCAGGAAGGTGAACGGGAGGGACGACGACGACATGGAGGTGGACGGCAGCGACCCCTTCGGCTCCTTCACCAGCTTCAACATCAACGGGTTCCCCCGCGGTGACCGGCACGTGGGGCTGGGAGGACAGCCGCGGACCAGGAAGCAGGACCCCCCCATCCACCACGAGCTGAGAGTGTCGCTGGAGGAGGTCTTCCACGGCTGCACCAAGCGCATGAAGATATCCCGCAAGCGCCTGAACCCGGACGGGCGCACCATGAGGACGGAGGACAAGATCCTCACCATCGAGATCAAGCGCGGCTGGAAGGAGGGCACAAAGATCACGTTCCCGCGCGAGGGCGACGAGTCGCCCAACACCATCCCGGCTGACATCGTCTTCGTCATCAAGGACAAACCCCACGCCCACTTCAGAAGAGAGGGATCCGACATCGTCTATCCTGTGCGAGTCAGTTTGCGGCAGGTGAGGATCCGCATACGGCAGTTTAGCCCTGCCCATTCATGCTGCATGCAAGTTATAAGGAGTGTTTCAGCCTGGACTACTTTTGAATAAGGCTCAGTACAATAAGAATAGAGCTCATTTACATAAATCAGTCTTAAAGGCACAGTAACAAAAACCGTCTGTTTAGTTCGGAGGTCATGTAGCAATGAATTATGGCAGTTTTTGGTACATAAACCACATAAATGTTATAAGATTCTATTTTAAAATTGAATATAGGATATGGGCCTATGGGATGCGCCCGTCCTCTGGGCCCCGCTGACAGCCGCGAGAGCTGGCAGGAAGGCTGGGCCTGAACTCCGAGCGAGGGCGAAGCTCGGCAAGGACGGGAGGTGAGAATTGAGTGAGTGGGGGCGGCTCGCGAATCCCTGACACCGCCGAGGGACACGAGTGACGGCGGGAGGAGGACGTCAGTCGCCAGAGAGGGGACGGCAACGATGACTACCATGAGAGGCTCGAAGTCCCGGGACTCGCATCCCGCCTTCATGCCTCTCATGACTGTCATGAACGTCCTTTTCTCACCTTTACTCGCGTCCCTCAGTGGTGTTTGGGATTCATGCACCGCCCCCCACTCACTCGGAGTTTGGGCCCCGCCTTCCTGCTGGCTCTCGCAGCCATCATTGGGGCGTAGGGGACGGGCGCATGCCAAATAGCCCTTTAACACATCTAACACTACTGATCAGAAGAGGCTGGAATTGGCAGCAGTGAGTTTGGCTCAACAGGTGCCAAACTAACAAACTAAGGTGCACTATTTAAGGTGGAATTGTAAGATTTGAAGCCAGCCTCTTCTGATCTACTCTGACTGCTCCACCATTTAAGGTGGAACAGGAAAATTGGAATAAGAAGCTGGCAAATGAGAAACCAACCTTTCTCCTTACCAAACCCTTGATGAGCTTAAAGTGGATGTGCAGTGCAGAGGTACTTCATGACCACTAACAGAGGATGTGGATAGGCTGAGATAATATCAGTGCACAATAAAACAAGTATAGTCTTTTCAGCCATTTTATATTCAGCTCTTAATGTTCTGCACGTCACACTTTGCATTACTAATATGTGCACCATAAAGAAACTGAACTGTAGGCCTTTCGATTACGGCTATTCTTGTACAGCGCAGAGCCTTGTACAGTCATGAGATGAAGCACTACTGGGACCGCAGTTATTACATCTACCTTCAGTCAGCGCGTCTCTTATGTAATCCAAAGTATGAGCAGCGAGAGACGTGAGTTGAATCAGCTGTGCGGTGCCAAAAGACGAGCATCCGCCCCCTTAAATTGATCTTGGCTTACTAGTAGCTCCTTGTACGGCAGAATCAGTGGGAAGTGAGAGCCAGCAGTTTTACTCTAAGGGCCGCTTTGCCTTTATCGTGGATGGATCAGTGAAACTAGGCAACGCTAACAGTACCAGCTCTAAAAGGTAATAGTCTATAATCAATATCCATGGTATGAATTCTTGTTCTGTCACTAAAGTGACGTGAATGAGACTTTGAATTCACATCATTATGGAAAAAACTGCTATGAGTAGTTCAGCATTTATTTCATCACTGGTACTTTTTCATGATACACAGAATTCTATGTTTTTTTGGGTTTAATAAGTTGGAACTGGCACAACACACCAGCAGTATCACATTTAAAAATGCTAGCTTTAATTTTTATGTCTGTGTGTTACTACATTGAATTTAACAGTGGGCTGTGACCAATGACTAGTGGAACTAGCCCTTCAGTTCAGGCCATAAATGTGAAAACTATTCATAAAAAAGAAGAATAAAACACTTTTGATGATAATGCTCATTTCTGCTAGCATCCCTAAGGACTTTCTAGGATGTTAGCACTAGACTAACGCTATTAAACGTGAACATTTTTAGCCTTTATAGGTTAAGCATGAACATTTGAAGCTTGTAACAGACTTATATTAACACATATTCTACCTAGTATCAGCTTTACAGTGACTCTTTCAGTAAAGAGTCCTGACTTAGAGCTGCTGCCGCTGTTTTCCATTCCTAACGACTAACCGAAACCTGCTTAGACTCTGGCTCGCGTTCACAGTCACTGATGTATGTAGAACTTCCAGAATGTCTAGAATGACGTTTTTTTCTCATGAAATTGGTCAGACTTATTATTAATCAGAACGTAACTGGTTGATTCCACTGTCACTTGCTGAATTATGTTCAGGATGTTCAGATCCTGAGGTCCTAACCAATAGGAGAGCTCGCTTGCCAATATCTACCTAGATAAATGGTAGAAAAGTTAGAAAAAATTCTGATTGGATCAATTTCCGTTGAGCATTTCAAGATTTTTTTTGTTTCCAACCAAAAGTTACCAATGAAATAAGAGTATTACTGTACGGAGCCCTGCTGGTGACATCCGGTATAAACAAAAATATTGCGTGGCCACGACTTAGTAAGGCATGGGAACAAGACAATTAAGTCATGGCCACAGTTAAGTTATTAATAAGGCATGATCTCGTTCCCATGCCTTACTAAGTCGTGGCCACAAATTAGGATCTCGTTACCATGCGTTATTACGGCGTAGCCACACTTCATTTTTATTTGTACAATGTAATATATTATATAATATTTTATTATTATTATATTACTGCAGTACTCGTTGAGTTTATTCTTGTTGAGTTGATACTATTAAATAAAATGAACTATTTTTTAAGTTCCCAGAAATCAGTTGGCCTTTTTGCGCAGCCTGGAAAGCCATGAGGGCTGCAGTTTAGCAGTAACCAGTGCTCAGTCCCAGAATCATCAGGATTCAAACTCATGAGCTCCTGATAATAGAGGGAAACCTTAACTGTGCGGCTTCTTAATCTCTTTTTATTATTCATGCAGTTGTTCAGTGTCCTAAAATTACTGATGATATAATCAGAAATAATTAGAAACTTATCACCCAGTTAGACTTGATTTCTATCTTAAATGATCAGATCTATTCATTTTCCTGACGTCTGCTCAGTAAAACGACTGACGATGCCTCTCCTGTTTCTTTGGTTCCAGTCTTTGTGCGGCTGCTCTGTTACCGTGTCGACGATAGACGGGAAAACGTGCAACATGAAGATCACCGACGTCATCAAACCCGGCATGAGGAAGGTAATCGCGGGACAGGGGTTGCCCTTCCCTAAAAACCCGGAGCAAAGAGGGGATCTCATAGTGGAATTTGACGTGACCTTTCCGGACAGCCTGCCGTCCAACGCCAAGGACGTCCTGAAACGGCACTTACCAGCTTCGTAAAAAAAACGGGACCGGACTGAACGAACAATAAAGTCCCGAGAACTGCTTTTCACCTCCTCCCTTTGGACCTTGTCGACAAATCACAGCTACGCCCCCATAAAGAATGTGCAATTTCTATTTTTTAAACTATATTTAGTGTTTAGTTTTGTTGTTTTTTAAATATGTTGCATGCTGAAATAAGGTCATACGTGCAAAAAAGTGCAATCTCAGTGTCCGAAAGTAAATATCGACATTTGACTTCTTTCCACGGTGGCTGTATCTTCTCATTTCTCTCTTCAATCGTGCCGTTTGGGCAGAAAATACTGAGCACAAGTACAACACTCGGAGAAATGAAAGAGACTGTTTCCTACGTTTTACAGAGTAGCATTATTTCTATGTGTTTCTATAGACAGCGACGATTTTCTTACTGAAAGGAACTGCCTGATGTAAACTGTGAAACGGTAGATTTTACTTCTTGCTTCAGAATAGGTTTTAAAGCCCCAGGTAACCTAAATCTGTGTTCATCTTGCACAAACAATGTCCTGTGAATAACTTTCCGGTGTCCACTTAATGGCCGATGCATCTCTCCTCTTTGTAAACTGTCCTAATCTTGGGTGGCACTTGTGTAAGCAGTAACATGAGGCTGATGTGGGCTGTCCTGCCCACATAGCTGTTCCCATACAGTCCCTTTGTGTGTCTGAGTTGGAGAAACATTGGTAACTTTACTGTAGGGTACTGTTCATAAGGGTATATGACATCTGCATAAGCTTGTTAAGACAACTGACGTAACCCTACATAGCCTTTATGACAGATGGTGCCTATTGGAATAAGCAATTATAAGCATTTATGTAGGGTTATGTCAGTTGTCTTGACAAGCTTATGTAAGTGTCATATAGCCTTATGAACAGAACCCTATAGTGAAGTGTTACCGAAACTTTCAGAGCGAACGCTAACCACCAAGCGAAAACTAACCTAGTAAGCATAACTGAGCTGTCAGGCCGGCTCGTCTGCCTGACTGTCCAGTCGTTTAACCGGCCATGCCAGCAGTCTCTGGAGGCAAGTCTGGCAATAAAGTGAAAAAGAGGCTTCTTTAAGACGTCGCCTTATAAAAGCCTGATGTTTTTAGCGAGCAATAGACCACCTGCTTATCGCTGCTGTCGGAACAAAACCTCGTATCTCCTTTTTTGTTGTTTTTCAGTTTTTGACGTAGTTTGAAAATGCCTGTTGTTCTTTACATTTTGTGTGAATTTCATGATCCTTGCACCGAAAGAAATGGCCCAGAATTACTTGGACAAAAGTCTGATTCCATTGACTTGCATTAAAAGTAAAGTAAGTTTTTTGCTTCTCCTGTAAAGTTACTGTTTTGGAGATACGAGGTTTTGTTCTGACAGCAGCGATATGCAGAGCCCGTCTCACTCATTTCTCACCACCCACACTGTTGTGTTTAGTTCCGCTTCACTGCCGCTGAAGGATGGGAGTGTTGACAGATCATCGGAATATTTGGCCGCACCCGGAGTTCTCAGATCGGTCTGATAAGCCATTTTTAAGCTTCTTTCTTACATTTTTCTATCTTGTTTCTCAAACATTGCTGAATATTTAATATAGCACTCAATTTCAGTCTCATAAAAAGCACTTTTAATGTTTCACCCTTTGTTCCCTGGGACTTTAAAAGGCTGCGAGTACAAGCCTGAGAGCCTGAAGCATAAGAGGGAGAGCCTCAAGCACTACACCACAGCCTTGATTCCTGGAAGGCTGATTCAAAAAGGTTGACTTAAAGGAAAGTGGCCGATTCGAGTGTCCTGAATGGATTTCTGCTCACGGCACTCTGGTCTACGCTGTTGCTTAATGATGAACTACTGTGTTTGGAACACTGCAGCCGGGAAATGTTAGAACCAGATGTTCAGCTCCTCCAGATGTTGAAGGTCATATTGAAAACTCAGACGTCCACTAGGGGACGCCACATGTCTGGCTGCACCAGAGCAGCTGCCAGGCGAATGCTGGATTGATCAGGACTGTAAATGAATCATGTTTGGAACTGTTTAATACACAGTTGTTTGCATCTGGTGTGATATTTAAAGTGGGAAGTACGAAGAAGATTCGCATCGAATTGAATCGCTTGCTGCTGGTCTTGGTGAAATGTACGCAATGCAAAGCTTACAGGAACAGCTGAACAGAGTCAAAGGTGGACAATTGTTGTGATAAATTACGTCACAGTACACTTTTGGGCATCATCAGTATTTCTAGAACACTGAAGAACTGTATGGATCATTAAAAAGACCAATTACAGAGAACCTGTAAACAACAGCCACTGTGAAGTAATTGCATAAACTGTGTAGTAACAAGCAGCCGATTGGCTGTCGGCTCATAATGACATCATCTAATGTAGGCAAAACTAAACTTAAAAACAGCTGAACAGCTTGTTGTTGTGATAAATTGTGTTACAATGCACTTTTGAGTGTTGCAACTGCATGTAGCATTTAAACAGCCAGATTTAGACCAGTTACAGAGAGCCTGTAAACAACAACAACCAATATAGTAACTGTATACATCGATCAGGCATAACATTCTGACCACCTCCTTGTTTCTGCGCTCATCGTCCATTTTATCAGCTCCACTTACTATATAGGTGCACTTTGTAGTTCTACAGTTACAGACTGTAGTCCATCTGTTTCTCTGCATACTTTGTTAGCCCCCTTTTACCCTGTTCTTCAGTGGTCAGGACCCCCATGGACCCTCACAGAGCAGGTACTATTTGGGTGGTGGATCATTCTCAGCACTGCAGTGACACTGACGTGGTGGTGGTGTGTTAGTGTGTGTTGCGCTGGTCTGAGTGGATCAGACACAGCAGTGCTGCTGGAGTTTTTAAGCACTGTGTCCACTCTCTGTCCACTCTATTAGACACTCCTACCTTGTCAGTCCACCTTGTAGATGTAAAGTCAGACACGATAGCTCATCTGCTCCTGCGCAGTTTGTGTTGGTCACCCTCTAGTCCTTCATCAGTGGTCACAGGATGCTGTTGGCTGGATATTTTTGGTTGGTGGACGATTCTCAGTCCAGCAGTGACACTGAGGTGTTTAAAAACTCCAGCAGCACTGCTGTGTCTGATCCACTCAGACCAGCACAACACACACTAACACACCACCACCACATCAGTGTTACTGCAGTGCTGAGAATGATCCACCACCCAAATAGTACCTGCTCTATGAGGGTCCATGGGGGTCCTGACCACTGAAGAACAGGGTAAAAGGGGGCTAACAAAGTATCAGAGAAACAGATGGACTACAGTCTGTAACTGTAGAACTACAAAGTGCACCTATACAGTAAGTGGAGCTGATAAAATGGACAATGAGCGTAGAAACAAGGAGGTGGTCAGAATGTTATGCCTGATTGTTGTAACTTTAGAGTAACAAGTAGCTGATTGACCCTAACTAACACTGAACAATATCTCCCCTTATTTACAAACCTCAGGAAAATGTACTGATGTGTTACATATCGTGTACCATGAAAATGCCTACAAGTATCATGATGTTATATTCATATATGGCCCGTCCTTAATGGAAACTATTGGTGGCAAAAGACATTAGTTACCAAAGGTTACACTAATTACCAACAGCTACACTGGTTACCAACAGTTATGCTATGTTATTGCAGTGAGAGGGGATGTATGGCGCTCTTTCCTAAAAACCTTATCACTAGAAAGCATGAAGGCCCACAGGAAAACAATAAAACTTTCTTTTTTTTTGCTTAAAAAATCATTTTGGGGAAATTTTCAATAGAGTAATTTTCAGGTTGCACAAAATGTCATGTACATCGCTCATTTAATATCAACAGATTAGGCGAACATAAGCTTGTTTTATACCTGAAATCAGACGAAGAGCTAACTGAAACTTAAGGAAAGTGCATTTGTTTCTAGAGACAAGATGCAAAAACATAGTTGAAGCTGCTTTGTTCACCACTGTTGCATGAACTGTAAATATTGTTTACCGTTTTACAGCATTTTAGATTTCTTTCTTATTATTAAGTCAACTTTTTACACTGATTTTTATGACAAAGTACCATGACTGGCTCACTGTGGACCATTGGCTCCTCCTCAGTACTGGCCCGAGGACCACTATAGGGTGCTTCATGGCCCACTTGTGGTCCAAGGCCCAGTGGTTGAGAAGCCCTGATCTAGAGGGTTCATTTAAGTCCTGCTGAAATACTGCAAGAGGGAAATCAGCACTGCAGGAGTTTCTGTCGAACAAGCTCTTTACAGTTTAGCTGGGCAGTGTAGCCAGGCTGAAGGGGCAATGCGGCAATGTAAGAGTTAATGGGACGTCCACTGATTTCTCAAAATTTCTCCATAATCTAGTTGATGAGTCGTTCAGAGTGGTCTGATGTGAAATGGTTCATTGTAGAGAAACTTACAGAGTCATTTCTTTACAGTGGTGGTGATAGGAACCAGACGTCCTGATGTCTACAACACAAATACAGCCATTTTATTTACTGTCCAAAACCACCAGTGAACCTACACGAGTCTTCTGAGTTTTATATGGAGAGTTAATGATGGTAAAACAGTCATAAATCTGAAAAATACATTTTCTTTGGGTAATATTTTGCCTTAGAACAATCTACAGTCATCACTTTACAGTGGTGGTGATGGGAACCAGACGTCATGTCTACAACACAAATATAGCCATTTTATTTACCATCCACAATGACCAGTAACCCTAAACCGGCTTGATAACGTACGCCTCGGACCACCCAGATTTCCGACTAGTTTTTAATCTCCTCAAACAGACTTTAAATGAACATTTAAATGACTTTTATTTTGGAAAACAAGCTACAATTACAAGGAATTGAGAGAAAAATGAATGACTAGGCCTAATATAAAATGTTTTTTGTTGAATTATGTTGTTGCTGACACTGTGCTAGATTGATTACAGCTGTATAACCAGCTTTATTTATAAGATTGCTGTTAAAATTATTTACTGAAGTAATTTACAAAGGATAAAGAAAGACAGAAATGAATGAAAAATGATTAAATTGGGCTGTAAGTGAAAACTGAGTGATGAAAAGTGACATTTTGTCTAACACTCTGCTTAACCAGCTATGAAATACGGTTTAGGCCGAAGCCTTTTTTGCAAAACTACTGTAAAAGTCTGAGGCACATGACAACATGAACACATAAACACATATACATTACTGTTCCATGCAGTAACTTTCTGTGAGGGAGTTTTTAGAGCCATAAATACTTTGGACTCAGGTTCTCTAGAATGACCTATTCCTCATCAAACCGCTCTGATTGACAGTTAACATCTTAACAATAGATTCATCCTGAAATTTCCAGAACTTCGGTTGGATTGCCCTTTGATTCACCAGAGCAGACCGTCGTCACTGAGTGATTTAACGCTGTTTCTACCCAGATAAGCTATCTGTGTTCGATTGTTTCTGCCTTTGGGCGAGAAAACAGAACACTCGAATACCTGAGGCAGGTAAATGAGTTTCAGTATGACGTAGGCAGGCTCACTGCGCGTGCGCACTGAGCTCGAGCCCTGTGGGGAAACAGTGTCAGTATTGTTTTCGCGTCCAGAGTTTAGGAGCCCGGAGCAGCAGGAGGAGGAGCAGCAACACTCCCCTGACAAATTCAACACTTTACTCTTCTTTTTCTCTCCTTTTCCCGACTCCGGAGCAGAGAGGACAGGAAAGAGGGTTTTTTTTGCTACAGGTTGTTGTTTCCAATGAGCCTCTCGTAGCCCCACCTGAGCCTGAGAGAGAGAGTGAGAGAGTGAGAGAGAGAGAGCAGCCATGCCTCTGGGGCTGAGGAGGAAGAAGAACAAGTCGCGGGAGAGCTCTCATCTGGTGGAGAATGAGGAGGTGGGCGGTGTGGGGAAGCCGGAGCTGAACGGCGGCGGGGTGGCTCCTCCGGCCTCAGCGCTCCGGCCCCGGCTGGTCTTCCACACGCAGCTCGCTCACGGCAGCGCCACCGGCCGGATAGAGGGATTCAGCAACGTCAAAGAGCTGTACGGCAAGATAGCAGAGGCCTTCACCATACAGCCCACTGAGGTAACCAGAGAGAGAGAGAGAGAGAGAGAGAGAGGGGGGATTAATGAAGGAGTAAACACAGTGAAATAATCCAAAAATGCTACATCTACCACAGAGAGAGGGAGAGAGAGAGAGAATTAATGAAGGAGTAAACACAATGAAATAATCCAAAAATGCTACATCTACCACAGAGAGAGAGAGAGAGAGAGGATTAATCAGAGTTAACACAGTAAAATAATCAATAAATCAACATACAGCCCACTGAGGTAACCAGAGAGAGAGAGGGGATTAATGAAGGAGTAAACACAGTGAAATCCAAAAATGCTACATCTACCACAGAGAGAGAGAGAGAGATAATTAATCAAACAATTAAACAATAATACAATCTGTCTGTCTGTCTGTCTGTTCATCTATCAATATGTCTGTCAGTCTGTCTATCTGTTTATTTGTCTATTTTTCTGTCTCTATCTATCTATCTGTCTATCTGTCTATCTATGTATCTGTCTGTCAGTCTCTCTGTCTGCCTGTCTATCTATGTATCTGTCTGTCTGTCTGTCTGTCTGCCTGTCTATCTATCTATCTATCTATCTGTCTGTCTATCTGTCTATTTATGTTTATTTATCTGTTTATGTATTTATTTCTCTCTCTCTAGCTCTCTCTCTTTCTTGAAATATAGAGTAAGACATCTCCCAAATAATGGGAACATTTGTATAAGTTATTATTATTATTATACTTTTCAATGGTCTCTCTCCATATATATATATATATATATATATATGTATGTGTATATATATATATATATATATTTATACACACACACACACACACATACATACATACATACATACATACAAAATCAATACAAATTGTGGCAGTAGTACTAAAAATTCTGGTACACTACAGAAAAACTATGTACAATAACTTTGTTGTCAAGTCTGGTTTGTCCTCCGTGTAGAATGTGTGAGTGGTGGTGATTCAGCAGGTGTGACTGACTGTTTTACATTTAAAATTCTGGTTTTGACTCCACTTGAAACAAAAAGGACAGTAATGGTGTTGCTTAATAAATAAGTTAGATTCCAGTAAAAACATGTTTTTTATCAGTGTATTGTCCTCCTCTGTGGGCCTCCAGGGACATAATATTCTATGGTCATGTACAGTGTAACATATATAGACCCTGTCGCTGCTGTAATGGATCAGAGTCTGTCCTAATGATGGTGTTTGATCCAGATGACGGTGTGTGCTCGGCAGGTGCGACGGCCAGTGAGGGGTTTTGTTTGAAAGCTAACACGTGAGCGTTCAGAGCGTTCAGAGCGTTCAGGGATCGGACGGAAGCCTCAGAACGCGCGTTAGACTTTGCGCTGCCCTTTGACTCGCTGTGGAAGTTAAAGACTAGAGAGCGGGATTAGCTTTCAGGGGTGCTTCCTAGAAACCAGTCTGACGAGTCGAGGCGCAGTGTGGACTGAGCCTGACGCTGGGCTGGGTGTGGGGTGCGGAGAGTAAGCTGGGCAGGTAACAGCATGACACACTACCTGCTGGTTATATATTAACAGGAAAACCATCGCAGAACAAGCAGCGCAGCTCTTTACCTGTGAAATTCTGTATGAGGCAATAAAGTCTGATCTCAGTTGAAAGAGATACTGTTGTGGTAACAAAACCTCATATCTCTGAAATGGTAGCTCCCATTTCCATCCATTCTCCAGTAGTTCTTACAGGGGAATTCCACCTTTGTTTATCATTTCTGCATAATTCAGTCATTAAAATGTAATCAGAGTCATTCAGAGTGGTTTGGTGTGAAACGCTCTGTTCTAGAGAAACTTACTGGGTCAGAATTGTTCACAGTGGTAGTGATAGGAACCAGACGTCCACCTCTAAAAGCTCCCTCACAGAAAGTTATTACATGAAATGGTTATGAATTCACTGCCCGAGACATTGTTTTACCATAGGTTTGAAAAGATTTGGCCAAAAATATCTTCTTT
The DNA here is from genome assembly GCF_904425465.1 of Colossoma macropomum. Classification (NCBI taxonomy): domain Eukaryota; kingdom Metazoa; phylum Chordata; class Actinopteri; order Characiformes; family Serrasalmidae; genus Colossoma; species Colossoma macropomum. The sequence goes on from NW_023494805.1 coordinate 39,140,325, forward strand.
ATTTTAACCCTCTGGTCATCTTGCAGGTCAAATTAACCTGTTTCAAAGTTTAAAAATAGGGGAAAATCTTTTTAAGCATTTTTGGAGCATGAAATCTTTTCTTATGGCTCATTTAGTGTGATTTGAATTAAAAGCGTCAGTTTGACCCGGAACAGACGTTTGTATTAATCGACATGCCCCAAAAGTCTAAATAAGAACATAAACAACTGTTGAAAGTCTAGCACAGAAAAAAAAAGTTTGAAAATGATTTTTTTCAATGAAAAGTGAGTGAATTATTATAATTTAACTTTGATTTGTAATGGGTGAAAAACTTAATTGCACTAAATATTGATTAAATTGGTAATAATTGAGCTAAAGATAATATTTATGGAAAGAAATGCATTTTTAACTGTTTTTCGGATGGTTAAACATGCATCAGGTCAATTTGACCAGGGAGCAATATTGCTGTTCTTTTCAACTGAACATATCAGGAGGGTTAAAATAAATATGACGTAAGGGTATATGTTTATGGTTGTCAGGCAAAATAGTCCCCAAAACATATTATTTCAGATTTATCACTATTTTACCTTCATCAATATTACATATAAAAACTCAGAACATGTAGGTTCACTGGTGGTTCTGGATAGTAAATAGAATGGCTATATTTGTGTTGTAGATATGGCGACGTCTGGTTCCTATCACCACCACTGTAAAGAAATCTGAGTCTGTAAGTTTCTCTAAACTGAACCATTTCACACCAAACCACTCAGAATGACTCTGTTTATGACTGAAGTCTATGGCAGGTTTTCAGATGGTTTCCCAGGCCCTGATTAAGCCCATTTTAAAGGCCAGATTAAGACGAGACCCAAAGCCATATTAGGCCATGATAGGTTTCCAGTGGTGAATAACAATTAGCACTATAGTTTAGCCCAAGACTAGGCTTAATCCAAGCCAGAGAAACTGGTCTGTATTGCTGGTTTTGATTCTTTTCTGTGCTGTCAGTGAGGTGATGTGCAGGGTTGAGGCTTTTCCATGTGATAATTGGTGGGTTTTGGGGGGTTTTGGTGGGCGTAGGGCAAACTCAGGCCCTCGGAGGAAGTCCCTCACGTCCTGTGCGATGGAACTGCCTGAAACTCGTGCTGATAAAGCTCACAGTTAGGATTCTCTGGGGATTTAGGGGGGGCTGCCCACACATTCATCCAGTCAGCGGCCACTGGACAGGTCTAACTGGACCATCTGTCAGTCCTGAGGGCTACAGATATACTGCTGCTCTAACGGAAGGATGGTTCGAAATGTGTGGGAGGTTTAGGTGACAGTTTTAGTGATGTGGGTGTTGGTCAAGTCAGTTTAAACAGCTTTTGGCCAGTAATTATAACTAATTTAAAATGAATGCATGTTGGAAAAAATCTTCATATGAAGATCCAAGTATATCTGTTTATAGCACCTCCTACATGGTCACTTTTTAAAGAAACCTCGTTCAGAGTGGTGATAGGAACCTCCACCTCTAAAAGCTCCCTCATAGAAAGTTACCACATGAAATAGTTATGAATATGCTGCCTCATGCCTGAGACACTGTTTTACGCTAGTTGCTTTTGGACTAAAACATTTTTTTTAATCCATTCATGGTGGAGGGGTATATGGAGGGTGTTGTGAGGCAAAATAGTCCCCAGTGAAAACTTATTTTGTCAGATTTTCCAATATTTTACCATCATCAACATTCCATATAAACTCAGAAGACTCGTGGAGGTTCACTGGTGGTTTTGGATAGTAAATAAAATGTCTATATTTGTGTTGTAGTCATGGTGACCCCTGGTTCCTATCACCACCACTGTAAGGAAATCTGAGCCTCTACAATCAACCATTTGATTGTATACGTTTTGGGGACTATTTTGCCTCACAACAAGCCACATGTACCCTTATGTCATATTCATTTTTAACCCTCCTGATATGTTCAGTTGTAAGGAACAGCAATAATGCTCCCTGGTCAAATTGACCTGATGCATGTTTAACCATCTGAAAAATAGTCAAAAATGTGTTTCACTTATAATAATTCACTCACTTTTCATTCAAAAAATCATTTTCAAACTTTTTTTTTCTGTGCTAGACTTTCAACATAGTTGTTTATGTTCTTATTTAGACTTTTGGGGCATGTCGATTAATACAAACGTCTGTTCCGGGTCAAACTGACGCTTTTAATTCAAATCACACTAAATGAGCCATAAGAAAAGGTTTCATGCTCCAAAAATGCTTAAAAATATTTTTCCCATATTTTTAAATTTTAAAACAGGTCAATTTGACCTGCAAGATGACCGGAGGGTTAAAATAAAGAAGATATTTTTGGCCAAAATCTTTTCAAACCTATGGTAAAACAATGTCTGAGGCAGTGAATTCATAACCATTTCATGTAGTAACTTTCTGTGAGGGAGCTTTTAGAGGTGGACGTCTGGTTCCTTTCACCACCACTGTGAACAATTCTCACTCTCTAGAACAGAGCGTTTCACACCAAACCACTCTGAATGACTCTGTTTACATCTCAGCAGTTGGATTATGCAGAAAAATATGTCAGGGGATTGTATAGGAATATTATATTTTTATTGTATAGTTACTGAAATAGACTTTAGGCCTAATCCTGTCAATGATATACTTTTAAATAATATACAGCCATGATAGACGATTTTGCTCTAAAACCTGAGATCAGCGTTTACTGATTATTTTGCCATAGCATGAATTTTCCTTCTAGATAAGGAAGATATGTTAAACAGCTGATACTATCAGTGTGTTTTAGTTCTGGGGAAGCACTGTTTAGTGATTCCTGTACTAACGTATACAGGCTAACGCAAAAAAGGTTTGAAGCACTCCTGGACAAATAACATGTTTTTTTATTTGATTTCCTAAATGAAAATAAGTTCTAAAATAAGTTCACACTTCTTCTAAAATGATGCATATTTTAATGTAGTTACTGTTTGTGTAACGTGTTGGTACATAAAACAATGTTTAATTATGGCACATTTTATGTTTTATATTTATACCTTTTTCCAGTATGTTAAATAGAAATTGTGAAGAAAATTGCATATTTCAAGAGAAATTCCAACAAATTTTCAAATTTCAGAATAATTAAATGGTTAAGATGTAAACAAAGTCATCCAGAGAGGTTTGGTATAAAATGCTCCAATCTAGAGAAACTTGTTGCATCTGAATTGTTCACACTGGTGGTGATAGGAACCAGACGTCTGAATAGTTCAATGCCTTTAACAGAAAGCTGTTACATTAAAAGTTTACAAATATGCTGCCTCACATCTGACATTGTTTTATGATCATTTTGAGATATGATTTTGGCCTAAAATGTATTTTTTTTAAATCCATTAAGGGCGTTGTGAGGAAAAATTGTCCTCAAAAAAGTTTGGAACTATATATTTGCATTGTAGACATCATGACTCCTGGTTCCTATTGTTGAATTCTGCGGAAATGTTTAAAAAGTGGTGGAATTGCCCTTTACACCGTATATACAAGGAAGTGTAAACTTATTTTCACTTGGAAAATCAACAAAATATGTAATTTGACTAAACTTTTGCATGTGACTGTGTACTGTTCAGCTGCCAAATCCTCATATAGCTGCAGCTTTTATATATGTTTATATATGTAGATATACAAACACACATACATCTAATGATTTGATTGAACAGATGGTCAGTGATATCAATCTTGCTACATGGAAACATATCAGTCATCTTTTGGAGTCATATTTTCATGAGGCTCGCTCCATTTTGAATAATGCAGCTATAAACCTTCTGTGGGTGAGTTCAGGTATGATTACACCACCTCGTCTCTTCGCCAAGTTCTGACCGTGGTGGCGTGAGAAGTGCCTCCGTGACTCCAGTGCTGCATTAACATGTACAGTCTAATGTAAAATTAATGGAACAAATAGGCTCACTTTGTCCACCGGTCTGGTATTGTTTTCCACAGTCAGCGCTGGAGCTTACTTCAGCCGTCTGACTGTACCGAACACCGGTAGAGCAATCTGACCTCACTACATTGGGCAAAGTCTGTTTATTACCATCATAGCTGAAACATAAAGGCACGCTTGCCTACGTGACTCCTGGATGCCGTGGTTGTCCATCACTGGGGGCCTGTTCATGCGGCTGGAGGGTCATTTGCTTACAGTTTGAATGCCGATTCTGCTTGCAGGAACTTTGTGAACAGAACAAGAGACGAAGCTGAACAATGATGGGAAAGTTTGAGTGCTGCGCTTAATAACACTTTATTAAAAAATTACCTCCAGGGCCTTCAGATTACAACATGTTATGACTCGGTTATGGAAATGTCATTGCAAGGAAAAGCCCAACACGTATGTGTTGATGCAGCTTCATTAATGGATTTTGCCAGTACGACATTTAGCTTTTATTATCAAGAGTGACTGCGAATCCCCCGTTGTCTGTTTAATTGTGCGTGTACAGAAATGTGCAGAAGTCAGAGACCACCTTTCATTTACTTCCAGTCAAAACAGCCATTAAGTACCAGTTATTTTCTGGGAGATATTTCTGAGATTAGGTATAAAACAATTCATAATTCAGGCCCAATCCCATTTCTTATTTTTACCCCTACCCCTTGTTTTTCGAATGTCACCTTGCCCCTTGGAACGAAACATTTTATGTCCATTTCATTGAAGTAACGTTTTACCGTACTGGCTGTAAATATGTCTCAGCGTGTGAAAACGCAGACTTTTAAGCTTTAGCCTAGAGACAGCTGCATTTCTCGCATCTCCGGCAGGAAACTTTTCTGTATTAAATTGAATAATTTCTTGTTAAATGTCTCTGAACATCCGCATTTTTATGAGGCTGACTTCAGCTTCTCATTCACCAGCATCCTGTTTGAATTTTCCCGTTCCACCTTAAATAATGTCTGAGGTGCCAGAGTGTAACTGCTGTCCCATTTAAGGTGGAATGGGAAAATTCGAACAGGACGCTGGTGAATGAGAAACTTCAGCTTCACGACTTTTTGCTGTCTGACAGTTTCTCACTGCAGATTAAACGTATCAGGAAACCGATACAAACAAGTCTGTCAGTTCATCTCTAAACTATCGATGTTCGTCTTGTAATTATCTTTCTTTTCTTTGCCGTTTCGTTAGCTACTAGCTAGCGAGATTGTTGTCTGTTGCTATGATGACCAGCAGTCTGCACACTGATCTTCAGGGTTAAATGGTGAATTAGCAGTTCTACATTAACTCCAGAGTTTAAGACCATTTATTGTTAAACTGTGTTGAACGATCAGCAGAGCTTTATTTTACTGTAAAGGAGGATTATTTTATTTTTACCTACAAATCTGATTCTGCTGTGGAGCCACAACAGGGCAGTAAAAGAGCCGCATATTGCCGACCGCTGGTGTAGGTCACCCATTTGCACCCATTTGTTGGGTTACTCTGGGTCGTTGAGGTGCAGAGTAGGTTTTACTGTTAAGGCAAGGTTTAAATGAATCTTTCAACCCTTTTACCCACAGCATAATTAACACAACCATCAGGGATTCCAGGAGTAATGAAGCAGCAGCTGAGTCACTGAATGTCCTCAAATGATAAGGGGAAAAGCTGCTTGTTGCCTTCGTCGTATTCATATACAGTGCTGGAGGCAAAAGCCAAAGCGTTAAATAATTTCCTTATATTTGCATTGTTGGTAAGCAACAGACATCAGGAGCACTGGCCTTAGGGCAGAGCTGCTGTGTTTGGAGAATGATGGTTATGAAGGTGTAGAACCTTTTGAGAGACATGATGGATCCTGGATTGTGTACTGAAAGGTGCACAGCTGCTGATAATTCAGACTGTGTCTTATTGGTGAGTGTAGGTGTATCTTGGGCTGGCTCTTGTTTTGTGTTTGAAGGCTGCTGAAGATCCAACAGAGGAGAGCCAGAGCCAGCGGAGAACATGGGCAGGTGGCAGGGTGGAAAAACTCGTCATGGAACAGTTAGCAGCTAGTAAGGGAATAATAATAATAAACAGTAAGTTTATTTATAGAGCACTTTTAATACAATTAGCAGCTTGAAGTGCTTTTACAGTGCAGTAGTATATTTAAAAAAGTAAAAGCAGAAACAAAAAAACAGTAAAACAGAAAATGCAGTCATATCAAATGAAGTTATGTTTATTTTCGCAGAGAAAATTTAACATATTGGGGGGGGGAAACATATAAGCAATACATTTCGGGAGAAAATATCAAAATATTTAACATTTTGTGAAAAAATAAAATATAAAATGTGGCCTGTGCAAAAGTTATGGCACATTTTATATTTTATTTTTTCTCAAAATGCTAAATTCAGCAAATAGACAGTATTTGTGTATTAAGATGTGCAGAAGTGAGTTCTCTGTAGAGGATGTGTTCACTTATATTCTCTTAGAAAATCAACAAAACATATTTGAGCATGGGTGCCAACATTTTTACACAGAACTATAAAATGTATTAAAATAAAATTTTAAATTAAAGCTAAATTTAAGAAATGTTTCTTAAACATAGTCGTGAAAGGATACGCTGGCCATGAAGAAGGACTTTAATGCTAAGTCTATCTCCCTTGAAGTATTGTACCTTTTTTACAAGTTATTGTACATACAGTTATTATAGTTTCTTGTGGTTTACATCTCAAAACCTTGTAACTTGACATCATTAACATTGTGTGAGTGGTTTATGTAGAAAGGATCAACATAAAGTGTTGATGACTCTGAATGAAATATAATTACATTAAAGTTCATTAAAGTTAGGTGTGTTTTTGCTTCTTTTATAAAGTAACCCTTTAAAAAATACAAGATTTTGTTATGGCAGCAGCAACAGTATCATAAACAAACACCTTAACAGCTTCTTAACAGTGAGGAACCTTTAGGGCCTTCTAGGCCTTCATAGAAGGTCTGGTAACTTTTTTAAAACACACACCTGCAATTTATAGTTCATTTATATTTAATTTATCATCATGCTTGTTGTATTTAAACTGAAAGTACTGTAGTATTCTTATTAAAACAAAAGGGTTAAATTGTCCAACTACCAAAAGGAACAGTGGCCAATTAGATTTTTTCAACAGTGATATCTAGATAGATGCAGCCAAGCAAGCTTTCCAATTGGTTAGGACTTCAGGAGCTGAACTGAAGGCCTGACGTGTCAGATTAACTACTGACATAATTAGGAAATGTGGAACAACCAATCACATTTTCCTTTGCAAGGAGTGGGACCAGTTTCATGAGTGACAAAAAACATCACTCTAGGCCTCAAGGAAGTTCTAGATACATCACTGACAGTTAATATGACAGTGGCAGTCTAACAATGTTTCAGTTAACTGTCAGAAACAGAAAACATTGGCAGCAGCTCTGAGCTCTTTTTGCTGAAAGAATCACTGGAAAACTGCTACATTCAAGGTTAAATATATGTTAACGTCCATTATAAGATTAAAATGAAACATATGGAATGTCTTCTTTAAAGCTTCAGATGTCAGTGTTTAGTTTAGAATGGCCAAAAATGTTCATATGCACCGGCATCAGCTTAGTGCTAACATACTATGAGAAGTCCCATAGGGGTGCTAGCATAAAAAGCATTATAAGTCTTTTTTGGCCTGTTTTTAGACAGAGTTCTAACATTTTCGGCCCAAACTGAAGACCCAGCTCTAATAGTCACGGTCTGCTCTTCACTATGTTTGACAAACACTGAACTACCATGAGCCTTTTGACCAGACACTTCTGAATGAACGTTACTGAATATCCAAAGCGCTGCTAGCTAATTTGTCCTCTTAACATTCCGAAGATTTTTGCCAATCTGATTGAATACATACTGATTGTAGATCAGACTGAGGTGTTTATTCTCACTCTACTCAACAATCTGATGGAAAACCTCTGTTTACATGCTCACTACAAGTAATCCGATCCAAACTTTCGCATGTGTGTAGAAAACCACTTAGTGTAGAAGTTACCATGACAACCAGCATCACGTGAGTCCAGTCAGAGTGAGATGAGCAGCAGTGAGCAGCGCTTGTGTTTTTAATTACTTTAAAATGATGTCAGACTCAGGAAAACGTCCTTCACATGTCCTTATTAAAGAAGGCCGAGAGGAAGACGTCGTGTTCTGAGACACATAAGCTGGACGTCCGTCCCACCGCCGTCTTTTAAAGATCAGAGCATAAACTTCGTCTCCTCTGCAGACCAGTTTCTGCTCCGCCATGTTGAACGGTATAAACTTTCACTATGACGTGACAAACATGATCAGAACATACTTAAACTTTCCGATAGGGAAAGTAATCAGATACAGACATTTACACGGATATTATTCTTCTATTTAACGGATTATTTACAGGATTACCCACCTCGATCAGTCAGATAGAAGCTGTATTCCGACTGGCCTCAATCAAACTAGTCTATTCAGACTGAGGTATTTACATGGACGTATTCTATTCCGATTGAGCTATTAGTCTGATTATTAACAGATTATTAGGCTGCATGTAAACATGGCTGCTGTGTATGTATTGGTTACTGTGTCTAATGGTGGGACAGTATATTGTAAATGGCCTCGTCTTTCACTGTTGTAAAGTCATGATGTGCTTTTGCTTATGCGGCGTCTCCTGTGAGATGAATGGTGTGTGATATTTCATTATAGTTACTCCACTTTCTGAGAGTGAATGAGGCCTCAGCCCTGCCGAGAATTAATTAGCACTGACGCGCGGAGCCACTGCTAAAAATATCACGCTCACCATGGCCACAGACAGCCTGAGCTTTAAATATAAAACCAAATATTCACCGTCCTCCGCACTCACAGATTTCACAGTGCGCGTTTAGCAGACAGTTTCAGAGTGACATGACTGGAGTGGATTTTTTTAGTTATTACTTCTTCATGATCAAACAGAAGAGGATGACTACATGTGGACATGACTGCGCCGGCTCATCCCTAACATGGAATTCTCTTTTATCTCAAAGACACGGGTTATTACGTAAAGCAGCTGATCAAAACACAAGCATGTACTTGATCTCATTCAACAGCTTCTTAAGCAGAGTGGAATGCGTTCAGACCCGTAAGACGCCGCAGGTTCAGCCACGCTCGGAACAGGTTTTTTAAGGTTAAACCATTAGTTTGGCAAAAAAGTCAAACACAGCCGTCAATCTTACCATAAATGCAGTCAGTCAGCCAAGACATGTTCGGTTGTTTGGTGTCTGAATTTTGATTCTTCCCTAGAGCTACAAGGCTAATCACACTTAAAGACGATAAAAATGGTTCTTGTAGGGTTCTTTAGTAAAGAAAATGGTTCTACATTGGACCATGAACACTCAAAGAACCCTTTTCATGATTACAGGGTTCTTTGCATCCTTGATTGATGGAGAATGTGCTGTAGAGGGTTCCATACAGAACCTTTTTGGAAAGGGTGCTATATAGCACCAAAAATGGTTCTTCTATTGTTACAAACTTGACATCGTTACAATAGAAGAACCCTTTTGGTGCTATACAGAACCATTTTCTTTACTAAAGAACCCTTGAAGAACCTTCTTTTTTAAGAGTGTAGCTAACAAGTAATGAAGGCTTACAGCTAAAAGACTTAGCTAACGTGCTAACAGACACTCTGACATACTATTATCTATAAAAATGGACAAAATTGTGTCACATTAGGGATTAATTCTGATATTGGAGTGTCTGTGAGAGTTAAGTGGAGATCTGGTTAACACAAGGAAAGGAAAAGCAACAACAAAAAGAAATGGACTTAGCTAAAATTAGCGCAGGGCTGTAGGTTTAGTTCTTAGGAAGCACTCAGGTTATAAAGCTAAAATCAAAAAACGTATTATTTTAAAAAAAGCCAAAAAGCTGGTAGGTTTTTGCGTTGTATGAGTAACGGAGGCTGCCTCAGGTGAGCTAATGAGCTAGCTCTGAAGCTAACTAGCACAGCACTGAATGAGGACTCCTCTTCTACATCTTCTCCTTAGTGGACGATGTGCCAACATGTTACTTTCTCAGAACAATATATATTCGTTGGGCCTCATTCTCCAATATCTTCCTTAGATTTTTTTCTTAAATGTGTTCTAAGGTCCTAAGAAAAGGTCTACGTCAGATTCCTGACGTGTTCGTAAAGCGCAGAACTGTTCTCACCTTTGTGCTCTTGAGTGTGTGTAGATTCTGTTCTTACCTAAGAACAAATCCCAGATAAGAAAACACTGCTGAATCTTTGTGAAAACTGCGTAAGTGGGTTCTTCTTAACCTCTTATTGACCAGGGTATATTTTGGTTTTTCCATCTGAATTTACATGACCAAATCGTAAGGGAAATTATTCAGTAACTGCATGAAACAAATGTAAATTTTTATTTTATTTATTTATTTTTGTAAAAAGCTCCCCTCAAATTAACAGAACATGTGTTTTATGAAACACATATTACTATATGCTTACAGTTTACTGCTGAAAGCCAAAAATCTCAGATGGTCTTTGTATTATTTTATAAAAGTAATTTTTACAGAGCAGATCACTGAAGAGACGCCATCTGTTTATAGTTTATAGCCCAGATTTGTGGAAAAAGAAAATGGTTTTATTATACGGGTTTAAAATTGCTTTACCATCTATTTGACTGAATTTTGAATGTAGCTTATGAAATATGAAAGTTATATATAAGAATATGACGAAGTGAACCACCTGTGGTCCCAAGGAGTTGAAAAGAATGGTTGGTGAATGAGGCCCATTGTTTCTGGACCTAGCCAACATCAGCTACAGTACTTAGCCTAGTTAGCAAAAAAGCAGCGCTAGCTCTGATTTCTCCGTTGTGTCTTTAACAGCGCGTCCTTGGCAACATGTTGACGTTAAAGCATTTCATAGTAGCAAAGAGTAATATAACGTAGGGGTGGGCGATATGGTAAAAGTATTATCACAATACTTTCATATTTTCATGATAAACGATATGCATCATGATTCGTTTTTCTGTGATTTGAGTTGGAACAGATAGAACAGAACTTGTAGTGCTACATATAAAAAATACTAAAATAATGACAACAATAATTATAATAATAAACCTACAACTACAATGATCATTCATAGATACATTCATAGATATATTTATAATTGTGTATATATTGTTCATATAGTTATATGTTTCATAGATACGTCATATTTATGCCTGTTACTGCACATTTGCACTGTCCATTTTGCACTATTGCTACTATTTGCACTTCTGGTAGATGCTAACTGCATTTCGTTGCCTTGTACTGAGCAATGTCAATAAAGTTGACTACTCTCTACTCTCCACTACATTTTTATTCAGAGTTTTACAAACTTCACTGCACTAAATCCACTTAAACAGGCCTAATTACACTCCCTTTGTAAGGAAACATGTAATGTTCTCTAAGTACTGACGATATCCACAATACGCTCAGAAAAGCGTACTGCGGCGTAATTTATCACAATAACGATAAAATATTGTCATATTGCCCACCCCGAGACAATGTGTGTGTGTGTGTATATGTGTGTATATATATATATATATACATACACAAATACAAGCAAAACTATCACATTTTACAGTTATAGAGAAACTCTTAATCACAGATTTCTTTACAGTGGTGGTGATGGGAACCATGGGTTACAATGACACGTGTAGGTTTTTTGTTTACAATCCAAAACCACCAATGAACCTACCAAATTATGTAGTGTTGATAGTAGTACAATAGTGGTAACACTGAAAAAATAAGTTTTCTTTGGGGACTATTTTGCCACACAGCACCCAGCATGTATTTCGACATGAAGAGATTAAAATTTAGCCCAAAGCTTATCTTAAAACTTCAATAAAACAATGTTTCAGCCATCAGGCCAGCATTTTCATAACATTTCATGTAGTAACTTTCTGCGAGGGAGCTTTTAGAGGTGGACGTCTGGTTCCTATCACCACCACTGTGAACGATTCCGACTAAGTTTCTCTAAAACAGAGCATTTTACACCAAACCACCATTTTAAAAATTGGCATGATTCCCTTTTTAAACTGAGTATTCGTGCACGTCCCTACGTCACAGAGCTAACAACAATAGTAGCAGTCATTTTGAAGCCTGAATTTTGTCTGTATTTTTGTCCATTTATATTTATAACAGTGTCTCATACAGTGTCAGAAACCACAATGAACAAGTCTACTTGAGATTACATAGCAACTCAAAATACTGATGCTAATTGGTGGGATATAAGCTTCCATTACTTGTTAGCTACATTAGCCTCATATGTCTTGTCAAAAAGAAGCAAACTTCAGACACAAAGCATGTCTTGGTTAAAGCACTACATTTAGGGTAAGAGTAGGAGAACATTGTGTTAAACTGTTAAAGTGTAAAACTATTGCTTTACCACATTTCCGCCTGGGTAATCATTGCTTATGTATTACTGCTGATGAGCATTTCTGGCTCTTGTAACTGGACTTAAACAGTCATTTTATAAGCCACTCAGTCAGTCATTTAAAAGAATGATTTAAAATGACTGACAAACAACAAACATATGCTGTCCTGCTGGAAGCCTTGTGGCACGAACTATGTCCGGATCAGCGTTTTAACCTGCTTAACTAGGTTAATCTTTAAAGCCCAAACTCACCATAAACACCGGCTTTGTTTTTCTTTCCCTGACTGATACTGAAGTCCGGCCGCTCTCGAGGCTCTGCCACGTCCATTCTTGCTTAATTAGTGTAGAGCGCAGTGGCCGTGCCCCAGAATAGTCCCCCGTTACCACAGAAACAAGCCGTCCTACCAAGCACTGTTACACTGATTTTTAGGCCTCTTTTCCTAAGGCCTGTTCCGTTTCCCTAGAAGTGCTTCAACAAGGCTGGTACATGCTGTCATACACTGGCATTGTTAGGACAAGATATTATTGGTCATCGTTGTTTTCATTTTCTTTTTCGAACTCTCGGTTCTTTGGAATCCATCATAATAACAATATTCATTTGTATAGCATAGCAATGCAGCTTAAGGTGCAAATACAAGTGTAAATGAAAAATCAATGAAAAGCAAAAACTATTTGAATGCTAAACAGAATAAAGTAAACAAAACTGTCAACTGTAGGAGCCTCAGATTTTTTTTGGTCGAACTGAAAGTCAGTTTTTTGGGCTCAATTTAGATCTTCAGGCCTCAAATGCAAAATCAACATTATACTGACGAAGGTATGATGACAACAGTGGATAATTCACTCACATCCTCACATTTGACATGTCCAAATTTCGGAAGGAAGCGTGTGCAATTACACATTTCCGCCAGAGAGGTCGCCAAATCACCAAATCTTACATTGTGTAACTTTAAAGAAATCAATAAGTACTTAGCACCACATTTTGCACAAGCTATAAGCGGTTTTAGGGTAATACAGAAATTCTCTGATACAGAAAGCATATTCTCTGATAAACTCAGGGACAATACACAAACTCGGGTGACTTGGAACTTGCCCGAGTTTACCATTCGTGTTTATGACTTTGTCAGCCATTTAAGTGCAACTTCCTCGAGGTTGACTCGGACATTCACAAGTTCAAGAGAACCGGCCAAATGCATTATTACTGTGGCAGTAGGAAGACATAGGGGAGGGAAATATGAACTAATATCATGACATTTTATACTATTCAGACAGTAACTGTGTCATGATATACATACTACAACTAAACTGGGGTGGTTCCCTCAAGGGTACCTCTCAGTACCTCTAGTCAGGGAACATAACTGTACGATAATCCATTAAAATGATATGTTCTAAGCTGTACTGACTCCACACACCCCGTCTCGTCTCCAGGCTTTTAATTTACTGTTCTGTTTTAAAACATTTGGTTATGAAAAGGTACAAATACGAACTTTTCACCTGGAAAAACTTATTTAAGGTTCACAATCAGACCTTAAACCCACTGTTGTACCTTTTGATGGAACATTTACATTGTTTATACCTTGATAAACAAAAAATGTACCTGCACACAACCTTTATTTCTAACAGTGTAGATCCTGACCGATATGAACATTCTGATACCGATACTGACTTTAGGGGGCTAAAAATTCAGATAAACAATATCAAGCCGTATAATCTTATATTAATATTTAATATTTTTGGTGCTTGTGTCAGTATTGACTGATATGATGGTCACTTCTCTATTGTCTCAAACAGCAGCAGAAACTCAACGTCTTAAATAACACATTGTAGCACTGGGGGCGGAGTTACCCAGAATACTTTTCACATTTTTGGATTCTGTTTATCTTATTTCATTAGTTCTCTTTATTTTAAAAATGTCCTATAACATGTTATTTTTATGCTAAAGGCTAGGTTAGGACGCGTCTTCACCATGATGGTGTTCTGTGTTCAGATTCACCAGTTCAGCCTGTGTTGCGGTCACATAGTCATGACCCATATTGAGTTGACCAGAGGCATAACTAAGGGTTTACCTTGTTATCAGGAGGTGGAATCCGGCCAGTGCCACACAAAAAAGAAGCTAATTATGAACAGTAGAATTGGCTGATAATTTGACAGTAATATAATTGGCCAATATATGAGTCTGGCCTTTATATCTAATAATGTATATTTACATAATAATGCATATGACAAATCAGGTTTACTGCTCTGCATCAGTACAGATAGACATTATATGCATTTTAAATTGCAACAGAAGAGTAAAAAAGGAAGCCTGCCTAACAGAACAGTAATCTGAATGAGAACATAAGTTTTGTAAATGTTTAAATTGTGTTTCATAGCTTGTGTTGAGGTATTTAGGCTCTCTGAGGTTAATCCGTCTAGGCGGCTATGACTGCATCCGTGTGAAGATGAGATCTATATCATGGGGTATCGTTCCACAAACCATGTTTTCATCCATTTGAGCAAATAACAAATGTGGCAAAAAAAAAAAAATGCAAATGAGGTTGCGTTTCCATCAGCTCTGTATGAGAGAGTGGAGCTCTCAGTGTCTTCACTTCAGAGTTTACTGAACATAATCTATTTCTGTTTGTAGTTTTGTTTATGGATGTAGGCTATTTTATATCACACGCTGATAGAACGCACTGGCAAACGTAACCTTCTTTTACTGTCTGATATCGCCAGCATGTTTTTTCTTTGACAAGATTGACCCAGTGATACCTGTTGCCTTCTGCCCTGTTTTGTAGCCACGGCTGAGCAACAACAGACACACTTATTCAGTCGAATGACTGTTTAAATTTTTACAGTATTTATTCAGTCAGAAAAAAGGTAGTATACATTTACATCAATTACATTTCTGTTCATTAAGGTACAAACAATGCAAATGTAGCCTAAAAGATAAAACAATGATCTTAAGGTCCAACTTTCAGAGGGAAAAACTATGTATTTATACCTTTTCATAACCTGATGTTTTAAAATAGAAAAAGAATATTAAAAGCCTGGACACACAACAAGGTGTGTGGAGTCAGTGCAACTTAGAAAATATCATTTCAATGGATTATGGTTCAGTTATGTTCCCTGACTAAAGGTATTTAAGACGTACCCTTGAGGGGACCACCCCAGTGACAGTTTAGTACCTTTAAATTGTTTGGCAAAAGTGGTTCCATCATAATTTAACGCATTTTATGTTATGTAAGTTTGAGGATTCTATTATAAATTGGCCGTTTTTGTCAAGTATTTTTTATTCAATATGCCAAAATACATACACTCTCCGAAAAAAAAAGGTACTAAACTGTCACTGGGGCAGTCCCCCTCTTGTCACTGGGGTGGAACCCTCAAGGGTTCATCTCAGTACCTTTAGTCAGGGAACATAACTGTACCATAATCCACTGAAATGATATGTTCTAAGCTGTACTGACTCCACACACCCCGTCTCGTCTCCAGGACTTTATTTTACTGTTCTGTTTTAAAACATTCGGTTATGAAAAGGTACAAATACGAACTTTTCACCTGGAAAAACTTATTTAAGGTTCACAATCAGACCTTAAACCCACTGTTGTACCTTTTGAGGAAACATTTACATTGTTTGTACCTTGATGAACGAAAAATATACCTGATATTTCCTGTATATCTCCCATCTGTAATGCACAGTATTGATCCCTATGGAGAAATGTGGGTTCTACAGTAGCAGTTAACACCAGACAGTATGTACACATGATAATTGCACATAATTACAAGTGTATTTCCACAGTTTGCCCTGGTCAACAGGCACGAATCCCATAATCGATTAGACCTGCGAGCTGAGCGTGTCCCGCAGAGACCGGAGCTTTACCCCATACGGCGCTCCCCTCTACGGGTGGTGTGTCAGCGCTAGGAAGCGAAGCTGCCCAGGAACATCCTGTGCACTTCAAAACGTGCCTGTGAGAGGCGGCATGATGTCAGCTGCATCCTTGGCAACGGCAGCGTGGGCGTCTGTGAATCCGCCCACAGATAGCAGCTTTTAGTGTCCTTAACAAGACTCGAGCAGGCAAAACCTGGCGCTTCATTCACTCTAACACCCCCCGCCCCCTTTCCAGAACCCCTGCCCATGCTCCCTCCTAATCCAGGCCTTTTTATACGCACTGGTTACCAAGGGCAACATGCCTCGGTGTGAGTGCGTGTCACAGCTGATGTGTGTCCAGCACACAGACGGCTAGAGAACAGGCCAGGATTTGTTGGAGCACCTGGCAATCCGAAGGTCACTCTAGTTAATTGATACAAGCCAATATAGCTTTTCTTCCTTTTTATGACCACAAATTCCAGTCTTGCGCTCCGTTCAAAGGTCTGGCTGAGTGTGTCGTCAAGACCTTTTTATCAACGAATGAGTACAACGTAAGATCGGCTGCTGGAAATGAGCCAAATTAGCATTTGAAACGCAGCTCGCTTTGTTCTCGCTTGCCGCGCTGTTGTATTCCAAGGCCATTATGCTAAACTCTCTCTCAGCTAGAACGTTCTTTCCCTGGCTCTCGCCAGCACAGTCCCTCAGTGGTTGCTCTTAAATCTGGCAACAAATATCTCAGGTTGCCAGGCATCGTATTTCCCGTCTTTGCTGCCAGGGGTCACACTGAAAGAAGGGATGCCAGATTTGAGGGCGATTGGAACCAGCGATATGGTCACTCTATCGGTGCATATGGTTGCTGGGTCCAAGGTGTGGACATCTAGCCGTCTGCCATGTAGCGGTTAAGAAACCCGTCAGACTGACCAGACATATCAGATTTCAGTTTAAAGGAGCAGCCACTGGAATCTGTTCAAGTATTCATGTTTCTTGATATTACTCAATAGGTCACTCTATTATTAAGGCCTGGGATAAATCAGTATTGTGCAATGTGCGTGCATGGGAGTTTCATCATAACGTTCCTGAGGCTGTTACCCACCATTTCAACTGGGTAGGCTTTGCTCAACTCATTCCCCACTGCTCAGGGATTAACCCATTTCCTTGATTAAACCGATGGCTTTTCTTCTCCATAATTCACACCAAATTGACTTTCATTTGGTAACTAATGCGTGGAAGGTAGAGACCTTGCATTTCGTCAACATGGCATATTAACCATTAAGCATTTTATACTGTACACTGTTAGAAATAAAGGTTGGGTGCAGGTACATCACCATACAAACCATGTCAATGTTCCCTCAAAGGTACAACAGTGGGTTTAAGGTCTGATTGTGAACCTTAAATAAGTTTTTCCAGGTGAAAAGTTTGTATTTGTATCTTTTCATAACCGAATGTTTTAAAACAGAACAGTAAAATAAAAGCCTGGAGTCGAGACGGGGTGTGTGGAGTCAGTACAGCTTAGAACATATCATTTTAATGGATTATGGTTCAGTTATGTTCCCTGACTAAAGGTACTGAGATGAACCCTTGAGGGAACCACCCCAGTGACGAGAGGGGTCCTGCCCCAGTGACAGTTTACTACCTTTTTTTTCGGAGAGTGTTTCTGTTTGCACTGTGAAACATTTACCCTTCCTATCTTTCCTGGCAGATTTTATTTTGCACCCTCAACACTCACAAAATTGATATGGAGAAGCTGCTCGGAGGGCAGATCGGCCTGGAGGACTTCATCTTCGCTCACATTAAAGGGATCAAAAAGGAAGTGGAGGTGTTCAAGGCTGAGGACGCGCTGGGCCTCACCATCACAGACAACGGGGCCGGATATGCCTTCATAAAGGTAGGAGGCAACAGTCCTGAGGAGAAAAAACTCTGTCAAAGCGTCATCTGAAGGCACCAAAGTGAATGGATCTCATAATCAGTTTGCTTTTTGACATGAAGCTGAATCTGATTTGTAATGTTTAGAGCACATGTGTCAGGCTCCAGTCCTCACGGGCCAAAACTCTGCAGACTCCAGCCTCATTAAACACAACTGATTCAGCTCATCAGCTAATTATCAAGGCCTTCATGAACTGAATTCAGAGCATTAGACGAGTAGACGAGGGTAAACACTAATCTCTGCAGTACTTTGGCCCGGAACGTCCCCAGTTTGACACGCCTGGTTTAGAGAAACATATTGTTGCTGTCAGAACTAAAGCTCATATCTACACAATGGCTGCTTTACAGGAGAAGGAAAAGATGTAACATTCAATGACATTTTGCTCTAAATCATTTTCAACCTTTTCTTTTGGTGTGTTCATCATGAGCTGCTGGCATTTACAAATTATTTTTTAAAAAGATTTTCAGACAGCGACGATCTGCAACCCCTGTATAATAATTACATACCCAGTTGATGATGAATGAAGACAGTCTGTTCTGTCATCTGGAATAAATATGGATGTGACTTGCTGTTCTGTTGAGAAGCGAGGAAAAGGGTGCCATCTTGTGTTGATGAGGCCTCGAATTTTGACTACACCTCAGTGTAGTCTGCTGTAGCTTTACATGACTGGAGCAGGTTTAGTTTTGCTCATCATGATTCAGATTCATGGTCTGGTTTATTTTTGAAAAAATATTCTAGTTTATATAAATTGATAACAGATTTCTCGATTATGCATCTCCCGACAAAGCATAATTTTGAAAAATCTTAGACTTGAATCCCCTCTAAAATCTTTTCAGAAGCTCCAGTGAGGATTTAAATATTGCAGACTGTTCATAAAAAGGTATTTTTAGATGTTTTATTGAATATTTGAACAATTCTGGGAATTCTTTCACAAAAGAAAGAAGTTGATTAAAGGATAAACTGATAAAATCAACTAAATGAGAATTAATAGACTAGTTTATTTACATATTTACTTCTTTGAGATTTGATCTCCACTTTGAAATCTGATGAATTCTGAATGTAATTTCTTTATAATGTAAATCTGGATGTTATACAGCTTTTAGAATCTTCCTCGTGTCCTCTTGTTTCACATTGTGGTAGCGGAACCCATCAAAACGACCCTGTTTTATTTATGTGAATGACTTGATTTCGCATAGGTGGTCCTAATCTGAAAAGCTGTCTCCATGTTTTATGAGTGACCCCACTCCATGTCTGTGTTTGTGTAGCGTATAAAGGAGGGCAGTGTGGTGGACGGTGTGAAGGTGATCTGTGTGGGAGACCACATCGAGTGCATTAACGGGAAGAACATTGTGGGAACGCGGCATTACGAAGTGGCCCGAATGCTGAAGGATCTGCCCAAAGATCAGTCCTTCACCCTCAAACTGATCGAGCCCATGAAAGCCTTTGGTGAGTCTTTCTCCAAAACTTCATCGTCTGCGTAACTGCTGGGACTAGCAGGAGTTAAACGTCAGCAAAACATGATTTTTAGAAATTTATCATCATCTTAATCAGTAGGAAACAAACTAAACACAGCTTTCAGGCATAGAGGTCTTGATTTGACTGAAACTGTATTTTGATTTGGAGTTATATACTGAGATATTAACTCAAACTATAACTCTGACCTGGCTGCAATGTCTGAAACATTGGCCCAATCACTGAGCCCTTACCCCACCATTTAGCCATTCACGTCTAGGGGTAGGGTGTCCTGATTCTTGTTGAGATAGAGGGGTAGGGCGAAGTGTTAGCGCTACATGGCCCTCCAAACAGAGGTTTATCAGAGACTCCAAACAGAGTTATGAGGAAAAAAATAAGAAAAACCGGCAAGGTGGCTGAGCAAGAGACCAAAAAACACACAAATGTGAGAATTTTCTCTGTAAAAAATAACAATAACCTCTGTATTATCTCAGTTTAATTTCGTTTCAGTGTATGGTCATTTTCTTTATAACATCACAATTAGTAGCTGATGTCTCGGTAGCTAGCTAAATTTCCCGTTCCACCTTAAATGGTTACATTCTGGCACCTCAGGTGTCACAACTGCTGCACCATTTAAGGTGGAATAGAAAAATTCAAACAAGAAGCTGGAGAATATCTGACTTCAGCTTCATATCACTGAAGAATTAGGGGTGGGTGATAATAAATAATTGCCCCCCTCTTTGAAGGCATATGATGCCCTAAATGTAACTAAAGCCCAGCAGTGAGGAGCTGAACTTTACCCTCCTCTGCTGTCACTGCAGACTGGCAGGGTCACCTACAGAGCAGCGCTAGTAGCTGTTAATGAAGTAATGCTCTTTTTATTTGAGGGTCCCGTTTCATAGAGGAAGATTTCAACAACTACCCCTTGTAACTCAGTTCCAAGGGGCAAGATGACACTCGAAAACAAGGGGTAGTGGTAAAAATAAGAAATGAAGTTGGGCCATTGTTTTGGGTATTTTTATAATTTCAGGTTTTCTTGTAATTTGTTCCATAACTTTCTTAGAGCGTTTTGATCTCAAACAGCACTGGTTTAATTGCAGATATGCTGGAGCCAAGGTCAAAAGGAGGCAAACCTGGAGGAGAAAACAAGATTGGCACTGGCAGAGGGACTCTCAGACTACGCTCCAAAGGCCCAGCAACCGTGGAGGAAGTGGTGAGAACATTTACCATTATTACGCAAGTAATGATATCGCTTGGTCAGTGCAGTATGAGTTGGCAATTTGTTTGACTGTTTCCGTATGGAACGCTCTCTTTCACAGCCCACAGAGTTTGAAGAGAAGGCAGTGAAGAAAGTGGATGACCTGCTCGAGAGTTATATGGGCATCCGTGACACAGAATTAGGTGAGTGGATGTATAAACGTAAAACGTTAAACATTCCCTCATGTTCCCTGTTAACCGAGGTTTAGTCATTCAAACTAGTAGGCTTGTTCTTGCCAACCAAGATATCCTGCTTCATGAGAAGCTTCATCAGAAACTGACCAATGATGAAAGGAGGGCTGATAAATCGTGCAGCAACAGATGGTCTACAGCAGGGGTTCCCAATCCTGTCCGTAAAGGGCCGGCTGGGATGCAACTAAGCAGGAACGCGGCTGATTCTACTTGCTTAATCAGTTGGTCAGACAATTGAGAAGTTAAATGAGGTTCACACCTGCTTAGTTGGAATGAAAACCTGTGGCCACACAACCCTCTGTGGATAAGACTGGGCACCCTTCCTGTAGACACTTTCGTGGCTTGTATTAAGGCTGGCTTTACACGGTGAAACTTTCATGCAAGTAGTTGCATGCAACATAATTTTCCTGCAACTTGACAAAGTTTTTTTTTCTAAACTGCATATAACAGATTTTTTCAGTTGTCACTGCTGTCCTGTTCTGTCTGTCTTTTATCTAGCTGTTATTCTTCTCTATATACTTAATTTTTGATCCACTTTCTGTATTGTAAGCCTTTGAAAATTACTTTGAGACGTTACTTTTGTACTTGACCTTATTAGGGGGCATCGAGAGGAGAACCTACATAGATCATAATAACAGAAGGCTCAAGAAGTAATAAAAGGTTGCTCAAGCAGCCGTTTTAACAGCTCTTAGCATTAGCTAGCTAGTTAAACCTGCTAGTCAGAGAATCATTAGCTTCCTGTTTGTTGTCATGGCTCAGGAAACTGAAGTGAAAACGCACCAACTTTACATGAAGTCCATAAGGATCTCATTTTCAGCTGTCCAATAAAACATCATCTGCTCCATTTTCTTGATGATCAAAAGATGTTCTATGTTATTATGTGATGTCATCAGCATTTTGATTAGCTGTTTTATGAAACTTGTTCCACGAAGTTAAGATGCTTGCAAGTGTTTCTAATCAGTGTTGGGACGCTTTACATTCTGCAACTCAGGGGCAGTTTTAAGAGTAAAGTTGCACGCAAGTTTCACCGTGTAAAACCAGCCCTAACATTTACTATGGAAGAGTTGGAGCTACAATTTCACTGTATTGATCCTCAACATATCACAGCTCTTGAAACAAAAGTGAAAATCTAAGGCACTCATGACCCTCGTGACTCTCCCTGATGAAGGCTCACGCCAAAATGCGTCGAGATATTTCTTTTGTCCATAGCCACGTTATAATAAAGGCCTTTTAACTCAGAGTGCCATGAATTTGGACATTTTTCTCAAGTTTTTGAACCCCAGGTCAGATTATCAATAGCACATCGCTGTTGTCGGGAGAAAACCGCGCATCTCCATTTTTCAATTTTTGACATAATTTGAAAATGCCTGTTGTTCTTTACATTGTGTGTAAATTTTATGAATGGACTGAAAGAAACGACCCAAAATGACTTGGAAAAAAGTCTGGTTCCATTGACTTACATTAAAAGTCAAGTAGATTTTTTCCATCTCCTGTAAAGTTACCATTTTGGAGATACGAGGTTTTCTTCCGACAACAGCGAAATGTTTATTTCCTAAAGCAGCGCACTCTACGTTTGTATTCTTCTGAATAACTCACAACTCCATTTCTCTCCCACAGCGGCAACAATGGTGGAGGTCGGTCGGGACAAGGTGAACCCGGACGAGTTCGCTATGGCTCTAGACGAAGCTCTCGGAGACTTCGCCTTCCCAGACGAGTTTGTGTTCGACGTGTGGGGAGCTATTGGCGACGCCAAGCAGGGACGGTTTTAATCTCACTCCCCCACTTCCCATGCTCAGCGAAGCCTTTGGGATACTGTATAGAGAACAGCAGGCAGTATGTAGAAGGGAGTGATGCTGATTTCCTACCACTGTGATCTGACGGCACATATACTATAGCTCACTCAAAGTGTACTTATTTTCTTAGGCATCACAAACTTGTTAAGGCATATACTTTTCTGTAGAGCGGAGAAGCAAACCCCAGTGATTTTAACACGGCCCTCATATCCTGGCATATTCTGAGGATTTTTAAATTACACTAAGAATAATTCTAGCTTTTGTGCTTCAATTCGCTGATTTCCTTCTAAGCATGACGTATCATGAATGTGCCTTTCAGGCTGATTCACTAATGTTTGTTCAAAATCGGTAACAAGGTCAGTAAGCGGTCACTGTGTACGAATAATAAAATGTTTTGTAGGATAGTGATTTTTTTTTTTTAAAACAAGCTGCAAAGGAGTCACTGAGGCCTAAATGAGGGGAAACTCTGAATATAAGTGAATTCCATGTGTGACCTGGGCGACAGTCACAAGAATCAACCCTGTTAAATGTACGCACCACCACCACCTACCGTGTTTTATTAACCATGTGCTAGAAATGGCTTCTTTTACTGCACTTGTGTTGACCTTACAAATTTGTTCCAATGAAGGATTGTAGGAGTTTTAGCCTCAGGTCTAGACTTCAGTCTGCTGTTATCTGTTTTATACAATAACTAAAATATATAGCTTATCTTTGAAACGTGATGGTTAACTTTAGACGAGGGTGATCTCTGACACATTCCTACGAGAATATTTTGTACATGAATATACGATAATTGTCATTTTATAGATGGATAGATATATTTTCAGCCTTTTAATTTATTTGTTTAATAAAATTCTTGTTTTACACAGAATGGTTCAAGACACTGGACTAGGACTATTTTCAATATCTGATATGTTTTATAATGAAATTTCAGCTTGGGAAGCTAGAGTTTTGTCTCAATATTAAACTTCTGATGTAGTGCCATCTTATTGCGAAGGTAGCTTTGGAAAATCTCACTGCGGTGGCTCAAAGCTGGCTGGTTTTTGTCCATCAGGGAGGAAATGAAAATGCAAATATTAACAGAAAGCTTTTAATTGACGCGAGAGTCACTGGCTCTGAGCTAGTGTGCCACCTGCTGGACAAAAAAAAAACCCTCTATTGGGCTGCTCTTTTTATAATGGCTGTAGTGTCACTCCATAAGGGATGTTTGTGATAGAGATTTACTGTATGTTTGTATGTATGCCTACACAGATGTATTGTCTTATTTTGTATGAACAATACCTTATTGTGCTCAAATACAGGTACTCAGTTAAGCAGCGTGGGACTACTTTCATCAAACCCTGGAAAAGATACAGTGTCAGTTGTCTCCTATTTTATTAAGCAAACGTTTGAATAGTCACTCACTGTGATGAATAAACTACTATGATCCTTGTAGTCCTTTATGAAGTAGTATTGTTTCACTGAGGCGACAGTAGGTGGTGATATTTATTGTTATTGTGATAAACTGTCACATCACAATATGCTTTTCTCAATGTTGTATTGCACTAATACAGTACTTCCATTATAGAGCCTAATTAGCCCTGTTTAACTGGATTCAAAACAGTCAGAACAAAACCTCATATCTCCAAAATGGTAACTTTACAGGAGAAGGAAAAAACCTACTCTACTTTTAATGTAAGTCAATGAAACCAGACTTCTTTCCAAGTCAATTTCGGCCGTTTCTTTTGGTCCAATCATCATAAAATGTACACACAATGTAAATGTATTTTCAAATTATATCAAAACTGAAAAACAACAAAAATGGAGATAAGGTTTTGTTCTGAGAGCAGTGATATGATCAATATAATTAATTTTTACATGACCATTTTCCAACCTCTCTTTATCCCTTAGAATAGGCTGTTTTTGTTACTGTGCCTTTAATGCTGCTATATTTAAATCAGCTCTTTTCTGATTGTCCTGTATTGTGCAGTTTAGTTTCCATATATGCACTGTACTGAGTGAGGAGTGAACGGTATATTTTGAAACTTTAACAATGATAATACATTATTCTTATTTCAAAGAAGTTGATTGTCCATGATATGGGCCCTTCAGTGTGGTACTATTGGTTCTTTTTTGCCTGTTCCAACTTATCAAAATCCGATAAATATTGGCTTTTGTGAAAACGTTGAAGTATTGTGCTTAGATTTTCGCCATATTGCCCATATTCACTAGGCAACATCGTAGTCTTCCCTCTAAATCAAAATATTGCTGTTGTCGGAACAAAACCTTGTATCTCCAATGATAACATTACAGGAGAAGCAAAAAATATACTTTACTTTTAACGTAAGTCAATGTGATCAGACTTTTTTTTCCAGTCTTTTTTGGGCTGCTTCTTTTGGTTCATTCATCAAATTCACACACAACGTAAAGAGCAACAGGCACTTTCAAATGACGTCAAAACCTAAAAAACGCCAAAAATGGAGATACGAGGTTTGTTCCGACAGCAGCGAAATGCAAGACATAAGCAACTTCACCACGTTACTGAAGGAAATATCACTGTTGAAGCTGCACAGATCCATTTAAAGATGTTTCAGCTGGATCCTCAGTACAGAACAAGTTGGCATTGCTTCAGTCAAGCTTTATAAAAAGTAAAGTCTGTGAAGTTGTTCAACAAAAATCACAAGGAAAAATAATGATTGGTAATATTACAGAAGCCTGGCAACCTCATCTTGATTCATAATATAATAAGGCAACATCGAGCTTGCCTGAGCGTCTCCACTGGAATCTAAAACGCTCGCAAACCCGCGTGTTCCTAGATTTTAGCCAATGACTAGATAACCTTAATCAAGTACCAACTTTAATTGTACACTTGGCCGTATACATACATGTAAAAAATACAGTATGGCAAAGACACTTCCACACAGATTATTCCCTCTTTAGAAAACACTTGAAACACCAGCTCGTGTCACTGGCCCTTCACATTTCCATTAATAGGCATTTTCTACAGTAAAAATCTGAAGTCTTATAAAACCAGAGGCAGGTCCGTACTGCTGACTGGATTACACAAATTGGCAGGATAAGAAATATACTCATTAGAATAATCTCATCATTTTAGGACTGTTAAAGTCAGAAATACAAAATTTTAAGCTCGTCACGCTTGGGTGGGGAAAATAAGGCCCTTTGTTCATGTGGCTGGCCACTGTGTTGTCATTCTGCAGCATGAGATGGAGCTTGGAAGCACGTGATAACGGTTTCATCGTCGTCTCAAGTGTATTCAGTATTACTTCTAATTTTGAACGAAATCACAGAGCGCCTATTAAAAATGCAGTCGGAGGGCGGTATGCAGACATATTGCTCTGAGCTCAACGAAACATTTATATGAGGGCATAATAAACAGAACCTCAGCATGATGTCGGATGATAAACAAAACCCAGTAGCACCCTTAACAAACGGACAGCTAAGTAGAATGCTTTGGTTCGATTTATGCCATTTTATGGACAGCTGGTACTTTGCAATGACCGAAAACATGGAGAACAGTGGACGGAGAGCGGATTCACTCTGCTAAAGTGGACCACAGAAACTGAAACAAGGAGTTGAGGTTTGGGCTGGCCCCAGTGCAAACAGTGGTTTGAAAGTGATGTAGTGTGGCTGCTCTTCTCACAGCTCGTCGCCCATGTGGGCCTTTCGGAAGGCATCTCCGGTCAGCTTCTCCTGAGCCTCCTTCATGCTGGCCACCACTGCAGATAGAGAAAGAGAGATGGTCACTTCAACCATACATGGACTTCGCCTGGTAATCGTGGCAATCGGGTTATTCATTCAGTGGCCATGAAAGTTTTCATTATAAAGTACAGTGCTGTGAAAAAGTCAGAGACCACGCTTCATTTAAGTTCCAGTCAAAATGGCCATTAAGCACAAGTTTTCAGAATCAATGAAGGAAAAGCAGAAAACATTTAAAAGAAAATTACACATAAACCTCAACAACTAAATATAATATCAAAATGTTCAGTATTTAGTTTGTTGCAAGTAATCAAACACATTCAGTGGTGTTGAGGTCTGGACTCTGGGGTGGTCAGTCCATTGTTCAGCTTCTTTGTTTGATGTGTCCGTCTCCTTTTCTCAGTGAGGTTCTTCTTGATCAGCTACACATCCTTTCAGACCCACAGCGCTGAGTCGTCTTCTCACAGCGGAAGGATGGACAGAAACACCTGTGGATGTTTTCAGATCTGAAGCAGCTTGATTTTCTCCTCTCTTTCAGAGATGAAAGCTTTAGGTGCTGTTTATCTGATGGGGGCAGTTTTAGTGTCTACCAGGTCTTGCATGGCTTTTAGGAGTCCCCTTTTCTCTGATTTTAATCGTTTGGAGCTTTGGAAACTCATTTTCTTTTGACTTTCCTCTTCCTTATGCAAGTGGATTAGGTTACATCTAGTTGTCTCAGAAATATCTCCTAAAATGAATAATTTGTGTTTGATGGCCATTTTGACTGGAAATTAAATAAGGGTTAGTCTGCGTATGTCTTCAGGAATCACTGTTTACCCTAGCACCAAGAAAAATTCTTTGCAATTCTGATTGAACATCCTCAGTTATATCCAGCTGTCCATAGGTCCCTGTCTACCAAAATGGGGAGAGATCTATAAACAATAAATAAACATTTCAAAAACATTTGAAATCACAGATAAAACTGGAGAAAAATAGCAAATAATTTGTGGTCTTTAGCTCAAATAACACTCAAAAATATATTTTTTTCTGGTCCTTTGGCTATTACTTGTGTGCATTCCTCCACAACAAGAGGGCAAAGGTCTGACCACACCAACCTTCTTTATGGCTGCTTCTATGGTTATTCCTCTGATAAAGTCTCTGGTGTAAGGACTTTGGTAGCACTGTTGCAAAGACAGAAGCAGCCTAATTTGCTGTTGTGTCAAATGTAAGACTATGATAAATCTGACATTTTTCCTAGTTATGTCTTAAAAAGTCAACTGTCTCTTCTTATTGAACGGCAGGATGTCCTGTAACACAACCGCCATGTTTAGCGATACAAGCTATGCCGTTTACATTTCAACCAGTAATCTCCTCTGGTGTCGTATCTGCTGTGAGAACCAGTTCAAAGCATGTATGATCCAATTAACTAGCTTAAAACAACAATACAGACGATGCCTTTCATGTTCGTTAAACAGTGTTTACAAACTGAAGCAATAAAATCTTGACACCATAAATTAAACAGTGAAAATGCCTGGTGAACTTTGAAGATCATTTTTCTCCCAGAGAAATAAACAGTTATTATCACTAGCTAGCTTTGTAATTAGTATAGACTTTTCTAAAAGGAAGTGCAGAATTAAGCCCACAGTGTTTTGACACATTTCTCATTTACAGGCTGTACAGGCTGCACTGTGGGCTTGCTGAGAACAGCCAGTGCAGATGCTGCATATAGCCTGAGAGAACAACATGCCAGTAGAGTTGCATAAGTAGTAACACACTTTTATACAGACCAAGACAACTTTGACCCCGTTCACACCTGATCACTTCAGGTGACTGCTATCTATATTGTTTCCAGATAAGATTTTAGCCAAATGCATTTACACTTGGTAGTCAAATCTGTCTCTAGACAGCTGGACCGAAATCTGATTGCTGTGTGGGACAGAACATGCAAATCCGCTCATTATGTGGCAACCAGTTACCAATTGTTAATCCATTCAGCCTCTTCCTGTATGACACTGAAGATGGCTGCGGCCTAAAAATGTGTCTGTCCATGTTGCTATTAAGCATTTTGTGTCATCCGGTCCCCAACCATGTGCGTCCTCCATGATTATCTTTCTCGCAGACGTGCAGTGTGTCCCAATTCAGGGGCTGGATCCTTTGAAGGATGCAGTCTACGAAGGCGTGTCCTTCGAAGGCTGCTTAGACCCGCGAAGGCTGAACCGAAATGCAGCCCCTGAATTGGGACACACTGAGGGATCACATGCTCAGGGACGTACTGTATAGGGAGGAGTTTGCGGCTGTACTGGGAGGAGTTTCGGTTGTAGGGATTTTAATCGTCGGATGTGTCTTGGAGAGACGGTTGCGTTTACAGTGCTATGATATGTAGCTCAAATCCATCTCAGTGACCTCCTTGATTTTTATCTGTTGTAAAAGCATCTTGAGTGCGTTTACACTTGCATGTCTATATGGTTTGGCCTCATCCAGATATAATCCAAGATGCATGAAATGACCAGGTGTATATGGGGTCTTTGGCAAATGTTATTGTGTCTGTGAAATCAATGCTGTCATAAGAAAACCTCTTATTCACAAAATGGTATGAGAATGGAAAAAAAGTTTGAGTTTTTATTGTCAAGATTTTTATTCCAGTAAATTTGGTTTCCTAGTCATGAAATGTTCATACAATGTAAAGAGCAGTTGGTATTTTTTTAAATCGAATAACCAAATAAAGGCCATAAATGGAGATATGAGATTTTTTTTATGACAGGAAAAGATGAATCGTTGGGAAACTAGCCTGGTAAAAGTCAGGCTGAATCTTGTGATGTTTCATTTTGTTGTCCATGGATTTCAGTCTGTCACTGACTGCAACAACAGGTCAATAGTGACGTCCACAGAATCCACAGAGCAAAGATGAAACTGAAAGCTTGTGAGATTCAGAATGTTTTTACGAGGCAAACGAAAAACAAACAAAATGGTAACTCTGAAAGCAGAACTCGTGGCTTGAATCCTGTACGTGATGAGATTCAACCACTGCGATCATAAAAGCCAACACTATTTCACAAACATGATAAAAACCTGGTAGTTTTTATCTGCACTATGCTCACCTTGATCTGCATTGCTGTAGAAAAACTTGTAGTTTGGGTTCCCGTTCTTGTTCGTGATCTCAGGGCGGACTTTACCACTGGGATCTACAAGGGAAAATAAAATTATCATCATTAGATCACTGCTCACGTTTCCAGCCTACATGGGTCTTCACCCTGGAACAGTATAGGATAACACCTAACTAGATATAAAAACTTTTATTTCATAATTACGTAACAGTGTGGCCTTTTTCCCCAAAACCAAATCCAAATGCTCTGATTATTCTTTTGAAGACCTGTGGGTTTTTTTTACTCAATTAGCCCCAATGTAAAGTCTGTCAAACAGGAGAAGGGCTAAGAAAGGTTTCTACTGGAGAACTGCTTAAATAACCCAGCTAACAGGAAGTTTCACTTGGTAAAATACGCAAACAAACTGCTTTAGCAGAGCAGCATTAGTGATATTAAATAACATCTTGCTACTGCGTACTGCAAGGTCAAATGTCAATTGTATTACATTTGCTTATGTTTAGTTGCAATCTCCAATAGACAAACTGTGATATACATTTTATGTGAGTTCTAGATTCCAGATCCTAGACGATGCTTTCAATGTCTGTCTAAGTTTACTGAACTGAAACTTTTTTATAACTCTCAGGCAGGTTCAAATAAATGTTCAGAGATCTGCTTGCTTACAAACCTGCCTAAACACCTGCTAGAAGACAGGTAACACTGAGTAAACTTCCAGCTTCCTACTCACAGAGTGCAAGTTAGTTTATTTGATTTACAATCTTTTTATGCATCCTGCAGACCCAATCGATTCATTATACATGCTGAGCGTAGAAAACCAACTATCTATTCTTTGGCAATAAGGCATTTTGCCTCCACAAAAAGAACTCAAATTAACATATAACACATTCAGCTCACATAAACATATAAAAAATAATAATAAAATGCATTCTGAAATCCAGGTTATGCCATTTAAACACACATACACAAGAGGTAGTTTCTTACCCAGAAAGAGTATTCTGGGAATATAACCTCCATCTGGGCTGAAGGCTTCATCTTTTGGCTCCTCTTCATCCTGTAGATAAAACTGAATATTTAGAAGGAAATCTCTGTCCACCACTGGACATCTAGTAGTAATATCTAAATCTGTATATATACCAGAATGTATTCCACAAACACATCTCAGGACATACCAACAGTCATCCAAAAAGAGCCTGGAAGCCCTAGCCAGCTCTATTCACTATGCTACGATATTGCTGGCTAATGGAACCAAGATGTACTCATGTTTATAGTTATTGGAGAAAAATGAATCAATTTCTCCTATTTGTGCACGACATGAAGTCACACAGGCTAATGGTATAAGAAATACTCATATTCTGTGTGAACTGACAGCTCAGTTTGCTAGCATTAACACATTACTATGAGCAAGTAGCCATGGTTACACAAAAAACCATAACCAGGGTCATCTAACCCACTATATTCATATTTCAAACCACCACTGTCCACCAAAGTCCACAAAACGTAAAGCTGAACACAATAACATTGCAAAATAAGGTCAACCCAACCTCCTCATGGTGTGCTAAGTTAGCCAGGTCATTACAGCCCGCTAAAACTGTCTGAATAGTCGGCTCAGATGATCGTTTCATTCAGCATTTCGGCTCGACTCTGCTCTGACTGCTCAAATTAAAAGTCCCCTGTGGAGTTTTGTAACAGCAACTTCATGACAATTCATAAAAGTGTTGTTCGCCTTGGCAATACGCGTTTATGAATTTGGGGGGGCGAAGCTTCTGAAAGAGCACCGAAAGGAGTAACACTGTATGTCAAATATCCAGACCTTTAAAGAGGTATAAAACTGACCATTTCTACTAAGTTAGCCTGTTTATTCACACTATTTAAGTTATCCTAAAAAATAATCCTTAGCAGGCTCATTAAAAAAGCTTTAAAGCTTCCATTTCCAGGTTTAATTTCAGCATTACACACGAGAGTAAGGCATATGTAATCAGTATTACAGAAAGCAAAAGCAGTAAGAGCGCAAGTCATTCTGACTGGAGCGAGATGAATCCATTATGTGATGAGAGAACGTGTGCTGTACTGTTTCAAAGCCTCAGACATAACAGTTCCAAAAGAATTTAAATGTTTTGAGATTGTTTCTACCAACATTACCTAACAGTATTACTTTCTACACACTTCTTCATCAGGTTACATAATAACAGGGAACAATTTCATGCTTTTCACCAGCTACAAGGGCAACACTGGGGCCTTCTGGTGTGTCGTGTTGTGGATATCGCTGTAAACATGACCAGCGCTTCAAATTCTCACCTCCAAGTTAACCATGACAAAGTTGTGAGCCAGCTCCGAGATCTCCTTAGATTCAGCAAACTTCGGCTTCAGTGCTACAAAGACACAAATTTGAAATAAAAGTTTATATTTTAGTCGAATCACAACTGGATCTAATGCTGCGTTCATGACAAATGGGACATCAGACTTTCTCTGAGCTTCTTTCTTCTCACCTCAAAGAGCTGAACTGCCTGAGGTAAGAAAAAAAAACAGATGCTGACAGCAATAAAGTGCATGTTTGGCTTTTTAAAAAGCTTTTACACCAGAGTGAAAGAGTTCTTTGGTTAGCATTT
Organism: Colossoma macropomum; assembly: GCF_904425465.1. Classification (NCBI taxonomy): domain Eukaryota; kingdom Metazoa; phylum Chordata; class Actinopteri; order Characiformes; family Serrasalmidae; genus Colossoma; species Colossoma macropomum. The sequence goes on from NW_023494805.1 coordinate 39,172,445, forward strand.
CACTTATTTTAAAAGCAGACGTAGGTTATGGCGGTTTACCGATAAAATAGTGCCAAAAATGACACGGAAGTGCAAAGTTCGCTCAAGAATCTTGACCAGAACTACTTAACTTTACAAATATCCAAGTACTCAAATGTATTTAGTGATATTACACACAAACAGCATTTCATAGACTAAAACAACTAAAAAGCTTACAAACTTATCACTCTTTGGGTGCCGAAATGTTGACATGGTGTCACGGAACTCACAGAAGCTGGAGCTCTTGACAAACTGACACTTTTTTGAGAGGGAATTGCAAGTTGGATGGCTGTTAAAATGGATTCGGAAGCTTCCCTGTTCCCACTTGGGTCATGAACACAGCAAAAAGCCATCTCACACAGTATCTTTGCCTTTCATAGACGTGGACTAATACGAGGACAAAGGCAGTGATAACAGTGAAATATGGTGACCTTCACAAATTATCTGACACTATTTTCAACCTAATCATGATTCTAGAAACAAATCAGAAGAATTTTTCTGTTATCTCCATCTATTTTCTGTCTAATTGTGATTCTAAAACAATAAGGTGACTTTTACAAATTATCTTACACCATTTTCAATCTAATGCTGATTCTAAAAACCTAACCTTGTTAAGATTCTTGTGTGAAACGTGGCCTAAATATTTATTTTAACAAGGTTTTTTTCATATTTAGTGTGTTAAGGGTGACAGCATACCTTTACAGGCACCACACCAGGTCTTGTGGATGATGACCATAACAGGCAGCCCACTGCACAGCATGAGGAAAGATACAAAGATCAGTTCAAAATTGGTGTAAACTAAAAACACATGAAAGCATCGACCAGAATAAATGTACACAGATTCTTTTCTATAAGGATGTAGACAGATGCAAATTGCAGCTGTCACAACTGAAAGGACATTCCACTAATTTATCAAAATTCTGCATAATTAAATGGTAAGATTTGCAGAAATTTTGAAAAAACTGGTGGAATTTCCGTTTAAGCAACTTAAAGTGGAACTCTACTAATTTCCCAAAAAAATCTACATAATTAGATGGTTGAGATGTAAACAAAGTCATTCAGAGTGGTTTGGTGTGAAATGCTCCGTTCTACACACCTAAAAAAAGATTGTTCTTTAAGGGTTCTTTAGTACAGAAAATGGTTCTATAGATCCATGAACACTCACAGAGCCCTTTGCATGATTAAGGGTTCTTTGCATCGTGACAAGGATCTTCAGACTGATGGCGAATGTGCTGAAAATGGTTCTATATAGGACCGTTTTGAAAAAAGTTCTATATAGCACTAAAAAGAGTTCTTCTGTTATTACAAGCTGACATTGTAACAATAGAACTCTGTATGGTGCTATATAGAACCCTTTTCAAAAAGTGTTCTGTGAGTGCACGTTTCAAGATAGAACCGTTTTCTTTAATAAAGACCCCTATGAGAAGCATTTTTTTAAGAGTGTAGAGGAGCATATTGAGTCAGAACTGTTCACAGTGGTGGTGACAGGAACCAGACGTCCCCCTCTAAAAGCTCCCTCACAGAAAGTCAGGAGCATATGACACGGCTATGCATATGCTGCCTCTCTGAGACACTGTTTTACCAGTTTTGTGATGAAGTTTTGGCCAAAAACATCTAATTAATCCAGTTATTTATATCCATTCATGGTGGAGGGATACATGCAGGGTGTTGTAAAGCAAAACAGCCCCCAAAGAAAACATATTTTCAGATTTTCCACTAATTTACCATCATCAGCATTACATACATAAACTCAGAAGACGCGTGGAGGTTCACTGGTGGTTTTGGATGATAAACAAAACGTCTATATTTGTGTTGTAGACATGGTGACTCCTGGTTCTTACCACCACCACTGTAAAGAAATCTGATCAAGTTTCTCCACAGGAGCCATTTCACATCAAACCACTCTGAGTTTGTTTACAACTACGTGATTAAACTGTGCAAAAAAATTGGAAAAAACGGTGGAATTCTCCTTTAAGCAACTTAAAAGCTGACCCCTACCTTGCTTCAGCCTCTTTCTTCCCATCCTCCAGACCTCTCCAGTGGATGTGGTCGCCAAATCCTATTAAAAAACGAGTCAAAGTGCAGAAAATAATCGGACACTCGAATTAGCAGAAAGCAGAAACGGTGACCTAACCTGAGCAAAGGTTCAATGAGAAGGCAGTAGATTAAAGTTAACCCGTTATCGTATGATTTCTATTGCTTTTATAGGCACAAATGAGGTGTGTACAACCGCACTGGAAATATATAATTATTGCATTATCTTTTAATAACACAGGAAAGCAAAGCAGGTGTCCTACTTTAGGTGAACCAGCTGTTTATCAGCGGAGCTGGGGTAGCCGTTAGCTCGCTTATTCGCGACGGCGGCGACAGAAAAATCAAATTAATCCGTTATTATCCAGGCTGGAAACCCCATATTTACTATTTTAGAATAAGACGTGTCCAATTAATGCATAACTAGCATTTTAAGTGCTTTGTATTCGACTTATTTGGTTAGAAAATGTATTATGCTAAAGCTAACAGGTTAGCCGTTGCCTAGCAGCCAAAATGTACCGGTAGCTAACCGGCTAACTAGCTTCCCGGCTAAAGTCAAACAACCCCTTAAACGCTTTTTACGTTACCTTTCCCCGGTCCGTCGGCGGAAACTCCTCCGAGTTGTGTTAGAATGAAAAGTGGTGCGAATGAAAGCAAAGCGACGCTGAGGAAAGCCGACTGCATGGTTTCATTCAGGCGTTAGCATCGAAGGAGGAAACACAACTGCGGCGAGGAGGGACGAGTTCATCCGCTCATCTAGACAAACAAGACCTCGCTTCTGCGCAGCGGCACTCGTTCAGTATCCTGACCCGGACCAAATTAGTTTGGGAATTTTAGCAATTTTAAGATAAAATAAGTCTGTTGGCTGAAAAAAAACTTGTCACAGTGATTTTTTTCCAATTTCTTCTTTTCTACACCCCTCAGGCATAACATTATGACCTTGTTTCTGCGCTCATTGTCCATTTTATCAGCTCCACTTACTATATAGGTGCACTTTGTAGTTCTACAGTTACAGACTGTAGTCCATATTTTTCTCTGATACTTTGTTAGCCCCCTTTTACCCTGTTCTTCAGTGGTCAGGACCCCCATGGACCCTCACAGAGCAGGTACTATTTGGGTGGTGGGTCATTCTCAGCAGGAGTTTTAAACACCTCAGTGTCACTGCTGGACTGAGAATAGTCCACCAACCAAAAATATCCAGCCAACAGCGTCCTGTGACCACTGATGAAGGACTAGAGGATGACCAACACAAACCGTACAGCAGCAGATGAGCTATCGTCTCTGACTTTACATCTACAAGGTGGACTGACAAGGTAGGAGTGTCTAATAGAGTGGACAGTGAGTGGACACAGTGTTTAAAAACTCCAGCAGCACTGCTGTGTCTGATCCAATTGTTCCAGCACAACACACACTAACACACCACCACCACGTCAGTGTTACTGCAGTGCTGAGAATGATCCACCACCCAAATAGTACCTGCTCTGTGAGGGTCCATGGGGGTCCTGACCACTGAAGAACAGTGTAAAAGGGGGCTAACAAAGTATGCAGAGAAACAGATGGACTACAGTCTGTAATCATAGAACTACAAAGTCCACCTATATAGTAAGTGGAGCTGATAAAATGGACACTGAGCGTAGAAACAAGGAGGTGGTCAGAATGTTATGCCTGATCGGTGTATACTGCATCAGACCAAAATCCTGCTTCAACTTCAAAAACCTTGTCATCAATGTTCAGTGTCATCATGATCAATGTACTGCTCAAAGTAATGCCAGGGCACCCAGTCAGGTGTTGGGTGTTGTCCTCTAGCAGCAAACTGTTCCATGGTAGAGATTTTAGGTATAAATGGAGAGGGATGAGAATTAGTTTGTTTTTAAATGTTTTAAAAATCAAGAGGGGTGTGATCATCCTTTAATTCTCTCTGCCTCAGTCAATTTCCTGTCACCTGTGACACCAAAACTTTTATGTAAAAACAGATTTCATAAGTTCCAGTGTCCACCACAGAGGACATCAACAAACTATACTGTTAGGTGGTTAAACTTTTGTGCATATCAATAAAAAACTGCTCTGAAAATTAGCTAAAATGTTGTTCTACCTAAAACATATCAACTACAGGCTTTAGAAACATCATAAATGTATATTTTTCTTTTTACGTCTCCTGCGCCCATAAAATGTGGTTTCTGAGATGGCAGTCGTTTTCAAAAGGCAGAACTCCTGTTGTGAATGACAGACCCCAACAAATGATATATCACTGGAAAGGCCAGGATGTCTCTACATGGCGCACCAGATTTCAGCACTGTGGCTTATATGGTTTTTTAAATATCCTTTCGGGACTCATGTCCTCCACAGAGGACAAAAATGAATTACCAGGTCTTATGAGGATATAGAAGACCATGGCCATTTAGTAAGTCATAATCATGAGAAGGCTTTCCATAATTATGACATAGCATCTCATGTCATAACATCTCCTAATAATGAGATTCTGTCTCATAACTATGACTTAGTATCTCATAATGACGAGAAAGTTTCTCATTATGACTTAATATCATAATAATTACTTAGTATATCATAATAATGAGAAAGTAAGTCATAATTATGAGATGCTCATAAGTCACAATTGACAAAGTAAGCCACAATTATTACTTAGTATCTAATAAAAATGACTTACTATCTCATAATTATGACTTAGCATCTCATACTTATGAGAACGTAAGTCATAATTATAACATGGTAAGTCATAATTATGGGATACTAAGTCATAGTTATGAGAAAGTAAGTCATAATTATGAGATAGCGAGCAATAATTCTGACATTCTAAGTCATCATTATGAGATACTAACTCATAATTATGAGATATCTAGTCATAATTATGACATGGTAAGTCATTATTATGAGATAATAAGTCATAATTATGAGAAAGTAAGTAATATTTTTTGAGATGTTAAGTCATCATTCTGACATAGTCATCATTATGATATGGTAAGTCATTATTATGAGAAAGTAAGTCATAATTTTGAGATGTTAAGTCATAATTATGAGATAGTGACTCATAATTCTGACATAGTAAATCATCATTACAAGATACTAACTCATAATTATGAGATATTAAGTCATAATTGTGAGATTGAATCTCATTATTGTGAGCTACTAAGTCAAAATTATGAGAAAATCATGCTTATGAGATGCTAATTCATAATTTTAAGATTGTAAGTCATAATTATAATATGGTATGTCATTATTGTGAGATAATAATTTATAATTATGAGAAAGTAAGTCATAATTTTGAGATGTTAACTCAGGACCCTGTTCACCCAGCTGGGGAATTAAACCCAGACCTTTCTTGCTGTGAGGTGACAGTGCTACCCACTGCACCACCCAAAAGTTTTGTTCAGGCCCAAAGTTTTATTACACACCTCTATGACCTGTGAATAGCTCAGCCAATTTGCATTGAATTTCCTGTAGTCACTGGATAATAAGCCTTAGTATGTAAGCCTGAGATTTTAAGGGGTTAATACCACGTTTAATAGAGAAATAAAAATGTTTTTTTAAATGATTTACATGTCAGCTTTATTGATTTCAAACCTCTTTATATCCAAAATTGTTGCAAGTAGATATAGGGGAGAGTGGGGCACAACCTAACATGGGGTAAAACTGTAATATTGATAATTTATGTAGTTAAATAATTGAAGCAGAACATGATTTTTGTCATATTCATCATCAGTGACAACAATGAGACAGATATTTCTCAAGCTTAAGACCCTTTATCGTCATATATACAAAATAAATGAGACGATTCTACTTTGTAGGCAGATGTAAATTTGCCACAATAGACACAGGCCTCTTTTATTTTAACTTAAAAGTTTATTTTTATGTATTTTAGTTGGTTCAAACAGCATAGATTTCTATGAATTAATAGCGTTTATATTAATTTACCAGTTATAACTTGCCACCCCGTCTTTTACAGTTAACCCCGCCTATTAACCCTATAAGTTGTATCGTTTACACTCACTCTGCTTTAAGTCTGGCTTCTGAAAGGGTAATTTGGACAAAACATAATTTAAGACCCCCAGGCTTCACCTGGCCAATCCTGCTGAAGACCACTGCATCAAATGAGGTAAAATGTGTAATTATCAGTCATAACTTTTGCATTGAGTGACTTTTATTTCTTTAAAGGCAAAACACTTGGTGAACACTCAGCACTTGGCATTTTGAGAAACAATGGATCATTTAGAACATCAAATAATTTACCAATAAATATATTAAATAAATAGGTTTAAATACAATTACAATAGTCCTTGCATTATGACACCTAGAACAATTAGGCTTACTTGTACTTGTCAAAATGACAAAAACATTGCCCGTAACTACGTAACTACGTAACATAACTAAGCACACAACTACGTCGAATCACATTTCGATCATTCGTCGACTCCCTGACCTGTGGTCAGGACATGGTTCACCACTCTGTTGATGGTGACAGCACGAATCTGGAAGGCCTTCAAGACTTTGCAGAGCTTCAGTCGACCCTCAAAGGAGTTTTCATGCTCCATGGAAACCTGTGAAGAACACCAGGACACGTATTAGAGATGGATGACCAGAGAGTAAACCAAGAAGTAAACCAATGTTTGAGTACATAATTAGCAAGTAAGTCTTACCAGAGGTTGAGAACCATCGGTTGGTGCGGCAGAAAAGCAGTTCTGTTTGAACAAAATGTACATTCAGGTTTAGACAGTTATGGGTTTTCTTTGCTCTACAACCATCCTCTCTGACCCAAATCCTTACGTTTAGTATCCTACACTGACTGACCACTCGGTACACTTACTCACTGGCCATTTTGTAAGATACACCTAGCAAATGTCCACCATGTAGGTATACAATTACAGACTGTAGCCCATCTGTTGCTGCACAGTTTTTTAGCTTCCCTCTAGCCCATTTATCATTGGAAAGGGACCTCCATAGGACCACCACTCACCAGATACTATTTGGGTGGTGGAACATTCTCACCACAGCAGATAGTGGTAGTGGTAATGAATAGTTTTGCAATCTCATAACAAGAATACATGTTTGCGGGGAAAACTTGTTGATAACAAAGGTGCTTCTTCTAACGTCTGGAATACAGTTGATAGTTCGAATGCAAATCTGATGTCTTTTCCCAAACATGGCTGCCAATCTTCCTACATTACATTTACTCTGGCTGAATGGTCGCAGCTGTGAACAGTAGAGGCCCCGTACAGCCACTGGTAACCACTTGTATCAAAAGCCCAGTGATATCTTCTAGAGCTAAAGCTGCAACATGCGGCTCTTTTACTGCTCTGTTGTGGCTCCATAGCAGAATCAGATTTGTAGGTAAAAATAAAATAATCCTCCTTTACAGTAAAATAAAGCTCTGCTGATCGTTCAACACAGTTTAACAATAAATGGTCTTAAATGCTGGAGTTAATGTAGCCTATATCGACTAATTCACCCTTTACACCTGAAGGTTGGCGCACAGACTGCTGGTTACATAGCAACACAGTCAGCAATCTCGCCTAGCTAGTAAACACTAAAAAGTCGCGAGACTGATATCAGCTTTTCGTTCAAAAGCTTCTTATTTATTCTTATTTATTCCTCTTATTTATTGTTATTTATACAGCTTCAGTTCCACCTTAAGTGGTGCAGCAGTAATATTCTAGCATCTCAGGCACCATTTAAGGTGGAACGGGAAAATTTGAACAAGAAGCTGGCAAATGAGAAGCGACTTCAGCCTCATAAAAAGTCGAACGCTGAGAAACATTTTACAAGAAACTGTTCTACTTTTGCGGAAAAGTTTCCTGCCAGAGATGCGAGAAAAGCAATTATAGCTGAGCTAAAGCTTAAAGCAGAGCAAAGTAAGTCTGTATTTTTGTTTATAATACATTTTTTGACTATCATAGTACATTAACACAAACTGAGACATGTTTACCGTTAGGATGTTAAAATGGACATAAAATGTTGGTGGTTCGATTTTTTTCGAAAGGACAAATTGGCTCTTAACATTTGGGTTGCGACCCCTGAGCTAAACTATATTCTTATTTCATGCAGCCGCCATCTTCAAATCCAAAGTGAGACTTAGGTGGAAAAATTCTGGAATTTGTACAGATTTGTACAAAAAGAGCATAAAGAAAATGAAAAATGAATATTTCAGTTTCATCATGAAGCTGTGAGTATTAGGAATAAGCACGTGTACTCAGGTACTCAGTTACGGATGCCAATATTTTAACACTAAAATGACTATTTGGGTGTTTATTCCATTTCATTCCAGAGACAAATAAACAGGTTATTCACTGAAATTCACAAAACACAGTTGGCATTTTTAACAGGACCGTAAATGTGACTGTTTTGCTTGTACTCGTGAGTTAGTAGGCTGTATTGTACTTAGCTTCTCTGATACACAAGAGCCTTAACATTAGCATGTTGTTAAGGATGAGACTGAGAAGGGCAGCTTTATCGCTAACTGAAGTAAATAATTCCTCCAGCTGATATTAGCTAACGTTAGTTTCGGTAATAGTGAAAATATATTTCACCGACAGACTAACATGTTGTCTCTTCGTCCACTGAGGAGACAGCGAGTCCTCCTCAGCAGCACCGACCGTGTACCGGTAGGATAGCCTCAGTGAGCTAACCAGATAACTTTATAATGCAAAACGTTTTTTGAGAAGTTTGAACATAACATGACATAATGTATGTACAATTTCTGAATACCTGCTTTGTCCGGCTATACTGTGGTGTAGAACCATGGTGTAGTGCATTTGTTGCTAGCTCTGTAGCCTTTAGCATGCTAACTAGCAAACTAGCCAAGTGAAGTCATGTTGTTTCAGTTTGAAAGATGGAGTAATTTGCAATCTAAAGCCCAGCAAATCGAATGCAACGTTTTTGCAGTGTTAAGCATTATAAAGTACTTTATTGCTATAGCTTATAAACAGCTTTGTCCACCATTATTTGGGGAATTTTTTTGAAATGGGAAATATGTCAGGTCGCAATGATTTCTGGGCACATTCTGCTGCTAAAGTTGACACTTGTGTTCAGTCAATCCTTCGCCCCTCCGAGGGCTCGTCTAAGAAACTTCACTTGAGCTAATAAAGCATTGGAACAGCCCTTAAGATGGCGTCGGGGATTCCCATGAGGGGGAATGGTGAGGACAAGTGGACGAGGGCTTGTTAGCCGCTTTAAATCCAAGGCTTATTGCATACTAAGGCTTATTATTCAGTAACTACAGGGACTTCATTGCAAACTGGTTGAGCTATTCTTAGGTTATAGAAGTGTATAATAAAACTTTGGGCCTGACAGGGTCATTTTAGGGGGTTAAAACCAGTATTGTGGGTGGTAGTAGGGGCATAATTGCAGGTGTTGTGCTGGTATCAGGCTACGGTGAACCTACAAAGTGCACCTATATGGTAGGTGTACAAAATAACCAAGCATATCCAAACTGCACCGTATCAGCCTGCAGAGCAAGCCTTTTCCAATTCACATATTTAAGCTGTTAATATCCAGCTCATACCTGCATGAGGTCATCAATGCTCCTGAGCACTGACTGTTCCAGGACATGGTCTCGGTCACTGTAAGCTTTAAAGGTTGCCCGGTACTGCCTGAGATCTTCCAGAACACTCTGGAGGCATTTGTCCTACAGGGGATATTTGGGTTATTACATGAGGGATGTCAAGATAAACTGGGATTTGTTCAAGTCAGACTAAACAGCATACCTGATCGAACGTGAAGTCTCCGCTGTCCGCTGAGCATTTTGAGTTCTGTTGAATGAAGGGTAGATATGTTTATATTTCATGTATTTGGTCTACTGTATTCATTGATATACATGAAGATAAGACAATGATTATAGGCTGTTTATGAAGTTGAATTGCAGTACATTTATCTGAAGCACGGTTGAGAAAAAGAGATCGGCACAAAAGCTACCATCGCTACAAATGTTAATGAGAGCAGTAAAAATGCTAATTTAAACAGAGTGTTAATCAATTTAGACTTAAAATGGAACTTTAAGGTAGTCTAGTCTTAATCTGTACCAAAAAACCCCACAAAGGTTTTCAATCCGGTCCTTGTACCCCTCAATCCAATCCACATTTTTATTCTGTTCCAGCTCCAAATACACCTGAGCCATGTAAACAAAGAATGTAGCATCCAGCAAATATGTGGCCTGTCGGGGTTTCCCCTCCTGTTCCGACTTTCCTCACCTGTGGCATGCACACAGCTAATGTTTGGGTCCTGAGGTGCAGCTCAGCGCTCTGCTCCGTGCAGTTCAGCCCTCTGAACAGGTGGTCCTGTACACAGGCAACACAGTTGCATTTAACTTTATGCTTTTCCCATCAGACACACATTTCTAAAAAGATATCGTTTAAGTTCGGCCCCACGCACAACTGTCAGCGCTGCCGTCACGTTCCAGAGCAGAGAGCGTGCAAGGCCCTTGCATGTGCTTCCATCAAGTTGAAGCGACGGGACTGGACTTGGAGCGCTCAGCCACCATGAGGAAGAGAGGAGCAGAAGGAGGGAGCCTGCAAAGAAACCACACCAGAGTTTTGCAATTATGCTCTGAGTTTTTTAACTAAACCCAAGTGTAGAAGGATGTTCTCTGCTGATAAAACGTGTAGCCAAAGAAAATTCTGTTTAAATCCAAAAGTAGCCTGCAAATTTCTTTTTAAATTTGACTGTTACCAGACTAATTTCTGTCTAAACCTGACTGTAGCCTGATTAAATTGTCTAAACTTGACTGCAGCCCATCTAAATTCAGTCCTATCTCAATTGCAGACTGACAAAATTCAGAGAACCAGTTGTAGCCTGACTAAATTCTGTCCCAGTCCGATTGTAGCCTCATAATATTCTGTCTGACTCTGACTGCAGCCCAACAAAATTCTGTCTGAGAACCGATTGTAGTCTGAATAAATTCTGTCTGAAACGAAAACAGCCTGCAGATTTCTGTGTGAACACAGACTGTGTTATTACAAAATTCTGTCTGGGCATGCCTGTTAATCCTGTTCCAATCCAAATGTAACCTGACTAAATTCTGACTGTAGCCCAATAGAATTCTGTCTGAACCTGACTGTAGCCTGACAAAACTGTCTGAGAACTGAGAATTGTAGTCTGACTAATTTCTGAACACGATTATGGCTGGGCTAAATTCTGTTCCATCCCAACTGTAGCCCAACTAAATTTTGAGTGTACCCGACAATAGCCTGCAAATGTCTGTGTGAACACTAACCTGACTAAATTCTGTTTGAACACGATTGTGGCCCAACTAAATTGTCCCAGTCCAACTGTAGCCTGATAACATTCTGCCGAATCCGACAGTAATTCTGTCAGAACCTGACAGCACCCTGACAAAATTCTTTCAGTCTGACTTTAGCCTGACTAAATTCTAGACACAACTATAGCCCAGCTAATATTGTTCCAATCCAACTGATTAAATTCTGTATAAACCCGACTGTAGCCTGACTAAATTCTTTCCCAGTCCTACTGCAGCTTGATAATATTCTGTCTGAACCCAACTGTAGCCAACAAAATTCTGTCTGAACCGACTGTAGCCCACAAAATTCTGTCTGAACCGACTGTAGCCCACAAAATTCTGTCTGAACCCGACTGTAGCCCACAAAATTCTGTCTGAACCGACTGTAGCCAAGAAAATTCTGTCTGAACCGACTGTAGCCAACTAAATTCTGTCTGAACCCAACTGTAGCCAACAAAATTCTGTCTGAACCGACTGTAGCCAACAAAATTCTGTCTGAATCGACTGTAGCCAACAAAATTCTGTCTGAACCGACTGTAGCCAACAAAATTCTGTCTGAATCGACTGTAGCCCACAAAATTCTGTCTGAATCGACTGTAGCCAACAAAATTCTGTCTGAATCGACTGTAGCCAACTAAATTCTGTCTGAACCCAACTGTAGCCAACAAAATTCTGTCTGAACCGACTGTAGCCAACAAAATTCTGTCTGAATCGACTGTAGCCAACAAAATTCTGTCTGAATCGACTGTAGCCAACAAAATTCTGTCTGAATCGACTGTAGCCAACAAAATTCTGTCTGAACCGACTGTAGCCCAACTAAATTCTGTCTGAACCGACTGTAGCCAACAAAATTCTGTCTGAACCGACTGTAGCCCACAAAATTCTGTCTGAACCGACTGTAACCAACAAAATTCTGTCTGAACCGACTGTAGCCAACAAAATTCTGTCTGAACCGACTGTAGCCCACAAAATTCTGTCTGAACCGACTGTAACCAACAAAATTCTGTCTGAATCGACTGTAGCCAACAAAATTCTGTCTGAACCGACTGTAGCCCAACTAAATTCTGTCTGAACCGACTGTAGCCAACAAAATTCTGTCTGAACCGACTGTAGCCCACAAAATTCTGTCTGAACTCGACTGTAGCCCACAAATCTCTGTCTGAACCGAACTGTAGCCAACAAAATTCTGTCTGAACCGACTGTAACCAACAAAATTTTGTCTGAACCCGACTGTAGCCCACAAAATTCTGTCTGAACCCGACTGTAGCCCAACAAAATTCAGTCTGAACCGACTGTCGCCAATAAAATTCAGTCTGAACCAACTATGGCCCACAAAACTCCTGACTAAATTCTGACTGATCCTAACTGAGGCTGAACAAAATTCTGTCCCAATCCGACTGAACTGAAATTCTGTCTGAACCTAGCCACCCACTGGAGACCAGTGAAACTATTGATTTCCATAAATAGTTAATCTATCAACTATTATTTGAATAATGAAGTCAAGACTAATGAAGTCATTATGCCTTTTGCTGTTTCCTCTCCATTTGTCACCATCATTCAAAGTTCAGTCAGTGCAAAAAGAGAGGAGATTTCTTTTGTTTATGCTCAATGAAACAACAAGAGCCATATCGCCCCCTACAGTTCCTGCAGTGTACTGCAGCCTGTCAGAATGACCGCTTATATTACATGAACATTACAGAGCATTGTTGCTGCTGTACTGTTAAGTTATCTTCAGTCTTGTAGACCTTGGTGCCAACAGCACAAATGCCTCACGTATGCCAGATTTAAACTTGTTTAAGGCAATAAAAGTACCTGACAGATATTTTAGAAGTGATGTTTAAACCCTGCCAAACCTCAACATGAATGACCTGGTCCCACTGGATTCAAACGTATCTAGTCCCCTGCACTTTGACACCATGACTCCGTAGAAAAGCCACAAGAACTCAGCTATGTCAGATTCAAAGAGTGTAGAAAAAGAAGAAGAAGGAGAGGAGAAAAGTGCAAGCTTATTACTTACAGTGGTACACAGTGGTCAGCATGGCTACAAAGGATGTTGTGTTCCAAATTCTTCATGCCACACTTGATCCTGTAGTGTTTATATACTTCACTTCGAGGGACTTTCCTAGCCTGACAGCAGCCCATTATTACAGATGAAACCAAAGGAAACAAAGGCTAGCTGTTGTGATTTCCAGCTAATTATCAAATGCGATGCAGCAGCAGGGCCCATGCAGCAATGGGAATTAACGCATGTTTCGGTTTGTATGGCCAGACTTCACGCATCGGGTTTTTGCAAGAGCCACTTTAGTATTTCCTCTTTTCTCAGGAAACATCCTTCAGAACCACTTTCATCATGGCTTCATATTTTCAGAAACTTTTGTTCAATCATCACTTTAGTTAACCCTCCTGTTTTATTGACCTTACCTTTACTTAGCTAACGCCACATGCATGGTAAATTTGAAGATTTCAAGTATAAATTTGTAATATAATTATTAAATTATATTTATATTGCCTATTCAATCTTGTCTCTCAACCAAGTTTTAGTCTCCTTTTGTCACAGTGGGTGAGCTGAGTGCATTTCCGAAAGGATACTTGCAGATGACCACAAAACACTGTTATTGCAACTATTTATGAAATATTTCATGCATAAATTGGCTACACATGAACATATGTATATTTCCTTTGATCTTATGTATCATTTTCTGGTGAGGATTTCTGAAACATGTGGAGTCAAAATCATGTTCTTAACCAGTTAATCATTTTATAACTTTTTTTTGTTATTTTCAATACAATTATAACTTATACAATGTATTTACAATGTATATATAAATTCCAAAATAAATTAAGATTTGTTTGTTTATTATTTGTTCAATCTTCCAAGCATTTCAAGATATTATATATTATAAATTATATACTGCAATTTTTATTGTGAATATTTTTCTATAAATACATGTATCAGTATGCTAGTATATATATATATATATATATATATATACATATGTGTTTTTGTGTGTGTGTGTATATATATGTATATATACACACACACACGTATATATATATATATATATATATATATATATATATATATATATATATACACACACACACACACACATATATACTATTATTATATATAGATTATATATATTGTTAATTATATACTGCAATTTTCATTGTTATTAACAACAATTTGCTGTGACATTATCTAGACTGGGATTTGATCACCATTTCTTAAATTTGTTTGTTTATTATTTGTTCAATCTTCCAAGGAATTCAAGATATTATATATTGTTAATTATATACTGCAATTGTCATTGCTAATATTTTTTTGTGTATACATGTATATATATATATATATATACCCACATATATACTAGCATACTGATGTATATATCCTGACATACTTGTGAGGATTTTGAGATATTATATATATTGTTAATTATACACTGCAATTTTCATTTCAACATTCATTTTAAATATCAATTCAACAATTTGCTGTGACATTATCTAGACTGGGATTTGATCACCATTTCTCAAATTTAAGGCATATTAATTATTTTATTATGAATAAAAAGGATTGGCTATATATATATATATATATATATATATATATATATATATATATATATATATATATATATATATATGCACATATAGAGGAAGACTGAGATTTATATTGTTGAAAAAAGAAAAAAGTAGAGAATCCCTTATCATATTAATAAATGTTATTTTATGTACAATAATAACTTTTACATATATAAATATATTTATATTATACAGAAATATATTATATATATTTAAATATTGTAAACTAGACACCTAAAGTTATTAAATATTTTTAGATGATTTATATAATATATTTTTTAAAGACTTTATAACTTTAAAAAAACGAATAATATAGTACAGAATTTCAGCTGTAATCTGGAACTGCAAATGTAACTGTGTCACTGAAAAAACAGTATGAGATAAACTGAAAAAGAAAGAAAGTGTTTTGTGACAACCGGGTCATTCAAGTAAAAGCACAGTCGGAAAATTATTCGAGCTGTGAAGAGAAACTCAGAATCACAGCTGCAGAGGTTGTAAATCTACAGAGCATAGAAGTGAAAGTCTGATGATTCACCATTCATAGAAAACTCTGAGAGGAGAAATGTAGAACCTCCACTGCAAGAACCGGTGAAGCTCTCATCAGCAGCGCTAAGAGAAATGAGCATGGAGAAAGAGAGGGAATCGTGGCTTTACTGATGATGTCAGTGATGATGGCCAAAACGTTGCGTCTTCTCATGTTCAAAAACACCTAAAAAAGTCACTGGTGGAAGTTCGGAATGCGGCAGGGCAGGGATCCTAAGCGTACTGCCCGTCTGGCTGTGGAATTCAGCAGAAAGAAAAATCGGGAACTTTTCAGCTGGCCACGTTGGGCACCTCAGTGACTCACAGAGCTAAGACAGTTACTGCATGTGACCAACTTCAAAGGCTACGTCATTTTATTCTGCTAGTCGTGTCAAGGAGAAATCTGGAAGCCAAACCTGCGTTGTTCTAAGCAGCTCACAGAACCTCAACTATTTTTGAAAATATGAATTTATTGCTGCTATTTATTGCCTATTTCCAGGGGCAGTGGGTAGTGCTGTCACTTCACAGCAAGAAGGGCCTGGGTTTGATTCCCCAGCCGGGTAACCAGGGTCCTTTCTGTGTGGAGTTTGCATGTTCTCCCTGTGTCTGTGTGGGTTTCCTCCCACAGTCCAAAGGTCAGTTGGAGATGGCAAATTGCCCCTAGGTGTCTGTGTGTCTGCCCTGTACTGGACTTGGTGGCCTGTCCAGGGTGTTTCCTGCCTTCTGCCCAATACGTGCTGGGATAGGCTCCAGCTTCCCCTGCAACCCAGGAGGATAAGCGGCTTAGAAAATGAATGAATGCTACCTTTTACTGCACAAATGTTTGCAGTGGGCCACATGGGCCCCAGTGCTAAAAGAATTATTAGGCCTCACCATACAATAAATACTTTCAATTAATAAAAATAACCATGTAATTTGCTTGTTTTACTTGCTACCATGCGCTCAAGGCATGCCACTCCACCGACTAGTATCTAACCCTAACCAACATGTTTACATTAGTCTCCCTATTTAAGGCTTTATGAATATATGATGCAGGTTGTAAAGGATCCATTTGAAATGAGTTATGATGGATAAGCAGCATATATAGAAGTCAGTTCTGTCTGTGTGGTGCTGATAAAAGCTAACTGGTGAGGGATGTTGGTAAGAAATAGGTCTCTCTGTGAGTCAGGGATGCACAGTTGTGTCAGTATCTACATATTATGTGACTATATGTCTATGAAAACTTAAGGGGGCCTGGCCTCCACGGCCACAATGGGCCCTGATCACTTAACTGGTTAGCTAGGATGGCGTTGGCCACACTGGCCACCCCTTGGCTATACCCCAGTGTAATCTAATGCTGTATAGTGTTTTTCCTGACAAAAACATCTTTAATACCCAGACAAAAGGAGGCTAAGACTTTTGCACAGTGCTGTCAATCCCGCTGTATCCAAAAATTTGGGCGCCCTGGTCAAATGACGTTTTGTTGAGATAAGTTAGCACATCCTCTACGGAGAACACACTTCTGCAGTTTTACTGCACTTTTATATTGTATTTTCTACATATATGTGAAACAGAAATATGAAATGTGAAATAGAATTTGTGCACTAAAGTTTACATAAAATGTTTAAATATTGCTGATACAGTAAATATTTTGAGCCGTCTTGCTGGAGAAAAGTCTGTATGTGAGTTTCGCGGATCGGCAGAGTTGAACTGTTGTAGGTAATTTGTAGCGTTAATCATTCGCACTTCTCGGTCAGTTCAATGTCAAACTCTGTTTACACTGATTCTCACTGAACCTCATTACTGGCTCATCAGCAAACCACTCAAGCGCTCAGTCCTTACCCTGTTTACATAGTGTTGTTTACATACTGCACTGCCCTTCATACTGTCTGTTTGTTTATATATTATATATTTGTCCACTCCACCCTGTAAAAACACCGTGAATGACTCATCTGAATACTTCTTGGGTTACCTGCTCAGTATGCTTACTGTACAATTTGCATTGCTTTTTAAGCAACTGTAAGGCTATATTATTATTATTATTATTATTATTATTTTTATTATTATTATTAAATGAATGCATATAAAATTCTGAATTGTTTAAAACAAGCAGAAATGACATTGTCTAATATACAAAGTAGATGTTTCTATTTTACCTTGATTTGTCAGCTTATTATACAAAAAGTGTAATCATATATATATATATATATATATATATATATAGACATACTCACTGAGCACTTTATGAGGTACACCTCTTATCAGCTCCACTTACTATATAGGTGCACTTTGTAGTTCTACAGTTACAGACTGTAGTCCATCTGTTTTTCTGCATACTTTGTTAGCCCCCTTTTACCCTGTTCTTCAGTGGTCAGGACCCCCATGGACCCTCACAGAGCAGGTACTATTTGGGTGGTGGGTCATTCTCAGCACTGCAGTGACACTGACGTGGTGGTGGTGTGTTAGTGTGTGTTGTGCTGGTACAGGTGGATCAGACACAGCAGTGCTGCTGGAGTTTTTAAACACTGTGTCCACTCACTGTCCACTCTATTAGACACTCCTACCTTGTTGGTCCACCTTGTAGATGTGAAGTCAGAGACGATAGCTCATCTGCTGCTGCGCAGTTTGTGTTGGTCATCCTCAGTCCTTCATCAGTGGTCACAGGACGCTGCCCACAGGACGCTGTTGGCTGGATAATTTTGGTTCTCAGTCCAGCAGTGACACTGAGTGTCTGATCTACTCAGACCAGCGCAACACACACTAACTCACCACCACGTCAGTGTTACTGCAGTGCTGAGAATGACCCACCACTCAAATAAAACCTGCTCTGTGGGGGTTCTGAGGGGGTCCTGACCGTTGAAGAACAGGGTAACAAAGTATGCAGAGAAACAGATGGACTACAGTCTGTAACTGTAGAACTGTAAAGTGCTTCTATATGCTCAGTGGAGCTGATAAAATGGACAATGAGTGTGGACACAAGACAGAACCTTGTACTTGAAGACTTTTTTACACAGTTTGAAAGTTCCCACTGCCCTTTACATTGTGTGAAAATTCCATGATGACTGTATCAATAGAAAAGCTCCAAAATCTACAGTAACTTCCATTATAAGTGAGGAATCTATTACAAGTTGGGAAGCATTATAAGCTAGAACAAATCCTATTTACATTATATATTTACCACTCTGGAGACACAAGATTTATGTCTGATAGTGACAGTATATGGTCGGTTTAACTTTAAGGCAGCTGTAAAAAAGGAAATCTATAATCATATATAACACATGCATGTATACAAATGTCAAGAATATGCACATTTTTAAATCACAGGGCCATTACGTCTCATTTTATGTCAGTATAAACTCTACACTAGTTATTCTTGGACGTCTTGTTTAAGTGGCCACGTCATACTGCTATCACACGCTGTCACTGAAATACCAGTGCGGCTTCACAGTAAGACTGAAAGTGCGCTGTACTGCTATACATCCTGTTTCATATAATTTGGCCACAAAAGGGAAGCGTATGCTCCAGACTTAACCTCAGTGATATAGTAGTTCACAACACGCCTGGTAGTGCGTTCAACCACAAGCAGCCATTTGTATCATTTGCCTTTTTGGACATTTATGCATCATTTGATAAATAAACTCCCCTGATGTATTACAGTATTATATGTATTACAGAGTTCCAAAACTTGATTTCAAAAATTGAATAAAAAATACAAAGAAAATGAGACTCCTAACAACCACCTGGAAGACCTGCTAGAGCCCAAAACTCTCCCCATCAGATAAACAGCACTTAAGGCTTTCATCTCTGAGAGAGAGGAGAAAATCAAGCTGCTTCAGATCTGAAAACATCCACAGGTGTTTCTGTCCATCCTTCCACTGTGAGAAGACGACTCAGCGCTGTGGGTCTGAAAGGATGGGTAGCTGTCAAGAAGAACCTCACTGAGAAAAGGAGACGACCACCTCAGAGTGTGCATGTCTTCCTAAATTGGCCTTTAGGCCCTTACCAAGCCATGAGCCTGCCAGTGGGCCCAAAGTGTTATCACACACTTCTATAACCTAAGAAAAGCTTCATTGATTTGCACTGAAGTCGTACTGAAGAATAAGCCTTAGTAAGTAATAAGCCTGGGATGTTAAGGGGTTAAAGGCTCTTCATATAACATGATCCTCATATGTTTCATATCAAAATGCTCTGTTATCTTAATCACTACTTTCCAAAACCTGTGACTTCAGCAGCTGTAAACTCTCGGCACGCCATTTCACGTGTTTCCAATGTGGACTGAATAAAAAATGAAGGGTTTCCGGCGTGACGGTCAGTGTTTAGTGACGTCCTGAGTGTCCATTGGTCAGTTTCACACAGGATGTAGACGGACACACGAATCCACCAGTTCCACATGGTGAGAGGCAGATGACATGTATCTCAGCCCCTCTTCACAGGCTCATAACTCCAGATGTGAGTCGCATATGATCTCGGAATTAGATGGAGTGGAGAGGGCGACTCTACAGATTCAGTAAATGTTTGAACCGTATTTCTGCACCATATTGTGTAAAGATATTGAAACATATATGGAAACATCAGATTTGATGCAAGTTTGTGGACCCCAGAGTGATAATGGGCGCTTTGACGGGAAATGCAATAAATGAAAGGTCTTCTGCTGAAAAACGATAACCTCAAAGAAAAGGTAATATTTGCAAGTAAATCATTTATTTATCATTTTTTAAACATTTCTGTACACCAAGTTTTCAGTCATGTTGCAACATTGAACCCTTTGGAAAGAGCACCTTCGTAAGACCTTCATGATGTCCTTCAAATGGATGAAAAATAAAGTTCACATTCTCAAAATACTGCTATAATAGTTCATTATGAACACAAAGGTTAACCACTACCACATCTGGCCACCACAGCGTCTCCAATAAGTGCTTGCTTTTGATCTGACTATCTTTCTTTTAATGGAGAAAGGCCTGATTCAGATTCAGTTAAAGTCAAATGTGATTTGGGTTGAATGGCTGGTTCTGTATGTCTCACTTTAGCCGGCATTTTCTTCACCCTGCTTTAGATACTTGCACTAGCTACGTTAACATTAGCAAGCAAAGGAGCTGAAGAAGAATCTGCAGGAACGTTATAAGAACGTTGTAATCTTTATGACTAACAAGCAGTCCTCGAAATCAGGTATCACATATCGAAGAGAATAAAAACACCCACAATTCCTATGGATCCATCTCTAGTGGATGGATCTGCGCTGTTAAACATTTAGCTTTGCACGCTAGGTTTGTGCCCGCAGGCTTAACACAGAGGGGGCTGTTCCTCTGCTGCGGTGTGGACATGCAGGAAAGCTCACAGCGTGTTTGACCGACATACATCCACACAAAGCTTGCAACAAGGGAAAATAGACACACGTCTAGAGAAACTGTGATAGAAAGGAAACCTCGGTGCGTACGCTACCACGACACGTAGTGCTAACAGCTCTGACCCCAATAACCGTGCTGTGAAGGCCTCTGCGAGGCGTGGAGGGGGGGCGGAGGGGTCACAGGGAGCAAGCGCCTTTCCTTTTGGCCAGGGCCTTCTCTGCCATGTGTCTCTGCTGACTGTGTGCGTGCCTGTGAAGAAAATCAGGAAAGGGTTAATAAATAAACCAGATTTGCACTTCCTGAAGCACAGTGCCTGCAAGGCAAGAAAATATGATAAAATTATATTTGTTCGGAATAAGTCACAGAATTTATAATAAAATAGCAAAGAAAGAAAAAAAGAAAGGAAGAAACAAAGAAACAAAGAAAAGAAGGAGGGAAGAAAAAGAAGAAAGGAATCTAAGAAAGGAAAAACTATGTATGTATGTAGAAGCAAGGAAGGACTGAAGATAAAGAAGAAATAGACAAAAAAGAAGGAATTAAAAGAGAAAGCTTGGAAGAAAAAAGGATGGAAGAAAGCAAGAAAAGGAAAGAGAAAGAAAGAAAGAAAGAAAGAATATATCAAGAAAAATGGAAAGACAGACAGAAAGAAGCAAGGAAACACTGAAGGAAAATAAGAAATAGACAAAAAAGAAGGAATA
This sequence comes from Colossoma macropomum, assembly GCF_904425465.1. Taxonomy (NCBI): domain Eukaryota; kingdom Metazoa; phylum Chordata; class Actinopteri; order Characiformes; family Serrasalmidae; genus Colossoma; species Colossoma macropomum. Next base: position 39,193,864 of record NW_023494805.1, read on the forward strand.
AAAAGAGAAAGAATGGAAGAAAAAAGAACGGAAGGAAGCAAGAAAAGGAAAGAAAGAAAAATTTAACAAATATAAAGAAAGAAAAAAGAAAGAACACTTGAACTATCTTCTTAAGGGTGTAGTTTTTAGCTTTGCATGTGTGTGCAGTTTGTAAGCAGCTCTATAGCATAGTGGTTAAGTCATTCACTCTGACAGTGGGTGATCCTGCAAGTTTTAGGACTAGGGTACAGAACTACTAGAAGTGGATCCTTCTTTCTAGCCAACCCCTGACCTGGTCAAGTCCTCCACGTCCACCAGCATTGCATCCTGCTCCACATGAAGCTCATCCCTCAACAGCAGCAGCTGTACCAGCTCCTCATTCAGACCTACAAAGATAAGGAGTCAGATCTCAGGCTTCGACCAAATCAAAGTCACACTTTCCCATTATTGCTTTTACTGCTGAATACTGACCTGATCAGAAATGCTAATATACACTACATGACCAAATGTATGTGGACACCTGACCATCACACCTATATGAGCTTGTTGGACATTGCATTCTAATGCTCTAGACATTATTATGGATATGGCATGCGCCCGCCTCCCCCCAGGCCCCCGATAACAGCCGCAGGCCCGAACTCCGAGCGAGGACGATGCCCAGCGAGGATGAAGCCCAGCGAGGACGCGAGGAGAACTGCGAATGAGTGGGGGATAGAGCGCAAAGCCTGAGCTGTGCTGAGGAGCGTGAGTGACGGCGGGAGGAGGGAGATGATGAGGCCGGCCACAAGAGGCACTGAAAACTGAAGCCACTGAAAAGTTTGTGCCGAAAACCGGCAGGAGAACGCCAACACACTGAGTGAGTCTTCGCAGCAGAAGAGGAGGCCATCAAGACTCTAGTCCACCTGCACATGGCCAGCTGGCAGGAGCTGCAGGCTGTCTGCCAGGACGCTGAAAAGAAGTGGAAGCAGCTTAAGGAGTAGCAGGTGGCGACCCGTCCGATGAAAAGTCTAGCCAGCTAAAGCCACTGAAAAGTGGTTTTGTTCTGGTTTTGCTTGTTCTGTGTGAATAAAGAGAACATGGCTGTTGCAAACGCTTCTCCTGCCTTCAGCGTCGTCCTTGAGCCCAGTGTAGTGCATGACGTGCTACAATGGAGTTGTCCCCCTTTTGTAGCTGTAAAATCCTCTTCTGGGAAGCTTACCACAAGATTTTGGAGTGTCTCTGTGAGAATTTGTGCCCGTTCAGTCAAAAGAGCAATGTGAGATCAGGCACTGATGTTGGACGAGAGGGCCTGACTCGCAATCAGCGTTTCGGTCCTTGTATGCTGCAGCATTAACATCACCCTTCACTGGATCTAAGGGGCCTGAAAAACAGCCCCAGCCCCTCATTATCCCTCCTCCACCAAACTTACTGTTGGCACTATGCTTTCTGATCAGTAGTGTTCTGCTGGCATCCACCAAACCCAGATTAGTCCAACAGACTGCCAGATAGTGAAGCGTGATTCATCACTCCAGAGAACACTTTTCCACTGCTCCAAAATCCAGTGGCAGTGTGCTTTACACCTCTCCAGCTAACACTTAGCATTGCGCATAGTGATCTTAGGCTTGCGCGCAGCTGCTCAGCCATGGAAAACCATTTTATGAAGCTCCCGACACACAGCTCTTGTGCTGGTGTTGCTTCCAGAGGCAGTTTGGAACTCTATAATTCAGCCGTCCCGCTCTGTGAGCTTGTGTAGTCTACCACTTCGTGGCTGAGCTGTTGCTGATCCAGGATGCTTCCATTTCACTACAAAATCATTTACAGTTGAGAAATTTCACAAACTGACTTGCGGCAAAGGCATCCTATGACAGTGCCATGTTTAAAGTCACTGAGCTCTTTAATTTGACCCATTCTACTGCCAGTGTTTGTCTATGGAGACTGCAAGGCTATGTGCTTGATTTTATACACCTTTTAACAATGCGTGTGGCTGAAACACCTTAACTCAATAATTAGGAGGGATGTCCACATACTTTTGGCCATATAGCATACAAACAGTTAACTCCCTCAAAAATGCTCGGAGATTTTGCTATGTTAGTGAAATATAGCTACACAATTGCATATTTAATGACATGCACATTTATGTAGTGAAGTACATTCACATTCTGTTAATGAGAGGCTCGACCACACTTCTGACTTTTTCCGCTTTAAAGGAAGTTTTTTTTCTTTCCAAAAAGTGTTCATCAAATCCAAATCATAATAAAATATCTCCTTTAATTACAAAGAAAATTTAGCGTGGATTGAAAGTTTAGAATCTGCACTTTTAACATTGCTCCGCTTGTCTCAATGAGCTACGAGTGAGAAATAATGTAAACCCATTAAATGGCCAGAACCAGGCAAACTTTAATTACACATCTCTATAAGCTAGGAATAAGTGAGGCAGTTTGCACTGCAGTCCATGTAGTTACTGAGTGATAAACTTTACATTGTAATAAGCCTGAGATTTTAAGAGGTTAAATCAAGAAACATGAAGAAGAAGTGTTTCAAGGCATATATGACATGTGGGACTTGGAAGGTGTTTCCCTGCGAATGAATTACAAACAGGTTCATTGTGTCTGTGTGCATTTGAGTATGAACAGTGAGCAGAGGCCTGGGCTCACTCTGAATCTGTGAGTGGAGGTCGTTCGTGATGACCTGTAGCTGACCCAGACTCATGTCCCTCAGGTCCACGGGCCTCAGGCTCCTCTTCATCAAACTTTCACTGATGTGGGGCAGGTGTGGCAACTGAAACAAATGAACAACGAACTCTCAGAACACATTTTATAGTAATCGTAATGGACGAAAATGACCAAATCTACTTTCTTTTATAAGTGTTGAACTTTATGATCTGTCTAATGCAGTCTGAGCTGCTACTTGTATGAAAAGTGCTTTATAATTAATTAATCTTCCTCTTCTTATCGTTATTATTCTATTTTTTTGTTCTGTTACTTTGGCACAGTTTTTGAGTTTGCTTATGCTTTTTGGGGTCACACACTGCCCCTCATAGACATTACAGACTAACATAAATACCCGCACACAAATATACACACATTAGCAACCACCTGGGATACCAAAGCAATAGCTTAGCAACACCTTAGCAACCACTTGGGATATCATTTGAACAGCCTAGCAACACCTTAGCAACCACCTGGGATATCATTTGAACAGCCTAGCAACACCTTAGCAACCACCTGGGATATCATTTAAACAACCTAGCAACACCTTAGCAACTAGCTGGGATAATATAGCAGTGGCCTAGCAACACCTTAGCAACCACTTGGGATATCACTGAAACAGTCAAGCAACACCTTAGTAACCACCTGGGATATCATTTAAACAGCCTAGCACATCTTAGCAACCACCTGGGATATCATCGCAACATCCTAGCAAGACTTTGTCAATCACCTTGGATATCATTTAACCGGCCTAGCAACACCTTCGCAACCACCGGGGATATAACTGAAACGGCCTAGCAACACATTGGCAACCATCTGGGACAGCATATCAGTGGCCTAGCAACACCTTAGCAACCACCTGGGATATAACTGAGACAGCCTAGCAACACCTTAGCAACTGTCCTGCATCCTTTTCACAGGCCACATTTATGTTATTCAATTTAGTAAATAAACAGTACTTGTGTATTAAAAAGTGCTCCATAATGAATGTGTTAACTTTTAACTTAATCTCACATTCAAGATCAGTGCGGTGTGACATCAGCTTTATTAAGCGGTCAGCCTCAGCACTGTAAAGGTCAGCCTCAGTACTGTAAAGAAATGCCCAGTTTGCTCTAACAGTAGTCTGGTTTGAGAGAATGACCTTGAGGTTTTTCTGCGTATAATATGAAAACTAGAAAAGCAGAAGCGCTGGAACTCGTCCACCGCACCAGCACTCTTCACAGATATGGTTCATTTCGTGGAAAGGCAGACACAGTGGGGTCTTTGTTGTGGAAATAAACAACAATCACCGAAAGTTCTCTAATTGCACAAGGGACACAGAGAAGTTCTCCCATTCATAGAAAGTGGTGCGAGTGCAGGGGGGATGGGAGGCCCCGTCGTGCTGAGCAGCACTCATGACTATGTGTGGCCTCCTGGGACTGCCTCTCTTCTTTCACTTTCTCAGTGGTCAGCGCGTCACTGAGCCCAGCGCTGAACAGTCATGCTCATTAACGCTCCCTCAGAGAAAGTGGGGTTTCTCCTGTGGCTGCAACTTCACAGGAATTTATATGAATCCAGCTAATTAAAAGAAAACAATCAAGGTCAGAGCGAAGGGTGGACGTGGTGTTAAAACGCCTCTCATGACTTAACTGAGGTGAAGCCCATGAAAATTGCCCTCATCTTTCTGAAGAACTTCATGAGACAAGGCTGGACAACTGACTCAAACCTCAGAGTAAATAAACCACCACAGAAAATATGAGCCCTGTACACAAACAATGACCTCACACTTCTCTTCACTGACTGCTTTATGAGAAACATACAGGCCACTTTAACCTCTCAGTCCTCACCTAGAAAAGATATGGAAACACTCATATTCATCTTAATTTCATTTTAAACACAATGTGGATTCAAACATTATAAACTGGATATCAAACTAGACATGACAAGCTGTATTATGTAATATTTCAAGCATTTTTGGAAGAAGAAGCTATTAACTGATTAATAATATAGTGTATTAATATTACTTATTGATAATAATTACCTGTCAAGTTATCTGCTTCAAGATTTAATTACTTTTTAAATACAACACATTCTGGATATTAATTTTACTCAAATTTTATTCTGGATATTAATTTTATTACAACTTCATTCTGAATATATTAATCTTTTAGAAGGTCATTCAGGATATTATTCTTATTAGAACCTCATTCTGGAGAACAAACTTCATTTTATTAGAATTTCATTCAACGTATGAATTTTTATTACAGCTTAATTCTGGATTAAAATTTTATTAAAGTTTTATTCTGGATATTATTTTTATTAGGACTTCATTTCTGAATATTAATTTTATTACAACTACATTCAAGATATTAATTTATTAAAATGTCATCCAGGTTATTAATCTTATTAGAACTTCATTTTGGATATTAATTTTATTAGAACTTTATTCAACATATGAATTTTTATCACAACTTAATTTTTGGATTTAAATTTTGCTCTGGATATTAATTTATTACAACTACATTCAGGATATTAATTTTGTTACAACTTTATTCTGGATATACATTTTATTACAACTATATTCTGGATATTAATTTTATTAGAACTTTTTTCAAGGCATTAATTTTGTTACAACATCAATATAAATTATTTTACAACTTCGTTCTGGATATTAATTTCGCTCTGGATATTAATTTTATTAGAACCTTATTCTGCATGTTAGGTTTTTTACACCTTCATTCAGGATATTCATTTTATGACAACTTCACTCTGAATATTAATTTTATTACAACTTCATTCTGAATATTAATTTCATTTTGAATATTAATATTAATTTATCCAAACTCTATTCTGGATAATAATTTATTAGTACTTTATTCTGGATATAAATTTTATTAAAACTTTATTCTGGATATTAATTTTATTAGAACTTATTCATTTTATTAGAACTTCATTCTAAATATTATTTCATTAGAACTTTATTCTGGATATTGACTTATTAGAACTTATTTATTCGAAATTCATTCTGAATATTATTTTTATTAGAACTTCATTCTGAATATTAATTTATTGAAATTTAATTTTGGATATTACCTTTATTAAAACTTAATTCTGGATATTAATTTTATTAGAACTTATTAATTGTATGAGAACTTATTCTGGGCATTAATTAAAATTTCAATTAGATATTAATTTTATTTAAACTTTATTCTTGATGTTCTACAGGGTTCTCAGTCATTACAGGACCATCTACACACATTTCTTCTTTTTTAAGTCTTCCTGTGAATCATCTGAGTCCTGTGACTCAGCAGGATCAGCATCACATTAGCTTGGCTTTATTTCAAGCTCATTATTTATGGGAATGTAGTCCATCTGCTTTATTAGAAACGCCTGCACTTCCAGTCACTGGAGCCTTTATGAGAAACACTTCAAGAGCAGAAAAGGCAACAAACCAAAACTGCCACCAGATAAAGAAAACATGTGTGGGCATTTCCTAAATGTCACAGAGCTGACTTAAGGTGTTTAGGTGACGTCAAAGAAATAATCGGGTTGGTCAGTCCTTAGAGGTCCACTATGCAGGTGTACGATTACAGACTGTAGCTCTCTAGCTGCACAGTTTATCAGGCCCCTCTACCTCATTCATCACTGGTCAGTTTCTGACCACAGGATAGCTGTTATCCAGGTGTTATCTGGTGGTTCTCATTCTCAGCACAGCAGTGACAGTGGCATGGTAGCGTGGAAGTGGTGCTGGTACGAGTGGATCAGACACAGCAGAGTTGCTGAGGTTGAGAGTGGACCACCACCCAAAAATATCCAGCCAAGTGCATCTCTGAGGTCAGAAACTGACCAATGATGGAGGACGACAGAGTGGCTGAAACAGACTGTTATCATTTTGGATATGAGTGTTTTTAAAACTTTATTCTAGATTTTTGTTTTTTTAGAACCTCATTCTAGGCATAAATTTTATTAGGACATTATTCTGGATATTAATTTTATTAGATCTTCATTCTGGATATTGATTTTAGTACAACTTCATGCTAGATATTAATTTTATTAGAACTGTATTCAGGATATTAACTTTATTCTAGATATTAATTTATTAGAACTTTATTCTAGACACTGATTGATTAGAATGTATTAGAATTTTATAATAACTTCATTCTGGATGTGAATTTTATTAGAACTTCATTTTTAATGGTACTGAATGAGTGGTTGTAGCGCTGACCAGGTCAGCCACGGGGGATCTGCGGTGCAGCTGGATCTGTCGCTCCACCTCCACCTGCATGCGGGCCATGGGCCGGGCGAGAGCGAGCGCCCCCCGCGCCTCCTCCTGCAGCCGCCGCTGCACTCGCCAAAACTCACAGTCCTCCTGCTCCAGGTCCTCCTCCCCCGTGTCCCGGTCCGACAGAGAGGAGCTCTGCTTACTCTGAGCAGGAAACACAGACAGAGACAGTGAAGCACGTCTGGAATCAGGAGATAACAAGAGCTCCACACTGGTCAGTACAGTTGGTCATCTTGCCTATACTCTGCTCACCCAGGCCTTCTTGTTTCATTTTTTAGTTTCTCCATGCTATTTGTAACTAGAAACACCTGTAAATTATGTAAAATTAATAATTCAGAGAAAAATGCAAGTGTGCAGTGCACCAACAAAACCCTGGAAACCATATTGGACACTGTAGCAACCACCAGACATACCATAACAACCCTTTCAGCAACACCCTAGCAATCACCTGGGATAACATAGCAACCACCTAGCAACACCTTAGCAACCATCTAGCAAAACCCTAGAAACTACTTTGGACACTGTAGCAACCACCAGACATACCATAACAACCCTTTCAGCAACACCCTAGCAATCACCTGGGATAACATAGCAACCACCTAGCAACACCTTAGCAACCATCTAGCAAAACCCTAGAAACTACTTTGGACACTGTAGCAACCACCAGACATACCATAACAACCCTTTCAGCAACACCCTAGCAACCACCTGGGATAACATAGCAACCACCTAGCAACACCGTAGCAACCATCTAGCAAAACCCTAGAAACTACTTTGGACACTGTAGCAACCACCAGGCATACCATAACAACCCTTTCAGCAACACCCTAGCAACCACCTGGGATAACATAGTAACCACCTAGCAACACCTTAGCAACCACTTTAGATACCATAGCAGCCCCCTAGCAAAACCCTAGAAACCTCATTGGACACTGTAGCAACCATCAGACATACCATAACAACCTTTTAACAACACCCTAGTAACCACCTGGGATAACAGCAACCACCTAGTAATACCTTACACACAATCTGGGGTACCATAGCAACCACTAGAAATAACATAGTGACCTCCTAAAATTGACTTTATATTGACCTTTTGGCAACACCCTAGCAACCGTCTGGAAACTGACCAAGCTGCACAATCACTGCAATTTCTTCAGGAAATGCACTCTGTAGGTATTTTGGTAAATATAAATATAATATGATATAATTTTTGTATTTTCAACTAATCAAACCTCAGACAAGCGAAATAACGTGCTTCGTACTGTGTATTGAGAAACCGTCTTTAATTATCATGATGGTAAATGTTTGCCATATTGCCCACCTTTACATGCAGGCATAAAGTTTCCCATATTCATTTAATAGTCAAGCAGGTACCATTGGAGACAAGGGTGTGTCCAGGCTCGTCTCTGTCCGGCTGTCCTCCGCATCGCTGTCCTTATCACTGCTGCTGTCGTTCACAAAACACATCTGCAGGTTCACCCCATTCTGAAGCCTGAAACCCAAGAACAAAGAATCTATTTCAGGAATGAGTTGGTTAAAAATAAACGATGGATGAGACCCAAAAATAGCAGCGCTGTATGAAATCATCTCAGTCTGATCTGCACTGTCTGTAAGTGTTTATTCCCATAATGCCATTGGTCTTTCTCAGTTGTTTTAAATAGCAAAAAGTGATACGTGTTTTTAATGTTAGATCTTAACTATGAAAATAACATCAGATCTGCTTAAAATAGACTTCACTTTATTAGAAACACCTAAATTGTGCTTCCACTAACTGGCCACTTTATTAGAAACACATACCTTATACTTCCACTAACTGGCCACTTTATTAGAAACACCGAAATTATGCTTCCACTAACTGGCCACTTTATTAGAAACACATACCTTATACTTCCACTAACTGGCCACTTTATTAGAAACACCTAAATTGTGCTTCCACTAACTGACCACTTTATTAGAAACACCTAAATTGTGCTTCCACTAACTGGCCACTTTATTAGAAACACATACCTTATACTTCCACTAACTGGCCACTTTATTAGAAACACCTAAATTGTGCTTCCGCTAACTGACCACTTTATTAGAAACACCTAAATTATGCTTCCACTAACTGGCCACTTTATTAGAAACACCTAAATTATGCTTCCACTAACTGGCCACTTTATTAGAAACACATACCTTATACTTCCACTAACTGGCCACTTTATTAGAAACACCTAAATTATGCTTCCACTAACTGGCCACTTTATTAGAAACACCTACACTTAATTAATGCACTTAATATTAAAATAGACATTTTTAAAAAATACACCTAGAAGTGTTTTTTAGTTAAATCTTGTGAATTTTAGGGTTGGAAAACATTGAACCACAATTATTACTATAGATGCCTTGTTAAATGTGACATGTATGCGCTCATCAATGTCGTTGAGCCAGTCGGGTGCGTTGTTGATATATGGGGTATAAGTAGCCATATTTGACAGAAGGCCAATATTTTGGGTTAGAGGATTGTTATTTTATAGTTTTAAACTATTCATTATTATTCTAAACTTTGGAAAGAAAGAAAAACCTTTCTATGAGTGGACATGTCCAACCCTTGACTGGTATTGTATTAGGAGCCACTGCAGGTTCGAGTAAAAATGCCACTGGAACAGTTATAAACAGTGCTTAGGACAGTTTTTTCAACACAGTCGTCAAATAAATGACAACAGGGCAAGATTTCCAATCTACCGTTCAGTAAATGTTAAAAGCATTAATCTAACAACAATTGTTAAATGGTTAAAGGCTCTGCTAACTAGAACAGAGGAGCTGGTTAGCATTAGCTTAGCCAGAGTGCTATCAGCTCTCCTCACCATGTAACAGGTTCAATTCTGCCTAACAGAAGCTATAAGTTTAGATGATTATGACTCGAATCTGAGGATTCAAGTCGAGCCGTTGGTGTTGGACTGACAGAAAACCAAAATCAAACCCGTTCTGTGGTGTTTGGATCCGTAGCCTACTAGCTAGGTTTATATTAACCGGTTCCTCTAGCCTAGTTAGCCTGTCTAGCGGCCTTTAATTCCAAGCACCACAGACGGTTCAATTCAGTCTGCTCTGCTGTTTCAAGCACAGAAACTCATGTCTGAGAGACAAAGTTGAGTGACTGGTGTTGGAGGGACAGAAAGCTGGAATCAAACCAGTTCTGTAGTGTTTTAAGCTGTAGCCTGCAGGGTTAGACTGGCAGCAGTGTAACGTAAGCTTAGCAGGCTAAAGGTTCCACCCACTGCAGTGCAGGCTCGGTTCCAGCTAATTGACACTCGCACCTGTTCAGAGAATAAAGACTCCAAGAGCACAAAATCAAGTGACTGGTGCTGGAGTAGCACCCAGAACTGAATGTGTTGAGCAGCTGAGCAGTGCGGAGCGGCACAGTACAAAGAGGCCTTTGACTGTGAATGGTACAGTGTAAGTGAAAACAAAGAGTTGGCTCAGCTCTTTGCATTTATAACCACCATTTATAATCACATTCACTTCCCCGCTGTGGACTTCCTGCTAAACCCCTTACTCACTCCAACCCCGTTCATTAGGAACTGTCTCTCTGCTCCATCAAAACAAAAGTGACCATTGGAACAGAAGCTTTTCCCACTCGTACTATTTCTTTGCCCACTTCTGCTTATGTGGTTCCATTTCACATGCGCCTAAACCGCTGGATGAATGACTTACATAATCGTAACTAGACTGCATGCCGCAGGTATCTCTCAGTCCTGCTGTGTAAGGTTGTGGTGGTGATCGTAGACCACAGTGCACAGATAATTCCACCAAATGCCAAGCCAACGGTAATGCCCCAGCCCAGTTAAAAACTGTTTTAATCGCCCTCTTATTGGCTGTAACATAGCACCATATAATAACTCATAGTGAGAGTTGGCCATGCTAAAGTACAGCCTCCACACGGGGGGGTTAGTTTTACGTCTTTTTAAGTCTCCATATGTCATTTCAAAACATTTTTTGTAATGTTTTATTCAAAGATGGATCAAAAACATTCAGTAGATATCTATATATATTTAAATTTTACTGTGCTGAATCTCTTCACTAACTATATTTATTATGATTTACATATTTTTGCATATTTATGTTGGAAAGGTCTGGCTCAAACAACAGATTTCTACTGAATTAGTTGTGTTTGCTCTAATTTACCAGACTTTTTGGTAACTGCTACAACTATTTCTGGGTCATTCTACCGAAACGTCCACTTTTCTATCTATCCATAGTCACCGATCCTAAGAAAGGTAACACCAGAGACATTTTTAATGAACAATGCATTTTACAAAACGGCTGCTACAGACCATCAAACCACATGTTGTCAATCATGGAATATCCACAAAAATATGGAATTTAATCCATTTGTGTTCTATTTTTTCACAGTTACCTCAGAATAAAGTCGGTCACACCAGAGACTTCAGCTAAAAGCTTCATATGAAATCATGAGCTAAATGAGAAAATCTCTGATAACTGAAAGACACAGTGGACTCACCATGTGCTTTTCTTCATAGATCCTCAGAGAATAGGTAAGAGGAAGTCGAGTGATGTCATCAGTGTGATTTTTATTTCAGAATAAGAGATTTTTTGTTATGAGGTAACACCAGTGACACGACTCCTGGGGACAACAACTTCATTATATATTTTATAATATTTATTTTGAAATTTGTTTTCTTTATGTCATTTAATTCATATATTTTGCAGTCATGTAGAGATTATTGCAGTTAAAATAGCAGAAAAACATGGTTTTACTTCAAAATATGGCCTCAGCCTTCACACATAACTGTGAGGACAAGCTCTTCTGTGGTGCTTGGAATTCTATATAATTGATTTAAAAACCAATATTGCTAAATTGAGGCTCAAGAAGGTGTAACTGTTAAAATAACTTATTGTTTTGTTTTAAAATATAAATAAATTGTAACCCTAACGTTTTTCAAATGTAATATATCTGTAAACACTAGGGACACAAAAATGGACGTTTCTGTAGAATGACCCTTCTATTTTTATAGATATTATTTATAGATATTTCATACAGTGTCCACATAATCTAAGTCTATATGAGACGCCACACGGTTTAATGTGCGTGATGATGGTGCTGTTAGCACCGTGCTAATAGGAGTGGTATAAGACTCCAGTACTTCCCAGCAAACATAGTTATGTTGTGACAACCTATTATTTTGCTGCCCACAACGTTGTCACAAGGTTGAAACGTAATTCCTCAGAAAACTGTGACAACGTTATCTGACAACATTGTGACAACATAGTGGCAACGTTGTCAGTACCTCCCAGAATCCTCATAACCCAGACAGCGAGCATATATCGGTCAGCTGGCTTGATAAGGTCGGCACCCCGCTGACTGTTTGCCACTGCTGGTCCACCCTCGGACCACCCGGATTACTGTCCTGCATACAAGCTCTAACTAGTTTTTATTCTCCTCAAACAGATTTTAAATGCACAGAGAGTTTTATTTTAGAAACTAAACAAATATTACAAACAACTGAGAGAACAAAAATGATAACTAGGCCTGACATAAAATGATTTTATAAAAAATGTTGTTGCCGACGCTGAGCTACAGTAAAATTCTTCACTAAAGTAATTTATAAAGTATAACTAAAGGAAAAATAAGTAAATTGGACTGTTAGTGGAAAATGAGCGATGATAAGTGGAATTTTTTGTAATACTCTGCTTAAACGCCGGTGGTCCGCCCAGAAAACACAGAGCAAAACGCCAGTGGACCACCAGCCTTGCCATCAGCGGGCAAACAGTGGCCCACTATCCTCTTGCTATCAGGGAAGTTCCATTATGGAACTGCATGGAATTTTGCGACAGGTAGTCATAACACTGTATGTGACAGCATTACTGATTAATCAGGTTGTGACCATGTTGTGACAACCTTGTCCAGACGAGGTAAACAGCACCACCTTTTGACAATGTTGCAGCAACACTGTAAGAAAGTAGACAATGTTGTGACAATGTTGTGTGTTCGCTGGGTTGTTAGCCTTGTAGCTCCAGCACAAAACCAAAGAAGCAAACTTCAGAGCCTTCGTGACCTGCATGGCTGGTGAACTACATTTGTTTTAAGGGGGGAATTTGTGCACATTTGATTTTCCACCCAAGTACTGCAGTAACAGTGGCTGAAACCCTTGAGTTTATCCTGCTTAATCTCTTTTTGCCCGCGTTTTCACTCTTCTCATGATGATTTACCAGCTAACTCACAGTATGCCCTCATTATTGACAAGTGAAAATGATGCAAAAGCCCAAATTTCAGAATTCAGGCTCGTAGTCCTGTATCTCAAAGTTAGGCCTTCACAGTAGCAATGACACACTGCCCTCTAGTGGAGGCTGAGCCAAAAGGCTCTGGCTTAATTCTAAACAATACAGGCCATTTTCCTACTGCCAAGGCTAGGCTTAATCCTTGTCTGGGGGAACACTCAATCTGTAGGTTCTCACAGTGGATGTCCTAGAACATTAGAAATGGTTTTGTAACCTTTTCCAGACTGATACATTTCAAACAGCTATTTTTCAGCTCTTTCGGATTCAGTTTTGATCACGGTGTAGTTAAAACGATGTGGCAACCACATCACTCTGATGATAAACTTGAATATGAGCGAGGTTTACATCCAGAAGGACCAGCTATACTCAAGCCTGACTGTGTTCAGTCGGCTGAATCTCATTATCAATTAAATTTGGTTAATTTGCTTGAGCAGTAAAGGGGGGCAGTTAACCTTCACATGGGTGATTTGCATGTTGGGTAGCTCCTTAAATAAAATAAAAAAAATGCATAAACACTAATTTAAAAATGTGTTTGAGTTTGAAAAGATCCTCTTTGTTTAATATTACATTTTAGAAGCATTTGCTGTGACATATCGTCGCTGTCCAGTGAAAAACATGTATCTCCATTTTTTGCGATTTTTACTTTTCTGCATCGTTTGAGCTCAGCAGCCGTCCTTTACATTGTGTGAGAATTTCATGATCATTGGACCAATAGAAATACTCCAAAACTGCTTAGAATAAAAACTCTTTCCATTAACTTACATTGAAAGCAAAGAACGTTTTGCCCTCTCCTGTAAAGTTACTATTTTGGAGACACTTGCTTTTCTTAGGACAGCGACGATCTGCAGTAATAGAGACAATTAAGATGGGGCATTTACTTTTTCACAGTACTGCGGGTGGAGTTTGTAAAGTGGCCAGTGAGTGGAAGCACAAGGTAAGCGGATGGCGAGAGGATGCTTGATCTTCTTTGGGCGTGCAAAAGTTTTGGCGCCCCCAGACAAATGACGTTTGGTTGAGTTTAAGTAAAAGTAGGTTAAGACCCTCTACAGAGAACACACCTCTGCACATTTCAATGCAAAATTATTTCTGAGTTTAACATACTGGGGGGATGGGGGATAAAACAAACCAGTTATGCCACATTTTATACTATATGTTTTATTTGTCCAACATGATAAATGTTTTTCCAGTGTTTAACTGAAAATGTGCACTAAAATCTGCAGAAAATGCCGTATTTAAGTTCCCTCTAAAAGAACGTTTTAACTTATCTTCACTCAGAAGCTCAAAAAAACATGTAATCCGTCCAGGGGAGTGCAAACTTTTGCATACTAACGGTAATCTGCTAAACCTGGTGCACCAGGCCCAACAATATCAGAGCAGCATGTATGGCGTAGCTGTATTTAGTCATTTCTTCAGTCATTTGACCCTTAAATGCATTTTTCAAATCCAGTAAAAGTGAAAGTTTGCCGTGGGAGTAGTGGCCCCTGCAGAAATGTAGCTTCAAATGTCCGACTTGCAGTAAAATGGAGGCCTGTTTACGAGTTCTTTGCAGACATATGGAGAATAATCAATCACAGCATGCGCAAATACGCACTCCAGCACATTTCCACCCACCGTGAGGACAGGCAGTTTTTGCCGCCCTTGCTGCAGCCGGTGAAGAAAGCGGGGCCGTCGTCATAGAAACTGCCGAGGGCCAGCTTCTGCCTGATTGACTCCCTCTCGTTCCTCTGGGCCTACACACACAAATACATACACACACAGCACGCACGTTAAATAAATGATGAAGCCAGCTCAGCCGTGAAGATCCAGCAAAGAGCACCACGTACTGTTTACTACCGAGGGCCGGGAAGATGAGAGTAAGAGCAGTAGTGTGTTGTAAGACTTGAATTAGAGTGGTCACTATGGCCATGGTGGGCAGTTGGGTGTGCGTGTGGGGGGTTTTAGGAGGAGAAGAGAGGGAAGAGTAGAGAAGTAAAGTCTGTCCTTGTACTGGAGGGGAAATCACTGCTCTCTTAGTGAACAGAAGGCGTGGAGGGGGCTTTCCACTTTTGCCGCATCTCCAATACTGATACACTGCCCACCTATTAGTGAGAAAGAACGCAGCATTTGGCATGACAATATACACCGATCAGGCATAACATTATGACCACCTCCTTGTTTCTACGCTCGTTGTCCATTTTATCAGCTCCACTTACTATATAGGTGCACTTTGTAGTTCTACAGTTACAGACTGTAGTCCATCTGTTTCTCTGCATACTTTGTTAGCCCCCTTTTACCCTGTTCTTCAGTGGTCAGGACCCACCTGGACCCTCACAGAGCAGGTACTATTTGGGTGGTGGATCATTCTCAGCACTGCAGTGACACTGATGTGGTGGTGGTGTGTTAGTGTGTGTTGTGCTGGTCTGAGTGGATCAGACACATCAGTGCTGCTGGAGTTTTTAAACACCTCAGTGTCGCTGCTGGACTGAGAATAGTCCACCAACCAAAAATATTCAGCCAACAGCGTCCTGTGGGCAGCGTCCTGTGACCACTGATGAAGGACTAGAGGATGACCAAAACACACTGTGCAGCAGCAGATGAGCTATCGTCTCTGGCTTTACATCTACAAGGTCGACTGACAAGGTGGGAGTGTCTAGTAGAGTGGACAGTGAGTGGACACAGTGTTTAAAAACTCCCACCCGCCAAACACAACACTCACTAAGTTACACACACAGTCTATATCAAGGGTGCCTAAACTTTTTTGCCCTGTAATGTTTGTGGTGGGCCGAGGCCAAGAAGACAAAATAGGTCATTAGTAACTTCTTAGTCATACATTTTGGGTTGTATTCTTTAAAACTACACTATGTAAGTTTTGGGGATTTGGAGACCTCTCTGGTGGAAAGGTGTAATTACACTACAGCATTCTGTAATGTAGGTTGTGTTTCGGAGTTTGTGTTTCCCCGAGTGGAAGAATCTGATAATTGCAAGCATATTGAAAGCCTTAAAAGAGACTTCAGTCAGAACTTGGTGAAAGACGTGTCTTCAGAGGATGTGAGTGAATTATCTACTAGTCATCATATTTTCATTAGTGTAATGTTGATTCTGCATTTGCGGCCTAGACATTGAGCTGGACCTTCTTTTTGAGCCTATGTGTGTGACATTAGACATATGACATGGTCCAAAAAACTAACAACCTGACACCTCTGACTTTTAAAGCGGCAATATATCAGATTTTTTTTTGGTTGAAATTAAAAGAAATAGCATTACTGCATCAGATGAAAAGATAAATATGGATGTAATTCACTTACATCCTTGAAAGACATTACCATTACTGTTCTCTTTGATTACTCTTTCAACACTCTCGCAATCATCAAGTTCATCCGCTTGGTGAAGTGGTCCGAAGCACAACCCACACTGCATGTAATAACACCTTTCCACCAGAGGGGTCTCCAAATCCCTTGAACTTACATAGAGCAGCTTTAAATGATTATTTCAGGCTTACGGGCTTACGGGGTGACTTACAGCAGCGCACAAACACAATATTGTAGGGTTCTTTTTTTTTTCTCCTGATTCAATAATACTACAAATCTTACACAGTGCTGCTTTAAATACTACAATGAGTTCCTTACATATCAGGCATACAGCCTTGCTTTTCAATTCAGTTGAAAGATATTCTTCATACTGGTGGTCTTCTCTTGTCAGTGTATACTCTTACACTCTTAAGCTCATATTCCTCCTACATTGTAAAAAACAGATGTTTAGTGAGTGTCTGAGAGGTCACCCCAACATGAGGAGATTGTGAATTTGAATTCAATGCTATCCTTGGCCCAGAGACCAACACAGCATGTCGCTGTGAGAGAAAACCTCGTATCTCCAGAATGGTAACTTTACAGGAGAAGGAAGAAACCTACTTTACTTTCAGTGTAAATCAATGGAACCAGACATTTTTCTGAGTCATTTTCAGTCATTTCTTTTAGTTCATTCACCATGAAATTTACATACAATGTAAAGAGTAACGGGTATTTTCAAATTATGTCAAAAACTGAAAAAATGGAGATACGAGGTTTTCTTCAGACAACAGCGATGTGTTAACGGCACTGTGAGACCTAGGAAGTCCTAAACAATAGGTGGGAGAAAATTTTTGATTGTAGCTATATTTACAGAAATAAGTGTTATTTAACTGTTTTCTACGGCCAACTTTGATGACAGACTTTCGACTGTTTTTTGGCATTTATTTGAATTTTTTGTTTTTTCACCCTTTTTACACAGTGTACATATGTCTATTGTTAATGAACTTGAGGGACTAAGAGAGAGTGCTCCGAGGCCTTGCACACGTATGTGCTTCATCTTCACCAAAATAACTCCAATCTACCTGCTGCTATCTCCCATAGCAACACCGACGGTCATGATGTGGAACAGCTAATGCTATTTCTGCTGCCATCATCCATCTCCAGGACGTTGTTTTCCTCCCCCGTCTTCTTCCTCCCCCCTTCCACCCTCCTGGGACTGGGCAGAAGGTGTGGATATTTTCAGGTGGATACACGCCAACCCCTTCTCATTCCCCAGAGCAGAAAGGGAAAAAACATCTGCCAGTTCTTCCACCTTTTCCCTCAAAGCCACACCCCACTCGCTTCATCTCACTGTCAAATTTGGCAGCTTCTCCCACTGGATTTGGGTTAGTCTGAGGCAGGCCTTCTGTGGATCAATGTAGACGAAGACAGATTTCGTGACGAAGCCTGTGATGTAAGGTCGTCAATCGAAGTCAAGCCGCTTTCTGGTACATTCTGGGGAGCCTGAAGTCCTCCCACTCTCCGCTAACGGCTGGGAGAGAGCAGGTCTGGCTGTTCTGTGGACTGATAAAGCCCTTTCCAGAGCAAACACTAACTCACATGCCCAGATTGTCCGAGCAGACCAGCAAAATTGCAAGAAGAATGGATTTCATCACTTGAACCAGCATCATCACTCGAATCAGAACCAGCCCGTCACTTAACATATCAAACCAACATGTAATTAACATATCAAACCAGTCTGTTTACTCTGAAAACACAGAAACAGCCTTGATCTCTAAATTCTACGCATAGAGATTTGATCAGCTCCACCCGGAATCGTGAAGCCATCAAGAAACAGCAATCAAAACAAGCCCTTTTCACAAGTGGAGCCAAGGCCAAGACGCCTAAATATAGATTTTTTCCCACACGCCCAAGCCAGATCAGTGAAGAGGTGGTCCCAAAACACTGAGGTAAAGGTTACCGTCGTCCCAAAATACAAGGCCTGCTCACCTGGTAAAGGCATTTCTCCTGGTGCACCATCCTTCAGCATGGCAGAGTGCAGCAGCAGCAACCGCCCTGCCTTACACTGCAGTGTGTGAGACGCTTCCCCAGAGAGCAGCTCTACCTTCACCACACACACACACACACACCACGCACAGAGCGAAGGGAGGAGGGAGCGAGAGAGAGAGAGAGAGAGAGAGAGAGAGAGAGAGAGAGAGCGAGAGCAATCTTCCTCCCAGGCACTGTAGAGAAGGAGAGAAAGGGACTAAGTGGCTATAAGAGTGAGGGTGGGAGGGGGTCCCACGTTCAGGCTCATGGTCAGACTGTGCTTTTCCTATCCGTGTCACGTTTAAGCTGATAAAATGGGAGAATATTCTATTGATTTGATTCAGTAGGTGGGTGAATTTCACGATCGGGTGTCTCACAGACATTACATTCACAAATATGAATGTAAAGTAAAGGTAAAATACATTTTGCGTACATTCTTCGCAACAACCTATGTGCATGTTTCAGATATATAACTTACATTAAAGGGCCCACATCATGGAAAACATGAAATAAATGTATGTAAACATTATTAAAGTATCAAAACATCCATACAGCCATACATCAATACATCCCAGACCATATATGGAAACTAACCCCTTAAAATCCCAGGCTTATGACATACTAAGGGTCAATATTCAGTAACTACAGGGACTTCAAACGCTTGTTCTGCCATCTCTATAACTAGAACATCTTTAGACTTTGGCCTGTTTGTACTGGCACAAAGACAAGCTTTCCTGGTGTTTCTTGAAGTCGCTGTAGTGAAGAGCATCTGCCAAATGAGAGTGTAAACTCTAAACGTGGCCCAAAGAAATGTGCAAAATAAACTTTATGGCCAAATATTTTTTAAATCAGTGCTGAATGTCCTGTAAATCCCACTTGCGTCCACAAGGAGGTAGAAAACATTGCCACAGACCACTGTAGTCGAGCGTCGTTCTGGGTTTGAGCTCCATTTCTCTATGACCAGAATGAATAGGGTTTCCGAAAAAATCGCCCCCTGTGTTAAATAAACATGTTCAGAACCCGATACGGTTTGTCCTGTGAACATTTTCTCCCGAATATCACTGGATCCTCTGAATTACGAGGTCGTTAAAGAGCTATAATACTAATATTGCTACATGTGAGCTAAAGCTACTGCGCATCAATTTGATGTCACTAAGCTACACTAAACTAAGGCGGGCTGTGGCGGTGCTCTGACGAGCTGTGCTACCTTATCGAAATGTTCTACTGTTGCGCATAATTACAGGTAAACCCGTAAATAAAACCTCTAGGTGGGATATTTTGATAGACTAAAACTCCTTATTAAAGATACTCCCCGTGTTAAACTACGAGGCTGAATTTAGTGTCTTTTTTTGCAGCTTCTTGTTTGAATGTTCCCGTTCCACCTTAAATAGCGCAGCAGCTGTGACTAGCTATCACAAACATTAGCAAACGAGACAAAATACCGACCTGTCGGTTCTGTGAAACAGCAAAAAATAAGTTAATGTTACTCTGTTAAGCGGAAATAGAGAAACCTCCTCATATCAGGCCTTTCAACCCTCCATGAAGCTGAGGTCAGCTTCTTTTTAGCCGGCTGCTTGGTCAAATTTTCCCTCATCAGATGAAGAACAGAGAACTGCAGGGAAACCTGCTTTTTTCTTCAGACTCCTTTTCATTGCCTTCAGTCTGTACATGGAAATACGCTACCACACGGGCAAAGTGTGCTTAAGGAGGCTGCCAGTCTAATGATGTGAATTCAGTGTGCAGTAGCTTTAGCTCACATGTAGCAATATTCATATTTCAACTCTTTAACGACCTCGTAATTCGGAGGATCCAGTGGTATTCGGAAGAAGAATTTTCTGAACATTTTTATCTACCACAGGGGGCGATAGAGACGATTTTTCGAAAACCCTATTCATTCTAGCCATAGAGAAATGGAGCTCAGACCCGGAGTTCCTAATATGGACATAAGAACATGGCGCCCACTACAAAATGACCACATGGCTACAGTGGTCTATTCACGTGAACCAGCAGTTCCATCTGCACGTGAACATTTGACATCCTATTTGGTGTCACTATATAATTGTGATCGTTTAGGGACATCTATATGGTTCAAGGTGTTTGTGGATCATCTACAGCAGCAGTGCCCAGTCCTGGTCCTGGAGATCGACCACCATGCAGAGTTTAGCTCTAACCCTAATCTAACACCTGATCCAAATAACGAAGGCCTTCAGAGGAATGTGTTAAAGCCAGGTGTGTTGGATCTGAACTCTCCAGCCCTGCTCTACAGAGTCCCCCAGATATACTGCCACCCTTAGTAAACATGAGCACAAAAAACAAGGAAAAATCTTTGTTTTTGTACATATTCAACAAAAAAAAAAACGTTTTAGTGAGGCTTAAATATTAAAAAAGTCAGCAGTTAAAAAACAGCAGTTCCATTTTTATGGGACGCTCTGGATCAGCTGTGCATAAGCTCACCATGTCCAATGCCAAGCGAGGCTAGAGAGGTTTAAAGCCCACCAGCATTGGGCTGTAGAGCAGTGGAACTGTGTTCTATGGAGCTCCATCCAATATCTGTGGGATGAGTTGCAGTGGTCCAGAACTGATCATCCAACATCAGTACCTGACCTCACTAATGCTCTTGTGGCTGCAATCAAATCCTTACAGCAATGTTCCAAGTAAAGCCTTCACAGAAGATTAGCACTGCAGCAAAGTGAGGACAAACTCCCTGTTACTACCCTTCATTTCAAGAGAAACACTGGAGGAGCAGCTGTCTACAGACCTTTGGACATACAGTATGCACACTTAAAAAGACGGTTCTTCAAGGGTTCTTTAGTAAAGACAATGGTTCTATTTAGAACCATGAACACACAAAGAACCCTTTGCATCATTGGAGGCTTCTTTACGTAGTGAAAGTGTTCTTCAGATTGAGAATGTGTTGTATATGGTTCTTAATAGAACCTTTATGCAATAGCAGAGCCACTTTTGGCGCTATATAGAACCGTCTACAGCACATTCTCAATCTGAAGAACGCTTTCATGATGCTGAGAACCTTTTAATCATGCAAAGTGTTCTTTTGTTGCTCTATCTAGAATAACTCTTCACTAAAGAACTCTTAAAGAACCATCTTTTTTAAGTGTGTACAACCATTTCATGCTCAAATGGTTCTTTGCACAGTGAAATGGTTCTATATAGCACCAAAAACAGTTCTGCTATTGCTGCAGTGTCAAGCTTGTAATATTAGAACTCTTTTTAGTGCTATATAGAACCGTATTCAACCACCATGTTCACCATACGAAGAATAATTTAAGCATGAAATTGTTGTATGTAGAACTCATGGCTCTAAATGGAACCATTCCCTTTACTAAAGAACCCCTGAAATCTTTTTAAAGTGTAATTTATGTTCCAAAGTGGTTCAGAACTCAAAGGCTTTTAGTAGAAGTGAACCTAAGATGAATCCATCTATTTATTTTTGGATGTTATTGTTTAATTTCTGATTATCAAAGTGTTCATTAAACCCCCAAAGTGCAAACAAATAAACAGTCTGATCTTGTGCCTGTAGCTTTCCAATAAAATATTAAAAATATATAATATTAATATTTTCAAATATAATTAATATTTTATAATATAATATTATAAATATTAATAGTTTAAAGAAGGCATCACTTTACAGATTATCTTTAGTAAGGTTGAATGGTCATGGGCTGGAGGTTGGGGAACCAGCCCTGTGACCGGAAGGTCGCCGGTTTAATCCCCTGAGCCGACAGTACGTGACTGTGGTGCCCTTGTGCAAGACACCTAACCCCCAACTGCTCCCTGGGCACTACGGATAGGGCTGCCCATCGCTCTGGGCAAGTGTGCTCACTGCCCCCTACTGTATGTCTTCACTAGTGTGCATGTGGTGTTTCACTGCACGGACGGGTTAAATTGTGGAGGTGAAATTTCCTTGTTGTGGGACAAATAAGGGTCACTTAATCTTAAAATAGTTTATTAACAGATAGTAATTATGTAATAAACATCTTACAATTATGAATAAGCAGCTGTAACACAGAAATAACAGGGCAACAGTGAGCTGTTCTATCTGATTAATGTAACTATGTGACGAAGCAACATAAGGTCAGTAACCAGCAACATCAGATGTTTACCAGTTTAGATGAATGTTGGCTCACTATTTGGCAAGCAACAGGTCACTGTTGACCTTTTTATTTGTGTTAGGAGAATGTGCATGGATGTGCTGTAGATGGTTCTATATAGAACCTTTTTGAAAAGGGTTCTATATGGCAGCCAAAAGAGTTCTTCTATTGTTACAAGCTTGACATCGTAACAATAGAAGAACCGTTTTGTGTGCTATATATATATAGAACCATCTACAGCATGTATCCATCAATCTGAAGAACAATTTCATGATGCAAAGAACCATTTAATCATGCAAAGGGCTCTTTGAGTGTTCATGGTTCAATATAGCACCATTTTCTTTACTAAAGAACCTTTAAAGAACCATCATTTTTAAGAGTGGAGGCCAAAACAGTTTGTTCAACACATTCAAAGCAATGCAGCCAATCAGAACAGAGCCTGTTAACACATAAATAACAAGGGCAACAGTTCTATCTGTTCTATCTGATTAATAGAAATAAGTGATGAAGCAAAATAAGATCAGTAACGTCAGATGTTTACCAGTTTAGATGAATGTGGACTCACTATTTAGCAAGCAACAAGTCACTGTTGCCCTTTTCATTTGTGTTATAAGGGGATATTAAAGATTTTTAAGGTGTTTATGACCTTTAAACCATTCATAAACCCTTGATAAGTGTAGTCTTATTGCACAGAGCTGCCTAAAACAAATTAGTCTGCCAGTCAGACATTCTGGCCGTAACAAAACTAGAATCTGAATCGGCCAGGACGATTCATGACCCTTGTTTTCAAACATCTCGCCGAAACAAGCCCAGGACGCTGGACCTCCCTTTGTACTCTGGTCCTTTGATCTGGCTGGCTGCCAGGACTCCCCGCAGGCACTGATATTACAGGCCCAACAACTACCCTCGTCAGCGCTCTCCAATATCCATGGTTACCATCAACACTGTAGAGGGCACAGTGGAGCCATGCACCGCTGCTCAAAAGTGCCATGAAGGTCAGGGAGGTTAGCAGGAGCCTGGATAGCCTTTGGAGCGTTTCCATGTCCCGCTTTTGCCCTACCTGCCGGGTTCCGATCAGCCTAACGACAGCTGAGGAGAGGGAAAGTCTGCCGAGGGGAACTCAACCCTAAGTGGATCAGGTTTCCTCGCTTTCTTTCTCTGGACGGGGCGGATGGAGAGTGGAGAGGCCTCAGGCGAAAGAATGTCCCACTCTGGGACACTGACATGGGACAGTGAGACGCTCCCAGCAATCCACGGGGTCCAAGATGCTTTAGAAGAGCAAGACAGCAGTGTGAAGTCAGGTGAGCAGTGGGATACAGCTGCATGCTTTACTTTCCTAATACAGGCACATTTAGACAGCAGTGGCTGTATTGAGTACAGTGATCAGTGACCCACACATGTGGTTCACACATCCCTTTTGAGGAATATATGTATTTCCCTGAGGATGATGTGCGACGTTTGTGTTGTTTTATGTACCAAAACAGTCATAGTTCATTTCTATATGACCATTTTCCAACCTCTCTTTATCCCTTAGAATTAAACAGGCTGTTTTTGTTACTCTGCCTTTAAGACCGATCAATGTAAATATGGAGTTAATTTTGTGCCAAAAGTTTTAACTAAAATAAAAAAATCCACAAGCAAAATATTAAGTATCAAAATGTCCAAAACATTTTGTAAATACAAATAATAAGATTTAAATCAAATTCAACTTTTCAAAAAGATTACTACTCATTTTCAGGTGATCGCCCTCTTCTTAAAAAAGTGCCGAAAGTCAGAAGCGGAAGAAAGATTTCAGAAGCAAAAGAGGTTCCAGAGGCCAAAAACAGACTAGCAAAATCATAAAATAGAAAAAAATATGAGTAGTAATCTTTTTGAAAAGTTAAGTTTGATTTAACTCTCGTTATTTGTATTTGCAAAATATTTTGGACATTTTGATATTTAATCTATTTTTATTTATTTTTGTACATAAAACCACATGATCCTCAGGGAAATAAATAAAAGAAAGATAAGAAAACAGCAGGAAAAGGCTCAGATTTGTGCCACTGAATTGTAAGAGACTGTGACAATTTTAAATTCTTTTATTTCCAAAAAAAAGTAAACAGTATGTGGTTTTCCATGATATGGGCCCTTTAACAATGTTATAATGTATTAGATGCAGCTTCTGCAGTCGGAGACCCTGAGCCTGGAGAAAACGTGGTGGATCTGGTGAGAAAAATCTTTCCTCACACAAATGCAATGACTATGAATCCTAGAGTGAAGGCTCACCAGTCACTCTTAAGGCTTATTATTCAGTAACTGTGTAAGTTATGTAAGTGAATTATGTAAGGAAGTTATGTAGTTATGAGGGACAAATGGGCCTTTAAAGTTTAAGGTGATAAAAACCTCTTTGCTGGAATTTTCAGTCAGTGTATTCCCTCTACTGCATCTCTGGTGTGTTTGTTGTTATTCAGCCGATGGAGCAGGATCATATACAGAAGCTGGAAGCTTCCCTGGATCCCAGCCATGGCCTGCACGGTGTCCTGAGATACAGGAGGGAATCACAGGAGAGAAGAATAAGTCAGGAGGTAGCTCCTGGAGTCAAGACTCACTGTCAAAGTTTTTATCATTCATATTCATGATCAGTGTTTCCCCTGGGGAGAGGAGTTCATGCCAAATTGAAGACAGTGGAAATACATGAAATGCAATTAACACATGACATTACTTTTCCATAGTGACTTGCAGAATATGTGCCAGGCATGAGGACTGGCATTTTAAGAATGAAATGCTGAATTCAGCCCAGAATTTAATGTAATTGGAATGTAATAAAGGCACAACTATATTGCTTTCCACTCCTCAGAACCTAAAACAATGTTAAATCAATGTAATAGATCTTTTACTTTTGATGTTGGCACATTGCACAGTCTCATATGTACACAGAATTTCACTGTTTCGGTTGCATTTCAGTGAGGCAAATACCTTCAAAGTACTGAAAAAGTCAAGCAATGTGAAAACAGCGTAGTGGGGGTTTTGCTTTTCATTTTGGCACTTATTCTGCATGTCACCTGTGGAAAGGTAATGTCATATGTGCATTGCATTTCATGTTTGATGGCTTTTCAGGCACAAATTCCTCTTAATATTCTCCTACCCTTTTTTAGACCCTTCACAGTGACCAGTGTTGTTGTGGTATCATCAAATGCAGCGGTGTATTAACATCACAGAAAATTATTTTAAAAATTCAAGTATACATGTGAATACACTACGTTATGCATTCTCTACACATTTGTTTTAAGGAAGTGTAATTGTAATTAATTCCAGGGACCCATTTATAGTCCGTTTATATGAGTCAAAGAATAATTTGCATATGTTTCTGTCAAAATGTATAGGAATAGTTGAATAATTCCTTGAAATCTAAGTAGTGTTTTATGATGTACAACCTTTTTTGTAACAACACTAAAAACTGTTTGGACTATGAGGTCTATAAGAGACCTCAAATAGATCTGCATCTGATTATAAGGCCTTGTAAAGAATGCTGTAGGAAGCTGACTGTTTAGCTTCACTGCTTTTATTGCGGCCTTTTCAGGAGCACAACACATTCAGTAACACTAAAACAAAACAACACATTTCAATTAAACTAAAACCACCCCAAAATAATATCTCAGACTGCAGAGAAAAATAGTTTTAAATAAAATTCTGCGATTAAAGTCTACTGTGGTTAGACACTAGCAGGCTACGCTGCTTTTTCAGCACAAACCAGCTCGCCTCTGATCAGATCTGTGCATGAGATTTGAAATTAGTGCATCATCAAATTTGAAAACAGATGGTTTAAAACAATTAGAAAATAGACTATTTTGCCCAAAATGTAGAGAATACAACACAAAAAGCAAACGCTAGGAAGCAAATGTTAGCCTGAAGTTACATCCTATTGTCCGAATGTCATCCAAGATGGGCAGCAGGTGAGTTTATTATTGTAGGGGAAACACTGATCATATTATCCTTCGTGATAAGCAAACAATGTGAATAATGCTATTTCCTGTTATCTGTGTGGCTTTAGCCTCAGCCATCCAGTGACCAGTCAGCATGGTGTGAATTTTGCGGTGCGACGGCCAAACCTCCTCTGGATTCAATCCATGGAGAGGAGCCAAAGGTAGGTTTAAAAACAGACTAGATCAAAGGAATAGTTCATTAAAAATGAAACGTACACAGTTTTACCCTTAACGCAAATGTGGTCAGTCAGCCAAGACCTGTTTGGAGTGCTACTTTTAGCAATGGAGGCTAATGCAGCTAACATGTGGGCCTGTGCCGCTAACAGAATCCTCTTATTCAGAGAACTGTGTGAATCATAACTGCAGTAAACGGTTAAACTAGATTGTAGGGGGTCTTTTTACTTTTATCCCCTTTTCACAGTCATAAAAAGCTATTCCTGCTGATTTTCTCCCCAATTTAGAAATAATCAACTCCACCTACTAGTTAGGACTCTGCCAGTCACATGAATTGAATTAAATTCAGAGCCATTATCCAACTGTGTTTGCACACAGAGGAATTAGACCTCCGCATTTAACCCATCCGTGCAGTGAAACACCCACATACATGCACACTAGTGAACACACACACTAGGGGGCAGTGAGCACACTTACCTGGAGCAGTGGGCAGCCCTATCCACGGCATCCAGGGAGCAGTTGGGGGTTATGCGCCTTGCTGAAGGGCACTTCAATCACGTACTGTCAGCCAAGGGGATTGAACTAGCGACCTTCTAGTCACAATGAATGCCAGGGCTGGTCCACACCCTAAGTGAGAATCATAGCCCTAGACCAACGAGCCTATGAGCAGTGATCTGAGACCTGTGAAGCGCCACCACATCTTTTCGAACCACCACTAACGCAACGTCATTGGACAGCTAAAAGCGCTTTGAGAAAAGCGCCAACCGCCAGATCTGTTACATCAGCTAACAGACGCTGCGCTGGATGGCATCGCATTCACTGATGGGGAGATGTTGTGCTCTTTTGGACTCCCGGTCACGGACGAATGTAGCATCACCAGGGATCGAACTCGCGATCTCCTGATGAAAGAACCAACACTTGGCCCGTTGTGCCCAATTTTCATTTTTCTTAGGACAGCAAGCAAGTCAACGTTCATAAAAGTGTTTTTCCTGTGTTTAAATGCTACTTCTTAAAGCAGCTGTGCGCTATTTTGATATAAAGAAAGCTGCAGTTGTCCTTTTTCTCTCTCCATTTTAGGAGAGGTGTGAATTGTTTTTCACAGTTCCCCCTTTACTCCCTCATTGCTCACTAGCAGCTCAACAGAGTCACAACGTTTGACACACAGAGAGCCACCTGTGTCCAACTTAATCTGATAACCGAGTTATGGGGGAAACATTTCTGTTTGATTATATTCATTTAAAAATATCCAAGTCGATTTTCATTCCGCCAACAGACTGACCACTAGAGGGCCGGCAGAAAAAGGTAACCTCACATGCTGTCACTGCTTTTACTCCCACGTCTGCTTCAGAGTTGGGTACAAAATTACTAAAAGAAAAAGTGTTGCTCTTTATTATTAATGATTTTATATTGTATAGTATATTGTCGCCTTGGGCGGCGCAGTGGGTAGCGCTGTCGCCTCACAGCAAGAATGGCCTGGGTTCGATTCCTGGCCGGGTGACCAGGGTCATTTCTGTGTGGAGTTTGCCTGTTCTTCCCGTGTCTGCGTGGGTTTCCTCCCACAGTCCAAAAACATGCAGGCAGGCCAATTGGACATGGTAAAATTGCCCCTAGGTGTGAATGTGAATGCCTGCCCTGTGATGGACTAGCGATCTGTCCAGGGTGTATCCTGCCTTCCGCCCAATGACAGCTGGGATAGGCTCCAGCACCCCACCGCGACCCAGAAGGATAAGCGGTTTAGATTATGTATGTATATTGTTGTCTTTGAACTGGCCACAAAACTGTAATTAACCTGGTTTGGACTTTTTATCACTGAACTATTCCTCTAACCCCAGAATACCTCATCAGTGTTAAACCAGAAGAAACGAGTGCTTCCTTTTTTCGGGAAACACCTCAGAGCAACCTTCATTTGTTCTCTAGGAGTTCTGCTGTCAGCGGTATAGGGAGGTGTTTGAGGAGGTGGCCCAGGAGAGGAGGTTTGTTCTGAAGCTGTGTGAAGAGAGGCCTAGAGGGACCATAAGAGCGGGAGACTTCCACAGCAGTATGGAGGACGGGCTGGAGCTGGAAGCCGGAGAGTGGGACAGCGAGGAACGCAGGTCAGTGAAATGCTGAGAAACCCATCAGTTTGAACGAAATCCGTGACATCCGCTCCACACTGGGATTGACGGTGACCCATTTGCTCTTGGTTTCCCTCTTGTGGCTGAATTTAAGACTGCAACAGAGAGAGATGGAGAGGTTCTACAGAGAGGCTCAAGCAAGACTGTCTTCAGAGAACAGTGAGTAGGCGGTCTTGTTCTGAGGTGCCCTATGGCCTTGGAACTATGGGAAGTTTTAAAAAACACAATAAATAAGCTTTTAGTGTTTTTCTTCTGAGCTGTGGTCTTAACCTCCCATAGGTTTCTATAATACAGCTTTTGGCAGTCCTAAGCATAAGAAAAAGCACAATTACTTTAATATATATCGCTGCTGTTGGAACAAAACCTTGTGTCTCCATTTTTGTCATTTTTCAGTTTTGATCATTATTGGAAAGTATCTGTTGCCCTTTACATTGTCCGTAAATTTCATGATGAATTGGCCAAATAAAATGACCCAAAATGACTTGGAAAGACGTCTGGTTCCACTGACTTACATTAAAAGTAAAATACGTTTTTTCCTTCTCCTGTAAAGTTACCATTTAGGAGATACGAGGTTTTGCTCTGACAACAGCGATATGTAAATAAATGTCACTTAACTAGCAGAAGCTGGGAAAAATACAGTATGACTACAGATTCTACCTCTCTTCAGGTTCGTTTCACACCCAGACCATCAATTTCCAGCTTTCCAGCTGTGTGCCTGTGGAAGAAAGCTTGGTTGTAAAGAAAGACTCCAGGAAGGAGGAGATGCCAGAACCGTGGGAGTGGAATGACCCTTCTGTGTCTGGACCGGCGGGGTTTGGTCTAAACAATCAGCAGGTACCTGCCTGGAACATCAGATTAGTCATGAGTTCATCAGACAATTAAATGTTTATTACAGAGAAGAGAGTCTATTATTAAAGACCTGGGAACCGAAATCTTGTTCTTGTAGGCAAACAGTTAACATGTTCTAAGTTGACCCTTCCAATAATGTTCCAATGACCATAAATGACCGATATATTTCACCACATTTCTCCGCTCTCAATGTAAACTGGGCGGTCCTAATCTTGGGTAACTCTTCTGTAAACATTCCCCTGACCAATCACAGGGTTGACGTCTTTTGTCCCGCCCACATAAAACAGTTTCAGAGTTTTATTAAGCTAAAGCTAACCCAACATAAAAGCTAGCAAGCTAGACCACCTGTCTGTAGCTGCCTGTCGCCCATTCACTCGTTCAACACCAGCATCGTTTGTTAGTCCATCCCTTCATTTACACGTTGCTTCGTCCGTCTGTTCGTCTGTGACGTTTTTCGTCCAGTTAGCGTCACATAAAAGCTGGATAATGAGTTTAGTTCTGTATGAGGGGCAGAGCTAGGAGAGCTGTCAATCAAGCTGCTCACTAGCCACGCCCATACAGTTCTCAGATTTGATCAGCAGTTTTTAAGCCATGTTTTATCACATTTATAATTTTTCATTCAAGCGTTGCTGAATGTACACCCCCCAATGACAGCTGGGATAGGCTCCAGCACCCCACCGCGACCCAGAAGGATAAGCGGTTTAGATGATGGATGGATGGATGGCGTTGCTGAATGTTTAATACAACAGTCTTTTTTATATTTTACTCTGTGTTTGCTGGGACTTTAATTGAGTAAAGAATGTACTATTATAGCCTCACAGCAAGAATGGCCTGGGTTCGATTCCCCGGCCGGGTGACCAGGGTCCTTTCTGTGTGGAGTTTGCAGGTCCTCCCTGTGTCTGTGTGGGTTTCCTCCCACAGTCCAAAGACATGCAGTCAGGCTGATTGGAGATGCTGAATTGCCCCTAGGTGTGATTGTGTGTGATTCTGTATGTCTGTCTGTCTGCCCTGTGATGGACTGGCGACCTGTCCAGGGTGTATCCTGCCTTCCGCCCAATGACAGCTGGGATAGGCTCCAGCACCCCACCGTGACCCAGGAGGACAAGCGGTTTAGATGATGATGTGTGTGATGATGATGATGTACTATTATATGACGTAGCCGTCTTTGTTCTAGGACAGCGCAGGTTTCATACAGAAGTTTTACCCAAACGGGAATAAATTCCTCACCGGGTTTCCAGACGGCTCTGCACAAGTCTTGTATCCTTTTAGAAAGAGTTCATTTTAGGACCTTACAGTTTACTCAATGCTCCGTAAGAACAGAGGAACCCTCAACATTCACTTTAACACCAGCAGAGGGCAGTAAAGCTTAAAAACTGACAAATATTCTAGTTAACGAATTGTGGTTAATAAGATCCTCTTCAAAACTACATATATCACTGTTGTCGGAAGAAAACCTTGTATCTCCATTTTTGATGTTTTTCAGTTTTGGACATAATTTGAAAGAGCCTGTTGTCCTTTACATTGTGTGTAAATTTCATGATGAATGGACCAAAAGAAATGACCCATAATGACCTGGAAAAAATCTGGTTCCATTGACTTACATTAAAAGTACAGTAGGTTTTTTCCTTCACCTGTAAAGTTACTATTTTGGAGATACAAGGTTTTCTTCCGACAACAGCGATATGGACTTTTCCACAGTACATAGAGGTGTAAACATACTAAATCTCACTATTATTATCATTTTGCAGTCTGAGTGAACACTATAGTGTATGCAAATGAAATGTTTTGTAGATTTTCTCAGTGAAAATTAATATATTGGAAAAGAAAAGCGTGCAGTGTAGCTTCTACAAGCTGTACATTTTATATTTTATATTGTATTTTTTCCAATGTTTTAAGCTTAGCAGATAAATACAGGGAGATTCACTTGAAAGAGGCCCCGAATATTCTGTTGTAACTGCCATTATGATGAAGCGATCTGAATCAAAAAAATACCCTACATACCTTGACGTATGTGTAATCGATTGCATTACATGTGATGCTGGAGGTGATCTCCATTTTCTGCCAGACACATGAAGGGGTAGGGGGGTCTGCACCCAGACATTGCAAAAGGAGGTTAAACGTTGCGACGGCTGTCCGGCGCCTACCTCTTCGCCCCGACACAGGGGCATCCTGACTTGTTCGACACTCTATATACTGAGGAGCACGTTGCACGTTGTTTCGTTCAGATTGCTTTGTCCTAGCGAGAGTTATTACAGAATATTTGGGGCCTCTTTCGAGTGAATCTCCCTGTAGAAATCGTGCATTAAAATGTGTAGAAAAATGTTTGTTCACTGTAGAGGAAGTGTTCACTTATTTTCTTGTAGAAAATCAACAAAGACATGCGATTTGAGTGGTCAAACTTTTATAATCCACAGTAATTATCTTCACCAGGCCAAAGATTGAACCTGAATGTTGTATGGGCCCCGTGATCTCTATAGATAGCCCTCCGTTTTCTCCCTAACGTCAGGAACGCAGCTACCCGTCAGGAAATCTGGCCATCATCCTTCTCACAAACGAGGAGAGGGTGTGTGTCATCCAGGATGACATCACACCAAACAGCCCAATGAAAGCCTTGTTCCAGTCCAGCGGCAGAGCCACCTGTTACCACGGCAACGGCGGGGTCTGGTAAGGTCAAGGTGTCGGCTCTGTCTGTGCTCTGGTTATTGATCGACATGGTAAAACGGCAGAGCAGCTCACTCAACAGAAAACAAGCTGTTATGCAGAAGAGCAGCAGACTAGGCCACGTTTTCGACCCCACACGCTGTGTTGGGTGGACGCAGTCCAAGATGTTACATGCAGGGTTATATCTTGCAGTTAGTCTTAGATAAAAGCTCAAATGGACCGCACTGACCGCACTCATCAAAGACCACACACCATCCACTTTATCAGAAACTGGTACCATGTAGCTCCACTTTGCTGGTGTACAGTTAGAGACTGTAGCTCATCTGTTGATGCATATTTTGCTTTACTCATCATCTAGCCCTTTATCAGTGACCAGTTTCTGACCACAGAGGCACTCTTGGCTGGACATTTGGGGTGGTGGACCACTCTTAACCTAGCAGTGACACTGATGTGTGTTAAAAGCCCAACAACAATTCAGTGTCACTGCTGTGCTGAGAATGAACCACCACCCAAATAATACCTGGTCAACAGTGGCCCTGTGGTCACAACCAGTGATGAATGGGGTCAGGGGGGCTTATATAGTGCCAGTACACCTACATAGAGAATTTATAAGGTGGGTGCAGCTCATAAAATGGCCAGTGAGGGGAAGTAAATCCAGGGTTTCTATTAAAGTCTGTGGATGTATTTGTTCCATTATACTGTAATCATTCAGGCTGAATATGGACATGTGTGGAGGGCAGAGTCTCGATGAAGGAGGAGCCAGGACCAGAAAGTGGAGCTGGAGTGACCACGCCCAAACTCCCACTCCCTTCAGACCCATCTTCCTGTCACTCAATAAAAACGTGGGGGTCAGAGTTCTGGGACGACAGCATGTCTTCGTATCATTCCTGGCCCTGGGACAGCAGGCGAGGTTCAGCGTCGGCAGCTGCGTTAAGGTACTGTACGTCTTTAATCTGACACTTCGTGTCCGCCATGTCAAATACAGAGTGGCTGTAGACTCTAGACAGGCTGCATAATATGTGAGTCAGCTGTCCTAAAGGTGTGGGGTCACTCAGAAAAGACGAATGAGTCTGTTTATACTGGTTAGAGAAGATGTTCAGTAGCATCAACACAGTATAATTCAGTTTAGCTATGGCGAACCGTGACTAGATGTAAGGTTAGCTTTCAATTTAGGCCATAAAGGTCAAACTTCAGCCAAAACATTAGGGAAAAAACAACTCTACAATAAAGCTCATTGCCTCTAGTACAACAGTGTTTTAGGGCCACTGTTAATAAAAATAAAAATACTAGACTTTGAGAAAAAAGTTGCAATATTTTGAGAAAAAAGTCGTAATATTTCGAGAAAAAAGTTGTAATATTTAGAGAAAAAATTTATATGGTATGATATTTGAGAATAAACTTGTACTATTAAAAAAAAAATTTTAATATCTTGAGAAAAAAGTCATAATATTTCGAGAGAAAAAGTTGTAATATTTCGATAAAAAAAGTCTTGATATTTTGAGAAAAAAGTCGAAATATTATGACTTTTTTCTAGAATTATAACGACTTTTTTCTCGAACTATTACGACTTTTTTCTAGAAATATTAAATCTTTTCTCTAAATATTAGGACTTTTTTTCTAGAAGTATTATCACTTTATTCTCAAAGTCTACTATTTTTATTTTTATTAACAGTGGCCCTAAAACGCTGTCGGACTTCTAGCGCCTCTATGGGATTCAAGTAGTTTGTTAGCGCTAAGCTAATGTTGACTTGGATGCATTTTTTTGCTGTTCTAGATTAAACAGACGTTTAAGAAGCTTCTAAAAGATTTTCTGCGTTTTACTTGAAGCTTTTAATAAACATATTAGCATTTTAGTTTTCCATTTCTAACAACTCACTGATTAGGCTGCTGCTCGTATTCACAGCCAGTGACGTATCCAGGACTTCAGGAAGGCCTAGAGTGATGTTTTTCTGGTCCCGCCTACTGGAAATAAAAACATGATTGGCTGATTTCTGTCACTTCGTAATTATGCCGTTGGTCTAACGCTTCTCTTCTGCTCTCGAAGTCCTAACCAATAGGAGAGCTCGCTTAGTTATATCTGCCAAGATACCACAGAGATAAATAATTCCTGATTGGCCGATTTTCTGCTGGATGTTTCAAGGATTTAACCCTTTTGTTTCCATCCAATACTCAACAATTAAACAAGGGTGAAACTGTAACACTTGCAGAACTTAAATACAGACACAGCACTGCTGATTTAAAAGAACTAAAAACTACCTACATGTATTTTTGAGTTCCAGGAAAGCTCTGAAGGCTCCCATCTGCAGTTTATTGTAGACAAACAATCAAAAGTGAATCAGAGATTCGTTTAAAACAATCAAATATACAGGCTTTTCCACTTAGTCCGTCAACAAAGACATGTTTGCTTTCTGAAGCGTACTTTAGTGTTTCACTGGATCTTTAAGGCTTATGTAGCAACGTTTTGGAAGCTTTAATGCTATCAATTAAAAAAATATCTAAATTAAAACAATCACACACACACACACACACACGCACACACACACACACATTATCTAAGCCACTTATCCTAAAGAGTTGCGGGGGGGGGGGTCTTTCAGGCCTATCCCATTGCTCACTGGGTGGAAGGCAGGAAACACCCTGTACAGGCCACCAGTCCATCACAGGACAGACACACTGAACTACACATATTCACATCTAGGGTCAATTTAGCATCTCCAATCAGCCTGACTGCATGTCTTTGGACTGTGGGAGGAAACTCACGCAGACATGGGAAGAACTCCACACAGAAAGGACCCTGGTTGCCCGGCCGGGGAATCGAACCCTGTTTTTATATGTGATGTTAGGTCAAAACTATCATAAAACAATGTCTCAGGCATGAGGCATCCATTTAGTGCCATAACATATCAGTATTCAAGGCACAGTAAATGTATGTCCTGTTTATCTGTAAGGAATAAAGAAAGGCCACAAAAGGTCAGGTAGAAATGAATCAACACTGTTTTAGTACCTCCACACCAACATCGTAAGTGTCCTTCCAGAAAAATGTCGAACATTGACCATTTCATGCTGCAGTGGCTGCTTAGAAACCATGTCAAGTTCACAGTCCATCTCTCTCTGAATTCACACAGCCAAAGGACTACGACTCTCTTCCTCCTGGACCATCCCTGTGTGAAGAGGAGCTCATCCTGCTGGCCTGCCAGTTTTACCTCCGGCTCACTCTCACTCGTCTGCGCTGGTGCCACCGTTTCCCCTCCAGCCCCAGGCACCAGAACATCAAGCCATCTCCCGTCCTGCTCTCTCTGGCCAAGAAGCTTTTGAGCGTGAGCCACAATATGCACATGAAGGACACGGACAGGACCTTCATTCAGCACTGCCTGCAGGACTGCCAGTGACCCCAGGCCTCAGGAACGCTTAAAAGTCTAAAATGCTTGTAGGAGGAGCTACTAAGCAATATGAAGAGGAGAAAATGAAGATTAAAGGTGCAGTGTGTACGATTTAGGGGGCTCTATTAGCAGGAATGGAATACATTATGCAAAACCCTGTTTTCATCACTGTATAATCATCTGTAACTATGACTCGTTGTGTTTCCGTTTAGAATGAGCCCTTCATATCCACATAGGGAGCAGGTCCTCTTCTGGCAAACCACACCGCCCTGTTTCTACAGTAGCCCAGAATGGACAAACCCAAACGCTGGCTCTAGAGGGCGCCTTTCGCATTTTTACGCAGAAGCAGCAGTTTGAATTAGGTGGCGCTGTAGCTCCGGTTGGAAGACGTAGAAAAAAGAAGAATCAGTGGTTGTTGCTGGTGCTGGCTGACCATTTTGTGTCATAGGAACCCAAATATTCACAAGTAGATGATGAAACGTATTATTTAGCAATAGAAGTGAGGGAGGGCGAATCCTCGCCGTCAAAGAAGCGAAAAAATGAAGAAGCACAACGGAAACGTACGGAGCCCCGCTGGTGACATCCCCCATAAATAAAATAATGCGTGGCCATGACTTAGTAAGGAGTGGGAATGAGATAATTCAGCCTTGACCACAGCTTAATAAGGCATGATTTTGTTCCCACGCCTTACTAAGTCCTGGCTGAGACTTAATTATCTTGTTCCCACGCCTTACTAAGTAATGCTCACACATTAGGATCTCGTTCCCATGGCGTGGCCATGTGTTATTGTTATTTATATGGGATGTCACCAGCAGGGCTCCTTAGATTCGGGACAGGCGACAGAAGAAAACCCATCATAGGTTCTACTACACGCTTAGAAAGGGAGGGATGAGGGAGGGGAATTCAGATGGTTGCAATCTGCAACCTCACCACTAGATGCTGCTCAATCTTACACACTGCACCTTTAAGGCCTACTTTAAGTTACGAGTGCTTACTGTTACAAGCATCACTTTGTTCTGAAAAGTGGTGGGAACAAGAACAGAGAAAAAACTGTAGGATATTTTGCATGATCAGGTTCACTATGACAATCATGCAGCAAACAGACTTACACATACAGCACAATCGCTGTTTGTTTGTTGTTATGGAGCTGCACTGACCCCTCATTCAAGAGGTCACACTATTAAGTCCTGGAGCACAAAGGTTGTTGTATAAGCACTCTGTGTGTGATCACTCAATGCTGATAAAATCTGCATTTGATTACCGCAGTGCTTCCCATCTCCACTCCTGGAGTACGGAGTCAAAAAAGGGTCAAAAAGATTTTGAGCTTGTAAAACGATATTCACAAATGTTCTGAAATCTGCCGTTGTGTTTGAGCAACTACACACATGTAAAATCCAGGTTCACAAATGATTTGGAATCTGCAAATATGAAACAAAAATAAATAAATGAATTAATTAATAAAAATAAATTCACAAATGCATAAAAAAATTTTGAATATGCAGAAATTATTTTTGAACATGTAAAAAAGCGTGAGTTTTTCAGTGTGACGGTACAAACCCACGAAACACATCTCTGCAAATTGATGGACCAATAGGAAAGCTTGAACTGGTCCAATCAGAGAGCGAGTTTGACTTATCCAATCACAACCCTGACTGGTTGCTGTCAGTCAAAGCTTTGGTAAGCTGTTGGTTCCCCGCCTCTAATGGCGCTTCAACCGAAGGCCTATGTGGACATATCGGTATCTGATTCTAGCAGTATGTTTACATGTTAGGTAATAGAACAAAACACTATGGACATTTGACTCTGCAGTCCGGTCCCGCAGCGAGGGCACTTTAGTTTGCCTCTCATTCGACCCGGGCGGCTGAGCTTGAGAGTCACTTCTCGCCTTCATGCCTCCCATGGCTGTCATCGTCCTCCTCCCGCCGTCACTCGTGTCCCTCTGCAGTGTTTGGGACTCATGTGCCGTCCCCCACTCACTCATGGTTCTCCTCTCCCTGCCGTCCTCACAGGGCTTCGTCCTCACTCAGAGTTCGGGCCCCGCCTTCCTGCCGGCTCTCGCGGCCATCACCAGGGCCGGGGGACAGGCGCATGACAACATCATTATATAAACATAACTGACTGCAAAGTCTCACTGCGGGACCGGACTGCAGAGTCAAATGTCCATAGTGTTTTGTTCTATTACCTAACATGTAAACATACTGCTAGAATCAGATACCGATATGTCCACATAGGCCCTCGGTTGAAGCGTCATTAGAGATGGGTACCAACAGCTTACCAAAGCTTTGACTGACAGCAACCAGTCAGGGTTGTGATTGGATAAGTCAAACTCGCTCTCTGATTGGACCAGTTCAAGCTTTCCTATTGGTCCATTGATTTGCCATCAAAATAGGGTCAAAAATCTGTACTTGTAAAAAGAGCTTCACACAAACAGAAACAGAGACGTGTTTGTGGGTTTGTACTGTCGCACTGAAAAACTCCCGCTGTCACAACTGGAACCTCAAACTTTCCATGTGATTTTATGGTTGGAAACAATGCAAATCATTTGAGTAGCACTGATTCACAACATTTCATTTACAAACGCCAATGTTTTTTACACATTCAAAAATCTTTTCTACATATTCAAAATAATTTTACACGTTTGTGAGTTTGATTTATTATTATTTTTAATTTAATTTTTTTTTTTTTTTGGTTTCATATTTTCAGATTCCAAATCATTTGTGAATCTGGATTTTACATGTGTGTAGTTGCTCAAACACAACTTCAAATTTCAGTACATCTGTGAATATCGTTTTACAAGCTCAAACTCTTGTTGCCCCTTTTTTGACTCCATACTGGAGCCCCTCCAGCACTGTATGGTTTCATGTTTCTCCTGCTTTGAGCCAAATCAGGAGAATTGCAAGAATAAAAAATGATGCAGTCAATGTGCTCCAAGGCTGGAGTTGGGAAACTCTGATGTATTTTCAAGGCACTTCAAAACTCCATTGCAATTGGTCATCTGTGCTCCTGAACGAGTCTCAGGTTGAATGTCAAACGGCTTCCTACTCTATATAAATGTACTGCACTCTTAACTACGAACACTCAAAGAACCATTTGCATGCTTAAAGGGTTCTTTGCATGAAATGGTTCTTCAGACTGATGCACAGTGTGTTGTATATGGTTCTATCTAGCACCAAGTTTGATGTCTTCATCAATCTGAGGAACCATTTCACCATGCAAAGAACCCTTTAAGCATGCAAATGGTTCTTTGAGTGTTCAGGGTTCTATACAGGACCATGTCTTCACTAAAGAACCCTTGAAGAACCACCTTTTTTTTTAAGAATGTATGGCTTCTGCACTCAAACAGTGCATTGAATGTTATACAGGGGGTCTGACTATAAATGCCTGGATGTAAGTGGGTTTCTACTGAACAGATGAAGGACTACGTGGGTGTAGAAGCCATTATTTCATTACCTACACAGTGCACTACATAGGCAGTAGGGAGCTATTTGAGATTCAGCCTCAGGCCAAGTGCTCCCTCTACGATTCACTCTCTCTGCCTTAAAGGGGAACTCCACCCATTCTTCAGAAATTTTCCTGTATTATTTTTTACAGCATTTTAAATGCGGTATTACTTTGTTCCAACTTGGAATAATAAAGCAGATAAGACTGAACATCTGTTGTGTTTAGAGACTGTAGCTCATCTTTAGATGCATATTTTGCGTTATTCATCCTCTATCCCTTTATTAGCGGTCGGCTACTGACCACAGCGCTCGTCAGCATATTTTTGGGTGACGGTCCACTCAGTGACACAGCTGTGTCCAATGCATTCGTACCAGCACCACGCACTACACACTACCACCAGTGATGACTTGGGGCAGAAGGGTTAAGTGTAACTGTACACCTATACAGTGGACCTACACCGATCAGGCATAACATTATGACCACCTCCTTGTTTCTACGCTCAGTGTCCATTTTATCAGCTCCACTTACTATATAGGTTCCCTTTTCTAGTTCTACAGTTACAGACTGTAGTCCATCTGTTTCTCTGATACTTTGTTAGCCCCCTTTTACCCTGTTCTTCAGTGGTCAGGACCCCCATGGACCCTCACAGAGCAGGTACTATTTGGGTGGTGGATCATTCTCAGCACTGCAGTAACACTGATGTGGTGGTGGTCTGTTAGTGTGTGTTGTGCTGGTCTGAGTGGATCAGACACAGCAGTGCTGCTGGAGTTTTTAAGCACCTCAGTGTCACTGCTGGACTGAGAATAGTCCACCAACCAAATGTATCCAGCTAACAGCGTCCTGTGACCACTGATGAAGGACCAGAGAAGGACCAACACAAACTGTGCAGCAGCAGATGAGCTATTGTCTCTGAGTTTACATCTACAAGGTGGACTGACAAGGTAGGAGTGTCTAATAGAGTGGACAGTGAGTGGACACAGTGTTTAAAAACTCCAGCAGCACTGCTGTGTCTGATCCACTCAGACCAGCACAACACACACTAACACACCACCACCACATCAGTGTTACTGCAGTGCTGAGAATGACCCACCACCCAAATAGTACCTGCTCTGTGAGGGTCCATGGGGGTCCTGACCACTGAAGAACAGGGTAAAAGGGGGCTAACAAAGTATGCAGAGAAACAGATGGACTACAGTCTGTAACTGTAGAACTACAAAGTGCACCTATATAGTAAGTGGAGCTGATAAAATGGACAATGGTGGTCATAATGTTATGCCTGATCGGTGTATAAGGTAGCTCTACATTGCTACACTGGGGAGGAAGGAACAATGTTCCACAAAGAAATAGTGATCAAAAAGAATAATGATGTGGACTCTTCGCTCTAAACTCAGCTCTACACAAAATGAAAACAAAAATAAAAGTTCTAAGAAAGACCAGATTGTGTGGATTAAGATAATTAATGTAATCTAGTATTAAGAGATAAGACATCTCACCTGAAGCAATCTGATTAAGACCTGACTAAGACTGCAGCTGCTAACTAGGTCACAGAGCTTTAACAGTTCCATGACACTAATCCCAGTGATTTTCCACTTTTCTACATAATTAAATCAATAAATTGTAGTCATTCAGAGCGGTCGAGTGTGAAATGCACATTTCTAGAGTCTAAAGCAGTTTATAGTGGTGGTGATGGGAACCAGGCGTCTGATGCGCCTCTTCAAGGCCTCCTTAAGGCCTCTAAAAGCCACTGCACGGAAAGCCGTTGCACCAAAATGTTAAAAATAAATTGCCACAGCTTCCCCCTGTGTACTGTTGTTCACCCAGTATAGCACCAAATACCCTCAACTGACAGTTGACACTGCAGTTTAACCTCACAGTCATTCATTTCAAACCTCATGTAGCGAAGTACATGAGTACATACCAAAACGTACTGTTTTACTGTCCAGTCACTTACAGACTGCATATAATAAACAGAAAAGTCTTAAACTCGCAGGTTTGAGGTCTTCGCAGTGGCTCAGTAGCTCTTTCCAGCGTTCCTTCCAAGTGTCGTTTAATCATGTAGCTTCAGAACTTTTGGAAGCTCCACCTTCACCATAATAACACCAGGTGCAATTTGCTTTTTCCTAATTTTGGAACAAAAATATTCAACAGAGATACATTTCAAAAGACATCAGACTCACCTTTGTTAGAATTAATTTTATTATCCTCTCAGTTAACATGGTTGGCTATAGAAACGAATACAAAAATTACAGGAGGTCAATAAAACAACCCACAATCTGTCTAATGTTAAACAGCCATGACTGGGTCAGTTGAATAAGTTACACGTCGTCTTCAATCTCTTATGAAAGTACGCAAAGACCATGTTTTAGCCATACAATGAGCGTTAAAAGGTGGAAGTGGAGAGACTCCCCAAGATTCCGTCAGTGGCAGTAACGCTTGAAGGAGCTCAACACGAACTACACAGATGTGCTTCAGTGCAGATTCTCTCTTACCAAAATCTACGTATATGTTAATCCTGAACTGAAAGGTTATTGCACAGCATGTGGGCTTCAGTAGTAACAAACGGCCACCGCTGTTGCCGTGGACCCCAAGCCGGTATCTGTAGGCGGGCGTCTCCGGGGGGTGTGGCGAGGAGCGAGCGGGACATCCGGCCTGCGCTAGTAGATCCACTACTTTCAGCACAAACCTTCATAAACGTCGCCTCGCAACCGTAGGAGAGCCCCACCTCAAAACTGGAGAGAGGAGAGAAGAACACAGTGAGTGCAGATCGCGCAGCTTTCATGTGTCAGAATGATCATGAGTTCAAGTTCTAGGCAGGGCTGGGTGATACGACGACATCGTTATTGTGATAAATTACAGTACAACGTGTCAAAATACGCTTTTCTGAGTAAAGCGGATATTGTCAGCACTTAAAAACCCAACTGAATGTTAGATTATAAAAAGAGCCTTTAGAGCAGAATGTGAAATGTTGAATACAAATAATTCATAGTTTTTGAGCATATTTTTAAAACGCTGCTGTTCGGTAACACTTTATTGTAGAGCACTGTTCATAGAGCTACGTAACACCTACATAAATGTTTATACATGCTTATTCCAAAAGGTATCATCTGCCATACAAGCTACTTTAGCTAACTTTGATCAAAATTGGCAAATGCAACCTTTATAGCGAATGGCGCCTATTGGAATAAGCATTTATGCCATTTATGCAGTTATGTCAGCTTTCATGACAAGCTGATGCAGGTGTCATGTAGCCTTATGAAGTATTGTTACATATCTTATATCGTTAAAAAAAGTATTGTGATATAAAGTTTTGCCATATCTGCCCAGCTCTAGCTCTACGGCTGTATGATGTGGATAAAATCATATTGTGATTATTTTGCTACATATTGCAATTACAGTATGCACTTCACAGGTGGGCAATATGATGATATTTATCTTCAAATTACATCACTTTACAATAGTTTTTTCTTCTCTTTGAAGTACCGATGTACTTCTGCCATATCGCCCATTGCTAATGCACAGCAATGTACTCCAACACCTTTGATGCAGTGAGGATTAAAGGACAACCTGCATTATTTTGAACAACACGGTTTACATTTTACATGACCCATGATCTAAACGCCAAAAGAGCATCTGTGATTGGCCAGAATGCTCACAGCAAAGCATTTATTGATTGTGTAGAGGCTCATATGCATACTGTGAAGGCTGACCTTGCAAAAATGACAATAATGGTCAACAATGTATACACATATGCGCAGCCCTAATGAGATCCCAACCTTAAATGTTCATGTGAACCTCCCCCCGAGTCTTAAGTACTAAAGAAAGAGCTCTAGGGTCAATTTGGATGTTACTTGTGACATTTACTCGTTGACACTGGCAAAGTATTGCTTCAGTGGTCAGTTAGGGGCATATATGTTTCCCTTAAATCAGGCATGTCAAACTGGGGACTTTCTGGGCTAAAGTGCTGTGGAGATCAGCGTTTACCCTCATCTAACACGCCTTGCCATATAGCTGATGAGCTGAATCAGGTGTGTTTGATGAGGCAGTGAGCTGAAGTCTACAGAGTTTTGGCCCGCAAGGACTGGAGCCTGACACATGTGCCTTAAATGCAGCTTACATTTTGTACTCATTGAGAAGGCCAAAGACACAACAGATGTGAGGGAAATGTTAGGAAGCACCATCTGATGAGCACATGGAGGTCACAACTTCAGAAACTTGACTGATTTTGAAAACATATTAGTTTTGTGATGGATAGCACTGGAAGAACTGAATTATTCCCTAGGGCTATAACTTCAGTTGCCAACAAAGAAAGAACTGAAGAGCGTACCCTTCACTAAGTAAAGTCCTGAATGATGTGGCATGTGGACTGTTTGGAAGCTGTACGTACATGGAGGAGTCCTAGGCTCCAGGCAGTGGGGAGGAGGAAGGGTTACGAGTGATGGTGTGGGAGTCTGTCCATGTGCACGTTCATCTTCATCTCGTTCTCCAGGATCTGCACCAGCTGCTGCATGGAGGGCAGGTGGCCGGACTCCAGCTTGGACCACACTGGAACATCTAATAACAACGAACATTACCAGTATATTGATTACTGATGCTGCATACCTGGGTTTTGTAACTGTTCTAGTCTGGCAGCGAACTGTGGTTCAACACAAACTGCTTCCCCATTTTGATGTTATTATTGTTTTCTACTAACTAAAGTGGTGATAAAAATGGGCGAGACTGAGCGTGCTCCAGTACGGTCATTTGCATGATCAGAACACTGCAAAAAACTGACTATGGACTTTACATGAAGAGTA
This sequence comes from Colossoma macropomum, assembly GCF_904425465.1. Taxonomy (NCBI): domain Eukaryota; kingdom Metazoa; phylum Chordata; class Actinopteri; order Characiformes; family Serrasalmidae; genus Colossoma; species Colossoma macropomum. The sequence goes on from NW_023494805.1 coordinate 39,237,850, forward strand.
AGAAAACATTTTGTAAATAATTTGGAGAAAATACCTCAGAAATAAAGAGACTAATTATAAATGGCCCAAAGCAGCACATTTCTAGATTAAATTTAGAGGCGGGAAAAAAAAGACCCTTAAACATAAAACTACTTACAACATATAACTAAACAGTAATATAATGCACTTTAATGCTCTAAAATCTTAAGTTAGTAAAAGCCTATATTACATTATTATTAAATAAACAAAATATTAATATAGTCTGTTATTAGTAAACAGTATTAAAATGCACTCTTACGGTTGTAAAATCAGCCATATTCAGATTTTTAACTTAATTCTGTAATTCAAGTTACTAAAAGCCTACTGTTAACAAACTACATGGCCTGGCAGAAGAACTGTGCTGTGATTAATATTAGTATCATTGTTCAATTTTAAGGGATTTTGTCACGATTTTCTAAAATAATGCACTATTGGCTGTGCATTGTAGTGATTTTCCACTGTGTTGGGCACAACCTATTCCCTGTGGCTTACTGCTTTAATAAATGTTCAAATTCTACCAACAGCAATCAATAATACAGACAATTTTACATGGGCCTAATGGAAATTAATCCTAAATATTTCCTCCCCCACCCCCCCAAAAAAAAACCCAGAGCCTGCAGCTTCACCCCTACGTATGCTACATGTTCCTGTTCAAAGATTTATCTATACATTTTTCTTTTTTAGATTTTTAACCTGCATAAAACTGAAAGTCATTCATTTAAGTGTGTTTAACTGAATAAAACTGCCTTTAAATCAAAACTTTCCCAAGGCCTGCAAACATTATGGTGGACGGTATATAAGCTGAGGTATCCAGGCAACATATCTGAGCTGCTTCTTGGCTTAAACTTCAGTAAAACCATGTTTGTAGCAGGTTTAAGACAAACCTCAGTTAAACCTCAGATACAACCACATCTAGAGGCAGATATATGACTTAAACAACAACTGGCTTAACCACAGGTGCACTTTAAACTGCAGCTTCCATGCACATAGCGTAGGACAGAGAACACTGATTTAAAACACATTCAAAAAAGAGCCTTACCGTTGAGTGTGATCTCAAAAGCACCCGTAGACATACACTGATTTTCAATCATATTGCTGAAGAAGAACACCATCATGCAGGCGTATACCTGCAAAAAAAGAAGATAAAACAGGACATTCAGGCCCAATCCCATTTCACCCCTCACCCCTACCACTTAGCCCTCTATTTTGCATGTTCACGTTTAGGGGTAGGGTGTCCCGATTGTTGTTGAGATAGAAGGAGTAGGGTGAAGTGTTGGGGCTACATGGCCCTTCAAACAGAGGTTTTTCAGAGACTCAAAACAGAGAGTTATGAGAAAAAAAGAAAAACTGGCGAGATGGCTGAACAAGAGAGCAAAGAAATCCAAAAATGTGTGAATTTTCTCAGTTAAAGATTACGATAAACATTGTATTAGTTTAGTTTAATGTCGTTTCAGTGTATTATGGTCCTTTTCTTCATATAATGCATAAAAAAAATTTGCTAACTGTATGCTAATGTCTCGGTAGCTAACTAAATTTCTTGTTCCACCTTAAATAGTCCAGTAGTTCTGACTCCTGAAGCGCCAGAATGTAACTGCTGCTCTATTTAAGGTGGAATGGGAAAATTCAAACACAAAGCTGGTGAATATCTGATTTCAGCTTCATATCACTGAAGAATTAGGGGTGGGCGATAATAAATAATTGCCCCCCTCTTTGAAGTCATATGATTCCCTAAATGTAACTAAAGCCCAGCAGTGAGGACCTGAACTTTACCCTCCTCTGCTGTCACTGCAGACTGGCAGGGTCGCCTACAGAGCAGCGCTAGTAGCTGTTAATGAAGTAATGCTCTTTTAATTTGAGGGTCCCATTTCATAGGGATGATTTCAACCACTACCCACTGTAACTCAGTTCCAAGGGGCAAGGAGACACTCAAAAACAAGGGGTGGGGGTAAAAATAAGAAATGGGATTGGGCCTTAGTCTCACAAAGTGATTCCTAAACATGATGCAAGGTCTTTTATAGCTTAACTTTACATTCTCTGAAAAACAGAGCCATCAGGTGATGCTCATTAGCACTGACACTGCACTAACATGAGCTAAAACATGATTACACAACAGACACCAAGAAGGGAAAATTATCATGGGGGTGACCAATGAGCTTCAAGCACATCCACAGGGGACCGATGGCTGGAGGCTGATTAGTCCCTAATGTGTCCAGCACAAACACAAACAGCAGCTTGGAGAGGCTAAATCTACAAACACAACACTTCATTTCTTCAAGGAAAAAAAAAAAAACTGTGGGATTATAACATTTAAGGCCATTTCCCCGACACAGATTAAGATTAATCCTTCAGATTAATTTTTTAGTGGTGAATCATCACTGGCCTTTAACCACTGCGGTTAAGGCTAAAACTGTGCTTAACAGACGTGAGGGAAAGCAATCGCTACTTTACTTAAACTCGCCAAGAGATCTAATAGAAGTTCACTATTTTAGCCCGACCGATATATCAGATGGTCGATAATATCACCCAATATTAATAAAAATAACGGCACTCTCATGGCAGGCCCCCAAGCATGAATTCAATGTTGTTCTGACCCACACTCATCTATTAGTTTTTTTTCCCCCCATCCCTCGTTTCTATCATAGACTCCCATTCATTTTCACCACCACACAAACTTCGTTGCCCTACAGTCACAAAACTACATGTACTGACTGACTAAGGGTTGGACCTAAATCTCTACTGCACAGCCATACTGACCCCAAAATTCATGTACACACTCAGGGCGGGTCCCCTAGCTCTAATCCACAGTTATGCTGACCCACACTCCTCTATGTGTCGTTTTCTCATCCCTCGTTCCTCACATAGACTCCCATTGTTTTTCAACAACACATAGCTGCCACTTGGCAACTCTCTATGAACAACTAAATAAACACCCCATACACCATGGCAACTGCCTAGCAGCAATTTAGCAACTGCATGGGATAGCATAGCAACTGCCTATGAACACCTTAGCAACCACCTGGGTATCATAGTAACCATGCAACCATTCTGTGATTTCTTCAGGAAATGTATGTTTCTAGTTTAAGACTGAGCTTGTTTATTTGTGTAAGATGTGTGATAATTGAGAACTGACACTCATATCTGTCAGTAAGGCACCGTTTATCTAAGACTACTGCATTTTAAAATTAAAATCTAAAATAAATATAAAATTTTACGAATATTATCACATCAGTCACGCTCTACTACAGACAGCAGAAGTGAGACTAAAATTTGATTCTTCCTTCCTTCCGGAATCAGTACTGACCTTAATGTATTGAACTGGAAACCAGAATTAGAAAGCAGTGAAGCAAAGGTCAACAAACTACTCAAACAGGGTGGTTTCAGGTCCTGAAGTGCTGACACACAGTCCAAGTTCTCACCTTATTCTCTTGACTCCAAAGCCAAAGTCCTGGAGTCGGCATACCGAAGAGGGCGAACGGGTCCTTCCCTACGACGATCACTCCGATCAACAGCAGTTTGAAAACAGACAGAAAGGAAGCAATGTACCTGGAAGTAAAAACAGAGGCGAGAATTCCTTAATATTTCTGAGAATAAATCAGTCTCAGACTCCTGAATCAGTCTATCAACCCACTTTGTACATCATTCTGAGATATCAAAGGTGGGCAACATGATGATACTTTATCATTATTGTGATACCGTCACAATATACCTTTCCGAGGACATTACAGGTATCGCTATTACTTAAAGAAGACCTGTTATGCTCATTTTCAAATCAACTACTAGAATAGATTTACATGCTTCAATGTAAACACATCACTTTTCCTCATACTGTACATCTCTATTCACCCTCTGTCTGAAATGCCCTGTTAGAGCTCCTGCGTCTTTAAGCCCCGCCTTCCGACGAGCCCAGTGTGCTCTGATTGGTCAGCTCACACACTCTGTTCTGACTGTTTAACTGCCAGACCAGCTTCACCCCCACAGAAACTCTTCCCGGCCTCTAGTAGCTGCTGTTGCTGTGTGAGGGCGTGCCGAGCTTGTCGGAAGGCGGGCAATAAGGTATTGTGTTAAGAGATGATGTCATCTTGTAACAAAGTGCTGAAATTCCAGCGAAGCGTTTCAGGCAGCTGAGAAAAGTGATTTCTGTGGCAGAGAGTTTCTCCCTCTGGCGTCAACTTTGAGTTTTGTAACTTTGTAGACTGTTTACATGCACTAAGAGCTACAACACACTAAAGAAAAGGGAAAAACTAGTAAAGCATAATAGGTCCCCTTTAAAGAACACTGACCAATTGCTTGAATCATTAAAGAGACAGCATAATTATTCCTGTTTCACTGGATTTAACACAGCATGGTATGTGAAATGCTGAATAAAAATCATTATATTCATTATTAATTATACTTCTTATATAACAACTTACCACCCACCCCAGTTCAAGGATTACATAATAAAAGTGGAATAGGGTTAAAGGGGAATTCCACCAACTGTTTAAGACATAAACCATTCTAGAGAAACTTTACCATGTCAGAACTGCTCACAGTAGTGGTGATAGGAACCAGACGTCTGAAGAGTTTAAAAGCTACCTTACAGTAAGTTAGTACATACAATACTCACACATACATTACCTGAGGCCTGACACACTGTTACTAAGACTTTTGGCCTATTTTTAAAAAGCCATTTTTGAGGGAGTTGTATTCGAACGCCGCTTTAAGGCAAAAAAGTCCTCAAAGAAACCTTTTTACTTCGTTTTGTCAGATTTAACTGTATTTTATAATTACTACCATCACATATAAAAACCTCAGGTTCACTGGTGGTTTTGAATGGTAAATAAAATGGTTATATTTGTGTTCTGGACATCAAGACCCTTGGCTCCTATCACCACCACTGTGAAGAAATTCTCTACAATTAAATATTTCACATTAATCCAAATTGTTCACATCTCAAGCATTGAATTATGTTGATTTTTTTAAAAGAAAAACAGTGGAAAATCAGGTACATTGTGTGTCGGTTATACTTAAGCAATAGAGCATGAGAGGGAGTGTGTTATGGCGAAATAACATCACGGCTGTGATTTGGTCGCTGTAGATCATCACAGCCGTGATGTTATTTCGCAATAACACACTCCCTCTCCTGTTCCTTTGCTTATGTATATTTCTTTAAAAAAAAAACAGTGGCAAATCAGGTACACTGTGTGTTGGTTATATTCGTTATTCGCGATAACACACTTCTCGAGTGTTCTGTTGCTTTTATACAACAGTTAAATTAATAAAGTAATACATTAATAAACTGGGCCGTGAACGCGGCGTTTAATGTTTTAATGTTTGCAGTTCCTTCAGCCAAATTATAGTTCCTTAACAAGCAGCTTGTTGCTACGTCAGAGTAACAAACTCCGCCCACTCGCTGCACAGTCTGATGTAAGTCTCGCCTTTTGAAGTACAGACTGAGCCATAAAGCTGCCGCAATATCAAGTTTAGCTCAGTTTTGTCAGTTTTTGCCAGATCAGTATTAATGTTGTTTTGCTCCAACCAGTCTGTAAATCATCTTACAGCCCATTTAGTTTGGCGAATGGTGTTGGCTTCATTTCTGGCTGATTCCAAGTTGTTTAGCTGTTCTTCTGTCACAGCTGCTGACTGAAAAGCTGCTCAGTGGTGATGACAGTTTGGGAATTTAGTGTCGTCTCATCTTCAGAGTCTGACCAAATCTGCTTTTTGGTCAATGTATGTGATCTTAAAAGTATCCATTTTCTGTTTGTGCGCAAAAAAATGGCTTGAGCGTCTCCAACAGTTGTCACAGTCGCTGCTTAGCAATGGCGTCTCAGTGGAGTGATACACTGTCTGTGAAAAGCCTTTTCTGTTATGGCGAAATAACAGCACGGTTAGAACGCTTCTCGACCAATCAGCTTGCGTGGCCAGAACTAACATTGTATACGTTGTATAAAATGCAATAGCTGCTTCTTCTGTAATCAGACGATGATGCAACATAGCTGTCAGATTGCTTTACTTTTCCATCATAATGTCAGGAACAGCTATAAAACGGTTTATGATGCAGTGCTGAATGAGCCTCTCTCTCACCTGTAAACAGGCAGAGGAAGATAGTTCTCCCCCTCTATGCGGATGTCTGGGTACCGCTGGTACAAAGCCTGCGTGTACTCCTCAAACACCCGCTTGTACCCTCAGGAGATACTGGAACAGAACACAGAGGATTTTAGACAACAACACACAGCAGTGTGCAAACAGGAAAAAAAAGGAAGCAGCGTCCCTGGAAAGAAGATCATGTGACGACCATCGTTGGGAGGGAGGAGTAAAAATAGGACTGTATGATCTGTCCTTCCACAGATTTTCCCTTTGTTTCTGCCTAAATAAACAGCTAATATGTAAACAAAGTCATACAGAGTGGTCTGATGTGAAATGCTCACAGAACTGTTCACAGCGGCGGCTTTATTTGTGTTGTAGACAAACCCCTGGATCCCATCATCACCAAGCTCAGGCAACCATTTCACACCAAACCACTTTAAATGACTTTATTTACCTCTTAATGACTGAACAATGGAGAAATTTTGATTCAATCAATTGATCAATACATGTTATTGTCCAAAAGGCAGCCCTATCAGAAAAGGCAGACAGCTCAAAGGAAAATGTATTAGTGGGACTCTTAGTTCATCTTGAATTAGGAACCATTTAAGGTGCAACTGTGTTTGAGATGAGATGTATCCATTTAAGTAAGCTATAATAATGATAAGGTTTCCCTTAATGATGACATAGCATCTAATAATTATGACTTGCCATCTCAAAAATACAACTTACAAAGTCATGTAAGTCATACAACTTACAAAGTCAGTCATAATCATGAGATAGTAAGTCCTAATTGTGGGACAATCTCATACTTACGACTTAACATCTCAATTATAATATAGCATGTCATAATTATGACATAGCATCTCACAATTATGACTCAACGCCTTTTAATTATGACTTAGCATCTCATAATGACTTACTATGTCATAATTATGATCTAATCTCATAAGTACGACTTACTATTTCATAATTATGATTTAGCACCTCAATATTACGACTTACAAAGTCATGATATTGCCTATAATCTTCTAAAAATGACTTAATATCACAATTACAATTTACAAAGTCTTGATTATGACTTATTATCTCAAGTATGACTTATTATCTCAAAATTCCGCCATACTAAGTCATGATTATGACTTCTCATAATTATGACTGTCATTTAATCACGACTAACCATCTCATAATTACGACTTACTATTTCATAATTATGACCTAGCGTCCCAAAATTATGACTTAGTCACAATTATGACCATCACATAATAATAACTCAGTATCTCAAAATTACTCCTTGCAAAGTCATGATTGTGACTTACTGTCTCATAACAATGACTCAGTGTCTCAAAATTACGCCTCGCAAAGTCATGATACTGCCTTATAATCTCTTAAATAACTTAATATCACAATTACGATTTACAAAGTCTTGATTATGACTTATTATCTCACAATAGCGACTTACTATCTCAAAATTACACCTTACTAAGTCATGATTATGACTTACTATCTCATAATTATGACTTGGTATCGCGTAATCACGACTAACCATCTCATAAGTATGACTTGCTTACTTATATGACATAACAGCTCATAACTATGACGTAATATCTTCTAATAACGCTTTAGCCTACTATCTCATAATTACGAGAACACTTTCTCATCAAGTCATTTTTATGAGATATTCAGGTCATTATTAAGACACACTTTATGACTTTTTTCCCAAGAGGCAGAAACGAGCTTCCACACATAGAAGAGCTGCTTATCCTGAAAAATTAAAGCCGTTAATGGGATTAGAGTCCGCGGGGGGAGCTCTCTTAGCTAGCCAGGCTGTCTAGAAGCAGAATCAGACTCTTCACACCGCTCAGCTGAACGCCTGGCCAGCTTTCTCAGAGCACAGGGAACACCTCCTGCTGGAACCCTGGTTCGGTTTCTGTGCTGAGCTACAGAGAGAAAAGTGGGACAAACAACAGCGGCAGCCGAAACCCGGGTCTTATAACCCGTGTCAGGAAATGACAGTTAGCCACTGTGCTAAAGTCAACTTAGCGCTAGCTTACCGGCGTCTAGCCTAGCACGACCTGAACACGGGACATTTCCAGAAAAAACGTCTCACCAAATCTGGAACTTGAGCAGCGGCCCCGTCGCGAACTGCATCTTCATCTTTTTAACGCCGGTGTTGTCGCCGGCGGCGCAATAAAGAGCGCAAATCCATAACGAGATGAACGAGAGCGCCAACCAACGCATCCTCCCCGCAGCTAGCTCAACGGCACAGCATCCGGGAACCTGGACCGGGGCTTTAAGGGATGTAAACGGCGCGATGTGATTGGCTTCCGACTCGTCGGCGTGTGCGCTGACGCCACCGGATCGCCTGCTGAGGACGCAGGCTGCGTTCCAATATCATATCAAAGCCTACACACTTAGGTCCAGTCCCATTTCACCCCTCGCCCCTACCACTCAGCCATTACCCCTCTGTTTTGCGCGTTCACGTTTAGGGGTAGGGTGTCCTGATTGTTGTTGAGACAGAGGGGCAGGGCGAAGTGTTAGAGCTACATGGCCCTCCAAACGGAGACTCCATACAGAGAGTTATGAGAAAAAAAGAAAAACCGGCAAGATGGAGCACAAGAGACCACTGAAACCCACAAATGTGAAAATCTTCTCTGTTAAAATTACAATAACCACTGTATTGTCTTAGTTTAATGTAGTTTCAGTGTATTATGGTCCTTTTCTTCATAACAAGCACAAAAAAATTGCTAATAGCATGCTAATGTCTCAGTAGCTATCTAGCTAAATTTCCCGTTCCACCTTAAATAGTCCAGTAGTTCTGACACCTGAAGCGCCAGAATGTAACTGCTGCACCATTTAAGGTGGAACGGGAAAATTCGAACAGGAAGCTGGTGAATATCTGACTTCAGCTTCATATCACTGAAGAATTAGGGGTGGGCGATAATAAATAATTGCCCCCCTCTTTGAAGTCATATGATGCCCTAAATGTAACTAAATCCCAGCAGTGAGGAGCTGAACTTTACCCTCCTCTGCTGTCACTGCAGACTGGCAGGGTCGCCTACAGAGCAGCGCTGGTAGCTGTTAATGAAGTAATGCTCTTTTTATTTGAGGGTCCCATTTCAGGGAAGATTTCAACCACTACCCCTTATAACTCAGTTCCAAGGGGCAAGGTGACACTCGAAAACAAGGGGTGGGGGTAAAAATAAGAAATGGGATTCAAATACACGGTTCTTCAAGGGTTCTTTAAAGGCAATTGTCCTTTTAGAATTCTTTAGAGTTTATATAGAAGCATTCGCAGGCTTGAATGGTTCCTTGCATGGTGAAGTGGCTCTTCAGATTGATGGAGAATGTGTTGTATGTGGTTCTACATGGCACCAAAAGCGTTCTTCTACTGTTTACGATGTCATGCTTGTAACAATAGAACCTTTTTTTGGTACTGTGTAGAACCGTTTCCAAAAAAAGTTCTGTATAGAACCTTGTACAACACATTTTCTATTAATCTGAGGAGCCATTTCACCAGGCCAAGAACCCTTTAAGCACGAAATGGTTCTATATAGAACTCGTGGTTCTAAATAGAACAAATGCATTTACTAAAAAACTATCTTTTATGAGAGCGTAGGAAGCCTGGAGTTGTGATGAAGGCAGCATTAGAATGGCACATCACGTAGCAAGTGTGGAGTACGCAGTGTCGATTTGAGATGCGGCCGAGCTCCCTAAAGTCACTACGCATCTAAAACAGTGCAATTTATACATTTTTTTCTTTAACTGGGAATGTATTAGAGCACGAAACTGCATTGTTATGGCAATAATAAATGCTTATCGTTGCAATAAACAACACTTACTTCTCATACTTCGATCAAAGCAGCATAAACGGTGGAAAAAAGTCCAACCAAACCTCACATATACTGGGATGCAGCGTGTGATTAAGCGGCACAGCAAACTCAAGGGAAAAAACATCCTATCAAACAGCAGCCCTATTGTTTGATTGATGGTTTGTGGATATTTTAAAGGGATATTCCACCGATTATTCAAAATTTCTGTATAATTCAGTGGTTGAGATGTAAACAGAGTAATTCAGAGAGGTTTGGTGTGTAACGGTTCGCTGTAGAGACTCAGATCTCTTTACAGTGGTTTTAGTCACTATCCAGAGCCACCAGTGAACCTACACGTGCCTTCCGAGTTTTATATGTAATGCTGATGGTGCTAAAATAGTCATACATCTCAAAGAATAAGTTTTCTTTGGTGTCTATTTTGCCTTAGAACACCCTTCATGTATCCCTCCACCATGAAGAGATTAAAATAAATTTATTAAAATACATTTTAAGCCAAAACTTAATCACAAAACTGCCGTAAAACAACGTCTCAGACACCAGGCTGCGTATATAACCATTTGATATACTAACTTTCTGTGAGGGAGCTTTAAGAGATGGATGTCTGGTTCCTATCACCACTACTGTGAACAATTCTGACTCGGCAGGTTTGTCTAGAACGTAGCATTTCACAACAAACCACTCTGAACGACTCTGTGCATATCTTAACCATTTATGTATGCAGAAATATAGAAATTTGGAAAAGTCGGTGGAGTTACCCTTTAATGCAAACAACCAGGCTGAGTTTGGTTGGACCGAAAGGCTCTGCAGCAACGGTTTTCCGGTGGAGGCGGAGTTCGGGTTTTTGAGTACGTAGACATAAGCCGAGATAACTTTTCCTTTCTCGGTCTTTTAGAGGCTCGTTTCTCGGCTTACTGCAGACTTCAAATCGACGGCTATTCGACACCCAGGCTTCACCTAACCTTCTGCAAAGATGGTGGCAAAACAGAGGATCCGAATGGCCAACGAGAAGCACAGCAAGAACATCACGCAGAGAGGAAACGTCAAAACCTCGGTACGTTAAGCTACAACAACGTCAGATTTACCCCTTTTCTTACCTTTATAAAGTCTAAATAACCTCTAAAATGGTTTACAAGTGCAAATATTTCGAGATATTAACGTTACGTCGACGTAAATCCCGCTTGAAGCTGAGGAAACGGTCGTTGTCGTCGAATTCTCCGTTCCACCTTAAATGGCGCAGCAGTTACATGCTGGCACCTCAGGCGCCAGCATGTAACTGCTGCGCCATTTAAGGTGGAACGGATAGTTCGAATAAGAAGGACATTACAGCCCCTCTCTGCTTCTGTACCATCTTTTTTCTTGTCAAATAACGAAGCAGTGCCTTCTTCGTCAACATGGTGGTCGTATTTTACGCCATTTTATTTCTTTTACCACAGAGAAACCCCACAGAAGATAAAGTCTCAGTGGGACCGTGGCTCCTGGCTCTCTTCATCTTTGTGGTGTGCGGATCAGGTGAGCAGAATAACCAGATTTATTTACCAGACTTAGTTATGCATATTTGCTCAGATATATCTCTATATTTCTAAAGTGTGCCATAAAAAATCAAGAGATTTATTATTGCTACTATTTTAATGTTGACACCTGAAGAGGATAGGATACTAGGTGTAAAAACATATAGATATGTACAAATATGTATGTCATATTACGATGAAGTAAACATACACATATTACTAAGTAATGCAAATGATATGACAATTTGCTGCTAAACACACAAAGAAAGGCAGTTTGTTAAATAATGGGTAAACATATGTATGTATAGATATGTGTAGTCGCTGCTGTGCAAATACCCAGGTTTGTTTTTTTTTTGTTGTTGTTGTTTTTTTAGTTTTTTTGCATAATTTGAAATTTCCAGTTAGCCTTTTAGTTGTGTTAATTTCACCATGACAGAAACTGTCCAAATTACTTGAAAACAGTTATATTATTTATGTGTTACATGTTTTATACATACAAGGTGTGTATATAATGTGTGTGTGTGTGTGCATATATATATATATATATATATATATATATATATATATATATATATATATATATATATATATATATATATGTGTGTGTGTAGGCTCCTCTGATTTTTACCTTTTTACCCATCATCACATTATTGTTTAGTATATTATGCCATTTATATTGATCTCCTGAAATGATTACATTTTGATTAGAAAGTGTGTTTAAGGTTTACACACTTCCAGGTTTGTCGCAGCAGAATCCCAGATGAATGTGATGTTTATCCATCCATCCATCCATCATCTAAACCGCTTCTGGGTCGCAGTGGGGTGCTGGAGCCTATCCCAGCTGTGATGTTTAATAAATAATAATAAAACTGTGTTTACAAAATTAACATTTAAATCAGCAAAACTTTATGTGAGCTATGTCTCACTCTTAAATTGACAATTACACTTAAGCCAACATGCCCTTGGGGGCGTTTTACCCCTCTAACAGGCCATAATGACCATTTATTTATTGAACCCTTACATTCATGTCAAATTATGTTACAAAATGGCTGTACATGCTTTAGTTCTTTAGCACACACATGGCTAATACCTGCAAAACATCTTTGTCTTGAACATATCCTTGAATGAAGCAACACTGAAGTAAACCCGTTTTACATTTATCAGTTTTCCTGCAGTGCTATTCAGGCATCAGCCTCCAGAAATGAGAATCAGAGCCAGTGAGGGTGTCCGTGTCTGTAGGTGTCTGTTTATTTTCACGAAGCATGAATTTGAGAACATACCTCTTACATTTTTGCCCTTAAGCAAAACCTTGCATTACAAGATAAGAGTGTTTTTTTGAGCAAGGTTGGCCTGATAGCATTTTTGGACGGCAAACACAACGAGCCTGCAGGTGCAGCAGCTCCCACGACTGTTTTGAATCATCCTCACAGCAGAAATGCAAGGAGAGTTGTCTTTGCCAGTGGCTGAGGTTCTTCAGAACAACTTATATTGCTTATTTAGTTACATTCTTACACACTTGCTATGAGATGGGAATGCAGATTTTGGCAGACCAATAACCGAGAGTCTTTAGTCTGTGATGAATAGTTAATCTACAAGCTTGAAGTCAAAAACACGATCCATCAGAATATCAGTTATGAAACAGACAGTTCCCGTTCTGGAGTCTGATTGGCTGAGCCGCATTGCAATCCATTGTAAAATACTTGATATACACACTCACTAGCACGCATCATAATTCAGTTTTCAGTGGTCTGGTGGACCCACCGCATTATTGTTTTTTAAATCAATTTATGTAAAAATACCAGATGTTTAAAATATCACAAGTGGCCAGCGTAGGGTTCTCCTTTAGCAACTGTAGCCAGTCAGCAGCCTGTCCATGTTGGCCACCCTCACACACACACACACACACATATATACAAACACACACACACTAACAGCAGGCCATGTAGGAGGAGAACAGAGTGAAGGACACAGCACCTCCACACTTTTACTCCCCGCAGGTTCACCCAACACCACATGTGTAATATAAATGTGTGGGGGGGTGAACAGAGTGAAGACACTGAAAATGGGTTATTTTATATGTTCTTCACAGAAAATTAGCAAAATCCAAAGAATCTGAGGTTGAAATGATAATAAATCACATCATTTTTTCTTTTGGTAAACATTGAAAATGGGTCCCCCAGACCTGAACACCACACAAGGGTTAAGAAGTGTTCTTTATATGGACCGTGGAACGCATTACTGATAGATCAGCATGTATATGAAGTATATGGCCTGAAACGGCATTAAACATTATTATTCCCAACACAAGAACCTGGTTTTGTTTAAACTGAGGGGCTGATACTGTATTATGTTCATGATTATATGACCAAAAACTAAAAGCTGATATATGATGATGGGATACTGAAAGTTCTCTGTTCTAAAGTTATGTTTACCAGCCCAGGCTAAAACCAACTTAGGCACATTTTCACACTTGTACTGAATGCTTAAGCTCATCCAGGACCAATCCAGGGCTCATGTGGGGAGGGGCTTACTATCGCTGGTTTGTGTTCACACTCAAGAATCCGAAGCGTGGATCAGTTGCGCAACTCCATACATTTTTGTGTGCGGGTTTGCATGATGGGCACTAGCTTCATCGGTTTGCCGCTTTTTATTATTTTTCTCGCATACTCACACTCAGGCGGTGTAGAACAACGCTTAGTGCATGCTCTGTTTTTATGTGCACTGTTCGAAATAAAGGTTCTGTGCAGGTACATCGTTCGTTCATCATGGTAAACAATGTAAATGTTCCCTCAAAGGTACAACAGTGGTTTTAAGGTCTGATTGTGAACCTTAAATAAGTTTTTCCAGGTGAAAAGTTCGTATTTGTATCTTTTCATAACCGAATGTTTTAAAACAGAACAGTAAAATAAAAGCCTGGAGACGAGACGGGGTGTGTGGAGTCAGTACAGCTTAGAGAATATCATTTCAGTGGATTATGGTTCAGTTATGTTCCCTGACTACTGAGATACCCAGTGACAGTTTCACACCTTTATTTCTGAGAGTGGCATGCATCACCAAACTTGAAAAGGGAAGTAACACAAGAAGTTGAAGCAATCATGTTACAAAATGAACCCATCAGGCAGCCCCGCGATGGTAGCAGAATCGAACCCCAGACTTCAAGAGGACCAGAGATTGGTTCTATGGACCGATCCTGGGCTCGAAAACAGCTTTCACACTTGACCAAACGTACCGAACTTGCAGAGCAGGTGGTCCTGGGTCTGGAAAAGAGCTCTAGGGTGAAAACACCTTTAAACACCATGACCGGGGTAGTTTTAGCTCTGTCTACCTCAGTAGCTCTCAAAAGCCATCACTTTCCTTCACCTCCTTTCGTCACACTGCCTCCACCATGCTTTCTATTGGAGAACATGGAGGAAAGGAATCACTGTCATATTGCTTGTAGATGTTCTTTCAGTGTGGTACCTTTTTGTAGTTGTGCTGTTGTCCTCTCAAAAAGCTTATCTAGCAGAGCCAAGTGCCTTTTGCGCCCTCATGCATGCAATTACTTACCTGCCTATTCATATGTAAAGTGTTGCTTATTGGAAATTAAATGAAATTCATTTTTAGGAATGTTCTGCAACCTGAAGCTCACACCGAGTGTGTTTACATGCACTTAATAATACGGTCATAATCAGATTTTGGCAGTTATCTGATTATTCAAGTGGTCATGTAAACAGCATGCTCTGGTTTCTTAAAAAGATTAGGGCTGTTATCGGATTTCCAGAAGTCGGATAAAGAGAGCTGGATTTCAGCTCAGTAATTTTCAGTGCATGTAAACTCTTACTCTGATTTCTTTCGTTGTTCTCAGTCTGCGCATGTGAGAAAACAGAGTGCTTTCAAAAAGGTCCTATACAGAACCACCTATAGCACATTCTCCATCAATCTGAAGAACACTTCCATTATGCAAGAACCCTTTAATCTTGCAAAAGCTTCTTTGAGTGTTCATGGTTCCATGTTGAACCATTTTCTTTGCTAAAGAGCCCTTGAAGCACCATCTTTTTTAAGAGTGTGTAGCACCAAAGTGGGTTCCACTATTGTTGCAAACCACAGAACCCTTTTTTGGTACTATATAGAACCCTTTATGCTAATAGTGCGTTTAGGGGTTCACATTATGCAGAGGTACTTTGAACTTTAGAATGGCTCCTCACCCTCACACATCTCATCTAGTTTTCTATGGTTCTCAGTCTCGACGACCTTTTTTGCGGTTTCCCGACTCCACACACCTGACCCAGCCAATGAGGCCCTTGTTAATTAGTTAATGAGTTTAATCAGGTGTGCTCGATGAAGCAAGCACAAAAATATGCAGTGTTTGGTTGGAAGGACTGGGATTGGGAACCCCAGCTCTGCAGAATTTTCCATTGAAAGGTCTATAGGGAACCAGAAGTGGTATATCTTTGGCATTAAAGGGGAATTCAGTGGATTTTTCAAAATGTCAGCATAATGAAGTGTTTAAAATGTAAACAAAGCCATTCAGAGTGGTTTGGTGTGAAAAGCTCTGTTCTAGAGAAACTTAAAGAATCAGTGGTGGTGATAGGAACCAGATGTCTGAAGCAATTCAACCTGCACATGAAATGGTTATGGATGCTTTGCAGGATACCTGAGACATTGTTATATGGTGGAGAGGTACATGCAGCGCATTGTTGTTTATTCTTACAGCTATTTTACCATCACCAACATCACATGTACAAACTCAGAAGACACGTGTAGGTTCACTGGTGGTTTTGGATAGCAAATAAAATGGCTATATTTGTGTTGTAGTCATGGTGACCCCTGGTTCCCATCACCACCACTGTAAAGAAATCTGACTCTCTACAATCAACCACTTCACACCAAACCACTGAATGACTGTTTACATCTCAACCATTGTGTTATGCAGAAATTTTGGAAAATGGGTGGAATTCCCCTTCACGCAAACAGCCCTGTAGTTTTAAGAGCGTGCACTGGTCATGTGTTTGAAACCCTGCCAAAGCTATCTGTTTCTTTTCCCTCTGTTTAGTGTTCCAGACAGTATTTGCAATAGATATTTGACATTTTGGCTCGTGCTTTCTTCTTTTTTTCTCTTTTTGCGCTCTCTTCTGTTTGTACGCCCTGGCATTTGTTGCCCTGGTGGTTTGGCAGGCAGTTATCTGATCCTAGCAGAGGGGTTAAACAAGCACAAAAACGATGCAATCTTTCAACTCTCCTTGGAAAAGCCGATAGCTGGCTTTTGTGTGACTGAAGAAAGGAACATCAGTGTCCACTGGAATAAAGTTCCAGACTGCTTTAGAAGTGGCGCCTCAATGTGGTTCCCATCATAACCTCAGTTCAGAGTTCAAAACCGCAGCGTTTTAGTCTTTCACAGCCGTCTATTCATGTTTTCCAGGGTTGCAGTGTTGGTTGCCCTTTTTAACAGGATTCTGTTTGTTTCCACCCTCAGCGATATTCCAGATCATCCAGAGCATCCGGATGGGAATGTAACGAGGTGGACGATTCCACTGTCCGACCGCAACTCAGCATTCCGGCCTCCGCCTACTGCTCCTGGTTTCGCAACGGAGAAATTTCTGCCAGAAACTTCCAGTTAATTTACGTGTAATATACTGTAATCCTGTTCCTTCTGTCAGACGTGGACCAACATGCCGTTTCTCTCCTGTGCCTTATTATGATGAGGAGAAATCAAGCTATAAACTGCAGTTTGCAATCAGTTCCAGCGTATTATTCCCTCAATAGGAGCTCTAGAAATATCGTAATGTGTTATTGTGTGACTTAACATTCCTCTGAATTATGCTGAAATTATTTTGCTGTAATTTCGTATTCTCTGCAAATGAAGGGGCGTATCCTGATTCCTGTGTACTAATGATTGAACTGACCGATAGTGGGCACGAGCTGGAACTTTTCGAACAAAAACTCAACACAGTCGACAGAGTCTTGCACCTATGATTTGTTTGATCATTTGTTTTAAATTTCTTTTTGATTCTAACAGCACTTCTGATAGCTGTCTCTGCGTGCGTTGCTGAGAAGTCAGTGTTTTTTGCTGGGCTGCATACAGGCTTCGTCTCATTTACAGTTCTCAGGCACATATTGCTCTTGGGCATACCCCACGGGGGGCATAGAACTGTCTCAGATTTAGGCCGATGCCTCTGATGGATCTTGGGAGAGTTCAGACTGAAATAAAATGTCACTGAGAGCATGTGTTGTGTGTGTTTTTTTTCCCCTCACCAACATGCGATCTCAAAGGGTCAGCCAATTATCCCACAGATAATTCAAAATTTCATGTATATTAAATGAAAGCTGTTCTAGAGAAACACAGTGGTGGTGGTAGGAACCAGACATCTGAGGAGGTTAAAGGGGAATTCCACCAATGTTTCAAATTCCTGTGTTATTCAATCACTGAGATGGTGAAGTCATCAGGAGTGATTTGATGTGAAATGGTTAATTATAGAGAAACTTGCAGACTCAGATGTCTTTACAGAGGTGGTGATGGGAACCAGACATCACCATGACTACGACACAAATATAGACATTTTATTTACTATCCAAAACCACCAGTGAACCTCCACGTCTTCTGAGCTTTATATGTGATGTTGATGATGGTAAAGCAGTCATAAATCTGTGTGTATATACATATGCTATATATATCCTATGATTATATATATATATAATATATATAAACATATATATATATATATATTTATATATATAATCATAGGATATATATAGCATATGTATATACACACAGATTTATGACTGCTTTACCATATATATATATTAATAGATAGATAGATAGATAGATAGAATGCTCATCGTCCAAAAGAGCCACCAGGGCCGTATCATCTGCACATTTTAGTAGAGTCGGCTTATCATCACTCTGAACAATTGCATTTGTGTAAACAAGAAAAAAGAACAGGAGATAAAGCACACCCCTGTGGAAGCCCTGGATTTGGAGCCTTATTACTGGATTTAAAACCATTAACAGCCACATGTTGCTGCCTGTTATACGGAGAGTTCTTCATCCATAAGTTCATCGCTGAATTAACCTGTAAGCTTTAAAGACGGCCAAGCAGGGTATGTATTCTCACTGTTAAAAGCCAATGTGTTCCGTAAATAAAATCCCTGCACAAGAGTTTGTAGAGTCCAGTTGCCTAGTCATTGTGTCTAGGAGGGTCAGGCAGGCGTCTTCCGCCCCTTGCTTTGGCTTAAAAGGAAACTGCAGGCGATCCATCTTATCTTTAATCATTGCGGTGAGATGTTCGCACGCCACTCTTTCCATGCTCTTGCACAGCACGGAAGGAAGTTCTACGGGCCTGAAATCATTTAAGGTTGTGGTCTTTTGCTTCTCAGGAACAGGTTTAATTCTCTCCATACCTGAGGGACACAACTGGAATCTAAAAGCTGCTGAAAGAACTTTGATAAAACATTTCGTGCTTGTGCTGCACATTCGCTAAACACCCTGCCTTTAAGTCCATCCGGACCACATGCTTTATGTGGATTTACTCTGGAAAAGCTTCCTTTCTTCCACTTTAATTGCTGGGCAAGCAGTGCTGGGGTAAAAAAAAAAGTGGGATTGGTTTGGTTGTCCAATGTACAATAAAAGTAATTTGGTTTTTCAGCGAATAAGGCAGAACATTTCATCTGAGTTCTGAACCATTTGCACCAATGGTATTAAGTTCTTGCCATGCTTCTCTAGCATCCCCTGTAGTAAATCTGGTGAATTTGAATCGGAAACTTGATTTGGACTACGCACATGCGAAAGTGTCCCATCAACCAACCCAATTTGGAATACGCATGTGCGGAAGTATACGACAACCATTCCGATTTGGACTATGCACGTGCAAACTACGACAACCAATCCGATTTGGACTACACGTGCAAAAGTGTACATTAACCAACCCAATTTAGTGTGAAAATGTACGACAACCAATCCGATTTGGACTACACATGCAAAAGTATATGTCAACCAAACCAATTTGGTGCGAAAGTGTACGTCAACCAATCCGATTTGGACTACGCATGTGCGAAAGTGTATGACAACCAATCCGATTTGGACTACACGTGTGCAAACTACAACAACCAATCCTGTCTGATTGGGAAAACAGAGCCCACACTATATGATAAGTAACAGGATATTGAATCTGTTAGAAGGTTCACCCTCACCACTTTCAAAGAACATTTCCCAATTCTTGCTCTCTAAGTGGCCCCTGAGCATTTCAGTTGAGTTATTGTTCCAACTACTAACACTTTAAACCACATTGTTGCCAGTTTTCTCTGTCTGTAATGTGGCAGGAACAGGACAGTGTTATTATCTGAACAACCAAGTGGCGGTTGGGCCTCGGAAACGTAAGCATCGTGTAGTTGGTACTGTAACATATTGATGTAAATCTGGAAGTAACATAGTAACAGCATTAGTCCCAGAGCAACAACACAGGCTGATTGCCAGTTCGATCCCCTCTCTGCTGCTAACTTATTATCAATAATTTTGTCCTGCTTTTTCGATTTTTACAATTTGCTTATCATTCCAGGGATCAACTACAGCAAGACGTAAGGTAACCGTTTGCAGATAAGATCACTGTGTAGGTTGCATCTACATCTTCGCCAAGGTATTTACAGGATATGACTAAATTTCCTTTTTTTCAGAATTAGTATGAGTATGAGTCACAGCCGAGACCAAAACCAAACGTTTCTTTAAATATTGTCATTCCGGGCACTGTGGTCACACCGCTGGACTGGGCTGCCAGCCCTCTGTTGGAGTAAATAAGAACTTAATCATCATCTGCTGGTGAGGACATTAAGGTGAAATTTGAGAATTTTGGTGTGGTATGTGTGCGGGAGATGGTATCTTCACACGGGTTACGTTGTTCTACCCTCATTCAACGTCACGACCAATTGTGGCCAGCGATAATGAACGCAGTCTGATGACAACCAACACTTCCCATATCTGACTTCCTTCCTTCACAATCTGAGGGTAATTTAAGGATCTACATGTTTTGAAATAGACTTGTTGAAACCTGTATAAACCCAAATGGCCAAAAGTTTGTAGACGCCACTGTTTCTTGTAAAATCATGTGAGCTTTTGTTGCAGTAACAGCCCCTACTCTTCTGGGAAGGCTTTACACTAGATGTTGGAACATTGCTGTGAGGATTTGATTGTAGCCACAAGAGCATTGGTGAGGTCAGGTACTGATGTTGGATGGTCAGTTCTGGATCACTCCAACTCATCCAAGGTAACAGATGGAGCTCCATCACTCCAAAGAACAGTTCCATTGCTCCACAGCCCAAAGCTTGTGGGCTTTATACCCCTCTAGCTGATGCTTAGCATTAGGCATGGTGACCTTAGGCTCACGTGTAGTAATTGACAATGCTTTTTCTATGGAGTTTATATAAGGCCACACCTTAACATAGCTGAATTCACTTATTAGAAGGAGTGTCTGAATACTTTTGGACATAGGGTTGGTTTCCCACACAGGGAAATAGGTCTGGTTTGCAGCATTCTGAGTGGAGATTCTCTACTGGAAGGAAAATATAGTTTAGGACTAGGCCTTAAAGACAAATTCCACTGAGTCTCTGGATAAATAAATGGTTTTGATGTAAACAAAGTCGCTCAGAGTGGTTTGGTGTGAAACGCTCTGTTCTAGAGAAACTTACCAAGTCAGAATTGTTTACAGTGGTGGTGATAGAAACCAGATGTCTGAAGAGTTTAATGCATCCAAAAGCTCCCCTGATACCTAAGACACTGTTTTACTATAGGTTGCCCTAAAAACATATAAAAATATGCAGGATGTTCTAAGGCAAAATAGTCCCCAAAGAAAACTTAATTTTTCAGCTTTACCACTATTTTACCACCATCAACATTACATATAAAATTCAAAAGACTTGTGGTTTTGGATCGTAAATAAAATGGATTGCATAATAAATAAAATCCCACTGTGTATTTTTGCCAGCTTATCAATTTATGAGAGAAAATGTCAAATATAGTCTGTACAAACATGCTTACAGCACAAGTCCCTAAATGGAAGGCCTCTTGCGCGTGTCAAGAAACAAGAAGAACACAATACAGAGATGAAGTGCAATGGTTTTTATTGTACGAGCAGGAAAATATGTATAATAGCAGTGCCACATATCTCCTCTCCAATGAACATCCTTTTTTCAGTCTATGACTACAAGTAATGGTTTTAGGAAAACCATCCCTGAAGGTGCACTCTGACATCAATTTCCGATGATAATGCACAAAGCAGAGTGATTAGTAGCTCTTCAGTTGCTGTTAGTAAGCGTGTTTCAGTACGAGGCTCAAGTAAAATAGGTGGCTTTCAAGGCACGCCTAGACAACAGGCACTGATCAGAGAAGCAGTCAGGCGAAGGTCTCAAAAGTTAGTCCTTAGTGGCATCCGCAAACAGTAAGAACCCAGAGAAGGTGCTGTCGTCTTCGCTGCTGGAATAAACTCCATTCCAGTCCCGCAGCGTCTCCAGCCACACTTGGTCACCAGAGGACAGTCGGATCAGTAGCATGTTGGATGCCTGGTCGATATCCTGGCCGTAGAGAGAGTCACGGGTACGCAATTTACGAACCCCGTTCACCACCAGAGCTGCCCGCAAAGGACGATTGCGCACGGTGATGTAGTAGGAAAACACGTAGACGCCGCCGTAAGTGCAGTTGAACTTGCTGATGTTGGGGTCCCAGTGGCCTTCCTCATTATAGATGACCTTGTCAAATTTAACGGGTTGGCCAGGAGGCGGGAAGGACCTGCTTGGGAAGAGTCCAACACTGAAAGCCGAACGTTTCTGAATGAAAGGCTCCCCTTTGGATCCCTTCACTCCCCTTAGGCCCCTCATACCTTTCAGACCTCGGACCCCTTTCATACCAGGCATACCTCTTTGCCCTGGTGGTCCAGGTGGTCCCTTTGTGCCAGGCTCCCCCTGGGCACCTTGTGGCCCTGGGTCTCCTTTCTCACCCACAATCCCAGGAGACCCATCAGTGCCGTTGAATCCCGGGATGCCCATGTCCCCCTTTGGTCCTGGTGGTCCAGATTCACCTTTGTCACCTTTCTCGCCCTTCTCGCCACCACCGCGTTCTCCCATTTCTCCCTTTTCACCTTTTTCCCCCTTCATTCCATCCAGTCCGGCAGGTCCCATCAGACCATGCATGCCGGGCTCACCCATCTCTCCCTTGGTGCCATTCTGCCCAGGTTCCCCTCTTTCTCCGGGGTCACCTTTCAGTCCAGGCAAACCGATGTCTCCTTTGTCTCCTTTAAGTCCTGGCTCACCTGGAGATGTTATAAGAGATGCCGTTCAAAAAAATGAACTCAGAAAGTCAACCTATTAAAAACATTCAAACCGTAATGTCAGATGAACCCACCCTTATCCCCACGCATCCCAGCAAGTCCTGGAATTCCCGGCAGCCCCTTCTCTCCAGCATCTCCTCGATCTCCTGAAGGAACCAACAAGTGAGTGGTTTAAATAGACTTGCACATGGACTTGTTTTGTGGAAAGAAAAATTAATGTAAAAGTTCTTAATTGCGGAATTTGCTATAATCAGAGTCAGTTTTATTCATAGGTTTAAAGCAACTTGCATCACACTGAGAATTTATTTTCTCTGAGATGCGTGAGAAACGCCTGCAAAGGATTATGTTTATTGACCTTTTTCTCCTTGCAGTCCACGAGCTCCAGGGGGTCCGGCTGGCCCTACTGGTCCCTGAGGTCCCACCTGGCCCTTCTGCCCTGGACCACCTGACAGAGGTAGAAAAGACAGAAAAAATGAGCACTGAGCCAAATTAAGATGGCAACGAACAGCAGTTATACAGCATCTGACATTCAGAACATTTAAACTGAATGAAAGAAAAGTGTAACATTCAAGGACAAGACATCATTGTGTGGACCAGCAAAGTCCCAAATCAGTGCAATATCTAAAATATTCTAAAATATTTACTCAATAGTTGGATGGCAAAGCTTTCATCTCTAATCCAGTGGTGTACATGTTATTTCCTCTGACCTGATGACCCCTTCTCTCCGCTGGGTCCTGGAGGGCCTCTCTCTGGTGGACAGCACTCACAGAAGTTGAAGAAGCACTCGTTGTAGTCCAGGGTGTAGTTCCTTTGGCCCACTCCAGGGGGCAGCATAGCCTCAGTGTGGTAGTCTGAAGAGTAAGCATCACTAGCGTAGGTGGTGCTGTCAGTGGGAGACAGGGAATAGGCATCCATGATGGACTCTGTGGTCTCCTCAGTGGCTGCACTGCTGGAGTGGATGGCAGTGGCGGTGGTGGTGTGGCGAGCCCCCACACGGGAGGGCAGCTGTGAGGGGCTTTCTCCACCCTGAGGCCTCTTAGTGGGCTTTGTGTGGACTCGGTATGGGTTCCTAGATGCTACTGCCTCTACTACTGCTACCACCACCAACGCTGTCACCAGGATGAGCAGGCGGAGAGAACTGGGCATTTTGATGACTATGATGAAAAACAACATGTAGCCTATAGAAATGGTTTAAAAGGGGGAAAAACATTGTGAAGGACAATAAAGAGTCCAGTTCCATTATGCAGCATTGTGAGTGTTAAATTTTATCCCTGATGAAAATGTACAATGAGGGAAACTGGGGAGGCTTGTAACACTTGTCCCAGCCTTTATAACTCATTGGTTGGTTGTGGAAAAGTTTGAACACCCCGCTCAAATGACATTGATCTTATAAATGAAAATAAGTGAACACATCCTCTACAGAGAAGATACTTCTGAACATTTTAATGCACAATTACTGTTTATTTACTGAATTTAAACACATAAACTGTGGCCTGTGTGAACATTTTGGCACATTTTATTTTACATTTTACCCACTCATCACATAATCACTCATCATCTAAGCCACTTATCCTCCTGGGCCGCAGTGGGTGCTGGAGCCTATCCTGGGACAGGACAGGTCGCCAGTCCATCACAGTCTTATATTTTAGTTTTTTCCCAAAAGCTACACTTTTTAAGTTTTGGTGATTTGGAGACCTCTCTGGTGAAAATATGTAATTGCATGCAATTCCATGCTGGTTTATGTTGGTCTGGTGCTGGTTTAGCTAGTCACCCAGCATGGTCATGCTGGTTGACCAGCATACCAGCATCCAAAACATAACATAAGACCAGTTATGTTGGTTTTTCTAGCAGGGTAATATGTAAGAAAGTATGACATGGTCTGAAAAACCCCTGCAGAATCTGACCTCTGACTAATTCACATAGAATAATCACATTTAAAATGTAAACATATATGTTCTGGTCATTTTTTCAGACAAACTACAAGAAATGGTAGGAAGTGTAGTTATTATTGTACCTGCATTATACATGCATTTCTTTGTAGTATATTCTGTGACTGTCAAGATGCTACCCACTGGCTAATTTAAACTGCTAGAATTAAATATATTGGAATTGTGTGTGTAACATTTTACGTTCATATTGATGGGAGTTAATTGAATGTTTGCTAACTCACAATGAGGGTCATTCTACTCTCTCCTGCCCTTCAACACTGAACACCCACCCACTACTGCTAAAGCCTGAAGGTCACTGAACGACTTCACACAGAAACACCAACTTTCAAAGGTACAAAGGCCTTTTTTGGCCTGTGAAAAGTCTCCAAAAAGATGCTTAAAGAGTGACTAACCCACATTGTCACTTTGAAAAATGTTTCAAATAATGTAAAGTGCCCTTTCTGATTGCCCAGAATGCATTGCCCTATACATTAGTGGATTACGCTAACTTGCTCAGACAGCACAACTGCCTGTGCTACCAGCAGACAGTGGCTGAAGTCATGATTTCTAGCCTCCTCAGACAGGCTTCAGAGGTGGTCAGCAGTTTTCACCACCAATATAGAGACTTTCTTTACAGTGGTGGTGACGGGAACCAGGGGTCACCATGACTACAACACAAATATAGTCATTTTATTTACTATGCTAAGCATCCAGTGAACCTACAGGTCAGCTCTCTATATAAGCAACGTTAACAATGGTGAAATAGTAGCAAATCTGAAACAGTAAGTTTTCTTTGGGGGGCTATTTTGCCTCACAACACCCTGCTTGTACCCCTCCACCATGAATTAATAAGATGCATTTAGGCCAAAATTGTATCTCAAAACCATCATAAAGCAATGTTTCAGGCATCAGGCAGTGAATTCATAACCATTTTACATAATAACTTTCTGTAAAGGAGCTTTTAGAGGTGGACGTCTGGTTCCTATCACCACCACTGTGAACAATTCTGACTTGTACGTTTCTCTACAATGGAGCATTTCACACCAAACCACTCTGAATGACTTTGTTTGCATCAAAACAATCTAATTATGCAAAAAATGTGGAAAAATCTGCAGAATTCTATTGATAAGCATGTCCCAAGCTCACAGCACAGGCCTTTATGTGTATAGAGGCTTTTATCGCTGTTAAATGACCAATAAATAGAAGTAGAAAAAGATGTAAAATATATGTAGGAATATCTCATTCCCGTAGATTTTTTTCTGTACTATTTTCTACCGCTTAGCATGATCGAATAGCAATGGTCACTAAAAAGGAGCTTCTTTTAAACTCATTTTTAGAAGAAACCAAGCGCTTACTTACCCTGAAATTAGCTTCTTCTCACTCCTCTCCTAACCAACATCACAGCTGCCACCTTTTAACAGCCTGGGCCTCCTCGTTCTCTTGGGCCCAACCAATAAGAGCCCGTTCAGGTCCAGGGTCCGGAGGGGTGTACTTGGCACGGGTTTGATGGTGTGATACCTGAGCAGAAGCTAATGTGATGGTTTTGAGGGGGGTATCGTATCAGTCAGCCTCATTCTCATGCATCCGTACACCTTGGAAGGGAAAATAGTTCAGCATAAACACTGGCTCTCTCACTCACACAGAGCTCACATCTGACATACCTTTAGTCGAGGTGCTGGTTAATGCAGGCCACGCTCTTAAAGGGGAATTCCACCAATTTTTTTAAATTTCTGTATGATTAAATGGTTAAGATGTAAGCAGCCGTTCGGAGTGGTTTGATGTGAAATGCTCCATTCTAGAGAAACTCGCTGAGAATTGTTCACAATGGTGGTGATTAGCAAAAGTTAGCTAAATTTGTCTGGGCCACCATATCCTTGGGTTTGTTCTGGTCCAATATATGGCTGGGTTCTTGGCCCAGATCTGGCCCATACACTGTAAAATGAGTAGAACTAACAACTGCGGCCCAAATCTGGCCCAAGTCTGGCCCAAATCTGGCCCAACTATGTTGTTGGTCCACAATGTTCATGCCAGAATTGGCCCACAAATATAGACATGAGGCAAAACCGTACGCAGGTGTATGGCATCTGGCCTTATTCTGGTCCTAACATCTACCTGGTACTAAACCACCACTAAGAAAAGCCAGAATCGGCCCAAAAGAGTCTGCTATCTGGATCTCATGAGACAATCCAGTTCCAACATGATACTAAGTTTAAAAAGGACAATGATATATTCTCAAAAACTTTCAAAAAAAACCTTCCTCTACAAAACCCCTCAGACTAGTAAGCACGAGGTTGAACAAGTCATGGTTTTCCCAAGGATCAAAGAGGATCGGCAACTTGAGGGACTTCGGCCTGGTCTCGGTGGTGTAAACACAGCACACTCGGGAATGATCACGTACCTTACACCCCTTCAAACGCCCAACGCTAGCATTTCACCAGAACGTCTGAGCTTCACATTCACACACTTGACTTTCCAGAACAGTAAACAAGCAAAATTTCTTAAATGAAGCCCAGGGTCAAGCTCAGGGTCGAGCTAGAGGGAAATCAAGGCTCTCAGAATTCTCAAAGCCAACACCATCTGGCAGAAGCTCAAAGCGAAGCTAAATAATCAAAGCTAACGAAAGATTGGACCACGAAACAAAGTCATGGCAACATTTCTGAAGCCTACCTACAGGAAATTCAGCACTTTTGACTTTTACGTTCTAGCAGGGCGACTGGCTGAAGACCCCGAGGGGTTACCTTGTTCAAACTTTGTACAGTGTACTTATGGTTGTAATGAAATTGCTAGCCATTCTGCCACTTCACACCAAACTTACAGTCAGCTGAAGGAAAGAACACAACAATAATTGAGGTTAATTCCATTTTTTCAAAATTGCTGCATAAGTAAAAGGTAAACAAAAACATTCAGAGTGGTTTGGTGTGAAATGCTTCGTTCTAGAGTCAGAATCGTTCACAGTGGTGGTAATAGGAACCAGATGTTCACCTCTAAAAGCTCCCTCACAGAAAGTTATTACATGAAATGGTTATGAATACACTGCGTGATGTCTGAGACATTGTTTTACGATAGCTTAGAGAAAAGATTACGGCCTAAAACGTGTTTTTTTCCACAAAATAGTCCACAGAGAAAACTTTACAACTATTTTTCCATCATTAACATTACATATAAAACTCAGAGTAGGTTCACTGGTGGCTCTGGATAGTAAATAAAATGGGTATATTTGTGCTGTAGATATTGTGACACCTGGTTTCTATCACCACCACTGTAAAGAAATCAGGGTCTTAATTCTAAGTCTAGAGTTATGGTAGACGTCTATAATCATCCTATATATTTTAGAATTATACATTTGATTTACTTCCAACGCAGTTTCTCCACTTGTATCAATGAGCTACAAGTGAGAAATAATGAAACAATATGTAAGAAGTGATGTTTTTAAGGCAGGGTTTCTCAACTACTGGGCTACCGACCACTGCTGGGCTGCAAAGCACCCTCTGGTGGTTTTCAGGCCAATACTGAAGGGGGAGCCAGTGGTCAGTCACAGGTCATTGATGGCACTTTGTAATAAAACATTTTTAAAAAGGTTAAAAATAA
This sequence comes from Colossoma macropomum, assembly GCF_904425465.1. NCBI lineage: Eukaryota > Metazoa > Chordata > Actinopteri > Characiformes > Serrasalmidae > Colossoma > Colossoma macropomum. The sequence goes on from NW_023494805.1 coordinate 39,266,076, forward strand.
GGATAAAATATAAAATGTTTTCAAATGGCAAACAATACTAACACAATCTGTGCCATAGCAGCGTTCAAAGTAGCTTCAATTATTTTTTTGCCCCTTGTCTTTAGATACAAAATACACTCAATTATCCATTCAAAAAAGCTAGGCTTTGTTTTCTTGCGGGCCATCATGCTTTCTAGTGATAAATTGGTGGGCCATGAGGTGTAAAAGGCTGAGAACCCCTGTTTTAAGGCATACACACTACAGGGAACCGAGAAGGGTTAACATGTATATTTGCAATTATCTGTCAACCAGGTTATTTCAATATAATCCACAGAGTTTGTTGACCCAGTCCTCTTACAGTCCCCCTGCTGTACTACACTGCTGTTTCAGTAGACGCGAGGGTGCCATTTGAGAGCAGCAGAAGGAGTCTGCTGGTGGTGGGGAGGAGGAGGGGGGGTTGAATGAACTGTTACCTGAGCTTCTGATACTCACCTTCTCCCCAGCCCCTACAGAGCCCATGCATTAACTTCAACAGGCTCATGTGAACTGGACAAAATGGCACAGTCTCACTGCCAGGTGCTTAGAATGCAGACCATTAGCCAACGAAAGATCCCTTACACGCCTCTTCCTTCACTGGGCTCTTTTTCCTCAAGTTCTTCTCGAAGTCCCAAATTCAATTTCACTGACCGCTCAGGGTGGTCGATAATTATCCATTCGTAAAGAGGGATATATTTTCGTTTAGTGAAACTGCTTCATATAAAGAGGTCTAAGTGTCGTCCCTATTGTCAGGAGATCATGAGTTCGGTCTCCAGTGATGCCCTAGCCATCCTTAGCCGGGGGTGCAGGACAGCATAACTGTGGGATGAGAGCATAACTGTGGGATGGTCCTTCCTCTCCCCTCATAACTCAGAGCAGTACTAGCTCTCTGTTAGCTGACAGAATTAGCAGTTAGCGTTCTCCTCCAAGCAATGTCCAGGGATGTCTTTCACAGCTGTGGGCTGAAATATACTTTGAAATGAACTTCTTGAAATGATGTGGTGGCGCTTCAGGTGTCTCAGAATAAGCTGATGCTAAGCCTTCGTCCTCCCAGCTTGGTAGCATTATGTAATTTCTCTTTTCCTCCAGCTTCATCACAAAACTGGGAGGCCACACATCTGCATTTTCCAATGTAGCCGCTCATTTCTGCCTTATGACTTCAGGCGTTTCTGAGTTTTGCTTGAAAAAAGGATGACCATGAGGATCTACTATGATGAAGATCTGCTAGGGCTGCCTATTGATATTAAACCCCTTAAAAACAGCCAGAAGTTCCTCCATTTCTCCTGAATGATATGCGTTAGGACTCACGTGTCAAAGTCCCTCGGGACAGCCTATTTGGCCCATACAATTTTCTATTAATATTAGCCCTTATTAGTTTCATGTTGTGATGCACTACAATCCCCAACATGCACTGCAATGTAATGTGTACTCCGACCCCCGTCCCCGAACAACAATCCATGGAACAGTACGCTACAAAAAAAGGAAAGATGCCTGGCGCGGCAAAAAGGCCCTGGGTTCGATTCCCCGGCCGGCTGAACAGGGTCCTTTCCACGTGGAGTCAGGCCAATCCTAAATTGGCCTTAAGTGTAAATGTGTATGTCTATGTGTCTGCCCTGTGATGGACTGGCAAACTGTCCAGGGTGTTTTCTGCCTTCCGTCCAATGACCGCTGGGGTAGGCTTCAGCAGCCCCTGCCACCCAGATGCGTTTAGATGATGAAAATACAGAAGTACATAAGCCAATCTATATAAAAAACATATATATAGGCTTTAAAAGTGAAATAAAAACATAGGCATAGGCAACAAATCCATGGGCGTTCTCTGGACCATAGATTTGTTGAGATTTCTTAATATAGCCCTTTTAGTGGTTGAGTTTGACAATGCTGCCTTAGAATGTAATAAATCTGGCCATTTTTAGTGGTTAAAAAAAGATCCAATAAACATCAGGACCAAATTCACTGAACAACATGATAAAAGTTAAACATTAGTCCAAAATCTTTAATAAGTAACTTTGAAGATAGTTACCGTGCCAAATAAAGGTATGACACTGGATTATAGATATTCCACCTGTCTAACTGTAACAGTGTGATCTATACAGAGGAGCTTACTCAACTAGTTAGATCGGATTTACTTCAGTGCTGTCCAACCTAGGAACCCTTGGCCAGCTGAATATCATACATGGGAATTGAACAGAACACACTGAAGGGCTGTAAAGCTCAGGTGTTACTGCCATGTGACACAATATTGATTTGCAAGGCAGCAATGTAATGTTTGGTAATATTTACAATACATTTGTTTCAGTGACATTTTACATTTCTGCTTTAATACAAAATAGATTTCACTGAAATCACGTTGACGGTAAACGTTTATTAAGTTTGGCCTAAATGACACCCAAAAGTTCATTGTTATCATCTTTAAAATTATGTTTTTATTAGCCAGTGGAAAGTTATACCATATAAACAGGTGCATATACAACAGACTGATGCACTGTGAAGGTTTACACATGATATGCTAGAATACATAAGCAAAGTAGAGCTGTAAGAAGATCTATGCCATTACCAACGCTTATAAATGTCATCAAATTAAACTAAAAGAGAATAATATGCACAGCAATGTATGAGATCTATGAATGATCTGTGATTCCTTCACATTATGTTCAAATACATTTCTGCAGTGGGATTTCTCGCTGAGTCAGGACAGAAATAAGCAGAAATTATTCGAAAGGACAGTGTTTTGATAAGGACATGGCTCTCGCGCATTTGCATATGGATTCATACGAACAAAATAAAGTATAAAACTAAATTAGACCTGATTAGTATTAAAATATGCAGCCCACGATTGTAAATATGCACCTACAGAAGTCTCACACAATGTCTTTGTTTGTAAAATGCACACATTTTATTCTGTGGAAATTCGTGAACTAGTAGGCCAGCTAAATCTGGGCCACAGATTTATTATAGATGACAGAATGATGAATGATGAGGGATTTTTATTAATAAAAATACTATTTACTTATTTTCCCTTTCTGCAAGCATGCTGTGCCATAAACGCGGTGGATCTGTTATTTTTTCCCCCACCTGTTTCCAGACAAGCCCTGCCCCTTGTGCGCTGGGATTGGGTATTGCTACATCGCTACCTGCACTACGATTGGCTAGTAGTCTAGACTCACCGGCAGCTCAGCCAATCCGAATGCAGGAGGGGGCGGAATGCTAATGAGCGCGTTTGTTGTGATGTACAATGGCAAATGCGGGTTAGTCGGCGGACGTCGGTTGGGAACGGCGGGTGTTATAACGGTGTTTCGTGTCTTTTCGTAAAGAATGGCGTTATTTCAGCGGGTTTCTAAAGGCAAAGCCCACCTTCTCGACGTAAAACGAGCCGTTAGGGTTCAAATTCTTCACCGCTGAGGGTCTTCGAGCGCAGGTTTGCTCCGTTTTTGTCCCCCCCGCCGCCGCAGCTGCTCGCCGGGATGATAACGTTAGCCGCTAACGTTAGCCTCCTCCTTTAAGACGGAGCAACGACGGTCGCGTGAAGACGCAGACGCCAAGAGTTTGGTCGTTTTGCTTATTTTTAATGAATAAAAAGGCTTTAAAATGGGGGTAGAGTTGTGGTAAGACATCCTCTGTGTAAAGGTTAACCTAGTTTTAATATTAAGTGAGTAATTTTAAGTAATTGTGACAGCCGTCATCGTCGTCCCCCGTCGTCCGCGTCCCCAGTCGTCGTTGTCTCCTCAGCTTTCCCGCCGCGCGTGTGATGATAGCAGACACAATGACTCTGCTGTCTCTCCTCGGTCGCATCATGCGTTATTTCCTCCTCCGGCCGGAGACCCTGTTCCTCCTGTGCATCAGCCTGGCCCTGTGGAGCTACTTCTTCCACACGGACGAGGTGAAGACCATCGTCAAGTCGAGCCGCGACGCCGTCAGGATGGTCAAGGGCAAAGTGGCCGAGATGATGATGACGCACGAGGGGGGCCTGGGGGGGCTCCGCGCCCTGGACGCCGAGTTCTCCAACACGTGGGGCTTCCGAGACGCCAATGTGGCCGTGTACTCCATCCAGGGCCGCCGGGACCACATGGAGGACCGCTTCGAGGTGCTCACCGACCTGGCCAACAGGAGCCACCCGTCCATCTTCGCCATTTTCGACGGCCATGGCGGCGAGGTGACGTCAAACGTGACCCTTTTTTAAAACATCTGAGGCCTTAAAGGGGAATTTAACAGATTATTTTCAATATTTCTGCACAATTCAGTGGTTGGGATGTCAGCAAAGTCATTCAGAGTGGTTTGGTGTGAAATGCTTCATTGTGAAGAAACGTCAGAATTGTTCACAGTGGTGCTGATAGGAACCAGACGTCCACCTCTAAAAGCTCCCTCACAGAAAGTATTCAGGGTGTCCTAAGGCGAAGTAGTCCCCCCAAAAAAAAACATAATCACCGTTACATATGTAAACTCAGAAGACAAGTGTAGGTTCACTAGTGGTTTTGTATAGTAAATAAAACAGCCATAATTGTGTTGTAGACGTCACGACCCCGGGTTCCTATCACCACCACTGTGAAGTACAAAAGAAGCGTTTCACACTAAACCACTCGGAATGACTGTTTACATCTCAACCACTGAATTATGCACACATTTTAAAAAACAGGTGGAATTCCCCTTAATAAGCATACAGTCAGATTATTGCTAGGGAGGCAAATAAATTGCCACCTGTTTCTCTGATGTTCTACATGTTGGCCACTAGTGGCCACTGTTGAGTCACATTCATAGCTAGCATATAGTTGCTCAGCGGCACCTGTTATCCAACAGGGCAGCAGCTAGCTAACTCCTGTAACTTTGTTTTCTGAGAATTTCAGTCACTTAAAGCCACGAATATACGTTGATATTGTTTACTAAAACTCTTTAAGGCATTTCTTTGAGTATTTGCAGTAAAACTGAATCCAGACCTGGCGCAATACCTCCTTTTTTCCCTATATCAATACTAAAATCTCGCTGTTGGCACATACTGATCAGTATTTAAAAAAAAATAGGTACTAAGCTTTAAAATGAGGGAAGATGAGCATCTAAAAGTAGGCTGTCATGCTCAAAATACTCAGTCTGATACACCACGAGAAGAAATACACAGACATTACAGGGCGGTGTGAGCGTGTGCTATTTCAGGATAGGTTTGTTACAGGATCGGATCGGATTCAATCCTTTTTCCCTCTCATACCAAATCCAGAATCCAGCACTGATATGCCATCTCTTATTGAATAAAGTATCCAGTAAGAGTACACAGCTCTTTCTGAAGTGATCTGATCACTAAAAACATATAAACAATGCTGACTTTTGAAACTTAAGATGTGAAGTCTTATTCAGTCGCAGTACTATCAGTTCATATTTAGGCCACATTTAGATTCTGCTCTTTGGTGTTGTTTGAAAACTATGAAAGGAAGAATATTATCAGGGGTTTATTTTAGTGTTTGTGAGGTTAAAGTGGGTGTGGTAGAGCCGGAAAACGCTAAAATATGCCAGGACCAGGACTGGAAAACACTGGTTTAGAGCATTTACCCTGGAGGTCTTTTTCATTATTTCGCTTTGTGCATTCAGATGAGTCAGAAAGCAGTTCAGAGAACAAAGGCTTTGTTTCAGCCGGCCAATTTCAGAGCCACAGATACTTATCTGTTGTATTCGGCCATGGTTTCCCTCCCCCAGTGTGGGAGACATCTGCCACTTACCCTTCATTCCCCAGGCCCTCGGGAACGCCACAGATGTTCAGATTTAAAAAAAATACAGGCACTTATTACCTTAATGCACCCCATGCTCTGAGATACCATAGAGAGGAATCCTACTCCGAAGCAAAGAAGACAAATATTTTGTCAGAATAGACTTTTATCAGTCAGTTCTTTCCATTCCAGACGTGACCCAATGTTTATGACCCATTAACCAAGTTAGTGAATTCCCAGCTGAACAGTGCTCCACAAAAATAACGGATGTAGCCGCTGGTAACTGATATAGATCCTTATGATTACTGAGATAGGACTATTAGTCTGAACTGGGACATTTAGGTGTTGGTGCAGCTGAAATACGATAGGAGATGTAAATAAATGAAACAATAAAATATAAATATGGAGACATTCCAGTGTACAGTACTGTGAAAAGGTCAGCCACAGAAGTTGCTTAAAACAATTTGCCTCATCAGTAAAAGTGTTTTTGCTAGTTAACCTTTAGAACCCTAAAATTTTGGGGATTTTTTTTGCCATTATAAAGTATTTACATGTGACACTCACACATGCCATTGTTTGACATATAAATGCTAACAGAGAATTGATATCTTTATAAATTTGGGTCATTTCTGATCAAATATTTACATAGCGCCTGCAAAATTTTGTATTTGTTTAATTATAGAGATCTTGAAAACAAGTGGAATTGTACTCTTGGATTCAGGCTGAGTGTTAAAACTCAAGACAGGCTTTGTTTCTAAATACAAATTGAGTTGCATATTTAATATCAGATATTTTTAATACTCAGAATCAATGTGAACTGGAAGAAAGAGCAAGGTATTGTTAATTTTATAATATATGTCATATTTATTGTTATTTATTTGATAAAATGTGTTTTAGGGCCTGTTTGTATGATTTTGAGGGAAAGAGGGAAAATGCACTCATTGTTGAATGGGACACTGCAGTTTTATCACCTTTTATCGCCTTTTTTGCCTTTTTTCGCCTTTTTTGTTGGAATATGAAGGCCAAAAAGAGCAATAATATCAGGATTTTAGGTGATTTCCGAGCCTAGTTAGGGGCGGGTCTGCTGAATGTCCTGATCTGTGGATCATGTTTGTACCTTAAGCCGTTTTGAAGTTATGAAGGCTAGAAGTGACCCACCCTTTGGTCCTAAGACATTACGTAACATTAGAGTAACTACAAATAAACATAAATACAGTAAAACAAAAAGTTTCAGATATCGTCGCTGTCCAAAATAGCAAGTTTACAGGAGAAGGCAAAAACACTCTTACCTTTCAATGTAAGTCTATGTGAAGAGCTTTTAATCCAAGTGATTTTAGAGCATTTCTGTTGGTCCGTTCATCATAAAATTTTAACACAACATAAACGGGAGCTGGTGTGTTGAAATGATGTAGAAAAATAAAAATTGACAAAAATGGAGATACATGGTTTTCTTTGGACAGTGACGATATGTAGAAGACTGAGCTGGAAAAACTGCACTCCAGCCATTATATGGATATGTTCAATTCAATCAGAAGCACACTTGATATAATTCAATGAAGGACTGAATAGATAAAGCAGGTATTGGATGGTAAATGTAAATACTGGACTTCTAAGAAAGATTTGGAAACGGTGAAAAGCGAAAACACTAACAGACATGAAGTTGTGATGTGTTTATTTGTTTATTTGTATTTATTCTAAAAACTAGTGTGTTTTCCAACGTAATAATAATGTTTACTGAGTACAGAAATAGCTTCAAAACCACCTTCCAAGATCCTTAAGACGTCAAACGAACACAGATTTATTGAGCTATGTAGATATGGGGATGGGCAGATGTAGAGAAAAACCTGAGGAGAGCAAAAATCTGGTGCAGCTATGCAGGTTATGCAGATTGCTGCCTCATCCACCTCTTAGAATGTACGTAATTTGATATGGAGGCTCATATTTGTTTGGAATCAAATTTCTACCATTTTTTTTCCAGTGAAGCAGGTTTTGTGTTGCAGCCATGAAGTCTGCTCCCTCATGGCATGAAAATTAGACTAAATATTTGTTCTCTGAAGTCACGGCCGCTGAAAATGAGCTGCAGATGATAATTGAGAAGATAAGTGGCTTTAAGGTAAGAGGAGCCTGTGTGGATGAACAGATCTCACTAATGGATGTTTATTATTTGGCTTGCTTAGTTGGGAGTCTTGATAGAGCTTAAGGTCTAAGCTTTAATTTACTGGAAATGACTGGTGAGAAAAGCCCAAGAAAAGCAATAATAAGAATTATCTGATGATTAGATAGTCGGGACAATGATGTTAACCTGTTGTGTTTTCAGAATATCTGATTTGTAAACAAATATTATTTGGTTATATTGAGATAACAGTGCCTATGGTGATTCGTACCTGAGCATTTGGTTGATTTAGTGATTCAAACTTGTGTTTTAGGTGACATACAGTCAAGTGACCTACAATACGATAACTCACGCAGTACAGATATATCATGTTTTGTTTGTTGTGGTTTAGATTGAGTATTGTTTGGTTCTCGCTCCGTTCCCAACACTACTAGAGAACCAGTCAGCGTGACCTCTGAGTCTCAGTGAGCTGTGAAGATATGTTTATGTGCCTCTTCACTGAAGTATAATTCAGCCTTAGCCTCTTTCTGCAGGCCCCTTATTGGTCACAGCCTTTGGAATGAAAATCAAATGAAAATCAACCTTGATCATTTTTAAAAATTCAATGCAAGTTTTAGGGATTTGATGGTAACTGATATAAATAAAGTAAATTAAACAATAAAATATAGATATGGAGAGATTTTAATGTACAGTACTTGAAAAAGTCAACCACAGTTGTTGCTTAAAATGATTTACCTCCTCAGTAAAAGTATTTTGCTGGTTAAAGCACGAGGCAACATTAGAATAACTACAAATAAACATAAATTCAGTTAAACATGACAAGAAAATTAGTTTTTAAAAAGTTTTGAATCGACCTGGATAAAAAATGCACTATGTAAGTTTTAGGGATTTGGCGACCTCTCTGGTGAAAATGTGTAAGTGCGCTTAGTTTTGTAATGCGGGCTGCGCTTCGGACCCCTTCCCCGAGCGGATGAATCTGATGATTGAGTACGTTGAAAGAGAAATCAAAGAAAACTCACAACTTCCGAGGATGCAAGTAAATTATCCACTGTTGTCATCATGTCTTCATCAGTATGATGTTTATTTTGCATTTGAGTCCTAAACATCGAGCCAGGCCTTCTTTTTGAGTCTGTGCACGTGATGTTAATATGAGGTGGACAGAAAAGCTGCTAGAGAGCAATGAGGGGTGAAAGGGGGAGAATAAAACAGTCTGAATGAAACAAACAGCACATTTACAGCTTTAGGCCTAAAACTTGCTTCTCGCAGGGATGCAAACACAGACGCTTTGAGCTTTGCAGGCGGGGTTTTGTGTGTAGTTGCGTTCAAAAATGTATCAACACGCATTTTATAATGCATCACACGCACAAGCTGCATTCTGAGCATTATTGCCAGGGGGCGCTATAACGACAGCCAAGCCTGTCCAAGCGGTCTCGTACCACCAGCGTGCTTCTCAACTGCCGTAGCAGACGAGCAGTTGAGTCTCACACAAAGACGACTACATAAACATAAAAATATGATACATTATCGCCTTTCCATCCAACAGAACTTGTCCATTTTAGCTGTTGAGGCTGTTGTAATAACAGTAGATGCTCTCTAGCGCCCCCTTCAGTACGACGTGTTTTAACCACTACAGTAACGTAAGAGTGCGTGGTGAGTTTGTACAGAAGGACAGAGGGTTTGTGTTGGCGTTCACTGGCGTTTGCCTGCTTGCACTGAGTTTGTTATTGTTTATTGATATCTGTCACAATAAAAGTAGCTTTTAAACTCAATAGAAATACTTTTTTAAATGCCGACTTGCCTGCTAACCTACAAAAACGAAAATCCAGTTTGCTTCCGACTTGTTAATCTTACACATTTCCATCAAAATATGTTCCATCAACATTATTAAAGAAGAAATTCCTTTCAAAACAGACAGAAATAGCATTTCATGGCTACTGAGGGGTCAAATACAGAACGCAGAGTAAGTGCGTCTGCCTTTTTTCATCCTCTCGCAGCATTTTCCACCAAACACTCCCACGCTGTCCCGCCGCCAGAGAGCTGAAGGAGTCTGATTTTGATACATCGCTTGTTCTCAGCGCTGGCTATTAATGGAAATCATGCTTTTGGCCTGTGCAGTCGGTTAATAACACAGTTAGTATCCAGAAATAGACTCGAGTAGTGGCAGTGATGCTCGTCCTGCCCAAACACGGAGGAGCTAATTCCACTTTTATTGGCCCAGCATGCTCAGCTGATTCTGTCACCTGGAAATCTAGACTTTGTGAGTCGTAATGCGATAGATCCACACAGAGCCCTGCATTAAAAATAGCAGATGAAGCTGATGATTACATCACTCTGGCCCTCTGGTATCCGCTATAATGATGTGAATGAATACTTGGAGGCCTCTGTCTAATGACTAAAGGCATTTGTTCAAAGAGCCACGTTACTTCAGCACACTATAATAATCCCAGAGCAGCCTGTCTGCTCGTGACTGGAATTATGAATGAGGTCCATTAGACTGCAGCGTTCACCAGGGAGTCTGAGTTTGTGTCTGAGGTATTGCTAATATGAACCGTCTTATTTCGAATATAAAGGTGCGTAAAATGGCAAAAATATAGTCCTGATATTAGGAAAAAGTACATTTACTGCTTGTTTATCTTTATTTTATGTACAAAAAGAGCTCTAAAGAAGAACACTGTACTCCTGAAGTACAGTGTAGATTGAATATTATAATAACCGGACATCAAAAGGTAATTTTAGATGCTTTATTCAATATTTCTGGACGTTATTTAAGCAATAGAATACGAGAGGGAGTGTGTTATCGTGAAATAACATCACGGCTGTGATTCGGTCGCTGTAGATCATCACAGCCGTGATGTTATTGGCGATAACACACTCCTCGAGTGTTCTATTGCTTTTATACAACAGTTAAATAAATAAAGTAATAAATTAATAAACTGGGCCGTGAACGCGGCGTTTAATATGCTTTAATGTTCGCAGTTCCTTCACCAAATTATAGTTCCTTAACAAGCAGCTTGTTGCTACGTCAGAGTAACGAGCTCCGCCCACTCGCTGCACAGCCGGCAGTTCATTCTCCAGCTCCTTACACTAAATTCCCAAACTGTCATCACCACTGAGCAGCTTTTCAGTCGGCAGCTGTGACAGAAGAACAGCTGAACAACCTGGAATCAGCCAGAAATGAACCCAACACCATTCACCAAACGTGTAGTCTGATCTTCAGAGTCTGACCAAATCAGACTGAGCCATAAAACTGACACAATATCAAGTTCAGCTCAGTTTTGTCAGTTTTTGCCAGATCAATATTAATGTTGTTTTGTTTCTCAGTGGTGATGACAGTTTGGGAATTTAGTGTCGTCTCATCTTCAGAGTCTGATCAAATTGGCTGTCGGTCAAATGTGATCTTAAAAGGATCCATTTTCTGTTTGTGGCAAAGTAAGAAGTAAAAACGTTCAAATGTCTTGAGCGTCTCCTACAGCTGTCAAAGCCGTTGCATGAACGCTTTGCATGATTAAAGTGTTCTTTGCATCATGAAAGGGTTCTTCAGATTGATCGAGAGTGTGCTGTGGAGCTCTTCTACATAGAACCCTTTTGAAAAGGGTTTGATATGGCACCAAAAAGGGTTCTACTACAACAACAACAACATTTATTTGTACAGCACTTTTTACAACTAGTGTTGTCTCAAAGCAGCTTTACAGAAAAGCAGTTTCTAGAAGGATCAAAAGAATAAAAAAGAAAATAAAAGAAATGTATAGACGTAAGGAACTGAATCCGAGTCCAAGCCCCCCATGAGCAAGCCAGAGGTGACAGTGGCATGGAAAAACTCCCCCAGAGGAAGAAACCTCGAGAGGAACCCAGGCTCAAGGGAGGAACCCATCCTCCTCTGGTCGACCCCGGACAAAGAGAGAATGAGCTAATGAGATTTTATGACAAGATACAACAAAGAAGCATAGAGTTTGAACATCTTTCAGAAATATTCCGATTAATCCAGGAGGAAGTAATGTAAAGTTAGAACCATCTCATAGGTTCTCTGTCAAAGTAAGAGATAGAGTTGATGATCAGTGCCAGATGCTGGTGGCTCCACTGTGGTAATTCTAGTCTTCTAGTCTTCTATTGTTACAAGCTTGACATCGTAACAATAGAAGAACCCTTTTTGGTGCTGTATAGAACCCTTTTCAAAAAAGGTTCTATATAAAACTGTAACTAACACATTTTCCATCAATCTGAAGAACGATTTCACGATGCAAAGAGCCATTTAATCATGCAACGAGTTCTTTTAAGTGTTCATGGTTCTTTATAGAACCATTTTCTTTATTAAAGAACCTTTGAAGAGCCATAGTTTTTAAGTGTGTAGATTAATATTTATAGATGCATCTGCAACTAATTTGTTTTTATTTTATCATAAACATTTATTCCCAACTTTTGAAAGGTGGTGTATCAGTTTTTTTTCCTTGGGGTTGAAACGTTGAAACGGACACAGTGGACGCCTCGGTACAGTTTATTGTTTTATTTGTTTATTTTTTTATTTTAATTCAGCTTTTCACATTTTCCTCTACAATGCATCCAAATAATTATGACCAGTTGAGTTCTCTTTGTTGTACTGTTGGGATCGAAACTAGTGACCTCCTGACAGTAGAGCGAAACCTTAAGGTGTCACTTCGGAGCCTCCTTTAAACCTCTCTATGTAATCCATGCAGTGGTTCTGTGTTCTTTAACCTTTTTAACTCCTTGAGACCACCGGTGGTTCCAAAACGCACTTCTTCATAACTTTCATATTTCATAAGCTACATTCAAAAGGTGGGGGTTGTATGAGAGCTGTAACTGTCTACTTTCCAGTCAAATAGATGGGTGATGTAATTTTAAACCCTTATAATAAAAGAAGCTGAACTCAGTTTTTTTTTCTACTGAAAGTCGACCCATTTTTCCACAAATCTGGGCTATAAACTATAAACAGATGGCGTCTCTTCAGTGATCTGCTCTGTAAAAATTATTTTTATAAAATAATACAAAGAGCGTCTAAGATTTTTGGCTTTTAGCAGTAAATTGTAAGCATATAGCAATATGTGTATCATAATAAAACAAATGTTCTGTTAATTTGAGGGGAGTTTTTACAAAAAATAAATAAATAAATAAATATTTACATTTATTTCATGCGGTTGCTCAATAATTTGTCTTCTGATTTGGTCACGTAAATTAAGATGGACAAACCAAAATATACCCTGGTCAATAAGAGGTAATGATGATGATACCCAGTGTACTCAGAAAAGCATATCGTACAGTAATTTGTCACTATAGCAGTATTATATCATCATATCACCCACGCTTAAGGGAATATAACCGGCTCCTTTGATGAGGTTTGGGAGTAGATGCACTTGCTGTGCTCTTGAGGCCAGGCACTGTTGTACAAAGGACGTGCTGGCTGCTTCAGTCTGAGTGCCTGAGCTTGTGCGTGTGAGTGCTCTCTGGACTGGTCCTTGAAAGAAGCTGACCTCAGGTCAACCCCCATCCTCTCCTTTTTGTTCCTCAGTCTCAGTGATAAAGAGACCTCTTCAATTATTCATAGTGAGCGAGCTGCAGAGTGAAGACAGTAATAGTAAAGACAGTGATTTCATTTTCAAGCAAAGTCATGCTTAAATGGTTCTTTGCATGGTGAAGCTGTTCCTGAGATTGATGTGTTGTGTATGGTTCTATATAGCACCAAAAAGGGTTCTTCTATTGTTACAAGCTTTCAAAAAATAGAACAATAAAAAATAGAACCGTATACAACAGATTTTCCATCAGTCTGAAGAACCATTTCACCATGCAGAGAACTATTTAACCATGAAATATTCATGGTTTTGTGTGTATATATATATATATATATAATGGGTGTGTGTGTGTGTGTGTGTAGAACCATGAATATGGTTTCCTTTATTAAAGAACTCTTGAGGAACCATCATTTTTAATTATGTAACAATTAGCAAATCATTTCAAATAGTTTTTTTTGAAGTACAGTACAATGAAGTACAGTATTTGAAAGTAAAGCAGTGCTGCATAGTGTCCCAATCTAACATTATGACCACAACTCCATGTTAGCCCCAGGCGCGTCTCCAGAAAACGCTACGAGGACATGATTAACTAGACTGGTGGACTGAAGCTGTATAATGTGCATTTCTCCAGAGTTCAGAACGTTCCAGTGCGAGATATTTTATAGAAATTAATAAAAGTGGCTGCCAAAGCTCTTAAATGATAAACCCATACATGTATTTCAAGCTCATGTCAGCTTCTTATTCGCCAGCTTCTCATTTGAATTTTTCGTTCCGCCTTAAATGTCAGCTTACCTTAATAAATGAATTAATTTACATCAGTAAATAATTCCTAATCAACAAATACCTTAAACTTTCGCTTGTAAATGTTTACTGAGCAACTATTGAGCAGAACAGCGAAGCTATAATCAGCCGTTGAAGCTGTTGAGCTCATCTCACTGGCTGATCTAATGCCGCGTCCCAAACCTCACACTTCTGTACTTAACCTACTACACTAATGAGCGCACTTCTAATGGTATATGCACTGTTTTTTGCATACTATTTAGTGTGCTGCTATGCAGTTTGGGACGCAAAAACGATAATGCAGCATCTGCATTATCAGCCATTTACAGTTTAGCTTTCGCTTGTTGTCACTACAGCAACAAATCAAATGAAATCAAGTCAGTACACTCAAATATTTTAGTTAATATGCTTTAAAAATGATATTTAGAAAGTGTTTTTAAAAACGTTTAACTTTTTCTGCCTTTGCTGGATCTGGTGTGGCTTGTTATCTCATTACAAACTGCTACAGCGCTGCTACATGAACTTGACGTTACCTGCCAAAATGGCGGCAGCTCGATTGTGGTGTCATTGGAATACTAGCAGTTTTACATTAGAGAATGTAAATGTTGTTAATTGCTTAAGTTTGACTATGTAATTATGTCTCTACGCTTAAAATAATGCAGCTAAACGATGATAATTCTGAACTCTTCTATGCATTAATTGTAATTATAGTGTAACCGTCTCGTTTTTAGCGACATTTATTACCAAACGTGTGAAGAGACCATTTGAGGAGCTAAAGTTGCTTCAGAATGAAAAGCTGACAGACATTATCTGTGGATCCTCCCTCAGCAGCGGCTGTTTAATGCTAAAGTTGAGCTGATGCTGCAGAGCTCTTTGCTGCTTTATGCTTATTCTGCGAAAGCGTGCTGCATATGCAGAGTCTCGTTTTAAATAATGCAGAGATGTCTGTTGAAAAAAGCTCAGGCCCTTCTTGCTGAAGCAGCGAGTAAAAGCCAAGCCTCGGTGCTCTTTGGAGGACAGGTATTAATTATGTGTGCCTCTCTGATTTCATTATCTTCAAGGCAGGGCCGAGTCACTGTCGCAGGATCGGGCCCTGAGATGCACTGTAAGGGCTGTGTTGTGTTACTCTGAGGATTCTGATGAATGTGAGCAGCTACAGAGTGGATATGACGAGAAATGAGCGTTTAGCTGAGCATCCGGTAGTAATTAGTTCCGGATCGTTCATTGTGAGCTCCTTACAGTTTTGTAGCAAATGAGCTCAAACGTATTCATTATTTACGAACTGGTAACTTAGGAACTCTTCATTTTTAACACACTGACTGCAGCAGATATATATGACACAGACACGGCCTCATTAATGAGCCTTGATTGGTGTCGGATCAGATCAAATATTCTGTAATATCAGCTTGTATTCACAGCTTATGCTAAACATTACCTTATAGCAGGGGTCGCAACCCACATGTTAAGAAGAGCCATTTTGTCCTTTCAACAAAAATCAAACCACCTTGGGAGCCACAACATTTTATGTCCATTTTACCATCTTGGCTGTTAATATGTCTCAGTATGTGCTGATGTTCTAGTATAGACTAAAAAATATAAAATAAATGAAAACACAGACTTACTTTACTCTGCTTTAAGCTTTAGCTGAGCTGTAGCCACTTTTCTCGCATCTCCAGCAGGAAACTTTTCCTCAAAAGTAGAAAAGTAGAATGGTTTCTTGTAAAATGTCTCTCAATATTTGACTTTTTTACGAGGCTCAAGTCACCTTCTAACTCGTCTAACTCGTCAAATTTTCCCATTCTACCTTAAATGGTGCCTGAGGGTGTAACTGCTGTACCATTTAAGGTGGAACGGGAAAATTCGAACAAGAAGCTGCCGATTTCAGCTTTGTGACTTTTTAGTGTTTGACAGTTTCTTGTTGCAGATTAAACGTATCAGGAAACCAGCTGGAGTGATTATAAACACTAATAAGTCCATTCGCCTCCAAATTATCGATGTTTGTATTAAATCTTTCTCTTTGTGTTTTCATTAGCTACTAGCTAGGCGATTGCAATGGTGTTGCTATGGTGACCAGCAGTCTGCGCACTGATCTTCAGGGTTAAAGGGTGAATTAGCAGTTCTACATTAACTCCAGAGTTTAAGACCATTTATTGTTAAACTGTGTTGAACGATCAGCAGAGCTTTATTTTACTGTAAAGGAGGATTATTTTATTTTTACCTACAAATCTGATTCTGCTGTGGAGCCACAACAGGGCAGTAAAAGAGCCGCATGTTGACCCCTGGCTTATAGTAAGGCTGTAATGATTTTGATACATATTGAAAAATCTCATTTGAAACAATGTATAGAAATTTAATATAATATTTATATGAATCATTCTACCAAACTGGTTCAAAGTCGAAACACATTTGGGACTTTTAACTGACTTGGACTTCAGACTAAAATCCTTTTGCTTTGAATGACCCTATACCTTGTGTTTATTTTAATAAAACAAATTATTGATTGTTCCAGTTTGTCATCATATTGCGCTTTCGGTAGTGACAATTCTAGCTCATTTTGAGCAGAACTCAAAAACGCTAGCGAGTACATGACTAGTAAACCCAGTATAACAGCTGTACAGCAGTATTATTTATTTAAAAAAACGAAAAAGTTTACTTAATTGCAAGAAAATATGTGTAGTGACAGTTCTTAATGTTCCACACTGATTTTCAGACTTTGGGACACATTTACTTCAAACATTGGGATCTAACTGCTCACCATGTGGCCAAGAGAGACAGGGATGCCTCACTTCCTGCTCTAAAATGCAGGTGTGTGGCTAAAATAAGGCTCCGCCTACTGACTAAAACTCAGTAGTGTTGCGGTAGTTACATGAAAATGTGGGAGAGAATTTTATTTATTTATTTTTTAACTTAAAAACAAAACTAAATCTTTCAACTCCACTTAAAGTCAAAGAGATTTTTAAAAAATATTTGTATTTCCAAAAGTTCCCAATAGAAAGTACCATATATGATTTTGTGTATATTTAGCTTATTACTAATTAATACCTTGGGGTAAATAAATCATAACATAAACCTTGTAAATATCTAAATAGTAGTTTTTTTCTGTGTGACTGTAGTTAGGTTGAAATAGAGTGGTCCATATATCAGTAGAGCTCTGTAGAGTCTATAACATACTCAGAATTGAAAATCATATTGAGCCTGAAAATAGATGCGTTGTTATGCACGTAAGCTGTGCACTTATATTGAGACACCACTTCACGTTATGGAATCGAATTTTATGTTTCACCTTATCCTGTAAACTGTTTAACATAATGTTAAACAAAAACCTAAGTGAGCTGCACATATAGGCACAATAACACTTATAAAAGGAGGAGCACTATTTAAAATGTACAGTGCAGTAATAATGCTAAACTTCTCTCAGTGCCAAACCGTCTAGAAAGTTTTCATTTTTGGTTCGTCCTTGTGGAAAATTCCAGAAGCAGCCTGCAGCTCATTAAATCCATCTGAACGCTCTTTGTTCCTGCAGGCAGCTGCTGACTACGTGAAGGCGCACCTGCCCGAAGCCCTGAGGCAGCAGCTGCAGGTGTATGAGCGAGAGAAGAAGGACAGTCCGCTCTCCTACGCCTCCATCCTGGAGCAGCGCATCCTCACTGTGGACCGAGACATGGTGGAAAAGTTCTCCGCCTCACACGAAGAAGCAGGTAGCTCAAATAGAGGGCTGGACAAGATAATACTGTGTGTTATGGCATGTGTGTCCTTAAATAACATACTTTGAAACTTTATATAAAATAATGTGTATAAAATGAAGATTTTTATGGAGGCGTGTTTATATAAAAATACATGTGGTGTGAATCAATCAAAAATGACGTGAGTAAACACAGCGAAACACCAGCAACACTGAAATGAAGCACTGTTTAGACTATAAACTCTTCCAAGGCGGAGCTGTTGGATTGTTTTCCCCTTTCCTTCCTCCCTTTACAGGCACTACGTGTTTGGTGGCTCTGTTGTCTGACCGGGAGTTGACCGTGGCTAACGTGGGGGACTCCCGTGGTGTCCTGTGCGATAAGGACGGAAATGCGGTGGCTTTGTCTCATGACCACAAACCCTACCAGCTAAAGGAGCGCAAGAGGATCAAAAGAGCAGGTAAGGAAGAGGACGCCTCAGTGCTGCCCTCATCTGGATATATGTAGTAAATACGTGAGTATTTAGAGCAGTGAATTACCCATCAGTGTTTTGATATTAAAAATGCATTTTTATTTGTAGCTTTGTTGACTTAAAAAGCAGAATGAAGACCTCTCCACCATGATGATGCCAAAAGTATCGTAAATCAGGGTCTCAGGCATCAGGCAACAAATTTTCTGTGTAGTAGCTTTTAGAGGCATTAAACATTAAACAGTTTGGACGTCTGGTTCCTATCGCCACCACTGGGAACAATTCTAGGTCAGTAAGTTTCTCTAGAACGGAGCGTTTCACACCAAACCTCGTACAACTGAATTACGGAATTATGCCGAAAGAAAAAAATCACTGGAATTGGTGGAAGACCATAAGACCAGGTTTGGCATGTATTAATTCAAGGGAATCTCCTTTCAACCAACAGGTGGCTTCATCAGCTTTAACGGCTCGTGGCGCGTGCAGGGCATCTTGGCCATGTCCCGCTCGCTCGGCGACTACCCCCTGAAGAACCTCAACGTGGTCGTTCCCGACCCGGACATCCTGACCTTTGACCTCGATAAGCTGCAGCCCGAGTTCATGATCCTGGCCTCGGACGGCCTGTGGGACGCTTTCAGCAACGAGGAGGCCGTGCGCTTCGTGCGCGAGCGGCTGGACGAGCCACACTTCGGCGCCAAGAGCATCGTCCTGCAGTCCTTCTACCGCGGCTGTCCCGACAACATCACCGTCATGGTGGTAAAGTTCAGGAGCAGCGCTGGCGGTAAGACAGGGGAGTAGAGCCCTCCATCAGGCCCCGCCCACTGAGCGTGTCAATGCAAACCTCAGAGGATAAGAATATTTTTACGCAGCTCTTTTATAGACGTATGCCTGTGCATGTATGTGTGAATACATGCTTACTAAGGATACGATCAACATTGATTCTTGCCGCTGTGCCAAATGGACACCGTTTAAAACTTTTTGGCTGCTTTTTTTTCCTTAACGTAAACCACTGGACATTGAAATGAAGTTTTTTTTTCAAACACTCATTGAAAAGAGCAATATTAAGTGCAAATCAGAATGCCTTGGCCATGCACGTATTTTTTAATAAGGAAAATGTCAAATTCTACCTGAACAATTCACTAGAATCTGTATTAATTTACTCTAATGCTGCTTGTGATGCCCTACCAACACCCATGTACGGGTTACATAATCAAGACTGTGGTTATTAAATGAAATGACAGACGTTGTTGCTTTGCATAGCACATTTGCTGCTGGTGGTAAAAGGACACTGTAAACTGGACTTAGTAATATTTAATAATACGTATTTTAATATGGTTCATTTCAGTCCAAAACTCTACCTAAACCCTAAATGGACATTTAGTAAGGCTTTACTCGAAGGCTGTCTGCATCGGCGCTTTATAACACATGCGTAGGTATTTAATAACATGTTTTAAAAGCAATACTTCAGCATTTGTGATCTTATGTCAGTATGACTTTAGATTTTTTATCAAGTAAATAACTGAATTTACTGAAATGTGTTCCGTTTATAACACTGTTATGAAGACCTTAGGCACAGGCCTAGTTAAGAACATCATATATTGTATCAGTTCTGTGAAAGATGCCCTCAAACTAGAATCATATTGGGAAAATATATATGCACAGTGGCCCTCATTCATCAAAGTTGCGTACAGTCAAATCTGATTATAAAATGAAAGCATGCAAATTTCACAGTCCTGTTATCGATCAGTTTTATCTTTGGTGTATTTGTACAATTTGAGTGTAAATAAATGGACAAAATGCTTGATTTGCATTTAAGTAACCAAAACTATCATCAATAAAAAAGAATAAATATAAAAATTAACAGTAATACCGATAATTCCAACGCACAGCAATCCAGTACAAAAGTGGATGTATTAATTAACATTAACAATACAAACATTAACAGTACAAAATACAGTTAGTGCAGAAGCATCTTATACACTTCAGTAGTACAGCGTTTAAATATGATAATCACACTACACAATCACATCATCCTACCCTATTAAAAAAGTGTTCTTTTTGTGTATTTCACATTTTATTCTTTCATTGTAATTTTGACTCTATAAATTTTGGTCAGTAGGGGGAGCAGTGCACTCACTCCTCAACCTCAAACTCCGCCTACAAGCACAGCTCATGTGCCACAGAATGCTGTCCTTATTTTGGCTGCTTACTGAAACATCTGCATGAATTAGGGCGTGCTTCATGTAAATGATATGTAAATGAAGTGCAGGTATGTTGACGCTTGATTTCACGCACTGACACTGGTTCATTATTAGCGCAGAGCAGTTTTTGGTGAAATCTGCGCTCATTTTTATGCAGCGTTGGTGAATAAGGGCCAATATCACGTAAGCTGATACTGATTCAGTATATGGTGCTTTTAACTAGACTTCTAGAAGTTGTGTTACATCAGAGGTCGGCAAACCAAATGTTAAGAAGAGCTGTTTTGTCCTTTCAACAAAAATCAAACCACCTTTGGAGCCACAACATTTTATGTTTTACCATCTTGGCTGTAAATATGTCTCCGTACTTGCTAATGTCCTAGTATAGGCTAAAAAATATATAATATAAAAGAAAACACAGACTTACTCTGCTTTGCTTTAAGCTTTAGCTCAGCTAAAGCCACTTTTCTCACATCTCCAGCAGGAAACGTTTCCTGCAAAAGTAGAACAGTTTCTTGTAAAATGTCTCTTAATTTTCGACTTTTTGCGAGGCTGAAGTCGCTTCTCATTCGCCAGCTCCTTGTTCGAATTTTCCTGTCCTACCTTAAATGGTGCCTGAGGTGTCAGAATGTATCTGCGGCACCATTTAAGGTGGAACGGGAGGATTAGAATGAGAAACTTTGAATGAGTCACCTTGGTGACTTTTTAGTGTTTGACAGTTTTTTTGCAGATTAAATGTATCAGGAAACCAGCTGGAGTGATTATCAATGCAAATAAGTCTTTTTGTCACCAATTATCGATATTTGTCTTAAATCTTTCTTTTTGCTGTTTCGTTAGCTACTAGCTAGGCAAGATGGTTGTCTGCGTTGCTAGTGTGACCAGCAGTCTGCGCTGATCTTCAGGGTTAAAGGGTGAATCAGCAGTTCTACATTAACTCCAGAGTTTAAGACCATTTATTGTTAAACTGTGTTGAACGATCAGCAGAGCTTTATTTTACTGTAAAGGAGGATTATTTTATTTTTACATACAAATCTGATTCAGCTGTGGAGCCACAACAGGGCCGCATACAACTTTGGAGCCATGTGTTGCCGACCCCTGCGTTACATGGTTATGATGCTTCAAAATAGCGTTATAAATGAAACAAATGTTCATGTCAACACAGTATCATTTACTTAATAAGTGATAAATACCGACATCTTGTAAACAGACGTAAGCTCTTCATAAATACTCAAGTATTGCTTTTGTAGTGCTTATGCGTGTCTTACGAAGTCCTTGTGTAGGCGGCCTTCAGATGAAGCGCTACTGAACATTCTTACTGCTACACAATGCATTTATGAACACTGAACCTACTGTATACACGTTTATTAGCGTCTCTGCATCTGTAGTGTATGTTTTCTTTGTGTCGTCTAAAAGTGTTCATTACCAAACAGTTTTCTCTCTGATGCTGCAGAGAGGCGTGAGATGGTCTGCAGCTTTCAGAGCTGGTGCTTCAGGCTGGAACATTTTACAGCATCACCTAAATGTTCGTATTGCTGGGATAAAACTACACTACTACATTCTGCATGGCCCATTCAGAATCACAGCCAGTCTAGATGACCAGACTGTAGTCCATCTGTTCCTCTGCATACTTTGTTAGCCCCCTTTTACCCTGTTCTTCAGTGGTCAGGACCCCCATGGACCCCCACAGAGCAGGTACTATTTGGGTGGTGGATCACTCTCAGCACTGCAGTAACACTGACGTGGTGGTGGTGTGTTAGTGTGTGTTGCGCTGGTCTGAGTGGATCAGACACAGCAGTGCTGCTGGAGTTTTTAAACACTGTGTCCACTCACTGTCCACTCTATTAGACACTCCTACCTTGTCAGTCCACCTTGTAGATGTAAAGTCAGAGACGACAGCTCATCTGCTGCTGTACGGTTTGTGTTGGTCATCCTCTAGTCCTTCATCAGTGGTCACAGGACGCTGCCCACAGGACGCTGTTGGCTGGATATTTTTGGTTGGTGGACGATTCTCAGTCCAGCAGTGACACTGAGGTGTTTAAAAACTCCAGCAGCACTGCTGTGTCTGATCCACTCAGACCAGCGCAACACACACTAACACACCACCACCACGTCAGTGTTACTGCAGTGCTGAGAATGATCCACCACCCAAATAGTACCTGCTCTGTGAGGGTCCATGGGTGTCCTGACCACTGAAGAACAGGGTAAAAGGGGGCTAACAAAGTATGCAGAGAAACAGATGGACTACAGTCTGTAACTGTAGAACTACAAAGTGCACCTATATAGTAAGTGGAGCTGATAAAATGGACAATGAGCGTAGAAACAAGGGGGTGGTCAGAATGTTATGCCTGATTGGTGTAAGTAAATAGACTGTCCATTCATTTAATCACAGCAATACAAACATTAACAAAATGTTACAAATAGTAGCTGTAAAAGCTCCAATCAGGAACAAAAAGCATCTTAGTTTATTAATTGCCAGCATGGTAACTGTACATATTGTGTATATAATAGTGGGCAGTCCTGTAGCATCGCTCTTCCACTCATAGCTCTCCTGATTGGAGCTTTAGGTGTCACTGTAGTCACTGTACTTTTTGCTGCTGATCAGTTTTTGTCACATGACTACAACAATGTAAATGTTACCCCTTTTCAGAGCCACGTGGTTTTCACCAATAGTGCAGCCTTTTGATAAACAATAAGAAGATTCAGTTGTGCGAGAGCTGTAAGGCATCGTGGTTTGTGGTATGTATGCGGGTATAGAACCTTGAGGCAACTAGCCGAATAAAAATGCCTTTTGTTTTCAAATAATGCACTGCTATTACACATCATGTTCCCTAAAACTGTTGTTTTGTGTCTTTTTGTGTAGACCAGTGGCCTTTGGGTACCACTGCCCTGTCCATTTTAGTATTTTTCTGCTCAAACACGTCACCTCAACTCTAATTCTAAGTCTTAATTATCATAAGTAGTTGCCAACGCATTTTGGAATAGTAATTGTTTCTCAACTGCAGGTCAGTGAAACAGGTAGTGAACCTTCAATCCAGACCACATGTGCTGTAGATGGTTCTATATAGAGCCTTTAGTGGCATTCCTATGACCACCACTGTGAACAATTGGACTCTAAGGCTCAATCCCATTTCTTATTTTTACCCCTACCCCTTGTTTTCGAGTGTCACCCTAACCCCTTGGAACTGAGTTAGTGGTTAAAATCTTCCCTCTGAAATGGGACCCTCAAATAAAAAGAGCATCACTTCATTAACAGCTACTAGCGCTGCTCTGTAGGCGACCCTGCCAGTCTGCAGTGACAGCAGAGGAGGGTAAAGTTCAGCTCCTCACTGCTGGGCTTTAGTTACATTTAGGAATCATATGACTTCAAAGAGGGGGGCAATTATTTATTATCACCCACCCCTAATTCTTCAGTGATATGAAGCTGAAGTCAGATATTCACCAGCTTCCTGTTCAAATTTTCCTGTTCCACCTTAAATGGTGCAGCAGTTCTGGCGCTTCAGGTGTCAGAACTACTGGACTATTTAAGGTGGAATGGGAAAGTTAGCTAGATAGCTACTGAAACATTAGCATGCTATTAGCAATTTTTATGCTTGTTATGAAGAAAAGGACCATAATACACTGAAACAACGTTAAACTAAGACAATACAGTGGTTATCGTAATTTTTGATGGAGAAAATTCTCACATTTGTGTGTTTCGGTGGTCTCTTGCTCAGCCATCTTGCCGGTTTTTCTCTTTTTCTCATAAAACTCTGTTATGAGTCTCTGAAAAACCTCCGTTTGGAGGGCCATGTAGCCCTAACACTTCACCCTACCCCTCCATCTCAACAAGAATTGGGACACATTGCCCCTAGACGTGAATGCGCAAAACAGAGGGCTAAGGGCTGAGTGGTAGGGGCGAGGGGTGAAATGGGACAGGGCCTAAGTTTCTCCAGAACAGAGCGTTTCACACCAAACCACTCTGAATGACTTTGTTTACATCTCAACCATTTAATTCTGCAGAATTTTTGAAAAGCCTGGCTGAAGGACTCGTGCGTGAGGGACGCTTGTGTGCATGAGTGTGCATTTGAGTGTGCGTTTGTAAGGGGCAGCAGCCTGACCATATGTCGCCTCGCTTATTTGAACCGAAGAGCTTTGGCGTTGACGCACGGCTGCGTTCCTGACAGTCCATGAGTGACACGCATTCCAGCACGGCGAGGGTGTCGAGTGGAGCTTCTGAAATAGCATCCGCATTGTAAAGCCCTGCACGCTGTTGAGTCACCTCCTGTTCCTGCTGCTTACAGAAAGCGGCCTCACATCACCCGCCGTCCACTCCGTTACTGGAACTGACAGCCTGTGACATCACCATTAACCCAGTTGTTTGTGTCTTTGCGCATATAAAGAAGGCACAGCTCTCCAGCCTCAGGATACAAGAAACTCGGTGAAGACAAGCTGACCAAAGAATATAAGAATGGGTCAGTGCAGCTCCGCGTCCACTTCTGATAATCAGCTGTGCGTTGGACCAACTAGAAAAACTCAGCAAATATGTGAGAAGTTAAGCAGGTCCTTCAGGTCTGCGCCTGCAGTCCAGTTCATTGGATGTAGAATGTGTGGCATTTCCCAGGAAAAGAGGTTTCCAGACATCTCCTCAAAGCAAACGGAGCCTGAAGTGGTTCGGAAGAGCAGGAGGAGAGGCTGCGACTGCGCAGGACTCGTTTTTGTGGAGGACATCGCTGGAGGAGTTTGGATAAGTCCGAGGGAAAGCAGCGAAAGGACGTGAGAACGAGAAGCTCACTTCTTTTGGTTTTCCTGGAGGACGTTTGCGGTGGTGCTGACTTTGGAACGGTCGATCTGCCAGCCCTGAACGTCGGACGACGGCTTGACGACCCAAAGTGGAAAGTTCCTGGAAGAGGGGTAGAACCAAGTTTTGAAGGACGGATCACTGGATGATATGTCAAGTTCCACTGGAGTCATTTGTTCAAAGTTTATTTTTTTAATTCTTATTTATTGATTTATCTCAAGATACCTTGAATTATAACTCAAGAAGTTTTCTTTCTTTCTTTCTTTCTTTCAAAATCTTGGGAACACATTTCTGGTGGACTCATTATGGATTATAGGACTGGTATTTTTCTGCAACTCCAAAATGTTTTTGGGAATTCCACTATAATATCCAGGGATCTCTCAATATTAGACCAAAATATCCACGGAATTTATTGTGAATTCTTTTGTGCACTTATAAGTGCCATTCCTACCATCATTTTGGGCTCCAGGCCAAACTTACTCTATTTTATTTAATAAAAACAATTAATTTTAATTTAATTTTAATTTATTTATTTTTCCTTATTAAATAATAATGCTAATTGACAGGGATGTGAATATCCTCATCTTCTTTAACTTGCATACGTATATCTGAAGGACTGTCGAAGGAGGGCGTTTTGATCACTTTTGCATCACTAGATAATGTTGCCATATGGCAACAATGACTTTTCTCTGCCTATTTTTTTGCCTGACTACAATATAAAAGTATGATTTTGTTCTTTTCCTTTGGTAAACTGAAGGCTTTCTGAGTAACATGGTAAACTTTTATCTGATTATACGCCTACTTGTAATTCTTTTTTCACACGTCGCATGCTGAGGCCTGGCATCTGAAGTGCTGAAGTATCAGTATAACTACTGAACCCTCTACTACAAACGTTATGAGAGCAATTTAAAAATATGTATCCGATTCACTTTTCTTGCATAAAATTGACCTGATTATTGAATTCAAATCATTTTTTAAATAAAAATGTGTGCAGGGGTCCTTTCAGGGTATGTTGCCTTGACTGTCGCACAATGTTGCTTCTGGGCAACAGACATAATTCTGCAAATTCACATATCTAAAAAATGATACTGAATGTTAAAAAGAGGTTTGAAAGTGCCCACTAAGAGATAGCATGACCAAATACGTGCTTTTTTTTACTGACTTACTCAAACTCTGCCCTTTATTGTTAACCCTGTCAGTGTCCTTAAATATGTATGTTATTGTAAAGTGAGGAGAATGTTTGTTGCCCTGAGGCAACATTGTGCAATAGAGGGTTAAAGAAAAAATGTAAACAATCTGTGGGAAATCTAAAATCCTTTTTCATAAATAAATCAGTTTAGATGCTATGGGATTTATATAAAATGATAAAATACATTTGTTGCCATATGGCAACATCATGAACCAAGGGAACTGCAATCTGCAATGCAGAAAATGGGGTGGGGGTGGTAAATGAATACATTACCATAGGACACTCTAGATGTAGACTATTCTGTATTCGTAAATGTGCATAAAGGGCTATTATGTGTATGATTTTATGCATATTGGTTTACTTCCACTGGATGCATTGTAGGTTTCAGTTCCATTGTGACTTGCTGTTGCCATATGGCAACAAAATGCTATAGTGCCATTTTTTCAATGAGAATTTCATTTTATTTTAAGTGTTTGTGCTCGTCTACCACAACATACATATCAAACTCATGTCTAACTTGATTATATGCTTGAGTAAAAAAGCCAACCTGTTCTATCAGATGATTTTCTGAATGAACACACAAAAACGCAGTTGATGATTTCTAGAAACTCTCAACACTGCTTGATTTGGGAGGTGCTGTCATACTTTGACCTCAACCCGACGCCTTATCGCAGAACTCTGAGTGTAGATAAGTGTGCAAGGACATAATAAATCAACCAGTAACAAAATACAACACACTGTGTACACAGGCAGCAAAAAGGCCCGGCAGATATTCGCGATATTGAAAATGGGTCTGAAGGGGTCCAAGCTCCCTGAGGCGAGAGTCCTCCTCCTGGGTCTTGACGGGGCTGGCAAATCCACTCTGCTTTACAAGCTCAAATACAACGAACGCTTCCAGACCGTTCCGACAGTCGGCTTCAACGTGGAGATGTTTGACGCGAAGCAGAAGAGACGGAAGATCACCTTGACCGTCTGGGACGTTGGTGGCCAGCAGATAATGAGAGCGAACTGGAAGAACTTCTATGAAGAAACCGCTGGCCTTCTGTTCGTGGTGGACTGTTCAGACAAGGGACGTTTAGATGAGGCCAAACGTGAGCTGGAGCACATCCTCAGGAGCGAGGACCTCGAGGAACTGCCTGTGGTGATCCTGGCCAACAAGCAGGACGTGGGGGGAGCCTTAACGGCTACAGAGCTCACGCAGAAGTTCAACCTGAGGAAGATGTGTAGCGACAGGAACTGGTTCGTCCAGCCCTGTTCGGCTGTGTCCGGCGTAGGACTGGAGGACGGTTTCAGGAGGATGGTTCACTTCGTGAAAACCACCGATGATGCCAATATTAAAGAGACGGTCAAGTATTTACGATCCAAGTCAATGAAAACGATAAAGAAGTAAGCGTGGTGGTGATTTTATTCAGTTGATGCCGTCTGGGATTTTCTGCACTCTGGAGTTTCACTGGACATTCACACGTTCAAACGGACCAGTCATTCATAAATTCAAGTCATGTGCAGATTAGACCTTTTATGGTAGAGCTGCTGATCAAAGGGCAAGAATATTGGACAGGAGGGCCCAGTCACAGTTGGATTTGCCAGCGAAATTTTGTGGCACATTCATTTTCAATGGAATTTGCCATGATGAGAGATTTTGCGTCACAGACTTGTGGGGTGAATAAATTTCGTCTGTGAAACTTCACATCAAGTTCAACGTTGGTGAACTCTAACATGCAAATTTGCAGGACTGAACAACCGTGTTTCTGCTTTACCTCTCAAGATCAATATTGCAGCTCTGAAGATCCAAAATGTAGAAAACGCCAATTTAACCAGTGTTTTAAAGGTGCAGTGTGTAAAATTTAGAGGGATCTATTAGCAGAAATGGAATATAGTATACAAAACCATGTTTTCATTAGTGTATAATCACCTGTAACTATGAATCGTTGTGTTTTCATTAGCTTAGCATGAGCCCTTCATATCTACATATGGAGCGGCACCTCTCCAAACAGAGGCTGCCATCTTGCTCCGCCATTTTTCTGCAGTAGCCCAGAACAGACAAACCAAACTCTGGCTCTAGAGCACCTTATGCACTTTTACTCTGAAGCAGCAGCTTGAATTTGGTGGCGCTGTAGCTCCAGTTGAGATGTAAATAGGAGAAGAATCAGTGGTTGCTGTCAGTGCTGGCCGACCATTTTGTGTCATGAGAAGTTTGAGAACCAAAAAGTGACCAACGGACAATCATACTTATTATTTAGCACAAGATAAAGCAAGGGAGGGTGAGTCCTCGTCGTTAAAGAAGCAAAAACCTGACGGCAACCATAGGTTCTACTACACGCTTGGAAAGGAAGGGTGAGGGTTATAGTTGCTTGCAATCTGCAACCTCACCACTAGATGCCACTGAATCTTTCACACTGCACCTTTAAGTTAAAACCCTTTTAACATTTCTTTCTGGCTGTAAATAAGCACATAGAAGAGAGACTGCATGATACACAGTCGATCGAGAGACTGTGTTTTTGTCTTAGTTGTGTTTTTGCTGTTTACGGTAGCTGAGTTAACCTTGCTAACTGCTATGTTAGCTCCTTGGCTAACTGCAGCTCCACACAAATCACCCGTCCAAGTTGTGTACGTTTTTTGGTAGTGGAAAAAGTCAGCGTGCAGCACTAAACTATCACGAGTGCATAATTATTTGATAGAATTATGTTCACCTTCATGTTTTTTACTCTTTAGCGAGTTAACTGGCTTTCTCCCTGCACAAATGTGGAGCACCAATCTTCTGGACGAAGCTTGGTCCAGCGTACGTTGACGCAAACTGCAAATGTCTAGTGTGACTGACTTAAAATATCCTATCTGAAATGAGTCATTTCCATCATGTGAGGAGTGAGCCACCCATGAAACACTGGCAAAAAGCAATGCAGGAAGCAGTTTAGAGTGACGTTCAGTGACTCTGCTTTGGAACCGGGATTCTACAGACAGAACGTCCTGTGTCAACTCATAAACTTTCAAACAGCTCTTCTAACTTTGTAACTACAAAAAAAATCGAGTCTATCCTGTAAATCAAGTCCCATTAGCACATTAAATTCCCAGACTCTTTACATTCTAAGGCTTATTACTTAGCAATGACATGGGTGACATTGAAGAATTCATCATAAAGGGGCCTAAAACTAGCATTTAATCTCATGTAGTTTTCAGATTTTTGTCCGTGTGTTCGTTCACTACAATTCCCAACATGCATGACACATTTACATCACACAACCACTGGGAACCCCTAGGATGCTCAACATATTGTGGCTGCTGGACACTGATCTACCTGCTAAAGTATGGTGTGTATAGTGTAGCAACTTTACAGCCTTGTTTTATGCCCCATGGAAGCCTATAAGACTATTTTTATGATGCATCTTACTGTAGAAACACTCCCAAAAAGGCAGACAGCAATTCCCAAAACTGGAAAAATGTAAAAGCTTCGCAGTTAAAACATTCCCTTAAACATCCTGTAGTCAAAGTGACGCACATTCACAAAGACCTCGGTTCCACAATACATCTAGTCTTCAGATGTCATGCTGGAACCCTGATATCAAACCAAAAAATATAGGAACAGAACATTTTTCTAAAACACATTTTAAGACCCTGATATCGCTGCAGAAGGAAGGAGCCTGACTGTCATTTTAAAGCAAGCATTACATTTCTGTGCTTACAAAGCAAGAGCCTGTTTACATTCCCATATAAGGTTATTTACTGCCACTGGAATAATTCCACCCTTGAGCATAAGTACTGCATAACAGCTCAATACCTGAACAGGTAATTGCAGTATACAGTCGTCTGTGCAACATAATTAAAGGGAAATTCCACTAACTTTACTGCACAATAGAACAGTTAAGATATTCAGAGTGGTTTGGTGTGAAATGCTGAGAAATTTTGAGTTGGAATTGTTCACGGTGGTGGTGATAGGAACCAGACGTCCACCTATAAAAGCTCCCTCACAGAAAGTTATTACATGGTTACGTATACAGTTTTGTGATAATCCTAAATGTTTATATATATATATATATATATATATATATATATATATATATATATATATATATATATATATACACACACACACACAGCTGTTGTCAGAACAAAACCTTGTATCTCTTTACAGGAGAAGGAAAAAACCTACCTGACTTTCAATGTAAGTCAATGGAACTAGAATTCTGGGCTGTTTATTTTGGTCTGTTCATAATAAATTTACACACAATGTAAAGGACTACAATCATTTTCAAATTATGTCAAAAAGATACAAGGTTTTGTTCGACAACAGCAACATATTTGTGTTGTAGACTTTCTGACTACTGGTTCCCATCACCACAATCATGTAAACTGGGGGGGGGAAATAAAAAGATGCAGTAATGTATACAAATCAAGGTTTTATTTGTTACAAAAAGTCTAAGGCTGACAAGATAGAAATAGAGCACATAGTTAAAAAAAAGGCACAATAAATTACCGAGTTCCACTGCTGTGCCACAAAAATACAAAAAGTCTTTTATCCACCAAACTTAAGCATCGCTAAAGCACATCTTAAGGCAGACATGTTAGTCTGATGTCTTTATAAAGACACCTATCAACACTGAGCTGTCCAAGCCAGAACCACAAACGACTTAATGTACATGTACAAAACCCACTACACGTAAATTCTTATTGTACTTCTGTTCGAATTAATGCATCTTTGTGGGCACCCGAATTGAGGAATCCAGTGAAAGGAATCCATTTGAGTCCTGGTTTGTAAGGCATTATAACGTGGTACTGGTTTTGTAGCAGAACCATTCTGGACTGCTGCTGGTTATTGTACAGGTTATGGCAGTGGTTAAGTCTTTTCCTCCAGCAGAAATGTCACAGGAGCAGGAAAGATACCTGAAAAGAAAGAGAAAGCATATTTAACCAGCCCTGATATTTAGTGTATAACTCTTACAGGGTATCGCTGCAAGCCACCTCACAGTAAATTTACTATAAGACTTTAGCCGCAATTAAAGAGAAAATGGACAATACCAAATATATAAACTCAAAAGAACCAAACCTATGTCTGGGGTAAGGGGGAAATACTTTTTCATTTCTTGAACTTTCTGCATAAATAAAATACTAAAAGTAATTCAGAGTGGTTTGGTGTGAAATGCTCAGTTCAAGAAAACCTGGCATCAGAATTGTTCATAGTGTTGGTGATAGGAACCAGACGTCTGAAAATTTTAATGCATCTAAAAAGATCCATCTCAGAAACTTCATTATACGTTCTGTTATGTTAAAGACATTTTTTCTGATAGCTGCAAGTTAAGATTTAGGCCGAAACAGCATTTTTAAAAGCTATTCGTGGCAAAGGAATACATGCACTGTGTTGTTAAGAGGTAAAATAAATCTACGTTTGTCTATTTTACCATCAACACTACATATAAAACCTCAGTAGGCACGTGTAGGTTCGCTGGTAGTTTGGGATAGTAAATAAAATGGCTATATTTGTATTGTAGACATTGAGACCCCTGGTTCCTATCACCACCACTGTAAAGAAATCTGAGTATCAACAATGAACCACTTCACACCAAACCACTGAATGTGTTTACACTGATTGAATTATGCAGCAATTGGTGGAGTTCCCCTTTGAGGGCTCCAGTATGTAAAACATCTCAAATGGTGCGTTATGTGATATGACGACTAACAGGGCTCACCAATGGCATTTACACACAGTGGGACATCAGACAAAAGAGCAAAGCTTCTGTGTCCTGAAGGGGTTGGTGCTTGAGGAGACACCGGTGAGCAGAGGGTCCTGAAGAGCGTTCTGGATACAGAACTGCTGAAGCTCGGCTGCAGCCTGAGACACCTGAAAAATATGAACATTAAACTGATGCATGAAAAGCAGCACAAGAGAGCAGCGGAAATCAGCCTCTTCATTATGGAGGCTGAACCAACTCAGCAGACTTCCTGAGCTTCCTGAGGTGTTACCTTAACATACACCACAAGCGAAACCCTCTAGCCTCTCCAGATTGACTCTAGGACACACATTTCAGACAGTCTGACTGTTGTTTTAACATCTTCCTCAAAGAAAACGCCAATACATTCGCTTTTAAACGAACCACGAAGCTGAATCTGCTTCTCGAACTTTCCGTTCCACCTTAAATGGTGCAGCAGTTTCGGTCTGGCGCGCCATAATAAAACCGCGGCACCATTTAAAGGGGAACGCCACCAATTTTTTCGAATTTTCTACATAATGTAATGGTTATGATGCGAAAAAAGCCATTCAGAGTGGTTTGGTGCGAAACGCTCCGTTCTAGAGAAACGTACGAGTCAGAATTGTCCATAATGGTGGTGATAGGAACCAGACGTCCTCTTCTAAAAGCTCCCTCACAGAAAGTTATTATACAAATCCTGAACACTCAACCTAACTAAAAGGTCTAAGAAACTGCTTTTATTATGTTTTTTAGATAAAATTTTGCTTTGTTAATCAACTTATTTTAATCCATTCATGGCGGAGAGATACAAGTAAGGCGTTGTAAGACTAAACAGTACCAAAACCAGTATTATTTTCACATTTCCCACTATTTTACCATGATCACCATCACACATACAAACTCAGAAGACACGTCTAGGTTCGCTGGTTGTTTTAAAAAGCGGGCAGTAAATAAAATGCC
The DNA here is from genome assembly GCF_904425465.1 of Colossoma macropomum. NCBI lineage: Eukaryota > Metazoa > Chordata > Actinopteri > Characiformes > Serrasalmidae > Colossoma > Colossoma macropomum. The sequence goes on from NW_023494805.1 coordinate 39,299,144, forward strand.
TATATTTCTGTTGGAGACACGGCGCCCCCTGGTTCCTATCACCACCACTGTAAAGAAATCAGAGTCTCTACAATGAACCATTTCACACCAAACCACTCGGAAATATTTTCTTTAGATCGCAACGAGTGAATTATGCAAAATTTTCTTTTAAAAAATTTGGTGGAGATCCCCTTTAAGGTATAGGACAACGACGCCAACTGTAGCTCCGTTGAGAAACTAAGCTTAGCCGCACAGCTAACCTGGCTAGCTACCCGTAGCTCAACGCGGCCGACAGAAAACGACACCTGGCTAAGTTTTTGCACAAATAAAGAACAACTAAAGCTAAAACTCAACGCGAGCGAGCTACTCCGTCACTAAAAAGGGTTTAAATGATCTTTCCGTCGACGGAGCGGACCGACACGCCCTTATCCGGCTAACCGGCTAATGCTAACTAGCGGCAAAAAACAAAGAAACGGCGCTAAAAACGCTTCTCACCTTCACTCTGTTTATGTTCGCCTCGAAGCGCAGCTGCTGTACGACTTTCTTCATCGCGACGATGTTGCCCGAGGCCGACATTGTGGTGAAAACCGAGCGGAGGAAAAGAAAAGCACAGAACTAAAAGCCTGAAATGAAGCGCTTTTTCCTGCTACGGGAAGCGACGAGGCTCACGTGAGAGAGGCGGAGTCAGAGCGATCACGCGAGTTCTAGGGCTGGGTCTCAAAAGGCTCCCTACTCCCTTTGTAGTGCACTACACACCGACCAGCCATAGCATTACAGCATTGTCAGTCCACCTTGTAGATGTAAAGTCAGAGACGGTAGCTCATCTGCTGCTGCACAGTTTGTGTTGTGTCTCTAGTCCTTCATCAGTGGTCACAGGTCGCTGACCACAGGACGCTGTTGGCTGGATATTTTTGGTTGGTGGACTATTCTCAGTCCAGCAGTGACACTGAGGTGTGTAAAAGCTGCAGCAGCACTGCTGTGTCTGATCCGCTCAGACCAGCGCAACACACACTAACACACCACCACCACGTCAGTGTTACTGCAGTGCTGAGAATGATCCACCACCCAAATAGTACCTGCTCTAAGTTGCCCTTAAAGGGGAACTCCACCAATTTTTAAAAAATTCTCCAGTTAAAAATGATTCAGTCTTTGAGATGTAAACAGAGTCATTCAGAGTGGGTTTGTTATGAAATGGTTGATTTTAGTCTCAGATTTCTTTACAGTGGCAGTGATAGGAACCAGGGGTCACCATGACTACAACACAAATATGTAAATATACACATAACCCTCCGCCATGAATGATTAAAAATAAAGGGATTAACAAGACCCTGTAGGCCAAAACCTTATCCCAAAACAATCTCTCAGGCCTCAGACATTGTATTCACAACCATTTTGTATAATACCTTTCTGTGAGGGAGCTTTTAAAGGCATTAAACTCTTTAGACGTCTGGTTCCTATCAAAACCTCTGTGGACAATTCTGACTCTGTAAGTTTCTCTAGAACTGAGAATTTCACACCAAACTGCTCTGAATGACTTCGTTAACATCTTATCCATTTAATTATGTAGGGATTTTGACAAATTGGTGGAGTTCCCCTTTACGCCAGACTCTAGTCAAAGCAATTATATGTGTTTTGCGCAGGAGCGCCCCCTGCTGCTTGCTTGTGAGTATGAACTACTCATGAGCTAAAATATTTCACCTGGATTTTTTCTATTTATGCTTAATATCAATTAGTAATCAGATGAATAACCACAGATTTGAAGTTAATAACTATATCATCTTCAATGATGTTGGAAAATGTAGTTAAGCCGCTCCTACAAACCCTGACAGTGTCACTATTGGCCATACAGTCTCTATAGGCCCTCACTGTCTCAGTCCTGCTATGGTAACCCTGCTGTCCAATGAGAGCCCGTCCTGCTTCAGACGGCAGTGAGCGGATTGGCTGAAACATCTCAGTCATCAATGATTGGTGAACTTTTTCAAAACACCTTGTCTAAACAACACTGGCTCTCAGTGAACAACATGCTGTGTAGCTCCATCAGCCTCAGACTGAGAGTGGATCTGTTCTTTAGCTGGATGGTTTCAGTGATTATTGTACCTGATAAAGAAGGTTCTGCTCACAGACGGTTCAGAGAACTGACCTAAAATGTTCTACTACCCTAATGTGCTCAATTACAGAACCGGCTGCTTCGCCACCATCTGGTGAGTCTCCTTCTCTGCTTGTTGGTGCAATTACAGTCTTAAAAAGAGGTTCTTTAAGGGTTCTTCAGTAAAGTATTTAGAACCACAAGTTCTATATGCAACCATTTTATAAAAATGGTTCTTCAGATTGGTGGAGAATGTGTTGTATATGATTCTGAAGGGAATCTTTTTGAAAATGGTTCTAGATAGCAACAAAAATGGTTACAAGCTTGACATTGTAACAGTAGAGGAACATTTTCAGTGCTGTACACACTCAAAAAACGTGGTTCTTTAAGGCTTCTTAAGTTAAGGGAATGGATCTGTTTAGAACCATGAGTTCTATATGCAACCATTTCATTGAAATTGTGCTTCATAATGGTGGAGAATGTGTTGTATATGATTCTGTATGGAATCTTTTTGAAAATGGTTCTAGATAGCAACAAAAATGGTTATAAGTTTGACATTGTAACAGTAGAAGAACATTTTTGGTGCTATACACACTTGAAAAAGATTCTTTATGGGTTCTTAGCACCAAAAAGGGTTCTGGTATTGTTATGATGTCATGCTAGTAACCCTTTTTGGTGCTATCTAGATCCATTTTCAAAAAGGTTCTATATAGAAACATCTACAGCACATTCTCCATCAGTCTGAAGAACCCTTTCATGATGCAAAGAAAGCTTTGATCATGCAAAGTGTTCTTTGAGTGTCCATGGTTCTATATAGAACACTTTTCTTCACTAAAGAACCTTTGAAGAACCATCTTTTTGCTGTATAGAGCCATTTTCAAACAGGTTCTATGTAGGACCATCTACAGCACATCCTCCATGAATCTGAAGAACCATTTCACGATGCAAAGAAGAACCATCTTTTGAAGTGTGTACAGAACAATTTTCAAAAATATAGAACCATCAACATCACATTCTCCATCAAACCAAAGAACCATTTCACCATGCAAAGAACCATTTAAGCATGAAATGGTTCTGTATAGAACTCATGGCTCTAAATAGAACCTTTCCCTTCACTAAAAAACCCTTGAAGAGCCATCTTTTTAGATGTTTAGAGTTTAGACTGACTTCTTATTCAGGTTTTCCGTTCCACCTTAAATGGTGCAGCTCTTCCATTCTAGCAGCTCATCATGTGGGTTCTCTTATACGGTTCTCTTATAACCGTTCTCTGTCGGGTTTAAAGTTTATGAAAAAATGGGAACCAGTCTTGTTAGTCAGGGCAGCGTATATCATAAAGCAGGATTTGTCAGTTAGCCAGATAACTGAAGCCCAACAATGAGGACTGTCCAATAGGAATGTCCCTCTGGTCTTTTCTTATTGGACTGGCTTGATTTTAGCCAGATAACTTAAAGGACAATTCCACCAATTTTTCAAAATTTCTGCATAATTCAGTGGTCAAGTCATTGAGAGTGGTTTGATGTGAGATTCGTTTTAGGGACACTTACAGACTCAGATTTCTTTACAGATTTCTTTTATTATCCCAAATCACCAGTGAACCTACACGTGTCTTCTGAGTTTATATATGTGATGATAATGATTGTAAAATAGTGGAAACCATAAGTTTTCTTTGGGTACTATTTTGCCTTAGAACACTCTTCATGTATCCCTCCACCATGAATGGATTAAAATACATTTCAGACCAAAATTTTATCAAAAAAAAAAAAAAATCATAAAACAGTGCCTCAGACATCAGGCTGGATATTATAAACAGTTCATGTGAGGGAGCTTTTAGAGGTGGACGTCTGGTTCCTATCACCAACACTGAACAAATCGGACTCTGTAGAATGGAGCGTTTCACACCAAACCACTCTGAATGACTTTGTTTACATCTTAACCATTTAATTATGCAGAAATTTTGGTGGAGTTCCCCTTTGAGATATCTGGCTAAACTGCTTTGTGAAATTGGTTGTGTTTTCTCCAGGCTGGCGGCTACCAAAGGCAGGAAGGTTAGCCGGAGGGATCTCCTGAAGGTCAACGTTCAGCGCACCTGGTGAGGCAGCTTTGAACTAAAGGAATCTTCCATTTCAGTACAGATCGTCCACTTATTAGAAACTTATTATTATTATTATTATTAGAAACTCTGACCATGTACTTCCACTCACTGTCCACTTTGAGCTCCACTTTAACTTATAGGTCCACTCTAAAGGTCAGCCCGTCTGTTAGAGCACAGTTTGTCCGCACTGAGGAAGGAAGGACTAGAGGATGACCAACACAAGCTGTGCATCATCTGTACACCAGCAAGGTGGACCCTCAAGGGGAGGGTTTCTAATAAAGTGGCCACAGAGAATTAGTCAAGAAATCCCTGTATGGATTCTCAGCTGGAGTTTCAGCTTCACGTGATTCACTACAGAATAAACTGGACTCCTTCAACTGTCCACCTACAGAGAACCCCTTAAACTGCTCATTAAGGGCAATTCTCGAGGGAATTTGGTGAAATTTTGATGTAATTTAATGAGATTGAGAAACAAAGTGATTCAGACTGGTTTGATGTGAACAATTCTGACTCTGTGAGTTTCTCTAGAACGGAGCGTTTCACACCAAACCACTCTGAACGACTCTGTTTACATCTCAACCATTTAATACGGAAATTTTGAAAAATCAGTGGAGTTCCCCTTTGGGACTTATTATTCAATAGCTGCTGTACATTATTTGGGAACAAGGCGCACTGCGAAACTAAGTTATGTGCACTCTTAAAAAATATGGTGCTTCAAGGGTTCTTTCGTAAAGAAAATGGGTCTATATAGAACCATGAACACTCAAAGAACCCTTTGCATGATTAAAGGTTTCTTTGCATCATGAAAGGGTTCTTCAGACTGATAGAGAATGTGCTGTAGATGGTTCTGGATAACCTTTTCGAAAAATGGTTCTATATAGCACCCAAAAGGGTTCTTCTATTGTTACGATGTCACACTTGTACCAATAGAAGAACCCTTTTTGGTGCTATATAGAAACCTTTTTCAGTCTGAAGAACTCTTTCATGATGCAAAGAACCGTTTAATCATGCAAAGGGTTCTTTGAGCGTTCATGGTTCTATATAGACCCATTTTTCTTTCATTTACTAAAGAACCCTTGAAGCACCATATTTTCTGAGAGTAGGTATGAGAGTGAGTGCCACAGACTGACCCTTCAAAGCTTTAATTGCTTATTTGAGACTGATGCTAAACTTGCTCTTACACTTCACTCTGCGCTTACAGCAACGACATCATGGACTACGTTCTGGTGCGGGTTCCTCCTCTCTCTGTGGGTCTCCCTCGTCCTCGTTTCTCCCTCTATCTCTCCTCCCAGCTGCAGTACGGAGTCGTCCTCATCTTCCACCAACAGTGCCAGCTTCTCTTAGGTGTGTATGAGAGAGAGTGTAACGCTGTTGTCGAAGCAAAACCTCGTATCTCCAAAATGGTAACTTTACAGGAGAAGGAAAAAACCTACTTTACTTTTAATGTAAGTCAATGGAACCAGACCATTTTTCAAAGTCATTTTGGGTCATTTCTTGAAGTCCATTCATCATGAAATTTACGTACAATGTAAAGGGTAACAGTTGTTTTCAAATTATGTCAAAAACTGAAAAACGACAAAAATTGAGATACGAGGTTTTCTTCCGACAAGGTTGATCAAGAAAGTGCTTCACAATGGAAAAACAAGGGCAGTGTCACTGATGCAAAACACCACTGTTATGATACACCAAAAGCTGTTGGAGTGCTAATAGCTCCCCCTTGTGAAGAATCTTCAGCCTGCTACGTGCTACATCGTTTTTTAGGGTGAGAGAATTCTAGCAGCTGAGTTTTGTAAATACTGAAGAGGGCAGAAAGTTTTGTAGGGAACCCCAATGAGAAGGGAGTTACAGTAGTCTAAGTGGGTTGATATGAAAGCATGGACCAGAGTTTCAGTGTCTATCATGGAGAGCAGGATGCGAAGACGAGCAATATTACACAGATGTTTTGAACAGAGCCTTAATATAAGGTTCGAACGAAAGGACAGGATCAAAAAGTGCAGGTTACGGACTACAGTTGAGGGCAGTTACACCGTCCAAATGAAATGTGAAGTCAATTTGCGATAACAGATTTAGAGCCAATGAGTTTTAGAAAGTTACTCTGCATCCATTGTCTGAGGTCTTGAATACAGGATATTAGGGGTGGCAGGGGTGGCAGGGGTGGCAGGTTAGTGGTGGTGTTGGTGCGGATGTAGATCAGTATATCATTGACATAACAATGAAAATAAAGACCATGACGGCAGATGATCTGACCGAGGTATACTTAAATGCCTAAGGGATAAATTTCAAATTTAAATTTATATGTTTAAACTGTAGTCCAGAAACTCAGGGTCTAAAACTTACAATACAATTACTTATTATGTAAATAATATGTAAAACTTACAATTATGTATCTTCCCCCCACTTGAACATTTCCCTAAAGGCATTTTAAGTAGCTCATTAAAATAACCCCTTAAAATTGCAGGCTTATTACATTCTAAGGCTTATTATTCAGTAACTAAAGGGACTTCAGTGTAAACTGGCTCAGCTATTCTTAGGTTATAGAAGTGTGTAATAAAACTTTGGGTTAAGGAGTTAAAGGCCAAAATTCACTTAAGATGTCAGATGGTCCATCTGAAAATGAATTATAAAAACAGGACAATGTAGGAAAGACCTACACTTAAATTCAGTACAGCGAATTAAATCACATCAGCTGCGTTAGCTGACGTAAGTATTAAGAGGTAATAGTTATGATCATCTAAAGGCTCAAATCACAAATACATCATTTGAAAATATCATTTGCCATTAAAAACAACTCTGAATCAACATAACAGCCCAGTGTGAATGATTTACTTTGGGAAATCAAAGTTTTGGGCTACAGATTCTCATTGTGTTAATCAGTTGAATCAGTTGTGGGTGAACGGTGGTCCAGTTATGTCTGCTGTGTTAGGAAGCTTCTTGTCTGTATCTCTTGCTGTTATCTCTGATGTTATTGTAATGTCTGTTGATGAATTTGTCTCAGAGGAGATCCAGGAGGCCATAGACAGGCTGCTTCGCTACCGCAGACAGGTTCAGATCGACATGCTGCCGGAGGAAATCAGGTCAGAGGTCGCCCTTTATGTACAACTCAGCGTCCTCTCTTCTTCTCTTCTTTTGATGCTTACTGACGTTGCCTTTAAAAACAAGAGCTATTCAACATAAACCTCCAGAACTCCGCCTTCCAGCTGGCTTTACGTCCACTAATTACGTCCACTCAGCAATAAAGGATTTCCAGGTTGGTTTTTGCAGTGTGTCATTGGTATCTTCAGACAGAAGACTGGAAAAGTGGTCATTTGAATTGACATGATTTACATGATCAGCTCAGTTCTTTCCAAAAGAAGTCAAGTCAAATGCAGCAGTTGTGTTGATGTGATGTGTTTTACTGATGTAAAACTGATCCACACAGCTAATTACACCCTATTATAACAACTACCTGGCAACCATCTGGAATACTATAGCAACCGCCTAGCAACACCCTAGCAACCACCTTGGGTACCATAGCAACCGCCTACCAACCACCTGGGATACCGTAGCAACCACCTAGCAACATCTTAGCCACCACCTAGGATACCATAGCAACCGCCTACCAACCACCTGGGATACCATAGCAACCACCTAGTTAAACCTTATCTTTTCTTCTGTGAGTTTATTGGCTGGTTGCAAAGCAGAAATCTGATTACTGTCTGACTCTTGTAGACCCGGAGTTTCACATTATCTGATTACCCAAGTGAATGTAAACACGTCGATTGGATTACTGACAAAATCTGATTTTCTGCAGTTATCTGATTATTAAGTGCATGTAAACACACTCGCTGTGCCAGCTTTTGCGTAACGCTATGAGGTGCAGAACTGTGTTTTTTTCTGGAGCAAACATGCAGCGGCAGCATGACAACTTTTACTGAGGTTTGTCATTGAAAGACACTTTTTTAATGTTCAGTAGTATTTGGCCAAAACCATAAAGTATTGAATTTTGATACCCAGTCTTAATTATAATACAGGAAAAGTAAAATATTACAGTCGAAGCCCAAGAATGTGATCAAATACAAGCTCATGCGTTTTTATCCATTTCAGGCAGCATCACACCCTTCCTGACGCTCTGTCTCTTCTGAATGAGACGGAGGGAGCGAGGGATCCGTTCTTTGGGTTGATGGAGTTCGGCCTGCCCAGTCCAAGCAGCCTAATTCGGGTAAGCGTTTGCATGTTAGCACCAAGCTAATGTACTAATGTTAAGTTTTCTTGAGTTTTGGAAGCTCCTGTTTTTTCACTTATTATCCTTATTATATTATTATCCTGCGTCGGGTTGGAGTTTTTCAGACCACATCATACGTCTTTATGTATCAACGTGACCAACACAGGCTCAGAAAGAAGGTCCGGCTCGATATTTAGGCCTCTAATGCAAAATCAATAGTATTCTGATGAAGAGACACTATGTGGCCAAAAGTATGTGGACACGGTCACAAATAGACAAGCTTGTTGATTGTCCCATTCCAAAACCATGGACCTTAATATGGAGTTAGCCCCTTTTTGTGGCTACAACAACCTCCGCTCTTGTGGGAAGGCTTTCCAAATTTGGAGTGTGTTTGGGGGAATTTGTGGCCATTCAGTCAACAGAGCGTTCATGAGGTCAGGCACTGATGTTGCACTCGGCAGCCCTGCTCTGTGAGTTTGCGTGCTCTACCACTTCGTTGCTGAGCTGTTGATGCTTCTAGATGCTTCCATTTCACAGTAGCACTTACAGTTGGCTGGGGCAGATCTAGCAAGGCAGGAATTTCACAAACTGAGCTGTGGCAAAAGGTGGTATCCCGTATCCCCATTCGGACAGGATTAGTTTTACATAAGGAGGTGATTATAGTGCCATCTGAATGCGCAGTGTCAGTCATTTTTACATGACTGCACACTTCTGCGTCAGTAAAAAGCCTTTACCTTCTAAAATGAGCCATAAAACAAGCTCAGTTTATATTAATCCTGTGTGAATTTACATCCTGTAGCTTCTTTTTTGCCAGCTTCTTGTTCAAATTATTCTGTTCCACCTTAAATGGCAGTTATTATTATAACACCCAGTGCCAGAGTGTAACTGCAGCACCTTTTAAGGCGGAACGGGAAAATTCAAACGTGAAGCTGGCAAACAGGAGGCTGACTTCAGCCTCATTGTTCCTTGAGGCTAAAATCAGGCCGATATATAACGTTACTGCCTCACGTGTACAACTCAGAACATGTAAAGCTCATGTCTGAAGCACACCCCACGGTACAAAGTGTTCTTCCACATGTTGTGTGTAATTACACATTTCCACCAGAGAGGGCTCCAAATCCCCAAAACTTACATAGTGTAACTTTAATGGATATTATGACTGGAAAATCACTCATTAAAGGTGGTCTCTGACATTTGCACTGTACTTTAGGTCAGTTTATTTCCAGTTGTATCAGTTTTCCTGCTGTGTTTTGTTGTTGGCGTCACTGTTCTAAATCTCTTGTGTTTGATTGACAGCTGGCTGAAGAAATGGAGGAAATTTCACCCGAGCGTCTGCTGCCGGAAAGAGGAGCGACTCCGCCTCCAGATGGTGAGTAAAAAACGAGTCCCTTCAGTAACGGATCAAACAGACAGTGGGCCGATTACAGTCAGTGCTGAGCAGTTTGGATGAGAGCGCACTGAGATCAGACTGAGTGTATGACTGAAAACAGAAGTGAAGGAGAGGCAGTTCAGTTCAGTTCAGTTCAGTTCAGTTCAGTTCAGTTCACTGATCACTGATTTTCGTGTTTTCCTCTCTGCAGGCATCACAGCCAGTCAGGAGTCCATCACTCTGACAGAGACAGAGCCCGTCGCTATGCCTGAGCCTGAGGTACCGCTGTCAGTCATCAGCATCGCCATAGCAACCCAGCTTAGTTACAGCAGGTCACTGGGTACTGAGACAGAGCCAACATGAGCCAGTGCTGTAGACTCACTGTACTCTTTCATTCTCTCATTCACTTCATCTTCCCATGTCTCACTTTCCTCCTCAATTTATTTCCTTTTCTCTCTCTGTCTCTGTTTCTGTCTCTGTCTCTCTCTCTCTCTCTCTGTACCCTTTTCTTTCTGTCTCTCTCTTTCTTCTTCTTTTCTACTTCTGTTTCTTTTTTTATTTCCTTCCTTCTCTCTCTCCTTCTCTTTTTCCTTGCCTTTCTGTCTGTCTCTCTGCCTCTCTTTCGTTTTCTCTCTGACTCGTTCTCGCTGTTTCTTTCTCTCTCCCTTTCTTTCTCTCTTTCCTTATCTATCTCTCTTTTCTTTCTTTCCCATTCTTTCCTTCTTTCTTTAACTTTTTATCTCTCGCTCTCTCTTTCTGTCTGTCTCCACCCTTTTCTCTCTGTCTCCGTCTCTTTCTCCTGCTCCTTCTCCCTTTCCTTGTGCCTCTCTCTCTCTCTCTCTCTGTCTGTCTCTACCCTTTTCCCTTTTCTTTCCATCTCCGTCTCTCTTTCCTTCTTTATCTCTCTCGTTTTCCTTGTGTCTTTTCCTTTCCATTTCTGTCTCTCTCCCTCTCTTTTTCTCTGTTTCCTTTTCTCTGTCTCTGTCTCTCTCTCTCTCTCTCTCTCTCTCTGTCTCTCTCTCTCTCTCTCTCTCTCTCTCTCTTTATGCTTAGTTTGAGGGGGCGGAGCTACAGGAGTTTGATATGATTGACATGCTGCTGGAGCAACCAGATCATTTCCCTGAGGGTGAGGAGACTCCGCCACTACAGCGCCACCTACTGTGGATCTCTTGATGTTTAACAGAAGAGAATGAAAATCAAAAATGACAATATTTACACTATTATTTACACTAATATTTACACTAATATTTACACTAATATTTTCCTGTGAATCCTCCCAAAAACATGAGCAGCTGATTTAAACTAATCAAGCTTAAACTAATTAAAGATTCATGGATAAAAAATATCAGAAAATCTCTTTTCTAGGCGAGGAGGAGAGCGAGAGAGAGCGAGAGAGAGAGGCAGAACGAGAGAGAGAACTAGAGAGGGAGAGAGAGCGAGAGAGGGAGAGAGAGCGAGAGAAGGAGAGAGAGCGAGAGAGGGAACGAGAGGAGGCCATACAGAGAGAGCAGGAGAGAGCAGCAGCTGAAGCTGAGAGACTGAGAGAGTTAACTAGATCCACCATCTCTCTGGAGCCGTACGTCCACCAGAACAACGGACAGAGGAGAGAGAGAGAGAGAGAGAGAGAGAGAGAGAGAGAAAAACAGAGAGTTAAACACTGAAGTCGAAACCTTTAGGATAACTGCTCTCAGTAATAAACAATTATTATGGTGTATATTAATTATAATTTGATGCTAAAATTCTATGACTTCATTGATTTCAGCTGGTTAATAAGAAGAAACTATGAAAAAATAGACATTTTAGAGTCCAGAATGATGAACTGAGCTGTGGATGAGGTTAAAATGATTGAGAAACCTGGAGAACATCATTAATAGTTAAAATAAAATTAATATTCAGAGCAAAGATCTAATAAAATTAGGATCTACAATGACTTTTGAAAAAACTCATAATTAAAATGAGGTTTTCCTAAAATTAATATCCAGAGTGAAGTTATTGTAATATTAATGCTGGTGATAAAAATGTAGTAAAGGAAATATCATCAATAAAGTTCTAGTGAAATTAATGTTCAGGATAAAGTTCTAATAAAAACAGTGTCTGAAATGAAGTTTTAATTAAATTCAAATTCACAGTGAAGTTCTACTGAAGCTAATATCTAGAAGAAAGTTATAATAAAATGTATATCCAGAATGAATTTCTAATAAAATTAACATCCAGGATGAATTTGTAGTACAATTAATATCAGAATGCCTCATATTTCAAAAGTGGTCATCAAAACCTGAGGCTGATAAAATTACAAAATGTTACTATAATGTTTGATTTAGTTTCTAAGTAGTTATCAGAATTACTGCAAATACATAATTACAGTATTACTTATCATTTACTACTACTATCAACAACTACTTGTTGAAATATTGAATGAAATATTCAATCACTTTTCAACTCTAGTTTATAATATTTCATCTGTACTTTGTAACTTACAGTTGAATAAAATAACAATAATATGACGAGTTTTGAACAGTGATGTCATTTTTCTACATGTGTAGACTGTAGTTTGGATGTGGAGAAACCGGCTCTGGCTCTTTAATCATAGCTGTTCTTTCCTCCAGGGTTCTGACCACCGAGCTGTCCAGCAGAGATGTGGCGTTTGAGCCTGAGGAAGCGCTGGGTCTGCCCGCAGAGATGCCTGAACTGGCTGAGAGAGAAATAACTGTGATCCCTGAGCTCATACCAATCCCACCAGCCCCGCCCAGCCCAGAGGAGGAGAGGAGAGAGAGGCGGAGGGAGAGCCCCAGGCTGGAGGTCAGTAAGCTGCACATTTGCTCCAACAACAAAAGGTCTGATGCAGATAAACACTATACAACAGTTAGTTCTGACCACACGCTGTGATTGGTTGTTCTGTCTGTGTTGTTAAATCTGATAACAGCATGTTTTTCACAGAAGACTAGACAACTAAATATAATATAGAAGTGTTCAGTGAGTCACTCTACACTGTTATTCCAGCTTCCGTTCTTTTCAGGAGACTCACTTTCAGTTCCTCAAAGAATCTGCAGACACACCTCCAAAGTTCAGTCTTAGAAGCTGGTTGATCATTTTCTGAAGTAATCAAACACATTCAGTGGTGTTGAGGTCTGGACTCTGGGGTGGTCAGTCCATTGTTCAGCTTCTTTGTTTGATGTGTCCGTCTCCTTGTCTCAGTGAGGTTCTTCTTGACAGCTACACATCCTTTCAGACCCACAGCGCTGAGTCGTCTTCTCACAGTGGAAGGATGGACAGAAACACCTGTGGATGTTTTCAGATCTGAAGCAGCTTGATTTTCTCCTCTCTCTCAGAGATGAAAGCTTTAAGTGCTGTTTAGCTGATAGGATGATCTAAAACTGTGCAAGACACCAAAACTGTCCACTGTTCTGACTGGAAACTAAATAAACGAAGGGTGGTCTCTGACTTTTGCCCAGTACTGTATGTTTATTATTGGCAGATTATTGACAACTAAAATGACCTTTGATCATATTTAGCGGTCTGTGCCCAGTGGAAAGATAAAAATATGGTGAAAAAGCTCTCATTGAGTGTGTTTACATGCGCTTAATAATCCGATAACTGCAGAAAATCAGATTTTTTTCATTAATCCGATCAACATGTTTACATACACTTAAGCAATCAGATCAGGGGGAAACTCCAGGTCTACATGAATCAGACATTAATCAGATTACTGCACTACAACCAGCCAATAAACACACAGAAGAAGACGTGACATAAACGTAATGTAAAACTCAAATTTCATGATGCAGCTTTTTTTAAAAACATTGCACCACTTTACCGAAAATATGAACTTACATCATCTAGAAGATGAAGAATATTTAAATGCTTCATTTCGTCAAGCATGTATTTGGTTTCAGCGTCGCTCCAAAAGTGTTTTGCTGCGTCTCGAGGCGACGATGCTCGCTTATTTCCGGTACTGCCGCACCTGCTCAGACTGAGAAATCCGAAAGAAATCAGAGTAAGAGTTCACATGTACTGAGAAATCTGATTACTGAGCTAAAATCCATTCTTAATCGGATTTCTAGATTGGAGTGTGGTGTTTACATGACCATTTGCATAATCAGATAACTGCAGAAATAAAACAACTTGGGTTGGACATTTTCGGTCAACCAATCAGATTGTGTGGTCAGAACTAACTGCAGGGACAGTCTAGTAATTATCTTCTGGTGTCACTTCTCTCTTATTCTTCTCAGCCTGTCCCGTTCAGCCCTGAGGCTCCAGTGGAGAGGAGGAGGAGGAGGAGGCAGCTGGTCTTCATCGATGAAAACACACAGATACCTCAGGAGGCAATGCAGGCCCAGATAAACGATCCAATGACTGAAACCAGGACTTTGGTAAGACAGTCTAGCCGACAGTACACACATCTTGGTTCCTCTCAGTGATTCTTCCTCATGTTCTTAGGGAGGTTCTCCTTTTGAATCTTGGTTGCTCTCAGTGGTTCTTCCTCATGTTTTTAGGGAGTTTTTTTTAGGCTTGGTTCCTTTTAGTGGTTCTTCCTCACACTCTTTGGGAGGTTCTCCTTTTGAATCTTGGTACCTCTCAATGGTTCCTCTTCATGCTCTTAGGGAGTTTCTCCTTTTGAGTCTTAGTTCCCCTCAGCGGTTCTTCCTTGTGCTTTTTGGAAGCTTCTCTTTTTGAGTCTTGGTTCCCCTCAGTTGTTCTTCCTCACACTCTGGGAGGTTCCTCTTTTGAGGCTTGGTTCTCCTCAGCGGTTCTTCCACAAGCTCTTTGGGAGGTTCCCCTTTTAATCTTGGTTCCTCTCATTGGTTCTTTTTCACACTGTTTATAATTCTGGAGTCTTTGGGTCTTGGTTCCTCTCAGTGGTTCTTCCTCACACTCTTTGGGAGGTTTCCCTTTTAAGTCTTGGTTCCTCTCATTGGTTCTTACTTACGATTTTGGAGAGTTCCTCCTTTTGAGTCTTGGTTCCTTTTAGAGGTTCTTCCTTGAACTCTATGGGAGGTTCTCCTTTTGAATCTTGGTTCCTCTCAATGGTTCTGCATCATGTTCTTAGGTCAGCTTGTCCTTTTGAATCTTGGTTCCTCTCAGTGGTTCTTCATCACGCTCTTAGGGAGCTTCTCCTTTTGAGGCTTGGTTCTCTCAATGGATCTTCACACTATTTGGGAGGTTTCCCTTTTAATCTTGGTTCCTCTCAGTGGTTCTTTTTCATGCTGTTTATAATTCTGGAAAGCTGCTTTAGGCCAGCGACTCTCGCTTTATACAGAATTTACAGAAAAAGCTTTATACAAATCAAATTACACTGAAATTATGAATGGAGCAGAAAACGACCAGGCAGCTTTGTGGAAACCATATCTCTGTTTTCAGTCACTGTAAGCTTTGTTAGCACGTTTAGACACAGACTCATTAAGCTGGTCTTAAAGTCGAAACCCTGCAGAACAGGATTTAATGTTTACAGTTATAATCTCCTGAATCAAACTGGACTGAACAGAACATTAATTACCAAATGCTACATCAGATGTTAAACTGTCTCTGTCCTGTTTTCTTCTTAGGAGAATATTCTTATCAGACCACCTTCTGAAGAGAGTGATCCTAAAACCCTCCTCAGTAACCCCTGCATGAGTGAGTAACCATTCAAACACGTTTCCATACAAACCGGAGACCCGCGAATATGACCACACAGCTCAGATAACGTACTTTCACTAACTCTGAAACACATGATGCTCTAAGGCAGCGTTCACATTACAAGTCCTACCACTCAATTCTGATTTAGTACACAAATATGATCTTCTTGCTTTGATGGTTCACATACAGTAGTCACTACAAAACTTGTATGCATCTATCTTCATATAGTATTAGAATAAACGCAAAAAAACATTAATGCAGTAAAAAGTAACAGTTATTTCTTGTTTTCAAAAAAATGTAGTTGAGATGTTGTCATGATGGTTCCAGATGTTTCTTCAACGCCCCAGCCATTGCATGCATTTGTTAAATTCCATCACCCACACAACTGATTTAACTAAACCACTGAGCCATTTTTTCTTTTCAATATGAATAAAACCACCTTGGTAGCCACAACATTTTATGTCCATTTTACCATTATGGCTGTAAATGTGTCTCGGTATGTGCTGATGTTCTAGTATAGGCTAAAAATATAATGTAAACGAAAACGCAGACTTACTTTGCTCTGCTTTAATCTTTAGCTCAGCTGGAGCTGCTTTTCTCACATCTCCAGCAGGAAACTTTTCCTCAAAAGTAGAACAGTTTCTTGTAAAATGTCTCTCAACGTTCGACTTTTTATGAGACTGAAGTCGCTTCTCGTTCGCCAGCTTCTAGTTCGAATTTTCCCGTTCCATCTTAAAAGGTGCCTGAGGCGCCAGAATGTAACTGCTGCACCATTTAAGGTGGAACAGGACAATTCGAACAAGAAGCTGGCGAGTGAGAGTCTGACTTCAGCCTTGTGACTTTTTAGTGTTTGTCAGTTTCTCATTGCAGATTAAACATATCAGGAAACCAGCTGAAGTGATTATAAATGCAAATCAGTCCATTCGTCTCTAAATTATCAATGTTCATCTTAAATCTTTCTCTTTGCTGTTTTGTTAGCTACTAGCTAGACGAGACTGTTGTCTGCATTGCTATGGTGACCAGCAGTCTGTGCACCAACCTTCAGGGTTAAAGGGTGAATCAGCAGTTCTACATTAACTCCAGAGTTTAAGACCATTTATTGTTAAACTGTGTTGAACGATCAGCAGAGCTTTATTTTACTGTAAAGGAGGATTATTTTATTTTTACCTTCAAATCTGATTCTGCTGTGGAGCCACAACAGGGCAGTAAAAGAGCCGCATGTTGCCAATCCTTGAACTAAACGAAAGGATTGATTGGCCGGACTAAAATGAGAATGGATTGCAATTCATGTGTTTGTGATGTGAACATTGTAACTGTCTCTCAAACCTGACATGAAAAATCTGATTTCTGAGTTCACACAGCACTGAAAAAATCACATCTGTGTACATTGAGACAAAAATAAAGCTGATTTTTGTTGCCTCAATCTACAGAAGGCTGTTGCTGTTTTTCTCCCAGTTTCCTCTCCTTTGTACACAAACTCAGACTCATCTGAATTCCATGATACTTCAGTAAAGTTCCTGCGGTCTTCACACAGGCCTCCCTCCAGAAATCCTGCAGCTGTGGAAGCAGGGCGCAGTCATCCGCCCCATCCCTCCATCACCACGGCGTGAGGTGCTTAGAGAGGAGGAGGCTGTTCCGGAGAGGGAGAGAGAAAGAGAGGAACCGGAGAGAGAGATGGAGCAAGAGCTCGTCCTCAGGGAGGTCAGAGTCCATGGTTTTGGAGAGCGCTAACTTCACACAAGTGCATAATGATAAAAATGGCAAATTGAAGACCTCCCATACGGAAAAAATATATATGGACATATATTTTTAGATATTTGAAATACATTTGAAATACATTTGAAATCCATGCCAAAATACATTCCAAACACTAAAATGTATTTCAGAATATAGTGCCAAATATATTAAAATAAATATATATTAACCAAGTATGTTTTTAAATGAATTAATTTTTAAATGTATGGAGAAATATTACACAAAGAAATATTACACTATAGAAAAATAAATGTATGTACATGTATTTATCAAATACATTTGAAAATGTATGAAAGTAGACAGTATCCTGTCTAATGCACTTCACTGATATCTTTTAAAATGAATTTGTATTCCAGTATCTTAATTTGAAATATTATAAACTAATTTGATATCTTGTTCACTTGAAATACATTTTGTGAGGCTGTTTAATTAAACAAATACAGATACATAATTTTTGTGTTATGAATACATATTCCCAATATCTGCATCCCACTATATCCCAGCACTGCCTGCCATATGTACAAAATAATAAGTTTAGTGGGGCATTGCCCACTAAATGACCCTCTGATGCTGGACCTGATACTCCTGTTGTTTGTCCTTACCTGTACAGGTTCCCAGAGAGATGGTGGAATCGGGCATCTCCCAGTATGACACTCCAGGTCAGATATATTCGCAATAATGCCGTTAATGGGCCTCATTCACCAACTGTTTTAAAGAAGAAGTTTCTTCTTAAACTCAGTTTTTACGTTGATTCTGACATTCACCATGTTTTCTTATTTGGGATTTGTTTTTAAGTAAGAACAGAATCTACACACACTGAAGAGCACAGAGGTGTGAACAGTGCTGTGCTTTAGGAACACGTCAGGAATCTGAATCTAGACTTTTTCTTATTACCTTTCTCAAGAACAAATTTAAGAAAAAACTTGGGAATATATTGGTGAATGAGGCCCAAAGAGTTTTGTTATGAAGTTCCAGTTTTCATGTTCCACTGCATTTCCAGTGTCCTCTCTGGTGATTTTGGAGATGACTGACAGAGAAGTGTCACCGCTGGAGACTCCAGAGATGCGACGGTGAGAGACGAGAAAGACGGAGACTAGAAAAATACTGTACCATTCCTCAGTGCTCTGCAGGCTGATTTTTACTTATGTTAATTGTAGGTTCACCAGTGTGTTTTAATATGTACCAATTCATTTTGCAATGTGTAGTAATACATTCACAATATGGTCATTTTTCTGTATCGTGCAGCCATTTAGTCCACTGTAAAGAGCACTGAAGCAATAAAATTTACATTTTTGAAAAATATTAAAGACATTTTTCCCCTTATCCTAAATGTAGGCGACCAGCTTACTCCAGATGCTAGATCAGTTATTCCAGATGCTAGCTTACTCCAGATGCTAGATCAGTTATTCCAGATGCTAGCTTACTCCAGATGCTAGATCAGTTATTCCAGATGCTATCTTACTCCAGATGCTAGATCAGTTATTCCAGATGCTAGTTTACTCCAGATGCTAGATCAGTTATTCCAGATGGTAGATCAGTTATTCCAGATGCTAGCTTACTCCAGATGCTAGATCAGTTATTCCAGATGGTAGATCAGTTATTCCAGATGCTAGCTTACTCCAGATGCTAGATCAGTTATTCCAGATGCTAGCTTACTCCAGATGCTAGATCAGTTATTCCAGATGCTAGCTTACTCCAGAGGCTAGATCAGTTATTCCAAATGCTAGCTTACTCTAGATGCTAGATCAGTTATTCTAGATCCTAGCTTGCTCTAGATGCTGTATCAGTTGTTCCAGATGCTAGTTTGTGGAGTATAAGTTTCCGTTACTTGTTAGTTACATTAGCGTATGGCGAAGTGTAAAACTAAAAAGCAGACTTGTTCACTACACTTGGGGGGAAACAGGCAGATCACAGTGATGTCAGCTGTCCTGTATTTTGTATTTTTCTAATTAGTAGAATTTCTCCTGTTTCTATGTTTGCAGCTCACCTGTTCTCATGCCTGTTCGTGGTTTGGAGATTATTGAGGAGAGGGTTCCAGATCGACTGAGGTAATGTGACCTAAAATCTTTCTAAATTTGAGCATAAACACGCAGGTTCCTCACTGCCCATCTGATCTTAATCAGTGTCCTTCGGTCTTGATTCTACAGTTGCCTTGCACTCCATAGCTCAGTGCATTCCTTGCTTTAAAAGTTTAGAAATCAATTTTCACAATTGTTGCAGAACTGTTTCTCAGGCCTTTTGAAGGCTGCTGGGTAAGAATGAAGGGGTAAAGACTCTTCCCTCAGTTCTCAACACCCACAATCCACAAACAACAACGTGCTGCATTTCAAAGATCATGAGGAGAAAATTTAAACATTATTTGTTTCAGCTGCCATTTTTTAAACGGTCATTAGTGAGTTTTCATTGCAAGGTAATGCGCAACACTATTGTTATCCTATTTATATTCTTTTTCGTCTTTTGTCCACTAACATGTCCTGCGTTTTTTTCGAGATTTCAACACCTTTCGAACTCTGGAATGTTCGCTCTGATCAGGAATGTGTGTTTGTATACAACTTATTTTATCATCCCTCGTTCATCCCAATAAACTCCCATTCATTTTCAGTAACACCTAGCAACCTCTTGGCAACCCCCTAGTAACACCTTAGTAACCAACTCTTGTTCTATAGCAACTGCCTAGTAACACCTCAGCAACCACCTATCAACAATTTAGCAACCACCCAGTACACCTTAGCAACCACCTAGCAACACCTTAGCAACCACCAAGCAACACCTTAGCAACCCCCCCGGTACACCTTGACAACTGCCTAGCAACACCTAAGCAACCACATAATAACACCTTAGCAACCACCTAGCAACACCATAGCAACCGGCCGGTACACCTTAGCAAGCACCTAGCAGCACCTTAGCGTCCACCTAGCAACAGCTTAGCAACCACCTGGTACACCTTGACAACCGTCTACCAACACCTTTACAACCTCCTAGCAACACCATAGCAACCATAGCATCTACCTAACAACACCCTAGCAATCGTGTAAAGTACCATAGTAACCGCCTGGCAACTCCTTAGCAACCGCTCTTGAATCGCTTAAGTATTTTTTAATTGACCATTTTAAGCATTTCTGTATCCTGCGTTCTCCTGCAGGCCTGCTGTCCTGCGACTGCATCCACACTGCAGATCCTGCTGATATGTTGAACTTCTTAAAAACAGGGCCCCTTTGTGGGCGGAGCCTGAATATGTCATTTAGCTAATAAGTCAGAGCCGATCTCTGATTCACCTCTGGTTTCCAGTGTGTTCTTATATAAAATGACCTGCTGTGCTGGACAGCTCTCTAAACTCACCTTCCTGTTGCAGACGGCTCCCCACTGTGGAAGAGCAAGAAGTGACATTTCACTCTCTACTGCCCCCTGTGGCCAACCGCAGAACTGTCGCCCAGGCTTTTTGGAGGCTGCTAGGTAAAACTGCTGGACCGGTCTGTCCGTCCTGCAGATATATTTCACTAATTAACTTGTTTAATCACCTTAAACTTCAGGCTTATTATTCAGTTATTATGAATTATCCAGTTTTATAAATTATTTAATATTTACTATATATTATTCAGTGACTACAATAAAGTCTTCAATAAATACTATATATTATTTAGTATCAACTATACACAATTCAGTAACTACTATGATTTATTCAATGCATAAAATTATTCAATAATTACTCAAATTATTCAGTAACTACAATGAATTTTTCAGTATTTACTGTGAATTATTCATCGACGAACAAACAGTTCAGTAACTATTATAAATGATTCAGCAACTCCTATAAATTCTATATAAATGCTCAGTGAAGATACTTACAGTCTTCCTCCTGTTCAGCTGCCTCGGTTTGATGTAAGAACTTGTCGTTGTGTTAACAGAGCAGATTGACCAGAAGGTGGTCACTGTGCGACAGGACGAGCCGTATGGTGACATCATCATCACACAGGTGCAGCAGATGGAGGGACAGGTGGTGTGATTTTGTTTTTTATTGCAGATAAAAATGACACCATGAATGTAACAATTTAAAAATTACTGTTTGTTAAGTGTTTGTTGAAGTTTATGGAAAATGATCAAGATTATATTTATAAGTGATTAATTTTTTTTTATTTTTATGTATTTTTTATTTATGACTGCTTTGAAGTTGCATGTGTACAGTCAACCTCCTGTATTAAAGTTTAAACCAGGAATTTAGATATTTTATATAATGGAAAATTGTTAGAATGACTAATTCTTCACTTATTTATTGTTCATAAGTGGACTTATACTATGAACTTATTCAGCTAAAAGGATTTTTATTTTTTTTGTTTACGTTACTTGTTGAAACTGTGAAATATCGTTATTATATTTAGATTATTAAATGTAATATTTTTGAAATGTAATATTATTATTATTGGAAAATGTAATGTAATATTAATGTATTTATTATGAGTTTATGTTCTGAGATGTGCTCTAAGCTGTACGGCTTGACTGTTTTTCAGTTTTCTTATCTATTTTTGATGCCATTTCAAGTTTTATGCTGTAAGGTTAGATTTTAAATTTACATTGTTTTAATTAACGGCTGCAAAAAACAGCATAACTTAATGATACTATTGATATCAGATTTGTATGTATTTAAATATAAGTATTATGGTTTTTACTTGTAAATGGAACCAGAAAACTGTGTGAGCAAACTTAGCTATTTGATTTATTATCTCGAGTTTATTAAGCTCTATTAAATCATTTAAATCTGTTCAGTGTTTTCAGCCGTTTGACCTGCAGCCACAGAAATAAACTTTTCATCAGTCCAGAAAATGTGGAGGATGAGGATCCTTTTCACACTTATGGTAAAATATTTACAGCACTGTACAAAAGTCAGAGACCACCCTTCATTTATTTAAGTGGGGAAAAAAACAGTTTTTAAAAAATAGTTAAACGCTACAGAGAAAATGTGGCTCCTAACAACCACCTGGAAGAGCTGGTCGACACCAAAACTGCCCCCATCAGATAAACAGCACTTAAAGCTTTCATCTCTGAGAGAGAGGAGAAAATCAAGCTGCTTCAGATCTGAAAACATCCACAGGTGTTTCTGTCCATCCTTCCACTGTGAGAAGACGACTCAGCGCTGTGGGTCTGAAAGGATGTGTAGCTGTCACTGAGAAAAGGAGACGGACACATCAAACAAAGAAGCTGAACAATGGACTGACCACCCCAGAGTCCAGACTTCAACCACTGAATGTGTTTGATTACTTCAGAAAATGATCAACCAGCTTCTAAGACTGAACTTTGGAGGTGTGTCTGCAGATTCTTTGAGGAACTGAAAGTGAGTCTCCTGAAAAGAATGGAAGCTGGAATGAAGGGAAAGATATTCTGCTTCTTTCCTGACACTGAAAAATGAATATCTTGTACTTTATGGCTGTTTTGACTGGAAATTAAATAACTGAAGGGTCTCTGACTTTTGTTTTCAGCAAGTGAAACGACGAAACTTTCTAAAAACTTTATTGCACAAGGAATTTGTTTTATTACAAACGGCTGCTTTACAGTTCACACTCACACATCAGTAGTGATATAACACAGTATAAGATTTTTACAGTAGAACAGATTTGGCACAGTAGTACAGTAGGCACTATGTTTACCACAGATCCTAAAGAATTAAATACAGTGCATTACATTTCAAATACAAATTCTTACTTTAAAGTCAGTTTTTTTTACCTTAAACACTGATTCCAAAATAAACAGTCACACACTTTAAAACGTAAGTCTGCTCTAATGGACCTCCTGCACTAAAGTCCTGTCACAACCTAATGATAGGCCTAAATACTATTACATTTCTTAGAAAAAGCAACTGTATTGAAATACCTACTAGAAAATACACATAAATCCTTCAGACGCTCTAGAAGAATGTAATTCAAGCAGTTCTCCATTACTACAACCCCATTTCCAAAAAAAGTTGGGACGCTGTGCAAAAAGTAAATAAAAACAAAATGCAATAATGTGCAAATGATTCAAACCCTATATTTCATTGAAAATAGGACAAAAACAACAAATCAAATGTTGAAACTGAGAGATTTTATTGTTTTTTGAAAAATATCTGCCCATTTTGAATTTGATGCCAACAACACGTTCCAAAAAAGTTGGGATGGGGGCCTGTTTACCACTGTGTTTCATCACCTCTTCTTTAACAACACTCTGTAAGTGTTTGGGAACTGAGGAGACACTGCTGTAGTTTAGAAAGTGAAATGTTTTCCCGTTGTTGTTTGTTATAGGATTTCAACTGCTCAACAGTTCGGGGTCTCCTTTGTTGTATTTTTCATTTCATCAATCGCCAAATGTTTTCAGTGGTGACAGGTCTGGACTGCAGGCAGGTCAGTTTAGCACCTGGACTCTTTTAATATGGAGCCATGCTGTTGTAATACATACAGAATGTGGTTTGTCATTGTCTTGCTGAAATAATCAAGGCCTTCCCTGAAAAAGACGTTGTCTGGATGGCAGCATATGTTGCCAAAACATGTATATATCGTTCAGCATTAATGGTGCCTTCACAGATGTGCACGTCACCCATACCATGTGCACTAAGGCCCCCATACCATCATGAATACTGACTTTTGAACTGTGCACTGATAAAAAGCTGAGTGGTCTTTAGCCCGGAGGACACAGTGTCCATGATTTCCAAAAAGTTTCAAATGTTGATTTGTTGGACCACAGGACACTTTTCCACTTCCCCTCAGTCCATTTTAAATCAGCTCGGGCCCAGAGAAGGTGGCAGCATTTCTTCCAGCAAATACTGGTTTTTGGCCTTGTCCCTTACATACAGAGATTTCTCCAGATTCTCTGAATCTTTTAATGAAATTATGTACTGTAGATGATGAAAAGCAAAAGTTTTTTGCTATTTCATGTTGATAAACGTTATTCTTGAAAAGTTGCACTATTTGACCATGCAGTCTTTCACAGAGTGGTGAACCCCTCCTGATCTTTACTTCTGAAAGACTCAGCCTCTCCGGGATGCTTTTTTATACCCAATCACATTACTGACCTGTTGCCAATCAACCACCAGGTGTTTTTTTTTAGCAATACACAACTTAACCTGCCTTTTGTTGCCCCTGTCCCAACTTTTTTGGAATGTGTTGTTGGAATCAGATTCAAAATGGGCAAATATTTTTCAAAAAACAATAAAAATGTCTCAATGTCAACAATTGATATGTTGGCTTTGTACTATTTTCAATGAAATATAGGGTTTAAATCATTTGCACATCATTGCATTTTGTATTCATTTACATTTTGCACAGCATCTCAACTTATTTGGAAATTGGGTTGTACAATATAAACACTAAAATGTACAAAACATATTCAGCATTTTCTACAAATGAAAATGTTAAAGACCAGATATGGCAGTGGTTTCATAGTTAACCACTCTGGCTGATCTCTTTTAATGTCTCTGAGAAGGCAAGAAAAAGAATTCCACCCATTCTTTGACTCCACTTACCTTAACAAGGCCCTGCGTTCATTCACTTCCTACTTTGTATGTAATGCATTTGCTATTCATGTTTACTTTAAAGGGCCCATTAATTTCTCCTCACAGTTTGGAAATAAGAGTTGTAAACACTGATAAAGTACCATTCGGCCTCCGACCCATACAGTCCATATATGGAAATTAAGCTGCAAAAACAGCCCCTTTTGAATTCATTGTTTTTTGTGACCTCACCAAAAACAATGCATTTACATATATTCGCCCTTTCAGCCTCCAGCAGTTTAGCCACGCCCAGTTATTATTCTACATAATTAAATGGTTGAGATGAAAGTCATTCAGGGTGGTTTGGTGTGAAACACTGTTCTAGACAAACTTACAGTCAGAACTGTTCACAGTGGTGGTGATAGGAACCAGACGTCCATCTCTAAAAGCTCCCTCACAGAAAGCTATTACAAAAATAATTGGTATGAATACAGTGTTCAGGCCTGAGTCATTCTTTTACCACAGTTTTGAGAAGATTTTGGCTTAAAATATCTTCTTTATTTGAACCCTCCTCTCATGTTGCAGGTCAAATTGATCCGTTTCAAACTTTAAAAATATGGGAAAAATATTGAAACCTTTTCTAATGGGTCATTTAGTGTGAATTGAACTGACTGGGTCAGTTTGACCCGGAACAGAAGAGATGTTTGTTTGTATTAGTCAACATGCCGACATGACAGAAAATGTGTCGAAAATTTTAAAAAGTCTAAATAAGAATTAATAAAACAAAAGTGTTGAATGTTTA
The DNA here is from genome assembly GCF_904425465.1 of Colossoma macropomum. Classification (NCBI taxonomy): domain Eukaryota; kingdom Metazoa; phylum Chordata; class Actinopteri; order Characiformes; family Serrasalmidae; genus Colossoma; species Colossoma macropomum. Next base: position 39,324,497 of record NW_023494805.1, read on the forward strand.
GTTTTTGCCGATGTACAGAAAAACAATTTGAAAATGATTTTTTTTATAAAAACAAGTAAATTATTAAAAATCATCTGTAATGGGTGAAAAACGTGATTACGCTACATATTAATTACATTCATTTTAATCGAGCTAAAGAGAATGTTTATGGAAGGAAAGACATTTTTAATGTTTTGGATGGTTAAATATGCATCAGGTCCATTTGAGCATCATATGCGCTGCCTGATGTCTGACACATTGTTTAATGATAGTTTTGAGATCAAATTTTGGCCTAAAGTGTATTTGTAAAACCAATTTCTGGTGGAGAGATACATACAGGGTGTTCTAAGGCAAAATAGTCCCCAAAGAAAATATATTTTTCAGGTTTATTACTATTTTACCATCTTCAACCTTTCATATAAAACTCAAAAGACTCGTGTAGGTTCACTGGTGGTTCTGGATAGTAAATAAAATGGCTATATCTGTGTTGTAGTCATGGTGACTGCTGGTTCCCATCACCACCACTGTACAGAAATCAGAGTCTGTAAGTTGGATTTCTATTAGTTCTTACTAGGTTTATATTAGTCATGTACTAGTTTTTTTGGCATAATATCAAAACTGAGGTCATTTACATGTATCAGTCTTAAAGGCTCAGCCGGTAAATACTAAGGGAGGTTTTGGTATATAAACCCAACCAAATGTCATAAGTGAACCTCTGGAAACTGTGTGTTATATGTGATTTGATCACATGATCATATGGCTCACAAATGTAGGACCTACTTTTTAAATTGAAAGCCTCTCGGGAAATCCACCAAACAATTCTGGCCATTTTGGGCAGTGCCTGGTTTGGTTCTTAGGACCATCAACAGCAGTTTCAGAAGCCTGAGGGTCTTCAGTTACAAAAACGGTGGCCCTGAGTTCCATCTTAATACGAGTATCTCGACAATGGAGTGTCCTCCAGGAGATCATCCTGTCAGAAAGACAATCAAAGACACGAGTCAAACATGATGTGAAGTCTTCTTTGCTACCTGATCACTGGGAGCGTGTTTAGTTTTAAAGGGCTCATATTATGTTATTATTTTTCTCAGTATTGTTTTTAATGGTTAATGTAAATATGTACAAATATAAAAACAAAATGGCAAAAATGCCCCTTTTATAATTAACTAAATTCACAAAACTGAAGAATGACCATATTTCCACCTTGTCAGCCTATAGTAGTTTAGCCCCGCCCAATCAAAATGAAGTTATTGAACTTTGTACAACAGTTAGTTCCGGCCACGCAAGCTGATTGGTTGAGAAGCGTTCTAACCGTGCTGTTATTTCGCCATAACAGAAAATGGACACTTTTAAGATCACATTTGACCGACAGCCGATTTGGTCAGACTCTGAAGATGAGACGACACTAAATTCCCAAACTGTCATCACCACTGAGCAGCTTTTCAGTCGGCAGCTGTGACAGAAGAACAGCTAAACAACCTGGAATCAGCCAGAAATGAACCCAACACCATTCGCCAAACTAAACGGGCTGTAAGAAGCTTTACAGACTGGCTGGAACAAAACAACATTAATACTGAGCTAAACTTGATATTGCGTCAGTTTTATGGCTCAGTCTGATTTGGTCAGACTCTGAAGATCAGACTACACGTTTGGCGAATGGTGTTGGGTTCATTTCTGGCTGATTCCAGGTTGTTTAGCTGTTCTTCTGTCACAGCTGCCGACTGAAAAGCTGCTGAGTGGTGATGACAGTTTGGGAATTTAGTGTGAGGAGCTGGAGAACGAACTGCCGGCTGTGCAGCGAGTGGGCGGAGCTTGTTACTCTGACGTAGCAACAAGCTGCTCGTTAAGGAACTATAATTTGGCGGAAGGAACTGCGAACATTAAAACATATTAAACGCCGCGTTCACGGCCCAGTTTATTAATTTATTACTTTATTTAACTGATGATCTACGGCGACCAAATCACAGCCATGACGTTATTTCGCGATAACACACTCCCTCTCGAGTTCTATTGCTTAAGAAGAGTATTTCAGCCTGTACTGCTAAGGTAACGAGTGCAAACGCTGACTTCTAGAGTGAAATTCATTACACTCAACCCTTTATGATTTCAGGGAAATCAAAAAATATGTGTTGGTAATTTTTAGTTAATTTTCATTTAAAGCTGCACTCAGTAAGTTTTGGGGATTTGGAGACCTCTCTGGTGGAACGTGAAATTCCACTATGTAATGTCGGTTGTGTTTTGGACCCCTTCGCCAAACAGAAGAGTATGATGATTGCGGAAAAATCATTGATGGTGATGCTGGCTCTTCTTATTCGTTATTATATAATTATTATTATGATTATTTCAGGCTTGACAGGCGACTCGCAGCAGCACACACACTGTTTTTTAGTGTTTGTTTTGGTTGGAAACAAAAGGGTTAAAATCAAAGACAGAAAATCGTCCAATCAGGATGTTTTTCTCTGTGGTATCTACACAGATACAGCCAAGCGAGCTCTCTCATGGGTCAGGACTTCAGGAGCTGAACAGAAGGCCTTATACGCTAGATTATCTACCAACATAACTGGGAAAATCACTAAAAATCAATATAAGTCTGCAGGGGACACTTTATTCCAGCGGTTCTCCCCCTGGAGTGGTGGATTCAGTAGTGCAGCCTCTGTATACTATCTAACATGTGTATCTATGGTTTTATCCCAGAGAAGGAAAAGACTAATAATGGTGAAACTAGCGGAGGCTCACCATGGGCAGGTCCTGCAGCCGATGGAACTCTGGATGCTCACTTTGCTGGCGAAACCTGAGGAAGAGCATTACGGAGACCAAAGCAGTGCTGACGATGAAGATGGAGACCAGAGCAGCGAACAGGGGGTCCCACGGAGAGGCGTGAGGCACTTTGACTGAATCTGAATCTTCGGAATATAAACACAGCATGGAGTGTAATGCAAACACAGAGATTAGACACTGAAATGACTCAAGAAGCATGTAAACTCTGAAAAGTCACTCATAGTGGAGACATTCTGTGGTACAGGTTCTAGACTTTCATTTCGCTGCTGTCGGAACAAAACTTTGTAGCTCCGTTTTTGACGTTTTTCAGTTTTTGACATCATTTGAAAACGCCTGTTACCCTTTGCATTGTGTGTCAATTTCATGATGAATGGACCAAAAGAAACGGCCCAAAATGACTTGGAAAACGTCTGGTTCCATTGACTTACATTAACAGCAAAATATGTTTTAGATACAAGCTTTTGTTCTGACAACAGCGATTTGTGTTTGTAAATAGAAGAGGATGTATTTATTGTGATTTGCAGTTGTAGTTTCTGACATCAAAACAAGCAGAAAACTATAAACAAATATTTAAAAGTATAGAAATATAATTAATATTTGCACGACAGTGACAATATACGCCATTCTACTGAATTAGCTCAAACTCCGGTTCTGCAGTAAAAAAACAAAAGTATTCATTCAGATCTTAGATATTTACAAGGATTATGTTATGATCTACTTAAACCAAAGGCATTAATTGAGATATTATAAGCTAAATGTGTACAAACTTTTCAGTTAATTTTTATGTAAAGCTGCATTATGTAAGTTCTGGGAATTTGGCGACCTCTCTGGTAGAAATGTGTAATTGCACGCTACATGTGGAAGAACATTTTTAATGCCGACTGTGCTTCGGACCCTTTCCCTGAGCAGATGAATATGATGATCGCGAGCGCGTCGAAAGAATATGATGATACAAAGTCATCAACCCCTAAATTTACACCTGTGAAAAACACATTTTTATATGTATTTTTATGGGTTTTTTTTTTATTACTTTAAAAGTTGAAAGATGTAGATGTATCATGTTAAATTTTAATGAAAAACTTTTTTTAAAAAAATACTGTTCCATGTTTTCATGTCAGTACCGAAACACCGAGTTTTAGTCTGTAGACGGAGCCTTATTTTAGCCACACCCCTGCATTTTAGAACAGGAAGTGAGACTGCATCCCTGTCATTCATAGCCACATGGTGAGCAGTTAGATCCCATTGTTTTGAGGTAAAAGTCTGAAAATCAGTGTGGAACATTAAGAATTGTCACTACTGAAACACATTTTTTTGTTTTTTTGTGTATTATGATTTTATGTGTGTACAGCTGTTCAAGGCTATATTTGCTAGTCAGGTACTGGCTAGCTTTTTTGAGTTCTGCTCAAAATTAGCCAAAATTGTCACCACTGAAACAGTCACTACTGAAACATTTGTTTCGGTAGTGATATGATTGTTTCGATAGCGACAAAATGGAATGTTCAATCATTTATTGTAATAAATTAAATATAATTAAAGTACAGGACGACTTAAAGCAGGATTTTAGTATAAAATCTAAGTCAATTAAAAGTCCCGAATGTTTTTTCAACTCTGACGTTGAACCAGTTCAGTAAACTGGTTCATACTGGTATGTCTGATTAGACAAAGTGCCCCCCTTTAATATCTTAATGTCCCCCTTTTCTGCTATAGACTGAACACGAGGCCCAGTCAGCAGTCAGTTAACACGTAACAGAAGTAGAAGCTTCTGTTATTTGTTAACTACTTTAGCCTTCTGGCTTTAGTGCTAAAAGAAGCCAACTTCAGACCCCCAACATCTCTCGGTGATCAACTACATTTGAGTTAAGGGGACAAGAAGGTATAAATTAGATGTTTTGGCTGAACCTCCACAGTCCACAAACCTTCATCTCCAACATCCAGTTCAGACGCTCCATCCTGGTGCGGGTTCTCCACAGGAACAGGTCCAGTGGGCTGGGTTTTGTCCGTCAAGGCAGTCCAAGTGGAAGCTGGACTGGAAGAAGGAACTGAAGAAGCTGTCTGAATCGTCTCAGAGGAGCTGAAGGTGGACTGATGAGACGTTTGATGTTCTTCACTAAGACTGGTAGAGGCTGCAGTAGAGGCAGTTAAAGTCATCATGGATCCTGGAGTGATGGTGGTGCTCCTCAGTGAGGTGAGAGCTGGACTGGTATCTGAGGAAGCTAGAAGAAGTGAGGAAAAGGCAGAAGAAGAGCTGAAAAGTCTGAATAGGACTATACGGAGAAGGAAACTACGAGAAAGAAGAGGCAGGCGAAGAAGAAGAAGAAGGAGGAAGAGAAGCTGTGAGTTCACTGAGTGCAGTTTGGTCAAATTATGTGTAGAACCTTTTTGAAAAGGGTTCTATATAGCACCAAAAAAGGGTTCTTCTGTTATAACACACCTGGCAGTGTAACAATAGAAGAACCCTTTTTGTTTTTAAAATACGCAGCTCAACCAATCAGATTTTAGATCTGGAACTATCAGTTTTTTTATAAAATCTATTTAAAAATAAAATAATTCACAATTACATTTTTTTTATTACAAATTATTCAAGGTACATCCCACATAGCGAGAGTACAGGGGGCCACTGTAGGCCCACTGATGGCAAAGCTGACAGCCCACTGGCTTTTTGCTCAGCGTTTTCCAGGTGGTCCACTAGTGGTTAAGCAGAGTATTAGACAAAATGGCACCTTTCAGCACTTGTTTTCCACTTACAGTCCAATTTACCTATTTTTCTTTTTTCATTATCCTTTGTAAATTACTTTAGTAAATAATTTTAACAGTAATATCATAAATAAAACCGGATATACAGCTGTAACCAATCAGAAACAACATTTTCAACCAAATCATTTTATATTAGGCCAAGTTATTCATTTTTTTCTCTCAGTTGTTTGTAATAATTGTCTTAGTTTATTTTTCAAAATAAAATGCTGTGTGAATTCAAACTCTAAGGAGAATAAAAACTAGTTAAACCTGGTATGCAGGATGGTAATCTGGGTGGTCCAGGGGGTGGGGGGTGGGGGATTTGGGGGTGTGGACCAGCAGTGGCTATACAGTGCCGACATTATCGAGCCAGTGGACTGACATATGCTTGTTATCTGAGATGTGAATAATCGATGAGGTAAACAAACATTCCATGAGTTTGGATATGTGTTTGTTTTAATAACCCTGTCTGTCTCTATTACAAAACAAGATGATTCAAAGCACGGGCATCATGAACGGCCCCAACATGACCCAGAGTAAACCAAGAGCGAGGCACATTTAGCCACACTAAATATAGCCATGTCTCCAGTATACTGATCGCATGAATACGTCAGTATTTACAAACCGCAGCCAAAACTTTGTCATGTTCCTGGACTCCACCTCCTCGTATAACTGTTATTAATGTCTAGCAGTGCCATAAAGCACACTGGATTCTTAGCAAAACGTGCAAAACTCCAAGAAACCGCCCTACGTGGGACAGCCTGTTCTTCAATGTGTCAGACATTTTATTTAAGAGATCAGCTTATTCTGGAAGACCTGTGCAAGAAGTTTAAAGGAGCAGAACAGTGAATTTACTCATATCTCCCTATAGCCCTGAACCATAGTGGACAACCGAGACTATTTATTCATTTTACTGCGTTTATAACTCTATGGAAATAAAAACATATTTCTCTATAATGTTAATTCAGGTTTATTCAGTCCCAATTTCAGTATTTTATACTATGTTTATTTTCACACATATGGCAGATTTACTAGGCCTGTATGGTCAAAAGTATCGGACACTGCTCCTAATTATTGAGTTCAGTTTGAAACCATTGCAATGCATTAGGTATAAAATCAAGCAGATAGCCATGCAGTCTCCATAGACACGCACTGGCAGTCAAATGGGTCGTGCTGAAGAGCTCAGTGACTTTAAACGTGGCACTGTCATGAGATGCCACCTCTGCCATAAGGCAAAAATTTCTGCCCTGCTAGATCTGCCCCAGTCAAGTGTAAATGCTATTATTTTGAATTGGAAGTATCTAGGAGCGGCAGAGGGCGGGGCCGCCGGTGTTGAAATCTCCTATCCTGTGTTACATCACCAACTACAGAGTTCCAAACTGCCTCTGGAGGCAGCAACATTTGGCTGAGGAGGGATAATGATCTGTGGCTGTTTTCCAGGGCTTGGGCTCGGCTCTTTAGTTCCAATAAAGGGTGATGTTAATGTTACAGTATACAAATACATTTTAGACAGTTGAATTCTTCCAACTTTGCCTCAGCAGTTTGAGGAAGACCCTTTCCTTTTCCAGCTTGACTGAGCCCCCGTGCCCAAAGCGAGCTCCATAAAGACATGGTATGACGGATTTGATGTAGAGGAGCTCCAGTGGCCTGCACAGATCCCAGACCTCAACCCCACCTTAGGGATGAATCTGAACATCACCTTCTCGTCTAAAATCAGTCCTGACCTCACAAATGCCTTTTAAGCTAAAAGGGCACAAATTCCCACAGACACAGTCCAAAATCTTGTAGAAACCTTCCCAGAAGTGTGGAGGCTGTTATAGCTGCCAAGGGCAGCCAGCTCCATGTAAACACCCATGGTTTTGGAATGGGATATCCGACAAGCTCATTTAGGTTGCAGCCAGATGTCCACATACTTTTGGACATATAGTGTCCAGTATAGTGTATGTGCATGAAAAGTATCAGATATTGGCCCACAGTTCCAGTTAACAGTGTTCTTAACTATATAACCTTGACTTTACTGTTTCCCCAGAGCAGTTAGCAAATGTGACAGCTAGTAACAAGAACTATAATCGTACCATTAGCAACACTTTGGACTCCAACCAGCGCTATTAAATTTAAGCCGCTGGACCAAACCTGGCCCACATTTAGCCTGAAATAAACACCTGAAGTGTGCTGGACGCCATTTGTTGATTTCCTCGAGATGTTTGCCATGATTAATGATGAAAAGGATGCTTTTATAATAATTTTTTCTTTAGTTTTTACCTTGTGTCGTCTCTGTGCTGCGTCCAGGTGCAGGCGTTTGAGTGCTGGCTGGAGAGGGTGAGCTGACTGCCATGACCGCAGTGTGTGTGCTGGGGTCAGTTGGAGGAGAGAAGGCCGTGGCTGCAGCGTGTGAAGTCTCATTGTGAGGGGGAAACTCGCTCACGTGGGTGGAATCAGGCTGGGTCTCCATGACGTTACTCTTTGGGGTCACATGGAGGGCAACGGAGATCACCTCATTTAGGGTCAAACCAGGCGTCAGTGCTGGGGAGGAGGCAGTGGACTCACCTAAATGACAGGAAAAAAAAGCAGTGAATGTTACCTAAACTTTGGTTTACAGAACTAAACTATAATAAACATCATATAATAATATATAATAGTCTTAACCCATCAGGGAGGGTCTCTGTGCTAGCTGAGCGTTTCCTCTCCATGATAAATGGGAGTGGTGGGAGAGGGAGGTCAATATAGCATTGGTTAATATTATGTTGACAGGAAAACAAGACCTAGAAAACAAGTAGCTTTTTCTGCAGCCCCCCTAGAGAAAATCAACTCGGATATTTCTAATTAATATAATAAAATAAAACATGTTTCCTCATAACCCTCAGACAACTAGGACACTGTTGCCTTTCTGGGTGTGAAATATTGCGTTGAGCTGCTAGTGAGCAAAGAGGGGTGAAAGAAGAGGGCTGAGACCTGCCTGCTGTGAAAACAATTCACGTCCTTGCACAAAGACGCATTTAAACACAATGAAAACACTTTTATAATTGGAAAAATAATTGGAAAAGATTCAAATCTAGTTCGCTTACAGTTTTGTAAATCATACACATTTCTATTGAAACATATTTCAACAACATTATTGAAGCAAAAAAAGCATCCAGAACAGACGGAAAAAGGATTTTATGACTACTCCAGGCTAAGTGACATTTTGCCTTAAATAATAACAAGGTAAAACAATGTCAAATTCAGGACTAACTATAAGGCCCTGTATATGGAACCCACTTCACTTCCTCGCTTTTATACTTATATAACTTACACGTTAGTTTTATAGTACTTATTGAAATTAATAACTGATTAATGAATAACAAAGACTGTGGTTTATTGATATATTCATTTATTTTAATAGTGTAATAATGTGCTCTCAGTGTTGCTCCTAATCCTTAAATTGTGCTTATAGTGAATGTGAAAAATATATAGTTATAGTAAAAAAAATAAAAATGACACAATTTCCCCCTCACTCCAAATGTAGTTGATAAACAGAAACATGTTTGGTGTCTGAGGTTTTGCACTGGAGCTGTAAGGCTAATGTAGCTATATGTAATAGACATGTATGAGCAATTAGCATTATCATCACAAACTTACCTCAAACCATGTCGAGATGTTAAATAATCTCAAAGAGTCGTTTGTGTGGTTTCTGACACTGTATGTGTATAAAATTGGACAAAAATTCAAAAAATTCAAAATTCAGGATTGAAGTCTGTTTACTCGGCAGCCATCTTTACAACACCGCCAGGCAGTTATTTCCAGCCATACAAGACCAGACTCCTCTCTCTGAATCGGGAGAGACTAAAATGCTCAAAACTGAAGGTTAAATTACTGTTTAAGAAACTTATTTGAAATCACTCATAAAATCTGACACAAATCTCATAAGTAGTTTGTAGCATTCGGCTCAATTACTCACAAAAAAGGTTATTGTTTAGGTTGTTGTGGTTACTGCACTTGCGCAGATCTCCGCAATGATGGGGGACTTTTCCCGCTAGCGCCTCAATATCACTTACCCTTCCCCGCTCGCAGCATAATAGACGTTTTAGCAATTAGCATCATGTAAACTGCATGCCTAAATCATCACAAGCTTGCCTCAAACCATGTTGAGTTGTTAAAAAATCTCAAAAAGACTCATTTGTGTGGTTTCTGACACTGTATGTGTAAAAAATTGGACAAAAATAGAGACAAAATTCAGGCTTAGCGGCTGCTACAAAAGTCTTTATTGGAAAGTCTGTTCACTCGGCGGCCATCTTTGCAACACCGCCAGGCAGTTATTTCCAGCCATACAAGACAAGACTCCTGTCTCTGAATTGGGAGAGACTAAAATGCTCAAAACTGAAGGTTAAATTACTGTTTAAGAAACTTATTTGAAATCACTCAAAAAATCTGACAAAAATCTCATAAGTAGTTTGTAGCATTTGACTCAATAATGCACAAAAAAGGTGATTGTTTGGGTTGTTGTGGCTACTGCACTTGCACAGATCTCCACAGTGAGGGGGCGCTTTTCCAGCTAGAGCCTCAATATCACTGACCCTTCTCCGCTCACGGCATAACCAGCAAGCTAACCGGCTCTTTTAATGTGTATTTTTACAAATAGACACCATATTGAGTGTTACAAGCTTTCCCATTCATATTTTAACCAGTGACCAGCCTTTATAACATCTCTGCTGCTACTCGTTTTTAGCTATGCTAATGTTCTTTTGTCCATTTTTATAAATAATAATATGTCGTAAGCAGGTCTCTCTGAGATTACTGCACAACTGGACAGGGTTTGAGGTAAGTTTGATTATTTAGGTTGGGCTATAAAAATCTATTATGTATTAGCGACTTTAGCCTTGTAGCTTCAATGCTAAAACTAAAGAAGCGCCAAAAAGTCCATCTGGGGTAAGGGACAAACTGTATAAATTTGATTTTCAGCCAATTTACAGCACTTCAGACCAGTGTTTGGCTCTGAATCTGCTAGCGGTCAGTACAAAGCAGCTGTGACCTTTAACTGCTTTAGAAGTGCAAAGCAGCAAACAAGCCAAATGCATCCAAAAAAAAGAGAAATTATGGAAGCAGATCTCCTGAGAAATCTATGAAAACACTACAATAAAAACAGACCAAGGAAACGGATGAATCTGATAAATATTCAGAGCTGAGCTGCGTTCATTAACTCGAGCTGAAGTGCACAGCATGAATTTTAAATCAAGTCCCAGGATGAAGTTCTCACTTTGAGGAGCCAATTAACAGATTCTGAGGAAAATCCTAAAAAAAGGAGGAGCGTCTCCGTCTCCAGCAGACTTGGTGAGGAAGCCAAACAAAGGAGTTTGGCGTCAGGCCTTTGTTTGTGCTAAAACCGTCCACTTCATTAAAAACACCTCCTTCTTTCTACACTCGTTGTCCATTTTATCAGCTCCACTGACCACCTAGGAGCACTTTGTAGTTCTACAGTTACAGACTGATTGTACATTGTTAGCCCCCTTCCACCCTGTCCTCAACGGTCAGGACCCCCACAGAACCACCACAGAGCAAAGTTTTTAAACACCTCAGTGTCACTGCTGGACTGAGAATAGTCCACCAACCACAGATATCCAGCCAACAGCGTCCTGTGGGCAGCGTCCTGTGACCACTGATGACGGACTAGAGGATGACCAACACAAACTGTGCAGCAGCAGATGAGCTATCGTCTCTGACTTTACATCTACAAGGTGGACTGACAAGGTAGGAGTGTCTAATAGAGTGGACAAGGAGTGGACACAGTGTTTAAAAACTCCAGCAGCACCACTGTGTCTGATCCACTCGTACCAGCGCAACACACACTAACACACCACCACCACGTCAGTGTCACTGCAGTGCTGAGAATGATCCACCACCCAAATAATACCTGCTCTGTGGTGGTCCTGTGGGGGTCCTGACCACTGAAGAACAGGATAACAAAGTAGGCAGAGAAACAGTCTGTAAACAACTGATATCCAGGTTTTAAAATTTCACACAGTCGTAAATAAATTAATTAATTAATCATATATGCCAAGTGGTCCAATTAAATCTAAAGCCACACCCTAATTAGAAATGGCAGGTAAATTAGCATATATTCAAATTCATATCTGTTTACATTACAGTGTTGCTGTTTTAATAAACATTTGGCTTTGACTCTCAATGGCTGCCAAACCTAGTGACTCTAAGTGTTTATGCACTCCACACCCTAATCTAGCAGACTTTTAAGGGGTTAGGTTTAGTAAAAAAAATGCAGATCTACAAAAAATCTGTGTCATGCAGGAGAATGTTTACCTTTCAGCTCAGATGTGCTGGTGAGCAGCAGGATGATCCACATTATAACGGCCACTCCAGTCTCCATTTTCTGCTGTCTGGAGCTGCTGGAGTCTGCTGGCCTTTTACTTGATGGCGAATATCATGTCTAAAAATATCCTCAGGGGCTGGGCAGCGCTGAGAGAGGCCTGGCCAGGCCTGCAGGCAGGAGATCCCGGGCTGTGTTCACTCGACACACGGCTCTGATTCCTTTCTCGGGTCCGTTTTCTGCCGCTGATCAGCTCTGAACCTGTGCGCTCCAGCCACTGTGTTCATTTTCTGCCGTGTCTTCATTGGTTGCTATGGTGATGACGCAGGCGTGGGCGTCGCAGCCTGGCAACGGCGTTTACCTCCGTGACGAAAGATTCTTATTAACTCGAGTTAAAAGGGAAACTCCACCTATGTTTCAAAATTTCTGCATTACGTGTTAACAAAGTCATTCAGAGTGGTTTGGTGTGAAATGCTTCGTTCTAGAGAAGCTTACCGAGTCAGAACTGTTCACAGTGGTGGTGATAGGAACCAGACGTCCACCTCGAAAGGCTCCCTCGCAGAAAGTCCGAGACGGCTTATTATTTTCAGATTTATGACTATTTTGCCATCATCAACATTTCACATATAAGCTCAGAAGACTCGTGGAGGTTCACTGGTGGTTTTGGATAGTAAATAAAATGTCTATATTTGTGTTGTAGACATGGTGACCCCTGGTTCCTATCACCACCACTGTAAAGACATCTGAACCATTTCACACCAAACCACTCTGAAAGACTCTGTTTACATCTCAAACACTGAATTATTCAAAAAGTCTGAAAAATCGGTGGAATTCTCCTTTACTGTAATAGATAAGCAATATAATAATCATTTTACAAGGTAGCCCAACAGAGGCAGAATGGGCGTTCAGTATGGACTCTTTCCCACAAAAACGTTTTTATTAATGAAATCAATAAGATACTTTATAAGCTAAAAAGACATTAAATGTTTTTGTTCCTGGTGGTTTAGTTTTTTTTTTTTTTGTATTTTCTTGATGAGTTAAACTCATGATATGCAAATAAGTCAGATATTTTCAATGCTGACAGGCTAAAATATTTTAACATACTTATATATTATATATTGTATAAATATTTCAGCATTTTAAACACTATTTTTTTAATGTCTGGAATGAAGTTTAAGCGACTGCGGCAACTCGTGAAAACCCTCCCCTCCTCCTCTAGGATTGGCTAGAAGCCTGGCTACGATGATGTTCTAGCCAATCCTAGCACAGGGGGCGTGGCCTGCCGGAATTCGGGTGGGGAGAAAATAACGTCTAAGGCATAACGGCACTGTGAGTGACCCTTGAGGAAGACTGGACAGAGATAACGCGGCGAGAAACAGACACATTCACGCTTAAAACCAGTAAAAGGAGATGAAAACGTCGTGAAAGGACTTTTTCAGCGCCTCGAAGGAGGAAAAGTGTGGAAAATGTCCTCGGCTCCGGTACAGCAGCCCTTAGAGGCGGCGGAGTTCACGGTGGAGGCGGTGGAGCGGGTGAGCTATAAACAGACCGAACTCTCAGTGTGTAGATTAGCTCGGTCTGCTCATGAACGGCGATGCGTGCTGTCTGTGTCCAGTCCTGTCACTGACACACAGACAGGTCAGGAGTGGCGAGTATTCCACTTTGTTTCAGTCAAAAACGTGTCTTGTTTTCTCTCAGGAAAAGCTAAAGTTTACTTCTTTGGAGTAAAACTCAGGTAGGAGTAAAACTAGCCACCAAAAACCAACTGAAAGCGTCAGGTCCAAAAACTGCTGCGGTGCTGAGTTCTCCAGAACCGCATAGCAACTTATTAAAGGGGAGTTCCGCCGAATTTTTCAAATTTGCCGCCTAATCAAATGGTTAAGATGTGAACAAAGTCATTGGTGGTTCGATATCTACAGAGCCCCTCAGGTAACATGGTGATTATTTTTTAATAAGTCGTGGCCACGAATTAGCATATTGAGGCCATAATTGATTATTTTGAGACCAAGAATTACTATATTGAAGTCACAATTTACTATAGTGAGGCCACAAATTTCCACATTGAGGCCGTTAATTACTATATTGAGTTCAAAAAGTTTTGTGTTGAGGTCACAATTTACTATACTGAGGCCACGAATTACTAAATTGAGGCCACAAATTACTATATTAAGGCCCTGAATTACTATGAGGCCAGAATGTATTATATTGAGGCCACAAATTACTATATTGAGGCCACAAATTAATATATTGACACCATGAGTTAGAAGAAACTTAATTTGTGGCCTCAATATTGTAAATTGTGACCTCAATATAGTAATTTGTGGTCCCAATATATTCATTTAAGGCCACGCCTTATTAAAAAATAATCACCATGTCACCTTAGGGGCTCCGTAGATATGAAATGCACAGTTCTAGAGGAACTTACAGAATCAATTCGTTCACAGTGAGCATGATAGGAACCAAACGTCCCCCTCTAAAATCTCCCTCACATAAAGTGCACAAAATGATCAAGAAAACACTTCCTGATGCCTGAAACATTGTTTTCTGATAGTATTAAGATAGTTTTGATAGTTTTGTTTTGCTTCACATTTTTAGAGTTCACAAGGAAAACATTAAAGTAAATTATCAGTTAAAAATAATCTAAAGCCATTTTTCCTCATTGAAAAAAAGCAAAAATAATACATACCTTTTTACCCTTTTGCTGTATCATATCAAGCTCCAACTGATCCACTGAATTATATGAAAATTGTTTATCTGCGTGATGAATATTTATAGACATGGTTTGAGGCTGTTTTGTGACAATGACCCATATAATTATTCAATCTGAATGACTGAAAATGAACTGAGGACAAAGTAGACTCCACAAATAGAGTTGAGTAGAGTGAAAGTAAAGCCTGTTAGCATTTAAAAATGTACAAAACAACCGAAACTATACAGAAGTACAGAAAATCAAAGAAATGTACCTAATTATAATCCACTTCTACAAGGGAGTCCCATATTTTATTATAAGGTTTTACAATAGCATCACTGTGTGTTAAGGAACCTGAAATGCTGCCTTTGTCTTAAACCGCTGTGCATGTCCTACAAGACTATGTGCATCTTATTCAGTGTGTACAGCCGAGGTCAGTGTAGTAGACAGGGTAGAAAAGTAACTCGATATCCACAGTAAGCTTCCCTATACTAATAATAACTAGTAGCATGTGCAGTTCATCCTCCACCCCCCACAATTGTTTCCTCCAGAAGTGATATGGTGGGATTTAAATCTCTAGAATAGCTCAGTGTTGTTGACACAGTGCCACTGAATTGCTGTATATGAGCTGATGGGTGTAATCTTACACAGGCTCTGCAGCAGCTGTACTATGATCCAGACATGGCCCAAAAAAACGTGGCCCAGAAGTGGCTGACCCAGGCCCAGGCATCGCCGCAAGCCTGGCACTTCTGCTGGGCTCTGCTCAGCCCAGATAAGGTGGGTACTGAGGGTCTATCTGTGATGAACCCGTGAACATTTTCCAGTTCTGTTCTATGATTTGGGTGAACAGATTCAGCACAACTGAACACTTTTTAATGAAGCAGCTACACTAAAAAATGTTTTTAGGGGCTCTTCAGTAAAGGGAATGGTTCCATTTAGAACCGTTTCATGCTTTAAATAGTTTCTGCATTGTGAAATCGTTCTTCAGATTGATAGAGGATCTGTTGCATATAGTTCTACGTACATATAGTTCTGCTATTGTTACAATGTCAAGCTTGCGATAGAAGAACGCTTCTCAAAATGTTCTATGTAGAACCATATACAACGCATTCTCCATCAATCCATCAGTCCTTCAAAGAACCATTTAAGCTTTCTGTATAGCACCAAAAAGGCCTTGTAACAATAGCACTTTTTGGTGCTATATAGAACCATATGCAACACATCCTCAGTCAATCTGAAGAACAATTTCATAATGCAAAGAACCATTTAGGCATGGAATGGTTCTGTATACAACTCATGGTTCTGAATAGAACCATTCTCTTTACTGAAGGACCCTTGAAGAACCAGTGTAGTACATTAGAGCACACAGGACTGGTTATGCTGTCTTTGTAATAAAAAATCCTCAATATGCTTAGAAGAGCATATTGACATAACATTACATAATTTAGCATGAAAGCAGTATAAAGACAAGGTTATTGTTATTTTAACTGTCCACCACAGCATATTGGAGTTAAAATTAAATCAGAAATATGAATTTCAGCTTTAATTTGAGGATATTTGCATCTAAAGGGAGATTCACTCGAAAGAGGCCCCGAATATTCTGCTGTAACTCCCGTTAGGATGAAGCAATCGGAACCAAAAAAATGCGCTACATACCTTGACGTATGTGTAATCGATTGCATTACATGCGATGCTGGAAGTGATCTCTGTTTTCTGTCAGACACATGAAGGGGTACGGGGGTACGCACCCGGAAGTTGCAAACAGAGGTTAAACGTCGCAGCGGCCGTCCGGCGCCTACCTCACCACTCTGACGCAGGGGCATCCCAGCTTGTTCAAAGCTCCGTATACTGAGGAGCATGTTGTTTTGTTCAGATTGTTTCATCGAGAGTTATTGCAGAATTTTTGGGGCTTTTTTTTAGTGAATCTCCTTGTAGATCAGTGAACAGGATAAGAATTACAACCATTTTCATATTTAGAGGCTCAAAGGATTCGGCTGCTCCGCTGTTCCACAGCCGGCTGTGTGTTATTTCCTCGTTATTTCAGCTACAGTTTCTGTTCTTGTCAATTAAGCAATAGAACACGAGAGGGAAGGGCGGCACGGTGGCGCAGTGGGTAGCGCTGTCACCTCACAGCGAGAATGGCCTGGGTTCGATTCCCGGCCGGGTGACCAGGGTCATTTCTGTGTGGAGTTTGCCTGTTCCCCCCCGTGTCTGCGTGGGTTTCCTCTGGGTACTCTGGTTTCCTCCCACAGTCCAAAAACATGCAGTCAGGCTAATTGGACATGGTAAAATTGCCCCTAGGTGTGAGTGTGTGTGTGATTTTGTTTGTCTGTCTGTCTGCCGTGCGATGGACTGGTGACCTGTCCAGGGTGTAGCCTGCCTTCCGCCCAATGACAGCTGGGATAGGCTCCAGCACCCCACCGCGACCCAGAAGGATAAGCGGTTTAGATGATGTATGTATGTATCGCGAAATAACATCACAGCCGTTGATCATCACAGCCGTGATGTTATAGCGATGACACACAACCTCAAGTGTTCTGTTGCTTTTATACAACAGTTAAATAAAGTAATACATTAATAAACTGGGCCGTGAACGCAGCGTTTAATATGTTTTAATGTTCACAGTTCCTTCAGCCAAATTATAGTTCCTTAACAAGCAGCTTGTTGCTACGTCAGAGTAACGAGCTCCGCCCACTCGCTGCACAGTCTGCTGTAAGCCTCGCCTTTTGAAGTACAGACTGAGCCATAAAACTGCCTCAATATCAAGTTCAGCTCAGTTTTGTCTTTTTTTGCCAGATTAATATTAATGTTGTTTTGTTCCAGCCAGTCTGTAAATCATCTTACAGCCCGTTTAGTTTGGCGAATGGTGTTGGGTTCATTTCTGGCTGATTCCAGGTTGTTTAGCTGTTCTTCTGTCACAGCTGCCGACTGAAAAGCTGCTCAGTGGTGATGACAGTTTGGGAATTTAGTGTCGTCTCATCTTCAGAGTCTGACCAAATCGGCTGTCGGTCAAATGTGATCTTAAAAGTATCCATTTTCTGTTTTTGGCAAAGTAAGAAGTAAAACGTTCAAACGGCTTGAGCGTCTCCTACAGTTGTCAAAGTCGTTGCTTAGCAACGGAATCTCAGAGGAGTGATACAGTGTTTGTGAAAAAATCTTGATGTTATGGTGAAATAACAGCACGGTTAGAACTCAACCAGCTTGCGTGGCCGAGCTGACTGTTGTATAAAGAGAGATATATTATAAGTTATAATTCCTACTGTTCACCCAATTTGGATGTAAACAGCCTCAAAAACTCATTAAAACTGAAAGTGCGTTTTCAGCTCAGTCATTGTTCCATTTCAGCTCCAGTGTGTTGTGGTTGAGCTAAAATAACAATAACCTTGTCAACGTCCAGATATTTACGGACCTGACTGTATATCTGCACACTTAAATAAGCTGGTTCTTCAAGGGTTCTTTAGCAAAGACAATGATTCCAAATAGAACAACGAACACTCGAAGGACCCTTTGCATGATTAAAAGGTTCTTCAGGTTGCTGGAGAATATGTTGAATATGTTTCTATATAGAACCTTTCTGAAAAGGGTTCTACAAGGCACCAAAAAGGGTTTTTCTGTTGGTACCAGCTTGACATCATAACAATGGTACTGTACAGAACCCTTTTCAAAAAGGTTCTATATAGAACCATATTCAACACATTCTTCATCAGTCTGAAGAACCATTTCACTATGCAGAGAACCCTTTACTCATGCAAAGGGTTCTTTTAGTGCTCATGATTCTACATAGAACCATTTTTTTACTAACAAACTCTTGAAGAACCAGCTTTTTTTAAGAGTCTGCAGTTTGAAAGAGTCATTTGGGTAAAATGAATCAAAATCCAGTCACTACTGTCTGAGTTAAGCTGGCAGGAACAACAGCGGAGCCTTTAACACCGATGCAGGTGCTGTTTTTGGTTTGTGGGGTTGAGAATTTAGAAAGGAATTAGTCTCCAGCTGCTGTGTGAAGGCCAGTGTTGGGAGGGAAATCCAGCTCCCTTCATCATTTGTGCTGGGTGGGGCTGAATGATTTGACAAAATATCTAATTACAATTTTTCTGATCAGTATAGCAGTTTAGTTGTGCCTTAGAAGAATCAAACATCTACCAAGTGTAATTACCAACGCAGCTTGTTCTAAGTGTTCGTGTTGTCACACATGGGTGCTTGGTTGCTTCTCACTGGTCAGATTTATCTACAGGCAGTTCAAGCTTTTGTTGTTAATTGTGCTGAATTTCCACTCTTAAATCTTAAGACAACAATACAGATCATTTTATTATTATTAAATGCCGTCGAGTCGTTTCCGACTTCTGGCGCCCGTATGGATAGTGTTTCTCCAGAATATCCGGAATATCCTGTCTTCTGAATGGCGGGTTCATCTGACTGTAACCACCCGTCCTGTTGCTGGTCGTCCTTGTTGTCTTTTAGTTTCGACTTTTTCGAGCATAATGTAGGCTGTAATTAAAATTGCAGCTCTTGCATTTCAAAAATTTCAAAAAACTTTCAAATTGATTTCAATATAAAAACAATTCGTTGTTCAGCACCACGGCAAGGTCACAGATGCTCTGTAGTCCAGAGATCACAAAATTGCAATGTATATATATATATATATATTTTTTTTTTTACATTAGTTGGAACAGACGAAGAAGTGCATTAAAAAAATACTATCAAACTCAATAAATCCAAATATTTCAATTCAATATTTCTTGTGCTGTGATAGATAGATACGTAGACAGACAGACAGACAGACAGATAGATAGATAGATAGACAGACAGACAGAGATAGACAGACAGAGAGATAGATAGATAGATAGATAGACAGACAGACAGAGATGGATAAATAGATAGATAGACAGACAAACAGGCAGAGAGATAGATAGATAGACAAACAGAGATAGACAGAGAGATAGATAGACAGACAGACAGACAGAGAGATAGATAGATAGATAGATAGACAGACAGACAGGTAGATAGATAGATAGACAGACAGACAGAACTTTATTTATCCCAAAAGGAAACTGCAGTGCAGACAGACAAACGTAACATGCAGTGTTACAGTAACAAGACATATAATTGCACATAAACTTACATATATTAGGCAGAAAATAAAAACAGAAATAGAAGTAGACCAAAGTTAAAGTATGAGGGAGTAGGAATAATAATATTATCTGTTTGCATATTTACATAGCGTATAAGACAGGTTTGTTGTCTTTACATGAGAGCAGGTTTTGCACTGAGCGGTATGAGGTAGTTACAACACAGTGAGTATAAACTAGGAGTAGCAGCAGTGTTTACGGTCTAAAGTGCGCAGTTAGAGTCATTACAGCAGCAGGTTATGATATATTGCACAGTGTATATTAACAAGAGAGGTGATATGGTGGGGTGTAGTGATATGTACTCAAAACATGATTGTAATCAAACATGCAGTTGGGAGGTACTGATGATGTCCACGATTTTCATCATCAATAGAAAATGATTTATCACAATCATGATGAATACTGTCATATTGTTCAGCCCTTTTCCATCCCACACCACTGTTTTCAATTTTTTACTTTGTGCCAAACTCAGTATGTACCTCCAGCTCTAATGTATTTGCTCAGGTTCCTGAGATCCAGTTTTTTGGGGCCAGTACGCTGCACACTAAAATCTCCCGCCACTGGACGGACCTCCCTGCTGAGCAGCATGAATCTCTGCGCTCTCAGCTCATCGCTCAGGTAGGCCGTTTCTCCTGCGGGCCGAAGATGGTTCTGACACGGCTCTGCGTGGCCCTGGCCTCTCTGATCCTCCACACTCTGCTGGACAGCTGGACCGCCGCTGTCCCGGACCTCCTGAGGGCGTTCCAGGGTGGTGAGGGGTCTGCGGAGGTGGACGTCCGGTACCAGGCACTGCTGGAGGTTCTAGTGGTTCTCCCCGAGGAGCTCCAGACGAGGAAGCTGTCGGCAGACCGTCGAGCTCAGCTGCAGAGTGCATTAGCCAGAGAGTGGAGCTCACTGTGCCCCCTGCTGCGGCAGATACTGCGGAGAGAGGATGCAGCAGGACAGGTAAACACACACAGAACTGGAGAACACAGAAAGCGTTGTAGGTAGTAAAAACTACACACACTGCAGATTCATACCGGATTAAAATCGCTCCACAATTATTACCGTCAGACTGTAAAACTACACACACTGCAGATTCATACTGGATTAAAATCACTCCACAATTATTACTGTCAGACTGTAAAACTACACACTGCAGATTCATACTGGATTAAAATCACTCCACAATTATTACTGTCAGACTGTAAAACTACACACACTGCAGATTCATACTGGATTAAAATCACTCCACAATTATTACAGTCAGACTGTAAAACTACACACACTGCAGATTCATACTGGATTAAAATCACTCCTCAGTTATTACAGTCAGACTGTAAAACTACACACACTGCAGATTCATACTGGATTAAAATCACTCCACAATTATTACTGTCAGACTGTAAAACTACACACACTGCAGATTCATACTGGATTAAAATCACTCCACAATTATTACAGTCAGACTGTAAAACTACACACACTGCAGATTCACACTGGATTCAAATTACAGATCCTGTGAGAAATATGTTAAATTACAAAACGAATCCAGCTCCAATACTGCAGAAATCAACCATCTTTCAAAGAAGGAAAGATATGAGATGAAAAATGGGAAACAAATAAATAAACAAATGTACAGTCAAAAGACGGCTGCTACTGTTTCTACCACACAATATCACTTTGCCATTGTTCATATATAACAGTATGTCATACAGTGTTATGTCAAGCAAATCTATTTGAGATTACTGAACGAGTGATCACTTTGAGGTTGCCGTGTCATGATTTATGTAGCACAACGTCGCCTGACGTCCATTACTTGTTAGCTTCAGTAGCTTCGCAGCTCCAGTGTCAAACTGAAAACTGTTGTGTGTGCAGGTGAAGGAGCGTGTGCTGCGGTGCCTCGTGTCGTGGCTGGCTCTGGATGTGGATCTGGGTGAAAGCGAAGGTCTACTGCAGGACAGCTTCACTCTGCTGAGGGAGCCGGAGCTTTTTGACACGGCTGTGGAGACGATCGTCAGCGCCATCTCACAACACGACAGCCAGAGGTGAGACAGATCAGGGCCAAGGAGTCATAAAGTACAATTTAAATACATGCCTTAAATGAAACAGTTTGTGAGGTGAACAAAAGTGATATTTTACATCAGTTCAAACTTCAAAAACACTTCAAATCAGCTTCTGTCCTGCTTTGCTTTTCACAGTGTAGAGAAATGTGGAGTCTAGGAAAGATCTGTTAACCCTTAGACCCTAAGGATCTGTCTGGCCCAGTCCCATCTCTTATTTTTACCCCTACCCCTTGTTTTTGAGTGTCACCCTAACCCCTTGGAACTGAGTTATAAGGGGTAGTGGTTGAAATCTTCCCTCTGAAATGGGACCCTCAAATAAAAAGAGCATTACTTCATTAACAGCTACCAGCGCTGCTCTGTAGGCGACCCTGGCAGTCTGCAGTGACAGCAGAGGAGGGTGAAGTTCAGCTCCTCACTGCTATGCATGTGAAGTAAAGATAATAGACATTTAAAACACAGGCAAACTGTCCTTCAGAGCAACCTGTATGCATGTTTCAGATAAATAATTTAGAACATTAATAAAATCGAAATCTACAGCGCTTAGAAAACAGCAGTTTTGCCTGTTCCACTTTACCTTGCTTCAGAAATATCTTTTTCGCATTCATGTCTGAATCCATTCAGCAAATCATGCTTAAAACTATACTTTCTCAGGAGTCGTCCATTATAGGTTGTGAAAAATATACATCTTAATGTCCTTTTATTCACTCAACCCGGTTACCTGAACACATTCAGCACTGTGAAATATCTGGAATTTTCCACGAGTCGCATATTCAACAGAAATTTGCATCATCCTGATTTCCTAAAGATCACGGAAAGAAGATAAAGAAAGTTTGTCATTCTTGTTTCTTTATTTTCAATTCCATTAAAATTAAATTAAGGTCTGAAAGTACAATCCAAAAAGTACAATAATGTCTTTAATGTCCTCATCATTAGCGTGGATGCTCGTTCTCCACATATTGTGTATTTGTTAATTCTGTGCTAAAAAATAATCCCTGTTACTCGATCAAGTCGTTGTCAGCAAATTAACCGTGCAAAAAATGAGGTATTGTACAGAGCCTGGCTGGTGACATCCCGCATAAATAAAAATAACGCGTTGCCACACTGTATAAACGTGTGGGAACGAGATCCTAATGCGTGGCCATGACTTAGTAAGGCATGGGAACGGCATAATTAAGCAGGGCCACGACTTAGTAGGCGTGTGAACAAGATCATGTCTTATTCAGCTGTGGTCAAGGCTTAATTATCTCATTCCCATGCCTTACTAAGTCGTGGCCATGCATTAGGATCTTGTTCCCACACCTTATTAAATCATGGCCACTCGTTCCTGAGATGGTTTAACACTTTTTTAGTGTTTGAATGTATGTTTTCATAGATTCAGTGTTAAGAAAATGCTTAAAATAGGTAATTTTTAAGAGTTATAAGGACTAAATGGTGCCCCAGTCATGGAATCACCCATTTACAATTAAATAGTACAGAAAAACAACATAAAACCTCGGGTGTGGAAAGGTTTACTGTAATTAACAATAATTTTCAGCACTTTCAGGATGATTATAACTGTAAATATGTTCGCAGGTTTGCTGACAGTCTGCTGAAGATGCTGCCCCAGGTGCTGGCCCTTCAGGAGCAGCTGACGAAGGCCGCGCAGGACAGAGACATGGAGACGTCTCACGGAATCTGCCGCATCGCCGTGGCACTCGGGGAGACTCACTGCAGGTGGCGCACAGTGGCACAGATATCAGAGCACCAGTTCAGCAAGTCCTCCTCTTACCTCAGATTCAGTTGAAGAGTGAAGACACGTTTTGTGTTTTGCACTTCAGCTTCTTTAGTTTTGCCCTGGAGCTACAAGGCTAACGTAGCTAACCTGCAGTGTAAGCCTACACCCACCAATTAGCTATGGGAGGCAAATCCGGCCAAAAGAGAAATTAAAATTAAAACAGTAAAATGTAAATGCAGACCTCTTTTCGCCATTTCTTTTTTCAAACATCTGCGCAAATATCCTGCCAGAATTGAAAATCATATGAAATACCTACATTTGCAATTTCATTTTTCACATAAGCACGAGCCATTTGTGGCAAAAATAAAAATAAATGTAAAACAGCTGTTTGTCATTTCATTTTAGACCGTATTCTGGTATTTCATGGTCATATCTAAAATGAAAAAGCTAATAGAGAAAAGAAAACCCAAGCTTCACTTTGGCTTTCGCTTTTCTTCATGAAATGCAGAATACGTGTCAAACTAAAGTCAAAATGCAGTGTTTACGTTCTTATTTCTTATTTCTTTTTCATAGCAATCGGCTGCATATCTGACAAAATGAAAATGAAAATGCAAAAAAAGGATAAATCAACAGCAAAGTGACGGTTTGTGATTCAGTTTTCGGTGTGGATGCGCTTTAAGTGTCAGAATATAAAGACAAACGCAAACGAACACAGGTGCCACCTGCTGGTGATTTAGTTTTCATTTCACACTTTGCTTTTTCGTTTTCAAATTGACCAGCATGCAAATATATGTTAATTAGCACTAGGTGGGGCTACGGGGTACATTTTAGGACATCCTCAGACCTCAGCATCAGAACGGCATCATTCCTCGCACTAAACCACTTCGAGTCTCGAGAAAAACAATCATCATGTCTCAGATCTGGTGTAACTGAATATCAGACCAAACACCGTCAGACCAAACAGCCTCAGAAAAAACTGTGAAAATGTTAAACTGGCATTTATATCGAGATACACAATAGTTTTCTAAGTTATATGAACCAGTGTATGCTCGACCAGGCTTGCGTTTGGTCTGATACCTTTTTTCTGAGGCTGTTTGGTAATTAGCGTCATGTACACTGCATGCCTAAATCTTCACAGACTCGCCTCAGACCATGTTGACAGCAAATCTAAAACAGACTCACACCTGCGGTTTCTCACTCGTGTGTCTTGCTTATAGACATAGTAGCAGATGTAGTGATAAAGACATAATGATTGTGTATCATAAGACTTTATATATATTTATAATAGATATTAGAATTCAAGTACCCCCTCTAACTGTAGATAAATACAAACCCAATAGACCTCTCCGATCACAGACCGGTCTGTTGGTGGTGCCCAGAATCAGAACCAAACAGGGTGAGGCAGCATTCAGTCACTATGCTGCCAACTACTGGAACAAACTCCTATATGAGGTCAGATATGCTCCCAGTGTCGACATCTTTAAGTCCAGTTTAAAGACGTTCTTGTTGTGCCTTTGTTTAGCACTGCACTGTAGTTTTTACTATTTAAGTTTCTTTTAATCCCTTTTATAATCTATTTTATTTATCTTCTATTTATTTTATAATCTATTTTATTTTATTTATCTTCTATTTATTTTATAATCTATTTTATTTTATTTATCTTCTATTTATTTTATAATCTATTTTATTTTATTTATCTCTATCACTTAAATTTTTATTTTCTTTCATAACTATCTTTGCAAATGCCTTTCTGAGGTGTTAGATGTCAGGATATTATCAAACATTAAGCCGCTTATCCTTCTGGATCGTGGGGTTGCTGGAGACTGTCTCAGCGGTCATTGGGCAGAAGGCAGAAACACCCTGGACAGGTGGCCAGTTCCAGTTGGCCTGACTGCATGTCTTTGGACTGTGGGAGGAAACCCACACAGACACGGGGAGAACATGCAAACTCCATGCAGAAAGGACCCTGGTTGCCCGGCCGGGGAATCAAACCCAGACCCTTCTTGCTGTGAGGCGACAGGGCTACCCACTGCGCTTAAAGCACTTTATTTTTCCTTTTTGATGTTGCTTTTACTTTTATTTATGTTAAGCACATTGAATTACCTTCACGTATGAAACTTGCCTTGTCTCTGTTTCTCTCTCTCAGGGCTCTTCTGGAGCAGGTAGACCACTGGCAAGGTTTCCAGGCTTTAGTCAACATGATTCTCTCCTGCACTGGGATGCCTGGACATTACCCAGTGGACGAAACCTCCAGCTCACTCACACTCACATTCTGGTACACACTACAGGTATTAAACAGAAAACTAGGATCGTCACCTTTTCAAAGAAGAATGATCATATCAACCAGTCTTCACTAGTTACCCATAATAAGGTTCTCCTTATTACGTATAAAGCTCTGCACGGCCTGGCTCCTCAATATTTGGCCAAGCTGCTTAACCCTTGTGTGGTGTTCAGGTCTGTGGGACCCATTTTCAGTGTTTACCAAAAGAAAAAATGATGCAATTTATTATCATTTCAACCTCAGATTCTTGGCTTTGTTCATTTTCTGTGAAGAACATATAAAATAACCCATTTTCAGTGTCTTCACTCTGTTCACCCCCCACACATTTATACTACACATGTGGTGTTGGGTGAACCCGCGGGGAGTAAAAGTGTGGAGGTGCTGTGTCCTTCACTCTGTTCTCCTCCTACATGGCCTGCTGTTAGTGTGTGTGTGTGTGTCTGTGTGTGTGTTTGTGTATGTGAGTGTATGTGTGTGTGTGAGGGTGGACAACAAGGACAGGCTGCTGACTGACTACAGCTGCTAAAGGAGAACCCTACACTGGCCACTTGTGATATTTTAAACATCTGGTATTTTTACATAAACTCTTATGGCTGTATTGATTTAAAACAACCATAGTGGGTCCACCAGACCACTGAGTCACAAACACATCAACACCACACAAGCGTTATTCTATTTGTCCCATCCCTACTTTAGGATCACAAAATTGAGGCCTTCTTCATGTTCCAAGGTTTAAATTGACTTCTATGCGTGGTCAATCACCCATTATGGAATTTTGAATTCCCAAATTATGGAATACCCCCCCCCAGGCTATCCGGGACACCACCACTCAGTTTTCGTTTAAGTCTCTGTTAAAGACTTACTCGTTATCACTGTGTCTACCTGTATTGTCCTTTTGTTGTGATTTGTTTAATGCGTTCATGTTCATTGATTGTAACGCGTTCTTAAGAATGGGAAAGGCGCTATATGGGGGCATTCGTGGGCTGGAGGTTAGAGAACCAGCCTTGTGACCGTAAGGTCGCCAGGTTAATCCCCTGAACCGACAGTATGTGACTAAAGCACATTTGAGCAAGGCACCTAACCCCCAGCTGCTCCCCAGGCGCTGCGGATAGGGCTGCCCACCGCTCTGGGCATGTGTACTTACTGCCCCCTAGTGTGTGTGTGCTCACTAGTGTGTATGTGGTGTTTCACTGCACGGATGGGTCAAAATGCAGAGGTGAAATTTCCCCGTTGTGGGACTAATAAGGGTCACTTAATTTAATTTAAATTTCTATTAATAAAAGTGATGATGACAAAGATGATGATGAAAAACGAACATAACACTCAACTCTACGTCCACTAAAAATCTCAGCCAAATGAAAACCGTCTGTGCGAAGTGCAATACCTTTTTAAAGCGTCCTGATCTTTCTCCTACAGGACGACATCATGACTCTCGAAACAGAGAAGCAAACGCTGTACCTGCAGGTTTACAGACCACTTTACTTCCAGCTGGTGGAGGTGCTGCTGCATAAGGCTCGCTTCCCCAGTGACCAGGATTTCGCCCTGTGGTCCGCTGATGACAAGGAGCAGTTCAGAACCTACAGGTGAAAACGACACACATCTCGTAAAGTAAACAAAGTGGACTCTCTTTTTGAACAACCCCCTTAAATCCTGTGACACTTTTTTGTATCCTATAGAAGAAACGTGAACCTCCTGATCTGTTTCAGTGGCTGTGACTGATGTTTTTTTCACAGGGTTGACATCTCCGACACGCTGATGTACGTGTATGAGCTGCTGGGCCCGGAGCTGCTGCGCAACCTTTACGATAAACTCGGCGTGCTGCTCACAGACACGACTCACTCATCCTCGTGGCAGGTCAGTGCTTCACATCACCACGTTCTTGTCAAAGAACACTTTGTATGGTTGAAAGGTTGCATTGTGAAGAGTTCCTGTAAGTGAACAGAAGAACCCAGCATTTGGTATCGAAAAGTACAAAAGAAAAAAATCTCTGTTCTGTTAGAGCAACAAAAATAAATATAATATTAATAACAATGATGGAAAAATGTCTGTTTCTGTCTTCACCCCCTTCCTCCCCC
Organism: Colossoma macropomum; assembly: GCF_904425465.1. Classification (NCBI taxonomy): domain Eukaryota; kingdom Metazoa; phylum Chordata; class Actinopteri; order Characiformes; family Serrasalmidae; genus Colossoma; species Colossoma macropomum. Next base: position 39,352,212 of record NW_023494805.1, read on the forward strand.
ATCTGTCTCTCTAATGGAGGATATAGAGGCTTTGCTGTTTGGCTTCCAGTCCATAGCTGAAACGGTGGACGTCAGTTACTCTGATGTGATTCCTGGTCTGATCGGACTGATCCCCCTCATCACCGCCAACAACATCCACCTGGCAGAGACCATCATGCTGACTATAGGTACAGCACCACTCAGATTCCTGAGCTAAAACCAGACTTGCAGCATTCTTTGCTGCACTGTGTAGAGCAGGCATGTCAAACTGGGGACGTTCCGGGCCGAAGTGCTTCAGAGATTAGCCTTTACCCTCATCTAACGCTCTGAATTCAGTTCGTGAGGGCCTTGCTAATTAGCTGACGAGCTGAATTAGGTGTGTTAAATGAGGCGGTGAGCTGAAGTCTGCAGTGTTTTAGCCTGCCAGGACTGGAGCCTGACGCATGTGGTTAAGAGGGAGCTCATCAGATGTTTGTGAGGTAATTGGAGGTTTGGTTCAGGGTGCGGTAGATGGTAGTCATCCCATCATAACATGGGTTTAGACACAACTTACCAGATAACAAAGTTTTAAACTAATGATTAGCTTTAAATCGTGGAAAACTCTTTTTTCTTGTTTTTTAATTGGTCCGGCATGTATTTCCCCCTTTACTGTCACTGGAGCCTTTTAAGTGTGAGACAAAGTCAAAATACAGAGATTTCTACATACATGCTACAAGCAAGCTAATACTGCACATTGAAGTGATGTCGCTCGCAAGGCTTAAAAGGGGAATTCCACCCATATTTCAACATTTCTGCATAATTCAGTCAGTTTGATGAGAAATGCTGTTCTAGAAAAACCTATGGACTCAATTTCTTTGCAGTGTTGGTGATAGGAACCAGGGGTCACAATGGCTAACATGCTAATATAGCCATTTTACTTACTGTGCTAAACCCACCTGTGAACTTGCGTGTATTAGTAGGTAAAAAAAGTGGAAGATCTGAAAAACGAGAGGTTGGAAAATGACTTTTTGGTAATAAATCCACACAAACATTATAAGTGGACTTTGAGGAGACACACAGGTATTTAGAGCCCTTTGAGGTGCAGTTATTTCATCCATCAGTGGTTTCCTACAGGCTCCCTGGCGGAGTGGTTGGCTGATCACCCTCTCATGCTGGCTGGCGTCCTGCGTCTGGTGCTCCAGACTCTGTCCAACGCTGACCTCTCCGTGGCCACCGTCTCCACCCTGAAGAGGATCTGCCGTGAGTGCCGCCACAGCCTGCGGCCCCACTCGAATGACATCCTGACTGCTTCGCAGGTACAGAACAGCACATTCACACTCCGGAAACAGAAGCAGAGTTTCTTTACTCGCTCTGACGTTCCTGCCTGTGGCTGTTTCTCTTACAGGAGGTGCTGGTTAAACAGATTCATAAGGTAAGGCCGAAACTCCTCTAATCCAGACTGTAACGCTGTAGCGTCAGCAGCGCATATGAGACTTTTATTTACACTCAGAACCAGCCAAAGTTTGGAAAACTTGCATAAATATGTTTTTCATAATCTTGAAGACATTTCGATCTACAGGCTTAAACACTTAAAAATTCTTTCCATGACAAATAAAAATAGTGCATGTATGAATTTATATGAATTTATTTTCCTTTTTTAGGGATGAATTGTGGGCTCATATTTTCGTGTACAGGTCTGCCAATGTAGAAATATAAATATTAATAAAATGTAGAAACTCTGACTAAATCCAGCTGGATTAGCATTACAGAGAAATATAACACTTATTTGTAGTGGCTTACAGATAGAAAGATTAATAAAAAGGTGAATAAGAAGTAAAAGATTTATAAAATGTGGATAGTTTAGCGCAGTAACCCAGAATCATCTAAATATCGGTTAGATTAAATCTCAGTATTGGTTTCAGATAATGGTCGAATCTTAACATCCCCATGCTGATATTTGTTTTTTGAGCAATTATCTGCTGATACTGATATGATTTCAATACCATCACGTGACGCTATGAACTAAATAATAAAACAGGTAGTTGACAACAGCCAATGAGTGTATGTGTATCTTCTTCAGTCCTGCTGGAAAAGCATCTCAGGTGGCTCTTCATGAAGATGCCTGAGAGAATGCAAAGAGTATGTAAAGCTGCATCAAGGCAGTGATGAGACTTTAAAAAATCTCAAATAAAAGATAGTTTGAATTTTTGAACCATATTTCATTGCATTTATTTCATAGTTTTGATGTCTTCATTTCAGTGTTATTCTAAAATGTGGAAAATGGTAAAAATAAGGAAAACACTTCTATGCGCGTCCGAACTTTTCCTGGTTCTGTATGTGTGACTGTTCACTGTTTCACTGTTGTATTTCTCTAGAGCACTCAGAGTGTGTGAGTGTTCACTGTCTCACTGTTGTATTTCTCTAGAGCACTCAGAGTGTGTGACTGTTCACTGTTTCACTGTTGTATTTCTCTAGAGCACTCAGAGTGTGTGAGTGTTCACTGTCTCACTGTTGTATTTCTCTAGAGCACTCAGAGTGTGTGAGTGTTCACTGTCTCACTGTTGTATTTCTCTAGAGCACTCAGAGTGTGTGAGTGTTTACTGTCTCACTGTTGTATTTCTCTAGAGCACTCAGAGTGTGTGAGTGTTCACTGTCTCACTGTTGTATTTCTCTAGAGCACTCAGAGTATGTGGCTGATGCAGGCTCTGGGTTATCTGCTGTCATCTCTGCCTGATGAGGAGATTCTGGGGAAACTCCTCTCACTGCTCTCTCCACACATCCAGCAGCTGGAGAGACTGGCCAATGAGACGGTAAGGACTCTTCAGCCCATGGACAAAGTCACTGTACTGGTTCATGTGAATATCTGCCAGTGCGGATGGCAACACCAATACATAAATATTTATAAAATGCAGAAAGATCCACCTGGTTTAGCATTACAGAGAAATCTAGAATATATATCTATAGGGCTACAAATCTAGTGAAATCAATAATATGCAGACATTTTAGTGCAGTAGCCCAGCATCCCCTAAACACTGCTCAACCACAGTACAATGAACACATCATCAAATACCACTTTGTAATGTCAGATATGCTGATATTTCATGTTCTGAGGGAATATCTCCTGATCTAGTATCTGATTCTGATATCATCATGACTCACTGCTCTTTATGATAAGAAACTGAGCTCCTTTCCCAGAGGCTGTCGTACCCCTGCTGGAGTTTTCAATGCTCTTAACACATCTGATCCAACCAGTAAGCTTATTAACAAGCCACTCCTGAGCTGATGTGGGTGTAACAGTGTTAAATGTGTATTATTTCTGTAATACATGCAGTGACCGTAGTTTCCAGATGTTGCGTCTGTGAACGTCAGTCAGACCCTATAAAATGTTTGGATAAGCTGTTTTCATTCTGCATACTTGTCTTTGTTTTAAGGCCTGTAAAAATGCACACCCTAAAATGCAGACGATCTGAAGGTGGTGATTCAACTGCATTCATTTTGGAAAATGCTACTTCGTTCAATAAAGTATGTCTTCGTTGTTTAAGGTGTCGGGACCAAGTGCGATTCCCGCTCGCTCAGAGCCCCAACATATGGAAAAATCAAACTAATCTGTTCTATAACTATGTTTCAGTTCTTTAATAAATCTAGTTGCTTGTTCTCATCATAAACGCAAAATAAAAATAAAGTTCAGTCAAAAATAAATGAAAGTTGAATAAAAGACTTCAGCCGTTGAGTTCTTTTGAAGGAAGGAAAAGGCCCTCTTCATTTATTGAGCTTCAGGTGGCATAATGGCTCCGGACAACCAAACGCAGTGTATAATACAGAAACATTATTTTTTATACCCTGTTTGGGGCGATGAAGCAATCGCCCCCTCCCTCTCATCTATTCTCATTTCACTTTGGTTCCCATTATTTCCTATTTTTACACTTCAGTTGGAACCCCTTATTTCCCCCCAGCACGTGTCCTTGATTTTTTAAAAACTTGCATGCTCAGCTATCCCAAGCTACTCCCATCCTCTCAAGGATTTTAATCAAATTTTGTTTTAAAACTGGTTCCAACACTGATACTGTCTGGTTCCCTATCGGCTTAGCTCACTCTTTGAGGTCAGCTTGCCCTTACAATAAAACATACCAGCTTCTAGAAGCTTCAGAAACCCTCCATTGCGAAATCCCTTAACCTACATACAGCAAGGCCTTTCCTTAGTGAGAGGATTAATACACTTTTGTTAATCAATTTTGTAGTATATGATTATGGATTTCTTATTGATTATGATAGTAATATATTCATTATAATTCCACAAAGGGATGCTCAGTGATATCAGAATCACATCGGTATCGACAGATATCTGTGACAGATGTTTAAATTTGTCCAGTACGTTGATATTTGATGTGTTTATTGCACTGTGGAAGAGCAGAAACTTTAGTTGCTGGGTTACTGCGCTGAAAAATCAACATTTTAGTCATTTTACTGCATTTGTAATTTGTAGGCTGATCGATTATGGAAAAAAATAATAATCGCGATTATTTTAGTCAATATTGAGATCACAGTTATTTAACATGATTGCTCATCATGCGTTTATTGAACTTGTCTTGCAAAACTTGTCTTTTTTTAACCGTGGAGCTTTAAATATAATTCAGCTGAAAAACAAATTTAAAAAGTAATAAACAGATAAATAAGTAAAATAAAAAAAAGAAAATAAAAATAAATAAGATCAAAATAAGTAACATCAATTACGTTGTGGTGCACTTCCATAACATACAGAAAACTATTAAACGTATATAAAAATAATAAATAAAAATAAATTAGACTAAAATAAATCAGAGGAGTTTGGGCTTTTAGGGAGGGCTGAAAGCACCACTGTAAAGGAGAGGAGTGCGCTGGATTTAGAACACAAGACAAAACAAGAGCATCATTGCTTAACAGAATGATTGGCACAATAATTGTTTTATCTCGACTGTCTTGTTTTCATAATCATTGGAAACCAAACAATTATGTAATTTAAAATAAAATTTAATTAATTGCTCAGCCCTAATTTGTAAAACAGGTCAGAGGTCAGAGATTTACACCTCTGGTTGTTGTGTCTGTTTATTTATTTTCAGGCCAGTCCAGCTAGTAAACTCTCCACTGTGCACATTCTGGGCCTCCTCTCCAGCCTCTTCTCTACTTTAGACCTGAACGGTCAAGGAGATGGACAGGAGGACGTCAGAGCCGCCCGCCCTCAGCCTCGCACCAACCCGGTGAGCCACAACACACAGAACACGTATAGTCTGACCTTTACAGTGAGCACAAGATCAAACTTAGCAAATCAAATCAGGATTGTTTAGTGATCCTCACCTAATCTGTAGTAGCCACCAGTGTTGGGCGGTAATGCGGTACAAAATACTGTGTTACAGTAAAAGTAGTAACGCATTGCAGTTACTGGCTTCATAACAATGTTATTGTAATATTAATTATGTTTTAGGATTCATATCATATATCTGTCTATCTTTTATCTATCTATGTATATGTGTATATATATATATATATATATATATATATATATATACAAGCCAATTTACAAAAAAGTTGGGAAACTGTGCAAGGTGTAAATAAAAACAAAATGCTATGATGTGAAAATCCCATTTAAACCCTGTATTTTATTGAAAATAGTACAAAGACAACATATCAAATGTTGAAACTGAGAAATGTTACTGTTTTTTGAAAAATATACACCCATTTTGAATTTGATGCCAACAACACATTCCAAAAAAGTTGTGACGGGGGCAACAAAAGGCTGGTAAAGTTGTGTCATGCTAAAAAAAAAAACACCTGGTGTTTGATTGGCAACAGGTCAGTAACATGATTGGGTATAAAAAGAGCATCTCAGAGAGGCTGAGTCTTTCAGAAGTAAAGATGAGGAGGGTTCACCACTCTGTGAAAGACGGCACGATCAAATAGTGCAACAATTCAAGAATAACGTTTCTCAACATAAAATAGCAAAGAACTTTTGCTTTTCGGCATCTACAGTACATAATAACATTAAAAGATTCAGAGAATCAGGAGAAATCTCTGTATGCAAGGGACGAGGCCAAAAACCAGTATTTGCTGGCTGTGATCTTTGGGCCCTCAGGCGGCACTGCATTAAAAAACAGACATGATTCTGTAGTGGAAATCACTGCCTGGGCTCAGAAACACTTCTGAAAAACACAGTTCAGTGCTGCGTCCACAAATGCCAGTTAAAACTGTAAAACACAAAGAAGAAACCATATATAAACGGGATCTAGAAATGCTGCCACCTTCTCTGGGCCCGAGCTGATGTAAAATGGACTGAGGGGAAGTGGAAAAGTGTCCTGTGGTCATATGAATCAACATTTGAAATTCTTTTTGGAAATCATGGACACTGTGTCCTCCGGGCTAAAGACCACTCAGCTTGTTATCAGTGCACAGTTCAAAAGTCAGTATTTATGATGGTATAGGGGGCATTAGAGCACATGGTATGGGTGACGGCACCATTAATGCTGAACGATATATACATGTTTTGGCAACATTTGCTGCCATCCAGATGACGTCTTTTTCAGGGAAGGCCTTGATTATTTCAGTAAGACAGTGTCAAACCACATTCTGCATGTATTACAACAGCATGGCTCTGTATTAAAAGGGTCTGGGTGCTAAACTGGCCTGCCTGCAGTCCAGACCTGTCACCACTGATAACATTTGGTGCATTTTAAAAGGAAAGCATGACAAAGGAGACCCCGAACTGTCGAGCAGCTGAAATTCTGTATCAAACAAGAATGGAAAACATTTCTCTTTCAAAACTACAGCAGTGTCTCCTCAGTTCCCAAACACTTACAGAGTGTTGTTAAAGGAGAGGTGATGAAACACAGTGGTAAACAGGCCCCCATCCCAACTTTTTTGGAACATGTTGTTGGCATCAACTTCAAAATGGGCAGATATTTTTCAAAAAACAATAAAATTTCTCAGTTTAAACATTTAATTTGCTGTCTTTGTACTATTTTCCTTCAAAAATATGGTTTACATGATTTGCATATCATTGCATCCTATTTTTATTTACATTCTTCACAGCGCCCCAACATTTTTGGAAATCGGGTTGTATATATATATATATATATATATATATATATATATATATATATATATATATATATATATATATATATATATATATAGAGAGAGAGAGAGAGAGAGATATTTACTATGACTGCATATTTCTTTATAAATAAAGTACTGAAAACTGAAAGACTATGGGGTGCGTGTTTGCAATGGAACTGTATATCCAGAAATCTAATTCCACTGCAGTATGACAGAAGTAATTGGTAATTATTGAGTCACAGTATCAAGTAATTACTTTAATTAGTCAGCATTAGCTTAATATTAGGCCAATGGAATGCTCACTGAAACACTGAAACAAGGAGCTGATCTGCTGTTTTGGACTTGTCTGTTAGGTTGTAGTCGTGCTGCAGCAAGTTTTCCCTCTCATCCAGAACCTGCTAAGTAAGTGGCTGAAGGAGGCCGAGGTGGTGAAGGTGAGTGTGTGAATTCACTGTGTGTGTATATATATATATATATATATATATATATATATATATATATATATATACACCGATCAGGCGTAACATTCTGACCACCTCCTTGTTTCTATGCTCATTGTCCATTTTATCAGCTCCACTTACTATATAGGTGCACTTTGTAGTTCTACAGTTACAGACTGTAGTCCGTCTGTTTCTCTGCATACTTTGTTAGCCCCCTTTTACCCTGTTCTTCAGTGGTCAGGACCCCCGTGGACCCTCACAGAACAGGTACTATTTGGGTGGTGGGTCATTCTCAGCACTGCAGTGACACTGACGTGGTGGTGGTGTGTTAGTGTGTGTTGTGCTGGTACGAGTGGATCAGACACAGCAGTGCTGCTGGAGTTTTTAAACACTGTGTCCACTCACTGTCCACTCTATTAGACACTCCTACCTTGTCGGTCCACCTTGTAGATGTAATCAGAGACGATAGCTCATCTGCTGCTGCGCAGTTTGTGTTGGTCATCCTCTAGTCCTTCATCAGTGGTCACAGGACGCTGCCCACAGGACGCTGTTGGCTGGATGTTTTTGGTTGGTGGACTATTCTCAGTCCAGCAGTGACACTGAGGTGTTTAAAAACTCCAGCAGCACTGCTGTGTCTGATCCACTCAGACCAGCGCAACACACACTAACACACCACCACCACCTCAGTGTCACTGCAGTGCTGAGAATGATCCACCACCCAAATAGTACCTGCTCTGTGAGGGTCCATGGGGGTCCTGACCACTGAAGAACAGGGTAAAAGGGGGCTAACAAAGTATGCAGAGAAACAGACGGACTACAGTCTGTAACTGTAGAACTACAAAGTGCACCTATATAGTAAGTGGAGCTGATAAAATGGACAATGAGTGTAGAAACAAGGAGGTGGTCAGAATGTTATGCCTGATCGGTGTAAATGCTCACCATCCACAAAATCAAAGAGTGGACACAATAAATACTGAAAAATATTATATTTATTTGCTGTAATTTACATTTAATGGACTGCAAATCAAATAGAAAAGGGTGGTCTCTGACTTTTACGCTGTACATTGTGTGTGTGCTGCACAATTGATCAGCTTTCCATTCATCATTGATCAGTTTCTGACCACTAGATCACTGTTGACCGGACAGACACACACAAGAGACTCATTTTTACTTCCTCACAGGCTGCGTGTGCTGTTTTTGAGAAATCCCTGAAGACCCTCATTCGTGATTTTGCCCCCCTGGTGTCTCAACTCTGTGAGCTGATCGGCCAGTTGTTCAGTGCTTACCCACAAGCCTGTGCTTTGGACCTCACACGACAGGTGAGGTCATGAGCAGCAGACAAATACATAAGCGTTTGTCCGTTTCTGCAACTGTGGCCTACTGAATATTCTGTATATAAGCAGACTGGATGGTGTTCATGCTGGTGAGGATGAAATGCTGATCTTGTATTTACAGGCATTGATTATGTTTTATGTTTTGATCATAGCTGGTTCATGTATTTGCCTGTGAGAAGGAACAATTCCCACCAATCACTGCTCTGCTGGAACTCGTCACGAACATCACCATGTCCATTTTTCAGCACGGTAAGACGTCACTGCGTATGTAGGAGACATGAATTTGGAGTTATAAGGCTGTATCTGAATTTTTTTTTATCAAAATTGAGTTACATATTCCTATTCTGTGACAACGGCGGAACATCATGTGAGGTGTTTTTAGAATTGTGTGCATTTTTGGACTCTTTATCTAGAAAACAAAAAGGTTCTGTCACCAAAGTCAAACTTAGTTCTATACTGTTCTATCTGTGAGCCAATCAGCACTTCAAATACACAGAAGAGGACCAATCAGGTTCCGCTTCTTTATCATGTCGCTGCACCGCCCAGTGTCTGTGTTTACATGCAAAGATTGCGATTATAGATTCAGTCTGAGGTGTTTATTCTCACTCTGCTCAGCAACCTGATGGAAAACCTGTTTACATGCTCACTACGAGTAATCAGATCCAAAATTGGCCACGCATTAGTATCTTGTTCCCACGCCTAAGTCGTGGCCATGACTTAATTATCTTGTTCCCACACCTTACTAAGTAGTGGCCATGACTTAATTATCTTGTTCCCACACCTTACTAAGTTGTGGCCACGCATCACTAAGTCATGGCCACGACTTAATTATCTTGTTTTCATGCCTTACTAAGTCGTGGCCATAACTTCATTATCTTGTTCCCATACCTTACTAAGTCGTGGCCACGACTTAATTATCTCGTTCCCACGCCTAACTAAGTCGTGGCCACGACTTATGTTGTTCCCACGCCTTACTAAGTCATGGCCACGCATTATGATCTCGTTCCCATGTCTTACTAAGTCGTGGCCATGACTTAATTATCTTGTTTCCATGCCTTACTAAGTCTTGGCCACGCATTAGGATCTTGTTCCCACACCTTACTAAGTCGTGGCCACGCATTAGGATCTCGTTTCCACCCCTTACTAAGTCATGGCCACGGCTTAATTATCTTGTTCCCATGCCTTACTAAGTTGCCAGATTAGAACCTTATAACCCAAAGCAGAAAGCGGGTTCTCAGGATCAGAAGGTTCTGTCTGCATTTGACCTGTTCAGGAAAACTCACTGACAAATTTAAGTGATTTTTGATTTGGTCAGTTAGAATAAACTTGGGATGTCGGTCTTCGTCACGTATGAAAGAGAACGTGTTCCGCAGATCAGTTTTGCTGTTTGGAATGCAAAACCTTTGAAGCTCAGGGTGTCAGAACTGCTCAGAACGCAGAGAGAACCTTTACTGTCAGAGTGCTCCGCATGTTCTGCGTTGACTGTGTCTGTTGGGCTGGTGTTCCAGGCGCCCGAGATCATCCTGACGTGGCAGATTCATTCATGCAGCTTCATACTCAGGTGTGTTTATTTGACTGGAAACTGAAAAAGAATCTCATCTAGTCTGCATTTGAGAAGGAAATGGATTCTAAATGATTTAAAAGGCTTCGTTAGGCTTCGTTTGGCTGGTGCGCAGGGTGTTGTTCTGTAAACGGCTCTTTTGTGTTGCAGGTTCTGAAAAGGAAAGCAGACGTGTATCTCTCAGAGGGTCTTGATATCAAAGTTGTTTTCTACTGTGGTGGGCATTTAAGCATCATATCATTTCTGATGAATGAGCGTTTCATATCAACTACACTGAGTGTTCTTCCTCGTTAAAACTCTGCCTCACTGCCTCCGCAGGGATTTTATCATTCAAATTTCCAGAGACGCCCACTGTGAAGTCCACATGCTCGTTATTCGTAAGTCAGTTCTTATGAAACCAAAGATGCTTTTGTATTGATAGTCATAAAACACATTCAGACGTATCTGTGTTAATATTTTTACTGTTAATTTCCTTTATTTTCCATCTATAAGCTTTAACAAAACAATTTAGGGCAAATATAATAAATAATAATAAATAATGGCTTATTCTAATAGTATGTAATATCACATAACAATAATAATGACTTTTTCTAAAAGTATATATTATATAATAATAATAAATAACGACTTTTTCTAATAGTATGTAATATTACATAACAATAATAAATAATGACTTTTTCTAATAGTATATAATATTATATAACAACAATAAATGGCATTTTCTAATAGAGTGTATTATATAACAGTAGTAAATAACGACTTATTCTAATAGTATATAATATTATATAACGATAATAATTAACATTTTATTCTAATAGTATTTAATGTTATATAATGATGATAAATAATGGCTTTTTCTATTGATATATAATACATAACAATAGTAAATAAAAGCTCATTCTAATAAACGTCATCTGTTATATTGGTTGCTTTTGCCAACTTTGATGTCATGTTGAAATAACTGTGAAGGGACGTGTTTTTGTTCTGATGGGTTATCACGGCACTTTTTTGGGTGAAACGGCCCCTAATAGCCCTATAAACACTGCCCCACAGTACAGTGTTGCCTAATTCAGTTGATGTTGGACGTATGAAGTGCAGCCCAGGTCTTTCTCCTCTCTGTTCCTCCTCAGACAGAGCTGATCTCTCACTGTGAGGACGTCCCGGCGGTGAGGGAGGTGCTGCAGGAGGACGGCCTGCTGCTGCTTCAGACCCTGCTGGAGGTCAGACACGGCATCTACAGCTAAATTCACTAAATACAGTTTACTTGACAACAGTCAAGCATTTTTAATGAGGGGACCTGTTATGGGTGGGCGATATGGCGAAAATCATGATGTCGAGATACTTTGAAGACATTTTCACGATACCTGGTACATATTTAGTTTTTCTGAGGTTTGGTAAGTTGGAACTGACAAAAAAAAACCCCTGAACTGCCACAATTAGAAAATATTATCAACATCAGTGAGTGCGGTGATCTTTATTCAGTGTTTGCCAGTTAAACAGGACTTATACTCTCGTTGTAATCAAACATGATGTAGGCCAGTGTTCTTTAAGTACTGACAGTGTCCACGGTACGCTCAGAAAAGCATACTGTCACGTAATTTATCATGATAACGATAAAATATCATCCTATTGCCCACCCCTATGATCAGTTCAGGAAATAATCAGTTCAGTAAATGATCAGTTCAGTAAAATGATCAGTTTTGTAAATGATCTAGATAGTTTAGTAAAAATGTCTGGTTAGTAGGTGGTCAGTTCAGTAAGAGATCAGTAGAACGATCACGTTCAGTAAAATGATCATTTCAGTAAAATTATCATTTCAAAATGATCAGTTTTGTAAATGATCAGTTCAGTAAAACAATTAATTTTGTAAATGATCAGTTCAGTAAAATGATCAGTTCAGAAAAATGATCAGTTCGGTAAAATGATCAGTTCAGTAAATGATCAGTTCGGTAAAATGATCAGTTTTGTAAATGATCAGTTCAGTAAAAGAATTAATTTTGTAAATGATCAGTTCAGAAAAATGATCAGTTTTGTTAATGATCAGTTCAGAAAAATGATCAGTTTTGTAAATGATCAGTAAAATGATCAGTTCAGTAAATGATCAGTTCAGTAAATGATCAGTTCAGTAAAAGCCTGGACTGGCTTTCCCAAAGAATTTTAGCACAAAGACTGATCAAAGCCGTTTCTTGGGAAAAAAGCCAAAGGCCAAACATTTTATCCCGTTGTTGTGATGTCAGCACTCTGACCCTGATTTAGGCCAAACCTGCTCTTCACACCAGAAGAAGAAAGTCTGATGAACGTGAAGCTGGGTGTTCATAAATACACACAGAGCTTTAGACTGGAGCTGTTTTTGTTACTTAATTTTTCATAGTCAGCGTTTGTCAGGCAGTGTATTTACTCATAACGTGCACCACCCTGATCTGTGTGTGTGTGCAGGCTGTCGGGGGTCAGTCCTGCAGCCTGTTGGAGCTCCTGTCTGAGGTGTTCTTCTCCGTGAGCCGTCACTGCCCCAGCCTGTTCTCGCTCCAGCTCAGAGACGCCCTGCAGCCCCCGGGGTTCCCCAGCGCGCTCCTCACCCCGGAGCAGAAAGAACACTTCTGCCAGCAGATCCTCAGGTAGAGACGCCTGCAGCTGAAGTGATAGGCCAGTAAAAAATGAAATTTCCCCCCTTAGCCCAGGGCTATAGAGGGTGACAGTGTTGTCATTAGGAGAAACTAAGGGTCATTCTCCATTTGGAGGGGAAATCATGTCATAAAGGTTGCAGGGCTTAAAAATATGCTTAAAATATTTGGCACAGCTCCAAAAGTCAGTATGTATATTTACACAGCTGACCTAAGATTAAATAACACTTTTCCCTTATGATTCTCTGATTGATCTTTTTGATATTTTCATATTTGCTCTGCATCTGTAAAACAGCTCGTCACAAAACCAATTTTCAACATTTGAGAAACCGTTTTTAATATAAAATAATATTTCTAAGAGGTTTAACTTTGGAATTTGTATAGAACAGTTTCATGTTTACTTTTTTATATCATTAACGTTATACTACATTTAAAAAGGTGTATTTTATTTCAATAATTTATTTGTCACAGAGATTTTGGTCACTGGCGTTATCAGGACTCTTATGTTATGCTCTATTAAACTGCTTATTTGGGTCAAGGCTCATCAGAGAGGAAGCAGCTCAAGTCCACACCCGCTCACTATATTCCATTAATTTACTAATAATTTTGTTTATCAGGCAGCTCATTAACTTCTATATGTCACTGGTGTTTTGTGTTTTAATGGCTGGGTAATTAAAGTTTTATCAAAATAATGCCAAATATCATTTTATTACTGATTTTAAATAGTTGCACAAGGTCACCTGACCACCAGTGAGTCAGCCAGAATGTCACTGGAGTCACAGTCACTGTTGTTACACCTTATTCATACAACACCAGTGACTGTAAAATATGTTTGGAGCTCTATCATATATGATAATAGGAGATGTTGATGGACAAATTAAAATGATTTAGTTTTGGGATGAAAGAAAATATATATTTTTAAATGTATCCACCTCAGTTAACACTCCCAATGGAGAATGACCCACAAATACAAGGATTAACTGTATTACAAAGAACCGGAACTGGTTCCAGTTCCAGACTGGAACTGAAAAACTGAACCATGGAGTTATACCTGCTTACAAACAGACCAAGCAGGGACACTGAAAAAAGGCAATGATTCAAATGTGTCCGTCGGTTACACATGAATAAAATGTGGTACAGAGAACACACTTCCGTACATTTTAATACACAGTTACTGTTTATTTACTGAATTCACCATGTTGGAAAAAAATAAAACATAAAATGGGGTCTGAGCAAAAGTTAAGGCACATTTTATATTCTATTTTTATATTTAAGGTTATATTTAAATTTGGTTAACTTATTTTCACGCAGAAAATCACCCAGACTTCATTTGACTGGGGGTGTTCAAACTGGCATTCCAAAGTAAAATACAGGGTGATTCAAAAAGCTTCATCTGATTTCAAAATGATTTGTTTCACTTGTAAATCATTACAGAACAATGCAGTGAACTGTAAATGGTTTAAATGAGCATAAAGTTTATTATGTAATTGTACAAGGTCTCAGTATGAACCTCCTCCAGCTGTACAGACAACATCAACACCATAGTCAAATTCATCCCATACTGGATTGAGCATGTCGGGTGTCGCTGCACTCACGGCTCTTTCAGTGCGATTTCGGAGATCATCCAGTGTTGTGGAACCAACGACGAACGCTCTGAGCTGTTGGAGCTTCACTGTCCGCGAAAATCACACTGCACAGTTATGACTGATTCACTCTTATTGAAGTGGAGAACGCAGAACGCTTTCTGCTCAGGGGTCTCATCGTCTCTCAGACTGAAGGAAGCCATCTTCCACTGACAGTCAGAAACTGTATGACCCCCTCTTTTAGTTGGATTGTGATTGGTTCCTAGGCGCCTCACGGTTGTAAAAATGTGGCGCTTTGAAATCAGGTGAATCTTTTTGAATCACCCTGTATTTTATTTAAGTGCAACCAACTGACAGCAAGAGACTGTGATTTTTTTTTTAACGAGCATCTACAAAACGAATATCGCCCCAACCAGCCTGCCAAGACACTCATCCAAGTCTGAACCCTGTGTGTTTATTATATAAATAAATAAATAAACGCTTCTCGTCTTGCTCTTCCAAACTGGACGGTTTAGGATGATGTGGGTGGTGATACAGTGTGTGATGAATCAGTGATGTTTATGAACAGCTCACAGCTGTTTGTTCACCTCTTTAGGGAACAGGTGAGTAAGTGGAAGATGAGGGACGTCGTGAAGGAGTTCTCTCTGCTGTGTCGAGGTCTGCAGTGAACACGGTGAGCTGAACAGTCTTGTCTTGTAAAGTTTCCAGAGTGGTGCTTTATTTCTTTACGGGGAGGAGGGGTTCACCCTGCACTGTTTTGAGTTTGATTAAGTGAGCTGTGAATCTTTTCAAATAACAGAGTGATGTTTTGTTTTGTTTTATATTTTTGACCAGTTACACGCTGATCAGAGCCAATCGGGTTTGGATACGCCCACACGCTTCTTCCTGATTTGCACTCGTCCACATTTTAGAATAACAGTGAAGACCCAAACACTGAATCAACATTATGATGCAGAACATTTTAAAACACTTTTTTGATTGTAAAATATTTGTCTTGGTGATACATTTATCATTTATATACAGGACTACATCTGAGAAAATGTACTAAATTAGAAACTTTTTACATAAAACATTTTTCTGAACAGTTTTTTGCTTAGAAATAAACACCTGTAGCTTTAGTACAGTAAGTGTTGATTTTGTGTCTGTAAATGTGTTCAACCATTTATGAACCTCTCCTCGACACAGCCCAGAATTATCAGTAGTTATCGTCTAAAACCTGGTTTGGCTAAGCTGCCCTTCATTAAACTAGATCAGATCTGGAACCAAACCTGTTTACTTACAGCCAGTTCACGTATCAACAAAACATGCTTGTTCCTTTCTACTGCTTTCATTTTGTTTGCATTAATTCTAATATTATACAGTGTTGTTATGAGCAGAAACACATTTGTTGCCCAGAAAAGTGTTTTAGTCAGTTTAAGTGCCAAGATTTTACACAGAACTGCACGTCTTACAAACTGATGTCAAACGTTCAACTCCTTAGTGCAGAATTTTCTGGATTGTTATGTAACTCGTTATTGCAAGCTAACAATTTATCTTGAGATAACTCTATTTCAAGCTAACAACTTTGTTATCTTGAGATAACTCATTATTTCAAGATAACAACTTTGTTGTCGAGATAACAAGACAATTAACTCGTTATCTGAAGATAACTGTTATTTCAAGATAACTTATTTTGAGATAAGACAATTAACTTGTTGCCTCAAGATAACTTTATCTCAAGATAACTAACTCATTATTGCAAGCTCACAACTTTGTTATCTTGAGATAACCAGACAACTTATCTACAACTTTATCTCAAGACAACTCGAGTTTCAAGGTAACAACTTTATCTTGAGTTAACAAGATAACTAGTTATTTCAAGATAACTATCTTGAGATATCAAGACAATTAACGTTATCTCAAGATAACTTTCAAGATTTCAAGATAACAACTTTGTTGTCTTAAGATAACAATTAACTTGTTATCTCAAGATAACAAGATCACTAACTCGTTCTTTCAAGATAACTTATCTTGAGATATCAACTCATTATCTCAAGACAACTTTTGTAAATTCGAGATAACTTTGTTATCTTGAGATGAGATAACTCGTTATCTCAAGACAACTTTTGTTATTTCAAGATAACAACTTTACCTTGAGATCACAAGATAATTAAATAACAATCCAGAAAATTATAACCACCTTGTGGCCTCTGGACTTCTGTACCTTAGACACAAACGTTTTTTGTTTGTTTGTTTGTTTGTTTAAATAAACAAAATACAATCAGTTGTGTCCAAACTTTTGACTGGTGCTGATTAATATAATATACAGAGATTAAATTCAGTAATATTTCACTGTTAGTCCTCCAGGTTCGTGTCAGTAATGACTGTTATAAAACACACAAAAGAAACAGGACAAACCAACACAGTCATTCAATAAACGATTCTCATAAACTACTGACAGCGTTACTGCAGTAGTGTGTTTATTTTATACGGTTATCTGTCAGATAACATGATCTTATTTTCATATGCACATATAAAATACTGAAAATATCAGAACGGGTTGTTGTGCAACAGCCTCGTGAGTGTAGACCATCACAACAGGCATGTAGTTCAGACCGTTTCTCTCAGCTTATCTTACAGGACACCGCGTCCGTTTGGTCGTCCACATCGTACAGTAATAGAGACAGAAGACACAGACATAAAAACAGGGGCTCACTGGTGGGGGGTGTTTAATGAGGGGAGGACGCTGCTTTAGGAGGTGTGGGGAGACAAAATCATCCTCAGTAGAAAAAAATAGAGAAACAGAAAAGAAATGTTGAAATCTCTCTCTGTAGAAGGTCTGGACGTGTTGTGTGATGTGCTGAACGGACACAGCCCTGGCCTCCACTGTCCACTTTCATTACCGTATCCTTGTGAACAGGTTCAACACTGACTTGGATTCCTGAGGAACAAACGACAATTAATGAGGAGAAGCAACGATAAACCGACGAGGTCTGTCTTCAGTTTAAATGCAAACACTGGGTCATTTATTGGAACCAACAGTGGAATCAATGTTTTCAGTAATATAAAACTAAACATGGACAAAACGATTCTAATGTGATGCTGTTATTCGTCATACAGCCTCACAGCTTTAATACTAAGAAGCTCTTTAAAAATTTTTTAGATGTGTCTAGAATGATAAACAGAGCTGTAGAACATCAAAAATGTTTTATGTCTAAGTTCTAATAAAATAAATATGCAGCATGAAGTTCTAATAAAATGAATATCCTGAATAAACTTTTTAAAAATATTGTGAATGATGTTCTGATAACATTAATATCCAAAACGAAGTTCTGATAAAATTAATATCAAGAATGAAGCTCTAATAAAACTAATATCCAGAATGAAGTTCTGATAAAACTAATATCCAGAATGAAGTTCTGATAAAACTAATATCCAGAATGAAGTTCTTAAAAAAATTTCATCAATGAAGTTCTGATAAAATTATCCAGAGTAATGTTGAAGTAAAGTCAATATCAAGAAAAAAAGCCTTTTATTTGAAAAATATCACATCTTCATAAAATCTCATCAGTTTATTTAACAATAAATAAATATTTTATTATAATTATTATGTATGATCAGTATCTCCTTGGTATTCTCAAAGAACCTGAACCATTGTATGAGATCTCTAAATACTCCTTCTTTTGAACAGCTGTGTTCAGTTTGGGTGTGTTGGCTGTGTTTACTGAACCTTGGTGCAGCGCGTTTTGCTGAAGACGTTCCAGAACCTCAGCGTTTCGTCTCCTGCTCCCGTCACTATGGCCTCGCCGTCTGGGGACACAGCCTGGAGGACAAACACACAAAAACACTGCCTTATATTTGACTCCTGTACAACATGACAACAGACTCTCCAAACTAGTGGAAGCTGACGACTCAGGATCTGTTTGCAAGATCTGTTAACCAATTTTGGGTCAACAACAAAACATGTTTCCTCTTAGGCAAGTGAAGCAACACCATCTGTGGACCATCATCATCAGTTACAGAGTTACTGCTGAAGCCACATAATCACCAAAGTCTCTCTTCACCAAACTGAACAGAACAGTCCACAAATTGAGGTAACATAAAATATCACTAGGTAATTAAAGTCACAGTCAGTAAATCTTCTCACCAGATAGAGCACGCGGTAGGAGTGTCCAGTCAGCTTGGCCACCTGTGTGAGCGAGGGGTATTTCCACACCAGGATCTGGTTCTGTGAGTAGCCGTGTGTGCTGACCTGAGAGTGCGAAACACTGTATTTTACCTCAACATACACATTAATGCATTCAGATGAACTCTGTCACTCAATCATCCGTAGAAACTGCTGAATTTATTCTGACATAATCAACAGCAGATGAGACTTTGAATCTGTGCAGGGCTCAAAATGTCAGAAGCCTATTTTTTAAAAATGTTATCTATGGATTTAAATGAAAATACAACCACCACCAGTTATTTTGAACAAATTCAGAATACAGTTTAGAACGATGCCTGTATCATCAGTAAAAATAAATAAGTAAATACATAAATAAATAGGTATAAGGTTTATATCTGTATTCATATTCACAGTGCATTCTGTGTTCGTTCCGAATGCTGCCCCAGTTTGTGTGTATGACGAGGAGGTTTTTCCTCACCAGTTCGTTGGCGTGTTTGGACCAGGCCAGGTTGCAGACCTGTGAGCCCGTGTCCGTGCTCTGCAGGGCCTGTCCTGTGAGAGTGTTCCAGAAGCGCAGACAGCGGTCGGCCGTCCCTCCGCCGGACGCCAGCAGGCCGTGCTGGTGAGGCGACCAGGCGATGGCCTTCACCGCCGCCAGGTGCTCGCTGTACTGCTGCACGGGCTGCAGGCTGGAGCTGTTCCACACCAGCAGCTACAGCACAGCAGAGCACCAAACACAGTTACTACTGCTCTCAAAGAACATGCACTACACTGAACAACAGCTGGTCGGAATCTTCAGAGAAATAACAGTACCCATGGAAACAAGTGCAAAGGAGTAGTTCAGAGAAAAGGAAAATTTACACAACTCTGTCCTTACAGCCAAAGCAAAGAATCTTATACTGCGCTCACGCTGGCAGCAACGCGACAAAGCGGCGGCCATTTATTTTCAAGGAGAGCTGGCGATTTCCTGCGACAGCAGGCAGAGCGAATGTTGGCAACCCAAAGTGGGAGGAGTCGGCGATGCGACAAAGTTGAGCAGAGTTTAACTTTATGCAAATAAGGAGCGAAGTGATTTGGCGATTATCAATATGAACTGGGCTTTGAGCAGTGTAGCTGCACTTTATCTCCACCACTGTGAAACAATACGCTCAGTTTTTGGTACCCAAATAATTGTTCCTACTAGAGACTGAATAATTGAAGCTGGTGCTTTTGCCGCAAATAGACAGTAATCACAAAGACCAAACAGCGGTTTCCTCACAGACTGACTGCACAGACACGGGGTTTCAATAAAAATAAGCCACAAGCGATTTCTCACCAGGATTTTTAATTTTAGCAGGAACGCATCTGATTTGTGCTTGGCGTCAGTGAAACCATGGCAACCAACGGTCAAGTTGGAGTTCAGAAACGCCCACAGGAGATGAGCAATCAGCGATTTGAGTAACGAGACGAAAAGTCGCTGCTGGTGTGAACGCAGGGTTAGACATCTTAATTGGTACTTTGATCCATTTTTGTAGACAACAGCATTTTGTAGTTTGTATTTGAGATTACATAACAACTCGACAGTTTAAGGCAAGAGTGTGTTGAATATACTGGTGGGATATACGCTCCTATTACCTTTTAACTATATTAGTCTTATAGCTCCAGTGAGAAAGTAAAGAACCAAACCTCAGATAAACCTCATGTCTTGGTTAATCGACTAGATTTGAAGGTAATCTGTGATCTATTGCTCCAAAAACAGCAACTTCATGAAAGGTTTCAGTGACACTGCGTCAGGCATCCAAAACAAAGGTGACTTCAAGATGAACTGTGAAAGAATTCGAGCACCGATTTGTGAAAATTCATCATGATTATTACTGAAACGCGCAGCCGACTCACTTTGTTGTCGTTTCCTCCGGAGGCGAGGTGCTGGTGGTCCGGAGACCACTTTAGCCCGCACACTTCCTGCCTGTGGCCCTGCAGCTTCCTCTCCACGGGCGGAGGGGTGCGCACATCCCGCTGCAGGATCACCCTGTCCCGACTGCCTGAGGACAGCTGCTCGCCGTTCCACGCCAGCGCCCCTGAGAACAGACGGAATGACAAAGTACCTGACAGACGCTCCCCATGATGCCTGTGTGGGCCTGACCATCATGATAAACCATAGTCCACTGGCTCCTGGTCTGGAGTGCTGCTTGCCTGCACATCCCACATCCCATCACACATGATCCAACTAGTCAGCTCACTGACCTGTCAATGGTCCACCCACAAATGCTGCTGCTGTTGTGAGGTTGGACAAGCTTTAGAAAACGCTGGCAAAAATGCTGTTCAACCTAATGATACACTATACCGCACTCAGCTTTTGTCAAAAAAGTACAATTTAGAGTGTGTTAATTTTAAATAATATGTATTTTCGGTGTGTGGAAAGTCTCGTGGGATCTCGTAACGAGAACAGCTGGATACAGTAAGACATTTTGGGCAAAATGTGGGTGAGAATGTAGACTTATTAGGCAAGGCAAGTTTATTTATATAGCACCTTTCAAGCACTGCTGTCATTCAAAGTGCTTTACAAATGAGAAAAATCAGTCAGAGATGGTTTAAAAAAAGGTAAGTAAATGCAAATAGAAAAACACAAAAACAATTAAAACATGATTACAACAAATTTAAAAGAGAAAATCATTCAATTAAATTAGAAATTAAACTAGGAAAGTTATAACAATAATCAAATAAAAAACTAAAAGTTACATTAGGATTTTAAAAAGTTCCGTTACAGAGGAAAAGGGGCTAGAAACGCTAACAGTGTTTAAACTGAGCTGAAAGCTGCTCAAACAGGAACGTTTTAAGCCCGGATTTAAAAGTGTCCAGTGTCTGGCTCTTCTAATACTCTCTGTCAACTGGGTCCATTTAAGAGCAGCATAGTAGCTTCAGCAGGACTAACTGACCAGTTCCTAATGATCTGAGAGTTCTGCTCGGCTCATATCTCTGCAACATATGAAATCAATATGCTGGTCCTGCACCACTGAGCAACTTATAGACCAGTAATAGTATCTTACAGTCTATTCTGTAACTGGTAGCCAGTGTAAGGATTTAAGAATGGGGGGTGATGTGTTCCCTTCTTTTATTGAATTCTAGTGAAACTCTGGCAGCTGCGTTCTGAATCAGCTGAAGCTGTTTGACTGTCTTTTTGGGAGTCCAGTTAGGCGACCATTACAGTGATCAATCCTGCTAGAAATAAAAGTGTGGATCAGTTTCTCAGTTAGAACGCTTCTCAACCAATCAGCTTGCATGGCCAGAACTAACTCTGGTATAAATACTCTTAGTGTATTACAGATGTGTAAAATATCAGGTCATCCCATCAAAACATTTTCTGTCCATCAACTCAAGCACTTAGTAACAAAGCAAATCACTGTAAAAAAGTGTCTGTGATATTTATCTCCGTTAGTGCATGCAAGCGGGTCTGGGTCAGGTACACATGTGTGGTCAGGACGGGTCTCGTGGGTATAGGTCAGGATCAGGCTTCAATATCACGCTTGTGCAGACCTCTAAGCTGCATTAGCCAAAACCTTCACTGCAAAAAAATGGCATCTTGTCAAGTAAAATTATCTTAAATATAGTTAATAAATCTCATATCTAATTCTCCTGTTGAGATTGTTGCAAGCTTAATTTATGATTATTTACCATAATTCCAGACTACTTGTTTTAAGTAATTCTATTGAGTAAAATTATCTCACTATAATGGCATATAATTTTGCTTGTTTTAAGAAATGTGCTTGAAACCAGCTAAATTATCTGCCAGTACAGTGAGATCATTTCACTTAATAAAATTACGTAAAGCAAGTAAAAAATGTCTAGAAATAAGCTAGATAATCTTATAATACGTGCATCTTTTAATAAGGGAAATATCAGAGATATTGACTTGATTTAAGATCATTTCACTTGACAAGATCCCATTTCTGGGTTCATTCAGTATTCGAAGGGTCCCTGTGATGCCAGACACTGACTGACACTGTTTACAAAATGTTAAAATAGCTACTTTCCTCTTGGGTTTGGTTCCAAATCAAATCTAACCCACCCACTCCAGCTATTCAAGGTGGTCTTCAGTATGTTGGTGTAAGAGTAGAGAAGCAGAGTAGAAGCAGTCGTGTATGTTACGTACCAACACGGGCCGAGTGCCCTTCCAAGCTGGTTAACTTCCTCCCTCCGGCTGCGTCCCAAATCTGCACGAAGCCTTTATGGGTTCCTACAGCAACCAAGCTTCCCTGTGGAGAAAAGAACAGTTAGAACTGCCCTGATACATCATTTCATGCAGCATTTGGCAAACAAACGCATATAGAAGCTTTAGGTAAAGAAACTCAGGCTGGGCTGACCCGCTCGTTCCAGCAGACTGACGTCACAGAGTCTCCATCCACTGACAAATCGCATAACCTCGTCACCTGTGGAGAGTTTGAGGAGTAAAAAACACAAAACGTTGAAGTGGTAGTTCAGAATTTACACAGGTTTTATTTACCCTAAGTGTAGTCCATGGTTCTTTAGTTTTGCACTGGAGCTACAAAAATATGAAATAATAAAAGCTTATAGCCCACCAGTTAACTTCATCACACACGAGTCTTAAGCCGTGTTGACTTGTATAGTCATCTCAAATAGACTTGCTTGTGTGGTTTCTGACACTGATATCTATAAAAGTATGAACAAAATATCTGCTAAAACTATTTTTAGCTTTTTAGCATTTTTCCGCTATACTCATCCATGTTTATAGATAACAGTGTGTTGTACAGTGTCAGAAAACACATAAGTGAGTCTCTTTGAAATTACTGAACAAACAGAGGTGGTCAAAAATATAACGTCGTGATACTTCAAGAAATCTTTACGATACATGATACGTCACGATATAGACATCTGATCAGTTGGGACTGAGAAAAAAGAACCAGAAGTGCTAAATTTAAAAAAGTACTATCAAAATCTGTGAACACAATGATTTTTATGCAATATCTGGCACTAAATCTAGTTAAACAGGACTAATTTTGCTCTCTGTATAATGAAACATGCCGTTAGACAGTGTCTACAAGTACTGACGATATTCACAATATGTTTAGAAAACGATACCGTATTGTATTGTGACATTTTGATCACAATAATGATACATTATTGTCATATTGCCCAGTCCTACTGAACAACTCCAGTGCTATGAACTAGAAGGTGACGCAGCACCGTTAGCCTTGTTGCTCCAAGTGCATTATCCAGCGTTTTACACAGGATTTAACAAATGTTTTGCATAATTCAATCGCTGAGACGTAAGTTATTGAAGGGGGTTTGCTGTGAAATGGTTACTTATAGAGAAACTCACAGACATGGATTTCTTTACAGTGGTAGCAGAGGAACCAGGGACATGATATATATTTTATTATGTTTAAAATTCATTTTATCTAAGATTCTAAACAACCAGTGAAGCTGCACGTCTTTATATTTAACGTTTACGATGGGAAAATTGTGTTAAATCAGAAAAAATTATCTGTTTTCTCTGGGGACTATTTTGCCATACAATTTATTTTGTATGCACCCCATGAAATGACTTAAAAATAGCTCACAACTATCGTAAAACTTCTTAGGCATCAAGCAGTGTGTTTGTTTCGGTGAGGCAGCTTTTAGCGGCGTGAAATGCTTCAAATGTCTGTTTCCCATCACCACCACTGTGAACGGTTTTCACACCAAACCACTCTGAATGACTTTGTTTATATCTCAACCACTAAATTAAGCATATTTTTTTAAAAAATGGTGAAATTTCCCTTTGAATTTCAGTTAATGCAAATTTGTTCTGCCTCACACACACACCTGGCTGGTACAGGCGCTCCACAGGTAAACACAGGCCCCCAGACCAACACTCAGGAGGTTTCCGGCAGACCAGTCCACCTGCGCACATCAGAAAACATTTGTGAATGTTAATTCTTCAGTTTTAGTGGAATCAAATTCTGTCCGCCTGGAGCTCCATTATACATGGTGTGTTACACAAGCATGAACAAACCTGTCTTACTGTCAATCTACTCAACATTCCACGTAGCCAAACATGCTCAGACTATGCGTACAGAAAGAGAAAGAAGAGCAGGGATTAAGCCATTGCTAACAGGTTGCATCATTCAAAATGTACAAAGGGCCTGGACACGAACACTGCAGAGGCTGAAGCTGCCTGAGCTACCTGCAATACTGCTGTTATAGCCTGCAACAATTTCCATGCACATTCTCCAGTCATATTATTTTAGATATGGATACAACAATGCTGTGCTAATTTAAAATCTCATTTATGAGTTATTATTGAGAATTACAATAGATTAAAATAAGCATTATATTAACATATATTTAATACAGCACCTAGGGCTGCACGATGTATCGGCTGTGAATCGCTACTGTTATGTGGGCCTTTGCAATACTGAGATCACAGAAGGCTGCGATATGCAAATGAGCGCTCTAACCAATCAGATTCTTTTTGCCATGTGCTGTGAGTACTTTCACCAGTTAGATGTGGGTTAGGCTTGTGAGATTATACTATATTATACTAATATATTATTATCCGATCACACCCTGTGACCGATGATTTGTGTCCTGACCAGTGATTCGTCCACCTCTAGGCTACTGTTATTATTACAAATGATTATTATTAGTTGTTGGAAAGGTGCATTTTCTGACGTTTAAATCATCCAACGTGAATGGCAATCACAATCAACATAGAGTAATACTGTCAATCAGCTCAGGCCTACTGTGGGTTCACTGACGAATCAAGATATTTGTTATTTGTTTAAAATAATGCAGGCCACATTTTTAACACTTTGCAAGGCGCATAACAACAGAAATTTGTAATAATATCACTGCAATACCAGCATTCTGTCATACAGTCCTAATGAAGTCAGTTGTATACTGCAAAAGGTTGAATACCCCTGGTCAAGTGACAGGTCTTGTTGTTTTTCTAAGCAAAAATAAGTTTACACGTTCTCTACAGCAGTGGTCACCAGCCCTCCTCCAGGAGATCTGCTTTCCAGCAGAGTTTTGTTCCAACCTACAGCTAACATGCCTCGTACTCTGTTAATGCATCTGAATCAGCCAATCCAGGACTTCTGAAGCAGTCAATGAGCTGGAGCAGGTGGGGCAGATTATGTTTGGAACTAGACTCTCCAGGAAGGTAGATTTCCAGGACCAGGGTTGGTGGCCACTGCTCTAGGAGTACTAAAATATGACACCTTTCTGAAAATTTAGGAAGCAATTTCTATTTATTTGCTGAGTTTAACATACAGTAAAAAACCCATTAAATATAAAATGTAGCACAGGCCATATTTTCTGTATTTTTTTTTTTATCAAAAGTGATTGTGCATTAAAATGTGCAGAAGTGTGTTCCCTGTAGACGACGTGCTCACTTACTTTCACTAAAAAAATCAATAAAACGTGTCATCCGACCAGGGGCACTCAAATGTTTGCATATGACTTCATATGAATCCATATTCAAGCGTTATGCTGCCTGTGCATGGTGCAGTTGGAAAAAACACTGCATACACTGTACGTTGTTGTATAATACTGGATACAATGAGGCGTCCATGGCTCCCAAAAAAACCTCCCAAAAAATAATTTCACTGACACAGTCGACAGCAAAAATTCAACTGTTGACGGAACATTCTGGTGCTCTACTGTTGGCTGAAATTTCCAGCATTGCTCCACTGAAAACAACGGAATATCCACTTTGCTGTCTGCGGCCTACCCTCATACTGTAAATGCAGCATTAACGGGGCTTAACGCAGCGTACCAGGTTAAGGTAGAAGTCGTCCTGCAGCTCTGGAGCGTCCAGGACCTTGAAGGGAATTTTGGAGATTTTTCGTGCTGGCTTTCGCGGCGAGCGCAACAGCTTGTGACTGCAGACAGATTGACACACACACACAGTAACAACAATCATCAATGCTGAATGAACAATGTGTAAGAAGAAAAACTCCTACATTTAAAAAGAAATTTAAATTCATTAAGGAGCAACTGATAAACTGGAATTGGACCCACTCAGTGCAGAGTGTGACTGTACCTTTTGTTGCTGAGAGGCGAGAGGGAGTAAGGGGAGATTTCATTGCCGCTGTCGAAAGGCACTCGCTTTGTGTGGATTGTGTACTGAAAGACACAGAAATGAAACAGTCAGTCATCTTTACCTTCACCAACAGTACGGCTCATGCGATAAACAACTCTAAGCCAGCCTTCTATATGAGTATAACTCACTTAAAGATGGTAATGATGCTTAAAATGATCATGATAAATGGCTGGTCTGTCATATACGGTCAGCCACATTACTATTTTTCACTGCCCAAATGCTCTAAGCCTGGATGAGGGAACCAGACAGTACACCTCTTGTGCTTTTGAACTGGGCATTAATTAAAGAGTGAGTTAAAACGAGTCATACAAGGCTTTACTCACTGAACAGACACAGAATATCTCGTGAAAGAAGAACAAAGTGTCTGAGTTGAGGTTGAGAAGTACACCAGCACTTTTTAGTCAGCCGTTTTAGTTCTGCCCAAATGTGAGTCATTTTTACCGACTGCAGCTCCTGCTTCAGTAAAGATTCTTTGCCCTGCTATCAAACGAGCCCTAGAAATAAGATCAGGTTATATTAATCCAGCGCAAATCAACCTGTCAGTAAAACGCTCATTGCGTGGAAAAGGAGTGCAGGCATTCAAAGAAAGGTTTCCTTGTGTTCTCTGTGGCTGAAATCAAGCTGATATGTGTGGTCCTACCTCAAACTTTTCATATTCAGTTTATGTAAACGCTGTGTTAATTATCAAAATAACGTTACTGAATTGTTGAAAGTTATAAACACATTTTGATGAAGCTTAATGTATCCATTGATACAGCTATAACAATATGCACCGCTTTTAAATGGATCAAATTTGAGAAAATAAGACAAATGCGATTATCACGATTCATTAAGTCCGACAGCCCTATTTTTTATTCATAACCATGTAATTTAAAACAGCAATTTATACACATATGGGTTATTATATACATACAGATTAACCTGTTATAAATGACTATTATATATTTGTAGATACTATATACATATATTCTATCTATTTCTAAAGTTCTGAGGCTTTCAAAGAAACGTTTCTTTGTGTTCTCTGCAGCTAAAATCAAGCGGGGATGTGTTGTCCTGCTTCAAGTGCCCAAACTCAAACTCAGAACTTTAAAACGCATAACCCCCCGCCCCGGGCGCCGTGGATAGGGCTGCCCACCGCTCCAGGCAAGTGTGCTCACTGCCCCCTAGTGTGTGTGTTCACTAGTGTGCATGTATGTGGGTGTTTCACTGCACGGATGGGTTAAATGCGGAGGTCTAATTCCTCTGTGTGCAAACACAGTTGGATAATGGTTCTGAATTCAAATTCAAGCCCAAAAAACACAAACGGTCCCGCTCAGGAGATTAACTGAACTTAACTGAATTAAACCTGAGCAATTCTAGTTTGGAAGACGTTGCCTGGATACTGAAGAATACTGTTAAATAATTGAATTTATATCACCCACCCACAGTAGCAGTATGTGCCTGTGAGTGATGCTCACCCTGAAGAGGCTGTGTGTGTCCTGGTTGAGGACGGCCTGTCGCCGGTCGTCTGTGTGAGGATCAGGAACCGTCTCGATTCCCGCCCCCAGCAGCTCGTTCCGCAGCAGAGCGGCGTAGGCCACTGCGTCTGTTTACACCGGTGTAGATAATAACATGTCATACAGTGTCAGAAATCACATAAACACATCATTTACAGATTATTTGCCAACTCCATCACTATGTGATGACTTAGCTATGTAGTTAGCAGCATTCTAATTGGTGCAGATAAGCTTCCATTACTTGTTAGCTGCACTGGCCTCAAAAATATAGACATCAAACATGTCTTGACTGATTGACTAAGACGGAAATAGT
This sequence comes from Colossoma macropomum, assembly GCF_904425465.1. Taxonomy (NCBI): domain Eukaryota; kingdom Metazoa; phylum Chordata; class Actinopteri; order Characiformes; family Serrasalmidae; genus Colossoma; species Colossoma macropomum. The sequence continues at coordinate 39,380,834 of NW_023494805.1, forward strand.
GTATATTTGATTTTTAAACCAGGCTATCGCTTGAACCACAGATGACTCCCTAAAACATAAACGTTACCCTTTCCACTGTCCGCACTCGCATCCTTTGACCTTTGATTCTGGTTGGGCGACCAGCAGTTCTCCTACACAATCAAGAAATAAACAAACAAATAAATAAGAAAGGCATTTTTGGGAGAAATAAGCATCGGTCACAGATAAAGTGACTTACGTTGGCGTAGTGGAAGTTGATGCTCCAGTTGCTCCCCGCGCGAGTGGGTATGAACCGGTCCCCCGATTTAACGCTGACTGGACTGCATGTGGCGTATCCTGACTGGAGTGGGAAAAAAACAACAACCGTAAAGGAGCTGGCCATCAGGATCACGGACAGCACAGCGGTCATCTCACTAGTTTTGGGCGATGGTTACTGGAGTATATCTAAACTGTGCTTTCTTTTGTCTTTTTTAAACATTTGTTTTGACCGAGTGTGTCAGAGAACCGCACAACCAGCTGCGACTGCGTCTCACAATACGAGAAATGGCCAGATCCAGACAAAGCTGATGGAAATGTTTCACATATTTGTACAGTGCAAGTTCTTATGTTGAGTTATTGTTCTATAGCTCATCACACAGGCCTCAAACACAAAGATAAATCACGATATCAACCAAGCGATCTTATACACCAGGCTGCAATGAATGACTGTTAATCCTTCTGTGTTCTTTTTTGTTTAGTGGTGTAAAAGGTAATGTGTTAATTACATATTAACACAGTAAATTATTAACATCACCTTTTTAAACTCTTTTTCCTAGTTCATGTGAGTTTTATGGGTGATACGGCCAAAATGAAGCATCACAATACTTCAAATCATTTCCACAATGCATGACGTACATCACGATATTTTGTCTTTCTGAGATTTAAGTTAGAACAGACAATTTACAATTATAAATATATAATAAACAGGCCTAATTATGCTCACTTTATGATGGAACATGTAGTTAGTCAGTGTTCTTTAAGTACCGACAATATCAATAATGGGCACAGGCGTGTTGTGATATAGTTTATCACGATAACGATAAAACATTGTCATATTGTTTCAAGTTTATTAGTCATTTGAACGACATGTCAGGACATTCATGCATTAAAATGCTTGTGATGAAGCTCAGCTAATCACTACAGCAGGGCAGCATTATGTACATACTAAAAACAATACAGTCAAAATACAGCAAAAAACAAAGCAAAAAGAAAAAGAAATAGAATAAATATACACAAAATATACAGAGACAGGATATACTATTACTACTATGTACAAATATATTGAATAAAGAATAATCTTAAAAGAGAGAATATATATATATATATATATATATATATATATATATATATATGGTTGCTGGAGGCTATCCCAGATGTCATCGGGCGGAAGGCATTGGTCACCAGTCCATCAGTCCATCACAGGGCAGTGTGTATGTGTGTGTATATATATATATATATATATATATATATATATATATATATATATATATATATATATATATATATAAATTTTTTTAAGTGACTTGGTTATATTGTCCATAGCAGTGATAGAATAAATATCAAAGTGAAGTGCAATAGTGCAATAGTATTGAGGAAGCACTCAATATACTGTCTATGAACACTGCATTAACAATTAAATTAATATTATTGAATTATTGAATAAGTAATAAATACACTCTGACGAAGCAACAATTTAAATTTCTTTAGGGTCAAATTAGAGAAAATAAGACAAATGTGATAAACTACACAAAAAGTGTGATTAATCTAGATTGGTTAAAGGTTTAATAGCCCTACTATTTATTCATATCAATGTAAAGTTAAACAGTAATTTATACATAAACTGTGGCATTCTGTATGAACAGGTTAACCTGTTGACCATCTACTGCAGGTTATTTCTCACACCGGCTCACTACTAACAATACAAGCTGGATGATCGTATTTATACCATTTACCCACCTTGGTCAGCTGGCCCTCGGGCACGTTCTGGTGATTGATCTGCCTGAGGAGGCGTCTCTCATAGTCCTGGTCCATTTCCCCCTGAAGCCACCGCTCCGGCTCCGGCTCTGCCTCAGTCTGCACACGCAGATCCCCCGAGCGCTCCCATCCCTGAGCAAAAACACGCCTTCGTCAGGTCACGAACAGCGCCAGGCGATCCGAAAAATGACCTACTGATCGAGCAGACGCAACTCTACGTCTATGTACTGTCATACTGATAAAGGTCTATATAAAAACACTACACAGGTGTACAGAGATACTGCCTCTGCACTCTAACAGCGACAAACACACCTTAGTCTTATTTTCATGATTCTACTGTCCACTTTCAAAGCTGCTGCTGTGCACCTATTATTGTTATACATATATACATATATATATATATACATATATATACACATATATATATATATACATATATATACACATATATATATATATATATATATATACACATATATATATATATATATATATACACACACACATACATACATACATACCAAAAGGGTTCTCCTTTTGTGTACAATCTTGGCGTCACAACAATCGAAGAACCCTTTTTATTGCTATATAGAACCCTTTTCAAAAGGGCTCTACATAGAACCATATACAACACATTCTCCATCAATCCGAAGAACACTTTCATGCCTTTAATCGTGCAAAGGGTTCTTTGAGCGTTCATGATTCTATATAGAACCGTTTTCTTAACTAAAGAACCTCATTTTTAAGTGTGTATCTTAAATGTATTATCCTCTGCTTTACTAAAACACATTACAGACTTTAAATTTGCTGGGTGACATCAGCGAGTCTGACAGGGGAACTCATCGCAGAGCAATTTACAGGCCTGAATTTCCTTACAGTGGGGGTGACAGGAACCAGGGTCTGTCGTCTATTTACTATTTAAGGCCGAAACTTTATCTCAAAACAGTCATAAGACAGGATCTCACATATCAGGCAGCTATTAAACTCTTCATAGATCTGGTTCCTATCACCACCACTGTCAACTGTTCTCTAGAACAGAGCATTTCAGATTAGACTGCTCTGAATGAGTTAACATCTTAACCATTTAATTAGGCAGAAGTTTGGAAAAAGTGGTGGAATTCCCCTTTAGGCCAAAATAACCTAAACCAAAAGTTTTAGTTTAATGTATGTAGACAAGTCTATCACTCTTTCCACACCTTACTCATTTTCACTCCAGAAGGGATCACCCATCAGCTAGCTTGTTCTAAACTCATGTGCTAAAGGGGAATATCACCGCTTTTTCAAAATTTCTGCATAATTAAATTTTTAAGCTATGAATAAAGTCATTGAGAGTGGTTTGATGTTAAACATCCCATTCTAGAGAGACTATTGAGTCAGAATTGCTCACAGTGGTGGTGATAGGAACCAGACGTCCACCTCTAAAAGCTCCCTTATAAAAAGTTATTACATGAAATGGTTCTGAACACACTGACACTGTTTTACAACAGTACTTTTTATAATCCATTCATGGCGGAGAAGCAGATGCAGTATATTGTAAGGCAAAATAGTCCAACTATTTAGTCCAACTTTAGAACTATTTTACCATCATCAACATACTATATAAAAACTCATGTAGGTTCACTGGTAGTTTTGGACGGTAAATAAAATGACTGTATTTGCACTGAAGACATTGTGACCCCTGGTTCCCAACAACGGCTGAAATATGCAGAAATTTTGGAAAGTCGGTGTAATTCCCCTTTAGCACCAACATACTTGTTATCTGTCAGCTGAAAGCAAAAGGTTTAAGAGACAGCATCACACAACCAAGCACTGCCAGGCTACCGAGCCTTAACGAAGCTGAAATCAGCTTCTGGTTCGAATTTCTCCAGTCCACCTTAAATAGTGCAGCAGTTACATTCTGCACCATTTAAGGTGGACCGGAAAATTCGACCAAGAAGCTGGTGAACAGGCTAACAACTTCAGCCTCGTCGAGACGTAAAGCCAGCCTGACAATACAACACCTTTCAGATGAGACTATACTTAAATATTTTACGTATACAAGCAACAGAAAGCAGACATATAGGTTAACATCTACTGCCTTTTAGACACATCACAAGATGCAAGGCAGACAATAGCAACCTGTCACTTCACAATACAGCAAAGATAAACATGACAAGACGTTTAAAAGATACTAAAGCTACTCAGCAAAGAACACCTACCACTTTTTTATGGCTATTCTTCCATAATAAATACATACAATCTCACATAAAAGCTCAAGACATTTTCACTCTCCTGCCTACAAGACACACAGTTGCTATGGAAGCTAACTGGAAACCACAAACACGTCAAAACCAGCTAAACCAGCCTAAGCTAAGAGTCATATTTTGCCTAACATCTTAATTTCTAGCTATAAAGCCTCCATTCAGGCTGTCTGGTCGCTGTCAGCTGTGGAAGAACGACATTTTCCGCCAGCGACTGTGAAATAGCTTAGCCAGCCGGCTAACGTTAACGTTAGCTAACCTGTTTGTGCTGTTTATGAGGCGCACTTAGGGCTCATTTTGGAGACCGTCAGTCGGAAAAACGTTCACGAAGCCTGTAAAGAGCTTCAGCGTACGTGTGCTGAGAGGGTCTTAAAAAAGGTCAGTTTCTGTCCTCTTTTTCCTGCGTGTTTGTTTGTTTTTCAGACGTGTGTGTTCCCAGTTATTCGGCTGAAGAGCTCCTGTGTTTACGTTTGACGCCGAAGATGGCGACGACAATCAGCTGTGTAAAAGCGAACCGGCCACACGAGGGCGCTGCGGCGCACACGTTCATTATTAAATACACAATCAGTTCAGCTCGAACTCTCTCAGTCTACCGTATAGAGAGGCACGAGAAACGAAACGCGCCTCAATCAACCAATCAACCGACCAATCAATCAATCAATCAATCAAAGAGTAGCCGAAAATTACAATTTTGACATAAAACTGTTAATAAATACGTTTTGTTTACCCATGCATTTATGTAATTCTACATTTATTTATTTATGTATATTTCTAAATTTATGACAGAAAAATAAATAATTAAATAAATAAATGTAGAAAGGTAGAAATGTACATAGAAATATATTTATTTATTTTTAGATTTATGTAAAAAATAAATAAATAAATAGGTAGGTAGGAAGTCAAAAAATAAAAATAATAGAAACTGGGACATAAAAAAGACATGAAAAAATAAATGTTTTCTTTACCTATGCATTTGTGTAATTCTACATTTATTTACTTATTTCTAGATTTTGTACTTAAATAAATAAATACATAAATAAATAAATGAGTAGCCAAAAAGTAAATAATTAAATTTTGACATAAAACTGTAGATAAATAAATACATGATCTGTTTAGCCATGCATTTATGTAATTCTACATTTCTCTATTTGTTTACAGATTTATGCCAAAATAATTCATAATTAAATAAATGAGAAGCTTAAAAGCTAAAATAAATAAATTAAGACATAATACTGTAAATAAATAAATAAATGTTTTATTTACGTATGCATTTATGTAATTCTGCATGTATTTATTTATATATTTAAATATTTATTTATTTATTTATAGATTTATTTCCCCAGTACGCTAATACACTGTTAGTTAATCACAGAGAAAGCAGCGTGCTCGATTACTTCTGCCTGTTTCTGAAATGCTGAGAGTGATAGCAGAAGAGCTGAGCAGAGCTTGTGTATAGTTCGCTCGATGGTGGATGAATTAAGACCTTTATACACTCCAAACACACTTTATACACCTTATACACACTTTATACACTTCATACACACTTTATACACTTCATACACACTTTATACACACTTTATACAATTCATACACACTTTATATACACTTTATATACTTTATACACACTTCATACACTTTATACACACTTTATACAATTCATACACACTTTATACACACTTTATACACTTTATACACACTTCATACACTTTATACACACTTTATACAATTCATACACACTTTATACACTTCATACACACTTTATACACACTTTATACAATTCATACAATTTATACACACTTCATACACTTTATACACACTTTATACAATTCATACACACTATACACACTTCATACACTTTATACACACTTTATACACACTTTATACACTTTATACATTTTATACACACTTTATACACACTTCATACAATTCATAAACATTTTATACACTTTATACAATTCATACACACTATACACACTTCATACACTTTATACACACTTTATACACACTTTATACACTTTATACATTTTATACACACTTTATACACACTTTATACACATCATATACACTTTGTACACTTTATACACACTTCATCCACTTTACACACACTTTATACACTGTACACTTCATACACTCCGAGCGTGATTTATTCGTGACATAAGTTATTTTGACATAAACATAGTGGTTTTGCTTTCTAATGGGAATTGGTTTAATAGTTTCCAATAGAGAGCAGAGTAGTTTCCTACAGAACATCTTTAGATCCCATTAGGAGACCTTCAAATGCCTTTAGAATCAGCCACTGGTCACCTGTGAAACCACTAGGATCCTTTACATTTCGATATCAACCTATTAACAAACCCAAATTGCATTACAAAACCATCAGGAACCAACAGAAACACTCATTGGGCTTTTCCAGCAGAGAAATTATCCAACTTATTCTTTAATTGAACATGAGATGCTGCCGTAGGCGACTGAGTGTGGGGGCACGTGTTCTTTATACATAGGCTGATGTCACTACACATAACGTTATTTACCTCCTTATTAATATGTAGAACATATAGATGGTTGTTATTCTCCCTCTGAAGTCCAGAGGAAGACTGACCCTCTGAAATCAATATAAAACACAGGCGGTGGGCCAAAGAGAAACGTTTCATCTTTGAGGGTCCCACCCCAGTGATGAGAGGGGTACTGCCCCAGTGACAGTTTAGTACCTTTATTTAGAGTGGAGTCTTAAAAAAAAAAATATATATATATATATATATATAATGTATATGGATATATACACACCGATCAGGCACAACATTATGACCACCTCCTTGTTTCTACACTCATTGTCCATTTTATCAGCTCCACTTACTATATAGGTGCACTTTGTAGTTCTACAGTTACAGACTGTAGTCCATCTGTTTCTCTGCATACTTTGTTAGCCCCCTTTTACACTGTTCTTCAGTGGTCAGGACCCCCATGGACCCTCACAGAGCAGGTACTATTTGGGTGGTGGATCATTCTCAGCACTGCAATAACACTGACGTGGTGGTGGTGTGTTAGAGTGTGTTGTGCTGGTACAAGTGGATCAGACACAGCAGACACTGCTGGAGTTTTTAAACACTGTGTCCACTCACTGTCCACTCTATTAGACACTCCTACCTTGTCGGTCCACCTTGTAGATGTAAAGTCAGAGACGATAGCTCATCTGCTGCTGCACAGTTTGTGTTGGTCATCCTCTAGTCCTTCATCAGTGGTCACAGGTCGCTGCCCACAGGACGCTGTTGGCTGAATATTTTTGGTTGGTGGACTATTCTCAGTCCAGCAGTGACACTGAGGTGTTTAAAAACTCCAGCAGCACTGCTGTGTCTGATCCACTCAGACCAGCACAACACATACTAACACACCACCACCACATCAGTGTTACTGCAGTGCTGAGAATGATCCACCACCCAAACAGTACCTGCTCTGTGAGGGTCCATGGGGGTCCCAACCACTGAAGAACAGGGTAAAAGGGGGCACCCCTATACCATGATGAATACTGACTTTCAAACCGTGTACTGATAACAAGCTGAGTGGCCTTTAGCCCGGAGGACACAGCATCCATGTTTTCCAAAAAGAATTTCAAATGGTGGTTTGTCAGACCACAGGACACTTTTCCCCCCAAGTCCATTTTAAATGACCTCAGGCCCAGAGAAGGCGGCAGTGTTTCTGGATCCTGTTTATATATGGTTTCTTCTTTATGTTTTGGAGTTTTAACTGGCATTTGTGGATGCAGTGATGAACTGTGTTCACAGACAGTGGTTTTCAGAAGTGTTTCTGAGCCCAGGCAGTGATTTCCACTGCAGAATCATGTCTGTTTTTAATGCAGTGCTGCCTGAGAGCCCATAGATTACGGCCAGCAAATACTGGTTTTTGACCTTGTCCCTTGCATACAGAGATTTCTCCAGATTCTCTGAATCTTTTAATGGTATTATGTACCATAGATGATGAAAAGCTCTTTGTCCTTTGTTCTAGGTCTCTAAGTTCTTTGCTTTTTTATGTTGAGAGACGTTATTCTTGAATTGTTGCACTATTTGATCCTACAGTCTTTCACAGAGTGGTGAACCCTTCTCATCTTTACTTCTGAAAGACTCCGCCTCTCTGAGATGCTCTTTTATACCCAATCATGTTACTGACCTGTTGTCAGTCAACCACCAGATGTTTTTTTAGCATTACGCAACTTTACCAGCCTTTTGTTGCGCCCGTCACAACTTTTTTGGAACATGTTGTTGGCATCAAATTAAAAACGGGCAAATAATTTTCAAAAAACAATACAATTTTTCAGTTTTAGCGTTTGGCTTTACATGGTTTGCACATCATTGCATTTTGTTTTCATTTACATTTTGCACAGCGTCACAGAACTTTTTTGGAAATGGGGTTGTATACATATACATGATTAGGGCTGTCACAATCATCAATTGTCACCTGATGGTAGTTTGATATAATAAATAACTGTGACTTACAATTTAATTGCCTTGTCTTAAAGTGGCCAGACAGGCTGATAAGCCATCTTGCTTCCTTGCAGTCTTTGCTTTCTGGACACTCAATGGAAGATCTGTCAAATTCCTAATAGAAACCTAATTACTAATAAAGTTAAACACGTCTCATATAAACTTATACATAAAGTCTACCCAGCTAAAAATTACTTTACCGAATTGAAACATAACATTGAAACGACTTGCTCATTCTGTAGTAACTATGCAGAAACAGCCATTCACGTATTCTGGCATGGTCAATATGTAAAAAAAAATCATGTGCCTATTATTCTTCAATATATTGATGTTAGGTATTGTTTACTATGGAAACGTATTATTTGGCCTTCTGGATAATCATTTTATAATCAAAGCTATTAGATCCGTTAAAGCATGTGTAAGAGTTAGAGTGCATAGCTGCAATAATCCCTGAAAGCTGAGTGTGTTTCTTGTTTTTGCTTAAAGACATGCTGAGCTGTTCTTATCTGGGGGAGGCTGAGGGCTTCGGCCTTGAGGCCGGTACAGGGAGAACAGGATGGGGCCTTCAGCTTCTCCTACCTCCAGAACATTCTGTCCTATGATGTCTGTTCATGCTGCTCGTGCCAAGACCTGCCAGGGTCTGGGCCTTGAAACCCCCCACCCACCCTTGCTGCTAACTTCCATGAACTATTTGAAGGTTCCACCATCTGCTACGAAGCCCAGTCTCACATTCCCATCCTAATTTCAACAGAGCCGGTTTATGAGAAGCCTGACCTCTTCCTATTTCTCCCGTTGTATCAAAACCATGACTGCAAAACAGCAGAGGGCTCCCGCGAGCGAGTGGGCTGGCGAGCAGAGCAGCTCATTGGCTGTTCATGCTCACAGACGTCATGAAACTGGGACATGTAACAGTTAGTTGACTGTTAGTAGTGGCTACTCAACAGGTCTCTATGAACACCTCACTAAGTTTGGTATTCACTAAATGCCCACTCAGGCACCATTTAATGCAGAGAGGAAAAAGCTGGCGAATAGGAAGCTGACAGTGTCAGAAAATGCTACCAGTATTAAAACTACAGTTCGGATGTGTGGACAGCCAGTCTCCCTTTAAAAACACACCACATTTGGAATGAAGTGGGTGCTACCAGACTTTTGCTGCTTTTGGGACCACTGGGACTTGGCAAAGGGGTGTGATCCCCTCGGGATATTAAACATTCTCCAGCTACCTTTTCTGTGGTTGGTACAGTTTACTGCACAACAGCTCCTTGTCATTGTGGCTTTATGCTGTAAAGAGTGCTGCCTTCTAGCATAAAGAGCACCGCTTTTTGTTTATTTCTGTCTCCTAGTTGCACATGCATCTCCAAGATGATGTGCACAGAAACCCCCCCTGTAATATGTATGGACTTTGCCCCCCTCATTAGACACAAAAACCTGCCATTGGAACACTAGGCACCTAAACGAGTTCCCTGGTCCTGGTTTGATCAATGTAAACATAGTTTTCAGAATACTTTTCACTTTAAAATCGGCCATCATTTCTTTACTGTCAAAACAATTTATTTCCAAAATCGTAACTTTACATGAAAAAATCAAAAACATTCTTAACTTTTAGGATAAGTTGTAATACAATGTTCAAATAATGTAGGAAAATAAAAATCGTCTACAGCAACGAATTTTTCTGCCCACCTTCAAACATTGTCAGCTGCTCCACAAGGGAAAATAGGACACTGGACTTACACAGCTCTACTGCATTTCCTCCACTGGGAAACTCAGACCATAACCCGGTGCACCTGAGGTCTCTGTATAAACGTCTTGTACTGAGGCAACCTGCGGTGACCAAGTCAGTCAGGAAGTGGTCAGCTGAGGCCATGGATGTCCTGACGGGCTGCTTTGAAACAAGTGACTGGGACATTCTTTGTGATGAGGACATCAACGGTCTCCTGGTCTCTTTAAGAGTATGTAAACCTTTGTGTGGACAATGCTGTGCTTTCCCAGACGCTGTGTTGTTTTACTAACGACAAAATCCTGGATGACCGCTGAACAAGAAGAAGGGGGCTTTTACAGCGGGTGATATGGATGGTACGAATAGAATACAGAGAAAGCTGAGTGTTAGAACTAGAGACTACAGGTGGAAGAGGTGTGGAACGCAATAAAGGAAGTGTCAGGCTAGAAACTGCCCTGCAATCTGCAGGCTGAGCAGACCTGGCCAAGGGCAAATGAGCTGAACACTTCCTTCAATAGGCACAATACTGGGCAATTCGCAAATCCATCACCCAGGACTTCGCTGAACCACACCCTCCCTTTGTGTCCTCCTCAGGCCCCAAACGATGACCATCCCTTGCTGTCTCACCCCTTTCTTCCTCATCCAGACCTCTATATCACAGCTGACCAGATGAGAAGGAAAGAAAGGCAGTGGGCCCTGATGGTGTCAGTGCTAAAGTACTGGAGTACTAGCTTACAAAAATATATTTTTTTTCCGCATCTAAAATGGTTTTATTAGGAAAGATATTTGAGGAACAGGTTTCGGAACAAAAACGTGATACTAGTGCATCCCTACTTACTGTTCACAGCACAGCTTTAGCATAGGGAGATGGGGAGAATAGGTCTGGGCCCAGAGAAGAGCAGAAGAGCATGTTAACATCCTGCTAACTGACGGTGGGATGAGAGGGGAATAGAGGTGAAAGAGGCAGGGGGATTAGGGCAGTAAGACGTCTGTAGTTACAAACATGCAGTAGAATGTGTTGGAGCTGGAGGCCATCAGGAGAAGGTCGGTTCTTTTCACCTTGCAGGCTGTGATCTTCGGGAGGCCTTTATAGATGAAAGTTGTGTTGCTGGCAGCAATGTGGCTGTTCGGTTTGTCACTGCACTTTCTCCTTGCTGCTTTAACTCACTTTCCAGCCTGCATTTGTCCTTTTTGTCGGGAATTTTCCCCTATTCCTGAACGCTGCCTCGCTTTACCTATCAAACTACAGACGGACATTTCATTCCATTCCAGCCTCCACTCATAAAACTGAAGATACAGCACTAAATGGCGCAGCAGTTAAATCACATTATGGAAAAAATTAAGCAAGAGAGAGAGGCAGTCAGGACCCTCTCACATTAATCTGCACCAGAAGTTATATAAATCACAAAAATACAGGCTGTATCAATTTAAGTACACATAAAAAATTGACAAGGATCATCATGTTTCTGGCTTAAATCTGAGTCTTTTTGCACTTGTGGGTCTTCAGCCTTTTCTGTTGCCAGAAGCTCCTCCCACACTCCGAGCAGTGATGCGGCTTCTCTCCTGTGTGAGTGCGCTGGTGTATTTGGAGATACCCTCTGGCGGTAAAACTCTTCCCGCAGTCTGAGCAGTGATACGGCTTCACTCCTGTGTGAGTGCGCTGGTGTATTTGGAGAGACCCTCTGGCGGTAAAACTCTTCCCGCAGTCTGAGCACTGAAACGGTTTCTCTCCTGTGTGAGTGCGCTGGTGAAACTGGAGACCATTCTTTGAAGCAAAACTTCTCCCGCAGTCTGAGCAGCGATACGGCTTCACTCCTGTGTGAGTGCGCTGGTGTGCTTGGAGAGACCCACTGGCGGTAAAACTCTTCCCGCAGTCTGAGCAGCGATACGGCCTCTCTCCTGTGTGAGTGCGCTGGTGTCTTTGGAGAGACCCACTGGCGGTAAAACTCTTCCCGCAGTCTGAGCAGCGATACGGCCTCTCTCCTGTGTGAGTGCGCTGGTGTGTCTGGAGACTGCTCCGTTCAGTAAAATACTTTCCACACTCCTCACAGTAGTACGGCTTCACTCTGGTGTGAGTGCGCTGGTGTCTGCGGAAATTACCCAGCACGTTGAAACACTTCCCGCAATCTGAACAGAAATACGGCTTCGCTCCGGTGTGAATGAGCTGGTGCTGCTGGAGAGCACTCCGTAGAGCGAAACACTTCCCGCATTCTGTGCAACAATACGGCTTCAGGCCTGTGTGGACAGCCTGGTGTACTCTGAGAGAAGCTCTTTCTCTGAAACTCCTCCCACACTCTGCACACTGATACGGCTTCTCTCCCGTGTGGATGCGCTGGTGACTTCGGAGGGAACTTTTTCCTCGAAAGCTCTTCCCGCACTCGGAACAGTCGAACAGCTTTTCTTGGGAGTGAACGCGCTTGTGCTGATAGAGATAAGTCTGTCGACCAAAGCTCTGGCCGCACTCTGGGCAATGATACAGTTTCGACCCCGTGTGAACGTTCTGGTGTAGTCGGAGGTGGCACTGTCGATAAAAACTCTTCCCACACTCCGAGCAGCGATACGGCCTCTCTCCTGTGTGAATGTGCTGGTGTTTTTGGAGGCTAGTCTTTGCAGTAAAACTCTTCCCACACTCCGAGCAGTGGTGCGGCTTCACTCCTGTGTGAGTGCGCTGGTGTCTTAGGAAGTTACTCAGCTGAGTGAAACTCTTTCCACACTGTGAGCACTCGTGCGGCTTCACCCCCGTGTGAATGCGCTGGTGCCTTTTGAAAGAACTTCTGTTACTAAAACTCTTCCCACAGGCCGAGCAGCGATACGGCTTCTCCCCCGTGTGAACCCGCTGGTGACTCTGCAGCTCGACTGGTCGAGAAAAACTCTTCCCACAGTCTGAGCACTGGTACTTTTTCTCCCTGGCTCTGTCTTTCGTGACTCTTTTGCGAGGTGATTTAGCACACGGAGTAGCGCTGGAAGTTTCCTGACTACTGGAGCTTTTTGTGGCTGCCATATTCTGAGTTTCCTGATTTCAGCAGTCTGATGTTCTCCTCACAGAGGCGTCTCCTGATGTGTTTAGGTGGTAAGCTTGAGCTGCAGAAAGAAAGAGAACATAATGAACAGGACGTCACATTTTCACAAGTGCAGCATCTCAATGGTTACACAATTATTAGCTGACAGTGATACAAGGTGGACTGACAAGGTAGGAGAGTCTAATAGAGTGGACAGTGAGTGGACACAGTGTTTAAAAACTCCAGCAGCACTGCTGTGTCTGATCCACTCGTACCGGCACAACACACACTAACACACCACCACCACGTCAGTGTTACTGCAGTGCTGAGAATGACCCACCACCCAAATAATATCTGCTCTGTGAGGGTCCATGGGGGTCCTGACCACTGAAAAACAGGGTAAAATGGGGCTAACAAAGTATGCAGAGAAACAGATGGACTACAGTCTGTAACTGTAGAACTACAAAGTGCACCTATATAGTAAGTGGAGCTGATAAAATGGACAATGAGTGCAGAAACAAGGACATAATGTTATGCCTGATCGGTGTGTATGTATGTGTGTATATTAGCTGCATTTACACCATTCTACTGAGCCCCTAAGGTGACATGGTCATTGTTTTTTAATAAGGCTTGGCCACGCATTAAGTAAACTGTGGTCTCAATTTAGTAATTTGTGGCTACACCTTGTTAAAAAACAATCACCATGACTGTGTCCAGAAACCCTAAGAGTTACTGCTTTTCCCTACCGATCCTCCTCGTCTCCTCCTTGACCTGGACACTGATTTTGTGACGCCATCTCACTGGCTGTCCGAATACTGGAGGAGATGAGAGGAGCCGTTTAAAATACCCGCCGAAGCTGCTTCAAGCGGAGGATACGCCAGTGTCCCTGCTGAAAAAAACAGCACAGACCAGCATGCATGTCACGCTGGTCTAAGCTGGTTACCCAGCATGGTCATGCTGGTTGACCAGCATACAGTGTCAAAACACAACATATGCTGGTTTTAGAGGTGATCAGCTTATCAATTCCCATTGCTGTGACGGATGTTTTGAATAAATAATCTTTATCTTTGATAGTTCTAACAAGTAGTGTTTATTAACCAATATAATAATAATAATAATAATAATAATAATAATAATGATGTTATATTTGTATAGCGCCTTTCACAAACCCAAGGTCGCTTCACATAGCATAGGCAAACAAACAAACCAAAACCTAAGCAGTGAAAAAGGTAGAAAAATGCTGATTAAAGAGAAAAGTCTTTAAGTCAGATTTGAAGGAGGAGAGGAAGGTCTGGTGCGCGGGACAGCAAGTAAGTCATTACAAGAAGACCTGAGAGAGCGAGAGGGAGTGTAAGAGGTCAGCAGTTCTCTGAGGTAGGGGGGAGCAGGTTATGCAGGGCTTTGAAAGTGAGTAGCATAATTTTAAACATTATACGGGACGGGACCGGCAGCCAGTGTAGCTGAGAGAGAATGGGGGTGATGTGAGCTGAACGCTTAGTCTGAGTGAGAACTCCAGCTGCAGAGTTCTGAATGTACTGTAGCTTTTGTATAGACTTTACAGGGAGACCAACAAAGAGGGAGTTACAGTTGTCAATACGGGTCATAATGGAGGCATGAACCAAAGTTTTTGCATTATCGGTCAGGAACGGGCGAAGACGAGCAATGTTACGTAAATGAAAGAATGCAGTCTTAGTGAGGATCTTGATATGCAGATCAAATTTAAGTGATGGGTCGAGTAAAACACCAAGATTTCTAACAACAGGTGCAGGTTTAACGAGCAGGCCATCCATACTAACCGAAAAATTGGATGATTTTGATAGGAAAAGGTTTAGGGCCAACCAGTAAGAGTTTTATCAGCGTTTAGCATGAGAAAGTTATTGTGCATCCAGAGCTTTAAATCAGAAATACAATCGATTAGTGTATTGGGAGGGGAATCTGAGGGTGTGTGTGTACTGAGACATAACTGAACATCATCAGCATAACAGTGAAAGTTAAGGCCATGGCTACGAATGATCTGGCCAAGGGGTGAGATGTAGATGAAGAAAAATAGGGGTCCAAGTACCGAGCCCTGAGGGACACCACATGTAACAGGAGAGGTGGAGGACTTGTATGGACCTAGTGTGATGAACTGCTGTCTGTCTGTAAGATACGACCTGAACCACTGTAAGAATAGTAATCTTCACACTGTAAGACAGGCCTTAGCTTGTCTGGGAACTTGGACACCTGAGTGCCCTTTTAACAAAGAGGCATCCAGAAGTTTGTGAGAATCTGCTGTGGGAGAAAGAAGAGCTCTCCTTGAGATGATAAGAATAAATAATAAGTCTCTGGAGTAGGTGAATTTACAATACAACCAGTCAAAAGCTAATGCCCTTGGGGAAGTGGAACATCCTGGAACAGCTAAGATAAAACATTTTTAAAAAACATATATCATGTATGTTTGGAAATAAGGGTTCCCAAGGAAAAGTGTAAGGTTTGGAGATGATAGGAACAAAGATGGTATAGAATTTTATGGAAAGGGAGGAGTGACTGCTTCATCACACCAAACAGGATATAAAAATGGGTGTTTCATGACGATCTTTGCATTGTGGTTGTCCGGGAACCATCTTGCCACTGTTGTTTATTAAATAGCGACGATGTGAAGATGATGGAGAAGTCTGCGCTGACACTGTCCTGCTTGTATAAGATGTTTATTACAAAGTAAAACAGTATCATATCAAGCACTATAAAGTGCCTGAGAGGGGATCCATGCCAATTCTGCAGTGTCCCCTCCAGAACAGTATAACTAACTGCTTATATAGGGTTGCTGTCGAAGAAGGAAACAGAACATATGGTCCTTCTTAAAATGATCTCATCCATCTGGAACTAAGAGAGGAAGAGAGAGGGGCCCATTCCCTATGGGACCTTGACCCTTGGACCTTTGGACCAGGGGCCTCCTAACTTAAACATTTCAAACCTGCAAAGTCAGATAACACATGGAACTCGGAAACCACAGTACTTTATAGGTGCATTTGTGTTCATCAGGGTACAAACTATGTAGATGTACCATCTAAGGTGGGAAAAGGGCGTATTAGTACCTTTTAATCACTTAACACTTTAAAATAGATAAAATAAAATCAAATAAAAAGCCTGGAGTCGAAACAGGGTGAATGGTATGGAGCAGGGGTGTCAAACTCAGCCAGTAAAAGGACTGTATTAAAAAAACTGTGGACCAGAAAGGAAAAAGTTCTTTCTTTACTGCAAGTTCATTTAGACTTGGGCTCAGTTTCTGAGCTGCTGAGCTCACATTAAGTGTTTATACTGGTTGAACTGCAGCTGAAATGCATTTTGGTGATATGACTGGTGTGGAATTGAGGTGTAACCGCTGTCCCATAGACTGTTGTAGGGGTAGGAGAGTCAGAGCACATTACGTTGCAGTGCATGCTGGGGACTGTAGTGCAGCGCATTGTAAAATGGGCCAATATTAGAAAATAAAAATGCTTTTTCAGGCCGGACAGGATTGTGTGGCGGGCCTGGTCCAGACCACAGGCCTTGTGTTTGACACATGGGGTATGGAGTAACCAAGGTGACATGGGCTGCGTCCAGAAACATTTGCCGCTGCTCCTGTCCTCTCCCTCCTTTCCTACTGCTCCTCTCCTACCCCAGAGGAACACAGAGGAATCGAGAAGAGGAGAAGAGCAGCAGGAATGGAGAGAACAAGCAGAAACTGGGTTAATGGGGCAGCAGATTCCTTTAAACATCATTATATTCCACTATTAGGGTTGGAGGAGAAAATTGATACAGCATATTATCGCGATGTTTTGAGTGGCAATATTGTATCGATACACGAACGAGAGTATCAATGTTTTATTCTAGAAACTTAAAGTTTTTATGACCGTGTTGGTCAGTATGTCTGCTTGACAGTCCCATTTCGCTGCAGTAAAAAATGATTGAAGTTAGATAAATGGACTGAAAACTTGATTTCGTCTGATAAAACAGATGTTGACTAAGTTTTCCTTTGGGGACATAATTTTCAGTGGAAAAATGTATTGCAGCATATGTTATTGCAATACTACGGCAGCATTTTAGGGCCACTGTTAATAAGCCCACTGCCTTCCCTTTGCAAAGCCTTTGGCCACAATATTGCGACCTTTTCTGGTATTAATGCCACTTTAATGTCGTTCAAATCGCAGTAATACCATATCGCGACTGAAGTTACATGATAATGTCGTATCGTGGTGCTTTTGGTGATTCCCATTCGACTATTGACAAAACGAGCCAATCACGATGTTCGCTTGAAAGCACACCCTAAGCTGCTACACAGAGTGTGGAGGACCTTTCTGTGCCTTCTGTAAGGTAAAGTGATGAACAGTGCGAAGGATTTTTCATAATTTCTGGTAACTTCTATTCATTTCTGTGAAGTAGGTTTGTGTGTTCTTTGTACACTGTCACAAATAAAGGTGCTGTGCTGGTACATTTTTCATTCAAAGTACAAAGAATGTAAACGCACCCTAAAAGGTACAACAGTGATTTTAAGGTCCAGTTTTGTACCTTAAATAAGTTTGTCCAGGTGAAAAGTTCGTATTTGTACCTTTTCATAACTGAATGTTTTAAAACAGAACAGTAAAATAAAAGCCTGGAGGCGAGACGGTGTGTGGAGTCAGTACAGCTTAGAACATATCATTTCAGTGGATTATGGTGACGGATGTTTTGAATAAGTAATCTTTATTTTTGATAGTACTGACAAGTAGTGCTAATTAACCACCGGGAACCATCTCGCCACTCAAGCTCAATAAAGAAGAAGGCCTTTTCCTTCCTTCCACAAGAACTCAGCGACTAAAGTCTCTTATTTTACTTTGCTCTTTTACACTTTGACTATTTTTCTTATTTTGTTAGAAGAAGTTATACTGCAGTTAGCTCTTAGGGTGATAGCATCTGTCCAGGGGCCTTGGGCACAGAAGAGAGGCTCTTAGGCCCGACAGCTGCTGACCAGCATCCAAAATACAATATATGCTGGTTTTACTGGTGACCAGCAATGCTGGTCTATGCTGGTTTTTCTAACAGGGCTGTTCTACCTAGGAAGTCTTGTACAGTTTTTAGAGTGACATCACTGCAGACACGCCTAGAGAGGATGGACAAACACGAATCAGTCCAGCTGTACCTTAAATTCTTTGTTTTAACTGGGTTTATATAATAATCTGTGTTAATAAAAATGTGAACAGGTGGGCTTGGAGTGGTGGTTCGTCAAAAACTGCTGATATCCAATTCAAAAATAAAATAATCAAAACAGCAAGGAGTGTCAGAATTCATATCCAATTTTCACCGTAGATTAAGGCTTCGCAAAGCATACAGTGTTAATCCGAGCTGGTCTCAAGAGCAACTGACAAAAAACAGGGAGTAACTGAAAATCACAAAGAACTGTTAAAACTTTTAGACACTTCTGGGGCAAAGGAGGGGTTTACCCAGCACCTCCTTTGCCCCTCCCATTTTAGATCATGTTACTGTCGGGACCAAGAGCCGCTTTCTTCCTTGCCCAAAGCCCCGACATATGATGGTTCTTAAAATCTAAACTATTCTGTGCTGTGGTTTTGTTCTAATTATTGTCTTAATCACTTACAAAAAAAAAACAAAAATAAAATAAACAAAAATAAAAAGGGTATTCAACCAAAAATAAAAGAAAGTAGAATAAAAGACTTCAGCCGCTGAGTTCTTGTGGAAGGGAGAAAAGGCTTCTTCTTTATTTCAGCATCAGGTGGCACAGGGTCTCGAGAGACCCCAACTGCGCAAATACAGTGTTCCAAACAGCAGTTTATACCATTTATCTGGGGTAGGTTTGATATCTCCCCACCTTACTTCTCAGATTTTGATATTAGCTCATTCTCTAATAGGTCCATCCGTTTGGCCATCGCATGATGAGCTCACTCCTCAAAACTGGCTTCAGCAGGTTTTTACCAGCCTGCTCTACCTTTCAAGGTCAGCTTGTCCCTCTCTTCACTGGGTCAGTAGGTACACACAGGCCTCTCTGTGAACCCAGCTGCTTTCCAGTGTCTAGAATCTCCTACGCAGACAGTCTAAGGCCGACCCTCTGTGAGAGAATTAATACTCTCTGTTAGGCAATACTACCTATTTGGTTAGCATTGTAAATTTTGGACCATATCCAGCTTATTTCCAACTGATGAATAAACCTTAAAATGTAACAGTTCACTGAGGCCTGGGTTTTCCTGCTTAGTTTATACAGCCTTGTGAATCCAGGCTTGTTTCGAACTGTCTCACAAGGCCGTTACACGTTATCATGGAACTCCCCACATTTTACCAAGGAAATCCTGACAACAGAACGAATCACAAGTTTTGAATAAGCAACAGCATTTAGTTAGGAAGTGAAAGTGATACAGACCAGAGAGTGAAGAGATGAGAGCGCGCTCTGAAGCGGCGTCCCTTACAGAGGGTTTTTATACCCTAAACTAGGTGTTGGCTGGGGAAGGTTTGACAGCTGCTGTTTTCAGTCTTCGGGAGACTTCTGTTAATATAGCCATATAAGGTTGTGAATAAATGCAGCACGTTCTGGTCATGCTGTGCGTATGAAGGACCAGATCTGCCAAAATGAAAAATAAAGGACTTAGTAAATTAATATATGAAGTAGAATTGCAAAGAATAAATGATGATAAATCTAAAAATAAATAAATATACATAACAATCAATATATTAATAATTAAAACCTTATATAAATTGTCTGCATTTATTTATATGCCTATTTAGTCATTTCCCCTTCTCACTAATTTTTGTATTTATTTTTTTGTTATTTATTTGTTTCTTTATTACCATTTTTTCTGTTTTTCTTTTAAGTTCTTTTATTAATTTATTTCCATAACTATTAATTTCTATATTTATTTATTTCTATATTTGTTTCTGTATTTCTTTGTCCTTATGCTAATAAAGGGGCTGTCAGTCAATGATGTCACAGCATCTTAATATTCCTATTGGTTGATCGATGTCAGATTCTGTAGATCGGTTGTTCATGTCTTGCTCTATCAGCGGTCAACTAAGGACAAGACAGTACAGTGGTGGCTTCTTACAGCAGCAGACAGTCAGAGATCTGAGAGTCTCGGCTGGTCTGGCTGAAAATGCAGGTCTGGATTATTGACTCTCCCGTTGGAGGCTGTGGGGACAGTTTGGTCCATTTTGCTGATCTGCTGATTCAGAGGTCGACCAGTAGTGTTCAGAACTTTGGAGGAGGTGATTCAGCGTCTTCTTCTGCAAAATTCAGATCACTCAGGCATTCGGACTCTTTTTCACACGCTGCCTGTGGAGCCATCGAGAGTTATTTATTCGGCAGGTTTGTTTATCGGTGACTGCAGTTCTTTATGGAGTGAAAGAGCAGTTTAATCAGCTCTTCTCCTCCTGGGCTTGATTGCGAAGCCTGAACATGAAAAACACGCCCCCTCATTATCATATGAACGACGAAATACAGAAATAAATACATTTCTAAACGAATTAATGAAAAAATAAATACATACATGAATACATGAATCAATGAATAAAGCGAACAATTGTTAAAAATATAGATATGGAAAAAATATAAAAATGGCATTAATAAAACAAAACAAATAATACAGAAATAAATAAATTGAGAAATATATAACTGTAGAAAAAGGAAATGTGTATAATTACAATCACAATAAGCAATATACACTTTATTTAGTTTTTTTTTATTTATTGATTTATTTACTGAGCCATGTATTTTTTAATTTTATTTATTTTTCAACTTGGCAAATCTGGTCCTCCATAGTGCGTGCAGGATCAGGGAAGCGCTGGCTAGAATATCTTATGAAAGCAGAAGTATTTGGGGTGTAGGACAGGGGGCCGAGGTCAATCGCTATATAAGGATACATCATGTTTTTGTATCTAGGCAGCTAAGCGCTTCGATCAGAGGACAGGGTGTTTTGTCTTACACTCTGCAAACAATACAGCAAATACACTGGATTAACACAATTTCCATAACAACTTAGATATCCGAACCGCTCACCACTCACTTACAGTCTCTGCTTTACACTCTCACTGGGGCAGGACCCCTCTCGTCACTGGGGTGGTACCCTCAAGGGTACATCTCAGTACCTCTAGTCAGGGAACAGAACTGTACCATTGTCAGGGCGTGTACTAATGTTATTGCCCTAAGAGCTAACTGCAGTATAACATCTAACAAAATAAGGAAAGTGTCAAAGTGTAAAAGAGGGGGTATCAAATTACCCCAGATAAATGGTATAAACTGTTGTTTGGAACACTGTAATTGTGCAGTTGGGGTCTCTCGAGACCCTGTGCCACCTGATGCTGAAATAAAGAAGAAGCCTTTTCTCCCTTCCACAAGAACTCAGCGGCTGAAGTCTTTTATTCTACTTTCTTTTATTTTTGGTTGAATACCCTTTTTATTTTTGTTTATTTTGTTTTTGTTTATTTTTGACAATTAAGACAATAATTAGAACAAAACCACAGCACAGAATAGTTTACATTTTAAAAACCATCATATGTCGGGGCTTTGGACAAGGAAGAAAACAGCTCTTGGTCCCGACAGTAATATGATCTAAAATGGGAGGGGCAAAGGAGGTGCTGGGTAAACCCCTCCTTTGCCCCAGAAGTGTCTAAAAGTTTTAACAGTTCTTTGTGATTTTCAGTTACTCCCTGTTTTATGTCAGTTGCTCTTGAGATCAGCTCGGATATACAGCGGTATGCTTTGCGAAGCCTTAATCTACGGTGAAAATTGGATATGAATTCTGACACTCCTTGCTGTTTTGATTATTTTATTTTTGAATTGGATATAAGCAGTTTTTGACGAACCACGACTCCGAGCCCACCTGTTCACATTTTTATTAACACAGATTATTATATAAACCCAGTTAAAACAAAGAATTTAAGGTACAGCTGGACTGATTCGTGTTTGTCCATCCTCTCTAGGCGTGTCTGCAGTGATGTCACTCTAAAAACTGTACAAGACTTCCTAGGTAGGTAGCATAAACCAGCATTGCTGGTCACCAGTAAAACCAGCATATGTTGTATTTTGGATGCTGGTCAGCAGCTGTCGGGCCTAAGAGCCTCTCTTCTGTGCCCAAGGCCCCTGGACAGATGCTATCACCCTAAGAGCTAACTGCAGTATAACTTCTTCTAACAAAATAAGAAAAATAGTCAAAGTGTAAAAGAGCAAAGTAAAATAAGAGACTTCAGTCACTGAGTTCTTGTGGAAGGAAGGAAAAGGCCTTCTTCTTTAATAAAAATAATAATAATAATAATAATTAATAAATAAAGATTACTTATTCAAAACATCCGTCACCATAATCCACTGAAATGATATGTTCTAAGCTGTACTGACTCCACACAGCCCGTCTCGTCTCCAGGCTTTTATTTTACTGTTCTGTTTTAAAACATTCGGTTATGAAAAGGTACAAATACGAACTTTTCACCTGGACAAACTTATTTAAGGTACAAAACTGGACCTTAAAGTCACTGTTGTACCTTTTAGGGTGTGTTTACATTGTTTGTACCTTGAATGAAAAATGTACCAGCACAGCACTTTCATTTGTGACAGTGTACAAAGAACACAACCGTGCCAATTCTGAAGTGTCCCCTCCCGTACAGTATAACCTACTGCTTATATAGGGTGGTTGTTATGGAAAAAGGAGACAGAACATATGGTCCTTCTTAGAATAGTCTCATTCATCTGGAACTAAAGTGGAAAAGGACCTTGACCCTTGGACGTTTGGACCAGGGGCCCCCTCACTTAAATATTCCAAACCTGCAACGTCAGATAACACCTGGAGCTTGGATACTACACCTACTTCACAGAAACGAATAGAAGTTATCGGAAACTATGAAAAATCCTTCGCACTGTTCATCACTTTACCTTACAGAAGACACAGAAAGGTCCTCCACACTCTGTGTAGCAGCTTAGGGTGTGCTTTCAAGCGAACATTGTGATTGGCTCATTTTGTCAATAGTCGATAGGGGTGGGAATCACCAAAGGCACCACGATACGACATTATCATGTAACTTCAGTCGCGATATGGTATTACTGCGATTTGAAACTTTTAGTGATATGCTGAGTATCATGCGACGGTGTTTTAGGGCCCCTGTTAATAAAAATAAAAATAGTAGACTTGGAGAATAAAGTCGCACAACAAAGTCGTAGAATTACGACATTAAAGTGGCATTAATACCAGAAAAGGTCGCAATATTGTGGCCAAAGGCTTTGCAAAGGGAAGGCAGTGGCCTTATTAACAGTGGCCCTGAAATGCTGCTGTAGTATTGCAATAACATATGCTGCAATACATTTTTCCACTGAAAATTATGTCCCCAAAGGAAAACTTAGTCAACATCTGTTTTATCAGACGAAATCAAGTTTTCAGTCCATTTATCTCACTTCAGTTATTTTTTACTGCAGCAAAATGGGACTGTCAAGCAGACATACTGACCAACACGGTCATAAAAACTTTAAGTTTATAGAATAAAACATTGATATTCTCGTTCGTATATCGATACAATATTGCCACTCAAAACATTGTGATAATATGCTGTATCGATTTTTTCCTCCAACCCTAATAGTGGAATATAATGATGTTTAAAGGAATCTGCTGCCCCATCAACCCAGTTTCTGCTTGTTCTCTCCATTCCTGCTGCTCTTCTCCTCTTCTCGATTCGTCTGTGTTCCTCTGGGGTAGGAGAGGAGCAGTAGGAAAGGAGGGAGAGGACAGGAGCAGCGGCAAATGTTTCTGGACGCAGCCCATGTCACCTTGGTTACTCCATACCCCATGTGTCAAACACAAGGCCTGTGGTCCGGACCAGGCCCGCCACACAATCCTGTCCGGCCTGAAAAAGCATTTTTATTTTCTAATATTGGCCCATTTTACAATGTGCTGCACTACAGTCCCCAGCATGCACTGCAACTTAATGAGCTCTGACTCTCCTACCCCTACAACAGTCTATGGGACAGCGGTTACACCTCAATTCCACACCAGTCATATCACCAAAATGCATTTCAGCTGCAGTTCAACCAGTATAAACACTTAATGTGAGCTCAGAAATTGAGCCCAAGTCTTAAGGAACTAGGGCCCTAGTTCAAGCAAACAGGTAGGTTTAAAAGGCTGAGCTCCTGGGGACGTTTACATTTTGAATAATTCAAGTATCCATGTAATGTTTCAAGATCTACTACAAGTGTCTGTTTTTCACTGTTGAAGTTTTTGCATATTTTGAATAAACAATGGCCAGTTCGGGTTACAGCACAAGATTAATTAAAAATGTAATAAAAAAAAGTTTTTTTCTCTTGACACCCCTGCTCCACACCATTCACCCTGTTTTGACTCCAGGCTTTTTATTTGATTTTATTTTCTCTTTTTTTAAGTATTAAGTGATTAAAAAGGTATTAATACGCCCTTTTCCCACCTTTGAAGGTACATCTACATAGTTTGTACCCTGATGAACAGAAATGCACCTACCAACCAGAAAAACATGCACAGGATGACAATGCTAACATTAACATCACTCACCAAAGTCTGGACAAAGGCCGATTCTGTGCTTAGATGTTCTTCAAAAACGAAAATCTCTTCGATCAAGAGGTCAGTGAAAACTCTAGAAGTGGTGAACAGCTCCTGACTTGCACTCAGAAAGCTCCTGTCTCCAAAAGCACAGAGTGAGCTAGAGGAGGAGCTTCTGCCCTGAGCAGAAGTTACAGACACAGCGCCATCACCTGGCCTGAACTGACCCAGCAGGCACTTTGTGTTAAAATGTGAGAACACTGCATCTCAGTATTCAACATATTTGTCTGAGTGTAGAATTTGAACACAGAAACGCTGCCGTGACACTGAAAGCAAAATTTGTCTCAACATCACTGTTTAATGCTGAGGCCCAGTCCCATTTCTTATTTTTACCCCTACCCCTTGTTTTCGAGTGTCGCCCTAACCCCTCGGAACTGAGTTATAAGGGGTAGTGGTTGAAATCTTCCCTATGAAATGGGACCCTCAAATAAAAAGAGCATTACTTCATTAACAGCTACTAGCGCTGCTCTGTAGGCGACCCTGCCAGTCTGCAGTGACAGCAGAGGACGGTAAAGTTCAGCTCCTCACTGCTGGGATTTAGTTACATTTAGGGCATCATATGACTTCAAAGAGGGGGGCAATTATTTATTATCACCCACCCCTAATTCTTCAGTGATATGAAGCTGAAGTCAGATATTCACCAGCTTCTTGTTCAAATTTTCCTGTTCCATCTTAAATGGTGCAGCAGTTACATTCTGGCGCTTCAGGCTGCAGCTACACATACTTGGGTACTGCTGGACTATTTAAGGTGGAACGGGAAAGTTAGCTAGCGACCGAAACATTAGCATGGTATTAGTGATTTTTTAAGTTTGTTGTTATGAAGAAAACGACCAAAATACATTGAAACAACATTAAACTAAGATAATAAGATGGTTATCGTAATTTGTAATGGAGAAAATTTTCACATCAGTGGGTTTGTTGCCGGTTTTTGTTTTTTTTCTGATAACACTCAGTTTGGAGTCTCTAAAAACCCTCAGTTTGGAGGGCCATGTAGCCCCAGCACTTCACCCTACCCCTCTATCTCAACAAGAATTGGGACACTCTAACCCTAGACGTGAACGCGCAAAACAGAGGGCTAAGGGCCAAGTGGTAGGGGCGAGGGGTGAAATGGGACTGGGCCTGAGTGTGTTTACATACACTTAATAATCCGATAACTGCAGAAAATCTGATTTTGTCAGTAATCCGATCAACACGTTTACATGCACTTGAGTAATCAGATAATGGGGCCACTTCCTATTTCCCCCGTTATATCAAAAACAGGACTGCTAAACAGCAGAGAGCGCCCGCGAGGGAGTCCTAAATGAATGGGAGTGAATGGAGCTCAATGGCTAAAAACAAAAAGTTAAAATAGTTTCTAATCACTGATTAGACTTATTGGACAGTCCTCATTTTTGGGCGTAAGTCATCTGGCTAACAGAAACCCTGCGTTGTGAAATACCCACTTTTTCCAGATGTACCTTCTGTTTCCACTGAAGTGTAATCATGACTCCAATTTCGCTTCTTCAAAATCTTTTTTCGCACAAGATCTCAATGGCCTTATTCTCCAATATCTTATTAAGTTTTTTCTTAAATTTGTTCCTTAAAAAAGGTCCTAAGAAAAAGTCTAAATCAGATTTTTGGCATTTTCTCACCTTTGTGCTCTTGAGTGTGTGTAGATTCTGTTCTTACCTACGAACAAATCCCAGATAAGAAAACACTGGTGAATGTCAGAATCTTCATGAAAACTGTGTGTCATTGCACATGTCCATTTATTTATACACATTTTCGAACAATTGCTAAAACACTGTTTTTATTTGGTTGCAGTCCAACAGTAACGTTAACTCCAGTCCTGACTCATGTTTATGCTCCAGTCTTCCCTCCGCCGGTTGATCCGTTGTGAAGGTTTAACAGCTGTTTTTTTAAAAGCGTGATTTACACATTTTTTCCTAAATTTTTGCATAATTCCATCGTTGCGATTTAAACAGAATCAGAGTGGTTTGATGTGAAATGGTTAATTGTAGAGAAACTTAAAGAGTCAGATTTCACATTTAGCTTTAGTAGGTGTGCTGGAGGGCCAGGGTTTAGAGAGGAACTCCACCAATTTTTCAAAATTTCTGTAATTCAGTGGTTGAGATGTAAACAGAGTCATTCAGAGTGGGTTTGGTGTGAAATGGTTGATTGTAGAGACTCAGATTTCCTTACAGTGGTGGTGATAGGAACCAGGGGTCACCATGACAACAACATAAATATAGCCATTTTATTTACTATCCAAAACCACCAGTGAACCTCCACGACTCTTCTGAGATTTTCAAATGGTAAAATAGTGTTAAATCTGGAAAAATAAGTTTTCTTTGGGGACTATTTTGCCTCACCTTGCCCTGCATGTAACCCTCCACTATGAATGGATTAAAATACCATGACAACAACACAAATATAGCCATTTTATTTACTATCCAGAACCACCAGAGAATTTCTCTAGAATGAAGCATTTCACAACAAACCACTCAGAATGACTTTATTTACATCTTAACTCTTAAATTATATATACATTTTGAGAAATTGGTGGAGTTCCCCTTTAATATGGGCAGACAGGAAAAATTGCCTATGTCTGAGTTCGTATATGAACAATGAGAGTTATTATGCAAAATTAATTTTCAACATTTCTTCAGTTGTAACTTTAAAATAATCTATGTATTTCAGAATAAAACACAGTAGTCAGATGAGCACCATACCAAGCCATGTGTTTGTTTATTTATATTAATCTTCACACCTGTATGGTTCAGAAAAGTACTCTGCTACTATATTGTATTTGTATTACTGTATGTATGGTCACAATGTCTGTTCCAGTTTGAAACGATGTTTGAGGAGATATCAGAATCTTTCTTATAACGAAGTAAAAGCTGTGAGGATTTAAAATGTTTTGAACGCAACCAGCAGATGGCGCAGTTCTGCACTTTCCCTCCTCACAGCAAAGAGCGGATATTTATACAGACAGGAGTTTTCCACAAGTACATGATCTGTCTTTATGCTTTATCAATCAAGATGAATCTTTTTTCATATCTAGCAGCGGTTTAAGAAAAAAAAGCAGAGAAAAAAAAAACATTTTAAAGGGCCCATATCCTATGTTTCCTTATATTTGTATTTTTCCCTTGAGGTCCATCCAGAACACTTATGTAGATTTGTGTACCATAAATGGTCATAAGGCATTATCACATGACCGTTTTCCAAACCACTCTTAGAATTAAATCCCAGAAAAAATGTTTGTGATACTAAACTCGAGTGTTACATTAAACATCCAGCATAGCTTAAATAAAAAATATGATGTAAATAGGCCTACAATAAAACACAACTTAAAACCTGTTGATCATGGTGTGGGCGTGGCTAATAGGCAGCTTGATTGACAGCTCTCTGTCCATCACTTCTAGCTCCGGCCCTCATACATATCCAGCTTTTATGTGATGCTAACTGGACGAAAACAGTCACGGACAAACCCGTATTTTGTGCTGGATAAATGCGTGAACGGGCGACAGGCAGCTATAGACAGGTGGTCTAGCTTGCTAGCCTTTGGTTATGCTGGGTTAGCTTTAGCTCGCTAAGTTTCTCTGACTCTAAAACAGTATTATGTGGGCGGGGCAAGAGACGCAGCCCTGTGATTGGTCAGGGCAATGCTTATGGAACCATTACCCAAGATTAGGACAGTTTACATCAAAGGGGGAGAAACATGCTGAAATATATCAATCATTTATGGCCATTGGAACATTATTCAAAGGAAAAACTTAGTACATGTTTACTGTTTGCCTGCAAAAACGGGAGTAGGAACCTCATAAGACAGAAAACAGATTTCGGTTCCCTGAGTATTTAGTAATACATTAAAATTTATTACTGTGCCTTTTAAGACTGGATTCTGATTGGCTGCCCTGTATTGTGCCTCTTTCAAAAAGCACATAGCTGAAACACTCCCATTTCAGTGTGAGTGGGTGGAGCTAAACTTCTGTGGGCTGAACTGGTGGGTGTATGTAAATGAGTTAGTTCTCCTGACGTCACAGAAACATTGAATTTAAAATGGGCTGTTTCTGGAGCTCAGTTTCTGTAAATAGACTGTGTGGACTGGAGGGTGAACGACACGTTTTGAAACAATGACGTTGTTTGCAAATTACTTCAAATTTCTTTATATTAAAAAAGCACAGGAAGTTGTTTTTCCATGATATGAGCCCTTAAAATTTTAAATGGTTATGTGTCAGTTTATGGAGAGCCAAATGGGCAGCAACGAATCGACTCCATCAGTTTTTGTAACCATGACCATGAATATGGAGAATTCTGAGACCAGTCCTCTAACCAGTCCACGCTTTGTGATTTATGGAAGCCCATTCCTGCCACTTAAAACAAAAATCTAATCATCTAATTATTATTGTGTACATGTGCGTGTATGTAAATATATACAAATACACACATATATATAAATGTTCTATATTTATATATGTAATATTTTGTAAAGATAATGTTTTTTTATTATCTACATAATTATTTAATTGTAGTTCAATGTAAAATGGTTAATTGCAGTGAAACTTACGAACTCAGATGTCTTTACAGTGGTGGTGATAGGAACCAGGGGTCACCATGACCACAACACAAACATAGACATTTTATTTACTATCCAAAACCACCAGTGAACCTACACGACTCTTCTGAGATTTTCAAATGGTAAAATAGCGTTAAATCTGGAAAAATAAGTTTTCTTTGGGGACTATTTTGCCTCACCTTGCCCTGCATGTAACCCTCCACTATGAATGGATTAAAATAAATGGATTAACAAGACATTTTAGACCAAAACTTAATCACAAACCTGTCATAAAACACATGTCTTCAGAGTTTTTATATGCAATGTTGATAATTCTTGAATTCTTTCTGTGAGGGAGCTCTTAGAGGCAGTAAACACTGCTGCCCGGTTCTGTCCACCAACACCATGGACAATTCTGACTCAAGACGTTTCTCTAGAGCTACAAAAAGATGAAAATAGCACATTTTGTCCTGCCGTTAAGTGCCTCAGGTTTGCCTGCACTAGCGGTTTTTTGGATTTCTTGCTCCTTAGCTGATCAGCATCGTGCTAGCGGAGGCCCCTGTTCATTGTACTAGCGGTTGTTTGGGACATGTTTAGCTTGTTAGCGTCATGCTGGCAGAGGCCCACTGCTTTCCTTGTGTGTGACGTGTTTGAATGGGTTCAGGCTTGTCTGTGAGGAGATCCTGCAGAGAGTTGAAGGCTGTTGAGAAGTTGGAGTGGATTTGAGGTTAAACAGCACAGCAGGTAATGACAGCTGCCTGTTCTCAGAACAGCGGCTACGAGGCTGCTCTGAGCTAGTGGGAACCTATGAGGGGCTAATTAATGCCAGTAGAGGGGGATTAGGGACCCGTCTGAAACAAGGCAATTTGGAAAATTATAGGAACCACACTGACATAATCACACTTATCAGTTGGACCACCCTGAAGGGGGACAGCTATTTTCAAAAAACCTAATCAGTATTAAGATAATAGCACTTTACTCAGAACACCGTCTATAGTACAAGATTACATCCCAATGTTTAAAATGATTTACACACTTAATATAAATGAAAATACTTGGTATTACTTTAATAATTAATTTAATGTTTCTGCATGTGTAAAATGTATTTGTTTATTAGGTGTATTTGTACATAATGTCTCATGTTCTACGAATGCTCATGCACCCAAATCAATACCTACATGCATACATAGGTTTCTATCTACATACTTAAAAATGATGGTTCTTAAAGGTTTCAAGAAAATGGTTCTATATAGAACCATGAACACTGAAAGAACCGTCTGCATGAAAGGTTCTTTGCATGGTGAAATGGTTCTTCAGATTGATGCAGAATGTGCTGTTAATGGTTCTAGATAGAAACTGTTTGAAAAGGGTTCTACAGAACACCAAAAAAGGTTCTTCTGTTTTGTCAAACTTGAACAATAGAAACAATAGAAACAATAGACAATAGAAACAATCTAACAATAGAAAAACCCTTTTTGGTGCTATATGGAACCCTTTTCAAAGGTTTCTACATGGAACTATCTGCAGCATGTTCTCCATCAATCTGAAGAACACCATGCAAAGAACCCTTTAATCATGAAAAGTGTGCTTTGAGTGTTCATAGTTCTATATAGAACCATTTTCTTTACTAAAGAACCCTTGAAGAACCACCTTTTTAAGAATGTATTAAATGTTAAATATTATATCAATGATCAACTCTTCCATGCTTACCTAGGTTTCTATCTACACACTTAAAAATGATGGTTCTTAAAGGGTTCTTTAGTAAAGAAAATGATTCTATATAGAACCACAAACACCCAAAGAATCCTCTGCATGATTAAAATGTTCTTTGCATGGTGAAATATTTCTTCAGATTGATGACGAATGTGCTGTAGATGGTTCTAGATAGAAAAGTTTTGAAAAGGGTTCTATATAGCTTCAAAAAAGGCTTCTTTTATTGTGTCAAGCTTGACACTGTAATAATAGAGGAATGTTTTTTGGTGCTATATGGAACCCTTTCTGTAGAACCATCTACAGTACATTCTCCATCAATCTGAACACCTTTGCATGGTAAAAAACACTTTATTCATGCAAAGGGTGCTTTGAGTGTTCATGGTTCTATATAGAACCAATTTCTTTACTAAAGAACCGTTGAAGAACCATCTTTTTAAGAGTGTATTAAATGCTAAATATTTTATTAATTATCAACTCTTTCATACATACCTCGATTTCTGTCTACACACTTAAAAATGATGGTTCTTAAAGGGTTCTTTAGTAAAGAAAATGAAAAGGTTTCTATATAGAACCATGAACACCCAAAGAACCCTCTGCATGATTAAAAGGCTCTTTGCATGGTGAAATGGTTCTTCAGATTGATTGAGAATGTGCTGTAGATGGTTCTATATAGAAGCGTTTTAAAAAAGGGTTCTATATAGCACCAGACTTAACATTGTAACAATAGAAGAACAGTTTTTGGTGCTATATCGAACCCTTTCCGTAGAACCATCTACAGTACATTCTACATCAACCTGAACACTTTTACCATGCAAATAAAGGGTGCTTTGAATGTTCATGGTTCTGTATAAAACCATTTTCTTTACTAAAGAACCCTTGAAGAACCATCTTTTTAGGAGTGTATTAAATGTTAAATATCATATTAATCATCAACCCCCATTGCAGACACTGAGCTTATCAGTACAACATCTACTTACACCTGTAGCATTACACTATATTAAGACTATGACATAATAACGCTCCATTATTGTAAAGCACCTCCTCACTGAAGTTTAACGGACGACTACCTGGCTATGCTATGTTGCAAACAAATCTGGATAAAGTGAGATATGTAACTGCAGTTGTGGCACCACTGCTTCCATAAATGGTGTTAAGACATCCGATCATTTCCATTGAATTCAGTGGTCATATTCCATCACTGTTTACAGGACCAGACCTCTGAACAGAGCATTTCTCTATTTGAAGTGTGCACACATAATGGGATACGTGCTTTGTGTGGCTTAACCCATTGAAAACCCTAAAGACGCAGCACAAAAAGCCCATACAAGCCCAGGACTAGCCTTGTTGCTAATGTGAAGGCTGCTAATTATGCTTATGCTTCTGTGTTTAAAAGAGCTGGTTTGGGGGATTTATTTGATCTGAAGCCCACAGCTGTGTTTTAATATGCGCTCTTTGTGTCCAGACCCTCTTATCAAGCCCTTCATGTCGCACCCATGGCAACAAGATGGGCAGAAAGAGAAAGACGGGGGAGAGAGGGAGAGATCTGTAGAGATGAAGTGTGCAAATGACAGCCT
This sequence comes from Colossoma macropomum, assembly GCF_904425465.1. NCBI lineage: Eukaryota > Metazoa > Chordata > Actinopteri > Characiformes > Serrasalmidae > Colossoma > Colossoma macropomum. The sequence continues at coordinate 39,413,633 of NW_023494805.1, forward strand.
CTTGAGAACAGGCAAGGTCTTAGCCTAAACTCCTGATTAGGGCTGCACAATATGGATAAAATATGGAAATTCTACAGCGCCATTGTATTGTTACATAGTATGATTATGAACTAAAAATGTGGTCAAATATTGGCCTGCATTCGTTTTAATCAAAATAATTCACATTATATATCAGTTGGATCACACGAATGCCTTCTTTTATCAAAGCCACCACATAATCTCATCTGGAACTGCGATTGGTCAGGACGCTCATGCGGTTTCAATATTGCGAAGGCCAGTATCACACTAACAATTAACAAACACCACCTTAGGCTGACCTAATCTTCTTGCTGAGCAAGGAAACATAAATCAATGAAGGAATTCACATAATGTAAATAGGCCAGCTCCAAGGAATGTCCTAATCGCTTAGAGGAAATAGATGAAATAAAGTGAGCAAACACTGAAACAATGGAGCACCTTCTAAAGTGTGTTGTAACATCACAACCTGACATGATACAGGGAAGTAAGAAATGAAAAAATCCATGCAAGTATGAGCTACAAAGGTGGAGCCCTGTTACTAACAAACCCTTTCCCACCACCACTGTCCTCCTTCACACTTGCTTTTTAGAAGTAGTTAATGTTGTTCAGAGGTTGGGGTGTCCACTTCCACACAATAAAGTAGCTCTACAGGTCTTCTAATGTCCTACTTTTTAGCAGAAAGCCAGGTCTCGTGATGTGGGCCCCACAACATTAACCTCATTAACTGCATTTGAGGAATGTTAAAAAGCCTAAATATGTTCAAAAGGTGTGAACAGGGCAAATGGAAATGGGTGCTTTGGATATCGCAAGCATTTTCCGTACTATGTTCCATGAACCTAAGGACAGTTTTAACCCTTGTGTGGTGTTGATGTGTTTGTTACTCAGTGGTCTGGTGGACCCACCGCATTATTGTGTATTTAAATCAATACAGCCATAACAATTTATGTAAAAATACCAGATGTTTAAAATATCACAAGTGGCCAGTGTAGGGTTCTCCTTTAGCAGCTGTAGTCAGTCAGCAGCCTGTCCATGTTGTCCACCCTCACACACACACACACACACACACATATATACAAAAACACACACACAGACACACACACACACTAACAGCAGGCCATGTAGGAGGAGAACAGAGTGAAGTACACAGCACCTCCACACTTTTACTCCCCACAGGTCACTCACCCAACACCACATGTGTAATATAAATGTGTGGGAGGCGAACAGTGTGAAGACACTGAAAATGTGTTATTTTATATGTTCTTCACAGAAAATGAGTAAAGGCCAAGAATCTGAGGCTGAGATAATAATAAATCACATAATTTTTTCTTTTGGTAAACATTGAAAATGGGTCCCACAGACCTGAACACCACACAAGGGTTAATCAGCTTTCTAAGCTAAAAGCTAATATCTTTATTTGTAGTGTATTTGTGAGGAACCCAGATAGCATACAGTTCTGGGCCGATTCTAACTTTCTTACACGAGTGTTGGTTGACTACTGGGCATATGTCAGTCATGCAGGCCAGAATAGGGCCAGATGCCACACAGCCGCATACAGTTTTGGCCTGTGTCCATATTTGTGGGCCAAATCTGGCATGAATTCTGTGGACCAACAATGTAGTTGGGCTAAATTTGGGCCACATCTGTTAGTTCTACTCACTTTACAGTGTGTGGGCCAGATCTGGGCCGAGGACCTGGCCCTATACTGGACCAAAACAAACCCAAGGATGTGGCCCAAAAGTGAGCCAGACAAATTTAGCTAACTGGGAAAAGACACACTTAGTTCCTGATAAATATTTTGGGTTTAATTTCATTTTCATGTCTTGGCTCAGCTCCTGAACTGCTGTGCTGTTGCTCACATATCTCACTTTGAGCATTTAGCAATATTTTTTAACCCAATATGCCTCAAAACCATTAGTCTAACTTCAGTTCTTATGCTTATAGATACTAATAAAATCCCCTGCAAATGTGTAGGGAGTTTGTTTTAACCTTATACTTTATCTTGTACTCTATTTTTACTTGTACTTGAGTCATTATTTCATTAGAGTAATAAAAGGTTTACTTCAGTGTGATTTCAGGACACTTTGGCAGCGAGTTCAAGAATCAAACATGCTCTCTTAGACTAACAAAGAGCACCTGTTTCACTATAAAAGCTGAAACCTAAAAGGTGTCACCGATTTAACTCACTTCTTGGCACATTAAGTCACAGGAAGAGGACAAAAAATGTGCAAAGTCATGCTAACACAGACAGAAACGGTCCAACACGGTCATTCCTCTCAGAGCAGCAAACGCCGAGACTCGTACTAAGTATCGCGGGACTTCGGCGCACCTCTGTACGTTGGAATCGGAGAGTCGCGTCAAGCATCGCGAGATTTCAGCGCCTGTATAAAAGCAAGAGCACCGCTCTCTCTCGTTTGCTTCGAGTTCACACAGGCTGGAGAGTAGCAGAGGGTATGTAAACCACATTTTCGCAAGTTTATATACGTAAAACATATCTTTTTGTTAAGATTTCGTTGAGTTTGCGGCGAGAACGAACACTTTTTACGTTGTTTTTGCTTCGCTCTGCTTTACAATGAATGAAAGCTCAATAAAGTTAACCATTCAGATATCAACAGGTTTTGGGGAGCTTATTTGTAATATTCCCTCGTTTTAGGTTTGTGTAGCCATAATTCAGACTTTTTTTGTAAAGATTTTGGCAGCTTTCTTTGCAGGTTCTTATTTCTGCAGAATGAGTTAAATCTAGAAATGCTGTCTTAATTAATTTAACTAATCGATATAACAACATATCAACAGATTTTAGCACTTCTTTCAGTCTTAGCATTGAATGATTTTGACTTTTTGAGTGGAAAAATAGTAGTGTAGTGTTCTTGTTTACAAATGAACTGCAATTGACTTCTTTCTTAGGTTTAAAAAGGCAGGAAATGCTGTATTCATAGATCTGCTGCTGGCCTACAGCACTGTTATGCTTATTTGCACAACTTTGCAAATGTTTACAGATGTTTATTGCGGTAGTCATTCAATTATGTTTACTCAGACATGAAGCTATTCATATCTGCACATGTACAGATATTCACACTTGTCTGTTCTAGTGTGTTACATGTCATACATGTGTGCAATCAAGTCTAATTCCCTGTATGTGTAACATACTAGGCAGAATATAGTGATTCTGATTCAGACACAGATCTTGTTACATGATGACTAGGTTGAAAAATGTATTTTAGACCTTCATCTGGTCACCGGAGATTCTGACACCTGTACATTTATGGGCCTTAACACGGCCATAAATGTTACGAAACTGAGGAAGTGCTTAAAGTACAAGCCGAAGTTTCATTCTTGTGGTGGGTTTATGCAAAGCTCTGTCTGATGACTGAATAGATTGCGTTAGTGGTTCTTATGAGTAACGTTCTGTCTCCTCGCTCTATTTGATCATACAGGCCAGGTACATATTTACTGGAAAACTTCACTGCCTCATTTCAGCCTAACGTAATTTGTCCTTTTTGATTAGGCTAGTCATTGTACTATGTGCTTTTATACATTTCCTCTTTTTTTTAATGAATTCTCTGTTCCTGTTTTCAGTCCAACTGAAGAAAATGGCAGCTGGCAAAGCAAAGATTGGGCAGCTTGCTCCTGACTTCACAGCCAAAGCTGTGATGCCAGACGGCCAGTTTAAGGACCTCAAGTTGTCAGACTACAGAGGTATGATTAGGATATACAATATGGACACAATACTACTATTGCAGTTATACTACAGTATATTCAGATACAGCAGTATGTGAACCTGTTTAACCTGTTAATAGATCCTGATCATTATTCAGTAATTACATGGAAAACAATGCAAACTGCCTGACTTATTCTTAAGATGTAGGAGTTAGGAATGCAGGTGGAGTTTAAGAGATTAATACACAATATAATATGATACAGTACACTGTCAGATTTCTCTGACATTTGCCTTGCATCACAGCTGCTCAGTTAAAAGGGGAATGAAAAAACAATTAGACGATCACATAAAACACTGTACAACAATCCACATGAATACACTTCTCACTTTCACCATATTCCACAAGGCCACTACCACAAATATTGCATATTAAGTGTATATGTTGCTACAAACAGTCTACAGTCTGTTCTTTTTGTTCAGTGTCACAACTGACTGAGTTCAAGTGGTGTAAACACATCGGTGAATCCTTGAAATGACATGGTTCTCACACAGGCCTGTGCTATTTTGACCAAAACGTGGATTTGAATTACTCCGTTCCTCCAAACAGCCACAGAAATGCATGATTAAAGACTGGTTTGTGCCATTTTAACCAAAATTTGGTTTTGAATTACTTGATTCCTCCAAACATGCACAGAAATGCATCTCTAATTAGCCAGAATGTTCAGCACAAAAATACATTTTTTCATTTGTCACACGCTTATTTCCATATTGCTATGTCACTGTCAAGCTTAATGAAAAGCATAATGCATAAATTCAGCTCAGTCTTGCTAACTGTTATAGTAACCATGAGCAGTTGTGCTGTTGAGTTTCCCAACTGTTGGCTTCCTTTTGTTTTTAGGGAAGTATGTAGTGTTCTTCTTCTACCCACTGGACTTCACCTTTGTGTGTCCCACTGAGATCATTGCCTTCAGTGACGCTGCTGAGGAATTCAAGAAGATCGACTGTGAGGTTATTGGTGCCTCTGTTGACTCACACTTTTGCCATCTGGCCTGGTGAGCAATCTGAATAACTAAAATAACCCAAAATAATTCTTTTACGTTTTACAAGATTGCACAGTCTAAAGACATTTTCGCCCGTCTCTCTGTGGCAGGATAAACACCCCCCGGAAACAAGGCGGTCTGGGACATATGAAGATTCCTCTTGTGGCAGACACACTCCGCTCCATCTCCAAAGACTATGGTGTGCTGAAAGAGGATGAGGGCATTGCTTACAGGTGTGTTGGGAAGGAAAAATATTAGACAGGTTTCCATCCAAAGATGAGGGGAAAAAACAGGTTTATAACAAAAGTAGTGGCAAACAGTTTTTCTCTGAAAGTCATACAGAAGTAGGTTTGGTCAGTATTTGACAAATAATATTGGTATAATTGCTGTTTCCATCCTCAAATTTATGCAGAAAAAGAAAAATTGACACTGTCATGATGTAGTGGATGGAAATGGCTATTATCAATATTATTTGTCAAAAACTGGCCAAACTTTTTTTTTTTCTGTACTTCAAATGCTGTGTAAAAACTATAATGGAAATGCTTTTGACTGGAAAAAAGTGCTATTATGCTCAATTACACATAAATATAGTAACAACTTTCATATTGTATGCCTTCCTACACAGTTGGAGATTGATGGATTGGAATTTCAGTGCAAAGTAAATTGAATGGAAATGAGCTGCAAGCAGCAAAACATATTTATATGCATTTTCATCTTATTGTTTGCTACATGCACATAAAGTTGATGGAAGCCTAGCTATTGACAGACTTTCTCACACTGAAGAAAGTAGGATACCAGTACACCCCTTGCGTAATGGCCTTTAAAGTTCAGTTTCAACTGTTTCTTTCTCAGAGGCCTTTTCATCATTGACGACAAAGGCGTCCTCAGGCAGATAACCATCAACGACCTGCCGGTGGGCCGCTCTATTGATGAGACACTGCGTCTGGTCCAGGCCTTTCAGTTCACCGACAAACACGGAGAAGGTACAGTATAGTACAGAAACATGATCTTCAGGCTTGTCTTCATCACCATGACACCATGAATTTTTCACTAGTCATCATTACATGAATGAAACTGGTTTGCTGTGGTCACACTGAGCTGTCTTGGGTGCTATTTTGGGTGTGTGGTCATTGTGATTTTGACATGTGAGGATGTGGTCATGGCCTGAAAGCTTGAGAGTAAGCAGTGTGATTAGCCAATGTGGGGCCAGATTTAAGTAATCACAACTAACACTAACAATACCTATTTTGCTATTGCATTTTTGACATATTTTGAATAAACAATGGCCAGTTTGGGTCATGGCAAAATGTTAAATGAAATAAAAACACAGCTGGCTCACCGATTTTATTAATATGGCCCTTTTAGTGGTTGAGTTTGACCCTGAACCAAGGCATGTTTGATGTCTAAAGTCTGCTTCTTCAGTTTTGCACTGGAGCTATGCAGTGTACTCCATTTGTGGTACCATGTTACATAAGGAAACCTATTGTAACCATGAACACTCAAAACTATTTACATGCTTGAATGGTTCTTTGCATGGTGTAACTTAAAGTTTGGGGCGTTGCAGTTTTCATGACGTTAATGTTAAAGGTATAGACCTCATATATCCAGTGCAAAAATAAAGAAGCAAACTTCAGACAACAAATGTGTTTTGGCTGATCAGTTGTAACTGTCATAAGGGGAAAGTAGGCAGACTTAATTTACCTTTTACATATGCTGCTCTCACAGTACATACTACCTACACTTGTACACTCTCCACTCACTCTGTGTGTATATATATATATATGTATATTATATTTATACTTGCATATCTATATATTGTTTTTACCACTCTCGTCATTCTGTGTGTGTGTGTGTGTGTGTGTGTGTGTGTGTATGTATATGTATGTGTGTATATATATATATATATATATGCGCAGTATTTTGCACTTCTGATTACATGCTAAATACATTTCATTGGCTCTGTATCTGTACTCTGCACAGTAACAAAGTTTAATCGAATCTAATCCAATCTAATTTCATAAATTAGGCTGGACCGTTGCTTTAATAATTAAATGGAAGTGATAAACCCCTCTTTGTTTTTTCTAGTTTGTCCAGCGGGATGGAAGCCCGGAAAGGACACAATCAAGCCCGACGTCCAGAAGAGCAAAGATTTCTTCTCCAAACAAAACTAAACAGACGAGACTCTGCTGTATAGTCTAGCAGGCCCCACACTGGCACTGTGCATAGGACCTCAGTAACCTAATTACCCCTGTTAAAGACGTGTGTAGCACTTGTAGGTGTTATGTGAGATCTTGAGCGGTGGAGTGGGAACATCAAATGATGTCATAGACTATAGAAACACATCAGTGATGTTTTAGTGGCCTTTTTTGGATGTTTACACTGTCACACTTCCTTTGTGTTATAAAGCTGTACTGTAGAGTGGGGACCAAACTTTGTGTTTTTACATTTCACAACAGTAAATACTGTTCAGACGGTTTCTGTGACAATTGTGGTCTGAGATGAACTTCAGTCTTCTCCCCATGCCCTGTATTTCAGACATGTTTTGTAATAAACTCATGTTCAGAATTTGACATTCGCTCTCTGCTTCATTACAGAACTTGGAAAGTCAGTTAAACGCATAGCTTCTCAATGAATGGCTAGCAAATTGTTCACAACAGCACTATAGTTATTAAATGTACAGTTAAATAGTAGCTTTATAAGGTAGGTGAATCACCTTAATAGGAAGGGTCTAATGAGTGGAAGTTAGATCTCAGGTGTTTCTATGTCTGGAAATCAGACATGTAATATGAGCAACCATCCTGTATATATTTACCCCTCTATTTGTTAAAATAAGTGAGTGGATCAGGTTGTATTTATCATCTGTCATGTAATTTAATGGGTGAAGTAAAGGGGAACTCCACCAGTTGTGAAATTTCTGAATAAGTCAGTTCTTGAGATATAGACAGGGTCATTCAGAGTAGTTTGATGTGAAATGGTTCATTATAGAGAAACTTACCAGAAATTGAGGGGGTCTTTTATTTGCATGGTCCCTGAAGGTGCACTCCAGGTCCCAACAGTGTGAGAAAAGCAAGACCACTAGGGAAAGGGGTCAGCAAAGATGCCAAGAGGTGCATGACTGGGGGCAAAAAGTGCACTTCGAACACCTTATCTAGCTTAAAGGGCAATTCCACCAATGTTTCAAAATTTCTGAATAATTGAGTCCTTGAAATGTAAACAAACTCATTCAGAATGGTTTGGTGTGGAATGGTTCATTGTAGAGACTCTGATTTCTTATAGCGGTTTTATTTTCTATCCAAAACAACGAGTGAACCTACACGTATCTTCTGAGTTTTCATATGTAACGTTAATGATGGAAAAATACTCATAAATCTGAAAACAAGTTTTCTTTGGGGAGTGTTTTGCCTCACATCGTCCTACATGTACTCTTCCACCGTGAATGGATTAAAATACATTTTAAGCCAAAACTTTATCGCAAAAGTATGAAAAAACAACGTGTCAGACATCAGCTATTGTATATTTAACCATTTCATGTAGTAACTTTCTGTAAGGGAGCTTTTAGAGGTGGACGTCTGGTTCCTATCACCACCACTGTGAACAGTTCTGACTCCGTAAGTTTCTCCAAACCACAATGACTTCGTTTGCACCTCAACCATTCAATTAGATAGAATTTTTGAAAATCGGTGGAGTTTCCCTTTAATATGACTACGATATCACTGCTGTCAATGGCGGGAGAGACCGTTAACGTTAATGCGCGAGCAACAGTTAGCCGGTGAGCTAATTCACCTCAGCTGTGTGCATTTTTAGCAGTGATTAACTGTTAAAATCTAACGCTGTGGACATTTAAACTTTTAAAAACTAACGTTTTAACATTTATGTGCTAACTTGGCTTAATTTGGACTAAAAGATTGTTTAACGAGTCTCCGATTAACTGAGCCGAGTTAACGGTACGTTTTAGTGAGGACTGCCTTCAGGAACGAAGCCGAGCGAGGGAAGCTTTCTCGGTTAACAGCTTAAGGTCAGATTTAATTTAGCAAAAAAATAATAAAAAAAACTAAATAAACACCAAGCAAATGGCGACCAGACTGAAAAAACGAGGAAAAACAAAGCAGGAAACTGCTGAGGTAAGACACCAAAAACCAAGGTGTAACGTTAACTGACTTTACCTAGAAGCAAACTAACCTAGCGAACTTATTCTCCAGCTTCTCGTTCGAATTTTCCCGTTCCACCTTAAATGTTGCAGGCTGCGGCAGTTACTGTATGAAGATAATCACATTCTGAATGGACCTGCTGCACCATTTAAGGTGGAACGGGAAAATTCGAACAAGAAGCTGGCGAATAGGAAGCCAACTTCAGCGTCGTTTGTGGATTGGTGTTGTATTACTCTGTGTCGTGTATAAAATCCATATAAGCAACTTCGTTACGCCAGTAAAATATAAGATACAGACTACACAACTTAAAATGAAATAAGAAGGGAAGACATTTACGTCATTTTAATGATTACAGCCTTAAAATGAATCTAGCTACACATTCTCCTTTTTATTATTTGGAGTAAGTTGTGAGTTGATATTTATGACAAGGCGTCCCATAGCGAAGAAAAACAAGAACAAAATGCCTTTTCAAAGTGCATCTAAGGGTTTCCCGATTAAGACCAAGGAGTCGTTGAGCCCATAATTTTGCTCCAGCTGGTTAATAATGTATACTCTCAAAAAAAAATGGTTCTTTAGCTAGTAAAGCTTGTGATTCTATATAGAACCATGAACACTCAAAGAGCCATTTGCATGCTTAAATGGTTCTTTGCATGGTGAAATAGTTCTTCAGATTGGTGGAGAATGTTTTGTACACTTTTTGAAAGTGGTTCTATATAACCTAGCACCAAAAAGGGCTCTTCTGTTGTTTAATGTCAGGCTTGTCACAACAGCAGAACACGTTTTGGTGCTACACACTGTTAGAAATAAAGGTACATTTTTCGTTCATCAAGGTACAAAGAATGTAAATATTCCCTCAAAGGTACAACAGTGGTTTTAAGGTCCAATTTTGTACCTTAAATAAGTTTTTCCAGATGAAAAGTTCGTATTTATACCTTTTCATAACCTTAAAACAGAACAGTAAAATAAAAGCCTGGAGACGAGACGGGGTGTGTGGAGTCAGTACAGTTTAGAAAATATCATTTCAATGGATTATGGTTCAGTTATGTTCCCTGACTAAAGGTACTGAGATGTACCCTTGAGGGAACCACCCCAGTGACAGTTTAGTACCTTTTTTCTGAGAATGGACAGAACCATTTTCAAGTGGTCGTATCGACGGCATTGGTTTCATTGACTGTGTGGTGTTGATGGTCAGTCTAATAGTTTTGTTTTTTTTCTAAATGGAGAGATGTGACAGAATGTAATAACCTTTTGTGAGATATCTTCAGAACCCTTTGGATATCTGGTTCCTATCACCACCACGTTGAAAAATTCTGATTCTGAAAGTTTCTCTTCAGCAGTATATTTCACACCAACCCACTCTAAATTATCCCATAAACATCTTAACCCTTTAATTATGCATACATTTTGAGAAATCTTTGGATTTACCCTTTATTCTGGTGGGAGGACACAAATACAGTCCAGCACCTTATTACTAAAACAATTAAAGCGTCGTATCAATCGGTGTTTCCCTCATTTTGTCCATCCCTTTTATTATCTGAGCTGTTTAATGCTTAAAAACCCATTGAGCGTAAATATATTTTTTCCTTTTGTATCATCTGCTTTCTTGCCAAGCATTGATACTTGTAAAAGTCTGAATTGTGTTCTAATGTTATTACATTATTAGTAATTATAAACTTAAAGCACAGTGTTTCATGTATTGTAAGTGGTCTTTTTGTATTTTCTCTTTCTAGTGGGACAGCTTATTCCTCCAAGAACTGAGTACTGAAGAACAATCTTTGGTCTTTGTGAAACGAATGCTAGTGCTTGCAGTGTCCTCCATAACCTACTTACGAGGAATATTTCCAGAAGATGCCTATCGATCTCGCTATTTAGAAGGTGAGCAAATGGCCTCTGGCTTTTTTAGTTGAACAGAAAATGGTTTAGCTGTCCTTTAGCCCTCCTAATCAATCAGTTTGCCCACGGTTAAATTTGAACAGTTACATTACTAGCCGGACATGTTCAAACATAACAAAAAGCAAAAGTTTTCTGACCTTTCTCAGAGTTAAGTTGTACATTCATTCATAGAAACAAACACAACTATCCGCATAAGTTATGAATAGAGCAGTTTAAACTGTTATAAGTACTTCATAGCGGTGAAAATCTTGCTAGAATGCAGCTTTACCTTAGCGGTGATGGGCTACGCTGATGAAAATCTGTGCAGGACTTAACCAACATTTATTAACATCGTGTGATCTGTTTGTAACCAAAAATGTAAAAAAATTATAATAAAAATTATAATAAAAATAAAAATAATTATATTATTGTATTTTTTTTCTACTCACCCTGAGTCTGGTGTCTTATTTTCAGGAAAGGTTTTACATGTATTGGCTCGCTATGGAAAGGTCATTTGTCATAGAGATTATCATCTTGGCTTTTCAGATTTATGCATCAAGGTTCTTAGAGAGGACTGTTCATCTCCAGCAGCCAGCAGAATCGTCAAATGGTAAGTGTTCGGTTAGTAACTGGCTTTAATTTGTATGAATTCAGTCATAGTTACTGATTTCATTCTTTAATAAAAATGTACTTATATAAAATGATATTGTATTCTTTTTTCCTAGGATGATGGGGTGTTTCGATGCTTTGGAGAAGAGATATGTAAGTTATCTTAAGTTACACTCTCAGAAATAAAGGTAGTAAACTGTCACTGGAGTGGTACCCTCAAGGGTACATTGGAGTACCTTTAGTCAGGGAACATAACTGTACCATAATTCATTGAAATGATATTTTCTAAGTTGTGTTGACTCCACACACCCCGTCTCGTCTCCAGGCTTTTATGTTATTGTTCTGTTTCAAATCATAAGGTTATGAAAAGGTACAAATACAAACTTTTCACCTGAGAAAAACTTAATTAAGATTGATTAAGACCTTAAAACCACTGTTGTACCTTTGAGGGCACAGTTTCTCTGTATTTAAGTCAGAAAAACTTACAGAGAGAAAGGCAATGATGAGCAAAAGCTAACCTAGCAAGCATAACTGAGCTAGCAGGAATGACTGTTCTTTCATGTGTTCGTTCATCTGGTTGTGGATGAACTAGGATTCCCAGTACTGTGAATATAAGACGTTGCCATAAAAACAGGGTCGGCACCCCAAATGTTAAGAAGAGCCATTTTGTCCTTTCAACAAAAATCAATCCACCTTGGGAGCCACAACATTTTATAGCCATTTAACCACCTTGACTGTAAATATGTCTCAGTATGTGCTAATGCACTAGTATAGGCTAAAAGTATAATATAAATGCAAATCCAGATTTGCTTTGCTCTGCTTTAAGGTTTAACACAAATATAGCCGCTTTTCTCACATCTCCGGCAGGAAACAAAAGAAGAATAGTTTCTTGTAAAATGTATCTCAGTGTTTGATTTTTTTTATCATTCGCCAGCTTCTTGTTTGAATTTTCCCACCTTAACTGGTGCCTGACACGCCAGAATGTAACGGCTGTACCATTTAAGGTGGAACAGGAAAATTAGAACAAGAAGCTGGTGAATGAGAAGCTTCAGCCTTGTAAAAAATCGAACTGTGAGACATTTTACAAGAAACTATTCTACTTTTATTCTACATTTATAAGCGCTTATAAATGTAAATAAGTCCATTCATCTCCAAAGTATCGATGTTCGTCCTAAATCTTTCTCTTTTCCTTTTCGTTAGCTACTAGTGATGCGAGACTGTTTTCTGCATTTTAGGGTTAAAGGTGGGTGAATTAGCAGTTATAGGCTACATTAACTCCAGCGTTTAATACCGTTTATTGTTAAAACTGTGTTGAACGATCAGCAGAGCTTTATTTTACTGCAAAGGAGGATTATTTTACTTTTACCTACAAATCTAATTCTGCTGTGGAGCCACAACAGGGCAGTAAAAGAGCTGCATGTTGTCGACCTTTGGTCTACAGAATGTCCTTCCCATGTAGAGCCTGTTTCACTCATTCCTCCCTGCTAGTGCTGTTTTATTTAGTGTGGCGCTAGCTAAGCATTGTCTCAGTGATTGGTGGGGATGGTGAAGGAAGTAAAATGATATTATTGGTTGTTTTTTTCTCCGCCCACTGATGCACAGTGATGTAATCAAAACTCAGAAGCTATTAAATGTTGATGGAATGCAAGAATTATGTCTCTTAAGTGACAGATTATAAGTTTTGCTTAGTATGACTAACACGGTAAAAACAGTATAAAATTGTTTGATTTCAGTTTGAATTTAATACTCTGTATTCTGTTACAGTTGCAGATTGTGCTTATTGGGGTAAGTGTGCCAGAATTCGTTTTCTGACTGGGACAGGGGGATTAATATGTATTTCTTGTAGTCTACTACATGTTATCTGTAACCAAACTCCACAGGTGCACAGAGACCCACATGACACCAACGTAAGTTTGTACGCCATTGAAACTTTATGTATATGAATATACATAGTAAGCATGTGCTGATTTAAAAATTTGAATACCTAACATTTTATCATGTTCTACTTTATCATATTATACTTTATATGTAATCATCTGAATGTCCTTTTTATATTATTAATATGGACGTTTGATGGCACAGCAGTCCATATTAATGCTGTGAAGCTGTGAAGGTTCTCAGACCAGCAGCACATTTAATCAGCTGTACAGGCATCAAATAAAGCATGAGATTATAATGTGACAGCATAGCTGAGCACTGTGAAACCAAAGCTTCTCTACATACCTAAAAAATTTTTGGTTAAACTGATTGTTCGACTGAAACGCAGTGACCACGACAACATCATGTGCAGTGAATATCACAGTATACCATGTTATTGAATATCGGCACATGTCTAATCCATATTATATAATACATAAGATCAATAAGAATGAAATAAATATACATACTCCATATTCTATATATTATGTGTAACTGAACACATACACAGCACAGCAAGTAAGCACCTTGACCTGTCTTTGTTATCACAGCATGTCATAGAGTCGTATCAGTTTAAGTTCAAATACTCAGAACATGGGCCACAGATGGACATCTTTAGGTAAGAGCTGTCATCAGCGTAGAGACAACAGTAAAGTATGTAGTGCAGGGCACATAGAAAATAAAATGTAATATTAGGCAGCTTCAGTCAGATTCTTGTTCCATTAACTTAACATAAGCTCAAAAAGTTATAAATATTATTTTAACTAACTTTTTTAAGTTAAAACAATGTATTTTTACAGTGTGGTGGTAATGGGACCCAGAGGTGGTGATGTTTACAATGTAAATATAGTCAAAAGGCAACAAGTTTGTACCCGTTTTCTTGTAATAGCTTTCTTGTGAGGTAGTTTTTAGAGGCTTTAAACGATTCGGACATCTGGTTCCTATCACCACTGTTGTGAACAATTCTCTTATTAAATAATGCAGTTATTTGTGGTCTAAAATTATGTTGATAAGAACCCAGTTGAAATGCTTGTCCATAACTGGCTGTCTCTCTGTAAGAAATGACAGTATGGAGATGAGGGTGACCATGGAGGACACAAAGAAAGCTTCGGTTCTCCTGATCAGGAAGCTGTTCCTTCTCATGCAGAATTTGGACGCTCTGCCTGATGACGTGTACCTCACCATGAAGCTCTACTACTATGATGATGGTAAAACAAACATCCGCAACATGGGGTAAACACAGCTGTTGGAGGAGTCTTTTGATTTATAGAGTGACCTCTCAGTCATGAGGCTAGGCCTGGTCATAATTAGTTTGGTTGATAAGCTGCAAGCTGGATCATGGCTGTGTTCATAAGCCTTATTGCTCAGATCTGATCTTTCTGTCTTGATGGTTTACATTTGTGTTACTCCTGTGCCCTGAAAAAACCTTCATACACAGATTTTCTAAATTGGTAGCGTCATCTACATCATTCAGATGCATTATGAACGTTTTTAATTGCTACTTGATTTTGGTAGAACCCTTGCAGTTTTGAATGAATTGACTAATTTCCCCATTGTTCCTCTTTTGACTGCAGTCAGTTTTGCCATTTTTTAAAGCTATATACTATGAAATGTGCTAACTTATGAAGTGTGGTGTAAAATATGCTTATATATACACTTATCAGGCATAACATTATGACCACCTCCTGTTTCTACACTCATTGTCCATTTTATCAGCTCCACTTACTATATAGGTGCACTTTACTGTAGTCCATCTGTTTCTCTGCATACTTTGTTAGCCCCCTTTTACCCTGTTCTTCAATGCTCAGGACCCCCATGGATCTTCACAGAGCAGGTACTATTTGGGTGGTGGATCATTCTCAGCACTGCAGTAACACTGACGTGGTGGTGGTGTGTTAGTGTGTGGTGCGCTGGTCTGAGTGGATCAGACACAGCAGTGCTGCTGGAGTTTTTAAACACTTCATTGTCACTGCTGGACTGAGAATAGTCCACCAACCAAAAATATCCAGCAAACAGCGTCCTGTGGGCAGCGTCCTGTGACCACTGATGAAGGACTAGAGGATGATCAACACAAACTGCAGCGGCAGATGAGCTATCGTCTCTGACTTTACATCTACAAGGTGGACCGACAAGGTAGGAGTGTCTAATAGAGTGGACAGTGAGTGGACGTAGTGTTTAAAAACTGCAGCAGCACTGCTGTGTCTGATCCACTCACACTCGTCAGTGTTACTGCAGTGCTGACAATGATCCACCACCCAAATAGTACCTGCTCTGTGAAGGTCCATGGGGTCCTGACCACTGAAGAACAGGATAAAAGGGGGCTAACAAAGTATGCAGAGAAACAGATGGACTACAGTCTGTAACTGTAGAACTACAAAGTGCACCTACATAGTAAGGGGAGCTGATAAAATGGACAATGAGCATAGAAACAAGGAGGTGGTCATAATGTTATGCCTGATTGGTGTATATAATATACTTAGAAAATAAATAGAAACAACACATGAATTCTGAACTGACCATCTAATTATGATTGCATGGGCATATACCAAATACGTATCTGATTTAGGAGCACAATAGGAGTCTCAAATCTGGTGTAAAAAGATTACGTAGCTCTTAAAAAAGTATACGCCACTTTGTGCAAAAAATCTCATCCGTGTAACTTTATTCCTGTAATGTGAACACAGCCTCTGCAACTTAGGTCTATACCTATGGACAAAAAGTTTTTTGAATAGATATTTTTCATAATCTTCATTTAATATGGGTTTAATCTGAATTAGACAATTTTCAGTCACACCTTTAGTGTCGGGATGGAAATTAGCAATGTTTAGCCACCTTTGGAAGTGAACTCTGTAGTGACTTTGTGTCCACACTATTTGGAATTTGACAGTCACCCCACCAGACTACGAGCCGCCGGGCTTCAAAGAGGGGATATGTGACAGTCTGTGGTTTGAAGGCACAGCAGTACATTTCAGAGTGGGTGAACTGCACACACCCTTCCACGTCCTGAAGGTCGGGGTGGCGGCTGAGGAAGGCAGAGTGAGCAAACTGCAGGAGGGCAACCACCTGAGAGAAAGCGTCCAGGATTCAGCGCAGCAGAACGTCGGTCAGCTCACTGAGGAGGTAAGCGATTGTTGTTTTGCTATTATATTTAAATGTAACAGCTCAATAAATTGAATAATTATATAGTTGCATATTGAATTACACTCACATTCAGGTTTTCCCTTTGTTTCAATTGCTAAATTCGATATTGGCAAAAAGTACGTTTTTCCTTTCCACAAAACAAGACTGTAAACACAAATAACTTTTAAAATTTCAAAATTAAAGTATAATAAAACATCTGCTTACAAACACAAATGCAACAAACACAAAAACAACCTAGGGCATTAAGCTTAATCTCTGAAATAGGTTGCTGGACACTGCAGAGAGGAGGACCTGCCATCTGAGGATGGTATGTTTATATTCTGGAAGTCTTCAGCAAGTTTAATTGCCCTTCATGACTTGAGTAAACATTTGTATAATCTCTAAAACGATCTTTTGCAGAATCGGCTGCACAGTTCAAGCAACCGACAAAAGCCCCGGCTAAGGTAGAAACGATTAAAATATATTTAAGAAAAACTTTAAAGAAACAACTTGAAAAGACTAAAGAACTTTTTTGTTTTGTTTTTATCAGAGAGGAGGCAGAAACCCAGCAAAGAGGAGGAAGAGGGAAGTTTAAAATCAGCCTTCAACCTTTGGAAAGGGACAAGTAGGCCAATGTCTGATTCTGTCCCATAGTTTGTTTATTTATTTACTTTTTTGTGTTTTAAAATTACCTACACACAGTATGTAAATTATTTCTTATATGATTTATTTGGCATGGGTGTTTATGTTTTTGTTATTAGTGCTCTATGTGTCAGTAAAGGACAATTTTTTCATAGATTGTAGTTTAATAGACAAAGAAAATGTGCTTAAAATATACATTAAAGAACTTTTTTTTAATTGATATTTGATGCCTAGAATGTGAGCAGTTCATTGCATGGCCAAAAAACTGAGTGTAGAGACAGAGAAAGAAGAACTGAACTGTTGTTATATAGTCTCTCCAATCTGTAAGCTATTGGTTTTGTTAATTTATTAATTACATATATTACAATTAATCTGTACATGTACAATTCCTTAATTAAATACAAGTCTTCCTTATTAATTCAGTCATATCTCTAGTCTTTCCATTTCCGTCTGCAACATAACATTTTAAAAAAACATAGTTTTTATTACAAGTAGTGTTCGAGAAGTAAAGTATTTGAGTGAACTCTAGTTAAGGCACAAAAAAAAACATTTAACCAGAAAGCTCATACCTACACATGAACAGCTGAACACCCTTCTCAAATAACATTTTATGTTTTGTTGATTTTGTAAGTGAAAATAAGTTATAGAAAATCAACAAAAACTTCAAATCTAAGCTATAAGACTCAAGTGATTTCAGAGTTGGTGTTGGTGCCTCCAAAAAAGTAGAATGCTTCATTAATTTTATATGCACACATCCAACATTACTGCCATCCTTCACAAACCAAACAAGTAACTATGCTTCAAAACAGGAAAAATACACACTTTCATTATGCACAGTGCAATATATTCTATGATTTTGAGATTGTTCTAGGTGTTAGAAATACTGGGACCCTTAAAATTTGTTTTGAGTTCTTAAATTATCCCTCACACAGATTTCTTGTTAGTCTTGCATGTTTGAATGGTTTCAAAAAGATTAGAGCAGCTGTAGATATAAAATAGTGGTTATGAAAGACTTATCGGCGGCATGGTGGCGCAATAGGTAGTGCTGTCGCCTCACAGCAAGAATGGCCTGGGTTCGCTTCCCGGCCGGGTGACCAGGGTCGTTTCTGTGTGGAGTTTGCCTGTTCTCCCCGTGTCTGCGTGGGTTTCCTCCGGGTACTCCGGTTTCCTCCCACAGTCCAAAAACATGCAGTCAGGCCAATTGGATGTGCTGAATTGCCCCTAGGTGTGATTGTGTGTGTGAATGTGTATGTCTGTCTGTCTGCCCTGTGATGGACTGGCGACCTGTCCAGGGTGTATCCTGCCTTCCGCCCAATGACAGCTGGGATAGGCTCCAGCACCCCTGCGACCCAGAAGGATGAGCGGTTTAGATGATGGATGGATGGATGGATGGATGAAAAGGACTTATGGAGTTCTTCAGTGCACAGTGATGGTAAACAAGGCAAACAGGGAAACCAGTTGGTTGTATGTGTATGTTGGGGTCGTTAAATCATACTCAAACCTCCAGCACTTGAATCATTTTTGAAAAAAGTGCAATCTTTAAAAACGTTTTCGAAAGATTTGGGATACTGGTGAAGTAAATGTATTATTCTTGTATGTTTGATCATAAAGTATATCATGTGGCTTATTGTAAATCAAATCAATCGATTCTTTACAAAGAATTGCAATAATTATGGACTTCACTGAGCCTTAGGAGGTAAAGATAAGCTTTCATGCAGTACTGCTCTCACTGGCATAATGCCATCAGATAAAGCACTTTGGACATCCTCTTTCTCAGGATAGTAAGACCACCTTGTGCTGATGCTTGTTAATCTCCAGCTGAAGAAATGTGAAAGTACCCAGACCTGATCCAGCAGTTAAACTTGCAGTTTATGTTAAACCCGTCTGAAAAGCAAGTCTTCAGTATTGATGAGGAAAATTAGATCATGTATTATTTCTGTTTGGCTGATGTTTAAAAGAGACTGTCCACATCTCCCATCTCAACCACTACCGTCTTCAGCTGAGAGTAGAATTCAACTGTAACTTGGCCGTTTTCACGTCCTATACCTGCAATAAGAGAAGACAGAGAACGATCAGAAAACTCATATTTGGTTATGAATTTAAATGACATTATAAAGGTGTTTTACATCAGACGTTAAAAGGTACGCGTCATTATTCATCCCTTTGCCACCGATCTGGACATTTCTAAGACTGTCAGACTTTCCAGAGATAGATACAAGGGCATCATCAGCAGTCAAGTGCATATAGAACATATAATACTTTATCAAAGTACTTTGATCCTAACCACCTTCTGCACGTAAAGTGCTTAAGTATTAGAAATGGTGGCCTTTTCGGTTGAAAGAAATGAATTATTTTGCGTTCATGAACAAAAATAACCTTTAAATGCGGTCTGATGGCTTATACTTCTGAACAGTAGTCTCAGTTCCACTTCATTTGTAGGCCAAATTAGGCTTAGCAGTGGTAGTTTTACCTTTCAGAGTCAACTTGAAGAATTAAAACGGTAAAATTCGTACTTGAGAATATCACTGAGGTCCATTACCTGATGTTTTATATCCTCCAAAAGGCACCTCCACAGGGGTGATGTTGTAGTTGTTGATGAAACAGGATCCAGCCTGTAGATTCTCTATCACGCGATGGGCTCTCTGAATGTCTCTAGAGTGAGAACACACATAATAGAACATCTTAGTACGTCTTCTGCATTTACAATTACTAATCTTGTACACACTGACATTTAATTATGTACTAGACATCTTGTGTTTCCAGTATGGTACCCTTCTTAACCAACTATTACACTACCCAGCCAGTAATAAATCTAGCTAAACATACTTTACATTAAAGGGGAATTCAATCAATTTTTCAAAATTCGTGTATGTTACAGTGGTTGAGATACAGAGTCATTCAGGGTGGTTTGATGTGAAATGGATAATTTGTAGAGAAACATACCAGCTCCCGATGTCTACAATGCAAAAGTAGTCATTTCATTTACTATCCAAAACCACCAATGAACCTACATGTGTCTTTTGAGGTTTTTATGTAAATTTCATGATGGTAAAATGATAGTAAATCTGATTCTTTGGGGACTTTTATCCCTTTCAGGTATCCCTCCAGCTTGAATGTATTGAAATAAATTCATTAAAATACATTTTAGACCAAAAATATAATCCCAAAAGTGCTGTAAAACAATGTCTTAGGCATCAGGCTCTGTATTCATAACAATTTCCTGTAATAACTTTATGTGAGGGAGTTTTTAGAGACATTAAACTCCTCAGATGTCTGATTCCTATCACCACCACTGTGAGCAATTTTAACTCTAAGTTTCTCTAGAACAGAGAATTTCACATTAAACCACTCTGAATGACTTTGTTGATATGTTTATGCACACATTTTGAAAAATTGGTGGAGTTGCCCTTTAAGAACTAGTAAGGAAACAATGATGGTGGGAGCTGCGTACTGAGTAACTGGGCATTGAATTAAAGGAAAAGCATGTTTGTAGGTTACATCCATTTGCAGAGAAACAAAATATCTGTTTACAAGTGCAGTGCTATGCCAGCTAATTTTCTGACTATCTAGTTAGTTTGCAGTTACCTTTGAAAAAGACATTCACTGAATTAATTAATTTGCTTGTCCAAGTAAATAATGTGCTTGTTTGATGAACAAGGTTACTAAAAACAATTTACTTGGTGAAAACTCCAGCAGCGAGGCCCATGGTGGTGTCGTTAGCCCTCTGTAAAACCTCCTCCTCAGTATCAAAGGTCAGCACAGACATCACAGGCCCAAAGATCTCCTCTCTCACGCACGTCATGTCGTCTGTGCAGTTGTCTACATCCACATGATGAGGCAGAAGGACACAGAGAAATAGATTTGGCTTCACAAGATACTGAGGCATAAATAAATATCCTTAGGGCAAACAAGCGCATTATTTCATACTGCAGTATTACTAAATAACGAAATACAGACAAATTACAAATAAGGCAAAATAGCTGTGCTCCAAAAGCTAGGCTGTGGCCTAGGTGGGCTGCATTTCTAGAGCACCGCATCATCCAAGACCGTTCCAAGCAGACAGATCCTACATTCTGACAAATTTTCGAGAGTATCGTTCATGATCTTCTGTCATCCGTAATTCTTTGTTTTCTCTGATCTCATGAATGTTCAAGAGAAACGCCGACGGATAAAACCAACTACATATTGTTTAAAAAGGCCAGTAAAATTTACAGTAAGCTGTTTCTTTAGTTGTGTATCTGTTTAAGAGGGTAAACTCGAATGCGGGGTGTGAAATGCACCAGCTTTCGATGAGTTTAATGGTTTTTAGCTCGCAGGACAGCATTTAATTAATTAGAAACAAACTGTTTTGCCTGCCACGCCACATCAGTCACGTCAACATTTTGCTTTCTAGCTTATCCTTCATGTAGACACACTGCAAAAAATGGGATCTTGTCAAGTGAAGTGATTTTAAATTTAGTCAATATATCTAATATTTCCCATTTGGAGGGGTTGTGTGCTGATTATAAGATCATCTATCTTATTTCCAGACATTATTTACTTGATTTAGATAATTTTATCAAGTAACATTATCTCACTATACTGGCAGATAATTTTGCTAGTTTCAAGTACATTTCTTAAAACATACAATTATCTGCCAATAAAGTGATAAAATTACTTAAAACAAGTAAAACGTCTGGAAAAAATGTAAATAATCTTAAATTAAGCTTGCAATAATCTCAACAGGAGAAATATTAGATGTATTGACTATATTCAAGATATTTTTACTTGACAACATTTTTTGCAGAGTGATATTTTCTCCATTTGTGCACCAACTCCTTCCGTGATGTGGCAAAGTGGCCTTGGAGGGCTTTTTTGCGTGATGTAGTACTTAAGAGGAGCCTTCAGAAGACAGGTTTACTAAGGAGCAACCTTTCTCAGCTGCAGCCTTTGGAACGGAGCCAATATGTACGAACTGTACACCAGCTTCAATGGATGATACTTCAGGACTTCTGGTCCTTTGAGCAAACGCTGCCAATACTGGATCTTTACTTTGTATTTTGCAGAAAACACTGCTCATATTGGATTTTTATCAGCTCGATCAGTGTTCAGCCCTAGTCCCAGACAGTGATAAGTGATGTAGCGACATTGTCGTCATGACAGCTGAAATAAACGTTTGAACTCATTTGAACTCACCAAGCACACAGGGAGTCATGTAATATCCGTTTCTGAGTTTTGGGTCTGCTGGTGTGAACAGCTCTCCTCCACACAGCACTCTGGCTCCCTGACAAGAGCACAGTCAGTACTGGAGGCGTGACTTGAAATTTGAACTGCAAGAAATCAGACCAGGTCTTCATGTGCAGATGTCTGCTGTACCTCTTTCTTGCCCTGCTCCACGTATCCCAGCACTTTGTCCAGATGTGGCCGGCTGACTAGCGCTCCCATGCGGGTTTCCTCCAGAAGAGGGTCTCCGATCTGGATGGCTTTGGTTCGCCTCACCACCTCCGTCAAAAACTGGGGAAGAATCGGCCTGTGGACAAACACTCTGGTTCCGTTGCTGCACACCTACAAGTGAAAGAAATAAAGGAAGAAATGAATGGAAAGGGTTTAGACAAACAAATCTCAAACATGGCTTGCTTAACTGAGCAGATTGGCAGAGTAAGTGGACAGGACAATCCCGCTTTGACTTTCCATGGGAGTCCAGCAAGGTTGTGTTATCAGACAGCAGAGCACTGTTGAACATCAACATGGACACAGCATGAAAATACATGGGACACCCAACATCAAGTCTAATCTCCATATGAGCATCAAAATATCGCTGTTGTCAGAAGAAAACCTTGCAGCTCCAAACTGACAACTTTACAGGAGAAGGAAAAAACCTACTTCACTTTTAATGTAAGTCAATGGAACCAGACGTTTTTTCCAAGTCATTTGGGGTTGTTTCTTTTTATTCATTCATCATGAAATCTACAAACAATGTAAAGTGCAACAGGCATTTTCAAACTATGTCAAAAACTGAAATACGATAAAAATGGAGATACGACGTTTTGATCCGACAGCAGCGATGATCTCCATATGATAATCAAAATACGTTGGAAACCCCCAGTTGTATTGTTTTTCAGTTCACCAGAAGAGCAACAGACAAAATTGTTTAAAGAAGTTCGAGTACCTGGCCCTGAGACAGGAAGTTGGCCATGAGCGCCCCCCTGACGGCATTCTCCAGGTCACCGTCCTCAAAGATGATCAGGGGAGATTTACCACCGAGCTCCAGTGTTACTGGCTTCACTCCTTTGGAGGCCATCTCCATTATCTGTGGGAACACGCAAAGTCAGAAACATCCCATTCAACCTCCAAACTTCAAACAGTATGCTGGTGAGTTATTACTGTTAGCATACATTTGAGCGCGTGTTCACAGATTCAAACAAGCCGCCACTAAAGTATCAACAATATCCTGAGTCAAGTCTCGAATCAGCAAAAGCAAATCTGATATTTATTCCAAATAGTAATTCAGTCCAATGGCAAAATTCAGTTTTAACAAATGTTAACAAAAATGCTGCAATAAAACTGATGGATTGATCAGTTTCTGTTGTCCAAGTCCAAATTAGAAACCTCTGAAATCTGAGTCACAGCAGCTGATGAGTTTAAGTATGGCAGTACTACACCATCTGCTGTACAAATCTGAGATTTCATCAAAGGTACTTGTCAGTTAAATGTTTAAAATCCTATGAAGCCCCGGCAATTTTTCAAAAAAAGTTCAGTCCACAGTTATTATGGCTTTGACATGTTTTAGTTTAGCTTTTATTTTCTGAAAAGGAACAGTTTTTGTTTTCAATTTAGTTTTTGGTTTTTGTTTTATGGTCAATATTTTGTCTGAAACGGTCAGAAACTGTGCACAAAGAAATTGTAAGTTGGTCATTTCTTTACAATAAGTTTAATTATTTCAGCAGTGCCAAATTAGCACAACAGTGGACTACGCTCAGCTTTAAAGGCATAAAACCCTCACAATATATTTAGATTTATATAAATTAAATTATTTGGTTGACACTTTTCCAATGTGACAGACAGTAAAAGGAAGATTTGTTTGTTTGTTTGTTTTTTTAAATTGAACCCATAACTTTGATGTTGGAATAACACCATACTCTACCAATTCAGTTACAGGAATACACACTCTTAAAAAATAAGGTTCTTCAAGGGTTCTTTAGTAATGAACATGATTCTACAGAACCATGAACACTCAAGGAACCTTGTGCATGATTAAAAGGTTCTTTACATCATGAACGCGTTCTTCAAATTGATGGAGAGTGTGCTGTAGATGGTTCTATACAGAACCATTTTCTCCACTGAAGAACCCTTGAAGAACCATCTTTTTTAAGAGTGTACCTACTTCACATCAAAAAACGTACTTCAATCCTTCACATCTTGGTACCTTCTTGCCTGTAGGCACGCTCCCTGTAAAGGAGACCTTGGCCACAGAGGGATGATGGCAGAGCAGGGTTCCCGTCTCCTGAGCTCCCTGCACCACGTTAAACAGGCCCTCAGGAACCCCAGCCTGAGCATAGATCTCAGCCAGCAGCACCGCGCTCACCGGGGTCACCGGAGACGGCTTAAACACCATCGAGTTCCCTGAAGAAATAACAAGGTAGAGAGACACAAAACAGCCCAGTGGTCATCTAGAATCAAGCCCACTCTGACACACTTGCTATTTTAAAGCAATAGTTTAGAAAAATATCAAACTATTTCCCTCCCCAAATGGAGTCCATCACCCAAGCACTGGGCTAGACTGCATGTCTTTTGTTTTGATCAAGGTCTTTTTATTAAAGATTTCACAATATTCAAAAGACAAATAGTCCCATACCCCCAAACCCGCCTCCCCTTCAGACCAACATCAATAAGAGAAAGCTGTACAAATGCCAACATTATATAAAAACTGCGGTACTGTAACTTAAAATAAATGCATATTATGGAGTTACATTTTTGGCTTCCATTTGATCCACGTATGTCAGGACGGGTTGCCAAATCTCTGTACAGATCCTTGAAGTAAGTATCTTATCTTCTCTAGCCTGAGATACTGCATAACCTCTTTGATCCACTGAGAATAATTAGGGGGAAGAGGGTCCTTCCACCTAAGCAATATTAATCGCCTGGCCAGCAAAGTACAAAAGGCCAATATGTTGCATTTATAATTATTTAGTTGGGTATCTGGAGGTGCAACACCAAATAATGCAATATAAGGAGAGTAACTTATTGGTTCCTCCAGAATTTTAGAGAGAGGTATAAAAAATAGATTTCCAAACGCGATGTAATCTTGGGGCATGTCCAAAACATATGT
This sequence comes from Colossoma macropomum, assembly GCF_904425465.1. Classification (NCBI taxonomy): domain Eukaryota; kingdom Metazoa; phylum Chordata; class Actinopteri; order Characiformes; family Serrasalmidae; genus Colossoma; species Colossoma macropomum. Next base: position 39,438,962 of record NW_023494805.1, read on the forward strand.
GGTATTTTAATGAATATATTACTACTATAATCAATAGGAAATCCATAATCATATGCTTAAAAGTTGATTAACAAAAGTGTATTAATCCTCTCACTAAGGATAGGCCTGGCTATGTGTAAGTTAAGGGATTTTTGTATTGGAGAGTCCCTGAAGTTCAGAAGCATCTAGAAGCCAGTGTACTCTGTTGTAAGGACAAGCTGACCCCCAAAGAGTGAGGCAAGCTGACAAGGAGCCAGTTTAATAAGGCAAGAGCTAATTAATAGCCTTGAAAGGATGGGGGCGGCTTGGTACAGCCAAGCATGGAAAGTTTTATAAAATTCAAGGTCAGGTGCGGTTGGAAATAAGGGTTTCCAAATAAAGTGGAGAATCAGGAAATAATGGGAATCAAAAGGATATGGGACAATGTGAAAGGGAGGGGGCGATTACTTCATCGCCCCCAAACAGGATATAAAAAAGGATGTTTCTGTGATGTACTTTGCATTTGGTTATCTGGAAGAAGAAGAGGGCCTTTTCCTTCCTTCCAAAAGAACTCAACGGCTGAAGTCTTTTATTCAACTTTCATTTATTTTTGACTGAACTTTATTTCATTTTGCGTTTATGATGAGAACAAGCAATCAGATTTATTAAAGAACTGAAACATAGTTATAGAACAGATTAGTGTTTAATTATCCATATGTTGGGGCTCTGAGCGAGTGGGAATCGCACCTAGTCCCGACACATATGGCTGTTGTAAGAAGAAAACCTCGTATCTCCAAAATGGTAACTTTACAGGAGAAGAAAAAAACCTACTTTACTTTTAATGTAGGTCAATGGAACCAGACTTTTTTCAAGTCGTTTTGGGCCGTTTGTTTTGGTCCATTCATCAAGGAATTTACGCACAATGTGAAGAGCAACAGACGTTTTCAAATTATGTCAAAAAATGAAAAATTACAAAAATGGAGATACAAGATTTTCTCCCGACAGCAGCGATAAGTAGTGAACGTGCAGGGCCTTGCTTGTACCTATCACATGTAGAGTCCAAATTAGGTCTAATTTTGGATAGTCTAACTTTACACCAGTGAAGTCGATGTACTACCTTGCATTGTAAACTGCATGCCTAAATCATCACACCCCACCTCTAATCCTGTTGAGTTGTTAAGTACCTAATATAGTCCCTAATATACTCACTTATGTGGTTTCAGGCACTGTATGAAACACTGGTCTTATGAAAAAGACAAAAAATCCATGCTTTTTGTTTGTGCAATATGTCATTAAGTGTCACAAACTACTCCGCACACTTTGTGTTAATAATTTAAAATGCAGCTTGCATGAGGCAAAGAGGCAAGATATAACCTTCCATTCATAATTAGGTACATTAGCCTCTTAGCACCAGTATAAAACTATGGCTGCGTTCACATTACCAGGTCGAAGTGGCACAAATCTGATTTTTTGCTCTAATGTGACTCAGACCTGATGTTTTCAGAGCTGTGTGGACACGCAAATCTGATCTTTTTAAATCCGACCTGAGCCACTTTCATATGTGGTCCTAAATACGTATCCGATTTGTGGCCATGTGACCTTAATGTGACGCTCAGATCGGAATTCATGTGCTTTTTTCCACTGCGCGTGCGCCATCAATCAGCGTTACCATGGCAGCAGTGCCGAACAGAAGTTAAAGCCTGTAAACGATGGAAAAGCAGCTCTATTTCTCCTTCGTCTCGCTCTAATAATGAAGCTGAGAGCTGATCAGAGTTAATTATCTTCTCAGCGAAGCTCGTTCTGCTCGTTAGTTTGTGCTGATGATGAACGTGATTCATTCACGTGACGGTACTGAGTAGGATCTGCGCATGAGGGTCATTTCAGGACGCCGGTTCGTTCACATTAATGACAGATTTGAATCACTTACCTAAACGAGTGTGAAACATCGTGTCAGAGAGATCGGATTTGAGCAAAAAATCGGATTTGAGCAACGAGGCTTGTAATGTGAACGTAGCCTATGCAACCGTGTCTTGGCTGATCAACTGCTTTTGGGTGAGGGGAAAAGTGTGTAAATGTGATATTATGCCAAACTACTCCAAAAGCTTAATTTGTGGACAGATGTTTTCATACCACAGGCGATAGCTGGGGCTGATTTCCAGGCAGCGATCTGAAACGGGTAGTTCCAGGCTCCGATTCCCACACACACCCCAAGAGGCTCTCTGCGTGTGTAAGCAAACGATCCTCCTGGTAACTGAACATGCTGCCCTAAGAAAGGTAACCATTACATGCATTAACATTATGTGCACAACAACAGGGACCTACAGCATATGAACAAGACATTTAACAGGGTTTGCCGTTGCACTTACAGTAGTATATCCATCATTTAGACACTACAACAACTAAATAGCATGCATTTCTAACCCAAGGCTCCCAGACAGTAATGATACATGATAACTCACAATCTAATTTATGAGCTCCACCTACCTTGTAGGTTCCCTGTATCGGAGTACAGTTATACATTGTAGCACATTTGTTGCACAGCCCCCCTTTACCCCAAACATGACTGGTCAGTTTCTGACCACAGTACAGCTGCTGACCAGATATTATTTGGGTGGGTCAGTGTCACTTAGATGTGGGCGATACGACATATTATATCCAAACATTTTCATAATACACGATATCTCGTTTTTTGAGATTTAGTAAGTTGGAACAAATAGAATCTGTAGTGCCACATATAAAAAGCTATAATAACAATAATAAACCTACAACTACAATGATTTTGATATGTTTTATAATCTGCACTGCAATAAAATACCAATTAAACAGGCCTGATGCTCACTTTACAATGAAACATGTTCAGTGTTCTCAGGAAAGCATAGTGTGACTTATTTAATCATGACAACAATAAAATATCATCATATCGTTCAGCCCTAGAGCACTGCTAGGATTGGACCACCATCCAAAAATATCCAGCCACGAAAAGCTCTGTGGTCAGAAACTGACCACTGATGAAGGACCAAATGATGGCTAACATGAGCATCATGAGCTACCATCTCTAACTGTACACCAGCAATGTGAAGCTACATGGGAGGGGTTTCCAATAAAGTGACCAGTGATAGCATCCATCTAAAAGATTATATTAAATAGCAATATCACACTCAGACAGCTAACCAACCTGACATATTGGTGGCCAGCCCTGCAAAATACTCAATGCACAGTCGGGCCGAGTCCACGTCCAGTCGAGCTTCGGTGATGGACTTGCCATTGTTGACCACCTCAACTTCGGCAATGTCTTCTCTTCTTTTCTATCGTGAGAACAAACAGCAACACTTTATTTAAAAGCGACCTAATTGAGGGCCTTATAACACATATGCATTAAATAACATATTTAAAAAGCAAGACTTCAGTATTTATGAACAGCTTATGTCAGTATTTGCAATACATAACATAAATGCCATATAGAAAATGGCATTGTTTTGACATAAGTGTCAAAACAATGTTTATGTAAAAATTACACAACATGTAAAACATTACAAGCGTAAAATTAAAGAGATATTGCTTTTACCACTGTTACTAAGCATCATTCCCAAAAAATGGAGCTTAAAAGGCAGAGACCTCATTTAAAACATACACTGACCAGCTGCTTCATTTAACCCACATCCTTGTTTCAACACTCATTGTCCATTTTATCAGCTCCACTTACTATATAGGTGCACTTTGTAGTTCTACAGTTACAGACTGTAGTCCATCTGTTTCTCTGCATACTTTGTTACCCTGTTCTTCAGTGGTCAGGACCCCATAGAGCAGGTATTATTTGGGTGGTGGATTCTCAGCACTGCAGTGACACTGACGTGGTGGTGGTGTGACTGCTGAAGAACAGGCTGAAAGGGGGCTAACAATATATGCAGAGAAACAGATGGACTACAGTCTGTAACTGTAGAGCTACGACGTGGGGAATGATGCTACTTGAGCTTTAAGATATTTTATGAACTAAATAATACTGTATTAACCTAAAAACCTTTGGCGTCTCATAAATACTGATATAAGCTGTTTACAAAATGCTTAAATATTGCTTTTTAAATGTTATTCAATGCTTATGCCTGCATTATGAAGTCCCAGTGGGGCCTTCAAATAACATTTTATCAAACAAATATAGTAGGCAAGATAAGCAGTGGGATAAATGATGCTTAAGACGGCTCTGCATTGAACTGAACTTCAATACAATACTTGCTGAAACAGGATTACTTATCTCACTGATATGACAGAGGGGCTTCAGGAATAGAGATTCGAAGGGTAAAAATCTCCCTAGAAATTGTTTTAGCAATAAAATTTCTTGTTCATGGAGAGTCATTTTCCCTCCACTCAGTGCCATACACTGTTCCAGAACCTTATACGCTGGAATTGAGACAACAAAGACATTTTTTATCTAGATGTCCTTTAGCTGAGCTCACCTCAATCAGTCTGGCCGCTTCCAGCATGACCCTGGCTCTCTCCATGCCGGCCATCTTTCTCCACGCTGTGAAAGCAGAGCTAGCGCTCTTCACAGCCTCATCAACCTGGGCTGCTTTGCATGGTTGCAGCTGGCATAGTACACGTCCTTCACACACAACACAGAAAACCACATCAATTATGATGCTCTTCCACTTAAAGGTCAGTCAGTGATCCGCTCTTGTGAACTGAACAAGCAAAGGACCAAAGAGCACCTGGTCACATGAGTCCCAGACAAAGTCCAGTTGAGCAATGAGACACTAATCATTTATTTTAAACAGTCTGTAACGAATGGTTACCTGTTGCGGGCTCATAAACTGGCTCCAAACCCGTCACATCGCTGAGCTCCACCCTGCGGCCGCCCCAGAAGTTGAGGGGGTCTTTTATCTGCATGGTCCCTGAAGATGCTCTCCTCAACAGGGTGAGAAAAGCAGGACCACCAGGGCAAGGGGTCAGCAAGGAGGCCAAGAGGTGCATGACTGGGGGCCAAAAGTGCACTTTGGACACCTTGCAATGACATTTAAACATTTTTTCCTCATCTAGCTTAAAGGGGAACTTCACCAATGTTTCAGAATTCCTGAATAATTCAGTCTTTGAGATTAATTGGTTTGGTGTGAAATGGTTGATTGTAGAAACTCAGATTTCTTTACAGTGGTGGTGATGGGAACCAGGAGTCACCATGACTACAACACAGATATAGCCATTTTATTTACTATCTAGAACCACCAGTGAACCTACATGTGTCTTCTGAGTTTTTATATGTGATGATAATGATGGTAAAACAGTCATAAATGTGAAAAAAAGTACATTTTTATTGGGGACTACTTTGCCTCACAACAGCCTCTGCCTTGAATGGATTAAAATAAATGGATGAAAATACATTTTAAGCCAAACTTTATCACAAAACTATCGTAAAACAGTGTGTCAGGCATCAGGCATTGAATTCATAACTATTTCACGTAATCACTTTCTGTGAGGGAGCTTTTAGAGGTGGACGTCTGGTTCCTACCACCACCACTGTGAACGATTCTGACTTGGTAAGTTTCTCTAGAACAGAGCATTTCACACCAAACGACACTGAACGACTCTGTTAACATCTCAAACATTAAATTATGTAGAATTTTGGAAAAATCGGTTAAATTCCCCTTTTACCGCACAGTTTGCAGTCCTGTGAGGTTAATAAAGACAGCGTCATTGTGCAACAGCCAATATGTAGCGTTAATGAATGGCTTTACAGTCAAGACGACTCTTAACTAAACTCTGTATAAAGTAGTCCACTGGTCAGATTAGACGTTTGACATGAGCAATGCACGGACAGACTTACTCAGCTCTGCAGTAAATGGACGGAACCGGACCGAAACCCTGCAGATTCTGGAAAGATTCCTCGTTTGTTCATTTACTTTCTACTTTCTTCGCAAGTAAACACTCTGCGGCCATGTCCTTTGGCTGGGGGCGGGGCGTATGGAGCGGCGCGTTTTGATTGGCTGTGGTGGGAAACGTCATTTAAAGAGTCCGCGAAAAAGGAGATGCTCAACTTATTTTTATCTTGAATTGTTGTTAAAACGAATAAAAGGTGCAAAGGTGCATCAAATACCGAATTTCACCAAAAAATTAGAACAACTACTTGTAAAACTGGCTGAAATATAAAAAAATAATTGTAGTTTTCGCAGCAGTTTTGTTGCCGTGATAAAGAATTTTAGACCCGTGAAATATCAATAAAATGCTGCTTTAAAAACGTGAATCCTGTTTACCTCAGGTTGAACCTAAATTTGTTTAAAAAATGAAATAAAAATTATGGACCTGAAAAAGTGTGGAATGAAAAAAAATAAATAACACGATTGTGGCCTTGTTTTGGTGTTCTCTTCAACAGCGCCATCTAGCGTACGGACTCTGACACTGAACATCGAGTGCCTTTTCCTCGCTGATCCCCTCACTTGCTTTGATGCAGCAGGTTATAATTAAAGAAACCTTTGAAATCCGTCTTAAAACGGGCGAAACTCTGGATAATTTAACTCTGGGGGGATGTTTGCGTGAAAAAGGTAATTTGCACGTTATTAAATTTGAGCAGAACTGTCTGAAACCTGCATTACCAAATCTGGCAACCACAGTTCACTAACATTTTTAGTTTTAATTCCATGCTGTTTATTAGCTTTTTAATTTTTTAGTTAAGGCTCACACTCAGTAATCAGTAAAGGGAATGGTTCTATTTAGAACCATGAGTTCTACATAGAACCATTTCATGCTTAAATGGTGAAATGGTTCCCCTAAAAAGGTTCTTCTATTATGATGTCAAACTTGTGACAATAAATCTCAATCTATAATAATGCTATGGAAATATGAAACTTTAATCTTCTAATTTGATGTTTCATTTTCTTCTGATTCTAAATAAATACTTCTGATTTCTTGTATAACTGTGTTTTATCACCTGTCTGTAAAGCACTTTGAGCTGCCACCGGCATGAAAAGTGCTATATAAATAAAAATTATTATTATTATTATTATTATTATTATTATTATTATAGAAGGACCCCTTTTGGTACTATATAGAACCATTTTCAGAAAGGTCTACATAGAACCATACACATTCATCAATCTGAAGAATGATTTCTCCATGCATTAAACCATTTAAGCATGAAATGGTTCTATATAGAAGTCATGGTTTCAAACAGCACCTTTCCCTTTACTAAAGAACCATTGAAGAACCATGTGGTTTAAGTGTGTAGTCAACATTTGAGTTGGATGCGCTCTGTAGACTGCTGACTGATGGGTAATTAAAACCAGGGCTGGGATATAACAGAATACAGTCATTGGGAGTAAATATTCAGAATACAGAAATTAAGTATCTGTATTCAGTCCAAGTTACATGTGTAAAGGCACTATACAGAACTTAACATTTTTATTTGAATACTTTTAGAATACTTAGCCACTCAATTTAATATATATATATACACACATGTGAAGTTCCAGCTAAAGCCTAAGCAGACTGATAAATCAATGTGATGATCAGTTATTAATCTCAGTGTTACTGAGCTCTGCTAAAGCCTGAGTAGACTGATAAATCAATGTGATGATCAGTTATTAATCTCAGTGTTACTGAGCTCTGCTAAAGCCTGAGTAGACTGATAAATCAATGTGATGATCAGTTATTAATCTCAGTGTTACTGAGCTCTGCTAAAGCCTGAGTAGACTGATAAATCAATGTGATGATCAGTTATTAATCTCAGTGTTACTGAGCTCTGCTAAAGCCTGAGTAGACTGATAAATCAATGTGTTGATCAGTTATTAATCTCAGTGTTACTGAGCTCTGCTAAAGCCTGAGTAGACTGATAAATCAATGTGATGATCAGTTATTAACCTCAGTGTTACTGAGCTCTGCTAAAGCCTGAGTAGACTGATAAATCAATGTGATGTGAGGAAGCTTTTAGAGGTGGACGTCTGGTTCCTATCACCACCACTGTGAATAGTTCAGACTCGGTAGGTTTCTCTAGAACGGAGCGTTTCACACCAAACCACTCTGAATGACTTTGTTCACATATCAACCATTCATTTGTGAAGACGTTTTGAAATATCAGCAGAATCCCCTTTTTAATGTGTGATATCACAGGTTTTCTGGAAGAGCTGAGCTGAGCATCGCAGTGATTCCAGTAAATCTAGTCCCCTTATGATCTAATCTGGTTGCGCAATTTCCTTCCACAGACTGTGGTTGAATATGTGTAGTTTCCTACACTGGCCTTGTACAAGGGTGCACTGGAACATTTGTCCTTCAGTGACATCCCACAATGCATCTCAACAATAGAGAAAAACATTGGGCTTCATTCACAACTGTTTTTAAGAAGAAATGTCTTCTTAAAACCCATTACGAAGTTTTCACCACGATTCTGACGTTCACCAGTGTTTTCTTATTTTGGATTTGTCCTTAGGTAAGAACAGACTCTACACACACTCAAGAGCACAAAGACCTTGTTCAGTCTGCCAGCCCAAATCCAATTTTTGGATTATCCACATTGATTTTTTGATAGTCTGGACAGCAAAAAATCACATGAAAACCTGATTTTTGCAAGTTGGAACCAAACCACATTGGTTTGATATGCAATTTCAATCAGATTTTTACAGATGTGTGTCAGTCTGGACGCTCTGGCTGCTCAAATCAGATTTCAATGTGCCTTTTGCGCCACTCTCAATGCAACAGACAAAGATGATGTGCTGGGATTGAAAAGAAACTAGAGCTGGTTTATGAGGAGCCTGGCCACTTCCTATTTCCCCCGTTATATCAAAAACAGGACTGCAAAATACCAGAGGGCCCCTGCGAGTGAGTCCTCAATGAATGGGAGTGAATGGAGCTAAACGGATAAAAACGAAAAGTTAAAATAGTTTCTAATCACTCGCCCAGAACTTTACTTTTAGAAAGTAGAAGGATGTATCCGGTGTCGACCAGAGAAGGATGGGTTCCTCTTTTGATTCTTGGTTCCTCCCAAGGTTTCTTCCTCCTTGCCACCGCACCATTGGCGATATAAATAAACTTTGACCTGACAGTGATTCTCAACAATGGAGAAAAACATTGAGCTTCATTCGCTATCCGTTCTTAAGAAGAAATTTCTTCTTAAAACCCACTTTTCATGAAGATTCTGACGTTCACCAGTGTCTCTTATTTTGGATTTGTTCTTGGGTAAAAACAGAATCTACACACACTCAGGACCACAAAGGTGTGAACAATTATGTGGTTAAAGAACACGTCAGGAATCTGACGTAGACTTTTTACACAAACCATGTACCTGAGTTAAAGTAGAGATACCCAAGGTAAAATATTACTCCAGTAAAAGTAGAAGTTCCTCCCTTTAGACCTCCACTTGAGTAAAAGTACAAAAGTATTTGCCTTCAAATGGACGTAAGTATCGAAAGTAAAAGTACTGAAAGATTAATTATGGCTCTAATGTGCTATTATCATTTTTGTAACAAGACGCTGCTTCATCAACTCATTTTAGGTGAAAATACTCCAGTGTCTCTCTTAGTAAACCAGTCTTTTAATAGAATGTCATTAATTAGTGACGCTGATGTCTATTAAAATTATCATAAGCACAAAACACTGAAGGCAAACAGTTTCCATCAGGTAGAACTGAGTGGCTCTGAAATCACTTTTTACAAACAAGCAAAGTTTAGTTTAAGATTTATTTGAACTTAGTTACAAGTTTAAGTTAAATAAAAACTTTAATCTCAGGTTCACAAATGAGTTTCCTTTACTAAACTGCATCTGTAGGTCTCTGTTCATAAACATAAAGTAGCCTAAACTAATTTACTATAAAATGAAATATTGTTTGTATAAATTCAGAATAAAGACACGTCAGTCATAACTGCATATGAGTACATATTTCTATATTGTGGTCTATTTATACAAAGTTAGATTAGTTCATCATTTATGTTGAATAGACTCTCCCAACATTTTACGCTGCTGCACTGACATTGAACCGTGTGCTGCACTGGGTCGGTATGACCAACAGGTCAAAACAAGCTCAAAACAAAGTGACTGCTGTGCCCTGATTGGTGCTCTTGCTTTGCGCTTCTTTCGTTTTCACGTCACGTTTTTATAAACACATAAACCAAAAGGAACGACAGATTTCTCATTATGTAGTGGAGTAAAAAGTGAGATATTTACCTTGAAATGTAGTGGAGTGAAAGTAAAAAAATCGCCCAAAATGGAAAAACTTAAGTAAAGTACAGATACAAGTACAGAACTACTTAAGTACAGTAACGAATTGCATTTAATTCGTTACTGTCCACCACTGCTTTCCTCCACTTTCTCAAGAACACATTTAAGAGCAAACTTAGTAAGGTACTGGTGAATGAGGCCCATGTGTCCCAGAATGCGGTGCATCCCCTCAACGGAGTGTGACCCTCCCCCACGCCTCCCTCCCGCCAAAAACCCTTTTTTTAAACTGTGGAAGGCGGAGTCATCAAGGGTGTAGGGTGCAGGGCGGTAATGTGTAATGTGACGCGCCCCGCTGCGCTGCGAGGAGGGGAGCTGCGTTCGCGCTTACTGCAAGCATGGCTGGCGACAGTGAAACACGGCTCAACGGGCAGGCGGACGACACCGACACCGTCAAACAGCCTTTTCTGATCGGTGTTTCGGGCGGCACCGCCAGCGGAAAGGTTCGTTCTCCATCCCGGACCGTGTCGGTTTTTTTTTGTGTGTTTCTTTTTCTCCTCTAACCTATTTTCATTGTTCGCTCCGGCGCCACTCCGACCGCGTGGCTTTGTGTGTGTGAAGTTTATCAGAGGAGAAAAAGCTGGAAGAGTCCTCAGAAACATCCAGCTTCAGGACCGAAGTCCATATTCGCTCTTGCTTTACAGTCAGTTTTAATCCGAGACCCGTTCATTCATTACTTTAATGCTTATGAGGGGAAATGGGCTTGACGTCAGTCACTCATCTCCACGTGGCACGGAATTAGGTTTCCTCATTTACTTTAATTTGGTCTTGTTTTCTTGTTTTATCTCTTATTTAACCTTTTCCGTGATTTATCGTTCTGCCTATCCGACATTTAACCGAATTACTTTGTGTTTTGTTCCGAACCGGATGTTCCAGGTGGTTGCTAATGTCGTCACTGTGCTTCTTTTGTTTATGGCGCAAACAAATCGTTCAATTGGACCCAAAACAGTCTAGTTCGCTGCTTTTAATGAGGAAATAAATGTGGGCTAAACAGTCGAGATGTCCAAACCGAAACAGCACCGAAACGGTAAATATCGTCATATTGCCGTTACAGGGATTGTTTACATGGTGAGGTAAACTGCGAGTGACGTAACTCAAACCGCTCTCCAACAAAGTGACGTCAGCTCTTATCACTATTTTTTTTTTTTAACGCAAAATTTCTGCATAATTTAGTGGTTGAGATGTAAACAGAGTTTTTTTGCCCTCTATAGAGAAACTTACCAAATCAGACTTCTTTACAGTGATGGTGATAGGAACCAGACGTCTACAGTGAATTTGTGAACCCACATGTCTTTTTAATATACTTCTGAGTTTATATATTTGATATGAAGTGTTGATAATGGTAAATAGGCTCTATATTCCTGTGAGGGAGCTTTTAGAGGTGGACGTCTGGTTCCTATCGCCACCATTGTGAACAGTTCTGACTCGGCACGTTTCTCTACAACGGAGCGTTTCACACCAAACCACTCTGAATGACTTTGATTACATTTTAACCATTTAATTATGCAGAAGTGGTCAAAAATCTGTATCATTCGCTTTTAATGCATGCACACTGTCTCGGCTAGCTGTGCCTGAATAATGTAATCGGTCTGAATAACGCAGGCTAATGTTTTTATCTCCGGTCAGTGACCTCGCTGAGGTTCGACCCAGATTAGACTCGGAAGGCTCTGCTGGTTTTTGGCTGAGGGCCCTGCTGTCTAAGAGGAGAATTCCCTTACATGGAGGGCTACTCAACCCCTCCCCCTGGTGTTGAATCATACCATGAAGCAGTGCCCACATGGCATTTGTGGACAAGACAAGCCGTCCCGCTTGGCTAAAATGCAAATGGCTCTGACCTACAGTGTGTGAATGTCAAACTGGAGAACTTTTTAGTTGTGTTGTTGCTTCTTGCACAGGTTGCAGTAAAATTAATTTAGGTTTTTATGTTGTTTTAAGAAATGAAACCAACTAAGTGACAATAAATAGGAAGTAAGAGCTGAACAAGTGAGGGAAAGGAAGCAGACACAGGCCACACACAGAGAAAACTGAAAGCAAGTCTGAAAAAAAGATGCATTTTCATGCCCTCACTATGATTATAAGTTTTCTAAATAATAATCAGACCACTGTACTTTCCTCGTGTAATGACCATGTGGAGTCATAAACCCATGTTGTCCTCTTGCAGTCTTCAGTATGTGAGAAGATTATGGAGCTCTTGGGCCAGAATAAGATTGACCATCACCAGCGGCAGGTGGCCATCCTCAGCCAGGACAGTTTCTACAGAGAGCTCACTCCAGAGCAGAAGGCTAAAGCTCTTAAGGGCCAGTTCAACTTCGATCACCCAGGTAATACTGCAACTGTTAACTCTTATGATGCGGTAATACAGTACCTCCCTTGAAGGGGAACTACACTGAATTTTCAAAATTCACTGTGGAGAATATTTCCAACTCTGATTTCTTTGCAGTGGTGGTGATGGCAACCGGGGTCACAATATGCGTATATGTTATAGATATAGATATATATAGATATATAGAAAAAGTGCCTCTCAATGTCCTGCATGTAGCTCTGCGCCATACATTGGTTAAAAAACTACATTTCAGGTCAAAAATGATTGTACCATCTCATGTAGTACCCTTCTGTGAGGGAGCTTTTAAAGGGGTTTAACTCCTTGGACGTCTAGTTCCTATCACCACCACTGTGAACAATTCTTCTTAACTATTTAAATATGCACTTACATACATTTCGAAAAGTCGGTGGAATTCCCCTTTAAGGAAAAAAGACCTGAGGTGCTTCAGCCCACGATCGACCTCAGCATTCTCAGTTACTAGTCATGCTATTTGAATGACTCAGTGTGATTTATTTTGCAACCCCACCCCCACAGATGCTTTTGACAATGAGCTCATTATGAAGACTCTTCATGACATCATGGAGGGGAAGACGGTCCATATTCCAGTCTATGATTTTGTAACCCATTCCAGGTTGGTTCCACTGTTAAGGGTTCTTTGCATCACGAAATTGTTCTTCAGATGGAGAATGTGCTGTATGTGGTTATGTATAGAAACGTTTTGAAAAGAGTAGCTACAAGTCCAAATGTAGCAGATGTATGGCTTTCACAGTCAATTGTTTTATATCAAAATTGCAATTTGAAATTTTCCAGTTGCAAGAGTTTTAGGAATATACAGTATTTAACACACAAGTTTTTCCAGTTTTTTATTCCAGGCCTTGTGGCCTCAACACCACCCCGCCATCTCTGGGGGACAAATTTATTTTATGAAGTTTATAATTATCTGCTTATACATATCTGCATTCAGTATCTTTTAAAGACATGTATATACATTTATACCTTATTTAGCTCAGTTCTAGATATTTAGATATTTCCCCCATCCAGCCCATACTTAGATAGAAATGAAAGCAAAATATCGAAAATGATATCAAAGTATTACACAAAAAACCACAGCAATGTTGTTCTGAGTTTTAAGTGGGGAAATTAAACCTAGCAAACTCGCATCTGGCTCCCCACATTCAGCGTTCAAGCCTGAATCTTGAAAAACCGATGTGGTGGTCTAATTGAGGGAGAAAAAAAGACCTGGAGCTTAATTTTATAGAAAATAATCACATTTTAAACGCAGCGTTGGTCAGAAAAATCACATTTTATATTCTCATCTAAAAATACTGCTCATTTTTGGCCCACAACTCATTCACTGCCTTCTTTATGAATTATAATGACTCTAATGATTGACTGGCTAAGAGCTTTCTACATGAATGTAATGGATGAATGTTCCTCCACAGAAAAGACGAGTACGTGACGCTGTACCCAGCAGACGTGGTTCTGTTTGAGGGCATCCTCATGTTCTACATGCAGGAGATCCGGGACCTTTTTCAAATGAAACTGTTCGTGGACACGGACCCAGACACGCGTCTGTCCCGCAGAGGTAGAGACGTTTCATGGGGGGAAAAAGTCCCCTTTTGAATTTTTTAGCTTAACCAGCTTAGCAGGCTGAATTTGAGGATCTGCTAACCGAATCTGTTTGTGTGTAGTTCTGCGGGACATCAGTGAGAGAGGCAGGGAGCTGGAGCAGGTTTTGTCTCAGTACATCACTTTTGTCAAGCCGGCGTTTGAAGAATTCTGTCTCCCGGTGAGTTTTAAGGGTGGATTGTATGATTGTGTTTATCGTTATTGTAATTATGTCAAATTTTGTCACATTTATGCTTTTCTGAGCACAGTCGTCACTCTTTAAATACAACGGTAACACTTTACTGTAGGGTGCTGTTTATAGAGCTACATGACACCTACATAAACTAGTCACTATGACAACTGACATAACCCTAAATAAATGCTTATAAATGCTTATTTCAATAGGCGTCATCTGTCATAAAGACTACTTTAGCAGATTTTGATCAATTGCCAAGTGTAGCCTTTATAGCGAATAACGGCTATTGGAATAAGCATTAATAAACATTTATGTATGGTTATGTCAGTTGTCATGACAAGCTTTTGTAGGTGTCATAAAGCCTTATGACCAGCACCCTAAAGTACAGTGTTACCAATGAAACTGACCAACTGCATGTTTCATTACAAAGAGAGCATCATTAGTTTTGTTTAATTGGATTTAGTGCAGCACAACTAAATATCGTCACACGTATTGTGCATTATGAAAAGGTGTCAGAAGTATCATGATGTTATTTTTGCCGTATCGCCCACCCCTTTGAGCTCCTCTCTTCTAAGCTCTTGCTTCATTTTGCTGCCCTTACATAAAACTCATGAGCTAATTATGTGCATTTTATTTTGCAGACAAAGAAATACGCTGACGTCATCATCCCACGAGGAGCAGACAACCTTGGTAAGTAGCTTAATTTGAAAGACACTAAACCTGGACCTAATCGTGAGATTTTGTAGCCTTGGCCAGATGTGATCTTGTAACAAGTATGCACGTTACCAGAGTTTTCGGTTGGCACACTGGTGTTTTTAATTGCTTTAAAATGATGTCAGACTCAGGAAAACATCCTTCACATGTCCTCATTAAAGAAGGCCGAGAGGAAGACGTCGTGTTCTGAGACACATAAGCTGGACGTCCGTCCCACCGCCGTCTTTTAAAGATCAGAGCATAAACTTCGTCTCCTCTGCAGACCAGTTTCTGCTCCGCCATGTTGAACGGTATAAACTTTCACTATGATGCGATGAACATGATCAGAACATACTTAAACTTTCCGATAGGGAATGTAATCAGATACAGGCGTTTACACGGTTATTATTCTTCTATTTAACTGATTATTTACAGGATTACCCACCTCATTCAATCGGACAAAACCATATTCTGAATTTTCCAATTGAGCTATTAGTTGGATTATTAACGGGCTACCAGGCTGCATGTAAACGTGGCTAGTGTTGGGTAAGGAGGAGGTTGGAACCAAACCGTGAAGGACAGTCAGTCTCCAGGAGGAGGGCTGGTGACCACTGTCCTAAAGTGTCAGAAACCACATAAGCTGGTCAGTTTGAAATCACTTAACATTTCGACATGATCTAGGCGTGCAGTTAGCACAGTGCTAATTGGTACGGTACAAGCTTCCATGACTTATTAGCTTTATTAGCTTTGAGGCTCCAGTGTTAAAACCAAAGAACCAACCACGGCTTGGCTGATCCACTACGTTTGGGTTAAGAGGGGAAACTCTTCATTTTTCTCAGTTCATCTCAGCTGTTCATTTTTTTACTTGTGTTTTGACACTACAAGGTTAAATTCTGTGATGCAGCATTTTAAAACCTGTTTTTTTTCTTTCCACAGTGGCAATAAACCTCATCGTGCAGCACATTCAGGACATCCTGAACGGGGGGTTCAGTAAACGACAGAGCGGCTACATGAACGGCCACGGGACGCCCCGACAGAGAAAGCCGTCCGAGTCCAGCAGACCCCACTGACCTCCATGTGGCCCTTTCCTTCTGCGTAGGACGGGGCTGGACTGTGTAATAAAATTCAGCGACCCTTTATTGAATGGAAGAGCGGGGATGCTAGAGTTGAAAGGCCTTTGTGGTTGATATGACTTGCGTTTTAAGTATGTTGTCATTTGTTACTGTGGTGGTTATGTTTGCTTTTACCAATTTTTTTTTTTTTTTTAAATTTTTTCCCAGATTAAGCTTGAAAGTGCTTTCTGTTTTCAAGAAAGTTAAGTGACATGCACGACTGTTGTGGTCATTGTCCTTATCTGCTTTGATAAGTGTTAGAAAATAAATGAATGGTGTGGTACGCGCTACCAGTGCTTGCTGAGGTGGGCTGCTCGAGCAGCCCTATAAACTTGAATTTAACTCAGGAAAAATGCTTGGATCCTTTGTATAGAGGGTTGGTTTCATCCTCCACGCTGCATTTCATATGTTTCCCACTGTTTGTGAAGTCTGTATGTGGCTGAATGGTAGTGCTGTCCTTTTATTACATTTTAACTGTTTATTACTCTGTAGATGGATCTACTCACCCTTTTTAACCCTGGGTTTCTTCAATTAGGTACATCCAACAATATATGATGCCTCATACTTGCCTTCTGTGCCAATTCAGAGATTTAAAATTGGCCTTTCAAGGTCCTTACACCATGCAAGTGTTTCACCACCAAATATGTGTTGAGAATCTATGAGCTTTACAGTGTTATAAGTGGCTGCACTCTTAGCACACCCTGCAAATACTAATGACATAATAACACTAGGATTACACCACATGTGATTGTGTTTAACACTAAAATGAACACTTGCCTAAACTGAAATTGGTATTTTATATATATATACAACTCATAGTTGATAATAAACACCTCGAAAAATGAGGATAATATCAGGGAATTGTGTAAAAATCTTAACATGTGCACGTATTAGTGCTCACGACTGAATACTTGAATTGTACACTCTTAGAAAAGATGGTTGTTCAAGGGTTCTTTAGTATGGGGGATGGTTCCATTTAGAACCATGACTTCTACATAGAACTGTGTGCGTGTTTTAAATGGTTCTGCTGATGGAGAATGTTTTGTATGTGGTTGTAAATAGCACCATAAAGAGATCTGCTATTGATAAAATATTAAGTGTGTAGCCCTTTTTGGTGCTATATAGAACCATTTTCAAAAAGGTTCTATAGAACCATATACCACACAGACTACATCAATCTGAAGAACCATTTCACCATGTAAAGAACCAATTAAGCACGACATAGTTCAATATTTAACTCTAATTAAATCTTTTGTTAAGAGTGTAGTTACTGGAGTTCGACTTGAACATGTTTTTTATTATTATTATTTTTGATAGATAGATTTTGTGATCGATTTTAGGTTGTATGTGTGACGTTCTCAAATGCTGTGAAATGCTGAAAAGAATAAAATGAAACAAAATAAAAGTTCTTTTTTTCTATGAACGGAGTCGCTACACGTGTCGTGTTATTCCTCATAGTGACCACTAGGGGCTCCCTCGCCGCGATTCAAGCGCTCTACGTTTGCGTAAGCCGAAGTGAATAGTAGATCTACGCACAAGCCTCTCCAACATCGATGTGAGTTTACGCATAATACGCAAAAACGCCAACATGGGGGTAGGTTTGCTACTCCGGTTTTCAGTGTCTTTTGCTGCTTTTAATGAAGTCCAAAACGATTAATGTACATTTTTTCTTTATTTAGAAATTCGGGCTGCAGTTTAAAGCAACGTTGGAGAACATTACGAATGTGAGGCCCGACGGAGACGACTTTCGCTGGTACTTAAAGGTAGAGTCTGTGCTGTGTTAGCAGACAGCTAGCTAACTGTTATCAGGCTGAATGTAAACTGACAGCTTTCGATATGCATCATTTGTAGCTGTTTTGTGGGTTATATTCATATTTAAAAGTAAACATAAGCGGGTAGTAAGTAGTTTTGTAGTTTACTACATTTATACTAGGCTGAAATTGGCTTCTTACTCACCACATTCTCAGACTCCTGTTCTACTGCAGCTGTAGCTGCACCCACCGGCCAAACCTAACACCACCTCCTTGTTTCTGCGCTCATTGTCCATTTTTCAGCTCCACTGACCATTTAAAAGCACTTTGTAGTTCTACAATTACAGACTGTAGTCCATCTGTTTCTCTGCATACTTTGTCACCCTGTTCTTCAGTGGTCAGGACCCCCATGGACCCTCACAGAGCAGGTACTATTTGGGTGGGGGGTCATTCTCAGCACTGCAGTAACACTGACGTGGTGGTGGTGTGTTAGTGTGTGTTGTGCAGGTCTGAGTGGATCAGACACAGCAGTGCTGCTGGAGTTTTTAAACACCTCAGTGTCACTGCTGGACTGAGAATAGTCCACCAACCAAAAATGTCCAGCCAACAGCGTCCTGTGACCACTGATGAAGGACTAGAGGATGACCAACACAAACTGTGCAGCAGCAGACGAGCTATCGTCTCTGACTTTACATCTACAAGGTGGACTGACAAGGTAGGAGTGTCTAATAGAGTGGACAGTGAGTGGACGTAGTGTTTAAAAACTGCAGCAGCACTGCTGTGTCTGATCCACTCAGACCAGCACAACACACACTAACACACCACCACCACGTCAGTGTTACTGCAGTGCTGAGAATGTTCCACCACCCAAATAGTACCTGCTCTGTGGGGGACCTGTGGGGGTCCTGACCGTTGAAGAAAAGGTTAACAAAGTATGCAGAGAAACAGATGGACTACAGTCTGTACTACAGTATGTACAGTATGTGTTTGTAGAAACAGAGAGTTATGCCTGATCAGTGTATATTGAACTACACACTGGGAATCTTCTGCTGATCTTTAGCTAGCAGTGTTGTGAAGTTGCTGGCCATTCTTGTCCAAATTCATGACATTTTCCTTTTTTGTTGCTGCAGCTGAAGTGTGGGAACTGTGGCGAAGTCTCCGACAAATGGCAGTATATTACATTACTGGTAGGATGTTACATTAAATTCTCATTATTGCACAGATTTGAACACTTGGCCTGCTGAAAAATGCAGAATCAGTCTGTTAGTCAATAAATATTCTGTCACTTGTGCATTCCATGATTTGACTGCATAATCAGTGTTATTCGTCAAACAAGGTTACGTCTTTTTTTTACCAGTATTTATTGTCCAAATGCTTCAGTATTGGTTTTAACAGTCGTTTGCCTCGAGCACAGCTTAAAGGGGAAATCCACCGTTTTCTACATGATTCAGTTGTTGAGATGTGAACAAAGTTATTCAGAGTGTTTTGATGTGAAATAGTTGACTGTAGAGAAACTCACTCACTCAGATTTGTCTACAGTGGTGTTTTTACAGCACAGACTGATCTCAAAGCCATCATAAAACAATGTCTCAGGCATCAGACAGTGTTTATAACCATTTTGTGTTATAACTCAATGTGAAGGTACTTTTAGAGGCATTAAACTCTTCAGATATCTGGTTCCTAGCAGCAGCACTGTGAACATTTCTGACTCTAAATTTTTCTAGAATGCCACTTTTCTCATCAAAGCATTCTGAAGGTTTTTATTTACTTCTTTACATATAATTATTCAGAAATTTTGAAGAAACGGTGGAATTCCCCTTTAAACTGTGCCTGGCATAAAATCTGATGAAGTGTCTGAAGGATTTGAAGATTATTTTGCCTTTTTCCCTTTTAAACAGTTACGGTGTATGTGGTTGAAGTCCGATGACTGATTTCTCAAAAAAGGATTCTCACACACAAGAAAAGTTTTGAATAGTGCATTTTTGTAAACACACACACACATGTATAAATGTGTGTATGTATGTGTGTGTATATATATATATATATATATATATATATATATATATATATATATATATATATATATATATATATATATTTACACACACACATACATAGTTATAGATGTAGATAGATAGATATCAATAGAAACAGTTCATGGGTAGCAGATTTGTAGACCATACTGTGTCTGTTCATCACTGATGTGAAGATTTCCTTAGGACAGTATGCCGCTGAAAGGAGGGAGAGGCAGCGCCAGCATGGTTCAGAAGTGTAAGCTGTGTTCTCGGGAAAACTCCATAGGTAAACATACACTTCTGGATATTTCAGTCACTGTACCACATACTATATGTTCACATGGGCAACACCTCAGCATAAATTGATTCAGTGCAAGTAAACCTGCATATTTACACTTGCATGTCTGCTTTTATCAGACATTAAAATCCAGAGTGACTTACATTTTTAATCACGTTACAGATGTAGTTAAATGCAGCATTTGGAGTCTAGCCCAAGGAGTCCTGCTGGTGTAGCGTGTTGTGCTTCCCTGGGTGGGAAATATCTAAGAGGAGGTTCTAACAACTTTATTATGAATTGATTATTCTGCAATTGCTTCATTTACATGACATTGAAGATTCACACCCCATTAACAGTGTGGACGGTGTGCAGGTGATTTTGGGGGATATTTTGATGAGATATGATAGTGTTTTAGAGCCAAGTGAACTCTTATACTGCAGTGCATCAATCTGGGCAAGACCATTCAGCACTTCTGCAGACCTGCCATGCTGGATGATATTGGAATATTGAACCAATACTCAGATTTTACAGATAAATTAAACCAATATTTTATCCTGCATGGAGCGCTTGGTCAGGCCTGTGCGCATGAAGCAAATCAGACAGATGGTGCCAATACATTTAAGGCCTTGTAAGTAAACGTTATATATGGCCTGGTTGCTGAGTTTTTTATGTACTTCAATCTTTCAGTTTCTTTATTTTGGAAGACCAGCAAGAGCCCATTGCAATAATCAGAGCCAAAAAAGCCACGTGTTTATCAGCATTTCAGCTGCTGAAGCTGTAAGTGCAGGGCGAAGACAGGCAGTGTTTCTGATGAGGAAAAATTGATTTATTTATTTATTGCTGTATTTATTATATTATAGGAAAGAACAGGATTAAAAAAAAAAGACCTTGGTATTGCAAACCGCACTAGGGGCACATAGAGTAGACCCATCAAAATGCACACTAACAGGACGTGACTTTCTGAGAGAAGCAGCTGAGCCCAGCAGCGAAGCCTTAGGCTGTTTGCTATTAAACTTTCTGCCCATCCATAATTTTTCCTCTTGGAGGCGTGCTAAGAGAGCCCGATGCAGAAGTTGATTAATAAGCTTAGAGTGGACGTAAGTGAAAAAAATGATAACTCATACCATATTTATAAAGTATTTGTCCAAGAGGTAACGTAATTAGAAATAAAGTATTGGCCCTAATACTGATCCCTGGGGGACATTCTCACAACATGGATTTCTGGTATTCCAGAACAGCAGGACATTTAGGCAGCGCTTGGCTTCGGTGCTAACTGACTGCATTTTATTTCATTTTACAGCAGCAGAATCAACAGACAAACATGAAAATTGTCTGATATTAGCATCAGGCCACAATTCCCTTATCAGTCCATTGTTAATTCAGTCCTGTACAGCAGAGGTATTTAAATCTGTACCTTGAACTCTTTAAATCTTAATTATTGCTTGTTATTTGAATAATAATGCAAATAGTTGGCCTCTTTGTGATTAAACCTGACTTATGTGTAAAGGTCAGGTGGAAAATCTACACTATCTGGACCTTCAGGGTTGTGATTTGAAAAGCTCTGCTCTGTACAGGGTTGTCTAGAGCTGTCCAATGAAGATTGCTCAATGAAAGCACAGATTTTCTTCCACAGATATCCTGAAGGACACCATTACACCATATAATGTGAGTAATACAAATGATTTATTTCTAATGAATGAAGTTTCCTTTCTCTTTTTTTTTTTAATGCATGCAAGTGATGGTTCAGCTGAATGTCACGTACACAGTACCCTTTACTCCAGTTGTAGGCCAAAAGGCTAAAGTAGCTAACACGTAATGGAAGCTTATACGCCAACCGGCCACTTCATTTAGTATGCCGCCTTGTTTCTACACTCGCTGTCCATTTTATCAGCTCCACTGACCATATAGGAGCACTTTGTAGTTCTACAGTTACAGACTGTAGTCCATCTGTTCCTCTGCATACTTTGTTACCCTGTTCTTCATTGGTCAGGACCCCCATGGACCCTCACAGAGCATGTATTATTTGGGTAATTGATCATTCTCAGCACTGCAGTGACACTGACGTGGTGGTGGTGTGTTAGTGTGTGTTGTGCTGGTATGAGTGGATCAGACACAGCAGTGCTGCTGGAGCTTTTAAACACTGTGTCCACTCACTGTCCACTCTATTAGACACTCCTACCCCGTCAGTCTACCTTGTAGATGTAAAGTCAGAGACAATAGCTCGTCTGCTGCTGCACAGTTTGTGTTGGTCATCCTCTAGTCCTTCATCAGTGGTCACAGGTCGCTGACCACAGGACGCTGTTGGCTGGATATTTTTGGGTCTTAGTCCAGCAGCAACACTGAGGTGTTTAAAAACTCCAGCAGTACTGCTGTGTCTGATCCACTCAGACCAGCACACACACACATGCCACAACCATGTCAGTGTTACTGCAGTGCTGAGAATGACCCACCACTCAAATATTACCTGCTCTGTGGTGGTCCTGTGTGGGTCCTGACCTCTGAAGAACGGGGTGAAAGGGGGCTAACAAAGTATTTTTTAAACAAAGTGCTCCCATATGGTCAATGGAGCTGATAAAATGGACAATGAGTCAAATTACGTTTTGTTGATGTGTAGCTTGAAAAACCTAACATATGTTTCTAACATATGTTTCTCTGAAGGCGGAGGACAGTGAAAGGTTTAAGACGATGGTGCAGTTTGAGTGTCGGGGTTTGGAGCCAGTGGACTTCCAGCCGCAGGTCAGACATCTGTGAATGCAGCTTAAAGAGGAATTGCACTAAATTTTCAAAATACAAGCAAGAAGATGTAAACAAAATCATGTACAGTGGTTTAGTGGGAATGCGCCATTCTGGATAAACCTGAATTGTTCACAGTGGTGGTGACAGGAACCAGATATCTGAAGTGTTTAATGCCCTAAAAGCTCCCTCACAGAAATTATTTAATGAACGAATACACTACCTGATGACTGAGAAAATGTTGTATGATAACTTTAAGATAACTTTTTGGTTAATTTATATAAATTTATATATATATAAATTTATATTTATTCCAGATTACAAGATATGGATAGAAGATGTACAGGTTGCCAATCTATATGTGCAGGTATAGATTTGCTAGATTGAAGTTACAGTAGTATGTTACTTTTTAATAAAAAATACATACAATACATAAAAAGGAGAAGTAAAAAACCTACTTTACTTTTAATGTAAGTCAGTGGAACCAGACTTTTTTCCCAGTCTTTTTGGTTCGTTTCTTTTGGTCCATTCATCATGAAATTTACACACAATGTAAAGGGAAACAGGCATTTTCAAATTATGTCAAAAACTGAAAACCGGCAAAAATGGAGATACAAGGTTTTGTTCCGACAGCAGCGATATTATATAATATATTAATATTTTGCACACAAGCTCTTTTGAAACCCATTTATCTTAGACTCCCTCTAGTGTCTCAGGAACCCAGAGTACATCGTGTTGTCTCTCCTCACTAGAAATTCTCTGATCGTGTTCTGTAAACTAAATTTTCTGCTCTATATCTTCACAGGCTGGCTTTGCTGCCAAGGGGGCTGAGACCACCACCCAATTCCTTGAAATCAACCTTCAGGAGAAAGTGAGTCAGAAATGCTATGAAAGGAACAGTTCACAGAAATTTAGACAGTTTTTCCTAATTTACCCAAAAATAATTTTGGGTGACAGACTGAACATGTCTTGACTGAACCATTACGGTGAACCATTCTTCTAATGAGGAATCAGGTTTCACTGAGAACATCCATGAGATTGCGTGTAACAGACTTCTTTCCATGTTTCAGGACTGGACAGACTACGATGAAAAGGCCAGCGAGTCTGTGGGGATCTACGAGGTCACACACCAGTTCATTAAGTGTTGAGGGATTTTGTGACGGGGCACAAAATAGACGGATTGAGGTCCACCTGGAAGAAAAGAACCATATATGAAGACCGTGTATACATAATTGCTTTTATTATTCTTGGTCAGTTAAAAGTGGTTGTGTTGGACACTAAGGACAAGAACACTCACCATGTGAAAGATGGACAGTGCCTTTGGAAATGCTGGTTTGCAGTGACAATAAAGATGGAGTCTTTCATTGCCAAACTTTCTCTATTGTCTCATTTATTGACATTCAAAATCAGTTCTTTTATTCAGTGTCCAATAATAATAACATGGTCATCATCAAAGTTCAATAACACAGACTCTGAATAAAGGTAAGCGCAGCTTAATATAGTTGCATTGTAATGTTTGTTTCTTACCGTTTGCAGCTCTCCCACCTTGTGAGACCAGTTTTTGTTGGCCGTAAACTCCTTTTGTCATGATGTATGAATTTGCATATTTATGATTTCATTGTTATTGCTGGTGTAGTTAGAAGCCATCCTCTAATTAGAGACCACTGAAATAATAAAAGTGGATGAGCAGAAGCACAAGTTAGTAAGTGATTCTAATAAAGTGGCCAGTAAGTGGAAGGATAAGGTAGGTGTTTCTAATAAAGTGGCCAGTGAGTGAAAGTACAAGGTAGATGTTTCTAATAAAGTGGCCAGTTAGTGGGAGGATAAGGTAGGTGTTTCTAATAAAGTGGCCAGTGAGTGAAAGTACAAGGTAGATGTTTCTAATAAAGTGGCCAGTTAGTGGGAGGATAAGGTAGGGGTTTCTAATAAAGTGGCCAATGATTGAAAGTACAAGGTAGATGTTTCTAATAAAGTGGCCAGTAAGTGGAAGGATAAGGTAGATGTTTCTAATAAAGTGGCCAGTAAGCGTGAAGATAAGGTAGGTGTTTCTAATAAAGTGGCCAGTAAATGATAGGATAAGGTAGGTGTTTCTAATAAAGTGGCCAGTAAATGATAGGATAAGGTCGGTGTTTCTAATAAAGTGGCCAGTAAATGATAGGATATGGTCGGTGTTTCTAATAAAGTGGCCAGTGAGTGAAAGTACAAGGTCGGTGTTTCTAATAAAGTGGAAGATAACGTTCAGTGCAGAACGACCTGGGCGGGTTTTAAGCAGTGAATGGGGTCCAAACGATCTATCTGGCAACCCTGTCTACCTGCCTGCATTCCACACTGAGCAGCGCTGTCAGAAGCAAACGGGGAAAATGGGTCCGATGAAAAACAGAGTTTTTGTGGTTGGCGTGGGGATGACAAAGGTAAAACAGCTGTTTCTTATCTCTCACGCAGCCCCGTCATTTATCGCGTATAGCCAGCTGTCTTGCTAAAGTAGCGAAACTTAGCTGAAGTTAAGTGAAATTACCTCGTCCTGGTTTTGTGCTTTGCAGAAGTGTTAGCTTGTTAGCTAGCTAGCTAACCTGGTCAAAACAACGCAATGTTATTGAAAATGTGTTATAACCCAGCCTCAGTCGGCTAGCTAGCGACTTTAGCTCGTTTTCTGAGAGGACTGGTCACTGTGAGCTACAAATCCAGCTTGCTGCTGTGTCGTAAATGCCTTCCATAAAAGCTGTCATGTCAATATATTTCAATATCGACATTTCACCGTTTGTAAACACAGTTTATTCAGGAATTCCATCGCGAAATTCACGGGAGAAACGTTTCTGGTCATAAACTGAAGTTGAGGTCTAGCTGGATAAGTAGAGATTACAGACGAGGCTGCCAGCTTCTTGTTCGAATTTTCCCGTTCCACCTTAAATGGTGCAGCAGTTACGGTCCGGCGCCTGGGTGCCAGAACGTATCTGCTGCGCTTTTTAAGGTGGAACGGGAAAACTCGAACAAGAAGCTGGTGAATATCGATTTTTGCTGCGTTCCTACAGCATAATAAGAAAGCAAATGAGTGATTTGTGACTTTTTGTTCTCTGAAATCTGTGAAATGCGTTCTGGTTGAAATGTGTTCGTCTGAAAGTCCTACATTGGACTGGTTCTGTGTGACTATCTGAGTACAGAGTTCAAGGTTGTTGCTGTTACTTGGCAGTAGGCCGTAGTTCACAGAGCAGTATTGCCATTGATATAAATCAGAGCGACCTTTAATGTTAGTTTCAGTGAGTTTTAAAGCTTGGTTCACTTTGGTTTAGGAAGATTAGACTCCCATACACTTCATTAGAAGCTTCTGCCTTGGTCTTCCACTCACTGCTCTGAGCTGCACCTTACAGGTCATCTGTCCATATAGATGTGCAGTTAGAGACTGTAGTCCATCTGCTACTACTCAGTGTATCACTCCCCCTCTGCTCCATTCATTACTGGTCAGTTTCTGACCACAAAACCACTGCTGTCCTTATATTATATGGGTGGTGGTGCTACTAGAGCTGAACGATTTGGGGAAAATCTCTAATTGTGATTTTTCTGACAGGTGTTGTGACTGCGAGGGCCATATCACAGAAAACCAAATTTTCCAACTCATTTAAATACATCTGCCTATTCATGCTGAAGTTATAAGGAGTATTTCAGCCTGGACTGCTTTTAAATAAGGTGCAATACAGGACAGCCAATCAGAGCAGAGCTCATTTACATATATCAGTCTTAAAGGCACAGGCTGTTTAATTCACAGGGAGAAAGAGAGGTTGGAAAACGGTCATGTGAAACTGATTTACAACAGTTTTTGCAACATAAACCCACACACAAATGTTACATGGGCCTCACGGAAGAAACAAGACACAGAAATGTAGAATATGGGCCTTTTAAATTGCAATTATCTTCTATAGCTTAAGGTCCAGACCTGTTATTTTGACCAGTTATTCCAAAATGTACACTTTTTCTGGCTTGAGGACTGAACGCTTAACATAGCGTGTCAGACTACAGCCCAATTTTCTTAATTTTACCCCTACCCCTTGTTTTTGAGTGTTGCCCTCGGAACTGAGTTACAGGGTAGTGGTTGAAATGTTCCCCAACAAAATGGGACCCTCAAATAAAAAGAGCATTACTTCATTAACAGCTACTAGCGCTGCTCTGTATTTATTATCGCCCACCACTAATTCTTCAGTGATATGAAGCTGAAGTCAGATGTTCGCCAGCTTCTTGTTCGAATTTTCCCGTTCCACCTTAAATGGTGCAGCAGGTCTGTAGCCTGAGGTGCCAGAATGTAACTGCAGCATTATTTAAGGTGGAACGGGAAATTTTTAGCTGTTTAGATACCGAGACATCAACTACTACTAGCGATTTTTTTTTTTATGCTTGTTATGAAGAAAGGGACCATAATACATTGAAACAACATTAAACTAAGATAATGTTTATCACAGTTTTTTAAAGGAGAAAATTCTCAGATTTGTGGGTTTCTTTGTCGCTTACAAAGCCATTTTACTGGTTTTTCTTTTTTTTCTCATAATACAATGTACATCTGAAAAATGTAGCCATGTAGCTCTAACACTTCACCCTACCCCTCTATTTCAACAAAAAACAGGACACCCTACTGCCTAGACGTGAACACGCAAAACAGAGGGGTAAGGGCTAAGTGGTAGGGGTGAGGGGTGGAAAGGGACTGGGTCTACATGTTAGTTGTGGTTGTGATGTCACAGCACACGGGTGTTTGGTTACTTTTGATTGGTCTACAGGCACTTTATAAGTTCTGTTATAGTATAAGTTCTGTTATAGTGTTATTAGACTCAATTTTTCCGCTTAAAATGTAAGGTAATGTTGATATATATATATTATAACTTTATATACAATACATATAATACAATATATAGATACTTATAAAAACAATTCATATTTCTGCCCAAATTTCTAACACATAGTGTAATTTGTGGGACTAATAAAGGATTATCTTATCTAATCAGCAGATGGGCTACAATCTCTTGCCATACACCGACAAGGGAGTGGTTTCAAATAAAGTGAGTGTGTTTGTGTTTGTCAGCTACTAAAATTATGCCTTTTTTTCCTGTATTTGCAGTTTGATAAACCTGGGGCAAGAGATGGAGATTATCCAGAGATGGCTAAGGAAGCAGGTGTGGTCTTGTCTTACATTATGAACTGCTGGATTAAAGCAGCTGAGAACTAAGCCTAGAAAACAGTGCCTGACTTACTGCCTTCATCTTAACCTCTTTTAGGGGAGAAAGCCTTGGCGGATGCTGGAATTCCATACTCTGCTATAGAGCAAGCCTGCGTGGGCTACGTATATGGTGCGCCATTGTACCATGCAAGCATGATGGTTACAGGCTATGGTTCAAAATTGTCTTGAGAATAAGGACAGTTGTCTAGTTTCTACATGGATTCTTTGCTTGTCTTTCTGTAGGTGACTCCACTTGTGGTCAGAGGGCGATTTACCACAGCCTGGGTCTGTCTGGCATCCCCATCATCAACGTCAATAACAACTGCTCCACTGGCTCCACGGCGCTCTACATGGCCCGTCAGGTCATCCAGGGAGGTGCGGTGCTCATGTAGACCTATTAGGGGCAAAATTTGCTAAGGAGAGTTCAAAGTCAATCTGGGGACCTTCTGGGCCAAAGTGCTGCGGATATTAGCGTTTACCCTCATCTAACACATTGAATTCAGTTCGTGAGGGCCTTGCTAATTAGCTGACGAGCTGAATCAAGTGTGTTTAATAAGGCAGCGTGCTGAAGTCTGCAGTGTTTTGGCCCGCAAGGAATGGAGCCTGACACATGTGGTTTAAAGGCAAAGTTCAGTGAAAGAATCAAATTTGCCCAGCCTGTCCTTTTAACTCAGAAGTAGCTGATCGTTCATTTGGTGTCTGAAGTCTGCTTCTTTAGTTTTGCACTGGAGCTACAAGGCTAATGTAACTATTAAGCAATACAAGTCTGTACACCGCCATTTCTCATGCAAATGCATAAATCATCTCACACTTGCTTCAGCCTCTGTCGAGTTGTAATCTCAAATAGATTTGTTTAAGTGGTTTTCTGACTCTGTAAGGTCTATCTACAAAAATGGACAAAGCTAGCAAATAGCAGTACTTACAACAGCGAGTGTATAGATAACACTGTGTTATACATTGTTAGAAATACAGGTGCTGCGCAGGTACATTTTTTGTTCATCAAGGTACAAACAGTGTAAATGTTCCCTCAAAGGTACAACAGTGGTTTTAAGGTCTGATTGTGAACCTTAAATAGGTTTTTCCAGGTGAAAAGTTCGTATTTGTATCTTTTCATAACCGAATGTTTTAAAACAGAACAGTAAAATAAAAGCCTGGAGACGAGACGGGGTGTGTGGAGTCAGTACAGCTTAGAACATATCATTTCAATGGATTATGGTTCAGTTATGTTCCCTGACTAAAGGTACTGAGATGGACCCTTGAGGGAACCACCCCAGTGACAAGAGGGGTCCTGCCCCAGTGACAGTTTACTACCTTTATCTCTGAGAGTGTACAGTGTCAGAAACTACTTAAGTAAGTCTGTTTGAGCTTACCTAACAAATTGACAAGGCAAGCGTATGATGATTTTAGGCATGCAGTTTTCACAGTGCTATTTGGCGATTTATAAGCTTCCGTTACTGGTCAGCTGCATTAGACGTCCAGTTAGTAGTTCCAGAGCAAAACTAAAGAAGCAGACTTTAGACACCAAATATGTCGTGGCTGATCGACTGCATTTGAGGTAAGGGGAAAATTGTGTAAATAAATTTTTGCTGTGTGTTTAAAAGAGAATTCCACTAATATTTTTGCATTTTTTGTATAAATAAATTGTATTTTTATGAAATGCTGGGTGTGGGGAATCAGAATTGTTCACAGTGGTGGTAATAGAGATCAGACGTCTTAAGAGTTTAATACTCCTACAAGCTTCATCACAGAAGGTTATTACATGAAATGGTTATGAACACACTGGCTGATGCATGAGACATTTTGAGACCTTTTTAATTCAGTTCATGGTGGAGAGAGAAACGCAGGACATTATGAGGCAAAAAAGTTCCCAAAGAGAACCTTATTTCAGATTTATTACTATTTAACCATTATTAGTATTACATATAAAAACAATACACATGCAGGTTCACTGGTTATTTTGGGTAATAAATAAAATGGCTATATTTGCATTCTACACACTTAAAAAGACAGTTCTTCAAGGGTTCTTTAGTAAAGAAAATGGTTCTGTATAGAACCATGAATGCTCAAAGAACCCTTTGCATGATTAAAGTGTTGTTTATCGTGAAACTGTTCTTCACACTGATGGAGAATGTGTTGTATATGGTTCTGTAAAGAAACTTTTTGAAATGGGTTCTGTATAGCACCAAAGGGGTTCTTCTATTGTAAAAAGCTTGACATCGTGACAATAGAAGAACACTTTTTGTAGCTATGTAGAACCCTTTCCAAAAAGGTTCTATGTAGAACCACATACAACATGTTCTGAAACAATCTGAAGAACGCTTTTGCGATGCAAAGAACCTTTTAATCATGCAGAGGGTTCTTTGAGTGTCCATGGTTGCATTTAGAACAATTTTCTTTACTAAAGAACACTTAAGGAACCATCTGTTAAGTGTGTACCACTTGAGAGAAAATGTGAGGTTCTTTGATCACATTTCAACGATTGAATTATGTAGAAATTTTGAAAAATGTTGGAGTTCCCCTTCGAGTTCTGGAAGGGTGCGTTGTATAATCATACATAATCATAACATTCTGACCATCTCCTTGTTTCTACGCTCATTGTCCATTTTATCAGCTCCACTTACTATATAGGAGCACTTTGTAGTTCTACAGTTACAGACTGTAGTCCATCTGTTTCTCTGCGTACTTTGTTAGCCCCCTTTTACCCTGTTCTTTAGTGGTCAGGACCCCCATGGACCCTCACAGAGCAGGTACTATTTGGGTGGTGGGTCATTCTCAGCACTGCAGTAACACTGATGTGGTGGTGGTGTGTTAGTAAGTGTTGCGCTGGTCTGAGTGGATCAGACACAGCAGTTCTGCTGGAGTTTTTAAACACCTCAGTGTCACTGCTGGACTGAGAACAGTCCACCAACCAAAAATATCCAGCCAACAGCGACCTGTGACCACTGATGAAGGACTAGAGGATGACCAACACAAACTGTGCAGCAGCAGATGAGCTATCGTCTCTGAGGTGGACTGACAAGGCAGGAGTGTCTAATAGGGTGGACAGTGAGTGGACACAGTAGCACTCCAGCAGCACTGCTGTGTCTGATCCACTCATACCAGCACAACACACACCAACACACCTCCACCACGTCAGTGTTACTGCAGTGCTGAGAATGATCCACCACCCAAGTAGTACCTGCTCTGTGAGGGTCATGGGGGTCCTGACCACTGAAGAACAGGGTAAAAGGGGGCTAACAAAGTATCAGAGAAACAGATGGACTACAGTCTGTAACTGTAGAACTACAAAGTGCACAATGAGTGACAATGAGTGTAGAAACAAGGAGGTGGTCATAACGTTATGCCTGATCGGTGTATAACGACTCAGCGAATAATAGTGTCATAAATATTCCTAATTTCTTCACATACAAGCTTTAGTGTCCTTTTCTCCTGTTTCTGTGCAGGTTTAGCTGACTGTGTTCTTGCCTTGGGTTTTGAGAAGATGGAGAGGGGCTCCTTGTCCGCTAAGGTAAGATGGAAGCTCTTATCTTCATTAAGAAACTGGTACGGTGTCTCTCTCATAGCGTCTGACTGAGGCTGTGGTCTGTCAGTACATGGACAGGACCAGCCCTATGGACAAACACATGGAAGTCATGATCAATCGATACGGAATAGCAGCAGCTCCGGCGGCACCTCAGATGTTTGGCAATGCCGGCAGAGAACACATGGAGAAGTATGGTAAGATATTGGGCACTTGTTTCTTTGCTTTTCTTTTCTCTTTGAACTCTTCCCACACTGTCCAGCAGGTGGTGCTATTAAAGTGGCTGTATCAAGGAAAACCTTATTTGAAATAAAATTATTATGTGCTGTGTAAACACTGTTTAAATTTTAAAGCATCCCTTTCTTCCCCAGTTTGTACAGTTCATATATAGAAACTAAGCTGCACAAACAGCCCATTTTGAATTGGCGTCGCAACAGTGTGACATCAGAGCCATGAACACATTTATATATGACCAACCATTGAGCCAACAGTAGTTTAGCTGCGCAGTCACACTGAAGTGATGCAGAGCATAGACATGTATACATAGACACCGCATTGACCGCTTCGGTCCGTTGCTGTGATGCGTCGGTGCGCCCGCGATATTGGTCCAGGCAATATTGGACTGTAAACAAATACAATAAAACGGGAGAGCTGAGTTTTTTCTAAGGAAAAAGCACTATAATGTTTGTTTCTCAAACGGTTTCAATCAGTTGTTTTTATATTCAAGGGTTCACAACCTACATGAAGTACAGAAAAAGTTTTGTCTGCAGTTGCTTCAAATCTCAGTAGTTTTAATTGCTGCTATATGCTATAAAGAGAGAGTGTGCATCATCATTAGGCTCACATGAACTGAATTACTACTGTAATGGAAAATAATTCATGTTTGTTAAGCATGGCATTGGCTTGCTTTCCTAGGTTAAAACCTCTTATTCTCCAGAGTATATTTAGGTTTTTACGTCTGAATTTACGTGACCACATCGTGAGGCAAATTATTCAGTAACTGCATGAAATAAATGTACATTTTTATTTTATTTATTTATTTATTTATTGTAAAAACTCCCCTCAAATTAACAGAACATGTGTTTTATTATCACACATATTGCTACATGCTTACAATTTACTGCTGAAAGCCAAAAATCTTAGACGCTCTTTGTATTATTTTATAAAAATAATTTTTACAGAGCAGATCACTGAAGAGACGCCATCTGTTTATAGTTTATAGCCCAGATTTGTGGAAAAATGGATCGACTTTCAGTAGAAAAAAAAATTGTGGGTTCAGCTTCTTTTTTTATAAGAGTTTAAAATTACATCACCCATCTATTTGACTGGAAAGTAGACAGTTACAGCTCTCATATGACCCCCCACCTTTTGAATGTAGCTTATGAAATATGAAAGTTATGAAGAATATGATGAAGTGCGTTTTGGAACCACCGGCGGTCTCAAGGAGTTGAAAAGGTCAGTACTTCTGAAACGAGGCTGAATTTGACGTCTTATTCGACTCTTCCGTTCCACCTTTAATGATGCAGCATTTACCTTAATGGTGCACCAGAATGTAACTGCAGCATCATTTTAGATGGAGCGGAAAATCTGAATAAGAACCTGGCGAGTACAAAGTCAAATTCAGCTTCATTGTTCCTTCTATGTCCTCATCATTTTAGCTTTCCTTCTCCCGGTCAGAACACAGTTCATTTACTACAAATACAAAAAAAAAATGCATATTATAAGAACTGATAATTGACTGTCTGACGGAAAACCCCTTAAAGCTAACTCGCACTACCTCCTCAACTCTTTCTCTTTGGGAAACCTCTTAAGTGTGAAAAAAATTTAGCAAGCTGGTTAACTACAGTCAGATTCATAATATATCAGTCGCTCAGCCGTCACGAGTAGCTTGGCATTAAAATCGATGTGGAGAAAAACACCAGTATAAATGAAAATCTTGATTATGGGCAATTCAGTTTTTATGATTTCTTATAAAGTCTCAGCTTTCACAGCTATGAAGTGTTAATCACTAGTGTTAGCTATTAGTAGTCTGACGGTGGTAGCCAGCTAGTTATCTCTTTACATAGTGATATAATGGCCAAATGCAACCAAAAACAACTGATCAGTTTTACCTGTGAATTCCCTGAGATCTGGTTTGGGTTCTGCAACGGTTTGTACAGCCCCTGCATCTTTTTTCCATTTCAGTCTTCTGAGAGTTATGACAGGTTGCCTGGACTAATACGGTGGGGACGTTGAGGCATGATCCAGTGGCTAACGTATATGTGTCTATGTATGATGTTATTGCTGAAGGCAATCTGTAGAATTCTTGTTGGAGTTTAAGATGAAGGGAAAACAATTAAATGTTGTGCTGTTCATGGCTGTCAGGAAGTGAATATATGATAGAAGCCTTTCAAAGAACGTACATATCTCAAAGGAGTGGTTGAGGTTAATTGTTTCCCTCGTTTCTGAGGATTTCAGTGTGAACGTAGAGGCTTGTCCTGTACATGCCGAATAGTTTTTTGATCAAGGTACAATGTGGGGCAGCCAGTCAAAACAGTGCTTATTTACATACATCAGTCTTAAAGGCACAGTGACAAAAGCAGCCTGTTTAACTCTTCGGGGTGAAGAGAGGTTGGAAAACGTTTATGCAAAAGTGAATTTTGATTGTTTTTGGTACATAAAATCACTCAAAAGCTAAAAATGGACGTCAGGGGGAAGATTCTGCGAAAATCTAGGTTATGGGCCTTTCAGTGAAAACAGCTCAACCACTTTCAGCGGCTCTCCTGATATTAAGGTGATATTTTCTGGCTGAGGAATGGGCAGATGCAAGCTGTTAATGGTGTATTTGGTGTAATTGGTGTTTCTGGTGGCCAAAAGCTCTATTGGACACCTCAAAATATTGATTTGGTTTGTAATGTATGGTGACGCACACCTGTGGGACTTAAGTAATTAAATGTGATGTGTATCGTCTGTTTGTTCTAGGCACCAAACCAGAACACTTTGCCAAAATTGCCTGGAAGAACCACAAGCACTCCACCAACAACCCGTAAGTTCTGTCGACAAATTACAGCCCTGTTTTAGCCAACTTTGCCTTTATGAATCACTTTTGCCTAGAGTTCTGCCATTCAGAGTAGAGTAGGCAAGTGTGGGGTGACATTTAAAAGAAAAAATTGCTCAAACAGTTTGAAGACCTTGTAAGAATCTTTCACCAATTTAACCTTTTCTGCCACGTCTGTAGCTAAAAGAATGGGTTCTACCAAAATATTCGTCAATTAAATATTTATTGACAGAACCGAGGAAATGCCTGTTAGCATCTGTTATAAGTCAAGGAGTTTTCCACACATTGTCTGTGTTAATTGACAATATAATACACGTGTGGCAGGATTAAGTATACTTGAATATTTCTCTAAGGGACACTTTTTCAAGCCATCTGTTTCTGGATAATGAGCTGAGAGTAAATTAGCTTCCCTTGGTGTTTTGGGGGATTGAAATGAGTCTCAAAAAGTCAAGATGGCAGACTAAACTCTGCTGTAAAGGGCCTCATTACAAATCACAGCCTGTGAGGAATAATGGAAAGGTAGCAGTAATGCTGCCTGAGTGAAAGTTTAAGAGAAACATCGCAGTGCAGGTTCTGTAAGTCCTTCATTCGTTCATTCATTCATTATCTCTAACCGCTTAAGTCCTTAATTTAAGGTGTGTAAAATTAGATGGCCGAAATGATCACAGTCACAGGGTGGGGGGATGTGTCTACTGCCAACATGTAATTCTGAGAGAGAATCCCTCCTTTTCCCCCCAGATGGAGCCCAGCAGCGGCTCATAATCATCATTCAGCGATCCTACATGATATAGTGTTTCATTTTTATTGGCTGTCAGAACTAAGATGACGTTATGTGAAGTTGGTTTTATTTTCATACTTGTATATTTCTTTCTTCGCCAGCTTTCCCAGCTTTTTTTTGGAAGAAAACAGTTTAACAAGTGTAAATAGTCATTTTAGCAGCCAAATCAATCAGCATCACCTTTAGTTTACGTCTGAAATTGATGTCGAACGTTTGATGTAAAAAAAAATTTTTATTTCTTTTTTTGTGAACCGCTGTAACTGCCATGAAAGCTAAGTGTCTACAAATTGCAGCAAGTGGCAATCATCGGGGTCAAAGCACTATGCGGCAACATAAATAGTGGGAGTAGAACATAAATAATTGGAGTTTTTAGAATGGCTTTGATATTTAATGGATGTTGAGCTCCAAACGATGATGTCTACCAAATTTTGTACACATTGGCCTTTTGAACTTGGTATGGTAAGCAAAAGTCACAATACTTAGAAAACTCATTTTTGGACATAAATTGTATTTGCATAGTGTTGAAGTCAATGAACTGAATAATTCCACAGCCCAGTATTTTAGCAAGAATTTTGATGCTAAAATAACTACAATGTTCTCCTAGAAGCAATAGCACTCGATCAGTTTCTGAACTCTTTACTTTTTTCACTGTGTTTTTATGTATTTTTATGTCTGAGTACGAACAGACGTAGTATTATTCTAGAAGTGTTTTGAAGTGGTTTGTATATACTTTGTGCTTTGGGTATTAGTGTGATATTTAGCTCACAGAACAGAATAGAAAAAGGAAAAAAACAACCCCACAAAATCTCTTTAATAATCTTGCATCTTTTTTTTTTCTTTTCTCAGCTATTCTCAGTTCCAGGATGAGTACAGCCTGGACCAGGTGATGAAGTCCCGCAAAGTCTTTGAGTACCTCACACTTTTACAGTGCTGGTGAGTAACCTGCACCACTTGCTGTTTGGTTTCTGCCCCTTTTAGTAAGAATTGTATCTGAATCATCATACACTGTGGACATATTGATGATAGTATGATCGATACACAAGTAAACAGAGACTAAATCACGATGTGTCAGTCTGAAGGTGGGGATTCAGCTGCATTGATTTTGAAATGTTATACCTCTGTGGTTCTCAACCAAACACGCCACGCAACGTTTGGTGACTGTGAAGGCAATCCAGCCTTATCGATTTTGCAACGTTCTCAGTAATTATGACTAATATACTAATTGAATTGAACTGAATTGTGATGAAATGTGACCTTTCATGATGCATTGAAGCATTTCCTAAAGAATTCTAATCAAGTCAAGTCATTGTGGAGTCACAGATTTACCGTCCTTTTGCTTTTATAATTATCTGACTGCGACAAAAATATTAAAGCTGTCTCGAATGTTGAATCTTGTAGTCCTACATCTGACGGAGCTGGAGCAGCAGTGCTGGCCAGTGAAGCGTTTGTGAGGAGGCACCGGCTTCAGGGTAAAGCTGTGGAGATCATTGCTCAGGAGATGACCACGGACCTCGCCAGCACCTTCGAGGAGAACAGCTGCATCAAGATGGTACGTCGAGGAGGGTCCTTTATCTGGGCTTTTTGTCACCTTGACTGTCTTGATGATTGGCAATGTAATGATACGTTGT
Source organism: Colossoma macropomum (assembly GCF_904425465.1). Lineage (NCBI taxonomy): Eukaryota > Metazoa > Chordata > Actinopteri > Characiformes > Serrasalmidae > Colossoma > Colossoma macropomum. Next base: position 39,475,976 of record NW_023494805.1, read on the forward strand.
TGTTATTATTGTGGTAAATTAATAGAGGTATAGCGCTTCACCTCTTTCACAGTTTGTTTTGTTTCTCAGTTTCTGGGCAGATCTGTTTGTATCGCATTTTAGCCTAAAAAAAGGAACTGTACTTTCAACTTAATGTGTTTATTTTTGTATTAAACACGACTTTTCAAGAATTTCTTCTTTGCTAAATTGTTGCCAACGTGAGGTGAAAGTCCAGCTCTATGCTCTGCATTAACATTCAATCAATCAATCAATCAATCAATCAGTCAATCAGCCTTTATTTAAACTCAGAGTACATTGAGGGAGACCCTCATTTACAGTGTAGCTGAGCCGATACAGAGATTGAGGGGATACAGGGATTGAGAAGTTAAATAGTAAAAACATATGAAATGCTTAAAAGTAATAATAATCATAGTAGTAAATAAAAAAATTAAATCGATAAACCATTAAAATTATAACAGTATAGTAACTTAATGAATAAGATAAAATAAGGATAAATGAAAAATATAAATAATAAAATAAAGAAAGAAATAAAAGATGTAAAGTAATAGCTTGGCAACAAACTGTCTTTTGCATTAATAGTTCTGACAGGAATGGAGACATTTTGCCTCTTTTGCTACTTTTTTGACTTCCATCAGTAAGTCATGCTGTTACTGTAACAAACCTCTCTGTTGCTAAAATATTCAGCTTTACGTAGAGGTGGGCAGTATGACAATATTTTATCGTTATTTTCATAAATTATGTCACAATATGCTTTTCTCTGTATATTGTGGATATTGTCAGTGCTTCAAGAACATAAACAAACTGTATGATTCAACAAAGAGAGCATAAATAGTCCTATAACTGGATTTACTGCGCCACAGTATGTAAAACCTTGAAGAAAAAATATTGTGCTCGTATTTTTTGATAGTATTTTAAAAAACCAAATATCATGGTACATATTGTGTGTTGTTAAAGTGTCATCAAATATCATGAAATTATTCATTTGCTTTATCGCCCGGCCCAGCTATACTTCTTAAGTTTTCATATTTTTACATCTTCATTCATCTTTTGCACCACTTGTGCACTGAAATGTGGTCTGCTTGGACTTTTGTACCATGATTTGAGCTCATTTAACATGGCAATGACAAATGCCATGAATCGACCTGTGTAGCCTGCACACTCTCTGCTTGAATGCTTTGTTTCGGGCCGCAAATTTTGGTTTTGGTTCAGGACATAATCATACATCGCTATAAACTACATCAGAATTTTCTGAGTGTATGGTGGGTTTGGTCAGTACTTCTAGAGCACTGAACAACCATGTGGATCATAACCATTGTATAGTAACTACATGGTAACAGCCCATTATGCCGTTGTCTTATATATTAATTTATTCATTATTTTTTCCCTGCTTTCTCAAATCAATAAATTAATTAATGTATTTATTTATATTTATTTATTTATTGCAGATGTTGAATTAATTATCTTTTCACTCAGTAATAAAGCTGGTAAAAATGTACATTTAAAGTGTGCACGTTGCCTCCAAATGTTTTACTCCTCCTTTCTGTAGGTTGGCTACGACATGACGCGCCTCGCAGCCAGGAAGTGTTTTGAAGCCGCAGGTCTGAAGCCCTCGGATGTTGACGTTATTGAGCTGCACGACTGCTTCTCCGCAAACGAGCTCATCACCTACGAGGCCCTGGGCCTCTGCCCTGAGGGTGAGACAGAGAGGCCTGTAGTTACAGTTATTTTATCTCGGCCCAGCTGTGTGTAGTCAAAAGTTACTCAGAAGTTGCCAGCTGCACAGCTTAGTTTGAAAATGCAGTTGCGGGAGAAACTGATTCCTCTTCTGGTAGATGGCTTTTAAGCAGAGTTTAGAGCGGAGGTTCTCAACCTTTTCCACCCCAAAGCCCATCTTTGTATAACTATAAAACATAGTGGCCCACAGGAAAACTAAAATCAATTTTTAAATACAACGTTATTTTTCTTTTTTTAAATGCTGACGCTGAAAACCTGTAAATTAGGCCCTGAAAAGGATCAGATTGGCCATTCTGGTTGTCAGTTGGTTTGCAATAATTGCAGGTGTGTTAAATAACATGAAATATGTTTAAAATTAAACACATGGGTGTAGTGATGTCAAAAAGGGGGAAAAGGAAAAAAAGAATAGAAATGTTTGAGGTACATGTGATTTGGAGCTGCAATTCTTCACGTTTTCACTGAAAAGGCTCCATAAAAATTTTCAAAAAAAAAGATTTGTTTGGTCTCGAGATGTCTCTTTAATTTTGAGGGCTTTTGTGATTCATTTGAAATAAACCTCCCTTCATTCAGTGGGCTTTTAGATTAGTGTCGTCACAATCAACAGTAGTGGTAAGTCTTACCTGATATCTGCTTCGTTGGTTTATCAGTTCGAGTTCAACCACTCAGGTCACTGATGCTCAACCAAATATACGCTCCAAATCAAATGCATCTCTTCTCTATTTTATGGCTCGTCTGTTGTTTTTACCAGCAGCTTGTGCTCAGTGTCTGAAGAGTCAGCCGTTAGAACAGTCGTTATGCTGACTGTACGGCATTGACGTGCCTTTAAAAGGGAAGGAGAGACAGCTCTACTGATTGACTCCCTCGTTTGAACACAGAGAGCTGTTTGCTGCAGACCCAAGTGCGGGTGGAGTGTTCACACACGTCAAAATGGAGCGAACTAAAGAAAAAGGTGTGATAAGTCCGCACCAAACAAAAGTGCCCTGAGAAACTTCATCCGTCTTCGACTGATGATGTTTAATTATCCCACTGCTGTGATGTGTTTATTTGTACATCTCTATTAATATTTACATTGGCTGTTCTGTGAAAACATTAAATTCTTAGATTTTTAATTCTTAAGTTAATCATTTTTCCACTTAATGTTATTATGACTTACGGTGATGTTACCGGCCCAAATTACTGCCTCCCTCTGAGTACAGGCCCGCGTGCTTCGTGGCCCACAGGTTGAGAAACCCTGTCATAGACAACGCTAAAAAGATCAAGATCTGTAAGCAAGATCTGTGACCTAAATTTAAAAAGAAAAACGTATGATAACCAGCATTACCTAGTCAGATGTTTGAAGTTAAAACAGCTGGAAATTGGAGTTTATAATCTTCCAGGATTATTAATCACATGTAAAAAATAGAAAATGTAATTAATATCTAATAATTATGTAAATAAGGTGTCCTGTGGTTCAGAATGAGTGTTGCTGATGTCAGAGTGATGCCTAATATTGTAAATTGCTGCAGAGAGTTACTGTAGGGTTACATACAGCGAGTGAAACGTATTGATTTTCTTGAGGACGAGTGAGCTTCGCTAAGAGCTGATCATTTAGACCTGATGCTAACTGACGACAGCAGAGTGAACGGAAGTGGCAGTCAAAATCTGAGGTTAAGAGATTTTACGAATATCTGCAAATACATGTAAGACAAATGTAATTAGGTAAATAAAAAACTGTTACAAGGAAGACGTTACAGTTTTGTCATACATCACATACTTTGTTGTTCATAAAGAAATGCCAAATGGCAGGCTAATGCCGTCCACCCACTCTGTCCCTTCCCAGGTAAAGCTGGAGAGCTGATCGACAGAGGGGACAACACCTACGGGGGGAAGTGGGTGATTAACCCCAGCGGAGGGCTCATCTCGAAGGGACACCCTCTCGGAGCTACAGGTACAGATCGACTTCACTGCAAAAGAAACTACTTAACAGAATGATTGTTATTTTTATGTAACACGTGAAGGAAACGTGCAGACAGAGTGAGCCTGTAAGGCTGTAGTTTAGCGAAAAATCGCATCACACATGCAGCACTGTGCAGAAGCTTTAGGCACATAGTTAAAAAGCTATTTGTCTGGGCTGAAAGCATGTATTTGCTGAGGAATACACTGATGTCAGAATAAATATAAGTAATATTAATACAACGTAGTGATTTTTACATACATCAGTATGTCAGACCTTTTCTTGTGGCAGATAATTATAACTATATTGTTCTTTGTTTTATATTATTCTTCTCTTTTATTCTTATTTTCCTGCCGGATTTTTGCCGCGTAACTCGTCCTGCAGTTTTCGAGATATCATCACCGTCCAGTCTGATTCGGGCTTGTACAGCTTTTTGATGTGAAATCCATAGGAATGAATGGGGTGAAAAATTGCACGACCATCTACTGTACGTTTCTCATATACTATCTCAGCACAGGCCCCCGAGCACGAATTCAATGTTGTTCTGACCCGCACTCATCCTTTTAACGTCCCTCGTTTCTCCCGTAGAGTCCCGTTCATTTTTGCCAACACACAAACTCTATTACTTCATTGCCTTACAGTCATCAAAGTACATGTACTCACTAAGGGTAGTAAAAACTAATCCACAGCCATACTGACCTGCGCTCCTCTGTGTGGTGTGTTTTCATCCCTCGTTCCTCCCGTAGAGTCCTATTCATTTTTGCCAACACACAAACTCTATTACTTCGTTGCCTTACAGTCATCAAAGTACATGTACTCACTAAGCGTAATAAAAACTCTACTGCACAGCCATACTGACCTGCGCTCCTCTATGTGGTGTTTTTTCATCCCTCGTTCCTCCCATAGAGTCCCATTTATTTTCAACAACACGTAGCTAACACTTGGCAACTCGCTACGAACAACTAAATACACACCCCATACGCCATGGGTGTCAAACTCAACCACTAAAAGGGCCATATTAAAAAATTCTCAGCAAATCTGTGAGCCAGCTGTGTTTTTATTTCCTTTAACATTTTGCTGTGGCCTGAATGGGCCATTGTTTATTCAAAATATGCCAAAAATGCAACAGCAAATAGGCACTGAATACTTCTTCAAAAATAGTTCTAAATAAAATAAATTGGTATTTTTTTAACTGCCTAATTGCTTGACCTGTACACCTGGCATCTTTTCTTTTTGTGTAATTGCTGGACCATAGATTGTTGTTGGGGGTCAGAACGCACACTGTGTTGCAGTGCATGCTGGGGGCTGTAGTGCAGTTCAGGGTGACACGGGCTAATAAGAATAGAAAATTAAAATCATTTCGTGGGCCGAATAGGACTCGGGCCTTGTGTTTGACACATGGGCTATACACCATGGAAGCTGCCTAGCAGCACCTTAGCAACCACCTGGGATACCATAGTAACCGCCAAGCAATAACCTAGCAGGAAGTGCGAACCATTTAAGTTGCCCAAACATTCTGCGTTTGCATGTTTCTAGTTCATCCAGTATCTGGTTTGTCTAATCAGTTTTTCATCAAGTTAAATCAAGTGTGCTGTTGGAATTTAACAAATCTGTGTCATGGTTGGGGCAGCCAGGAGAGTCTAGAACCAAACTTTGTTCTTCAGACTTGCTCACAAGATACAAAGACATCATTACTTTTTGCTGTTTTTATTTATTTACATTTATTGTAGTGATTTTACAAGCAAGAACAGACTTGTTGCCAAGATAAATGGTTTTACATGATGTGCGTAGGTGCCTTTAACGCAGTACTGTATGTAGTCGATCAGTCATTTGAGAGATTTTTTTTTTCTGAAATCCTTTAAGGCAGATGTACTCAGTGCTCATGTAGTAGTAATAGTTGTAAAAGAAATGTGCAAACTGATTTTCACAACTTGTGTGCTGAGGCATAAATACTCCCAGTAGTTAGAAGTCTGTGTAGAAAACATCACCAGCAGGGGGAGCCACACAGTCAGCTGGTAGAGCTCATCCCTCCAGTTCCCCCTCATGCTGCCTGGCTGTGAGAGCAGTGTTAAACTGGGCTCTGCTGAGCGTCTCTGCGGCTCTGTTTCTCCATCTCTCTCTTCCTCACTGCTGGACAGATGAGGCTGGGAGGTATTAAGCTGAGTCTTTCCGGTCAGTGAGCTGAGCGCCAAAGCCGTGTATATGTGTTCATATGTTTGTTTGTTTTTGTTTTTTTTTTTGTTCGTCTGTTCATACAGACTGTTGTACGTTTCTAAACTGCTGTGAGTGAGTCGCTCTAATCTCTGATGGTTTTAATGACTGTAATGACGTTTCCATTTCCATTAGTCTCAGACCTTTTCATCTCTACAGTAACCTCTCTCTCTCTCTCTCTCTCTCTCTCTCTCTCTCTCTCTTTCTTTTTTCTTTCTTTCTTTCTTTCTTTCTTACTCTCTTTTATTTCTCTTTCTCCCTCTTTGTTTTTCTCTCTGTCTTTTTTTCTTTCTTTCTTTCTTTCGTCTCTCTCTCTCTCTCTCTCTTTCTTTCTTTCTTTCTTTCTTTCTTTCTTTCTTTCCTTCTTAGTCTCTCTCTTTTATTTCTTTCTCCCTCTTTGTTTTTCTCTCTGTCTTTCTTTTGTCTCTCTCTCTCTCTCTCTCTCTCTCTCTCTCTCTCTCTGTCTGTCTCTTCTGTCTCTCTCTGTCTCTTTCTTTCTTTCTTTCTTTCTTTCTTTCTTTTTTTCTTTCTTTCTTTCTTTCTTTCTTTCTTACTCTCTCTTTTATTTCTCTTCCTCCCTCTTTGTTTTTCTCTCTGTCTTTCTTTCTTTCGTCTCTCTCTCTCTCTCTCACCTCTCTCTCTCTCTCCTTGTCTGCCTGTCTCTCTTTCTTTGGTTTTTCTCTTTTGCTCTTTATCCCTCTTTGCTTCTGTCTTTCTCTCTTTTCTGTCTTTCTTTCTCTCCTTTCCCCTGTCTCTTTCTTTTTTAACTCTGTCTATCTCTGTGTCTCTGTCTTTCTTTGTCTGTCTGTCTGTCTGTCTGTCTGTCTGTCTCTCTCTTTCTCTCCATTTTTCTGTCTTTATTTTTTTCCCCTATTCCTTTATTGTGTGTGTGTGTGTGTGTGTGTGTGTGTGTATATTTCTCCCTCTTTCTATTTTTCTGTGTGTCAGTCTCTTTGTTCTTTCTCCTTCTTTTTCTGCGTCTTTGTTTTTCTTTTCTTTTTTCTTTCTTTCTTGCTTTCTTTGTCTTCTTTTACTGTCTTTCTTTCTCACTTCCCTTCTTCTTTCTTTTTTAATTGTTTTTCTCTCTCTCTCTCTCTCTCTTTCTCTTTCTCTCTCTCTCTCTCTCCTGGTCTTACTATCTTTTTCTGTCTGTCTATTAATTATATTTTCAGTACTCTTTTGCCAGTAACGTGTTAACGTAATACACACATCACGTAATGTTTATATTTCTTAATGCTTATTATATTTCAAATAGAAATAGCAGTTTTTAAAGCCTCTCTAAAAGTATGAGGATCTATGCCAAACTTTTTGTGTGTTGACCTGAGTTTTGTTTTCATTTTTGTAACTATCAGAGGAGAACTGGTTGTTCTTCACCTCAAACATACACATGTGGTCTTCTGGTATCTGATGTCCAGTCTGAATCCATCAGTCAGCTTGTATGGCTGAACAGCTTCTATTGTCAGTCTTTCAGCCTTTGGCTTTTCAGCTTCACTGGTGCCGTTATTCGTTCTCACAGCTGTCCTCATAGTTCCTCTGTCCTGAGGAATTGGGAATGCAGGCTTATACTGACAGGTTTTACTCTCAGGGCCCACTTTTGACAGCATGATGGTCTAAACTGAAAACCCATTAGCCAAACGGGATAAAAAACTTATCTTTAGTTCCTGCAGAAGACTCTGGCTGGGAGGATTAGGGCAGGGTGCTAAGTTTCCACCAGTCCAGCATTTTCTCCTCTAGCTTAGAAAATCAGTTATGCAGGACTGAAGAGAGGAAAGTATGATAACAGGTGGATCTCTTAATATATAATATAGTAAAACATATTTCTGTTAAGTCTTATTAAAATGTAAAAACATATTAGTCTGTCCCCAGTCCATACAGTCCATATGTGAACACTAAACAGCCAAAACAGTCTTGTTTTCAGTTCATCACGGTTGTGAACACGGTTTAGCCCCGCCCATTCCCACTGAAGTGAAGCATAGTGTTGTTACTGCAGACAGTCTGTAGCTGTTTATTGGAGTAGAAAACAAACGTTGTGCTGTTCCTGGCTGTTGGGAAACTAATGGGTCATTGCAGCCTCCCAGCAGTTTACAAAAACAATACAAAGCAGCTAAACAGAACAGAAACCATTAACATGACACCCAGTTATACATTTCCATTCCTTTTGATGATCAAGACTCTGTAGACAGACTGACCAGCTGTGTGTCAGATATTTCTCAGTGGATGTCGCAAAACTTTATACAGTTAAGTCACGAAAAACGGAAATACTGATCGTTGCTGCTAAAACTCAGAGAAAGCTGCTTTATGAGGAAATTGGTTCTTTAGCTTCATTTACCAAACCTGAAGTAGAAAACCTGGGTGTGCTCTTAGACTCTGAGCTCTGTTTTATCCCGCATGTAAACGCAGTCACTAAAGTAGCTGTCTATCATTTGAGAAACATCACTAAAGCCTTTTCTATCTCAGAGTGACACAGAGATGCTTGTTCATGCATTTGTTACAAACAGAGTTGATCCCGGCCACAGATGGCTGCAGCATCACCAGGCATCAAACTTGCGATCTCCTGAGCTGAAGCTGTGTTTTATTAAATTTCTGTCTTGCCTCTTCGATTAAAACTTCACTGGATCGCCTGGTGATGCCACAGTCATCCGTGGCTGAGAGTCCAAGAGCACAATTGTCCTCGCTTTCTGGGTGGGTGGGATGGCCCCCCGTCTCCCCCCCCACCACTCAACACGATAATAGCCGGCACAGGTGTCTAATAGCTGATGTAACATAACTGGCGACTAGTGTTCTCCTCCAAGCATGTTCAGCTGTCCAATGATGTTGCAGTCGAAAAGATAGGGTGGTGGTTCACATGAGTCGGTGGTTGCTTGTGTTAGCCTTTGCCCTCCTAGCACTGGTGGTATTGTGATAGGGGGAGTCCTAACTATGGGTGGATTTGGATACGACTAAATCGGGGAGAGAAAAACACGTACCTAGGTGTTTTACACTGTCCTCTGTGACCTAACAGCCTGTTTAATTCTAAAGGAATTAGAGAGAGGATGGAAAATGATCTTGTAAAAATTGCAACTGCTATTGATACAGTAGAATATAAAATATAAGAAAAATGTGAAATATGTCTCAGTTAACACTGGAGATGTGTGAAATATATATATACATATAACATGCCACAACTCAATGTGTGTTAACAGTGGATTATTATTTTAATGCAAAAGCTCAGATAGTAAGGGCCTTGACTGACGTAACTCAGGCGCATTGACAGAGTCTGATTGAATGCAGGCTTAAGCCTTGTAGAACATTCCTTTCAGATGTACATGTAGAGATCAGTTGTCATTTGGCAATGCATTACAGATGCACAGAACAGAAAGTTCTCTGTTTACAACTTTCGTACTTTGTTTTAGCACAATAGTCATTCTTCAAAATGAAAAATGTCAATACTGAGAGGTTTTAATTTAATTCTGTAGGCTGGAATTGAATTTGGTGTAATAGAAGATTAATTGGTCTTTATGAATGCTGCTGTTTTGTACATTTTACAGATTTTTCTGTGAGGTTTGTGAAAACACTTTCTGCAAGTGCTTCATCCGTTTAGATTTGCAGGAGGCCTTCTTTACCCAACTGGAACGCACATGTTTCCCATTTGACATCTTATTTTACAGATTAACACCTGAATTTGGTCTTAATCCAGGTGTAAACTCATTGTCAGTATGGATTGTCTGGCACATAGCTTAAAAGGCCAGCATTATGCATTTTGTTGTATATTGTTTGAGGTCCACTTACCACATTTGTGTGATTTTAACCAAAAATAGTCATCATTCATTTTCACATGGCCTTTTCCAGCCTCTCTGTGTCCCTTGGAATTAAACAGGCTGTTTATGTTACTGTGCCTTTAAGAATAATTAACATAAATAAGCTCTTTTCTGATTGGCCGACTTGTATTGCGCCTCATACAAAAAGCAGGCTGAAATTCTCTTTATGACTTTACTGTGAGTGGACAGGGCTAAGCTGCTGTAGGCCGAATAGGTGAATATATGTAAACGTACTGTTATTTGTGGCATCATGAAGACAATGAAATCAAAATAGGCTGTTTTTGTTTTTGGGTTCCACATAAAATCATATGGTCTAGGGATTTATATTCACTTATCAAAGTTAATTTTACGATAGAATTGAACTTAGAGCAGTGGAATATGAACTCGGCTCTACTCAGTGAAGTAGCTGATCTCACTAAGAAAAGCGTCGCTAAACAAAGTCAAGATTTACATCTTGAATTTCTGTATCAAAGCCTGTAAAGTCCTGTAATACGCTGCATTTCTGTAATTATTCTGGTCTGGCTCATGTTATCACTGCTGCTTGACTGCTGTGGTACTTTGGCCTACTTTCGTGGCTCTTTGACCTTTTCTCTCTCTTCTCTCCGGGTTGAATAAACTCTGCCGTGTTTGATTGCTCCGGTCTATCTCAGGTTGTTGAACCTTACCTAGAAACCTGTGTTGTGTTTGATTGGTCAGGTCTGGCCCAGTGTGCAGAGCTGTGCTGGCAGTTAAGAGGGGAGGCAGGTAAAAGGCAGGTCCCTGGGGCAAAGGTCGCCCTGCAGCACAATATTGGCCTCGGTGGAGCTGTGGTGGTCACACTTTACAGGATGGGATTCCCTCAAGAAGCAAGGTGAGCAGTTATTCCGATTAATATACATTTAAGAAGCATAATATCTGAGACAGCATATCTAATTACGTAGGTTTACTTATCTGGTTGCATATATATGTATTTGCTGTCAAATTACATTTGAAAATCAGAGCTGTGATAGATTTAGATTTTATTTATATGCTCATAAGTAATTTTATAGCATGGTCATTTAAAGGGATAGTTCACTAGAAAATCAGATTTACAGAATGTTCACTTTATCCCAAAAGAAGTCAATAAGTCAAGACATGTTTGGGGTCCAGAGTCCAGTAAAGCTATTATAACAATAGTCTGTGTCAGTGAAAAGCTTTGGGTGACATAGACCTCCATTACTTGGTAGCTACATTAGCCCTGTAGCTTCAGTGCAGAACTATAGAAGCAAACTTCAGACACCAAACATGTCTTCGCTCACTGATTGCATTTGGGATAAGAGGAACATTCTCTAAATTAGATTTTTCAGTGAACCATTCCTTTAAACAGTGCCTCCTTTTAATATGTGAATGATAAATTCCTGCCCATTGTTGTGATTTCATTTCAATCTGTATCCACCTGTCTTTATATTTGTACTGCCTGAATGTACAAAGTAGGGCAGCAGTTGGTTTGCACTTTTTAATTAGGTTTTGCAGTGAGCAGGTCATCCTGTCTTCTGAACTTCAATTAAAGTTGTTGGTACAGGCGGACACCTGTGACCCTTGCCTAATAATCTTTGAACTAAGTCCTGACGGAGGCTCACCATATCTCCAGGACCTTGCACTTTGTCCGTGTCACGCTACTCTCCCCGCAAAGTCACGTTTCATATAAAAACTGTCCGTTATGTTGTGTGTTTTCCCAGCTCACGGATAGCTGCAGTGCCTACAGGTGCTGCGGCTGGCTTGGAGGGATTTAAAGCTCACACAGTTTTTAAAGAAATTGAGAAGAGGCTGAAGGAGGTAGGAAAGAGCCAGCCATGAAGAGGATTTTTTTTGTTGTTGTTTTTTTTTCTGTCCTGTATTTCTGTTTCTTGTTTATATGATGAGGGGAAAGTGCTTTTAAATATGCTTTCTATGATAGAAAGCATTTACTATGCCAGGGGTTGCAACTCAAATGTTAAGAAGATCCATTTCGTCCTGTCAACAAAAATCAAACCACCTTGGGAGCCACAACATTTTATGTCCATTTTACCCTCTTGGCTGTAAATATGTATCAGTATGCGCTAAAGTACTAGCATAGGATAAAAATATAAACAAAAACGCAGACTTACTTTGCTCTTCTTTAAGCTTCAGCTCAGCTATAGGCACTTTTTCCGCATCTCCGGCAGGAAACTTTTCCGCAAAAGTGGAATAGTTTCTTGTAAAATCTCTCTTAATGTTTGATTTTTTTACGAGGCTGAAGTCGCTTCTCATTCGCACTCATTCAAACACTAAAAAGTCGCGAAGCTGAAATCAGTTTCTCGTTCGGCAGCTTCTTGTTTGAATTTTCCTGTTCCACCTTAAATGGTGCCTGAGGCTCCAGAATGTAACTGCTGCAACATTTAAGGTGGAATGGGAGAATTCAAACAAGAAGCTGGCGAATGAGAAACTGATTTCAGCTTCACGACTTTTTAGTGTTTGACAGTTTCTCGTTGCAGATTAAACATATCAGGAAACGAGCTGGAGTGATTATAAATGTAAATAAGTAAATTCGTCTCTAATTTATCGGCGTTCATCCTAAGTCTTTCTCTTTGTCATTTCGTTAGCTACTAGCTAGCTGTTGTCTGCATTGCTATGGTGACTGCTTGCCAATCCGTATGATTAAAGGTTGGTGAATAAGCAAGTATAGGCTACATTAACTCCAGAGTTTAAGACCATTTATTGTTAAACTGTGTTGAACGATCAGCAGAGCTTTATTTTACTGTAAATGAGGATTATTTTATTTTTACCTACAAATCTGATTCAGTTGTGGAGCCACAACAGAGCAGTAAAAGAGCCACATATGCCTCCAGAGCCACGTGTTGCCGACCCCTGAACTAGGCTTTAAACTTTGCACATATTCAGCCAATTTGACATCACATTAGCCATTTGACCAGGAAGGAAGCATATATACTTTAAACTGATACAGTACTGTGCAAATGTCAGAGACCACCTCCTATTTATTTAACTTCCAGTAAAACAGCCATCAAGTACAATTTTCAAGAGATGTTTCTGAGGAGATTAGATATTAGATCATCTACTTGCATAAGGAAGGAGAAAGTCAAAGGAATGTCAAAAAACAGGAGTTTCCAAAACTGGAGTTCATAAAATGATTAAAAGCTACAGAGAGAATGAGACTCCTAACAGCCACCTGGAAGACCTGGTAGACACCAAAGCTGTCCCCATCATATAAACAGAAATCACACTGTCCTGTAAAACGGGGGAGTATTTCAGGATATTTAATTTTCCTTCTCCTTCTAATTAGCTGATCACCAAAAATGATTACAGATCACCGCAGTCTTGTTTTGAAATTGAGTATAAAGGAACGGTGCCAAGTCAGAATCCATTTTGGCAGCCAGCCTCGTCTCCTGGTCGGCAAAAAACATGTGCTGTTGTCTGTTAGCAGGTTTTGTAATTACATTACCATTACATTACGTTACCTTCAATTAGAACAGGACTGCTAGCACTGCAGGAGCTCTGGTTTGGCAAATTATAGATCGTAATTATTACTTAGCAAGAACTGCAGACACTGCAGAGTCATACTGGACTGAAATCCCTGATCTCTTCAGTATTCACTCAGATTACTGAACCTCCCCAGGTAAAACTAACCCAGCTCAAATAGGGCTTTAGAAACTACTTTAAAACTTTTAAGCGAAAGACTTTAGGTCAACATGTCCTTAAAAAATTGAATAATATTAGGATTTGACTCTTAGTGTTATGGTAAAGTAATGATTACAAAAAGAAACATCATGATTCAGAATGTTCTGGATAAATGGATGAATTTTGAATTTTCAGAATGTGTGTCATTGTAATAATTTAGATTACAAGAAGAATTTTTAGCTAATGTAATCAGTTTTATATTGAAACGCAGTTTCTTTTTTTACCATCTCTATTTTTGTTGAATGCATGATTGCTGGCTATTAACTGACGTTAAAGACGGCGTGTAATTGTTATCTGTGAACAGTAAGGAGTCTTGTCCAGTGAGATGGAAAGCACTTTGGCCGCAGACTTTAATGTCATGATGTTCCTTCATGCAGGAGGGAGAGAGTTTTGTAAAGAAAATTGGCGGCGTTTTCGCCTTTAAAGTGCTAAACGGGCCCGGCGGAAAAGAAGCGTTGTGGGTCGTGGATGTGAAGAATGGTAAAGGCTCGGTGGACAACGACTCAGGTATGTGAGGTTTATTTATTTATTTTTTTCCTTTAGGTCTAACAAGAGCATCGGGGGGCAGTTGGTGAAGCCTGACAGGAACTGTCCACCAATTTGGTACAGAGCAGGTGGTCAGAGCTGTGTGAAGAGAATGTGTGGTTTGGCTGATTTTGAGGACACTATGACACGAGGGCACAGAGTTTTCCTGGAAGGCTGTACATGTGAACAGAAATGAAGGCATTTTGGTCTGATTTATTAGTTGGCCTGATTCGCCCACTAATAAAACTATGCTGGGTCTGCTTGATTGAACAGTTGGATGATGACAGTGTTCAGTAGTTGTTTTGGTTTTGCTTCTCCAGTCAGCTCCAGAATTATTGGCATGGAATTATTACGGAAAATGAAAAGTCAATGGATTGAATAAACCACACATGCATTGAGTGATATTTTGATATTTTAAACAAATGAATAAGCTGCATATTTTTAATTTTTATTTTTGTGTTTTGAAACCAAGAAAAGTTCACAATTTATTTTTGGAAACGTAGGTCTCAAAAATATTGGCACCACCCATTATTAACATTTGGTGAAACGAGAGTAACGGCGCTCACTAACTTTCTTTAGTGCTAAACAAGGTTGGAGAACACTTGTTTGAGGAATCTTGGACCACTCCTCCATGTAGAACATTCACAGTTAGGCCCAATCCCATTTCACCCCTCGCCCCTACCACTTATCCCTTACCCCTCCTTTTTGCGTGTTCATATCTTGGTAGCCAGCTACCTAAATTTCCTGTTCTGCTTTAAATAGTGCAGCGAGAAAATTCAAGCAAGAAGCTGGTGAATATCTGACTTCAGCTTCATATCACTGAAGAATTAGGGGGGGTGATAATAAATAATTGCCCCCTTTTTGAAGGCATATGATTCCCTAAATGTAACTAAAGCCCAGCAGTGAGGAGCTGAACTTTACCGTCCTCTGCTGTCACTGCAGACTGGCAGGGTCGCCTACAGAGCAGCGCTAGTAGCTGTTAATGAAGTGATGCTCTTTTTATTTGAGGGTCCCATTTCATAGGGAAGATTTCAACCACTACTCCTTGTAACTCCACTGTGTTCCAAGGGGCAAGGAGACACTCGAAAACAAGGGGTAGGGGTAAAAATAAGAAATGGGATTGGGCCTAAGTCTTTAGTCTTTGCTTGTGGACTGCCCTTTTCAATGCACACCACAGGTTTTCAGTTGGGTTCAGGAATGGAAACTGAGAGGGCCACTGCAAAACTGTGATTTTGTCTTTTTTTTGTCCATTTCTGTGTGGATTTTGATGTGTGTTGGGCGTCATTATCTTGCCAAAAGGTCCACCCACAGCCAACATTCAGCCAGCCTTCTGGCAGATGCAGACAGATTTTGGGCTAAAATCTCTTGCCGTTTTATGGAATTTATTATGTCATTGAATTTACTTGAGCCCCTGGTTCCACTAGCAGCCCCAAAGCATCAATGTATAATTTTTAATATAGTTTAATGATCGTTTTTGTCCAGTTTCTTGAGTGGTACCATTAATATGTGTATATTATTTTGGAATACTTACTACTCAGATCACATTTCTGAAAGAAAAAACATACTTTGTACTCACTTGACTTTCTTACTTGTTACAGATTTCAATGATCAGATGTTTCTCATTATTCCAGCAGGTCGCTCACATTTTATTTAAAAAATCAACCAAATTCCTATGATTTTTAAATGAAAGTCCTTGTGCCAGAACCAATACCACTCATTAGTCACTGCATCACACATCACCAAAAAGGAAAATGTTACTTTTATACACTATATATACAACTTTATACCACTTTTTATATAGTATGTTTACATTTTTTACTGCCAGTCACTTTTTCTGGCTGCCAATGTATGAAATTCTCTCATGGGGTTTTACTGCCTTTTGTAAACAAGCTTGTCGATGCCCATTTATAACATTTCATGATTCCAGTGGTGGACGAAGTACGCAAACCATGAACTTGAGTTAAAGTAGAGATACCCAAGGTAAAATATTACTCCAGTAAAAGTAGAAGTTCCTCCCTTTAGACCTCCACTTGAGTAAAAGTACAAAAGTATTTGCCTTCAAATGTACTTAAGTATCGAAAGTGAAAGTACTAATAGATTAATTATGGCTCTGATGTCCTGTTATCACTTTTGTAACAAGACTTTTGCTTCATTAACTGATTTTAGGTGAAAATACTCTTGACGTTGAACTGTGTGCTGCACTGGGTCTGTATGTCCAACAGGTCAAAACAAGCTCAAAGCAAAGTGCGCGCTGTGCCCTGATTGGTGTTTTTGCTTCACGCTTCTTTCTTTCTCACGTCACATTTTTATACACACAAAAGCCAAAAGGAACGGCAGATTTCTCATAATGTAGTGGAGTAAAAATTAAGATATTTGACTTTGAAATGTAGTGGAGTGAAAGTAAAAAGTCACTCAAAATGGAAAAACTTCAGTAAAGTACAGATACAGAAAAAAACTACTTAAGTACAGTAATGAATCACATTTACTTAGTTACTGTCAAACACTGCATGATTCACCTTTGTTTCAGAATGTAGCAGAAATAGAACTAGAACAAGAATATGCAAGTGTCAGTCGTGTGGATGTCACTGCAGCACTAATTAAAATGGCAAAATGTCTGTCACAGCAGGTGGTCGACTAGAAAAGAGAATTGTATGTAGGTATTAAAAACCAACCATAAAAAAACCTCTCTACTGTGGAACAAGCAGTCCCCAAAACTCTCGGCTAGCTTTTCAGCAGCATGTTGAGCAAAGCTCAGTTCTTCACAGGTGCTGCAGTACAGCTTTATTATGGATGAGGGTTTTGGTTCAAGGCAGAAGTTTCCTTCTGTTTGTGAAATGTATGTAAACAACAAAACAATTTCTTTTTCTACCCTGTATTTCACTCATTTTCATGTCTGTGTTTCATCATAATGTCATTAAAATGTAATTTAAGACTTTGTGTGAAAAGCCCATTCCATCTGACCTCCCGCTTTGGTTTCTGGGAGAGGTATAATTAAACAGTCTGCCCATAAAACAAACCAATTGGACATGGTTGGCAATACACATATTCCAAATGTCAGTAGTTCACTTCTTTTGTAAAGAGAGGACTCTACCACGCACCACATTGTAATGTGAATTTTAATATGCATGCAACCTAAAGTATGGCTCAATCCCATTTCTTATTTTTACCCCTACCCCTTGTTTTCGAGTGTCTCCTTGCCCCTTGGAACTGAGTTACAAGGGGTAGTGGTTGAAATCTTCCCTCTGAAATGGGACCCTCAAATAAAAAGAGCATCACTTCATTAACAGCTACCAGCGCTGCTCTGTAGGTGACCCTGCCAGTCTGCAGTGACAGCAGAGGAGGGTAAAGTTCAGCTCCTCACTGCTGGGCTTTAGTTACAATTAGGGACTCATATGCCTTCAAAAAGGGGGGCAATTATTTATTATCACCCACCCCTAATTCTTCAGTGATATGAAGCTGAAGTCAGATATTCACCAGCTTCTTGTTCGAATTTTCATGTTCCACTTTAAATGGTGCAGCAGTTACATTCTGGCGCTTCAGGCATTTAAGGTGCAACGGGAAATTTAGCTATCTAGCTACTGAGATATCAGCATACTACTGCTTTTATGCTTCTTACAAAGAAAAGGACCATAATACACTGAAACAACATTAAACTAAGATAATACAGTGATTATTTTAATTTTTAACAGAAAAAACTCTCACATTTGTGGGTTTCTTTGTTCTCTTGTTCAGCCATCCTTTCTTTTTTTTCTCATATCACTCTGTTTGGAGTGAGACTCTGAAAAACCTCCGTTTGGAGGGCCATGTAGCTCTAACACTTCACCCTACCCACAACCACAATCAGGACACCCTACCCCTAGATGTGAACACGCAAAACAGAGGGGTAAGGGCTGAGTGGCAGGGTCGAGGGGTGAAATGGGATTGGGAGTGAGTTTCCAAAGCTCCAAATAAAGCTCAAACATGCGATAACTGATGCTCACTGATTTAGTTTAAAGTACTTGATCAGTAGTTTGTATCAAAAGGGTTTCTCTTATTAGACTTGTACTGGAATTAAATCAACATACATCATCTTTTGTCGTTTGTCCCAGGGAAAAAAGCCGACTGCACCATTTCCATGGCAGATGCTGATCTGTTTGAGTTGATGACCGGGAAGCTGAATCCACAGACTGTGAGTGCTGTCAAACTGATTAAATCTTTGTTGACATCCTGTTCATAACTGTTTGGCAAATAATACGCATGTCAAGCACTTCTATCACTCACTGTATTGGCTCACTGAGGGAGCGCAGATTGAAATGGATGCAGGATAAGCCCCTCTTAGCTCATGTCTGTGGCCCACCTACCACAATACAGCGCTGCTCTATAAATGCGGCTTGAAGGCCACAGATGCTTCCATTAGTAAGCATCAAGCCTGCCAGGACAATTTTATAGAATTATCATCTGCGCATCATTGTCGGTAATAGTTGGGCCTTTTCTGTGTCATGGAATCGTGCCAGGTTCCCCGACACGTGTTAAGCTTATTTGCATTTTCTATGCCCATTTATCCTGAACTTCCGTCCGGAATGTGAGCCTGAAAACGTTCTGCATGCACGTGTCAGCACTGATAAACCAGCAAACTATTCACTATAAATGAATATGAATTTTAAAGAGTAACTACACCCCACTATTTTCAGGTGACTCCACCCCTGGCTCAGCTTTCGAAAATGGGAGTGGCGCGCTGGGAGGGAAACTGGGTGGGCTGGGCTGCTGTGTTTTAGAGCTAGTGAATGTTAGCTACTAGAAAATATGGAGAGAGACAGAATCAAATGGCACTTTCGCAACTTTGAGGTCCCACAAGGTTGATCATTTTCACTACTACCATCTTGAACGGGGGTGAGTGTTTCTGATCAGGCAGTGCGTCTTGAGCCTTACCAGTATGAGCCTCTGACTCAAACCGCCGAGGAGTTAAGGCAGTGGCAGAAAATGAATAGCAGCGAGCGGCAGAGGCGTCGGAATGGTAGAACATTCCCTAAAACCACAACAGCTAGCTTCTGATGATCTGTTCAGCAGGTCCATATTCGATATAACCGGAGTCCTGATTTCTTAGATGCACTGAATTCTGAATGAATAAAGTGGATTTCTTTGAACTCTGTTTAGGTTTCATTCATTTTGACATCAAGCTATGAAAAGCATACTTCTATTAGGCCATTAGGTACCATTTCCTTCTATACAGGTGCTCTTGTGGGCACTGTACAGATCTCTCACCTGTAGAGAACGTTTGCACTCAACCCTTTCTAGCCTAAGCTGGTTGGCTTGTGCTAGCCGTTTTAGCATGCTGCCTGTTTGAGTCCAAGCACAGAAGTATAACAGGGAGACTGTATCGTACCAAACAGGTTGTTCACAGATGTGACCAGGTTGGGGTCGTACGCTGCTTCACCGGTCATCCAGGATTTGCTGCAGTGGCCCTAAATCCTTACGTTCTGCAAGCTGTGCATGGCACTTATCAGCAGATATAGTCCGTCAGTGCACCTAATCACATGTTGAACGTTATCAATATAAGGCTAGAAAACTACAGTATTTACTAATACAATAAGTAAGAATTAGCAGTAATAACTAACTAGAACACTAAATAACATGCTAAATGCGATGAGACGATGTGAATGGAAAAACATCCAAAACGGTGATGTTCTGACCCGCTCTAGGGTCGAATGGTTTCATGTTTGAGCGCAGCACAAGCAGAGCCATCTCTCTGCATGGCTCTGGGCATGAGTAGGGCATCATTGGGGGCGGCAATGTTGGTTGACTGATTTATATACTGTGACCTGTCAGTATAGCAGAGTTGAACCAGAGGGGCGCTGCAGAGGCAGAACTGACCATGATAAAGATGCTATTTTTTCCATTTGGAAAGCTGTGTTCACATTTCAAGCAAGCCTGGTGTATTTTATTATTACAGAACAATGCATTTCAGCTATTATTGGAAAAAAAAGGTCTTGAGGTGTAGTTACTCTTTAACCAATACCGCCCGAGTATCAATACCATATTTATTGTTATGCAAATTGGACCAGCTTTTGTCTTGACTATTTTTGTCCTCCTTTCTTTCTGCCACTCTCTCCCGCCACGTTCATCCGAAGGCCTTCTTCCAAGGCAAGCTAAAGATTACTGGGAATATGGGGATGGCCATGAAGCTGCAGAACCTACAGCTGACACCAGGGAAAGCCAAACTGTGAAGATACATGACGCTATTTTGAGATCCAGAGTGACCGCGTCCATCCAATTCAAGTCAATGGTGATCTCATTTCCAAAACCAGAACAATAAGAAATAACTTTCCGGACTTAATCGTCAAACCTTCTGAATTCTTGATGAAATACGTACATTTTCAAACAATGGTAAATGTTACACAAAGATGGTATTTTTAATGGTGTGTGACAGATGGTACATGACAGCATGTAAGACCTACCGGACCCAGAAACACGACTAAAGAACGCACAAATCACAAATAAGTATTCCGGAGTTACGTTAAAAGCACAAATGTTCTTCCTCAAAATGGATATTCAGCAGATTACTGCTGGAGTTGTATAACACTGCTGTATAATGGCCACACTTTTTCAGGTTTAGACCCATATGGACTTCCATTATGCTGCATAATGTGCCTCTAACAGAGAGAATAATCATTACTGTTATCTCTGAAATTCATGACTTGCAGCCTTAATGAACTATGTAACCTAATAGTCCTCTAATGTGAAACTATACGTCTGAAATAACCACATTCTGAGGTGTTGGAATGAGCTGTTAAAGAAGTTGAAATGACTGATGATCAGCTTAGTTTCTCATGTATGACTACATCCGTTAGCAAAATGTCTAACATGCTAGCTTGAATATGGATTCTGTGTAGATGTTGGATATACATCACTGTGCAAAAGTCAGAGACCACCTTTTTTATTTTTCGTTCATTTCCAGTCAAAACTGTCATTAAACCCAAGTTATCCATTTCTCAGTTTCATGGAAAGAGCAGAAACATGTTTATCAGAGTCACACAAAAGCCTGGACTAGATATAATATCACTTTTTCAATATTCAGTGTGTCACTCTTTACCTTTGTTACAGCTTCCATTCTTTTCAGGAGACTCGCTTTCAGTTTCTCAGAGAAATCTGCAGACACGCCTCCAAAGTTCAGTCTTAGAAGTTGGTTTTGCATCCAAACACGTTCAGTGTTGTTGGAAACTCCCATTTTGGAAAGTTGGAAACTTTTTCCCAAGGAAGAACTTCCTCCTTCCCTATACAAGAGGATTGTTTTATATCTAGTCTTCTCAGAAATATCTCCTAAAAATGGGTTATGTGCATTAATTGGCTGTTTTGACTGAAAGTTGAAGAAATGAAGGGTGTTACCGACTTTTGCGCAGCACTGAACACCTTTCTGTCTAATTGTAAATGTACAAAATTATGAAACGTAATTTCTAATATATATTTCCTAAAAAATATAAGCCTTGCCTCCTTTATTTGTTAAACATCTCGTGTTAGAGCTGTTCAAATCATTTCCATTCAAAATGGCGTGTTAAGTATTGCAGTAATGTTTTTTGATGTTTGGTTTGTTGGGTTTAAAAGTTTTGATTTTTAAGAAAAAGTTCTAAACTAGATATTTTTATAGAACAAATTTGCACTGTGGGTAGAAGGACAAAATAGTTGTAAATGTGAATCAAGTGCTTTTACTCAATTCCCTGCTCGCTATGCTGCTCTAAAACCACAGGAAGCCAAGCTCACCCACAGCCAAGAATTCTCCTACCTGTATTTGCGGATTTCGGCTTCCAGTAAAGTGGAAAAAACCACAGTAAGTGGATGGAAAAATGACTGAATGACTGACTGTGCTCTTAAGCCCTGACCCACCAAAGATGAGCAGCAGTACTTGTTCTAAAGGAAGACTTGTCATTTCCATGATGAAGAGCAGGAAGCTAGATTTGACTGTACCTGCTAACATGATTGCTAGACTTTTCACATTTCTGTAAAATGCATCGAAAATAACCTCAGGCTTTCAGTCTGTTGAAAGGCCTGAAATGTTTTCCGACCCTTTTTAACAATAGATTGTGCTCCAGTTTGCAATGAACTCCCTGAATGATTTGATTGGTGGGCATTAAGGTCGTTGTGGAATCCGTCCAAGAGATTTGCTGTTTATATTAATTTATAATGCAGAAATGCTTCTTTAGGCCGTGTGGCCATGCAGCCCACTGCCTTCTGGCTTCTATAGCTTCTGCTTATCATCCCCCACCAGTGTACGCTCCCAGGGCAGCCTGCCAACCAAACTGGTTGCATCTCGCGAGCAGCTGGCCAACCCATTGTCCACTCAGACTCGCAGCTAGAGTAACTGGGTTTCTGTAACAGGGTGAACGGTGGCACAAAGATGTGCCTCGCAAAATGGGGCCTTAATGCAACGGCAACATTCACTCACTAATGCATCTGAAATCACTGTTGGATTTACTAAGGCTGTAGCTGATCAAGCAAACTCAAAGGCACAAAGGGTTTAAAATTAGTGTCAAATGATGGCGCCGTCAACAAAACAGATGACCGAACGTTCTACAGAGGGTGTTATTTTGCTGTGGCTAAAATTTTATAAATAAAATTTTTAAAAACGTGGCTCAGACGAAGGCTGCACTTTCCAAGAGTCTGTCCCAAATGCATGTGGTTAAACCAAAAACCCTCACGGTTTCTTGCCTTATAGATCCGCACAACTTTGAAGTCACCAAAGTGTGGACTTTGAGGAGGATTGCAGGGATCAGGGCACCATTTGGGACTGGGATAATGATGTCTGCCGCCTTTGGTCTCCCAGCAACACACCTTTGAGACTGCCAGGTTTTAAAAGACAGAAAAATCCAGGCGAAACAGGTCACTGCTGTCGTTCAAACGTTGGTAAATCAAGGGGGATATGTAATTAGCCACACTCGCAATACATCCACCTATTTTCTATGCGATCAAATGCATAGAATAAGCATGTTTTGCTGATGACCTCAGAGGCTTTTGTACATAATACATGGGCAGAATGCATCAGATTTGCGCCTGACACTTCATGCATTGTACATTGGGCCCTCGACGTGCAGGAGCTGAGCCTCGCTGTAGTCCAGGAGTGTCAAACTCAACCAGTAAAAGTAACCTGAACTGGCCATTGTCTATTCAAAATATGCAAAGATTACATTACAAAAAAATATGAATACTTGAAATA